>NC_137088.1:44659686-45859686 GCF_951640355.1 Cnephaeus nilssonii | reverse complement strand
GGAACTCATTATCTGTCAGAAGGGTAATCAGACACTGAAAATCATGGTCACAGTTTTAGTCTGTGGTTTTGGAATACTTTTGGTCTGTTTTATAGAGGCTGTTTTGAAAGTATTTTGTTGCCAAAAAGCTGTATGTACTTTCTTCTGTTTGTTTACTTGGATCCAGAAAAACCTCCCACTTGAAATGCTGTCTGGCCATATCCTGCCCAACACAAGCCAACATCAATACACATGAATATTTGCATTTAAAGTAAGATGCACGTAGAAAGTGTCCATTTTAAAAGGGAAAATTACACTGAAGCAAAAAATAAAGTTCTATTATATTAAAAAGGCCATAATTAAATAGTCACAGACATTCAACCTTATATCTCCAAATAGGAGATAAAACCCTCTTCCCCACCCCCATTCTTAGGGGCTGGGCCGGGGCAATTTCAATTTGAGAATAATTTCTCCCACAACTCTTCCTCAGCCCTGGCTGAATAATACTGTACAAAGATGACTCCCGCTTCTTTAAAACTTGCTCATAAAGGTTAAAACCCACAGTAGGCTCAATGGTAACCCTCAAATGCTCAGCCCACGTGGGGCTGTCTAGAAGGGTTGGGAGACAATCCACGGCTGGAATGAACTGCACATTGGTTGGTGCCTTATCTACAGTGTCACTCCAGGCCCAGCTTTTTGTCTTACAGCAAATAATATGCTATTAAAATCCATACAGGAAACCAACTAAACCCATCTACGAGGAGAATTCAATCTCTGCCAATATTCTATTTGGAGATTTAAAGCGGTCATACTAGAATTAAAGTTTAAAAAGACGACATGTGTCAAATGCATGGCCATATGGCAATTACATAAAGGCTTGCAAATACTCAGGCCAACTCTACCGCAAGGCAAATAAGACAGTCATACTTTTAGCGGTGTTGTAAATAATGTCAAAGTGTGGACACTACACGTGCTTCAATGTAGCCTTTTGATGGAAAGGAAGCATTATGCTCCCGCCCAGCCAGCAGTCCTGTCCTTTCTGGACAGGACCAGAGGTCACTCGGACTAAGTGACGATGGCTAGCTCACCAAAGAAGGGAGCAGTCCTTCACCTCCCAGCTGAGCTGGGAAGAAGCCAAGCGCCCTGGCTCAGGTTTAAAGGGTTTTGTGTAACCAGTCAAATCTGAGCTATGACACAGCCCAATGGTGTTCAGTAACGCACGGCACTTGAAGACCAATCTGCCAGGAGAAGACACGGTGGAATTGGCACTATTTCCCTCAATACTAAAGCCCCTCTAGGACCCTTCGGTCATTACCAGCACTGGCTGTGTCTCCAAAGACTTTGCAGCTCATCTCTCTCTCCATCATGGCCACCAAGTTAGCGACATTTACATCAAAGGGATTTAGAACTATGTATTTAAGAGGAAAAGTTACACTGAAAAAGTCTCTAGTTAGTACTGAACGTTGTTGACCTGCAATGCTGACTATGCAGCCTGGTTTAGAGACAGCATCTGAGGGAGCTCCAGCTCCATCTAAGTGAACAACTCTAGCAATCCACGTCATGATCCCAGACCTGAGAGAAGGAGATAACTCATATCCCATCGCTGTGGCAAAGGATGCAGTGTGGCCCAAAGGTACGCGGTTACAGGGCCGCTATTGTAAATCACGTTTGTTCCCAAAAGTTCATTTTTAGAGCCACACATCATCTGCTCCGTGTGCCAGGGAAACCTGCTCATTTCTCGTTCCCAATATTGCCATTTCCAACTGGTTTCTAAGACATCTCAAGGAAGCAATGTGTGTTGTTAGTGTTCTAAAAGACTTACCTGCAGGCTGTTGTTGAGCAAATCAAAGTCACTGTATCTCCTAATAATCTGTAAGAGACAAGACAGTGGTGTTTTAACTCAGCAAAGACCCTCTCTTTTCATTTTCTTATTCAGTATTTATTGGCATCCTAGAGCCTGGGCACTGGCACTAAGGTCCTTAACTTACAGGCCCAGAAAACAGGCCTAGCAGTGTGCCCGCGCCGGCTGGGCCAGGGGATACTGCCAGCCAAACTCATAAGACGCCAACAGGTAAGAGACAGCGAGGATGTATCTTTTCAGGGCAAATCACCCTTTAAATATCTTTCTTATTAACCAGGCACCTAGAAAGATGACTTAATGATTTACCAAAAAAAAGAAAAAGTTTTACTGAACATAAAAGCAAAATAAAGGAGGTGGACAGTTTTGAAGCCATTTCATCCTTGACTGGCTAAAACTTCCCCCAGTTAAGACCCCACCACGCTGGAGACTGGTCCACGCCTGCAGCCAGTGAGCCCCGGCCCACACGTCTCCCAGGTTCCCAGTCCCCCTGTTGGCAGACAGTCTAGCTTCCATTGTCTATACCTTCTTTCTTAGTTATGCCGATGCCATTGATTAGGCCGGTGATGTTCTTTTTTCATCTCATGGCACACATAAACTAATTACTAAATTTCTGAGGCACACCAAAAAATATATTTTTTGCTGATTTGACCAAAAAAAAAGGTGTAATATTGATTCATTCACACCAGATGACTATTGCTGTATTGACTGTTGTCAGAAGTCAGTGCCCCTAAAATAATAATAAAAATATAAAATCAATAAAATAAAAATAAGTTAGTGCCCCTGACTAAATAGTCAGGTATTGCATGTTTTAAAAATTCTTGTGGCACACCGGTTGAAAATCGCTGGATTAGGCCATCACCAAATTCTACTAGCTCTTCAGGCTCTGGGAAAGGAATTATTTTACTGTTGAATAGTTTGACTTCAACCATTACTGATGATTCTCAAATGTTAATGTGCAGAAGAATTTCCTGGAGGTCACCCAGGACCCTACCACCCAGAATTAAATTCAGTAGGTCTAGGGAATCAAACCCGTGTCCTTGGCGTATGGGACAACGCTCAACCAACTGAGCCACACGAGCCAGGGCCCAGGAGTGGAATTTTAAATCAGTCAGTCTGGAATTGCCTGATCAACACTGGTGAGGTAATCTGCCTGATAAGACCCAGCCTTCCCCTAAGACAGTGATGGGCAACCTTTTGAGCTTGGTGTGTCAAACTTCGCCAAAAAACTGAGCATAACTCGGGTAGTGTGTCACTTTGAGGAAAAAACTAACTCCAAGACTCTAGTCGCAAATGTTTCATCCTCAGGAGCAGCAAATGTTTCATCCTCGGCATGCGGCCGCGTGTCATCAGAAATGGCTACGCGTGTCAGTGCTGACACACGTGTCATAGGTTCGCCATCACTGCCCTAAGAAAAGGTGTCCTTGCCTGAAATAATCCATTCTTCTAACTTAGTCCCAGCCTCCTTCTGCCTGTAAGAACCTCCCATTTTGTACAGCTCATCGGAGCACCTCTCTAGTTGCTAGATGGGATGCTGCCCAGTTCACGAACCACTTAAAGACAATTAGGATTCGAATTTACTCTGTTGAATTGTGTTCTTTAACAGAGGTAAGAGTCAAGCTGGGCTGTGAAGGACGAGGTACAATGGAAAGGTAATTATAATGATTAAAACAGGAAAGAAATGGCCTCCATACAGAATTCAGCCCCCTTCTGCAAGTCAACTGGAAAGACCTCTAGATCTACGCAGGACGTTTTCTCTCGGAGCCACACCTATGAGGGAGCCAGCACTAGAAATTGCCCGTGAGTGAACTCGGGAGTCCATGAAATGCAGTGTCCAAACTGTATAATGTCTAGGGCACTGACTCACCTGTCCACCTGGTGGACTGAACCCTAACTTCCCCACCCAAATCAAGGCTGCACAGGATGAGGTTTTAACTACTAGGAACAAAACAAGTAATTTGCCTATCCTACTTTGGGTCTAGCCAGAGAACAAAGTCCTAGAATCTAGGTAACCTAGATACTCTCCATGGTAACATCATATACAAACTAAACCAAATAACTAACAATAGAAAAGCCTTTTATAATATACGTCTAAAAGCTAAAGATCCAGGGGCGGGCTGGAGGGGGTCACTTGGGGGAAAAGGGGACATACGTAATATTTTCAACAACAAAGACTTTTTTTAAGCTAAAGATTTATATCTAAAAGAAATAGGATTTATATTTATGCATGTTTCCATTTTTCCAGATTTTTAGATGCCACAAGTAAGAATTTTGTTGAAAAGTTTAAAACACTTTTCTAATCTCTCACACACACACACACACACACACACACACACACACAAATGCTTACCTGCCAGCTGTTTTCTACAGAAATTCCTCTTTGAACCCGAATGATATACTCCTAAAAAAAAAAAGAAAAAGAAAAAAAAAGAGCCTCATTTATAAGACACCCAAATCAGAAGATCAAAAATAAATGAAAATATCAGATAGACTTCAAAGAAAACTACTAGAGACAGACAGGGACATTATGTAAAGATAAAAGGGTAATCTACCAGCAAGACATGTCAATTTTAAATGTGTATGCACCAAACACCAGAGATGCAAAATATGTGAAGCAAAAACTAAGAGAAATGAAAGGAGAAACTGACAAATCCACGATTATAGTTGGAGATGTCAACACCCCTCTCTCAGCAATTGATAGAACTAAACAAAAGACTAGTAAAAATACAGAGGAACTCAACAATACCATCAACCGACAGCTGACTTAGCATTTTAGAACATGCCATCCAACAATAGAATATACATTATTTTCAAGAGGATATACAGATGGCAAATAAACACATGAAAATATGTTAAAGATTACTAGTTGTCAAGCAAATGCAAATTAAGACCACAATGAGATATCATTTTACACCTATCAGAATGGCTGAAACAAAAAATAACACCACCAAATGCTGGCTAAGACATAGAGAAACTGGATCACTCATACACTGTCTATGGGAATGTAAATAGTACAACCACTCTGAAACATAGTTTGGCAGTTTCCTAAAAAATTACACATGCAACTATCATACAACCCAGCAATTGCAACCCCGGGCATTTAGCCCAGCAAAACAAAAATTTATGTTCATACAAAACTTGTACATGAATGTTCATAGCAGCTTTATTTTAAGAGCCCAAAAGTAGAAACAAACCAGATGTCCTTTAACAGGTGAATGGTTAAACCTTGCTGCATTCAAAACATGGAATACTACTCAGCAACAAAAAGAAATAAACTATTAATACATGCAACATCTTGATGAATCTCCAGAGAATTATGCTAAGTGAAAAAAGCCAATTCCAAAAGATCATAAGCTACAGATGGTCTCCAATTTATGATTTTTCTTTCTACTTTACAATGGTGTGAAAGCAATAAGCATTCAGTAGAAACCCTACTTCAAACTATAAATTTTTATCTTTACCTGGGCTAGCAATATGCATGTGATTGATACTTTCTCATAATGCTGGTCGGCGGCAGTGAGCGCCCAGTCAGCCCCAGGATCACAGGGTAAATCACAGATTCTCTATAGTGTACTGCGTTGCCAGCCAGCGGTTTTTGAATATTGTGTTTGAGCATGTTTAAGGTAGGCTAGGCGAAGCTATGAAACAACTTCCGATGTTTTCAACTTTGGATGGGTTTACTGGGATGTAACCTCATAAGTCAAGATGCATCTGTATATGATTCCATTTATATAACATTCATGAAATGACAAAATTATAGATATGGAGAACAGATCAGTGGTTGCCAAGAGTTAAGGCAATGGAGTAGTAGGTTACATGTGGGAGGGAAATGGGTGTGGCTATAGAAGTGTAACCACAAAAAAAGCTTCATTTCTTTAATACGACCTTTTCTTCTTTCTTTCCTTTTGATTCAAATTGGCCCCATCCAGCATCCTGACTCACCTGCCTCCTTCTCCCATGCATGTCCACTCCCTTAATCATTAAGCCCTCGGGACAATGAGGTTCTGCTCAGCATCAATAACCTTGGGAACAATGTCACATGTCTATTGACCCCAGAGACAGAGTCTCTGTCAAGCTAGCTATCACATCTAGGCCTCAGTTGTGTTTCAGCTCCAGATCCAGACAAGCAGAACGAAATCAGATGACGTGACACCTTGGCTGACATCAGGACCAGATGCACTGACCAAGGAACCCCTGAACTCCTACCCTGGCACCCACCAATCAGTAGAGACCATGACCCAGACCACGACCCTAACTCCCTTAGTCACCATGATTAATTATTTTTCCCCTATATAATTTATCCCCTGGGAGCCATTGGGAGCCAGGTCTTTGAGCACTAGCTCACCTGTAACTCTGGGTGTGGGCCACTTCCTAAAAATAACCCCTTACTTTCTCTGCTGCAAAGTCCTGTTTGTGTCTTATTGGGTTTTGATGCACGCAGGCAAAGGGACTCCTTTAGGTAATAGAAGGGCAAAGTGAGGTGCTATGGTTTGAATGTTTGTGTCCCCCAGATTTTGTATGTTGAAACACTAACTGCCAAATATGATGGTATTAGGAGGTGGGGCCTCGGGAGGCACTTACTAGTAGGCCATGAGAGTGAAATCCTCATAATGGCATTAGTGCCTTACCAGAGAGGCTCCAGAGGGACCCCTTGCCCCTTCCACCGTGAGGACACTTTGAGCAGCTGCCAGCTGTGAACCAGGTAAAGGACCCTCACTACAAGGTGATTAGGCTGGAACCTTGATCTTGGACTTCCAGCATCCAGACTGTGATAAATAAATTTCTGTTGTGCATAAGCAAGCCAGTTTATGGTACTGTTATAGCAGCCTGAACAGACTAAGACATAGGGATGCTTGGATTGATGGTGAAGGAGAGCAGCGTTTGCCACCCTACAATATGCCTCTTTTGGGATGTTGATTATTTTAGACTGGTTAGTTTTAAGAACCAGAAGACAAGACAGAAGCTCTGAAAAGCCAAGTAGAAGTTACCCACTGTAAAGCATACTCACAGTAAATAGTAAGGGTGTTTCCCTCACTGTACAGCCTGCCTTCACTATCAATGGAGAAGGCATGGGCTTCAATCTATCACAATCTTACCCTTGTATACTGAGTTTTCCTATAATCCTCCACAATCTA
This sequence comes from Cnephaeus nilssonii, assembly GCF_951640355.1. Lineage (NCBI taxonomy): Eukaryota > Metazoa > Chordata > Mammalia > Chiroptera > Vespertilionidae > Cnephaeus > Cnephaeus nilssonii. The sequence goes on along the minus strand of NC_137088.1, from coordinate 45,852,714 downwards.
TTCCCCCCACCCTCAATATCTTCTTTTGTCTTTCGCTGAAGGTGATATTTAAGGTGACGGCTTCTTTCATTTTGGCAAATTACTCCGTATTCCTGGAATCTCAGGAAGTATAATTATTAAACTTAAAATTTTCTCTTGCTAATCTGTCTTATGTCAATTTATTAGGCCAGACAAAAGAACCTTAGAGGGTACAGGAAAATTTTTCCTCCCCAACAATGGAAATGGTCTGTATCTTGACTGTAGTGATGTTAATGTCCTGGTTGTTATATTATCTTACAACTCCAGTTTCATAGATATACGGGATCTCTTTGAATTGTTTCTTATAACTGCACATGAATACACAATTACCTCAAAAAGTTTAACCTTAGGTATTCAAAAATAGATATGAAAGCAGTCAGAAGACTAAGATCCATGACTTTTAGTGTTGGAATTTTGCATTTTATATGCAGTCACCTAGAAAAGTCCATGATTAAGAAAGCAAGTAAAGCCTGGCTGGTGTGCCTCAGTGGTTGAGTGTCGACCCAGGAACCAAGAGATGGCTGGTTGATTCCCTGTCAGGGCACGTGCCCACATTGTGGACTCAATCCCCAGTAGGGGGCGAGCAGGAGGCAGCTGATGGATGATTCTCTCTCATTGATGTTTCTATCTCTCTCTCCCTCTCCCTTCCTCTCTGAAATATATATTAAAGAAATCAAATAAAAAGGTGGAATAGATATGCAGTGATGGCATTTTCCAAATAGATCATATCTGGTGACCCCTCCAAAACCTGACTGATCATTAAAATTTCCTGTCCCTGGGGAGCAGGGAGAGAAGAGGGTGTTAAAAATACACATTCCCAGGCCTTGCATAAGACCTGCTGAATCAGAATCTCTAAATTAAAACCTAGGAATTAGAAGTTCTAAGAGCCTCCCCAGGTAATACTTAAATAAGCAAGAAACACAGACCTAATCCAGCCTTATGCTTGTATACACAGGAGTTTATGATGAAGGTGTGGTAGACAGTTAGACAGATATAAGCAGAGCAAGGATGATGGGCCAGGATTTAAGGTCACCAGGGCAGAAAGCCCCAGGTGCCTAGCAACGGGTAAAACCCGGAAAACAAGGACCTCACCCCCAGGGTAACCTTTTCTCCCCTGGCATGTTGCTGGTCATGCAGTTCGGACCCTCCCCTGGCATGTCGCTGGTCATGCAGTTCGGACCCTCCCCTGGCATGTCGCTGGTCATGCAGTTCGGACCCTCCCCTGGCATGTTGCTCATTATATGGATTAGACCCCCTTGGAGGGGGAATAAACAAGAGGCCTGGAGAATGGTCCTTAAGCATGAAGCCCCCAGAACAATATGATTCTAACTCACATCAAATACATCTAGGCCTCCGTTGTGTTTCCCGTTCTAAGCCCAGAAAACCAACAAACCAGACAAGCGACACCATGGCTGACCTCAGGTCCAGCTGCACTTACTAATGACCCTCTGTCCTGGTTCCAACCCATCAGTGGAGACCATGACCCTGAAAGGACACACCTGGAAAACGGATGAATATTCTATTGGGATCCTCCCATGAGAACTCAGATAAATACCCTCAAGACGGAGGACTCAGTGTGGCTCTCTCCATGGAGCTCTGAGCCTTTCCCCTCTCCCTTTTCCCCAGGCACGTTTTCCTCACATCTTTCTCCTAAGCCCCAAGGGCCCTTTTTTGCCTCTGTGACTTGTTTCCCGAACCCATTTCTTCTACCTCTGTGACTTTCTATTTTTTGTTTGTTTGTTTGTTTGTTTGAATTGACCTTTATTGTCGAAAGTATTACAGATGTCCCCTTTTGCCCCCCATGGGCCCCCTCCACCTGGCTCCCGCCCCCTCCCCAGACCTTCGTTGCACTATTGGCTGTGTCCATATGTATATAAGTTCTTTGGTTAATCACTTCCCGCCCTGTCCCCCACTTCTGTGATTTCTAAATGAGCCTTGGCTCTTAATTCTTTCTTAGCCAGAACTCAAGTACCTAGTTTGCTGAACCAAGGTCGGGTCTGACTCCACTGGTCTAACACCTGGTGCCAGTTTTGCTGCCAACAGAGGTATGGATTAAATCTTATAAAGAATGTTAACATTTTCCCCTCAAATGCTCAAAATTGTTTTAATATCAATGGATGGTATGATTTAGGCACTATTCATAGACACTACTCAATAAATACTTATCAACAGAGTATTCAACAAATCCTTTTTACTGAATTAATTACAATTTAAATAGTTTATTTAGAAAATAAAGCCAAATAAGCAGTGTTAACCTGGTCAGTGGATTTAAAAATAGATCTTACTATGCAATCATTCCACTCTGTTTATTTAGGAAAGGCGGGTAAAGTCCATATAAGCAGGCATTTCTGCCTCCCCCGGAACATGCTAAGGATGATACATTCAACCACATCCACTCAATCATGAGTGAAGGGACTATGAACCTGGCAACATGCTTAGTTGGTTTCGTGTGGGGTTATAAAATAAGTATTTTTTTTCTTTTCTTTCTTTCTTTCTTTCTTTCTTTATTTTTTTAAATTTCTTTATTGATTAAGGTGTCACATAATAAAATAAGTATTTCAAAACTGATTTGTGTAGTGTGGCAAATCTCTTAAGCACTATGCTAATGTACTTATTTCTGAATAAAGCCAAAATGCTCAAAACATCTGACATTCTTATATTTTGGGATCAGTCCTTTAGCTTTGAAATTTCCTCAGAATTGTCTTACTGGCAAATTTTCTGGGCTTTTACATTCTGATAGTAGAGCTGAAATTAGCACATATAATTGAGTAATTCTAAGCAACGACCCATAGACACATTTTTCTGATGTCTAAAGTTGGGGGGAAATGTTAATTCTCAAAAATCAATTGGAGCATCCATTGCTTCACTATGATCTACCAGAGAGGAAGTTTAAAGTTTGGACCTGTGTTTTACAAAGATGCTGCTGCCGTTGCAAACATCAACTAGCACCTATCATGTTCCAATCCCTGTGCTTGGCTCATGCTGGGGATTCACTCCAAACAAGAAAGGTCTAGTCGACCATTGCTTCCCTGTGGACCTGGGAGACACATAGTTTAGATTTTTCCTTTAAACTTGGCTATAAAATGACACACGATGATGTTTGGGAAAAGCCTTTGGCAGAAGGGAAGCAGTAGCTACAAGATAGGGCCTGGCTGGGTGCTGATGTCAGACTGTAATATCCCGAAATGACACATTAACTGATGTTCCTGCCAAGACACTCTATGTTTAGGCCAGTGTTCTCCAAAAAGGGTGACTGTGCCCCCCGAGGACATCTGGCAGTGTTTGGAGACATCTTTGATTGTCACAGGGAAGGGGAGGGGGTTGCTACTGGCATCTAGTAGACAGAGACCAGGAATGCTGCTAATACCTACAAAGCATAGGACAGCCCTACAGCAGAGGACTTCTGGCCCAAATGTCAATAGTGCAGAGGGTGAGAAACTCAGGTTCAGGAGCATTGAGAACACGGGTCATCCTAGTCCATAGAGGCTTGGGATGCGGGATGCTGGAGGGGGTTATTTCTTTCTTTCTTTTTTTTTTTATTGATTTTTTACAGAGAGGAAGAGATAGGGATAGAGAGTTAGAAACATCGATGAGAGAGAAACATCGATCAGCTGCCTCCTGCACACCCCCTACTGGGGATGTGCCCGCAACCAAGGTACATGCCCTTGACCGGAATCGAACCTGGGACCCTTGAGTCCTCAAGCCGACGCTCTATCCACTGAGCCAAACCGGTTTCGGCTGGAGGGGGTTATTTCTATCACCCTCTGCCCGTGGCCACAGCCCACAGGTACTCTGCACACAAAAGCATTTGTAGCATGTGCACATCCACTTAGAAGGTACACTTAGTTACCAGCGCCTCAAAGCACCACCCACTGTGTTCTCCTGTAAAGACACAGTATGAATGAGGCTCCAGCCCTGGCCAGCTTTGCTCAGTGGATAGAGCGTCAGCCCTGAAGGGTCCCAGGTTTGATTCGGGTCAAGGGCGAGTACTTCCGCAGCAGGCTCAATCCCCAGCCCTGTCAGGGTGTGTGTGGGAGGCAGCCAATTGATGTGTCTCTCTCACATTGATGTTTCTCTCTCCCTGCCTCTCCCTCTTCCTTCCACTTTCTCTAAAAATCAATAGAAAAGTGTCCTCGGGTGAGGATTAACAAAAAAAAAAGAATGAGGCTCTCCAGCCCTGGCCCGCATGGCTCAGTGGTTAGAGTGTCATGCACCAAAGGATCTTGAGTTCAATTCTGGATCAAAGGCACATACCTGGGTTTCAGGTTCCATCCCGGCCGGGTCAAGGTGTGTGAAGGAGGCAACCTATCAATGTGTCTCTCTCACATTGATGTTTTTCTCTTTTTCTCTCTCTTCCTTCTCCCCACCACCCCCGCCGCCCCGTCCCTCCCCCTGCCTCCTTCCACTCTCTAAAAATCAATGGGGAAAATATCCTCTGGTGAGGATTAACAACAACAGCAAAAAGAATGAGGCTCAGTGTAGTCCCCACCCTCCACCCCATGCCATCTGCCATGTGGTTACAGATACAGAAAGACAATAGGAAATACGATAAGGTGATGTTGTTCAGAAATAGTTCATTCCACTTCAGTGGAGCAGGTTCTTCCTTAACTATAAAACATTTAAATTATTTTAGTTTGTTTGATTCCACCATCCAGCCTGACCAAAAACCAAAACACCCACAACACTTTCCCCCCAAATCTCCAACGCTGTAAACTAAAACACAGTATGGCTGTCTAACGCTTGCAGCCAGGCGGCAGCTCTCATTAGCGCAGGGAGAAGAGCGCCCTGGAGACCAGCAGAAGCCCTGCATTGGAAGCCGGGCCTCCACCTCCTGAGCCGGAGTCAGCAGCCAGAATCCTCCCGTGAATCATTCCCAGCTTCGTCACCCTCTGCTGTGGAACAGAGCCTGTGTGTGCAGAACACTGAGGCCCATCAGGCATAGAAGGGGGGCTAAGAGCCCCGGAGGGCAGCCCTGAGTCACACAGACCTATGCCTGCCCCCAAACGGTGCCATCTGCTGCCACTTCCCCAAAGGGCCTTCTTCCTGCTCCTCCCCAGGACACCACACCCTTATCGTGGAGGGGCAGGGTGGCTGCTTGTCAAGCCCTAGCATGTGGGCATTTTGGCAAGTCAGTGTGGTCTGGTGCTGAGTTCTTCAAACTGGAAAGGCACCAGGGCCATGTGATTTCTGACTTAAGGAAAAGAATTCATGGAAAGTGAGCACTGATTTTGTGCCAGGAATGTTACTAAGCTCCTTACTCAATAGTTCTCATTCAATTCTCACAGCTGCCTAGACGGCAGGCGATCTCAGCTCTCAACTCAGCAAGAGAAGGTGAGCTCTCCAAGGTCACACAGCTCGGAAGCAGCTGGCTGGGGACTGGAACCCAACTTGCTGACTCTAAGACCATCCAACCTGCCAGTCATGGCTGGCAACCCCGTGCCCATGAAAAATGGGGGTCCTCACTAGTCTGTGGAATGCAGGTGGTTCACCCCTGATGGTGTAGACCTATGGACTCTTAACCCGAGACCCTGGGGGTAGAGCTGTCATTGCCACACCACTGATTAATGCTCCCAACATAAGCCATTTTCCAGGTAAGCATCCTTATTGGCATTTTGTGTCTCCTGAGTTTTCAAAAAAGATATTTAAGATTTCACTACACAGTAGCTGGTATTTAAAGCTGCCTCAGTTTGGTGAGGTTTTAGGAAAGTCACAGAAGAAAATTTATTTTGAATCCGTCTGGCTCCAAATTACTGTAGTGAGGCTACAAACACAGACCACTTTGAAAGAGATGTGTTAAAAGAACTAAAGCCAAAACTTAAGCAAACCTTTAAGCCAGCCTAACCCACGTAATTCTTCTCTAACCCACGTAATTTTCTCTCTTCCCTTTTGGCACAGCGATCAGATTTACCCTGAGACTCAAAGTACTGAAAGATGAGGAAGCTCTTCGGAGGTATGATATACAGAACCTGTCAGTGTTCCCACATCTCTACCTCTAAAGCACAGGCTCCCAACTCACCTGCATTCTAGCATCACCAAGAGAACTTAAAAAAATATTTTAATGTTTTTATTTTATTTTATTGCTTTATATATTTTTTATTGATTTCAGAGAGGAAGGGAGAGGGAGAGAGAGATAGAAACATCCATGATGAGAGCGAATCATGGATCGGCTGCCTCCTGCACGCCCCCTACTGGGGATTGAGCCTGCAACCCAGTCATGTGCCCTTGACTGGAATCGAACCTGAGACCCTTCAGTCCGAAGGCTGACAATCTATCCACTGAGCCAAGCCAGCTAGGGCTTATTGCTTTTTAGAGAGAGAGAAAGAGAGAGAGCGCGCCATTGATGTGAGAAACATTGACTGGTTGCCTCCAGGTATGTGCCCTAACTGGGAATTAAACCACAACCTTTGGGTGTACTGGACAATGCTCCAACCCACTGAGCAACCCAGCCAGGCACCTAGAGAATTTTTTAAAAGATACCCACTTACAACCTACTGCCCGAGATTCTGATTTAACTTGCCTGGGCTGAGGCACAGGCATTAGTAGGTCTTAAAACTTCCCCAGGTGAGTCTACCGTGCTGCCAGGGGTGAGAATCATGGTTCTGAAACCTCTTAAATAGGAAGCAGCTTCACACGACAAAAATAAAAACCTTCTCAAGAGAGGAAGGAAACAAATGAACCAGCACCCACCAAACCTCAGTCTCCTGCAGCCCCCTACCCCCTGCTCTTCATGAGCGCCCCGCTCTCCTGTCTTCTTGGGCATAGCGGGTTCCTATCCCAAGCCCTCCAGGGCCCGGTGGTGGTGGCCTCCACAGACACCACTCACCATCTGTCAGTGGCCCTTTAGGTGAGCCCGAAGAGCCGTTACCCTCATTTACAGCTGGGGACAAAGGCTCTGAGAGGACGGTGCCTTGATCAGAGAGTGCTAGTGCTAGAGCTGGGCCAGGAGGGCAGGTCTGTCTCCAGCGCCCAATACACGGCTCCTCTGGCTTCACGCCCAACCTGCTTCCTGCTCCAAAAGCCCTGCAATAATGCTGAGCACAAGTGCCCTTGCTGGACCTCCAACACTCTGCTACTTCGCTGCTCAGGAACCTGCCAGGGACCCCACTGGCCACAGGAGAAAACCCAAAGTCCCCTGCCAAGCTGCCATGTTCTTCTACCGCCTGGCCCTTTCTACCACTAGACTATCCTTTCTTTGTACTTAAACCCTCCTCTACCCAGTCAGACTTTTTCTGTCTAAACACTCTCAATGCCCTTGCTTTGCTGTTCTACCTGTTCAAGACCTAGTTCAGCCTTTTCATCATGTCACTGCTATTTTTGCCCCAGGTCTGTCTGTTTAGGAATCTCTCCAACTGGATTAAGTTCTTCATGGGCTGGAATCACACATTTCTTTGTATTCCAAATAGCAACCAGCACAAGGTCAGGCCAATCGCAGAAGCATGACAAACACTCATTGATGAATATTTGTTGACGGACGGCTTGCACCTCTGGCAACGGGGGAGCATAATGCCCCTTTCCATGTGCGCCTCCATCCAGGTCAAATAGCACTCTCAAGAAAGTCTCCAGTGATCGGCCAAGCCCTCAGACTAAATCAATATCCAAACCCACAGAGTCACCCAGCACACCTGCAGTGGGCAGCATCACCCTGCAGGGCAGCAAGGTTTCTAAGGAAGTTCTCAGTTGCAGGACTTGTGCTCAGCTCACTGGCCACCTGCCTGGCTGCTGACGGTCCTTAATATCTCACTTAGAATTCATGATTACTCCTTGATCTGCTAAACATTCAGTATTTATCATTGTCTTACCTGCAGATTCTCAGTGCTGAAATGTACCTATGCTTAACTTTAATTGCTGTTCAGTCCAATAATGTGCAAAACCTGCCCCCCAAAACCAACGAAAACATTAAGGATATTAAAGGCATGTGAAGAATCACCATTATCTTGACCTACATTGTGGCAGGTGAGGGAAGTCAAGTGTATCTCCTTTTCGACTAAAATAAACTTCATTTGAAATCTAACTGTTGGGATCAAAGAACCGTGTGCTTTAAGTTTATGCAAAACAAATTCTCCAGTTTCTAATCTGTGCTCACAGAAGGGACAAGGAACACAGCACAAGCATGCTTTGATTCCTGCAGGGCGATGCAGGGTCCTACCCCCCGTGGCTCAGTCCTCTCCCTTCTTCCGGCCTTTTGAAGTCAATGCTCTTCTCTGTGGGACAGGCTCCTGCCCTGCTGGGGGGCTAGTCTCCACACTGACTTCAAAGACAGCCCATGTTCCAGCGAGAGAAATACTGCAGAGCAGCATCACAAACTCTTCTGACCTCAGACAGGACCACAGAATGGATACAGCACTTTAAAGAGCAGTTCCTGTAGCATTCTGCAGTACAATGACCTTTAAATGACACCAAAGCAAATTACATAATTTGTAAGATGGGAACCCAGTATTCCATCTTACAACCAAGCAATAAAAGAAAACCTTCAACCATGTGAGGTTCAATTAAATAGTAATTAGAAATGAAATGTAATCTTCACTTGTTCAATAATCCTCCCATCCCTTGCGCCAACACCCTGAAAGTGTAGAAACAGACACAGTGAGCCACTCACCACATATGTGACTGCTCAAAAAGACAGCCAAACACACAAACTCCAATCTGGTTGGAAAGAATGATTTCTATGTGGGCCCTGGCAGCTCCGGTGGCCGGCTCCCCTTCCCCAGTGCCCTCAGCTGGCACCAGCCCCAGTACCTGCCAGGACTGAAGCGCACCTCTCCTGGGGACACCTCTCTACCCACCCCCATTTGCCACTGCCCCAAAGACAGGCCACCAGGAGCTTGAAGGAGGAGCTGGTCACTGTGTGCCCATCACCCACAACGTGCCCCCCTCCCCATACCATCTCACAAGTCCCCAAGGGAAAGGGCACCAGCTTCCCACTGACAGAGACCTGACTATTTATTCACCTACAAAATCATACCTTTCCGCAGGGTTGTGGGGACCATCGGATGAGATCGTGTATTTAGAGCAGCTGGCACAAAGGCCAGCTCTGTAACTTCTCTGCTAAGAAATCAGCAAACACCAGGTGTCTGCAGGGACTGCATCACGGCTTTAACCAGCAAGCACAGGAGACAGCAGCAGTGCTACGAGGAGCCGGGAATCCATTTCATCAGTCTGGTTTCTAACAGGGAGTGCCCCTCCTCCAGCCTCTACTGCCCCAGCTCTGCACCACTTTCAAAGTGGGCTCATTAAAAAGCCTGCCCCTCAAATAACCTGGGCATCAACAACAGAGGAACTGTAAGTTACTTATGGTTTATCCATTTAGTGGAAGAATAGGCAAGCCTATAAGAAGGTGTTTTAAAAGAATTTTTTATTACATGGGGAAAGGTGTTATACTATCATGTTAAATATAACAAAAAGGATAAAAAATTCTGTGATAACTTTGGCAGAAAGAGGGAATTACATCAAATGGTAAGTTGTTGTCTCTGGCGATAAAAATTATGTGTTGCTTAAATTCTCTTAGCTAATTTTTCTATATTTTTCAGGATATCCTCAATGAGCATATATTATTTTTCTAACCAGGAAAAACAAGTTTTTAAAAAGTTCCTTGGTTTGCTACACATGTGATTTAAAACATGCTACTTTAGCCTGGCCGGCATGGCTCAGTAGTTGAGCATCAACCTATGAACCAGGAGGTCAACTGTTCGATTCCCAGTCAGGGCACACGCCTGGGATGCAGGCTTGGTCCCCAGAGAGGGACTTGGAGGAGGCAGCCAATCAATGATGCTCTCATCATTGATATTTCTATCTCTCCCTCTCCCTTCCTCTCCGAAATCAATAAAAATATTTTTAAAAAATAAAAATAAAGCACACTACTTTAACATAAGGGCTTCTGAGTGATAAGGATTGAGATGATCCGAGCTTGGTAAAGAGCACTGTGTATTATCAATGACAAATGCAAACGATCAGCTTTCTTCCTTTGGTGAGGGAATGTTTAGTCATTTTCCGACTCATCAGCACTTTTACTGGGGAGACCAGGAAACCGGGAAATGAAAGTCAAGTAAATTAACCCTTCCACTGGCATCAGGGGTGGTACACCATTTGGTGGGAGCCCTAGCCGGTTTGGCTCAGTGGATAGAGCGTTGGCCTGCGGATTGAAGGGTCCCAGGTTCAATTCCAGTCAAGGGCACATGCCCAGGTTGCGGGCTCGATCCCCAGTAGGGGGTGTGCAGGAGGCAGCCAATCAATGATTCTCCTTCATCATGGATGTTTCTAGCCTTCTCCCTTCCTCTCTGAAATCAATAAAAATACATTTTAAAAATTTGGTGGGAAAAAAGCTTGAAACTATGAGTTCAAGTCAAGTGAAAGGAGTCCCTACTGGTTTCAATAATCTATAGTAGAACCAGTCACCGTCACTAAGGATCACGGAGAGTCTACACATAAATTTATTCTACATAAGCCAAAAATGTCAGTGTTCTCCTGAGACACTAGTTCCCATTCATAAGCAGCCATGTGACTGACTCTGTGCCTTGCTGCCGTGTATCCCCTCAGAGCTCACGGCAGTAACTGTTCATGGAGCACTCACTCTATGCCTTCAGCTTATTGCATCTCCTAGCAATGCTTGGAGGTGTCACTATCTCTCTTTTACAAGAACCCCAAGGCTCAAAGAGAGTAAATGCCTTAAACAAGTATACTGGCTGAGTGATAACAATGGACTTCACCATGGGCCTGTGTGGCCCAGGGCACAGCAGTTGCTACATTTTGCGGCCTTGGGCAGAATGCTTTCACATCATATACCCTCTCATCTTGATGAACAAAGGTAAGCTAAACAGGCAGAACCAGTCCATCAAGTCAGGAAGAAGCTGGAGAGAGTGAGGGGCGGATGCAGACAAGAACCCTTGGGGGGGTTGGGGTGGTGGTAATATGACCTAAATCGCTGTAAGCTCTCAGAACCCCGCCTGGCTCAGTCTCCTGACTCAACATCCCTGCACTTTGTAACCCTCCTCCTACCACACGTACACAGACTGCTGTCTGCAAACCTGGGCGGAATGTGACCTGGCACTGCGTAGCTGTTGCAAATAAGGAAACAATGCTCTCCTCGCCGTGTTAAATAAGCCGCCGTGAACGTTAGGCGGGTTCTGAAGAAGCAGAAAGGAGCGTTTTTATACGAATGTGCCTGAAGGAGACATCGGGGTTATGGAGTACTCAGCAGTTTGAACGGCCGTTCATTTCACTTGTGCCAAAATGGAACAGACTCTTGGAGTAGGTTGTTTTGCTCCCACACTATGCTCCTGTTAAAATTTAACCACAGCTGCACAGTAAGTGAGCCTCCCTCCTGTGACTTACTGTTAAAAGCCATGGAGGCTCTGGTCTCAGTGGAGGCAAAGCCCCATCGGGGACGGGGCTCGCAGGGCCTCTCTAGATCAGCCTCTCCCCATCGGTTCAGCGGTTAGAAGGCAGGAATGACCTAAGGCTGTGATGTCCAACATGGCAGCCACCATGAACATCTGGCTAGCACCACCAAAGGACTGAATTTTAAATTTTATTAACTTAACGTAGTCTAGTGAGGACAGTACTGGACAGTACAGTTATAGCTACTTATTTGCAGATATAAACATAGATATTTTATAAAAATGTAAGCATATTAAACACTGTTATGATTTGCTTTATTTCTACTTAAAATATCAAATGAATCTCTTTCTATACTAGTATTATTTTTCATGTCTATATCTGTGCTGTCCAATATAGTCGCCAAAAGCTATTGAACACTAGTCCAATGAGATATGTTGTAATTGTAAAATATACATGATTTCAAAAATTTTGTACAACATGGTGGACATAAAACATAATAATTTTTAGACTGACTACCTGTTGAAATGATAATATTTTGGACACAATAGGTTATATTATTTAAATTAATCTCACCTGTTTCTTTTTAATTTTTAAATGTGGCTACTAGAAAATTCTAAATTATATAAGTGATTTGCATTATGTTTCCACTGGACAGCACTACCCTAAGGCCTCCACTGTATGTAATGAATTAACTCCATTACTATGCAGCCAGGACGGGAGAACTGAGAAAATGGTCACCCAAGTTAGCGTCTGGTGGGTCAGTAACAGTTTAGAACATGATGGACAACTAGAGGCCCTGAAAGGTAAATTTCAGGATTTATGTGTTAATGCCTATGGGGTTTCTATTTTATTTCTACTTTTAAAAAAATCTGTCAATAAAGTGAATTATTTAAATATTTTCCCACTTTGCCCTTAGCTGGTTTGGCTCAGTGGACATAGGGTTGGCCTGAGGACTGAAGAGTCCCAGATTCAATTTCGGACAAGGGCACATGTCTCGGTTGCAGGCTCAATCCCCAGCCCTGGTCAGATGCATGCAGGAGGCAACCAATCGATGTGTCTCTCCGAGTCTCTCCCTCTCCCACACTCTCTCTCTTAAAAAAAAAAAAAAATCAATGGAGAAGTGTCCTTGGGTGAGAATTAGGAAATATTCTCTCCCTTTAACTGAGACTAACAGCCTCAAGTATGCTCTCAAGAAGTTTGGGAAGGGTCAGGGAGATCAAAAGAGCGTGGTCATGATTCAGTTGGTTTATCATGGTTTTGACCATTACACAGTTTTTTAATTGATTTTGCTCTCTGTCATATATGATTTCATGTACACCCACAATGGACCATGACTAAAGGCAGGCTTAAGGAATGCCAAAAGCAAAACATGAGTTAGTGAGAAGTTAGAAATATGAGAAGTAGAATCATCGTCAAAGTGGTAATTCTGCAAATAGTCTGAAATGCTCTTTGTCAGTGCCTTAAGTTGTAGTCATCTTGTCAGAATTCTTAATGTCTTTAATAATGTAAAAACCTTATAATTCAGATCCCACACATTAATATGTTTTAATAATGCACTGATCTGAATAAAATACTTTTTAGATTTAAAATAATTTCCCTGGGGGTAGGCGGGGGGAGGGGCGGGGGTTCAATCAGTATAACAATGAAAGGAGTTTGTAAGTTAAAGAGAAACAGGGGGCCTGGCTGGTGTGGCTCAGCGGTTGAGCGTCGACCTATGAACCAGGAGGTCACGGTTCGATTCCCCGTCAGGGCACATGCCTGGGTTGCAGGGCTCGGTTCCCAGTGCGGGGCATGCAGGAGGCAGCTGATCAATGATTCTCTCTCATCATTGAGGTTTCTCCCTCTCCCTTCCTCTCTGAAATCAATAAAAAATATATATTAAACCCTCCTACAAAGGTGTGTCTGTGGTTCCCTGTCTTTGGACATGTAAGAATTGGAGGCAAAGAAATGTGGACTTGGAGAAGTCTGGAGCCAGCTTGCTCCCTGCAGGCTCAAGATCAACAATCTCACATAGAAAAAAGGAAAACAAACAAATATATATGTCTTTCTTTTTTTTTTAAAGAAAAGAAAAACATATGTCTTTTTTTTTTAAGAAAAGAAAAACAGGGGTAATGGGGATTTAGAACATGTCCTCTGAAAGGCTGTAAGCCTTTTCTAATTCCCTAAACCCGGGGGTCCTGGGTGGAGGGAGCTATTCGCACAGCGCCCTCACTGCTCCCAGGCAGACCAGCAGCGCATTCAATACCCTCCATCACCTCTGGTTCAGGTGTCTGCCACCTCTGTAAGCTCCGTTTCATTCATCTTCTATTGTAACACACAGCACAGTGCCTGGCACACAGCACACGCTTCACAAGTGCTTGCTAATGTTCCCAGCACCTTAGAGGTTTTCTGACACAGACACAGAGGAAACTGTCCAACCCCAGGGTACCTACACGTCCACTTCGGGGAAAGGAAGTAGCTGGGCTATAGAGAACACCGTGCCTTTCCCAGGAAGCAGCATTCTGAAGGCGTCAGTCACCTCCCAGCCACTCCCTGTGTCCTGCTGGGTCAGTAGGTGCTGCCCAGCTGGCCCAATCCCTGGCCTGACACCAAAGGTCTAGTGTGAGCAGGCCCAATTCAGGCTTCATTTCCCTCTGGGCAAACAGGAAAGGGTGCATGCACGTATGTGCCTGCATACGTGTGCATGTGTGCTAAAGTGCAATGAGTCCCTGCCCAGGAATCACTTGTCACCGGGGGGAAGGGCCGGCTCAAAGGAAGGCCCTGGATTGAACACTGCTTTTCCTTTTCACCTCTGCAGGGGGTTCTTAGATATTTTTACATACAGGATTCTGCCATACCAACACTCCATTCATCCCCTTCTCCACCACCAGAAAAAAGCCTCAACTGAATTAATGAGGAGAGAAATGACCTGTTTTTGATGAGCCATGTCAAAGAAATGTGGGCAGCCTTGTTTAGATCTCACAGACAGAGGTGCGGTGATAAGCAGGCGGAACACTGGCTAGGGCTCAGGCACCCTGCTTCCCAGCACTCTGAAGTCAGCTAGGCACGCACACCTATGCACTAGGCAAGCTGCAACCTATAGCAATTTTTCACCAACAGGACAGAATTCATCTGCTGTTCTAAGTATAGCATTTTCATCAAGTAGGGTATCTGTGGTTGTGTACACATTAAAATGCACTTATCTCACCAACTAAAATAAGTAATTCTCCACGTTTACAGTTCTTAATAATTTTCCCAACAGTGATCCAGAGCCTAAGAGCAGGTTTTAGGTCAGTGAGGTTCTGAGAGCTTACAGAAACATGTGTATGAGTGCTCATGGAGAATTTGTCCCTCTGATAACATCCTTAAAGGAGCAGATCTGAAGAGCTAAAGACCTTGTGCTTAGAATATATCCTGAGTTTAGCACCTTGCAATGTTATAAAACTTTCCAGGGTAAAGGTAAAGGGCTCAAGGTTCCTTTTCAGAGTAATAAAAATGTTATAAAATTGATTATGGTGGTAAGATACAGAACTCTGCGAATATACTAAAAGCCATTGAGGTGTTTATCTTAAGTGGGTAAAATGCATAGTATGTGCATTACACAAAGCTGTTAAAAAAAAAAAAAAAGAAAACTTTCCAGGAAGAATTCCCCAAACTAACAGGTTAATAAACAGAAGAGTACTCTCTTGGCCATCTTGATCATCTGAAGACAACAATGACAATGGAATTCCCTTTTGCTCTCAACTGCACCCCGTTAGTAAGTAAGCAGGAAGCAACACGATAGCTTGATCCTCAGCCAGAAGCAGCCAGACCTTCCACGAATTTGGTAGTCAGCAAGATCAGCCGGAGACAAATGGTCAATCTGCACAAACTCTTCCGCTCCTGCAGTCCAAGTATTTACCCAGTAAGTGCGCGTCCTGTAGTCCTCAGTCAAAAGTGTCACACTGGAAATGATGGGCCCCTGTTACCTCCTCTGGAAAGAAGTCACACCTTCATTTCCCCCTTCCAAGTGCATGTCATTCAGGAAAGAAGTCACTGACAAGGACGACTTCCAGGGTGAGGGGAAAAACAATGAGAAAGCCTATTGCTCGCCCTCCCACAACATCCCAAACAGGTAAGCACTTCTGAGTTCTAAAACAATGTTCGGGTCCAGGTCTCTCCTTTTCAGGATGCCAAAGGCTGGAACGTAAAGCAGCTTCCTTCCATCCTTCCTTCCTTCCTTCCTTCCTTCCTTCCTTCCTTCCTTCCTTTCCTTCCTTCCTTCCTTCCTTCCTTCCTTCCTTCCTTCCTTCCTTCCTTCCTTCCTTTCTTTCTATTTTAATATATTTTTATTGATTTCAGAGAGGAAGGGAGAGGGAGAGAGAGATAGAAAATATCAATGATGAGAAAGAATCATTAATTGGCTGCCTCCTGCACGCCTGGCATTGGGGATCGAGCCCAAAACGTGAGCAAGTGCCCTGATCGGGAATCAAACCCCAACCCCCTGGTTCATAGGTCGAGGCTTAACCATTGAGCCATGCGGCTGGGCAAAGAGCTTCACTTCACGGGAAGCCGCCAGAAACCTCTAGCAGCTTGAAAAAGAACCTGCCTGCAGTGGGTTTGTATTACTTGCTCCAAACGGCCTCATTTGGACCCTAAATCAAAATTCTGTATTTTGGACAATCTCAAGATCACAATCCATATGGAAGCTGTGTACACAGGGCGGCTGTTCCCATGATTCCCCTAGGGAGCAAAACACGTAACTACCTTTCACATAAAATAAACTTCAGCCCCAGAATCCCACATCTCCTACTAGTAACGATAGCCAGCTTCTTATGTGTATTCCTATCACATGAAACCTTTCTATTGTGATAACCCTCAAAAGACATGATATATGAGGCTTAAGAATCATCAAGCCCTAAATCTGGCTGCAAAAAAAATTATCTTCTTCAATTGGAAGAGGTTACTTACAATTTCTAAATGACCAGTCTCTAAAAGCTTCCAACTCAGTTTTCTGACTGCACCCATCCCAGGTTTAAAGGACAAGTGAGGAAAATTACATAACCAAGGAGAAGACGACTGATTAGCTTGCCAGAAAAGAACTATTATTATTTTGTTATAATGTATGGAAGTGCTACAAGTTAACTCCCATACTGACTGCATCTGAACAAGATCACAATCCATATGGAAGCTGTGTACACAGGGTGACTGTTTCCAAACATTTTAATTAAAGAAACAAAAAAACAACTTTTAAAGTATTCAGTATAAACTGGAATTCTAAAAAACTTCCAAATAGTATCCCAAAGGGAAGACCAGAAAGATTCTGGTACTGAACTGGATCGCCTTAAAATGTCAGGATCTGGGGACAACTGGCATCACTTGTTGAAAAGGTACTGTGGACGAAAGGGGCCACATGCTGACCTGACAAGCTCAGGGGAGGCCTGCATGGCGGTCTTACAAACTCAGAGACCTAAAGGAACCACAAAGGATGGTCTGAAATTAAACTTGAACTAAACGCAGTTATGGTGGGCAGTTACGTCCTAGGCCGGTATCTTCACTGACAAGGTCAACCTTTACCTTAACTGAGCCCATCTGTCTTTTTGCATCTATGATAACATACCCTTGAAATGTCTGTGTAACTTGTAACTTCCCTTTTTCTGGACCTCTTGGGGCACAACCTAATGTACCTGGGCGCCAGGACAGATACCACAAATACCTTCATTATCATGTTAATTGTTCCTGCACCCACCTAAATATGTGTCTATCATTTTACTTTTTATCCAATCCCAGGGGTTCTTCTCCCTCCCCTGCCCCTCTGCTTTGCTTTCTCCCGCCTCTCTAGTCTATCACCAATGGATTTCATGTAACCTTTGATTGCAATGTATAAATATAGATGTAACCCTCCATTCTCTGGAGCATTATCTCAATTCGTTGAGGTTCTGCTTTCCGGCATTTGTCGACAGTTTGGCTCAAATAAATTCACAAAAATTCTTTACAGGTTTGAATGTCTTTAGGTTAACCGTATTCTGGTAATGTATGAATAAAATTTTAAACACTATGAGAAAAGGTCACTGACTAAGAAGCTGAAGCTCAATAAACCAAACCACAAGAGGAACTTCCAAACCATTGGTGTTGTGACAGATGAAGATCCTGGCTCACCTGCCTACGCTTTGTAAAATGGGAGGCGAACAAAGCTCCGCAAGAGCAGGAGCTGTCTAGTTCACCCCCGCGTCCCCCGCACGCGCCTGGCACGGCCTCGGTAGGCGCTCACTACATTTTTGTCAAATGAATGAGTATTGTGGAATAAACAAACGGCGCAGGAATGCAGTTTCTAAAGTCAAAGGTTCAAGGAGAGATCCATTTTCAGTAAAGATCTTAACGTGTAATCTTATCTGCTCCACAGATTTAGAATTTTTTTCTGTTATACCTTAAATATCTCTAAAATTATCTTTTGTATCTCGAGAACAAAATGCACTACACACAAGGAAAATAGGCCCCAATTCAGAGGAACCTCGGAGAAGAATATTTAAAAAGGAGAAAACTGAGACTGAGCTATCACACCACGGCATACTGGCCAGCAAAAATCGGATGTGCATCTTTGATAACAACCCTCCCCAAAACTGGCCGTGTCCTCTGGTTTCTATTTCAGCTAAGTAAGCATTTTTTCAGTCAACTGGCTTTAAAAGTTTTCCTTTTCGTGTAGCCAAGAACTTACAGATTTTCCTTGTCTTCTCTCTTAGTCCTCCCAGACTTTCCCACCATTTATCCAAATGGCTTCTTACCAGAATTCCTTCTGTTTGGAAAGTCCTTCCCTTTCCTCCCACCCCCTAAAGGCTAAACACATCCTCTCTCTAATACTGTCCTTTCTGATTTTATAGAACCTTCATTTCCTTGCGGCAGAGGCCTGGTCTATTTTCTGACGCTAAATTCACTGTGTTCCATAAAAGTGAAAATAAAATCATTCAAACCAGTCAGGCCCAGAATCACCTACCAGCTTGCACCCTTGCACCCTGTTCACCCCAACATGCTTTTCTGGTGGTAACCATGTGTTCCCATCGTCCTTTTGGCAGCTCTACTTCTCATTTGACAAAATCTTTCCCTCTCCAGTCCATAAAGCCTAAATCATAGGTAACTTAAAACTTTCTGCTATAAGTTCTTGTTTCTCGGGGCTAAACAACCTTGATAAACCAAAGGAACAATGGTCAGAAATTAGCTGACTTGCAATACTAACATCTTAATGTGTTTAACCCTTTGCACACATGTCACCAGGGAGTAAACAGACAGAAGAAGGAATGCATTTTACAAATACTTCAGAAAGATTACTTCATTTGTTCATGGTAACAACCTCGAGAGGCGAGTAGGGTAGGCATTTATTAACCCATTTACAGTTGACAAAACTAAACATCAAAAAGGTTAAATGCCCAGCTGGCGTGGCTCAGTGGTAGAGTGTCAACCTATGAACCAGGAGGTCACAGTTCGATTCCCGGTCAGGACACATGCCCAGGTTGCGAGCTTGAACTCCAGTGTGGGGCGTGCAGGAAGCAGCCGATCAATGATTCTCTCTCATCATGGATGTTTCTATCTCTCTCCCCCTCTCCTTTCCTCTCTGTAATCAATATATATACATATATATATTTTTTAAATATATATATTTTTATAAAGGTTCTGACTCGCCCAACCAATGTCACACGACTAGCAAGTGTCAGCCCAAACCCCTACCTACGAAGGTCTTGCCTCTTCCAACCCAAAGGCTGTCTACTCTAGACTCTCTGTATGTGTCTGTCCTATAGCCAAGGAGTGGCTTCCTAGAGACTCAGCATTTCAGAGAAGACGCCCCTCTGACTTCTGGGACACCATCTCCCTTCG
This sequence comes from Cnephaeus nilssonii, assembly GCF_951640355.1. Classification (NCBI taxonomy): domain Eukaryota; kingdom Metazoa; phylum Chordata; class Mammalia; order Chiroptera; family Vespertilionidae; genus Cnephaeus; species Cnephaeus nilssonii. The sequence continues at coordinate 45,833,538 of NC_137088.1, read as the reverse complement.
GCTAACAAGCCAGAAAGCCATCTTCACCATCTTCAACCTTCCCCCAGAAAACAATGCCTTTTTCTCCTATACACCACCCTCAACAACTACTTTCCAAAATAATTCCCAACAGTTCCTGTTTTAAAGGGACTTACTCAGAAGGCACTAGTAGTCCAAAACACTTGCATCAGCAAATGATTTTCTCAATAAAGTTCAGGGCTGATGCAACATTTCTCAGTCTCAGATTTTACAGCTAAAATGACAAGAACACAGAGGAATAAAAAATTATGCAAGACAATGCTACATTTTTTTTTTTTTACTCCAACACATCTGCCTCTATGAGTCTCCTGTGAGTCACTGTCATTTGTGTTCAGTCATCATTACAGGAACAGCCATTCTCTCTATCCTCAATTACTTTACTTTCTTCCTTAAAGAAAGTCTCTGCAATAGAAAAGGAATTCCATTATATCTTTTACCACTTTGCTGAAGCACTGACCCCTTAACTTAGTGCCTCAGATACCATGTTGTCCCCATTTTCATCACTACCATTTTACACAAACAGAAGGAGAGGCCAAGTGAGGTTGCAATTCATTTACTAATCATTCAACAAACACAAATGAAATCCTCAGATGCCAGGGACTGGGACCGAAAAAATGAACACGTATCCCTCCTCTCACAGCCTGGTAGGGCAGAACACTAAAGAAGTAATTACAGGCAGTCTCCCCTCTCTTCCCCCCAACTCCCCCAGAAGACAAGAACGGAGGTCTCCTCATCTAGCCAGTAACACCTTTTTGGTGCCATGACTCAAAATTGTACAAACCGTGTATCTACATCACCACCTGTGTGTGAAAATGATGTCACTTCTGGAATTCCAGCCCATCCCTACTTTAGAAGAAACAACCAACAGCTTCTCTATTCCAGTCTCAAACCCCAGTACCTTGTCTCCCTTAGATCAGACACGAAGAGAGACTTCCATACCCTAACATATACCATTATCAGCAGGAAGCACTTACTGAAAACAGACCATCCTCCCTCATCAACCCTAAAAGATTCTAGGGGTGGAAGTCTCTGAGGGGGAAATGTTATAGAAGAGTAAGAAGCTAGGAAAATTCCAGGACAAGTGGAATAGGGAAACTGAGACCGATAGTTAAACAGCCGTTTGTGTCCACCTAGGAAATCCTATCTTCCTTAAACCAAGGACACTTAAGAGTAAATGGTTTGTCCAACTGGTGCTGCTCAGGCTGGGGTTCGATTCCCCCTCTTCTTCTCACCCCCCACACAGGCACATATCCTCTAACCTCTAAGGGACCCCATGAGACTTGCAACCAGGGGAGCAATGGGCAGCGGCAGCTTGTCCTGGACTAACCCCCTGAACCTGTCTCCAAGGCCCCTTCTCCCCCCTTTCCTCTGCCTTCCCAGTGAGCCGGGCAGCCCTGCCTAAGGCTCATCTGCTGCTACTTCTATGCCCTTCTTTGTTTCACTGTCCTGAGTATGTTTTTGCTGTGGTCAATAAATTCTTGCCTGCTTTTTTTAAAAAAAGAGAAGTTATTATAGAATCAACTGGTCCACGTTAAGATGGAGGTGAGCACATGGCTTGGGGCAGGCCATCATGGAATGATTCCTGGAAGATGTGATCTGTGGGCATTTACAAGCATCTCTTTCTTTATTCTCGGTACAAAATAAACTTAAAAGACTCAACTCCACTTCTTAAAAGGTTATAAGATTAACTTGCCAACAGTCAAGTCAAAGATCTAATTTAATAGCAGAACTTATTCTTGGCCGTGGCCGGGTAGCTCAGTTGGTTAGAGCGTAGTCCAGACATGCCACGGTTGCGGGTTTGATTGCCAGCTGGGCATATACAATAGTCAACCAATGAATACATAAATAAGTAAAGCAACAAATCGATGTTTCGCTCCCTAAAATCCATCAACAAAATATTTTAAAACATTTAGAAAAAAAGGATTTATTCTTGACTCCCTACCCTAGATTTCAACCTTTAACTCACACTCCCTTAGCACACATTATAGGGAGTTTAACAAATTCTGTCCTATACACTACCTTCTGACAAGTCTGTAGGACAGGATTAAAGATATGCACAATGAAATAAAATGTACCCTAAAAAAATACGATCATTGCCCTAGCCGGTTTGGCTCAGTGGGTAGAGCACCAGCCTGCGGACCATAGGGTCCTGGTTCGATCCAGTCAAGGGCACGGACCTCGGCTGCAGGCTCCTCCTCTGGTCCAGGCCCTGGTCTGGGCACGTGTAGGAGGCAACCAATCCATGTGTTTCTCTCACATCCTTATTTCTTTCTGTCTTTCCCTCTCTCTTCCACTCTCTCTAAAATCAATGGGAAAATATCCTCGATTAACAACAAAAACAACAACAAAAACTGTAAACAACCAAAGTATTATATTAAAAAACAACAACACACGATCATTTTCCTAACTGGAAATGAACACTGAACAATCCAAGCCCTACAAAGCATAGCTGTCGGAAGAGGAAACTGAGGTTCAAAAGTCCCACTTCGATACAACAGAATAAAAGGTCTCTTTGAAGTCACCAGAACAGCTTGAACAAAAAGAGAAACAGAAGGCTATTGTGGGGCCTGAGCCTCCAGATGATGAACCCCAAACACACTGCACTGGTAAACAAACAAGCCTGTGAGCCGGAATCTGATTTGATGACCTAACAAAACATTACAATTTAAGGAATCTCTCTCTTCCCATTCATTATTTCCCAAAGTCCCACGGGCTGGCAGCTCCTTGTTTTCCTTCCTGGTTCTTGGGTTTATTACTTGTAAATTATAATGTATGGTGTGCTTTTCCAAAAAAAAGGTACTGGCAAATGAAAACAACCCTGGGTTTAAAGCCACATAAAAGACAGTGTATGTAGCAGAAATGAACTCTGCCTGTGTTTACTATGAGGACCTATTACTCCTTTATGCTACTCCAGTGGATTTTAAACTCACATGAATGCTACCACTGCCCACTAAATAGCAGGTTAGCGCCGGGAAGGAGCACATGCAAACACCTGCCTCAGCAGGACCCCAGACTGCTCCCGCGGTTTCCCCGCGCCTGGGCCAGGGCCAAGCACCTGACCCGGCCGGGGCTGCAGACCCCGGCGCTTCCGCCCCGCTGGCCCAGCGAGCAGCCCCGGAGTCCTGCTTGCATTTGGCCCGGCACACCCTCATCCCACCACTCAGATCCCAGCGGAAAGGAGGGAAACTCCGCGGCCCCAAAGAGAAGGCTGGCGGCGGGCAGAAGTGGATGAGAGGGTCCTGAGTGGTCTGTTTACCCCGCCCGCCCAAGGTGGGCCCGGGACCCCAACAGCACCCCCAATTCGGAGTCCCTCCGGGGCACCGCCGAGCCCCTCCCGCTCTCTGGCCCTGGGGGCTGCGACCTCCCCTTCCGGACCTCAGGGACCGCTCGGGCCCCAGACCCAGACCCAGAACCACCGCCACCCGAAGCCCTCCCGGCCGGGGCCGCCGACCCCCGCTCCGTCCCCGCCCGGGCTTCCCCGCCTCTCGGGGCCCGGGCCCGCCGGGCGGGCCGCGCACCGTGTGGGACTGCAGGCTCTGGCTCGCCTCGATGGCTGCTGTCAGCGGCACCGTGTCGTCCAGCAGCACCTTGCCGGCCGGCGGCTTCTCCATGAAGGCCATCCCGGGACGCCCGTCCGCCACCGCCTCGGGACCAGGGGCAGGAACCACAGGCGCAGACTCCCGCCTGCCCGGCTCCTCCGCCGCCGCCGCCGCTGTCAACACGCGCCGCCCCACGCGCCGCCGCCACCCGCCGGCCCGGCCCGCGGGGTCCTAACGCCGACCGTCCGCGCCGCCCCTGCTCTCGGCACTGGCCACGCTTCGCGCCGCCGCCTCCCGCGGGGTCCTAGCGCCAAACGGCATCAGTCGGTGTTGCCTAGACCCGCTATTCTCCAAGGTCCTTGCAGCCGCTCCGCACACTGGGTGGTACCCTTAGCCCTGGCCCTCTGGCCCGCGGACACTTCACCCTCCCTAAGCCATCACCTCCAGAGATCCTCAGATCCGAGGACACCGTGTCCCCTGCCCTGTGATCCAGGGACCCGCAGGCCCACAGATCCCCAAACCAAGCCGCTCAGTGTTGGGCTTGACACATTATGCTCTCAGAAGCTGGACTGTCAGACTTGAAACCTTTACAACTGGACCTTTCCCACCGAGGTCTTTCAGACCCAAGGACCCTAAGACCCAGAAAAAAGGCCTTCAGGATGGGTCCTTCAGTCTACGCCCTGTAGATCCAGAGATTTTCTAAAAACAAGTCTCTCCAAGTCAGGTTTTAAGGGCATGTTTCAGATCCAAGAACCTAAGAGCTGGGCCCTCAGAATTAGACCCCGCAGTGGGAGTCCCTGGACTCCAGAACCCTTAGACCCAAGCTCTTTTGATTAACTGGGAACCTTAAAAACTGGGCACTGGTCCAGGGACTCCCAGCCTCTACCCTTGGTCCAGCTCTTAGCTCAGTCCACAGGCCTTCAACCCTGAGAACCCTCAAACAAGATCCCTCAGACTTGGGGTCCTCATGAAGAATCTCAAACCCAGAGCCAGAGAACTTTACGCCCAACTTCTTGGCCCCAAATTTGTCCCGCAGTCTGTCTGAACCCAAGGCCACAATACTGGCACTCCTTACCAGTGCCCCTATCCTACCCCTTTATCCCCCCCCCCCCACACACACACACACATACACGTAGAAATCCCACCCACCCTGCTCTGTCCTAGGGCAGCACCCCAGGATGATGCAGAGTTAGACTTGGAATTAGATGACCAGGATCTCCAGGGCTCTGGCATTTCCAGCTGTGCGACATTGAAGAAGTTACTCAACCTCTCTGAGCCTAGCTCCCCATGTGTAAAATAGAAATAATACTTGTACGAAAAGGTTGTATGAAGAAAGAAGTAGGATAGGAAGGGGCTTGGCATATAATAAAAGCTCAATATTACTTTCTTCCTTCGCTTCAGTTCATATAATAAAGGGTTTCTAATTCTTACATTTGTATCCCCTAAATTTCTACATTTCAGACAAGAAAACAATGTTTCTTAGTAACACCACCACCACCAATACCCCAAAATTTGACATCACAGCAAAGGCCTAGTATCTAAAAGTACTCTCTCCAGATCTCACACTTAATGGGATCGTTGGGCAATCCTAAGTGGCTAAGGAGCCTTGACAGAGTGATGTAGGGTCCAAAACCCAATGGATAAAGATATGACCAGGAAAGCATGGAACATCTTAACTCAGTCCTAAAATAATCAGAACTCTTCCTGCAACCCATTTTTGTCCGAGTGTATTTACTTATTTTTAATTTTTTTTAATTGGTATCAGAGAGGAAGGGAGAGGGAGAGATAGAAACATCAATGATAAGAGAGAATCATTGATTGGCTGCCTCTGGCACACCCCACACTGGGGATTGAGCCCGCAACCCAGTATATGCCCTGTCTGGGAATCGAACCACGACCTCCTGGTTCACAGGTCGAGCTCAACCACTGAGCCATGCTGGCCAGGCCCAGAGTGTTTAAAAGCATCAGTCTATTAAAACAAAATCTTACATCACTTAGAGAGGATTCAACTTGTAACTTTTATTTTTTAATGCAAATGGATTATTTCATTGCCAGAATCACACATACCCAAATTCTGCTTTAATCAATTCTCCAATCATGTGCACTGGCCATGCCAAAGCTCTTCTTGCAACCTGCTGGTGGGAGTCTGAAATGCTCCAACCTTCCTGAAAGGCACTTATTCATTCAACAATTATTTACTGAGTACTTACAAGGTAATAGGTCTGGTGCTGGGATTCAACAATATTTATCAAGGGCTTTGAAAATGTTCTCACTCAGTGATTCTGTATCTAGGAGGGTACCCTAAGGAAATAATCAGAGATCAGTGGAAATATACAGCATGTGAGGATAAGAATCTAACAAGAGGGAATTGGACAAACCATGGTTAATCATAAATGGAATATTTTTCAATGATTAAAAATAAGATTAAAAAAACAGATTATCAAAGAATACTTAATGATGTTAAGAAGTTTTCTTTATATAATAGTAGGTGGAAAAAAACACCGTTGATTCTTGAACACAGGTTTGAACTGTGCAGGTCCACTTACCCCTGGATTTATTTATTTTTTTCAATAAATATAGTCAGCCCTCAGTATCTCCAGTTTTGCATCCATAGATTGAACCAATTGTGGACCAAAACAGTATTTTGATCCATGGTTGGGAATCTGTAGATGCAGGGGGCTGACTATATGCTTTTTTTCTATGCCTTTTTATATAAGGGACTTGGGCATCTGCAGATGTGGGTATCCATGGGGGGGGGGGGGGGGGGCGGAGAGGGTGTGTGTCCTGGAACCAATCTGATACCAAGGGTTGACTGTAGTTAAGTTTTGAAGTAGGTAAAAGTTATTTGTGGAATTTCAACTGCATGGGGGTCAGTGTCCCTAACCCCAGCATTGTTCAAGTGTCAACTGTATATGCATTTGTATGACACCAAGTTTTAAAAATATATATTATAGGAAAAACACCAAAAGAAAATACACCAAAATATTAACTTAGGGTTCCTAGGAAGTGAGATCATGATGCTTTCCATTTTTATGCTCTCCTGTTTTTCAAAATGTCTCTCATGGAGATAATTTACTTGTATGATTAGGGGAAAAAATAGTATCATACTATGAGTTGCAAAGGTCATAAAATAACAGCCTTATTTAACCTTCCTCACTAGGAAAAGGAAACTGAAAGTGAGAAACCAGATATTGGATGGAATGAAACCAGAAACCAACTTTCAGTCTAGCCTTTCCCTTTCTCTGGAATTTCTTGCCTGAACTAAGCCCCTCAGAATAAATACTATGGTGAACCTTATAATTTCATTTTCATCTTCCCAAATCAGTGCCTTGTCAGTGATCCTCTTAGGACCTTGAACTTCACTGGATCCCTAGATTCACTGGAGACCAGGCCCCAAACCCTACAACAACCTCAACACCTGTTTGGCTTTTGAAGTGGCTCACACCGCAAGGGGGGAACCCTCCCCAGGTAGAGCTGAGCTTAATTAAGTTAGCTTTCCTTCCAGTCTCAGTCTGAGCAGAGCTAATGCATTATGCAGGACCTTAGTTTTTGCCACATACACTACCACTCAGGGCTAGCAGGAAGAAACAAAAGATTTGTATTCTTGTATGTTGCCAAATGTTAGATGGCCCATAGGTTATCTAATAACTTGACGTTTGGCCAGATGGGCTGAAGATGAGTTTTAGTGAGGATGCTTTTAGACCTGGCAACTGCTGCACAAATCAAATCATAGAAGCTTGTGGAAAACTCAGTGCTTCCTAAGCAGCATCGCCTCCCAACTCAAAATGACTTTATTTCTTTAAATATTCAAACAAACAAACAAACAGCCAGCCACACAGACAATCATAACACTGGTGCCTGGGTACTCCTCTCCTAGGAAGGAAAGACTTGGAGCTGCCATTTATTTTCTTCTGGTGTTTTCATATACCTGACAACTAAAAACTTCATGATCTGGATAGAAAAACAAAATTCAACTCAAATTTGATCATTCTTATTTCTCTTAGGTGTTGATATTGCCCATCACATTGCAGAGGAATATTCCCAAGGTTTCTAAGGTCATATGAACTACTAGAGGCCCGGTGCATGAAATTCATGCACGGGTAGGGTTCCTAGGTCTGGCCAGTGATCAGGGCCGATCAGATTCTCCCACCTCCTCTTTCCCTTGCCACCCATGCTCACCACCACCATGCAGTTCCTCCCCTCTCCCCTCCCCCTTCACTACCCACCTCCTCCTTCCCTTGCTCCCTCAGCACCCCACTGCCACCGCTGGTTGCCTGCCATGTTCCGCGCTGCCCCCTGGTGGTCAGCACACATCATAGCAAGTGATTGAACTCCCATTCTCCTGGTTGAACTCCTGAGGGGACACTATGCATATTAGCCTTTTATACATATAGATTATAGCTAAGAGGCACCTAGAAATCGACTATGGGGCCAATTAATCGTTCTATTCATGTAATGTCAACATTAGTCTTGGGTTTTCCTGTGATTTGGACTTAAATTTCTTCTAGTTGATTTTGCTCCAACCTGAAGTTTCACTGAAGACATTGAGAATTCTTGTCTTTGCTGTTTTTGTAAACCAAATGAAGACAAGCCAAGAACAAAGGAAGTAAAACATCTGGGGCCTTGGAGATGTTCAAGTGCAGCCTAAGAGACATTCCACAGTGCTCCCATTCTGCTCAGACAGAGCCAGTTAATAAATTATGCCAACACATGAAGCATTCAGAGTGGCACAGCTGCTCAGAGTGACAGCCCTTGGTGGAGTATGTTTTAATATAAAAATTTAATAGATGTAATTTAATAGCAATTTTCTTTGGGAGTAAATTGCTCTGAATCATACTCTAAGAACATTAAAAAAAAAAGGCTAGTAATTTAGTACAAAATGAAAACCTGTGGTTACTTAAGAGGTACCAGCATGCATTTAGCAATTTCTTGTTTTTCTTTTTTTTTTTTTTTAATATATTTTATTGATTTTTTACAGAGAGGAAGAGAGAGGGATAGAGAGTTAGAAACATCGATGAGAGAGAAACATCGATCAGCTGCCTCTTGCACACCCCCTACTGGGGATGTGCCCGCAACCAAGGTACATGCCCTTGACCGGAATCGAACCCGGGACCTTTGAGTCCGCAGGCTGACGCTCTATCCACTGAACCAAACCGGTTTCGGCAGCAATTTCTTGTTTTTCTAGATGAATATACAAGTCAAGTCCACAAGATGAATGGTGGCTGTGGTGAGGCTTTCTCCTCTGTTACTCAAGATTTGCTGCTCAGAAAAAGAAACGTGGCATTTTACCAATATGGAAATGTTTCTAATAGAATATAAAAATCTGTTAAGCAATTTTCCAGTACATTAGGCTGAAATTGCTTAAGATGAGTCTATCTTCCTGTGACAATCAAACATTGCATAAATTGTAGTCTTATAATGCCCCTATGTGGAAAGTACTAGTACACTTTGGCCTGCTATTTTAGTCAGTCATTTGTACTCACTTCCATGTGTGACCTCACACGGTCAAAGCCGTCTCTGTTATCTGGAAGATTTCCTAATTTGAGGGTCACCCACACTTCCATTAGAAGTCATTCTTTCCAGCAGCTTACCCATACAGGATTCAAAATGAAAAAGCCAACCCGCTGGTTTTTCTGATTGCCAGCTTTAACATAGCTGGTTTGAAAATCTTGGCTCTGAGTAGAAATAACAAATCATCATTTACAGAGAAGCATCCCTAACTTCTTGCTTACTCATCTATTCAACTTTTTACTGATTTATAGAGGTCAAAGATCATGACACCTAGGGAGCATTAAAGAAAAAGGAAATGAGCTTGAGAAAATACTTTTGAGTTATACAATATAAATCAGCTAACAGCCAGTCTAACACCCCTTCCCTTCCTGCCCTGCCCCCCACCCCCCAAATATTTGGTCTGCACATAATTTTTCATCTTTAGAATAACTCTTTCAGTAAATCTGCTCTGGAGACAATTAATCACTGAATGTCAACTTAGAAAAAGGGTAGGAATATAGGAAAATGCTACAACTGTAGCAGGGAATAAGGTCTAGAACATTCTGAATATAAGAAAAATTCTATAGAATGATGTTTCCTGATACTTTTAATGGCCATAAAAAGTTACTATTATAGAAACTGACATTGCTTTAGTAATGGGAACATTATAAGACACAGGGTGATGTAAAAAAGAAATGTTTGGAGCCAGGCCGGCCTGTCTGAATCCCAGCTCTCCTGCATACTCGCTGTACAACCCTGGGCAAGTCACACAGCATTAGTCTGTTTCCTTGCCTATAAAATAGGGCAACATAAGTTTAACTTCACAAAGTTGTTCAAAGGATTAGTTAATGTAGCAAATAGACTCAAGTATTGAAGAAATGGTAGCTATTAGTATTAATGATGATATCACACTCCATTTCAAGACTGCTGCTAAGTCACAGAGAATGAGTTCTACAGAATTTGAATATGGCTTCAAGTCCACATTTTGTGCAAGTTCCCCATTTTTTCAACGTTTTATCAAATTTTCAACATGTGCAGTGCTTTATCTATCAGCAAGCCTTCTTCCGGTGGATCTGAGCCTGTGAATGCTGCCCATTCTGAAATGCATGAGAATGGCACCCGTGTTTCTCACACTGATTTTGATTATTTTTACTTCAGTCACAAACTAGAGTATGGTACAATATTAAACAAGTTTAAAAATACTTTACACACATCACTGCCCTCTAGTGACTAGAATTAATTCTTTCAAGTAATCCATTTAACTGATCCCCTTAATGTAAAAAACTAAAATAAAAATCTAGTTACTGATCTACTAGGAGAAAAAACCTTTTTCCAGGAAATGTGGGTTGATCCTACCAATTACACTTGACCTTACTTTCCTGATCAAAGCATCTAGCTATGGTCAGAGCCATTCAGGTGGGCCACATGCATGTTCCGTTACAGATTGTCTTAAAAGGGTTAGCTGTGTTGGGGATGACCATTGAATACTAACACATTAGGCACATTTTCTCTTTAATGCCCCCCAACTCTGAAGAACTTGGCCTCCACGGTGTTCCTTATACTTTTTATTTCTTATAAAATTTTTTACAACAGGTATATATTATTTATATACGGGAGGAACCCACATCATCAAGGAAGGGAGAAAATAATCTGGATTGCTAAAATAGAAATTTTGCACTCAAGAGCTATTCCAGGTTTAAAATACCGAGATTGGTTGACATCCTGAAAGACTGGCCTGTTTACCTGCGGGCCAGTTAGCTTTAAACTCAGGAAAACCTCTAACCTCATTCACAGGGGAGAAGGAACAATAGTAGCTACTGTTTACAGGTTAGGCCTTGTGCTTTGCTATTTGTATCTCCAACAATCCTGTGGTAGGTGTTATTACCCCCATATTATAGATTAGACCAAGAGTTTACATAACTGAGTTTAAATCTTTCTCTGATAACAAGAAACCATTTGAGAGGCATGTACCACTTGAAGGTTAAGCAAGATGCCATCTTGGTATAAACAGTAACGAATTACAAAACACTCTGACCCAGAAACTACTGAAGAACAGTATCTAAGAATATTTGTTGGTAAAAGACAGGTGTTCAAAGATGACCCAACTTCTATTCTAGTTGCCGTCAAAAATTAAATGCTACCTAGCTATAAATTCACTGAGAAATTTATTCTACACAGATATAGGTAAGTTTGTTATCCAAATGCAAATATAACTTGGTTTAAAATCCTAAAATTAGAACTTTGAGCTAAATAACTCCCTCCATATTTTTTCAAATTTACAAACTTAGATGATAAATAGACTCGTCTGTATGAAGCCTAAGGCCAAATTAGAAAGTGGACATGTGAACACCTCGCTACCTTTGCCCTCCCCCACTGTGGGCTGCTGGGTCTGCTGGCCACTCCTTGTTGAAGAGCAGCAATCCGTTTTCCTCAGAGGCTCTTCAATAACAGTAACACTGATGCCTGAACTTGCATCTTTAAACACCTATTTCAGGGTTTGGGGGCTTCTGGGACCATAACTCTAACGCAGCCTTCCATAACAGTCTTTTCACTTTCTCTTACAAAGCATGACACAGCAATAACAGCAATGAACCGCTTCAGCCTTTTCACTTCTGCAGAAGCTACAACAACCTCTCCAACATATAAAGGGGCTGGAAAGTGAATTTCCTGGGAAATAAATACACAGCCTGGGCCTGGCATTTTAGTACCCAGGAGAGCTGAAATAAGTCCATTGATCAAAACTCCATGCACAATTGTCTTTCCAAACTTGGTGTGTTTTGCAAAATCTTCATTTAAATGCAAAGGATTGACATCCCCTGTTAGTTCTGAGAAGGCAACCACATCCCTTTGTGTGAAGGCTCTGCTGAGTTCAGCCCGGTCTCCAACTCGGATGTGCATATGCTGAAAGTGCTGCCTGCTTACAACTGGTTGGTTCAGGCAGATTCTCCTCTGAAGGCTACACCACCAGAGACGATGGCTGGAAATTACGGAGAACATCTTCGGCACCCTCAAATCCCATCAACAGGAGCGCTGAGCCTGTTTCAGTCATCAAGCATTATGCTGGCACCAAAAGATAAGTTTTGAGAGCAGAGGAATGTTTCTGAAATTGAAGGCTATTCAATCCAATACTAGTTCCCTACTATTACCAGATAATGCAAGGAGAAATGGAGAAACCTGTAAGAGAAAGAAACATGTTTACACAGTTAATCAGGAGAAAATTGCACTGAAATGCAGGGCAATGTAGAAACATGCCTAGTTTACAGGATAAGCCAAGCTGATGCAGTAGCATTTTAACAAGCATTCTGAGAGGTGCCCGCAGATAAACAAGTGGTCATGATGAGCTCAGAAAGAGCATTCCAACACACAAGTCACTAGGCATTATGCAGTAAGTGAAAGTTAAGATTTCTCCACAAGGTTCCAAGTTTTATCCCAAATCTCTTCCCATACAAACTAAACTCTAAGTGCTTTGTCTCATGTTTTCAGAAGCAATGAATGCCTGGATTCCCCTCCCTCCACAGCTGGATGATAGTAACCAAACTAGAGTTACAGAAGCAGAAAAATGGAACACATTCTAAAAAGCAGTTTGATCCACTACTCAGCCTTGTTTGGAATATGTGAAGAAATAGACTTACCTGAATCACTCTGAAGGCACATTTCTTGCCTTTATAGGATCCTAACAGGGTCAAAGAGCTCCACAATCTGACAAGACCACTGCAGAAAAAGTGAGAAAGCATAAAGATGTGTCCCTGCAACATCTCCCAAGTACTTCTGTTTGTGACAGTTCAGAAAACTCAATTTAAATGAGAAAACTTTAAAAGCATAGTATAGTATAGGCAGAGAATAAAATGAACCACAATTAGAAATGTTTCTAAAATATATATTTCTGAATTAAAAATAATTTCTTTTTTTAAATATATATTTTTTTATTAATTTCAGAGAGGAAGGGAGAGGGAGAGAGAGAGAAACATCAATGATGAGAGAGAATCATTAATCAGCTGCCTCCTGCATGCCCCCTACTGGGGACTGAGCCTGGAACCCGGGCATGTGCCCTTGACCAGAATCGATCCCAGGAACCTTCAGTCTGTAGGCGATGCTCTATCCACTGAGCCAAACCGGCTAGGGCTATATTTCTGAAGTTGCAACATCACCACCAATTGGGAAACACTACAGTTGTAAGCAAATCCACGTTTTGCTCTCTAGGGTGTAAGCTCCGGCTAGATGAATGTTCATGTTCTCCCCAATTTAAACTTCTAAAAGCTGCTCATAGTTCACAATGACAAAGCTCTTCTTATTCTCAGAAAAGAGCATTTTGGCTCTATTTCCCCATCCCTCTCTGCTCCGTTATATTAGAAATGCTCTTTGTCATACCTGCTACATACTCTCAAGATGGCTGACAAGGTCTTCTCTTCGTAGGTTAGGACGTCCAAGGGTAAGGCAGCATCAACCTAAGTATGGGATAATGCTATTAGCACACTATTATCTTCATTAATCTAGAATCTAATAACTAATCCTGTCAATTACTTTCCTCCTCCAAAAAGAAGGGCAGTATTTTATTGAATGGCACTGGAGTATTGGACCTGCCTGGGATGTTCTTCCTGTAACTCTTCCCATTGCTAATGCCTCTTCACCCTTTAAGTCTTCATTTAAATTGTTCCCTCCAGATCCCCAAGATGAAGCTCAATCATTTGCTATGCTCTCACATATAGGTCCCACATATTTCCCCTTTCATAACAGTCATCATTTTTTGCCATTAATTGTTCAACCTGGTTGCCTACCCAACATAATCAAGACCATTAGTCCATGAGACAGAGGCCATGTCTGTTTATAGCTATATCCCCAGGAACCAGGTTTTGTACCTGACATGCAAAAGATACAAAGATTTTTTTTCTTAAATTAAAAAAAAATCATTTTATTTTTTATTGAATTTTATTGGGGTGACATTGGTTAATAAAATTATACAGGTTTAGGTGTACAATTCTATAATACATTCTCTGTATATTGTTGGTTTTTTTAAAAATTGATTTCAGAGAGAGAAAGGAAAAGGAAGAGAGGTAAAAACATCAATGATGAAAAATAATAATCTATTGGCTGCCTCCTGCATCTCCCTACTAGGGATGGAGCTTGTAACCCGGGCATGTGCCCTGACCGGGAATCATTGAACCGTGACCTCCTGGTTTATGAGTCGACACCCAACCACTAAGCCACAGCAGCCAGGCACACTCTCTGTATATTGTATTGTTCACCACCCCAAGTTTTTTCTTAAACTTTTGCCTTTCAAAAATTAGAGTCTCAAAAAAAAAATTAGAGTCTCAGGCAATTGCAAAGAAATGTACAAGAAGGTTCCATGCACCTTCTACCCAGCCTCCCCCAATGCTAACATCTTGTATAATATAGTATGATATTAAAACCTGGAAACTGAAATTGATAAACCAGAGTTTATTCAGATTTTACCATTTATATATGCACTCATATTTGTTTGCTTATGTGTGTGCATATGCATAGATCTTTGCAATTTTACCACATAGGTAGTTTAATGTAACCACCATAATCAAGATAAAGAACTATACCACTGCCCTAGCCGGTTTGGCTCAGTGGATAGAGCATTGGCCTGCGGAGTGAAGGGTCCCAGGTTTGATTCCGGTCAAGGGCATATGCCTGGGTTGCAGGTTCGATCCCAGTAGGGGGCGTGGCGGAGGCAGCCGATCAGTGATTCTTTCTCATCACTGATGTTTCTCTTTTTCTCCCTCTCCCTTCCTTTCTGAAATCAATAAAAATATATTTTTTTAAAAAAAGGAACTATACCACCACCACAGGCTATTTCCTTTTCCCCCCTACAGCCACATCTACTCCTAAATTTCTCCAGTTTATACATTTATGTTATTTCAAGAGCATAATATAAATGAAATCACCCAGTCCATTTCATTTGGGATTGGCTTTTCACTTAGTAAAACTCTCTGGAGATTTGGTCAAGTTGTTGTATTGGTAGTTTGTCCCTTTTTATTACTGAGTATACTCCATGGTATGAGTGTATTATAGTTTAACTATTCACCCATTGAAGGACATCTGGCTTATTTCTACTTTTAGGCTCTTACTAATAAAGCTGCTATGAACATGCATATATTTTGGTTGGAAGTTTTCATTTCTCTAGAATAAATGCTCAGGTGTGCAACTGCTATGTTGTATGATGGGTACATGTTTAGTCTGTTTAAGACAGGGATGGGGAACCTTTTTTCTGCCAAAGGCCATCTGGATATTTATAGCATCATTTGCAGGCCATACAAAATGATCAACCTAAAAATTAGCCTATTACTTCTTCTATCCTAGGCCCTACTTTGCTTCACTGCCCCCAGCTTTAATAAAGGTACTCTCAAAAAACAAACTGCCAAACTGTGTTCCAAAGAGGCTGTACCACTTTACATTCCCACAACTAATGAATGAATAATTGTTTCTCTGCATCCTCGCCAGCATTTAGTGTTATCACTATTTTTTATTTCAGTCATTCTTCTAGGTGTGTAGTGATATCTCATTGTGTTTACAATTTTTTTTAATTGATTTGGGAGAGGCAGGGGTGGGGGTGAGAGGGATAAATATGGATTTGTTGTTCCACTCATTTATGTATTCATTGGTTGATTTTTGTATGTGCCCTGACCCGGGCTCGTATCCACAACCTTGGTCTATTGGATGACTCTCAACCAACTGGAGCAAACAGGCCAGGGCTCACTGTGTTTTTAATGTACATTTCCCTAATGGTTAATGATATTGAATATCTTTTCACTCATGTGCCTGTTTGCCAACTGTACATCCTTTTGAGTGAAATATTTATTTATGTCTTTTACCCATTTTCTTATTTGTATTGTTTGGTCTTTCTTAATTGTATTGTTTGAGTTTTGAGAGCTTTTTTATACATTCCAGATATTAGTTCTTTGTCAGGTATGTGGTTTGCAAATATTTCCCCTCAGTCTGTAATCTGTCTTTCCATCCTCTTAACTGAGTATTTTGTGGAATAAAAGTTTTTAATTTTGATAAGATGCTTAGCAGATTTTGATTTGGTAGAATATATGAATCAAAAAATAACTTCCTGAAAAATCATCTGTTTTGGTTCTCTCTCAAAACTCTACTTGTTTTCAAGTGAATGCTAAAAGAGGACTGTTCAAGGAGCTGCATCGGAATGTAAATCAACAATATCAGCAAGCACACCTTTCAGTTCAGCTGTTTTGTTCGTAGGGAGACTTTCTCAGTCAAGGAAATGTGTACTAATTTACATTCTACTGGGAGCCACAAATCTTTAAAATGGGCAAAGAAAACCCATCAGCTGTCAGTCTCAAATATACTTTGAGTAGCCCTGCACTAAAATAAACATTTGTCTAATGAGTTCCTTGTCAAAAAGAAGGCAGATTAGCCCAACTGCTGTTGCTCAGTAGTTGAGTGTTGAGACCTACGAACCAGGACAACATGGTTAATTCCCAGTCAGGGCACATGCCTCAGTTTCAGACTCGATCCCCAATAGGGGGTGTGCAGGAGGCAGCCGATCAGTGATTCTCTCTTATCATTGACTAGAGGCCGGGGGGGAGGGGGCCCCTCAGTCCGGACTGCCCTCTCGCAGTCGGGGACCCCTCAGGGGATGCCCACCGAGGGGTCCTTAGCCCTGCCACGGAGGCGAGAGGCTCCTGCCACCGATGCTGCGCTTGCCAGCCAAGAGCCCGGCTCCTGCCCCCTGGTGGTCAGTGCGTGTCATAGTGACCAGTCAATCTGCAGTTCAGTTTATTTGCATTTATCACATAGGATGTTTCTATCTATTCCATTTCCTTTCTCTCTAAAATCAATAAAAAAATATATTTTTAAAAAGCATATCAGAACATACCTACCAAATATTCATCATTTCTGAAATTTCAAATATGGCTTTAAAGTTTAAAATGTTTAGAAAAGTGTTCTTCCAGTATTTATTACAAAGATCTTAGGAATGGTCCAATTCACCAAGTGATTCCATACCTCCCCAAACAGGTCCTTCAGGGCTGAAATAAGCAGCTGTTTGAACTGTGCAGCATTCAGTCCAACCCCATTTTCTTGAAATTCTCTGTAAAAAACATTGAAAAGAAAAAATACATTGCATTAAATTCCATGCTATTCAGATTCATAAAAAAAAAATGATAAAAAGTAGAACGTAGGAGACTGAACTTACAGGCAGACTTTCATGTAGTGGTGCTCAGAGGGATTTTTGTAAACTATTCTCTCATATGTGGCAGCTGGGGCTGGCATCTTTCCAATCCTGACTGCACCTACATTAAGAGGCAACAGGGCTAGAAATTAGCAAGGTACATGCTATTTTTCACTTTTTAAATGAGAATTTGACTTTGTTTGATTTTTTAAAAGAACTCCTAAGAACAGTAACTCATCCAATTTTGATCAAACTAAAGTAACTCATGCAGACACAAAGGAAGTTTCTATATTTTATAATATGTCAGACTACTGTATTCTTATTTAAACTCTAATAATATAATCCCACCATATATTTCTCACTACTGAGTACCCAGCTCTGCACTAAATGCTTCACATGCCTTAGGTCATGTCTTCAAAATGAACCTATGAGGTAAAGCTGTTATCATTCCCATTTCTGAGAAGCGGACATCGAGGCTTGGCAAAAATAGGCAACAGCTGCCCAAGGGCATACAGAGATTTCAAGCACGCCTGAGTGTTCTCAAGACCACTCTGGTATGCCTCTTAATTTAAGAAAAGTAAAGGCTAAAAGGAGTAAAATCTGGGATCTGAAGGCCCTCCTGTTTTCTGTCAGTCAACACAGAACATGGACAGGACAATGAGGCCATAGGTAGTTCCACTGTCCCCTCCCACGCTGGGTCTGCAAATCCTCAGTCCAGAGGCTAGGTTGGCACAGGTCTATGTGGCAGCCCCATGAAGGAATTGAGCTTAAACAGCAAGGGGCTGACAAGAGGAATTCCTGAATGTGCACCCAATGCCACTTCTCACAGACCAGAAGCTCAGGAATTCAGATCACGCTGATCTCCGTGTAGAGAATCCCTATCCTTGGCTCCACTCCTACCTCACGCTCCTTCTGGAGAGCTCCTATTCATCCCTCCTATTTTAGCGCAGAGTTCACCTCTCCCAGGAGGTTCACTTCAGGGAGCCCTTCTCTGACACCCTGTTCTAAGTTAGGTCCCTTTGTTATGCAATCTCTTAACAGTGTCCATTTGTTTAATATCTGGTTCCCCTACTAAAGGGACCAGGACAGGCCCAACCAAGGAAAGGGACTTACTGAAAAGTCACAAAGCTAAAGGCCAGCATTTGCCAAAACCTCTTGTGGGTCAGGCCCAGTTCCACCC
Organism: Cnephaeus nilssonii; assembly: GCF_951640355.1. NCBI lineage: Eukaryota > Metazoa > Chordata > Mammalia > Chiroptera > Vespertilionidae > Cnephaeus > Cnephaeus nilssonii. The sequence continues at coordinate 45,815,156 of NC_137088.1, read as the reverse complement.
TTTCCAAATGATAACCACCAGAGAAAATGAGAAACCAGGGTCAAGGAGCTACATCCAACTAACCATTCCACAGGCATGAATATCCACTGTGTCTTCTAGAGTAAGTACTCAACGCTTACTGAATACAGGGCGGAAGTGACTGAATCAATGGTGGAAGTGTTAGGCCTTCATGTTCAACAGTATCTTTGACTTCAGGACCACAACCGTGGTTACCTGGTGCTTCTTTCTCAAATCACTGGTCTCCCCTGACTAGGGCAGGGAGAACCGAATCCTCGATGATTTCATTCACTGCCTGGCACATGCTCGGTGTTTTTTAGGTATGACTGCCTTGATGGAGTTGGCCGCGTGAGGTGTGTATGGGGATGAGAATGGACCTGGGTTTAGGATGCCCATAGCAATGACGACTTAAGGAGTGTTCTGGAAATGGATAGTTGTGGGTGTACTTAATGCCAATGAACTGTACATTTAAACAAAAGGCTTAAGCAGCAAGTGTGGGGCAGTCACCTGTGGCTGAACAGGCCTGAGCCGCAGGGTCACTGAAAACACTGCCCTCTACAGGCTGTCCTGAGATTTATGATGCCTGGGGAGCCCATGCTCTCCGGGCTCACCACCAAAATGGGAACACTTCCGTAGTAACTGTCATCATCATCTTTGAAGTTCGCCACTTTCGTGGCTGCAGGGATGCTCTTGAACTTATCTGTTAGTAATAGACCTCCTTGCTTCCCTTCCCAAACCGGCCTCTACTGCAGCTTGGGTGAACTTTTCAAACTTATTCAAGCCACGCCATTCCTTTGCTCAAAACGTTGCAATGGTTCCCGTTTCACTCAGAGAAAGCCAAAGCCCCTCAGGTCCTGCCATTTCCCCCTGCTCCAGCCCTTCCACCCCACAGGCCTCCGAGCTCTTCATCACACACGGGTTTCCCCCCCGCCTCTGCCTCGCGTTTCCGCAGGGGCGCCACAAGGCTCACCCCTCGATGTGGTCCGGTAACTAACTAAGCCGGCAACTCCCCCAACCCCCCAACCCCCGCCATGCACCGGCTCCACTCTTTCCTCCCAGCACTTCCCACCTTGGAGTGTGGCTGTGAGTCATTCATTATTTGTATCCCCTCCCCGCCCCTAGAATGTACACTCCACAAGAAACCGACCTGTTTCTTCCCTAAGAACCTAAAACAGGGCATCACACACGGCAGGCATTCAATATATAATGTCCGAACTAAACCAATGACTTTTAAAAAAGCACTTAGGGCATTTTCAACTTTCCTGGACAAACGTCAGCTAGGTACGGTACTTAGCGCCCACCTGGCGCCCAGCGCACGCGCTCTGCACCCGGGGTCCCGCTCGTCCCTCGCAGCCACCCGCCACTTCCGCGGCCGCGTTGCACAGAGGCCCCGGGAGGCCCGGGAGGCTCGCGGCCCGGCCTCGCCCGCCGCCCGCCGCCCGCCGCCCGCCGCGTCCTCGGCAGAGGTGGAGCGGGACTTCGGCCGCCCCGCCGTCGCCCCGCCCTGCGCACGCGGCCTGCGTCACCCGCACGGCCGACCGAGCCGCTCCCGGAGACCAGCCGTCCGCGAGGGCCTCCGCCTACCGCTCTCCCCAGACCAGCCTGACGCCTCCCGACTCCCGTTCACTGCGACAACCTCCCCGGCCTGGGCCTCCTCCGCCGAGCCGGAGCCTGGGCCCGAGAAACTCCGGGGCTGTTTATGTTCGGCTTCCGCTGCCCCGCCCCCCGGGAGCGCGACGCTAGGCGCGGATGTGACGTCACTGCGCGGAGGCCCGGGGACGGACGCGTGAATCCGGATCTGGAGCTGAGACCCGCCGAGCTCAGCGCCCTCTGCTGCCCACTTCGGGGAAAGCCGCGTGTGCCAATGCCTGCGTGGGGTCCGGGACTCGGGAATGTTTATTCCGGCTCCATAGCCATTCGTTCACCCATGCATGCGTGCATTCGTTCAACAATCTCTTCTGCTGAGCATCTCCTAGGGTCAAGCACTCCCCAAGGCCAGGACTCGCTTTCGGTGGCTCCTAGCACATAGTCTATTTATTCAGTGAGTACTTGCCGAGCCCCTATTATGTGCTAGGTACTGGGGACTCCTTGAAAAACCAGAAGATCCGGCTTCTGTTCTCATGAAACATAGTGCTTGTATTTAAAAGTAACAGCTACTAAAATAATAATAATAATAATAATAATAAATAAAAGTAACAGCTACTATATATCAAGTGTGGGTTGATTCGATCACAGGCACTACGGGGAAAACTTTACACTTGGAACTCTCACACAATTCCAAGGTAGTTGTTATGATCAGACCCATTTTACAGAGGTGCAAACAGAGTCACAAGAGACTAAGTTACTTGCCCCAAGTCACAGTTATAAGGGGTGGAGCAGGCCATCTGACTCTAGGTGGAGCCCTCCACACTGCACCTTATCACCATCAGTTGTGTGGTATGAGTCAGGGTGTGTATGGGAAGAGGCTGGGGCTGCCAAATCCTCAGTGTAAGCCCTATGAGGAGGGGGCCTTGTCTGTGTTGGCTTACCGCTGCATTCCAGTGCTTGGCACTCACGTGTTTGCTGAAAGCAGTCATTCATATATGGGTGTGCTGATTTTGCCTGGGTCAGGGGCAAAGGGCTGCCTTGCACACCTGAGCCTGAGCCAGGTGGCACCTTCTGTCTCATTTCTTTTCTCAAAATCCCACTGTTTGCTGTTTCCTGAAGCTTCAGTCCTTGCCTGTGGCCAAGTTGTCCAGTCCTGCGGCTTCTGCTTCCCTCCCTTCACCCCTCAGAGGAGACAGAACTTGTTCCAGATCCAGGGAGAGGGAGAGGAAATCGACCCAGACAGTGGCATTTTCCTCCAAGAGCTTGGACTTCAGAAGCTGCCAAAATTTGCTTCAAGTCCATCCTTTGCCACTTATTCAGTGTCCTTATCTGTCACATGGAGAGATTAGTAACATCTTCCTCAAGAGTGTTGAGGAACAAATAGTTTTTGTAAGTATCTGGCACCCAGAAAACACTCTGGAATAAGAGAGAGTTCCCTAAACCCCTCCTGCCAGGCTGCAGCCCGGAGAAACCAGAGCAGCTCAGGTATTTTGGATTTCAAAGAACTAGGGTAATTTTCAGTCTTGCAAAAACCCCGAAAATGAAGGCCTTTCAAACTGCCTGAATTCTCTCAGTGCTGATGGAGTTTGGGATCAAAGGAATACCTTTGAATGATAAAAACAATAGTTGATTGATTTGTTTTTCAATTTAAAAAATTTGAATAGATCTTTAGGCTTACAGCATACTTTCAAATGGCATAAAGGAATAAGGAAAGAAGAATAAGTCTCTCTCCCCCTTACCCCTTGAGCAATCACTGGTATGAGTTTCTTTTCTTTTCTTTTTTTTAATTCTTTATTGTTTAAAGTATTACATATGTCATCTTTTTCCTCCATTGACCTCTCCCCGGCCACTCCCACCCCCCAGCACATGCCCTCACCTCTCTACTGTCTGTGTCCATGGGTTATGCTTATATGCATGCATACAAGTCTTTTGGTTGATCTCTTACCTCCCTTCCTGGTGTGAGTTTCTTAAGTGTCCCCCAGAAATGTGGTGGTGGTGGTGGGGGGCTTTTCCTTCTTCACGATATATCTTCATATCACTCCAAATCAAAATACACAAGGCTGTCTCAGACTTGATAAAAGTTGCCCAGCATTGCATTGGGTGGCCTCACAAGAGGCCATTCCAGACTCTGTATTTGACATTAACGAGCTAAGTTTTGGGGCAGATCTGTTAGTATTTTATATTCCTGGAAGCGATGCAGCCAAGAAAGTTGGATCCATACTTCCCCCCCCCCCCCCCCCCGCTCTGCTGTGTTCAGCTCCCCTCCCTTCTTGTGAACTAGTGCTAAATGGATTTTGCTAAAGTTGAGGAGCATTCACAACTTTGGGGTGGAAAAGGCAAGAGAGCCTAGCCAGTTTGGCTCAGCGGATAGAGCATTGGCCCACAGACTGAAGAGTCCCAGGTTCGATTTTGTTCAAGGGTGCATACCTTGGTTACAGGCTCGATCCCCGGCCCTGCTTGAGGCGGATGCAGGAGGCAACCAATTGATGTGTCTCTCTCCCATGGATGTTTCTCTCTCTCTCTGACTCTCCCCCTCCCTTCCACTCTCTCTCTCAAATTCAATGGAAAAATATCCTCGGATGAGGATTAACAACAAAAAAAGGTGAGAGAGAGGCCCAAGGAGGATGACAGTCCCTTAACACCCACAGCCACAATTCTCCATGGAATTCATATCCACATATGTGAAGATAAGACAAAGGAGTCTAGCTGGTGTGGCTCAATGGTTGAGCATCGACCTATGAACCAGGAGGTCATGGTTCAATTCTTGGTCAGGGCACATGCCCAGATTGCAGCTTGATCCCCAGTAGGGGACGTGCAGGAGGCCAATCACATCAATGTTTCTCACTTTCTCTCCCTCTCCTCTCTCTCTCTCTAAAAAAAGAAAACCCTCCCACACCAATAAATCCACCATTTATTTGTATGCATGTGTGCATTAGAAGGAGTCCCAAGGGACCGATGGGGGAAGGGTGGGGTTGTTTGGAGTGAGGAGGAGATGCTCCCATTTTTCAGCACTTAATTTATTTTAAAGTGACAAGGCATCATTTTTATAACAGCTAAGTAAAAATCAGGAGTTGTCCCTTACGGTCACAAGAGGGAGCTGTGTACCACACCCATCTGCAGACCTTCCTACCTTTGATGAACAGACAGACTCTTCAAGATGTCACCTGGCCGGTACCTCAGGTAGGACCTGGGACCACCTTACATGGTTAGATCTGCCAATGTTGTAGGTCCGATCTCTGGTCAGGGCACAACAAGATGCAACCAATGAACACATAAATGGAACAACAAATCGTTTCTCTCTCTTTCTCTTTCTCTCTCTCTCTCTCAAACAAACAAACAAAAACACCATGTCACCTTAGTGGACCAAAATGGGAAAGTAACCTCACAGGGTGATCTGGTCATAAATGTCTAACTGGGCAGGTCCTGCTGGGTAGCCATGCTCTAGGCCTGTGACTTTAGTGAATGGTTTCTAAGCAAGCCCTGTTCTTCTGTATCTAGGTTAACAGACTTTTAAAATGCCAGAAGTAATACCCCTCAGAGGCATACCCACCCTCAAGAGAGCACATAATCTTGTTAACTACCCTGTAATTTGATGCTGGAACCTCCTTTCTTTCACTTTCAGGCAATCTTCCTAAATTCCCTTCTTAATTTCAAAAGTATAAAAGAAACTGCAAACTGCTATTCCGGGGAGCATTTGAGATCTTATTTCTCAGCAATTGTCATCAGTTTTGGCTCAGATAAACTCTTACAGAAATTCTCCACAGCTTTGGGCGTTTTACATCGACACCTCCCAAAGCAGAAGAGGGGAGGGAATGGAAGCTTACTATCCTTTAGCTGCAGTCCTGAAATCCAAGAAAAATCTGGAAACCAATTTCTGCTTCATCTGGTGCCAATGCTTAGTCTGAATTGAGGTGAAGCTTTTTATAGCTTTTGTCCCATTTACTGTGGGCATTCACACAGTGCACAGCGGAAATATGAATACTGTTTAAAAAAAGAAACAACAGGCCAAAATGGAGTCGCTTTTGCTAAGCCAGGTCACCAAACCAAAACTTAGTAACTAACCAAATTGCAGTTTCAGCCTCTCCCAGGAGTGGGATTTTAAGCACATTAGTCTGTAATGTCCTGATCAACTCTAGTGCGGTAATCCGCCTGAGAAGACACCCCCCCCCCCACACACACACACACTGCCAAACCCCTGACTTCCCCTAAGCCTTAGGGCCTAAGAGAAGGTGTCCTTTCCTGAAACAATCCATCCCAGCCTCCGTCTGCCTATAGGAACCTCCCATTTGTACAGCTCATCGGAGCACCTCTAGTTGCTAGATGGGATGCTGCCCAGTTCATGAATCGCTTAATCAAGCCCATTAGATCTTCACATTTTTTGTTCTTTAACAATACATCTGATCATGTAAGGTGGTCCCAGGCCCTACTGGGGGTCTTATAGAATGTACACACCACAATACCTTTCTAAAATCAGGAAACTCCGGAATTACAGAATCATATCTGGCTCTGTGAGTTGTGGTAAGAGATTGTAGACCGATACTCCCATTCAATAGTTGCCCTTCAGCAACTTACCCCCAGCCAGCTTTGACCTTGGGTCACTGGGATTGTCACTTTAGTATCACTTCCTGCCCCTTCTTCCTTCTCCTATGCCCTGAGGAGCTTGGCAGCCTCTTAGGTGTGCCTAAAAGTTCCAAGTCATGGCTTTGAGGGTTTAGGGACCAACGATCCAGAAACCAATGAACAAAGGTTCCTCTAGGAGCCAGGGAGAGGGGCTGTCTTGTTGCTGAAAGAAACCATCCCATGTCCCCTCCCTCTATGGTCACACAAGATCCTCATCCCATCGCAGGCCCACATCCTGGTCATTTCCGGCCCAGAGAGCAGCAACCGAGGGCCCATGGCAGCTGGGGGTACCAGCACAGTAGCCCCAGGAACTATTTGTTGGTGAATGGACAACTGGGTCACCATCCTCAGCCAGGGCCTAAGGTGTGGCCTCGGCGACCTGTGGCTGAAGCTGCCACACACTGGCCTCGTCCAGGTGAGCCAAAAGGGACTCAGAACCCACGAAACACTGGGCCAGAGAGCTCCTGCCTGAACCAGCGGAAGCACTGTTTTTGTAGGTCACCTTCCGTCCTTAACCAAGAGGCTTCGCTCTAGGGGTCAGCTCTGTGGCCTTGGGCAACACCCGTCACCTCTCTCCGTGCACCGGTTTCCTGGGCACAGGGCACATGCACCTCTCGGGCTGTGTGAGAGCTTGGTAAGGTGATACATGGAAAACACTGAGAACAGTGCCTCCAAGCCTGGGTTGTCATACAATAGTGCCTCCACGCCTGGGTTGTCCCAGTATTACATGACTGATTTCCAGCTTTTCTTCTCTTCTAATATCTGGATCGAGGCCTATACAATTCCCTCTGAATACTGCTTTAGCTGCAGTCCCACAAGTGTGATATGTCACTTTCTGGGAATCTCCGCTGGACAAAGCAACCAAGTTCCCTGGGAGGGCAATAGTCAGGGGCTCAAATGACACACACACAGGCAGCCCCAGCCAACTGATGTGTTTCTTGCCTCAGTGCCTCCTGGTGTCACCTCTGTCCCAGACAAGAAGCTCAGGCCAGTGGCACATTGAGTCCTAACCACTGCCGGCCCCCCAGCCTCCTCAGTACCTGCCCAGAGGGCCTGTCCTCAGCCCCTGCAGGCCGACTCCAGGCAGTGGGAGCAAGAGCCCACTTGCATTGCCCGGCTTCCCGTTGCTATTCAGAAGCCGCTGGCAGTCTCCAGGCAGGGCTGTGATGAATGACCCCTTTCTTCTTTCCGAGACTGTCATTAAAGGCGCACACCAGCGTGGTGTGGCTTGGGGGGCAGCCAGCTGGCAGTGACCAGCAGGCTCTTCATGATCACCAAGGCGGGAAGTGGGGCACGGGGGGGGGGCTGTGCTCTTCTGCTTTGGAGTCTTCCTGGCATGGTGGGGCCCGAACTGCCAGGGCCAAGGGAGACCCTTGAAAACCCACTTCATGGGTTTGTCACAAGTGACTCTCACATGTTCTGCTCATGACTTCCAGGCAATGCTTTCCAGTGACAGTGAGGGGAGGAGGAGGCCATGTCCCGCTGCAGACCCTGCCCACTGTCCCTCCTTGTGGCTCCTTTGCAGGTGATCCTGAGCTGCTACCAGCCCAGGAAACAATTCCTGCTCCTAGCAGGGCTACTGATCTGAGGCTCTGACCCAGGTCTGGGTCTCCCTGCGACCCTGAGGAAGCCATCTCTCACCACCCAGACCCACCAAGAACGACCTCTCCCAGAACTTCACTCAGCTCAGAACTCGTGTGAAGGTGGGAGATTGGAACAAGTAGATGTCTATCTACTTTCTTTTCTGTTTCACCCATTTTTGCTCTCTTCTGCATTATTTCCTTCTATTTTTTTTTCTAGGTTTGATTTACTATTTCTTTTCTAGCTTCTTAAAATGGAAGCTTAAATGACTAGTTTTCAGCTTTTCTTCTTTTCTAATATATGGATCGAAGCCTATACAATTCCCTCTGAATACTGCGTTAGCTGCAATCCCACAAGTTTGATATGTCCCATTTTTATATCTTGTTTTAAAGACCTGTTTCATCCTTTTTTGATAAATGAAAATATTCAGACAGAGTCCCGAATTCCAAATTAAGCTATTAAGTTCATCTCACTTTATTTACAGAATCACTTGGCTGTAGATTCTCTGTAAAAAGATTTGAAAGAGTGGAGGAAGCTCCTGGGGATGTTAGGGTTCCCAAATGCAACAGAAGAGCGTCAAGAGGACAGCTTGATGACTCCTGCCCTTTGATGTTGACAAACCACTTCAACTGAATAAAAAATTTAAACATGAGAGAGAGAAACATTCATTGGTGGCCTCCTGTACATGCCCCGACCCAGGATCAAACCCGCAGCCTAGATATGTGCCCTGTCTGGGAGTGGAACCCACAACCTTTTGGTGTACTGGATGATGATTCAACCAACCGAGCCACACGGATCAGGGCAGAATAGGCCTGACTTTAAAACACACTTAACCCAGGTAACAGAAAATCTGCCTATGTCGCACATAATTAGCTTAGAAATAGTAGCTGTCTGCATGTTGTTGATCTAGACTTCTTACGTTTATTTCATATCACTGTGATCATTTACAGCTGTTCAGGCTGATGCTCGAGCACATGGCTGTTCACAGAATTCACAGAATTCATTATCTCACTGGTATTTTACATCCAAGGGTTCTCAGTAGCACAGCCACATAGGAGAGGCCCATGAGGTGCTTGTGTCTGATCATTTAGGACCCGAGTCTGGCTATTTAGATAGGTGTCTACAACATTATTGCTTCATTAGTCCTATTTTTTAAAAAAAGACTTTAGTGTTGTTTTTTTTAAATTATTGATTTCAGAGAGAGGAAGGGAGAGGGAGAGAGAGAGAGAAACATCAATGATGAGAATCACTGATGGGGCATGTGCCTTGATGGGGAATCGAACGGTGACCTTCTGGTTCATAGGTCAATGCTCAACCATTGAGCCACATGGGCCAGACCATTAGACCTATTTTTAAAAATAAAGTACTCCCAGGAACCCAGCCTGCCAGGTGTGCTTCACACTGTGGCTGAGTTCCCTCGTGGCACAGCTGACATGTGGGGCTGACCAAACCCCCCACGGGTGAGGTGTGTTCTCTGCTGCTCTGAGGGCTGGCCGAGGCGGAACAGTGCCCCTCTGCAGGTGCAAACATCTTCTGCAGCTTGCCACTCTCCAGCCGGGTCTTGCAGCTGACGTCTGCATTCACATCTGGGTCTCTATGTAAAACTTAAGACATAAACAAGAGGGGCTCGGCGAATGGGGACTAATGCTCCTAAAACAGCCACTGACCATGCAGGGGAGAACGTCTGAAGCAACAGCAGTACCTCAAGTCTCAGTCTGTAAAAAGTGTTTTAAAGAAGACGATGTCCTCCGTGCTTGTGGTTCAAGGTGACCGCTTTGCGAATGAACCTGAAGACTTCTCGGTAGGTTTCAAGGCTGGGTTTTCTTACTTTGTTCCTTATGAGTTTCTATTTTGTGAAAAACATCTTGGAGATTTCTTCGTAGCCCCCAAAGCTCTGTGGATCTGACGAGGGCAGGGCACCGGCTTCCTCAGGGCTGCTGGCGCGCTGAACGCTGTTGGGGCAGGATCCCTGAGAAGTGGCGGCTGCGTCCGGTTTGGAGATGGGAGCGGATGTGGCGTGCGGGCGGCAGGCTGCCCTCGGGGCCTCAGTCCAGCTTCTTGTTGTTGTCCGTATTGTGCACAGAAGCTAAAAAGTCGACGATGAGCTTGGCTGTCTTCCGAGGTCTCTCCATCACCACAGAGTGCCCGCAGTTTTCCAGAAGTTCCACCTGGCAGTTGGGGATAGACTTGGCCAGCATGTCTGCCCCGGACACGTCGAGCACCTGCAGGACAAGAGCGGAAACTCGGTGGAAACGATTCAGACACCTGGGTGCACTTGGCGGACAGACTCCCACTGAGACCGCAGGGGTGGTTTTGGGGGCCAAGCCACTCAAGTGTTAAGAGTGGCTCTCTGGCACAGGTGACCCATGGCTCCTGTTTTACTCTGCAACTCGGGGCCAGGAGCTGTGGTGCTGCCTGCGTCACTGAGGTGGGAACAGTGCCTGCCCTCGAGGAGGTTCGGGCCTGGTAGGGAAGGCAGACAGGTGGGCAGACAAGGGCGATGTCACAGAGCTCTGATGGGGAGGATCCTGGAAGCTGAGGGAGCACAGGGAGTAGAATTCGTGGACGAGGGTGGGAGGCCGTGGCAAGCACAGGAACAGCCAGTATCTAGGGGCTGAGACCCAGCGTGTAGGGAGTGGGGAGAGCGGGAAGTGAGGAGGACTCAGCACACAGGGAGGGGGAGGGCCTCGCAGGGAGGTGCGATGGGGAGGAGGGGCCCCACTCCTCCAACCGTGTTGGGTGTCTGACCTTAATGTCAGGACAGTGGGGAGCCCCGAGGCTGTGTTAGGGACAGAGACGTGATCAGGCTGGGCCGAGAATGCGAATGCACCTGAGCGCTGGATTAGGGTGGGTCAAGCGTGGGAAGGACACAGGGAAGATACCAGAGGACACTAATTACTAATGACCACAACTGGGGAGCTCTCTTTGAAGGCCCTTTGGGGTCCCCAGCTGTGAATTATGAGCAATGCTTTTCCAATGTGAAAGCCACCATTTTCCAGGGCTGACACTTTTCAACTTAGTTTCACTTCAGTTATCTGTTATTATGCCAATCCAACTTACTTTTTCTCCCCAACACCCTTGCTTGGTGATGTATTTGCATTCATCCCTCCTCTCTCTTTTTAATTCTCACCTGTTTTTATTAATTTGAGAGAGAGAGAGGGGGAGGGAGGGAGAGAGAGAAACACTGATTGGTTGCCTCCCGTACACGCCCGACCAAAAGCCAAGTATGTGCTCTGAGATCAGGAATCAAACCCGAAACCTTTTGGTGCTCCCCTTCTCTCATCACTTCACCCTCAACTCATCCCAGACAAGAGGGCCCCTCCTCTCATCCTTAATGGCAAAAGCAAAACCCCAACACACTGGAGTGCTGTCTGTTTTTGAGCTTCATCCTCATCACCCCACATCATGAAAATCACCATTTCCCACCCATTGGAAGTGGGGCAAGCGGAATGCCGAGCACCCCTGGGCGGCAAAAAGAAACAGCGAATGGGAAGCTTAGCGAGAGGGGCGCACCCCCTGGAGAAACTGAACCCCTCTGCCTGTCACTCACTCATAGACAAGGTTGCCCTGGCTGCTGTGGAAATGCAGGTGGAGTCACCATGTCAAACCATGAAAAAGTAGAAACTCCCCATGGAGTCGCTATCCTATAGAGATCAGACACAGCTCACAGGCAGAAGACCCACGTGAGCTTCTAGCTTTGACCCTGCTAGGCCGTTAAACACAGCATTCCCACAGTCACCCACGTGGAACAGCTGGACGGGTTCTCACGAGAGATGCACGTCCGTGGGATCCATGTCAGCGATTTGTTGGCAGGACACACAGATAAATGGTGAATTTTCCTCCATCCCTACTAGGGTGAGGGAAGTGAGGCACGTGCCTCTGGCACAAACATGTAAGTGGGTGCCAAAGAAGTCGGTGATTAAGACGAATACTATTTTTTAAAAATATTTTCCATTGATTTTTTACAGAGAGGAAGGGAGAGAGAAAGAGTTAGAAACATCGATGAGAGAGAAACATCAATCAGCTGCCTCCTGCACACCCCCTACTGGGGATGTGCCCGCAACCAAGGTACGTGCCCTTGACTGGAATCGAACCTGGGACCTTTCAGTCCGCAGGCTGACGCTCTATCCACTGAGCCAAACCTGTTTCGGCAAGACAAATACTATTTTAATGCAATATGTTAAAAAAATAAAAGTTAACACAAAAAGATCCATGATGAACAAAATATCAAAATTATAGAGACAGGATCCGCCCCTGCACTGCACGACACACCTCCGAGTTCCAGCCCTGCCATGTGCTATAGCGGCAGGTCCACTGTAAGCTGCTGGAGGGCAGATCCTGTCTGTCTTGGTCCCTACTGTATCCCCAGGGTCGAATACAGTGTCAGGCGCATAGTAGGTGTTCAATAAATATCAGCTGACTTCAATGTATAGGCGGTCATTTGGTGGGTTTGTCCTTTCGCTAGTTTGTTCGTTCACTTTCTTGTTCACTCATTCTCTGTGTGCGTTCTGGGTCTCTGTGTACCAGGCACTGTGCTGGCAGGGAGAAGGGACCTAGAGAGAAATACACCTTGCTGGTCTCCCCAAGGCCCTCCCTCTCTGTGGACTGAACAGAGTACTTGAACGAGTGCGCAGAAACCCTCAGGAAGGTCTGCCAGTTGTGCAGGTGCACACTGCCCACAGCCAGGGGGCATCGCTCACATCGACGACGACGATGCACACGGCTCCCCTGCAGTTGTGCAGTACAGCGCCCGCCCACTCGGGTCCAGAGTGCGGGAGACTGAATGCAGGCTGGCAGGGGCGTGTCTGTGACACCACGTGATGACAGAGCAGGAAAGAAGCCAGCCGGCGTGGGAAGCAAAAGGCCATGAAATACCGGGCCCTAAAGTCTCTGCTACTTGGTCTCTGCCCTCAGGGTGGGCCAACGGGCACGTAAGGGTCTGGCCATGTTTACAGCAGGCCCATGGGAGGCCAGGCTCTTTTTCCAGAACCAAATGGACTTAAGAGCCCTGGAGGCCATTCTGGACCTTGGCAGAAGCCGGCTGTCAGAGGCAAAGGACAGGAACAATAATTTCTTTTTGATAACTGGAGAAAGATCACCTTCCTACACAGCTTTATAGTTGTGAGTAGATGAAATACAGTTTATTCTTGCATTATTATTTATTAATTATTATATTATTCTCAAAAGTAGGCTTACAGTTGTGAGTATATGAAATAGTTTATTCTTGTATTATTAATGATTAGTTATTGCATTATTTTCCATATGAACAACTGTGGCCCTACTTTGCCCCACCTTATCGTTGTCTCCCTGGAGATTCACAGTCACCCAGCAGAAGAGAAGCCTATGATTTAGAGCAGCTGACCTGCTCAAGGTCACAGGCTAATAAAGGGCAAAGGCAGGGCTGGACTCCAGACTTTCCGACTCCAAGGCCAGTGATCTAGTTTCTGCAAGTGTCTCTGCAGGCTCTGGTCTCTCTCTCCCTGCTGGTCCCCGAGAACCCTGATCACCTTTGGGATTTTTAGAATGAAGAAAGGCCTTCATTGTTCTGACTCTGGTTTCTGAGTGAATGACTCCCTGCTGGCCTAGCCCGAGCCTGCCTCTCACACAGACACACACAAAGCTTCCTTCAGCGTCTGGGCTGCTGCAGAAGCAAGCACAGAGCCCGCCCCTCCCCACACCCTCATTCTGCGCTGTGCATCCTCGGCCATACCTGGCTCACTTGAGGTAGCTGCTCTCTGCTGATGCCCTCGTCCCGCCCTCACACGCTGTGGCCTGGCTTCTCCTCCCGTCTCTTCCTGGGCCGTGGCACACAGTCGCGAGCCTGTGCGGCTGCAGCCTGACTTCCTGCCTGTGCTTTCATCAGCCCACACCGTTGGGATGTGCCGCAGGCCAGCAGGGCTCACGATGGTGGCTTTCACCTTGGGGTCCTCGGAGGATCTGTCTCAGTGGGGACAGCCTTTGCTCACGGTATTCAACAGCCAAGACCCAGGACACCCTTTAACAGACACTGCACTGCTGTCACCTGTGGGCTTTGTGAGGGCCCCATTTCTCACCGCCCCTCTTGCTTTTCGCATTTTAGAAGAACTTTCAATAAGAGATGATTTCTAGCCCTGGCCGGTTTGGCTCAGTGGATAGAGCATCGGCCTGCGGACTGAAGGGTCCCAGGTTCGATTCCGGTCAAGGGCATGTACCTTGGTTGCGGGCACATCCCCAGTTGGGGGTGTGCAAGAGGCAGCTGATCAATGTTTCTCTCTCATTGATGTTTCTAACTCTCTATCCCTCTCCCTTCCTCTCTGTAAAAAATCAATAAAAAAAAATTTTTTTTAAAAGAGATGATTTCTAAAGAACAGTTGAAAAAAAAAAAAGGAGCTTCTGGGTATAAATCAGTATTTCTTTGAGGGTTTATTACGGGTTGATTGTGTCTTCCCCAAATTCACATGTGGCAGTTCTAACCACCAGTACTGCAAAATGGAACTTCATTTGGGATCACTGCAGGTGTAATTAGTTGGGGTCACTGCAGGTGTAATTAGTTAAGATGAGGTCATACTGGAGCAGGGTGGGCCCCTAATTCAATATGACTGGCATCCTCAGAAAGGGGGGAATTTACACACAGAGGCACGCAGGAACGGGGAGGCACGCAGGAACGGGGGAGGCCATGTGAAGATGAAGGGAGAGCCGGGCACGGCATCTGCAAGCCAAGGGACACCAGCTGCCAGCAAAGCACCGGGAGCTGGGCAGAGGCCTGGGACAGCCCGCCCTTCCGTCTCGCAGAAGGAACCACTGCTCACACCTTGGTTCCAAACTTCGAGCTTCCAGAACCGCGAGACAATCGATTTCTGTAGTTTAAGCCTTCCAGCTGGTGGTACTTCGTTGTGGCAGCCCTAGCAAACGAACCCAGAGCCATCTGACAAAACCTATTAAAATTAAAAAATGCACATGCCCTCTGACCAGTGATTCTACATCTAAGAATTTGCCCTTTAGATGTGCTCTCACGCTCCACAAACACACATATAATCGTGCTCACCGAGGTACTGCTTAACAGCAAAAAGCTGGAAATGACCTCGAGGACCGTCAGAAGGGCACTGATTAGAAACATCATGCAGCTCTCAAAAAGAAGAGCGTAAAGCACTGGGTTGGGCATGAATCACTCACGGAAACCTAGAGGGAAGGTGTGACGGGGAGCAGGCTATCTGCGCCGTCCCCAAGTGTCTTCCCACAGACTGCTTATTGGCTGCAAGGGGAGAAAGAGTAAATCTACAATGAAGATATCAGACAACACCCTCTTATGTGTCTGAGGGTGTGACATTGATAACTCATAAAATATTTCAGCCAGGGACTGTCATATAACCGGACTTGAATCATGGGGAAGCAGCAAATAAACTCAAATTGAAGAACATTTCATGAAATAACTGGCCTGTACGCTTAAATACCTCAGCGTCATGAATGACAAAGGCGGACTGAGGGATCCACAGAGACATGGCCTGTAGGAGGTGACCCTGCAGTAAACCCTGGTTCAGGGGCCAGGAGGAGGAAGAGGAGGCTTCTGGGTAGGACATTATTGAAACGACCGATGGAACTGGAATATGGATCGTAGATTAGATAAAAGCATCTCATCCACGTTAAATTTCCTGAATGTGATAATGTATGGTGTTTACATGAGAAAATACTCTTGTTCTCAGTAAATACACTCTGAGGTACTGGGGTTAAAGGGGCATAATGTAAGCAACCTACTCCAAATGGTCCAAACATAGATAGATAGGTGAGAATGATAAAGCCAATGTGGCAAATGTTAAAACACTAGTTATGAATAAAATGTGGTAACAGAACGATGGAATGACACAGCAACAAAAAGGGACGATTGGTATATGCAATAACAGGGTGAACCTCCAAAACATGCTTGAGTGGAAGAAGCCAGATGCAAAAGATTACTAGTTATATGATACCATTTATATGAAAGTTCTAGATAAGGCAACACTAGAGAGCCAGAAATCAGATCAGTGGTTGCGGGGTCTGGGGGGATGAATTGCGGATGGTCAGGAGGGAATTCTGGGAGTGACCGAGTGTCCAACACCGAGGTGAATTTTACGGCATGTCAATCCACCTCCGTAAAGCAGGTAAAAATTTGGGAATTTAGATAAAGCATATACAAGAGTACTCTGTACTATCCTTATAATTTTTCTGTAAATTAGAAATTATTTCAAAATATTTAAAAAAATAGAATGAGTAGATCTGTATGGGCTGACATGAAATGATTTCTAAGATCTATATTTCCTATAAATATGAAGGCACAAAACTGTGTATACAGCATGTTTAAAAAACTTAAATATGTATGTAGCATGCCTGAAAAACGTACAGGTAAAACTTCTCTGTGCATATGTGTGCCTCTGAGAACAGTAGGCGGACGCTGGCTGGGGCGTTGTCCATGAAGGCCCTGGGACTCTGCCTGCCATGGGTTTGGGTGTTGTCAGTGGCTGCGCTGATACCACAAAAGCAGAGCTGAGTAGCTGTGACCGATCATATGGCCCACAAAGCGAACATTTTACTCTCTGGCTCTTTACAGAAAAGGTTTGCCCATCCCTAGGAGATTGAAGAAATATACTCAGGACAGTAAGTGTTGCCTCAAGGAAATGAAAATTGGGATCTGGGATTTTCATTTTTAACCTTTTTATATTCTCTGAAGTTATTGTTGTTTTTAAATATGTTTTTATTGATTTTTTTAGAGAGAGAGCATGGGAGAGGGATAGAGAGATAGAAACATCAATGAGCCCCCTACTGGGGATGGAGCTGCAACCTGGGCATGTGCCCTGACCGGGAATCGAACCAGTGACCTCTTGGCTCCTGGGTCGACGCTCTACTGCTGAGCCACACCCCCAGGCATTCTCTGAAGTTTTTATACTATATGGCTTTGATAAAAATAATTTTTAAAAACGATTTATAATTGCCTTTCATTCTAAAGGACCAATGTTGTTGCTCTCAACTCACAGCATGATGCTGCCGTAAACACTGGCACTGACCCAGGGTTGTCCCTCTCTTCCTGCTGTCAGACACCAGCCCACCAGCTGGCTTTACCAACGGCCTCCCGCTTTTCCTCAGAGGCTGGGGCACCTGGCACAGGTGGCCCCGGGGACACGCTACATACCTGGTCTTGTTTCCCCCAGATGATCTGCGTGGGGACCTTGATCTTGTCCATGTTCTGATGGAGGGAGTATCTCGACTTCTCATTGATGATTTCCAAAAACACTTTTTAGAGAAGGAAAACAAAGTGAGCGAATGCTGGGCTGTGCCCCGGGCCCCACCGTACAGCATAGGACAGTCATTGGGTCCAAGCCGCCACTTCTCTCTCAGGGGCTCAAGAAAACAGACTCCGAATGTAAGAAGTAAAAGCCAGCCACCCATAAAGCTTCACCCTTCCCAGCTCAAAGCTCAAAGCAGGCTACTCACGCTTTCGGTAGAAGCTGTTATGAGGGATGCGGACGTCCACAAGGCCTTGCAGGATCTAAGGACAAACAATCCACAGTTAGAAGGCAAGCGAAGATTCACTTCCTCAGGCTCCTCATGGCTCGGGGACAATGAAGGAAATAAAAGTCCAGACATTCACGGCATTGTCAAGGTTTTTAAGGCCTGGTACCCCGAATTCCCATGATATAGTACAATATGATGTAATTGCTCACTAATATCCAAATGCAGAATAAGGTCTATTTAGAAAATTAAACTATTGTGGATGGTGAGTCTCTTAAGCAATAAAGAATTAAACTATTGCCCTAGCCGGTTTGGCTCAGTGGACAGAGCATCGGCCTGTGGACTGAAGGGTCCCGGGTTCGATTCCGGTGAAGGGCGCGTACCTTGGCTGTAGGTTCCCCGGCCCTGGTTGGGGTGCATGCAGGAGGCACCAATCAATGTGTCTCTCTCTGTCTCCCCCTCTCCGTTCCACTCTCTCTAAAAATCAATGGAAACGTATCCTTGGGTGAGGATTAACAAAAAGAAAGGAAGGAAGGAAGGAAGGAAGGAAGGAAGGGAGGGAGGGAGGGAGGGAGGGAGGGAGGGAGGGAGGGAGGGAGGAAGGAAGGAAGGAAGGAAGGAAGGAAGGAAGGAAGGAAGGAAGGAAGGAAGAAGAATAAACTATTGGGAGAATCTGGGAGGGTGCAGAGTCCCTTGTTTATTGCTCGACATTGTCTTTGCCTCCCCTGCTGCGGTCTGTGAAGGCTGCAGCAGCTGTGGATCTCCTGGACCCAGACACTGACTGAGAGGTGCGTGGCCGGAAGGGACACAGCCCCCGCTTCCCCTGCCTCGGGGCTCTTGAGGTAGGTCCTAGGTTCACATTAGCAGCCACCACTCCTCTCATCTTCCTGGGAATGGTCTGAACCTCTTAAATGCACTCTCAGGAGTCCTGTGCATGGATTGAAGTGGGAAAATCAGCCATAACTGCTCTGGACTAAACCAACCCCTGGAGCATGGACTGGAACCTAACAGGACCAGAAGCGCAAGTCCAGAGGTGAGCCAATGGCAAGCTGTCAACACACTGTGCTCAGCTTCAGACATGTTCTTTGCTCTATCTATCTGCACCCATGCATCGTATTCATCGGGCATCCATCCGCCCATCCTCCACCTCTGCTCCACCTACCTATCCATCCATCCATCCATCCTGCATCTCTGAATCATATATGCACATGTCTACCGATGTATCCATCTACTTGTATCCACCAACCCATCTACTCTCCATCCTGCATTCTCCAGACATCCTCCCACCCAGCCAATCAAGCATCCAGCCATCCATCTATCCTGCATCGTAAATCATCTATGCATGTGAACACATCATTTCATGAATGCATCTATCATGCATCTACCCACACCTCCATGCTCCATCCCTGCATTATCCAGGCATCCTTGCATCCACTGATCCATCCAATCTACACCGAAGACCTATTTCATGCAAGCATTGTGCCAAAAGCTGAGGACAGAGCAGCAAATTAAGACAAAGTCCCTGATCTTACTGAGTTTAGACTGCAAGACACAAACAAACAAACAGACAAACAGACAGACAAACAGACGACAGTCATCACACGGGTGCTGGGGTGCCCCTTCTCGCCTGGAGGGAAAGACTTTAGAGCTGCCGTTTATTTTCTCCCGGCATTTTCATATCCCTGACAACTCAAAACTTGGAATTTCCTAAAACTGTTTGGCCACTCTATTCGGGGAGGAGATCAGTGCCTGGAGGGGATCAGTGCAGCTTCACAACTAAAAGGATTTCAGGGCCCGGCTGGTGTGGCTCAGTGGTGAGTGTCGACCTATGAACCAGGAGGTCACGGTTTGATTCCCAGTCAGGGCACATGCCCCAGGTTGCGGGCTCGATTGCCAGTAGGGGGCATGCAGGAGGCAGCTGATCAATGTTTCTCATCATTGATGTTTCTATCTCTCCCTCTCCCTTCCTCTCTGAAATCAATAAAAATATACTGTATATATTTTAAAAAAGGATTTCAGATATAAAATATAGGACGGATTCTGGGTGCTTCCTCAGAGACAGGATACACCCAATGACTGAGTCATGCTCACAACCTATGCATAGAGCCCATTCTCTCACCTCCTACGAGGACCCATCCACCCTGAGGCAGGGTCCAGCTCTTACAACAGAGCGAGATGATTTGCTGTTATGAAGCCTCCGTCATGGACTCTCCTCTCTTGGTTTTCTATTCTTTCCTTAGATGACTCCATGCAGACCCAGGTCCTTTAACCTTTTGCACTCGGATGTCGAGTGTGACTCGACACGGTTAGCATTAGAATAAAGGAATCGAGAAAAAAGCAAGTGAGTGCAAAGGGTTAATGTAGTCATCAGCTATGGCTCTGATTGTCTAGCTCCAAACAGACTTCCCTCAGCAACACCTGCCTGCTTGACATCTGCGCTTGGAGGCCTCACAGGCAGCTTGAACTTAAGGCACCCAAAATGGAGCTGTTAGCTTGTCCCCTAAACGCACCCTCTCTCTCCTCCTATTCAGAAAACGCTGCCTTTATCCAACTCAAGTACCAGAAGTCACCTGTGACTCCTCACTTTCCCTCATCGTCCACATCCAATTGGCCAGTAAGTCCTCTGTTCTTCCTCCCAAAGCATTTCAGATCTCCTGTCTCCACGGCTGCCACCCTAGTCCACACCACCATCAACTCTGAGCCACATCAGCACCCTCCTGGCTTTCCCTGCTTCTGTCTGTGCCCCCTACAATCCTTCAGGGGTGCTCCGATCCTACTTAGAGACACCCCAGACTCCTTCCCACAACCCATCCGGTGCTACAGGAGCTAGCCCAGGGGTTCTCAAAGTGGATTTTGGGAGTCCATGAGGTTAAACTATTTTCATAGTAATACTAAATGTTATTTGCCTTTTTTCGCTTTGACTTCCTCAAAAGCAGACTGATTTTCAGAGCCTACAGAACAAGGGACAATGTCACTCTGGTGGCTAATGAAATGAGTGCATCTATATTCTTGTGTTTTAAGTTATAATGACTTTTAATTTCTAATATGGGAAATATCAACAGTTATAACGTTCACAAACGAACACTCTTTGGGGTTCTCGATAATTTTTGGAAGTATAAAGTGGTCCTGAGATTTTTTAAAAATTGAGAATCTCTGGTTGAGCCCCTGCCTCCCCTTCCATCCTCATCCATCGCATCCTCTCCCTCATCCTCTGGGCTCCAGTCACCCGGGGCCCCTTTTAGCGTCTTGAACTGGCCGATGTTTTTTCTACCTCTGAACGTGCTATTCCTTCAGAGAGGCTTATGCAATCTTCTGCTACCTCCCTATTTTATTCACGGCACCATCTTCATTTCCCCTAGAAAACGTATTATAATTTGTAAGCATCTGTCTACTTGTTAACTGTCTGCCTCCCCCCTAGCCTGTGTCCGCCCAGGAACCTCTTCTGTCTTATTCATGGACCTCTGTGCCCAAGCACAGTGCCTGACATGTTACGGCCACTGCACAGACACTTGTTGAGTGAATAGACAGGTAAGTGCAGTGGGGAGGGTGCATGAAGCAAGCTGTGCTGGCCACTGCACCTCTGGCAGGAGGCAGGCACCTGGCTGCCGAGTCACATACCTGCTGGGGCACCTTGAAGCGGACGTAGGAGCAGAGCTGCAGCATCTCGCTCATCTCCTCCGGGGTGGACGGGATCAGCGGGATCTTCTCCATGGCCGCCGAGTCCTGCAGTTCTCTGAGCCGTCGTATGAATTGATTATCGGTTGAGTATTGCAGGCCTGGGGGATTCAAACCAAAACAGCTTGGCCATTCATCTACCTTCTTACCAACCCCCATCTTAGAGAGGGAACTTCTAGTGTAAGCTAATATGTTTCAGGGGGTTTTCACCAGATTCCTTTTTAATGGGTTCTGCCATCGTTGCTCAACGTCAGAAACACACCCTGAAGAGAAACAGAAAAAAATCCCTCCAGATATTTTACGGACGGGTGACCAGCAGCATGGGGAGCCCGTAAGAAATACCGCAGCTCAGCCCCTCCCTAAGTCTCCAGAGTCAGACCTGCCCTTTAACAGCTGTCTGGAGACTTATCTGTACGAGAGCATTAAGAAGCATTAGCCTAGAAGACAGCTCGCCTGAGCCCCTTTCACATCTGTGCTGTTGAGAGGAGATCTCACGAAATGCATGATGGGAAGAAAACAGAGAATTGGAGGAACTGACTACTCCTGCCTTTGTCCTGGACCCACTTAATAATTTCTTATTTGGGGTCAATACACAAAACACAGTGAGAGGAAGTCCCCCTCTGAGCCACCCCCCACGTTGGGGCAGCGGCTGCCCTCTGTACAGTCTCCCTTCCTCCAGGAGAGCACCAGGCGATCCATCGTGAGACTGAAAAGCTTTGAGATGGCCCTGGCTGGTTTGCTCAGTGGTTAGACCGTCATGGGCTCGATTCCCGGTCTAGGGCATGCACCTCGGTTGCAGGTTCCCCAGCCCCGGTAGGGGCACATGCAGGAGGCAATTGTATCTCTCTCCCGTCGTTGTTTCTCTCTTTCTCCCCTTCCTCCCACTCTCTCTAGAAATAAATGGAAAAAATATCCTCCAGTGAGGATTAAAAAAAAAGCTTTGAGATGGACCATTATTTCCTGCACCCTGGAGCATGGCACACGAGAGTTTACACAAACTGATGTACACAGGAATGCAAAAATAACTTTCACTTCCAACAATGAGCATACCTCTAGGTGTTTAACTTAGCTACAGAACTGGATTTTATTTATTTTAATTTTTTTCTATTTGAAGAACTAGATTTTTGGAAAGGCAATGGCATTGATACTAAGCTGCAGAAATCCACACTTTACAAATCTCCTATATTCAGTAGCTCCTTTAAATCCATTATGGACATCAAGTGGCTTTCACAACGCCATGAGGGCAGATTGCATGATCTATTTCCTTTCACTTTAAAGATAATCCAGACTAAATGTCATGTGGTATCTTGCATTGGATCCTGGATCAGAAAAAGGACACTAGTGGGAAAACGAATGAAATCCAAGTACTGGAGTTTCGTTAACAGCAATGTACCAATGCTGGTTTGACTGTGGTGACACATTTACTGTGGTAATGTGAGCTGTTAACAATGGGGGGAAAACTGGATGAAGGGTAGATGGAACTCTGTACTATCTTTTGCAACACTTCTGCAAACTTAAAAAATTATTTCAAAGTAAAAAAAAGTTTATCTTTCCATTTTCACATATAAACAGTTTTAAATTTTCAATGGAAACTCAGGTGTATAACTCTTCGAGCAAATGAACATACACTCGAAAAAGCCTGTTAGATCTGACCTTCCATAAGTGATTTAAAATCTAATAATCTTCCATAGGAGCTGTTTCTCCAATTCTCAAACTTTATTATTAAAAGAACAAATGATTTCAGACATGGCACTTGGGAAGAGGAAGAGAGAAAACCCAGTGGGAGCTTGACATCAATTCCAATGTCCTCACCAGACCTGAAACTATTTGCTTTCAGAGTGACTGAAAGATTTTAAAGGTCCGTTCAGTTACATTTTAGTGAGGTATACAGGTTTGACTCAAGGCTGGGTTCTAGTGGGTAAAGGGGGTCGTGGACATGAGTCACATACAGGAGACAGTGAACATAAACTGACTTCCAAAAAAGCCGCAGCTTGGGTTCTGCAGCCAGACAGCCTGGAACCGGTTCCTACGCTGGCTCAGGCGCTTACATAATTTCTTTGTACCTCAATGTTCCTACTAATAAAACGGGCATACTATCTTGATCTGGATATAACTAGATTACTGAGATGTACACTTAAAATCTGGGCAATTCACATCATACTCCAATGAAGTACCAGAGAGACAGGAAGCAAGACAAGGAAGAAGAGAAAAATTAGTATTTTTCTCTCTAACATATTATAAATCCAAGTTCAAAGACTAAGGTAAGAAAAATGAATTTTTAAAAAATCCAACTTCAGATCATAATTTCTGGGGACATGTTACAGCTCAAGTTGACATGTATACAAGTAAGAACAAAGAAATTAAAGTTGTTGATTTTTTTTAAAAGATCTTGTAATGAGTAAAGATCTCTGAGTTTTCAGCAAAAAAGAAGAGAAACATAACAATAGTACCATCACTTCATAAAGTCACAGTGATGGCAACAATGAACTCTATATAAACAGCTTAGCTCAAAGGAGCTCAATAAATGTTGGATAGTAATATTATTATATTTCAACTAGAGGCCCAGTGCACAAATTCATGCACGGGTGGGGTCCGGCCGGCCTGCCCTGATCGGGCCGATAGGTCGGTCCAGCTGGGAGGTCAGGGGGGACTGTGGGAGGTTGGCCGGCCGGCCCCACCCTCTGGTTGAACTCCTGGTCAAGGGGACAATTTGCATATTAGCCTTTTATTATATAGGATGTATTTATGTGCTGTAAAGTACTATACACATTTTAATTAACCACCGAATTCTTTGTGGAATAAGACTGGCTCTATAATTTAAAAGTCAGTGTGGTTATGATTATGGTTTTGTTTTGTTTTGTTAATCCTCACCCGAGGATATTTTTCCATTGATTTTTAGAGAGAGCGGAAGGGAAGAAGAGGCACAGAGAGAGAATTGATGTGAGAGACACATCGATTGGTTGCCTCCCACACACGGGATCAAGTTTGCAACTGAGGTACATACCCTTGCCCAAAATTGAACCCAGGATCCTTTAATCCACAGCCCGACACTCTATCCATTGAGCGAAACCAGCTAGGGCATGATTATGGTGGTTTTTTTTAATCCTCACCCAAGGATATGTTTATTGATTTTAGAGAGAGGAATGGGGAGAGAGAGAGAGAAACATGGGTATGAGAGAGAAACATTGACTGGTTGCCTCTTGCAAGTGCCCCAACTGAGAAAGAACCTGAAACCTAGGTATGTGCCCTGACCATGAATCGAACCCGAGCCCTTTTGGTGTACGGGACGATGCTCCAACCGAGCCAGAGCAGCCCGGGCTAGGATTAGGGTTAGACAACTAGTGTTTGGTTAGTTATCACAAAAGCGATGCATGTCTCTAAAGGACACATCAAAAGATGATCCTAAAAACCAGTCAGAGCAGATACTGCCCCTTGATCCTTCGGAGATTCAGACCCTTGGTGCTCCACTCACTCCTGGGGACATTTTAGCCTGGCAACTCACCCGCAGGGCACACGAGAGACAGGCTGCAGATGTCCGACGGGTAGTAAGCAGCGTACACGCCGGCCACATTGCCACCCATGGAGGTGCCTATCAGGTGGAACGGTTTTTTGTTCAGCTTGAGGCATTCCACAAACTGGGAAGGAAAATGAGAAGGGGGTTGGTTATATAGCTGCAGACAGTGGCAATAGTGATTACAGAGCAAACAACCTCTATTGCCTCTGGGGACAAAGGAAAAGCATATTGAGGAAAGGGGGTCTGAACCTCTCCTGGACCCATTATCCAGAGGAACCCCGAGGCAGGCATGTACTCTTTACCTGGCACAAGTGATGGAAGGGTCATGTCTGAGTATAAAACCAACAAACATTCTCCTAATTCTGAGTCAGACAACTTTTCTATAAAGGTCCTGAGAGTATTTTCTGCTTTGTGGGCCATATGATTTCAGTAGCAACTACTTAGCTCTTTTGTTGTAGCACAAAAGCAACTAAGACAATACGTAAATGAATGAACATGGATTTGTTTCAATAAAATTCGCTTACAAAAATAGGCAGAAGGCCAAATATAGCTCATGGGCCATGGTTTGCTGACTCTTGCCCTAATTTAAAGTCCTTCTCATCCTTCTAACTATCTGTTCATATAACTATCCACCCCTCCATCTATCTATTCAACCATCCAACCATCCAACCATCCAGCCAACTATCTATCCATCCAACCAACCACCACTGATGCTTTAGATAACAGTTTATCTTTTAATTTTTATTTTTTATTGATTTTTTACAGAGAGGGAGAGGAATAGAGAGTTAGAAACATCCATGAGAGAGAAACATCGATCAACTGCCTCCTGCACACCCCCCACTGGGGTTGTGCCTGCAACCAAGGTATATGCCCTTGACTGGAATCAAACCTGGGACCTTTCAGTCCGCAGGCTGACGCTCTATCCAATGAGCCAAACCGGTTTCGGTGATAACTGTTTATCTTAAATATATTAATTGGATATCTGTTATGTACAAGGAAGTATGGTCAGCTGCAGAAGATACAGCAAGGAGCCAAAGAGACAAGGTTCCTGACCTCATCAAAGTACATAGTTTAAAAAAATATATTTATTTAATATATTTATTAAATAAATTAAATGTATTTAATTTATTAAATAAATACATTTAAAAATAAAAACAAATAAATAAATAAATACATTTATCTGGGGGAAATACTAATATCAATGTAAAACTGTGGATTACTAAATTCTGAAATGGTCCATGAGCCCCAGGACCTTGAAAGCCCAGTCAGAGGGGGGCTGAAGATAGATGCTGAAGCAGAACAAATGCAGAGAGCTTCCTCCCCATGTTCCCCAGCTAGGCAGAAGGGCTATTGCGGTCATCACATAGTTGGTAAGCAGAAACACAGACTCCAGGGAAATGAGTCTTGAGAAATACTAAATTCCTTCTAAGAGCCGAGAAAATGCTCAGATTGTCATATTTCTTCACAATTGCAACAGGCTGAGAGGAGAATAGTCTGCAATAAGCCCTGGCCCTCCACAGCGGGCAGCGGGCCAAGGAAACCACTGGGTGTGCAATTACTTAACAGAATGCACTGGAGACTCATTACGAGTCAGTACTGCTCCCCAGGCGTAGGCATGCAGTGGAGGGCAAGACCCACACTCTTGGCAGTTGTTGGTGGAGCCCTGCTTACCTGGTGTATCCTCTTGGCTTGCCCGTCTATGGACAGGTCATCCAGGGAAGAGCGGGTGGTACCCTCATGTCCTGGCATGTCCACGCAGACCAAGTGCAAGTTCTTTGGAAGGAACTGAGGACACACAGGCCCGGAGAGTCAGTATGCGGTAAGCAGACAATGTCGGCCCACTTTTCTGAGAAGGCTGCGCCTACTTAACAAGTAACCTAGATAGCCAACCCTGGGGACATATGGTCCTGGGCCACTCAGAGTTTTACCCTAGTAACATCGGATGGGACTAAGCATTTCCAGTCGCCTCCTAGGGAGCAGAGGCCCAGAGACTAATACATACATAGGTGAAGGGGACTCGGAGGATGACTGGAAAAGGGGGACAGAGGTGAAGGCAGCAGGTCTGGATCTCTCACCTTTGACACCAGCTGACAGGTACTGCCTCCTCCTCTTTGGTGCCCCCCCACCCCCCCCGCCCACACACACACACTTACTCCAGTCATGCAGCTACTGACTGGGAGCTAGAAGGATGCTTTTGTTCTGCTAGAGCCCTGGCCAGCTCTGGAGCCCACAGGAGCAAGGCTTTCTTTAAGAACCATGTCTGATCACCCCGATTCTAGTTTCTTCCATTTAAATATGTGCCACTTTTCACCAGGAAACCGAGAAACATGGGTTATCAATAAACAAATACCCAACCATATGAAAGAGGCTTATCTGAATTGGGGACAGGACGGGAGAGGGTCAGGAAGGCATGAGGATGAGTGTCCTCGTAGTGGAATTTGGAAATAAAAACACAAGGAACTAGAGGGTGTGTGGCCTTTTCACTCTTGGTGCAGGTCATCCTTGGGGTCATTCAGGTACAGTCCTGCTTGAGGTGGGAGCCTGGGTGCTTCCCTCCCAGGACCTCTCCCAGCTCCAACCTCCACCAGCTGGTCACGCTTGCCAAGTAAAGCAAGTTGTCACACAGGACAGAAGGTGAGTGATTTGGAGAACTATCCCAGAAGGTTGCCCAACCAAGATCATTTCTCTACGTGGGTAAGGAAGAAAGGAAAGACAGAAAAAGGAGGGATGGAGGAGGGAGGGGGGAAGCAGGAGGAGGCTTAAGGGAGAAGTCGGGGGAGGAAGAGGAGAAACGTGGAGTCTAAAAGAACAATGATTTTCTCAAAGCCTGATCTTGCCAGTGAGAGTTCTGAAACCTTTCCTAGGAAATACTCATGAGGTGAAATGATTTCCAAGGCGCAGATTTTACAAACGACATTCAACTCAATGCATTTTGTCTGATAAAAGGATGTGAATGATGCGAATCGTATATCACACTAGTTCTAAGGTATTTGAGCCACAGTTCTGGGTCCCCTTTGCTTTCTCCCATCGCCGAGGACGGCATGTCCGAGTGGAAACCCTTTTCCCTACTGCACCTTGACCAAGCTGAGCCACATGTCCTTGTGCGCCGAGAACCCGTGGAGCATGAGGATGGACGGTTTGTGCCCAGGCCTGCCCCGGAAGGAGTAACAGAACTGATAGTCTTCATGCTGGACGTAGCGGACCTGCATGCCCAAGGCCCGCCGCCAGTACCTGGAAGGAAACACACAGGCCACGCCAAGTCAGCACGCTCCAGAGACGTGGCTTTGGGCGGGGGTGGGGTGGGGGGTGGGGGGAAACACAGGTCCTCGCTACAGGCTCACTTCCAGGCAAGACCAACACTTCTCCTGCCCCTCCTCCTCCACATAGCTCGAGTCCCCAGAGCTTCACCCTCAAGGAGCACTAAGCGAAAGAGTTCCAGAAAGTACCTCAAATGAATATTGTGGAATGTATGTCACCACATAATCACTCTGAACCAGGAAGGGGAGGAGGGGTATTTCCTTAAGAAGCATGACACGAAACAACCTCCCGTGAACACATATTTCCAGCAGAGGAGTGGCAGTGCAAAGGAGGGGTGGGCGGTGGGGTCTCCCTGGGTGTCTGACTAGCCCTGACTCCGCCTGGATTGTTGGCGCTTCTGCAGGATTTGAAATGGCTGGCGGTAAGCCTGGGAAGGGCTCCGAAAAGGCCACGACCACGCTGGTTTCCTGGCGCCGAGGCGGCTAGCAGTCTGGTGGGCCATATTCATCGACACCTGGAATCTGAAGCGAGCGGCCACGGACACGTGGGCAAGACTGGCGCTGTGTGCAGCACAGACATCCTGGAGTAAGAACAGCCCTTCCCTGCAGAGGCACTTCAACGGACAGGAAAAGCATCCGAAACGTCAAGGTAGTGTCTCTTGCAACTGGCTCTTCATGGGGATGAAGAATTGGACTCTTGCCCGGCTGGTGTGGATCAGAGGTGGAGCATGGACCGATGAACCAGGAGGTCACGGTTTGATTCCTGGTCAGGGCACATGCCCAGGTTGCAGGCTCGAACCCCACTAGGGGGCGTGCAGGAGGCAGCCGATCAATAATTCTCTCTCATCATTGATGTTTCTATCTCTCTCTCCCTCTCTCTTCCTCTCTGACATCAATACACACAAAAAGAATTGCAAGACACTGGGGGCGGGGAGATGAGGGCAAGTGCCGGGGGGAGGTCAGTGGGGACAAAAAAAAAAAAAAAGGAGACATATGTACTACTATTTGTAATACCTTAAACAATAAAATAATAATAAAATAAAAAAACAACTGGACTCTCATCAAGGCTGCAGTTGCTGGTATCATCCACACCCCACAAATCTCTGGGAAGAAAGAACACCAGAAAACCGTCTCCAGGAGGCCTGCCTTTCTTATGATCTCAGGCCTCTACCTACTCTAACAGCTGCCCAGTGTCGGCGATTCTCTGTAAAAAACACAAACTTACCCATTTGTAAAGCTAGTTGAGCAAGCTGGAGATTTAATTAGCTTTCCAACCAACCAGATTTCCTTCATTTGAGTCTTGACCATACTTAAGTGTTACTGTAGCTTTAAAGATGGTAAGGATTCTGAAGTAGTGGATTTTGAAAGAGTTGACGGTTTTTAAAAAACTCTTTGGATTTTAATTGTGATGCAGAAGTTAGAACAAACATTTGGCTTTGTACAGACATTATTTCCACTCCACAGGATAAACTCAGTGAAGGTCACGATTCTAACTCTCCCCAGAAACTAAGAACATATTTTTTATACACATTTTGAGAGTGAGAACTTTTTTTTTTTTTAAAGAACTATCTGCATTGGTCCTCTGAGTTTATTCTCTACAACATATGGCAGCTGGCTGAAAGCTCAGCTTCTGTTCGTTACATAAGACTTGGCAGTGCTGGAGTTTGGCCTGAAATTGATTTCAATACGAAATTACCATCTAAACACATTGAACTCTCCGCATGAAGAGTCTCTCCAAGATGAGAGACAATTAATTCAATCAGAGATTCACTTTGTGGTGTACTTTGCACCAAAGAGGTAGCCAAGTCTTGCAAAAGCAAACAGCCTAAGTTGACTGGTTTTAACCCTTTATGTAAAACAAGGGGAGGGAAGATGAGAACATAAATTCATACTTATTTCGATCTGCACCCAAAAAGCGTAGGAACAAAAAACAAGACACCATTAAGGTGAGCATCTGGAGTGGAGGTGGGCAATACAGTGAGAAGTAGATGGAGAGGCAACAGAGGTGGGAAGGAGCCTTATCGCCTTCTTTTT
This sequence comes from Cnephaeus nilssonii, assembly GCF_951640355.1. Classification (NCBI taxonomy): domain Eukaryota; kingdom Metazoa; phylum Chordata; class Mammalia; order Chiroptera; family Vespertilionidae; genus Cnephaeus; species Cnephaeus nilssonii. The sequence continues at coordinate 45,785,432 of NC_137088.1, read as the reverse complement.
AGTACTTTTGCAATGAATCTATTGCCTATTCAAAACATTAAAAATAGAATGAAATTGGCTAGTTTAAAGCTCTTCTTATAACAAAGCAAGCTCCTTTCAAAATTCTAAATCATGCACCATAATACAAATTTGTTCGTTCATTCATATGCCACCTCATTCATGTATTGACTATATCCGTGGTCAGCAAACTGTGGCTCACGAGCCACATGCGGCTCTTTGGCCCCTTGAGTGTGGCTCTTCCACAAAATACCACGGCCTGGGTGAGTCTATTTTGAAGAAGTGGTGTTAGAGGAAGTTTAAGTTTAAAAAATTTGGCTCTCAAAAGAAATTTCAATCGTTGTACTGTTGATATTTGGCTCTGTTGACTAATGAGTTTGCCGACCACTGGACTATATGATCTTGAATCTCATCTATCTATAATGAGGGGGAAATATGGATATGGTAAAGATTAAATGAGATAATCCATATACAAAGTTTTGTTTGATGCTCAACATGTGGTAAGTATTCAATAAATGGTAGAAATTAGTATTAAATAAAAAAGATTCTATTCTTGTAAATATATCACTTGCCAAAACTCAAGGGAAAAATTTGCAACATATATGAGGGCCACAGATTCACTTAACATATAAAAAGCTTACAAAATGATAAGACCCAGGCTAAGACCCCAATTCAACAATGAACAAAATAAACAAAAGTATTATTCAAAGTAGAAGAGAATTAAGAACTAACAAATACAGGAAACATGTTCAATTTCACTAATACCTAAAGAAATGAATATTACAGCAAGACATACCTTTTTAATAATCTAAATTAGAAAAAATGCTTTTAAAATAAAAAACAGCTCTGGCCAGTGTTGGTTGGAGCGTTGTCCTGTGCACCGAAAGGTTGCAAGTTCAATTCCTGGTCAGGACATATGCCTAGGGTTTGATCCCTAGTAGGGGAGGCTACACGATCCATGTTTCTCTTGTACATTGATTTATCTCTCTCTCTCTCTCTCTCTCTCTCGTCTTTCCCCTCTCTCTAAAACCAGTAAAACATATCTCAGTTGAGGATTACAAAAACACCCAATTATATGTTCAACCTTTCTAGGAAGCAGTCTGGAATTAAGCATCAGGGGTCTGTAAAAGCCTCATGCCTTTTGACCCAGTAATTATACTTCCAGGAAATAAGCAGAAATCTTAGTCCAACAGTGTTATTTCAATTAGAAAAAAAAAATCTGCGCTAATCTTTATGCCCATAAACAGAAAATTTATTACATAAATTACAATGTATCCAGATGATGTAATACGTTGCTGTTAAAAAAAAAAAATGAGGTCTTCAAAGACTATTTAATACCAGGAAAATGTTTATAACATGATATCAAATGAAAACATAGGACCCAATATTTTTATACTATTGAATCCAATTCTGTAAAAAAAATTTTAAACTATATACAGATGAGGTGGGAAAAGAGGTGGTGAGAACAAAAGAGGCATTGAAGAAAATGATTTGGGGGTGATGGATAATTTTTATTTTCTGTTACTTTTTTTTTTTTAAGAATTATAGTTGCTATAACTCTGATAGTCACCATCTTTGTACAAGGAATATTGGCAATGCAGGTTTTTAATTTTATTTTTATATATTTTATTGATTTTTTTACAGAGAGGAAGGGAGAGGGAGAAAGAGTTAGAAACATCGATGAGAGAGAAACATCAATCAGCTGCCTCCTGCACACCCCCTACTGGGGATGTGCCCTCAACCAAGGTACATGCCCTTGACCGGAATCGAACCTGGGACCCTTGAGTCCGCAGGCCGACGCTCTATCCACTGAGCCAAACCGGTCAGGGTTCTGTTACCTTTTTATAACCTTCAACTCTAAGGAGATCAAGGGAGAGCTAGAAGGACCTTGCAGAAATGGTGATGTTGCTTAGGCATCTGGATACGCAACACCTATTGGTTTAGCGGTAGACAACGCAGCAAGGTGTGCACAGGGCATGGGATGACCAAGCATGACGAATCCCGAGTGAAGGGAGACGGGGCTAGAAGGGCAGCCTGGGAGCTGGGCTCAGGGCGCGAGGAACCCTCCATTACCAGGTGGGTACTAGTCCAGGTATCTCATTTAATTGCTACGTCCCTGGGAAACCTCACCTAGGCTTTGGAAATAGGAGCGTGAGAACCAATATTTTCAGTAACTTCAAATGCCCCCCTCAATGGAGGAGTAGGAAGAAGACTCCTTAAGCTATCAGGTCAGTTAAAAATTATGAAAGGAAAACAAACAAACAAACCCAACCTCTTTGGTTAAAGGAGAGCAGAGAATAAATTACCTCTAAATGATAAACTTTACAAAGGCAGAACTTAGAAAAATAACTGCAAGTGGCTTGGCCGGCGTGGCTCAGTGGTTGAGCATCAACCTATGAACCAGGAGGTCAGGGTCGATTCCTGGTCAGGGCACATGCCCGGGTTGCGGGGTCGATCCCCAGTGTGGGGCGCGCAGGAGGCAGCCGATCAATCATTGATGTTTCTCTCTCTCTCCCACTTTCTTCTTCTCTGAAATCATTAAAAATATATTTTAAAAAATGCCTGCAAGTGTACAGACAGAAACAAAGGGAAGAATCAAATTGGAATAAACAAGAACAAGATCTTTTCCAGATGAACAATCTTGGTACAAAAGCCGAACCGCTCCTGTTTCAGGGACAGACGTCACTGAAGCCCTAAAAAGCAACCTCCATGGGGTTCCTTCTTTGAGAAAGGCGCCCAGGGTCCAGACCTTTATTTCCCGAGTGCTGCCTTCTCTAGTTTCCAGGATCCTCTGAAGACAAGCACTTACACAGTACATTTCTTTTTTTATTATTGTGGTAAAATATAGATAACATACAATTTGCCATTCTAACCATTTTAAGTGTACAATTCAATGGCATTAAGGACATGCACAATATTGTACATCAACCATCACAACTACCCATTTATGGAATTTCCTGTCATCCCAAACAGGAATTCTGTATCCTTTAAACAAAAACTCTACATTCCTGCACGGCCAGTTTTGCTCAGTGGCTAGAGCATTGGCCTGTGGACTGAAGGGTCCCAGGTTCGATTCCGGTCAAGGGCACATGCTTGGGTTGTGGGCTCGATCCCCAGTGTGGGGTGTGCAGAAGACAGCCAATCAATGATTCTCTCTCATCATTGATGTTTCTCCCTCTCCCTTTCCCTTCCTCTCTGAAATCAATAAAAATATGTTAAAAAAAATTAAAAACAAAACAAAAACTTCACATTCCTTCCTGTCCCTGAGCCCCTGGTAATCTCTATTCTACTTTCTGTGTCTGAGTCTGCCCATTCTAGATACCTCACTCATATAAGTAGAATCATACAATATTTGTCATTTTATGCCTGCCTTATTTCACTTAGCGTAATGTTTTCAATTATCCATAGTATAGAATGTGTCAGTACTTTATTCCTTTTTAAGGCGAAATAATATTCCATTACATGGATATGCCACGTTTACTTATCCATTCATCAGTTGATGGACATGGGTTGTTTCTACTTTTAGGCTATTGTGAATAATGCCACCATAAAAATTCACAAGGTTTTGTGTGGACATGCTTTCAGATCTCTTGGGTAAATACCTAGGAGTGGAATTGCTGGGTCACTTAGTAGCTTTAAAAAAGAACAAAAATCAACAACAAAAAAATCTTTTGAGGACCCGCCAGACTTTTCCAAAGCGGCTGCACCATTTTGCATTCCTATTAAGAGTATATGAGGGGTCCAATTTCTCCACATCCTTCATTGTTATTTTTTAGAGAAACTTTTAATTGAAGTACAAGTCATACAGAAAAGTGCACAAACTGTAAGTGTCCCTGGAGCATGGCCACTCGTTTCCACAGGGATGTGGGCTGTGACTGCTCCTACAGGCGGCACCAAACGCTTCGCGATGAGCCACCAGAGCCACCTCCGGAGGTGCCGTGGCCACAGCAGAGGGCATCTGACTCCAAAAGGCCCTCCTGGCGACCCAAGGAACCTGGGGGCTGCGTGTGGCATGGAGCTGGCTTCGCCCGGGTGCGGGGAATTAGCCTTCCTGTAATCACACCTCTGTTTGCAGCCGTAGCCATGGTGACGGGCCACAGCACCGAACTGTATTCTCCATTTCAATTTGATTTGTTTAAGAAAAATAGCATTTGCGTGTGGAGTCCACGGAGCCGCTGCGGGGCACGTGGGGCACACACTCTGGCCGCTCCATGTCAGGCTACATGGGAGCCTGGGCCCAAAGCACGCCTGCTGCCAGGGCTGCAAGGACAGGGCATTTCAACAGCTGGCGTCTCCGCTTCATCAGCGCAGAGGTGGGTCCTGGGTGCACCTCTGAAAGGGTCACCACCTCCCAAGAATGAGGGAGTAAAAGAAAAAGAAAAAAAAAGCTCCCTTTTGTTCAAGCAGCTTCTTTTCAAGGGTCAGAGCCTGGCTGGCAGGTGGAAAACTCCACACTCCGATGAAACAAAAGGGAGCCAGAAAGGAGGGCAGATACAGGGCACACGCCAACCCCTGCCCTCTTCTCTCTGTGCACAGGAGGCAGTTCTAACTCCCAGAAGCCCCGGTGAAATCTCAGGGCGCTTCCCTATGGCACCAGGAGGAACCCGGTCTATTTCGGCATTTCCTGCACCAGGGGAGGCATACCACGCGGTGGGAAGGGTGCTTTCACTTGGTAAATGGACTGTGGCTTGGAAAGTCCCTGAAGCACATCGGCGAGGAAGCTACTCCCTCCTCAACAGCCGAGCTTCGGATTCCCTGGAGGAGAAGGGCCTGCTGGGGCTGCGTCGTTCCCACCCTCTTAGACTTTCACCAGAGAGCAAGGAGACTCAGCCTTCGGCAGGCAGCAGGCTCCAGGCGAGCCTTGTGTAATGGTCCTCCGCTTCTTTTCACTTTCTTATATTAATTTACTACGTATGGCAAGCTTCCCACTGAAGGTGGTGATATTTATGTTGCTCTTAAAATAAGCTGATTTAACCTACAAAAGTGACTTAAAGAGAATGTCAAGGCAGAGGTGGTGTGCAGATAGGGCAAGCAACCACGAAGGTGGTGCGAGAATGACAGGTTTGGAAACGTCTTTTTCTTTCTGCCACTTTAGGGATGAACACTTTTAGCACGAATCTGAAACCATTCTGTCCCACCCATACGCCTTCTCCAGGTCCCGCTCTTTCTAATTCATCTATCAGTGCACATCACCGCACCTGTCAGACCACCACTGGATCGGAATCCAAGGACCAAGAAACTGCCATCGGAATTCCCACCAATGCGCACAGTCCTTGCTTAAAGCATCGGTGGCTTTGGGAGCGAGGGCAGAGATGCCATCAGAAACCTGACAGAAGTTACCGGGCAGGAAGCTACCACCCATCATTCTGGAACACTCCCAACATTCAAAACAGGACATCCTCTAACTTTTCTATATGCTTGAAATATTTCATGATAAAATGTTGAACAACCAAAAGGACAGGCAGAGAAGATGACACTATTTTGGTTCCCTTGAAAACTTCAATTACACAGTTAACTTACCAATAATAGATTTTTATCAGCGCCGAAGGCCACAGGAGAAACGAGGCCACAAATGCCAGGATGGGGATGGCCAGTGTCCCGCCCGCGATCACGAACATGTTGACCACGTCAAGGTCCATCCTGCTCTTCGAGGCTGGCTGGCGCCTGCGGGGCGGAGAAAGTGACAGGAGTGAAACTGTCACAAGAGAAGGTTAAGAAGTAGAAGGGAAAAGAGAAGTGAAGGACCCAGAATGAGGATAAGGATGAGGAGGAAGCAAAAGCAGGCAACGACTTAAAAAAAACTCAACAGGCTTGACCACTACATGTAAGGAAGGATCCCTGAGAGGATCCCAAATTGTATTTTAAGCTGTGAAGAAAACGCTTAGGACAACTGGGGAAAGCTAAGTGAGGACTGAATCCTAGCTAATAAAAGAGTAATATGCAAATTGACCATCACTCCAACACACAAGATGGCTGCCCCTATGTGGACACAAGATGGCCGCCTCAAGATGGCCAGCAGGGGAGGGCAGTTGGGAGGGACCAGGCCTGAAAGGGAAGGCAGTTGGGGGCAATCAGGCCGGCAGAGGAGGGAAGTTGGGGGTGACTGGGCCTGCAGGGAAGGGCAGTTGGGGGGGACCCAGGCCTGCAGGGGAGAGTGGTTGGGGAGGACCAGGCCTGCAGAGGAGGGCAGTTAGGGGCAATCAGGCTGGCAGGGGAGCAGTTAGGCATCAATCAGGCTGGCAGGGGAGTGGTTAGGGGGTGATCAGGCAGGCAGGCAGAAGTGGTTAGTGGCAATCAGGAAGGCAGGCAGGCGAGCAGTTGGGAGCCAGCAGTCCTGGATTGTGAGAGGGCAGTCAGACATCCCTTGAGGGGTCCCAGATTGAAGAGGGTGCAGGCTGGGCTGAGGGACACCCCCCTCCTCGCCGTGCATGAATTTCATGTACTAGGTCTCTAGTAGTAGATAATGTTATTGTGTTGGTGATACAGTTCTGGAGTGTGAGGGTGACGTTGTGGTTATCTTTGCACGTAGGAGAATGTCCTTGTTCTTAGGCAATGTATGCTGATGTATGAAGGGGACAAGCATAGAGATATCTACTACTCACTCTTAAAAGTTGAGGAGAAAAATAAATAATTGTGTGTGTGTGTGTGTATGTTGGTGGGAAAAGGAGAGAGAAATAAAGCACATATGTTGAAATGTTAACCATTGGTGAATCCAGGTGAAGGTTACCTGGTAACCTTCACCTTTTCTATAGGTTCTACAGGTTTAAAAATGTCTATAGCAATTTTTAAAAATTAAGTTAGGGAGGACAGAGGACCTTAAAGGAATGAAAAAAATATACATGTACACTTTTCCAGCAAAGTTAAATCATCGGCCTGTTTCCCCTTCTAGAACCGGAGCTCCGTGAAGGAAGTGACGATCATACACGTTCTTTCTCGGTGCCCAGAACAAGCACAGAATACAAATAAGATGCAAATGAATGAAAAGCAAAGTTTTTATTCAAAAAACGGCTCAATACTGTTTGTGTTAGGGACAGCCACTTCCAATGATGCTGAAGGCTGTTTTCCTTACAGCAATCACAAAACTCCCCCGAGGAGCTCCCTAGTTCACGCAGAGCACAATTTACAAGGCTAATCGGCCTCACCAGCAAGGGTAAGCAGATATTCCCATGAAGGGAACTTTACAGTTTCTGTGGAGAGTCGCCATGGTTTCCTGCTTCAACAGTGCGTGGACGGAACCAGCTCCACCCCACCCCGGCCGGCGCCCAGACCCAGCCTTCTGCCAGCTCCTCACAGCGTCCTTGCGCTGCCCCAAGGCCCCACCACGCTCCATGTACCAAGGAGGCTGGAGACAGAAAACCTAAAGCCTTGTGAACAGGGAACCACCAATGACTGAACATCAGCTAAGGGTTGGACTATGCAGTTTCCCAGAGCAGTGCCCATACAGCTGATGTCTGCAAGATGACTTTCGGGAGCAGAAGAATACCATCCAACACCAAGTAATGCGTACTGAGAAAGCCATCTTTTCCTTCCTGCTTCGGGTCCAAGAGAAATGAGCAGTTCTCTAACCGGTACGCCTCCTGCAGGCAATAGCATCTAACCATTTACAACTATTGTTTCCTTGCATTGAGTTTTATGGATATTTTCAACTTATGGTAGGGATGCAAATTAATTTTTAAAGTTAATTTAAGTTAAAAGAAGGAGTCAATTTACAGGAAAATGCTAAGTGGGTGACACATGAGTCTGGTGAAAATGTGATGGTGATAGTGAGTGGCCACCCTGGGGCAGATTCAGTGAGGAATGAGCACAGGCAGGGGAGGGGCATGCATGCCAGCCCTCTCCTCCCAGGCTCTTCCACACACCAGCCAGGGACCCTGGTTTCCTCGTCTCCTACATGAGAATTTCCATCCAATCACCGCTTTTGTCTTTTCCTACTCTGGTGACTTTTGAAACTTTCCAAAATTATGCCAGCAATTAAAGAGTAAGATTTGGCTTGCCCCAACAAGAATCTTGTATCCCAGAACATAAAATAGTACCTGGCAAGTATCTGTTGCTTGATCATGCTCATTGCCTGAATAGATTGAAAAGGAAAAATGCACTCACTTTGCATATCTGCTGTGTGAAGTGAGGCACTTCAACCTTAACGACAATGAGTTTGGTGGCCTTGCAGCACTCTGTAAAGCCAGCCGATGTCAGGAAAACCAGCTGGCCATCATGGCACCTGGGAGAGGAACACACGCTCACATCCCAGGCTGGAGCCTGCTTCCGGCCTCCTCCTGTTAATATCCGGGCTGTGCGTTCCAGGCCTTTCTCTCTGAACACAGGGACAAAGGTTCACTGGGTAGAGGATACGGGGCATCTCAAGCTCCCAAGTTTAGTCTGGGGCGAGAGGTAGGGCTTACCATGTCACAAATGTCTTTTAATGTTCTCAGATTTTAAAGACTGGGAAACCTGAGTTCCAATACCTTAATCTTAGGGTACAAAGCAAAATTCCAAGAATAAATAGAATATAAACACTTTCAAAGATACAAGAGCGATGACCTCCACCTATTAACTACTGTATGCCAGGCCCAGTGCAGGCAGTTCATATATACATCCTCTTACTGCATCCCTCCCCACATTATAAGGTAGGAAGCTTTTCTCCCGTCTTAAAGAAGTTAACAAGTGCCCCCAAGGTCATCCTGCAGGTAAATGGCATGCCCTGCATTTCAATCCAATCCTGCAGGTGTCCATGGTTCATGCCACCTTTGCCCTCTCTCTGAACTTGCTGCAAGCAGATGCTTATTTTGCATCAATTATGCACAAGGCACCAAGTTCAGTATCCCCATCACCATTCTTTACACTCCTCTAGAACTGCTTTAAAAGCAAGTAACCAATGACCTTATGACCTTATTCCTGCTGGTGTCTTTTTAAAACTATCCAGTGCTGCTTATAATTTCTTCCTTTGATTCTGCAATATGAAAATCCTTTCCACACTGTTTTCTACTAGGTAAACATGACATTCTCCTCCTCCTCCTTCTTCTTCTCCTCCTCCTTCTTTTTCTCTTTCTCCTCCTCCTCCTCCTTCTTTTCTTGTGAATTTGTTTTTGTGGGATGCAGTGGATGGGTCAGCGGGTGGTTCTATGCCACCAGGTACTGTACATTCTCCTCTTCCTGGGATAACTTTTGGAGCCTTTTCTGTTTCTTGGAGCTGCTGCTCTTGCTACAGTAGCCTCTTCAGGCCCACTGCTGAGTGGCTCCTCTTTCAAAGAGCATTTCCACTTTTTCGTGGGGACACTCCTGTTTCCTGCCTCTTCAGGGTCACTGACTGGTTCCTCTTTGGGGAATGATTTCTTCCTCTGGGAAGACTTCCGCTGCCAGCTGTCTCCTCAGGGTCCCTACCCACCAGCGCCTCCTCTTTCTTGGGTTTGGGTCAAGAGACAGGCGGGTCTCCCAGCCCATTCTCCCGAGGAGCCTCCTCGAGCTTTTGCTTTTTCTTCTTTCTGGGTTTTCACTTGCCTGGCGTGTTGCTGCTGTTAGGGAGATACTACCTTCCTGAAATCGGAGTATAATATCCAGCTATTAAATGCTATTGCATTTACCCAACACTGGTTTCTGAAACTAGATTCTTATTCCTCAAAACTATCACTAGTGATCAACAGTCAGGGTGTGCAAGAGGCAGCTGATCGATGTTTCTATCTCTCTATCCCTCTCCCTTCCTCTCTCTTTAAAATCAATTTTTTTAAAAAAGACTTTAAGATTATACTGATTTAATTTTTGGCGCTTTGCCTCTATGTCCCAGTTAAAGTAAAATATATTCTCATTAATGTAGATGGAGACGGAGGTTGTATATTGATGGCTGAATTTTGGCACAATGGCTGTAAGTGTTGTGTAAAAATCTTGTGCTGTTTAATGTGTCACTATTTAAATTAATTAAATACAACTCAAAGTTCAGTTCTTCAGCCACACCCATCGCATTTTATGGGCTTGAAAGCCACACGTGACCAGCACAGCTTTAGGGCTCTCCATTCCTGAAAGCCTCTTTCAACCAATTCCTTAAGCCACTTTGGTTCCGCATTCACGAGGAGTGTTGGGTGGGTTGACAAATCCCTCCAGTGTGAGTCAGACCACACGGCTTCCTTAGCCACCACGCGGGCCCAGGTCCTCACTTCCGGCTCCCACTGCTGTCCAGGGTGCTCTCTCACAGCCCGGCACTGCCAGAGGCACCTCCGCCGTTCCCTCCAGGGATCAGCCTGCCCTGGTGAACTCCACAGGATCCCAACTCTACCTCTAGCGTGAGCTCCCACAGCTCCACCCGCATCCCAGATAACCAACCTGCCGTGCAAGCCCGCACAGCCCCACCGTGTCTTTCCTCGCGTGTCCCCTTCACGAGCACACTCCTGTCCTGGCTGCCCCATGAACCCCTCCCTGCCTTCGTGGCTGATTCCAGTGTCACGCTGCCCAGGAAAACAGCCTGGTCCCCACAGGCCCAGGACTTGCAGCCCCGCTTCCAACTCAGAGCCCTCCTCCTGGCGAAGTCTTTGCGAACTGCTTGCAGGAGGTTTTGGGTGCATATCTGAGCTTTGAAAACCTTCAGGTACCCACCCCCTTCCCGCCCGCCAGTCCTCCTGAAATCACCCCCAGAGGGTGGTTTCCAGGGAGCTTACAGAGGAGTCCCAGGCTCCTTAGAAACTGCCTTAAAAAAAAATCTAGAGTTTAAAAAAGCCATACTCACTATTCAAAGAGCACGGCCTTCTTTCCCAACTGCTACTGGCTCTGGTAGAAGATGAAAATGAAATTCTGAAATTACAAAAACCGAAAGCAACAAAGCGTTAGGAAATAGGAACTAAGTGTTAACAGCCAGCAAATTGCTGGCTTTGCGGAGGCTCAGAGCTCTCCTCGTGGCACAGGCCAAGTACCAATGCCCGGTGGCTTTATAGTCGCCTCAGTCCAAGTCACCACCCCCTCCTCCCCCCTTAAGCAACCTGCACAAAGGGCAGGGCGGGTCAGGTCCTGGGAGGGCAAGAAGGAGGTCAAAGAAGAGCTGTGGTGAGAAGGGAAGCATGGGAGTGAGAGGAGGAGCTGGCTGTCTGTTGGAGAGTCTACTTAACTGAGACCCTCCAATAAAAAGGAAAACTCTCCTTCTCCATCTGGGGATAGGGTTTACCTAAAAGCTGTGCTCGGAAAGAAATGAGAGGGAGGTGGCAACAACGTGCACGTGGGAATACTATTTCTACTAGAGTAACTAGCGCCGACACGGCTAGACAGAGCAGGGAAGCCGGGAAGGGCACCGCAGTAGGAGAACGGAGGGAAGGCAAGGGAGGGCCAGTGCACAAACCCCGGATTATTTCAGAACGTGCAGGCAGTTAGACAGACATGCGCAGGGCAAGGACAAGGGCCAGGCACAGACAGTCACCAGGGTGGGAAGCCCCAAGTGCCTAGCAAGCACCTGGCAATTGACAATTTGTAGGTGGGACCTGGTCCCCAGGGCGACCTGTCCTCCCCTAGTGTACGGACGTGGTGTAGAACCCCTGACCTTTCCTCCCTGTGCATGACATCTAGGCCTCAGTTGTGCTTTAGCTCCAGGCCCAGAGAAGCAGCAAAACCAGACAAGTGACACCATGGCTGACCTCAGGACCAGCTGCATTGAAGAATGACCCCCTGCCCTGGCTCTGACCCATCAGTGGAGACCACGACACCCGGAAAGCTGATGAATATTCTATTGGATTCTAACCTGGGTCCTCCCCTAAGATCTCCACCATTAAAAGCTTTTAGGATGGAGGACCCATGCCCGAACCTATCCTCACCCCCCTTACCATTACCTCCCTCACTCCCAAGCTCCAAGGGCCCTTCTTTTGCCTCTGTAACTTACGGACCCATTTCTTCTACCACTCGCTTCTTTCGCCTCTGAAACTGTCTAAATAAACGTTCTCTTATAGTTTGAGTCTTGGCTCTGAATTCTTCCTTAGCCAGAACTCAAGTAGGCTGGCCTACCACCTAGGGCTATTCCTCCTTCCACCAACAAGAGGATCAAAGAATTAAACATAAAAAAAAGAAAAAAGAAAGAAACACACCCTATAAAAGTTCTGGGAGAAGACATGAGAACTCTTTTAAAATATCTTCATGGGCAAAGTCTTTCTAAGTAAAATATACAACCAGAGGTCATAACAAAAAGATGAATAAGTTGACATCATAAACATTTTTTTTAATTAATTGTTTTACACACACAGAGAGAAACAATTTCTTCCTCTACTTATGCATTCATTGGTTGATTCTTTTTATTTTTATTGATTTTTATAGAGAGAGGAAGGGAGAGGGAAAGAGAAACATCAATGTGAGAGCAAAACCTTGATAGGCTGCCTCCTGCATGCCCCCTATCAGGGATCCAGCCCCAAAACTAGACATATCAGGAAGATCCTCTAGCCCAGCAGTCGCCAACCTTTTGGACCTCACGGACCACCAGTGAGTCTAGCCAACTGAGCTATCCAGCCAGGGCATAACAATGTTATTCATTCATTCATTCATTCATTCATCCTTACCCCAGGATCTGTTTATTGACTTCAGAGAGTGAGAGGAAGTTGAGAGAGAGAAACATAGATGTGAAAGAGAAACATCAATTGGTTACCTCCTATACGCACCCCAACTGGGGATCGAACTAAAACCTGGGTATGTACCCTGACCTGGGATGGAACCCGCAATCTTTTGGTGTATGGGACGATGCTCCAACCAACTGAGCTGCCCTGCCAGGGCATAACAGTGTTCTTAAATGTCCACATGCAAAGAAGTTAACTTTTGTTGATACATATCAGAGGCAACAGAGTAATTTCCTTAATGTACAAAGGGCTCCTACAGATCAATATAAATATCAATAAAATCCAACAGAAAAATGGGCAAATGATCTGAATAATTTACCAGGAAGTAATACAAATGACTCTTAAAAATATAAAAAGATGCTCAATCACATTTAAAATAAGAGACATGTGCCCAGCTGGTGTGGCTCAGTGGTTGAGCGTTGACCCATGAACCGAGAGGTCCCTGGTTCAATTCCCAGTCAGGGCACATGCTCAGGTTGCGGGCTTGATCCCCAGTTGGGGATGTGTGGGAGGTAGCTGATCGATGTTTCTCATCAATGTTTCTATCTCTCTCTCTTCCTCTCCCTTCCTTTATCTAAAAAAGAAAAAAAATCAATAAAAACATATTTTAAGAGACATGCAAATTAAACTTATAAGGTAATGGTAATGTTTATTTAGCACACTGGCAAAAAACAAAAAGTTTAATAATAGACTATATTGCTGAGGCTGTGGGGAAATAGAGGCTCTCATACAATGTACCAATTTACATTTCTATCAACAACTCTATAGATGGTAATTTGGCAAAATCTGCAGCAATATTATATGCCCATACATTTGAGCTAACAATCTCATTTCTAAGAATTTATGTTTATAACTAACTGAACATGTCTGAAAACATGTTTTTGCAGTATTATTTGTTATGGCAAAAGATTGGAAATAATTCAAATGTCCACTTATAGGAAACCTATTAAGTAAATGATGGTATAACTTTGTAAAGAAGTATAATGAATAGCCATTAAATACAAGTAAAATTAAATGTAAGCCATTAAAATAATGAGGCAGTTCTATTTGTCTCTATCAGTAATAACCTCCAGAGTACATTGTTAACTAAAAAAAGCAAGGAACAGAAGAGAGTGGGTGGAATAACACCTCTTGCATTGAGCAAGAGAGAAAAAGAAGTACATACATTACGCTTATGTATGTGTGAAACGTTTCTGGATAGATACACGAGAAACTGGTAATCATGGCTGGCACTGGAAAGGGAAATGAGAGGCACAGGGCAGAGATAAGAGGGACTTTTCACTGACCCTTTGTTCCCTTTGAATCACTACCACGTGCATGTGTAAGGCTTTCCCTATTTAATTAAAAAATAAACTCCTGCCCTAACCAGTTTGGCTCAGTGGAGAGAGCGTCGGCCTGCGGACTGAAGGGTCCCAGGTTTGATTCAGGTCAAGGGCATGTACCTTGGTTGCGGGCACATCCCCAGTAGGGGATGTGCAGGAGGCAGCTGATCGATGTTTCTCATTGATGTTTCTAACTCTCTATCCCTCTCCTTTCCTCTCTGTAAAAAAATCAATAAAATATATATAAAAAAAATAAACTCCTAAAATAAAATGGTCTATCCTACATTGTCCAATACCGTAGCCACTAAGCCACATATGGGCATTTAAATTTAAATTGATTACAATTAAATAAAATTTAAAATTCAGTTTTCTGATGCCATTGTAATAACCTGGTTATTGTTTAACAGGATATGAGTAAAGGGGAAAGCTAGATAATAGAGGCATGCCAGTTATACAGCTTCGCCAAAAAGCTGAATTTAACATGTCCAAGGCTGTTCCCTGCTGATCGATGGGGGAAGCGACGGGCAGGAGGCAGATACACATGCCCATTGAGGGCTGAGTGATGTGGGCAGGTGCTCTCCCATCAATCACACCTGAAGTCAAGTCAGTGGCCACAATGGGCATGGTTACTGCAAGCTCAGGAAACCTAAATGTTTAAACTTGCAAACAACGCAAGTTCAGTTCCCTCTCTCTCTCTCTCTCACGCACGCGCGCGCGCACATACACACACACATACACACACACACACACACACACATGTGCGAGTGCTTGGGACTCCTGCTGCAGGGGAAAGCGCTCCCCTGTGCCCGCATGGCGCACACATGAACTAGCAGACTTTCATTAGCTTGGACGCTGACGCACGCCCGGCTGCACCATGGAGCGGAAACTGCACACTGGCCCTGCTTCTGGCTCCGCTGAGACCCCAGCTGCACCTCTTCCAGGACTGGCTTGAGGGGCAGGGGGCTTTGGAACCCAAGAAAACTGACTCCACGCAAATAAAACCTGCTTCCACAGCCCACCCTCCCGTGCAGATCTTAGAAAATTCATTTTCTGAAGATATCGCAAGAATTACACTCCCACGAGTGGCCGGGTTTAATTCTCCAGCCTCACTTCAGCTGCACATGCTCAATAGACACATGTAGCTAGTGGCTCCCACAGTGGACAGGGACAACGTAGAACAAGCATGTCAAACTCAAAGGCTAACACGGGCCAAATAAACAAGGTTTAAGTTTATGTGGGCTGCAAAAAAACAAAAGCTTCAGTTTTCATAGAAATGTAAGTTTATTTCTATAGAGACATGTCGAATACAAAAGACTGAAATAAATGAGTAATCGTTAACATAAAATAGAACATTTTAATAAAAATTAAAAATTTTTTAACTTACCAGACACTGAATAACTGCACAAATTAATAAGTATAACGCAAATAAACTTACTTCTCTTGTTCTCCGAAAGCAAAATACTGGTATTCCCTTTTGCGCACACCAAACAAGTCAGTGCGAGACTAATGACGTGGCTATCAGCTGCTAAAATATTCGCTGCTAGTATTAGTAGAGAGAATTAGTGCACCTGCACGTAAGGCGCATGAATGCAACACGATTACAGTAATCAGTCATTAACAAATGTTGCAGTTTGTTATTGATAACTAGAGGCCCGGCGCACAACATTCGTGCACAGGAGTGGGGGGTGCCTCAGCCAAGCCTGCACTCTCTTGCAGCCCGGGACCCCTTAGGCGAGCAGGCCTAAGCTGGCAGGCAGACATCCCTCGAGGGTTCCTTAAGCACTGCCACCACCGCCGCTGTGCTCGCCAGCTGTGAGCCTAGCTTCTGGCTGAGCGGCTCTCCCCCTGTGGGAGTGCACTGACCACCAGGGGGCAGCGCCTGCGTTGAGCGTCTTCCCCCTGGTGGTCAGTGCGTGTCATAGCAACCAGTCATTCCCCTGTTCGGTCCGATTTGCATATTAGCCTTTCATTATATAGGATTATGTATAACAGGATATTGTAAAAATTAAGTTACAAAATTTTTATTAAAACATTTCTTACATACCGTTATATTGGCTGGGCCACAAAAATATTCGTTGTGGGCCACATGTGGCCCGCTGGCCATGAGTTTGACATGCTTGATGTAGAACATTTTCATTATCACAAAAAGCTCTACTGGCTAGCTACCAAGGCCCATTAGAGAGAGCAACCAAACCTGTTTCTCATGTTAAGAGAAGAAATGCAAATTGAATGCTGAAAATCCCTCTCCCTCTACACAAGCTAGATAGATGGCCTGGCTGCCTACTCAGATAACAAAGACTGGGAGCTCCTGCCCTGTGTAACTGTCCAAAGGTGAGGTCAGCGTGGCAGGTCAGAGTCCAGCACTCTAACACAGAAAACATTTCCACGCAGGAACCTCACATGGTCCATAAACCAGAAATTCCTATCTCCTCTGTGGTTCTGGGAGAGGTGCTAATAAGAGGATTCGCTCTGGCATGCTTTGTACCAAAGCCCTAGCAACTGGTCCCCCATGGGGGTTCTTGCTGAAGAGCCAGCCAAGCCAAGCTCACAGCCCCTTCCCCTGCTTCTGCCGCCTGGGGCGGTCGTGTGGGCAAGGAAACAGCCTACCAGGCAGGTCCTGTGGACAAACAATCAGAGAACTAGAAAACCCTGCCACTCAATCCTCTGCAAGTCAACGTGAGAAACGTTCAAACCTGCAGAGAACGTGTGTGAGCTTATGTGAGCCAAACTGACAATTGCCAGCAAACAAAATCTCAACGGATTGATAAAATGCTCCTGGTAATGGCAGTGAAATAGGAATTTTTAGGGGTGAAAAAGGTAGGGTTAGGGAATTTTTAAAATTAAGGGGGTCCATGGAAAAAACACAGGGCTACAGAGTTGCAAAAGGTTACATTTCCATAAGACAGGGAGCAGGGAGCCACAGGCGTTACATATCCATAAGAGGGAAGTTGGGAGAGGCAGCCGTTACATTTCCATAAGACAAGGAACTAGGGGTAGCTAAAGGTCTATATTTATGAAATAAAGGAGGAGGAAGAGAGTCCAGAGGGAATGGGAGAATAATGAGGGAGGAAGGCCTCACATGTCCCACGTGAGGTTTGACCTTTGAGCTCAGGAGTTGCTATAGTGACCAAATCAGGAGGGAATGGTGACCAGTCAGAGGGGCTATCAAGGCACAAAGATCTGCAGCCTTTATAAACCTGGGAAAAAGGGACTCGGTGGGACCCTTTCCCCCTCCCCACGTGGGAGTCTGTACTTGTTCTTCAATAAATTTCCACCTTTGCTCTACCATCTTCCGTCCGTGGTTTCATTCTTCAACTCCCGTGGACAAAGAATCCGGGGAAGCCATCCTGCCCAGGGGAACACAGCGTGTTCCGGTCCAAAAATCCGGTATCTGCAGTTTTACCACGTATTTTACACATCAGAATCAAACAGGAAGGCATTCCGTGCCTTACTATTACATGAAATCCCTTGGTGACAGATGAGGGAGGCGGGAGAAAGCAAAGCAGGAAAACATCTGGGATTGGATAAAAAGTAAAACTAATAGACATACTTTTTTTACATAGGTGAGTATGCAATAGTTAACCATTGACATGATAACAACAATGAGGCGATTTGTGGTTTCTGCTCTGGTGCTGGTTGTGCTTGGAGGGGTCCAGAAAAACGGAAATTACTTTGTTATTCCAAAGGTGTGTTATCTTAGATGCAAAAAGACAGCAGACAGGCTCAGTGAAGATGAAGGCTGACCTTTGTTAGGGAAAAATACCACCCTAGGACATGACTACTCACCAGGAACTGCTTATAGTTAGAAAGTTTTAATTTCAGACCATCCTATGTGGTTACTTTCGGTCTCTGAGTTTGTAAGGCCACCATGCAGGCCTCACCTGAGCTTGTCTGGTTTAGTATGTGCCTGCACGCCCCCCTTCTCTCTCTCTCTCTCTCTCTCTCTCTCTCTCTCTCTCTCTCTCTCACACACACACACACACACACACACACACACACATGCACGCGGCAGGCAGATCAATCAGGGGCTCAGCTGGAAGGCAGGTGGCTCACCACCCTGTGATGGATCTTCTAAAACACCATCCTGGCCAAGAAGGGAGTCAATGAAACTTGCAACCCCTGCCCTGTCCTAGCCTAGCACGTTCAAAACATCAGCCTCTGGGTTCAAGATGTGGGCCGTGGTGATGGTCTGAAACAACCACCTGCTTAGAATCACACTTAAAAGAAGAAAGCCCTATAGAAACACACGCGTGTTCCTGCTGGAGGAACGATGAGCCAAAAGCCACTTGACCCGTTACCTCCAAGTGAAACAGGTAGAATAAAATGTTCCCCGAAATTGCTCCACCGAGTTAGCCCTGACGGAACTGGTACTACAGGCTGTGAAAGCGCTGAGAGAAGGGATAGATGCAGAGAGAGTTAATGTTTCACTTTCCCTACAGGGAAAGGACTGGTGCATTGATAATCAATACAAGGGCAAAGAACAAAAGCTGCTCCCCCCTTTTAAAGCCTTGGTTACTGTCGCTAAGTGACAAGGAAGGGAAGGGGATTTGAGGGCAGGAATTGAGCAGACATGGGGGGGGGGGAGTTTGTCTTTGAAAGTTTGTTTGTTTTTTTAGTCTGGGCAGATATCCTAGGGAGGTGTCTTTATCAGTATTTCCACAAGCCTATAAAACATTCTTAGAGTGAAAGTTACAAAGAGTTTGAAAGAGGACTGTTTGAAGGGGGGGGGGGGGGGGGGGCGGGGAGGAAGGGGACCCCTGAGTTGTAAAAAAAACAGCAGGGAGGAGGTATATGTAAGAATGTAGCCTTGAAAGTAACTTATCTTGAAGTTTGAACAGAGGGGCTGTTTGAATCAGAGAAGCTAACAATCTTGGGGTTTAATTACCAGGTGCTTCTCATAAATTGTGGAAGGCCACAGCCAAAAAAAAAAAAAAAAAAAAAAAAGGCCTTTTTTTTCTGTCCTTACAAGAACCATGGCAGTTTTCAATAGCTAGCTATGAAACAATGGTCCAGGAACTAACCTGACTTCTTGTAAGTTTATTTTTCAGATCTAAAGGCAAGCCACAAACCCCAGAGACAAACCCATGACCTGATTGGGAAAGTCCCTTCCTGCATCATGTAATAAGTCTTGCACAGTCCCACAATGCCTTGCTTTACTGACGTGTACCCAGACTTTGGTGGGACCCCAGTGTTCCTAAAAAGGAAAAAGCCAGCCAACCTACACCCTGATTGGTTAACCCCACCAACTTCTGTGTTTCCAAGGAATAAAAACCCTGCAATGGGTAAACAGAACCGGGGACCCTGTCTCAGTGTTCTTGTCTTCTGCAGAGCCTCGATAAATCTGCCTTTGCTTTTATCAATGTCCCTGGTCCGAATGCTAACACAAGGACCCCAAAGTCTTCAGGCTCTCGGGGAGCCCAGAACAATCTTTTAGTGTATAAATTAGTGCAAATAAATGCATGTGCTTCATCGCCTAAGGTCACCTCTCAAAGGCAAAGTACTAGAAGGAGCATCACATAAGTGACAATTTCCCACGTGAATGAAAGAAATTAAAATAGCCTTCTACATGAGTGTACAACAGCAGAGGGCCGAAAATAGAACCCTGGCACCCAAAAACATCTCCCTGTGCCCGAATCTGCACTCCTAAGTAAAAGGAAAAGCAAGAATCAAAGAGGGTTTTGTCATTTCTAAAGGAGGGGAAGTTGGCCTGCAGTAGCTTCTAACTGCAGGAACAAAGCCGGTGTTAGACATAGAAAAGCCCTGTTATAAACCACCAGCAGCTTTCTAACAGGACAAGATTTCTTCAGGATCCTTTGTGAGCTGTCCCCCACCTTTTCTTTGGGGGGGAGAATCTTCTTTCTGGAGGAGATCTCTTTAACCCAAGAAAATTAGCATCAGAAAAAGCTACAGGCAAAATTTCATAGTTAAAACATAGTTTTGTTTAGAACTTTATCCAAATAAATAAAACATAAACATGTCTATTTTTAAAAGTAATAGTAAATGTTGAACAAAATTTTGGTTATAACTGCAATCCTGTGCTAATTTTGAGGACAAAGAATAAATCTCAGGTAGGTTGTCCATAGTAAGGTACATCCTTCCTATTTGGTTATCACAGTGCTATCAGAAAGAGGACATTTTTGCAAAAATACCTCATTGATTTTTTCAAAGGCTCTTCAATTCTTTGGTTTTCAAGTCTCTTTCCCCTTCTCTTCATCCATTAACAGACCTTCATCTACTATTGCCTTTGAGGCAGGATAGTAAGGAGGTAGGCAAATTCCTTGGCAAGTAGAATGAGGAAACTGAGACAGATAGCTGTGATTATCGTTGTAATTAGCAAGTTCTCAATAATAGGAAAGGAGCAAAGGGGAAAGGTCAAACATTATAAGCATGGTCATTTGGGCACCTTCACCAGGAAGCTACCATTTCACACTCCCAGGGAACACTGGCCCATTCCCTACAGATCACTGTGGGGGAAGGAGGCCAACAAAAGGAAGACAGACACATGACATAGGAAAGATACTTGTCTGTCATCACACCTGGGGACAGAAACCAATGGCCAGAATGGGCATGGCCAATGCAAGGGGGCCAAAACTTGGGAATGCATAATCCCCTAAACAAAGGAGCTCTCTCTCTTGTTGCTCCTCACTCTTGGCTCGTGGAGCTCTCGTTTTGCTCCTGCCTGTGTTTCCTCCATAAAACCATGTGGCCCTGCAGAGAAAAGAATTTCCTGAGGCCCCCATGGGAGGATGGGATTTTGTGGAAAACTTTATTGATGGTGTCAAGTTCAGGGAGTTCCCCTCCAGGGTCCCATCTCTGTCTTGCCATGGAAAAAGTCCAGTCTTGTCTTCAGCGGGGCCAGAATGAAGGCCACTGCCCAGAATTTCTGTTCCACGTACCATGGACTGACGGACTGCAGTGGGGAAACAGAAGCTAAGCCGGCCTGATGCTGGGCTGGACCCGGCTCCAACGTGGAAAGGAAACCCTGGACACCAGCCCTGATTTTAGCTCTACTGAAGCCCCAGCTACACTTCTATGACTGGACTAAGGGGAGTGGGACATTGGAAACCCAGGGGTGTCATTCCACAAAAACAAAACTTTCTACCTTACCTCATCCTCCAGTGGGGGCCTCCGGAAATGCTTGTGCCAGCGACACCTCAAGAACCCCACTGCCATGAACAACTGGGGGAGACAAGCCCCTCTCCCATCCTGTAACCGCTGAACAAAATGACTGAGCGATTCACAGCCAGATACAGAAGAGATAACACCTAGGCCTCAGTTGTCTTTCAGCTCCAGGCCCAGAAAAGCAGCAAAACCAGGTCGGCAAGGCCAGGACCAGCTGCAATGCTAATCACCTCCTGCCCTAGCACGGACCAATCAGTTGAGACCACAACCCTGAAAGGCACGCCCTGATGAATATTCTGCTGACACCCTCCCCTGAGACCTCCCCTGATTTCTGCCAGCATGAGAGAGCGATAAGAGCCTCAAGACAAAGGCCCAGCACCTGCTCTCCCTCCCAGGAGCACACCACACCCCGCACCTTTTCCTTCCTCTTCCTCTTCCCCCACAGGGATGCACCTTCTAAACTCTAAGAGACCCCCCCACAAGGCTGGCAACAGGGAGCAAAGGGCAGCAGCAGCTGGTCCCGGGCTAAACCCTGACCCTGTCCCAACCCCTGACCCTGTCCCCAAGACCCCCTTTTCTCTGACTTTGTGAGCCAAAGCAAACCAACCTAGGCTCATTTCCCCACCGAATCACCCTGCTGTTGCTTCTTCTCTCCTAAGCCCTTCCTTGTTTCACAGCTTTATTAAACGGCCTCTAAAAATCCCCTGGACGTGTGTTATAAGATCTTTCCTGCATGAAGTCAAGGACCCCCGCCCCCCCCTCACTATCGGCCAGCCCTAGACAGACCTGCTAAGGGCCAGGTCCCCTTTCCGGTAACACCTTGACATGTCATTCAAACAGTTCTCCAACATCCTTGCTTTAATTTCATGAAATCCCTCTTCTCTCACAAGAGTTACAATTTCACTTTCTACTGTTTGTCTTGTATTTGCAAAATGGTCTATGATTTGGGAGAGTCAGAGGACCAAGATGTGAGTGCTTCTAGACCAGGGGTCCTCAAACTTTTTAAACAGGGGGCCAGTTCACAGTCCCTCAGACCGTTGGAGGGCCGGACTATAGTTTAAAAAAAAACTATGAACAAATTCCTATGCACACTGCACATATCTTATTTTGAAGTAAAAAAACAAAACGGCAAAAACACCCGCAAGTGGCCCGCGGGCCGTAGTTTGAGGACGCCTGTCTAGAGCCAGGCTGGACGTAAGCGTTGAAAACAGAGAGAGGGATGTTTTGGTAGAAGTTGAGGTGCTGCGGAGAAAAGAATTTCCTGAGGCCCCCATGGGAGGATGGGATTTTGTGGAAAACCTTATTGATGGTGTAAAATTAAGGGAGTTCCCCTCCAGGGTCCCATCTCTGTCATGCCATGGAAAAAGTCCAATCTTGTCTTCAGCAGGGCCAACATTAAAGCCACTGCCCAGAATTTCTGTTCCATATTAAAATCCAGTCCAGCATCTGGCTAGCTTAGTTTGTGTTCCCAGCTGCATTCCATTGCGTGTGGGGCCTGCATGGCCATGGGCACATGGCAGGCTGGCACATGGGGCAAGTGCGGGTCACTGAGAAAGCAAGAAAAGGGAACAAGAGTAGGCAAGAGAGGGAACTCTGTTGGGGATTATAACCACGAGCTTAACCAACCAAGCCTTCAAGATTCCGTGCCCTTGCATGGCTTCATCCTCCTAGCCACTGACCCATTTCCCAGGTTAGACTGACAGGCAAGCACCTTCCCCATGTCACCCCGACTTCACTGTGCATGTGCCCACCTCTCCCTCTGATCTCTTTCCCCAGCGATCTGCAGGGAATGGACCAGTGGTTCCCTGGGGAGCAGGAAGCTGCAGATTCCTGGTGGAGCTGCCCAGATGGCCATGCTTGTAATGTCTGGCCTCGCTTTGCTTTCTTCCTGTTATTAATATTAACTGGCTAATTATGATGATAGCAGGATGATGGAGTGGGACCTAAGTTTGTAAGTGGCAAGTCCCATCAAAACATATTTTCCTGTTATGATAACTTTTATTCCCCCTCTACAATCTGGAAACTGTTGGGGCATCAGATCCAAGACACAGGTAATCTGATCCTCTGGCGACTGTACCTGAACAGGGTATTTTTCTCCATTTCCCCCCACTCTCTCTACCTAGAAGATACCCTCGACCAACCCCCATCTTCTCCTTTTCAAACCTTTCTGGCAGAGCTGGGAGTTACCGCTCCAGTTAACCTTCCCTCCTCTAGTCATGAGTAACCACTCTCCATGCCCTAGAGTATTTTGTAGGAACACTCTCTTGGCATTTGTAATTTGTGCCTCTTATCGTAGTCCTTGTGAGAACACTGTATTCCACCAGGCTGCAAGCTCCTCAAGGCAAGTCTTACTACCTCTCTGCCGCTGCCACAGCACTTGAGCACACCCTGTGCCTGGTGTGTGGAAAATACCAAATAAGCTGGAATGTCCTGCGCCAACGGGGCTGCCTGGCCAGCACCACTGCAGGCCATCCCTTCACTCTGTTCCTTTTGGCCGCCAACAAAATGAACATTCCTCATCAGAGCCGTATAATTTTAGAGCCTTCAGTCCAGATGGGAAGCTGGGACCCAGAATAAATTGAGCAAGCTGTCCAATGTCACACAGCTCTTCTCTGCCTCTGCCCCCACCCCACCTGGGGCTCCCAGTGACCCTCGGCATGATGTGGAAGGCCACACAGGATCTGGTGCCTGCCCATCTCTCAAGTGTCACCCTCTTCTATCACACCCCACCCCACTCCACCCCGTTTCCTGAACGATCTACAATCCCTGACATGTCCAAGGCTCCGGCACCCAGGCTCCTCTCTCCCTCTCTTGCCTTTTCTCCCTCTTGCCTGGTGAGCTCCCGCTCATCCGACAAGTCTTGGCTACTACAGTGAGGAAAGTGTGAAAGTCGGAGCTGCCATCCCACAGGAACTGCCTTGCTTGTCTCATTTCTCAAAACTCTGGAATGTTAAAACTGGGCAAAAGAACCTTTGGGCCGGGCCTAAAGCAGCGCTGTATTCCAAACAAGCATTTGTATGACTGCAGCACTCAAAAGTAGCAACGTTCTTCAGAATCAGCCTCACTATGTTAGCTTATCTGCAGCTATAGAAATTCCTTCCATTCATGTACTTGTTCCCCTGTTTCTCATCCATACCCCTTGCCTTCATCTCCCAGCTAGAACACTATTTGGGTTTCTGCCTGAACCATTACTTCCTGAATAGCTGGAACTCAAATAAAGGCTTGTTGCCTCTCATTTTGGCCTTTTATTTTTAGGTTAACAACAGCATTACCCCTGCCTGTAAATGCTTTTCCTGTTACTGGTATTTGTGTACTTGGGTTCTCCAAGACAGAAATCAAGAGGAAACCCTGCCGAAACCAGTTTGGCTCAGTGGATAGAGCGTCGGTCTGCAGACTGGAAGGTCCCAGGTTCGATTCCGGTCAAGGGCATGTACATTGGTTGCGGGCACATCCCCCGGTGGGGGGTGTGCAGGAGGCAGCTGGTCGATGTCTCTCTCTCATCGATGTTTCTAGCTCTCTATCCCTCTCCCTTCCTCTCTGTAAAAAATCAATAAAATATATTTTTTTTTAAAAAAAGAGGAAACCCCATGGAAATATCCAGACAGATTTCATTAAGAGCTTATGCTCGAGCGCAAGGGAGGCAGCACAGAGGAAAGGAGGGTCCTCTGAACCGACTCCTGGGCTGATTCTGACAAAGCAGCGCTGGAGAAGCAAGCTGTTAGAAGGGAGTAAAATTATGCATTTTTTTTTTTTTAGCAGGCTCTAGAGGGGTGGTAACATTCTTGTGGTTGGCTTATCTGTGCTTTGATCAGGCCAGGGGTGGTGGGGTGGCACCAGCTCTGTGGTTTTTTTTATCCAGTGTCCCAGGTCCTTATGCTATCTGTCTTGCAGTTCTGTGATGAGCAGTTAGACAGACAGGAGCAGGGCAAGGACGATGGGCCAGGTACAGAAGGTCACCAGGGCGGAGAGCCCTGGGTGCCTAGCAAAGGAGAACTGTAGGGTGGGACCTCATCTCCAGGACCTTTCCTCGCCTAGCACACTGGTCATATGGTTTGGACCCCCTGACCTTTCCTCTCAAGTTGAATTTCAGCTCCAGGCCCAGAAAAGCAACAAAACCAGCCACAGCAGACTCACGACCAACTGCATTGGATAATGACAACCCCTTCCCCCCCCAACCTCCAAGAGTGCAGACCAATCAATCAGTGGAGACCTAGACCCTGAAAGGACACACTTGGAAAGCTACTGAATATTCTATTAAGCTCTTCCTCTGGGACTTCCCCTAAAATTTCCACCCTTAAAACCCTCAGGGACCCAGCATGCTCACCCTCCTAGGAGCAAGCCTTTCTTTTCTCCTTCCTCCCTCTAGCCTCCCCAGGCTCATTACCATTACCATTACTTCCTCACTCCCAAGCTCCACGGGCCCTACCTTTACCTCTACAGCCTGTTTCCTAAGCCCATTTCTTCTACAAATTACTTCTTCCACCTCTGTGACTTTATACACAAATGTTCTCTTATCATTTGAGTCTTGGCTCTGAATTCTTTCCTAGCCAGAACTCAAGTACTGAGGTTGCTGAACCCAGGTCTGTCTAACCCCACTAGTCTAACACCTGGTGCCGTTCCTGCCACCTATAGCAGTTCCATGACCTGGGTTCAAATCTCTGCTCTGCCACTGACCAGCTGTGTGACTCTGGCAAGTCACTCAAACTTCTTAAGAGCCTCAGCGTGGGGACAAAATGAGGTGGTGCATGGAGGCTGCTCAAAGCAGCGACCGGCAGAGACCAGGTGCTCATCCTGCCTTCCTACCAGAGAGGGTTAGGCAGCCCTGCCCCACGCCTGTCACCCTGCAATGCCACTGTGCCTGCGTCTGTTCAGATGCTCGAGTCTGTGGGCAGGTCTGTGTTGCTCTCTTGGTGTTCTCAATGTTTAGCCCGAAGCTCAGTTTCCAAACTTCATCACATAGAAAGCTTAAATCCTCTCATGGGTACAAATAACGTGTGGCCGAAAAAGGGCCCACATACTAAACCTGACAAGCTCAGATTAGGCCTACATGGTGGCCTTACAAACTCAGAGACCTTATCTTTCTCAACCAAGGACACTTGAAAGCGAATGGTTAATACCTCTTTTCCCTGATCAGAGAATACAGTACGAAGAGCGAGTTTCATCTCACCCACTGAACAAAGAAGTCAGTGGTCTTGGGACTTTCCAAGGTAAAATCACCAGATGTTCTCATGAATTCTGGGAAAGCTACAACAAAGTAAAAGGGGAACCTTGAAATCTAGTCTGTTGCCCAAGATATCCAGCAGAGGAACCTTGAAACCTATAGACAGAGAAGTATAAAATCCTAAACCTCCACCAGGCAAGGCATTCAGACTAGCTGGGTGCCCATTTGTGCTACATGCCACATGTATTTTTAATAAATTTGCCTGCCTGTTTCCTTAATAAATTTGCTTGCTTTCCTACAATGCTATTATGTGTCACTCCCCTGAAAACCCTCTCACCAGACTGACAAGAGTTGAGGAGGGGACAGCCGCCCCAACTCAGGAGGCTGTCTGGTAACTATTAGGTCTGATCATATAATTGAATCCATATCCCCTCCCCTGGGAACTGACCTTTAGACCACTTCACAACCCTTTCAATGGCATTCCCTTTCTCTTAGACTGCATTCCACTGGCTAAGACCATTATGCTTCCCCTTTAGACTTGTCCAGAGAATTCTCCACCCAGAAAAAGCCCTTCTAGAGTCCTTTGAAATCTCTGACTCCCTGTCCCTGGGTGCTGGCACCATTTTGGGGCTCAGCCCATCTGGTATCCAGATGACCTAATCTATATATATAAAAGCCTAAGCAACTGTCCAACCATTCGACCAGTAGCTATGACACACACTGACCACCAGGGGGCAGACGCTCAGTGCATAGGCATGGAAACATGGAACAGACTGATGAATCTCAGAGGGAGGAGGGAGAGAAGAGTGCAGGAAGAGATTAACCAAAGATCTTATATGCATACTAGAGGCCTGGTGGGGTCCCTCAGCCTGGCCTGCGGGGATTGGGCCGAAACTGGCAGTCCGACATCCCCTGAGGCGTCCTGGATTGCCAAGAGGGTGCCTCTAGTGAATTTATAATCCCTTACCACTTTGGCCTCATGCGTTCCTCCTTTGGCGATCCTAACAGTAACATCTTGACTTCCGGGACTATGCCCTGATTACTTACATTACTATGTAAGTAACATCTTGACTTCCGGGACTATGCCCTGATTACTTACATTACTTACATATTGTCTGAGTCAATAATAGCAGGTAAATCCAGGTTTCTTCCTTCTACCAAAGGATGGAGACCTGCCCCATCCAAACAGAACTGCACAATTTGGAAAATTCATTTGCATAAAAGTGGGAACTTGGGCAGGAACTTTCTCTCTAAAAGTTGGCCTCCCCTTTATCTCTGTGGAACACAATTTAGGTTGCTACCTGAATCTGTGTCTCCCAAACCGCAGCTCTTTTTGCTCAAATAAACGCGTTTTATTCTTCATTAGAGTCTAAAATTAATTTTTGTTTACAACTAGCTATCACTTCCGATAATTATTTAACCAGAAGAAGAGGGGCCCAACCTGCGGCAGTGTAAGGACCTCTGCCCACACCTTCCGAAGGCCGCCTCGTTCCCCTAAATTAGCCGTTTCCTGGTGCTGCCCCAAGTGCATCAGACCACAGACAGCGACATGACTTCTGGGACCGGAAAGCCTGGAATATAATCAAGAGGGTTCCCGAGGACCTGGTTGGTTTAGGAAAATATCTTCATCTTCTTTGCAGAGGCAACAGCATTCAAGGTCAGAGAGAACTCTGGTTTGCAAAGGTTATGTCTAGATTAGGGTTTCTCAACCATGGCACAAGTGACATTTTGGGCCAGATACTTATTCGTTGTGGGATATTTAATAGCATCTAGGAACTCTACACACTGGATGCCATTCCCAAGTTGTGACAAACAAAAATGTCTCCAGATGCTGCCACATGGTCCTGGGAGCAAAGTTGCACTTGGTTGAAAGCCCTTTCAGAGGGAGTGAGCCCATTCAATTCCAACCTGGACTTGGAAATAAATTGATGAGGAACATTTTTAGCCACTCACTATATCTACCTTGAAACACTGTCTTCTAATCCTCAGGGCCTTTTTTTTTTTTTTTTTTTAATTCACAGTTTTGAAGGCAGTTGTTTTCCAGTCTTGGCTCCACATTAGAATCGCCCAGGGAGCTTTTTAAAAATAGGAATTCCTGGGCCCCACCGGGAGCTTCAGATTAGCTGGCCGGGGCAAAGTACAGGCAGGAGCACTCTTTTAAAAGTTCCCTAGGCAGTTGGAACAGGCAGCAGGGATGGAGAAATACTGCCCCCAGGCATTTCATGTGATTCCACCCTCTGCCCCATCCTTTGAATCTGGCAGTGTTAACGCAGCTGAGCCAGACAGCCAGGAGGAGGCTATGGGGATTTATTAACATCTCCACTCTTGACAATGAAACGTCCTCTCCACACTCCATTTCTTGGCCTGCCTGCAGATGACTTGCCGGAAAGAACGGAATTTAATAATCAAACAGCTTCCCCATGGCCTCTTGATCTAAACAGTCCAGTCCCACAGAACTTTCTGTGAAAATAGAAGTGTTCTCTATCTTCTCTGCCTAATAAAGCTGGCCCTGTGGCGATCAGAGCACTCGACATGTGGCTAGTGTAACTGATAAACAGAATTTTTAGTTTTATTTAATTTGAATTAGTTTTAATGTAAATAGCCACATCGTAGCTAGTGGCCACTATATTGGACAGTACAAAATAAGTGTTTATGTCCCTATAGGGTTACAGAAATAAAGAAAAGTCCAATAGCCTGTTAAATTCCACAGAACTGTGAAATTCACAACACTTATGTCTTAAAATACCTAAACTCAACAGTCATTAAATTCTCAAATGGGATTCTAACTTATTCTAATAATCAATTTAGGAGAAATTCTAAAATAACTTTTTAATCAACCTGCAGAATTAGTTTTCCAACATATTCCAAATACTTTGACAAGGAAGTTGATTCTACACTAAGTTGCTTACTAGCCTACCAGGATAAAACATTCATGCTTGCTTTCCTTCCCTCCAGATCCACAGATAACCTTTGATTCGGACTTCTTGCCCCCTGATGTAGGCCTGAAGCGGCAACACACACTGTTGTTTCCTCATATCATTAAGCTTCATAATTACTTACAACTGCACAAACTGCATTCATGCATTCACTCTAGGTGTGCGGATCCTCACAGAACTCAAAGCTCATCAATTTTGAAAGCTAAAAAATAGAAAGGCAATTCTAGCTCTTATTGCAAAGGCAACGGGTGGGTTAGAGCTGAAGAAAGCCTCATAGGCCTTTCTGAGCACACACACACAAAAATGCTGACCTCGTCTTGGCCCAAACTCCCTTGGCCCACCTCTAAGCAGAGTCAGCACGAGCATTTTAGTATTGATTTACCATTTTCAGGTAATTGAAGGTGGTAGTCCCTCTTCACAATAGCTGGTGTTCATCGAGTGATGACCACAGGCAGGGCCCTGTGCTTTATTTTGTCTCAATCTTAACCACTGCCTTCTGAAGCAGGCACTGTTGCCAAAAGCTGATGCTAGGTACCCGGCCCGTGGCCACACCACTAGCAAGTGGCAGAGGTGGGATTTGGACCCAAGTCTCCGATTTTCTGGTGGGAACCCTTTGGGTTATGAACAACGACAAACATGTAATTCTAAGGTTAGGTGCCACGCTGAGCCACTCTCCCTGTGATCCAGCCGCAGCGTTTGGCATTGCAGGGTTCAGAAATCCTGAGCCTACCTTTACTTCAGAAACTACCCCGTCCCCCATAGACCACTTTCTGTCCCGAGGCTTCACCGGCAGGTGAAGAGGGGCTGTGGGGAGCACTTCTGATCTGCCAGCACAACTGCGCCCCCGAGGGCAAGGCAGACACATGCAGCAGAACTTTCCAAATGCCATCGTGGTGGTGGAAGGTAGTGAGAGCCCATAGCTGGGAGAAAGGAACCGATTTCAGGTGGGACCAGGGGAGAAATCAGGGGAGTGTTCGTGGAGGGGACAGACGAGCTAGACCCTCAGGGGGAGGTAAGATTTAGACGCCAGAGATCCCAGGGAGAGCATTCCCAGAGGAGGGAACAGACTGAGCAAAGGCAGCAGAGGAAGAATGTGTGTTCTCTTGCCTGGGTTATAGCAAAGGAAGCAGGGAGGGTGGGGGGCAGGGTCTCCAGGGGCCTAGGCTGATGGGCTGGGGCAGCACAGGGAACCCAGAACGTAGCCATTAACCACCCCAGGACCTATTCTGCATCCCACCCCTGGTGCTTTCTAGCTGTGTGGCCTCCAGCTGGTCCCTGTCTTCTTTGGGCACCAAGAACCCTTAGCTGATCTGAGAACCTAATTTTAGAAAAATAAACTGGTGCAAGGAACACAGGTTATTAATGTCTCTTCTTTCTAACTTCCCATATTATAAAAATATTGTTCCTAAGAATTTATTATTCGCAACTGGGTAAAAATAGGTCTAGTGATCCAGAATGGGGTCGTTGAGGTCAGATTCACTATGTCCTGGGAAGAGACCATCTTGGGGAGTCTCACATTCCTCCTCTGAGAAATGGGCATAGAATTGGTACCTACCTCTTGGGCCAGCTGGGAGGAGTAAGGCAGGTTATCATTTAAAGGTGTTTAGAACATGGCCTGGCACGCAGTACTTGCTTCTTGCCCGTTATTACTAAGAAGAAGTTATTTTTAAGCTCTTAGCCAGGTGGAGTCAGCCATGAGGGATTTCTGAGCAGATGAGAGGCAAGGCCAATGCTGGCCTCAGGCTCCGGTTGGGACCTCTTCATAACCATCCAGCCCCTGGGGCATAAGAAGCGCTCAACATACCTATCCCTAGATGCACAACCTCTAGACCCTCTGGCACCCTTTCCCTCCCTTTCTACCTCCCTCAGTCAACTTGGCATCCCCCAAGGTCTGCGGGTTCAAGGATGTAAATGTTGCACGTGCTCGACCTGCGGCCGGCGCGGCGTTACACAATCCTCATTTACTGGTACAAGACCCGCAGGAAGTCTGCGTAGGCGAGGGATGCCGGGGTTGCAGGGTGGGCGCCAGCTGTCAGGGTGTTAGAACAAGCCTCCCGACCCGAGGGTTTCGAGGAGGAGGGGGCGCAAGGGCGAGGGGACCCGGGCAGGTTGAGGAAAGAGGAGCTGAAAGGCTGCTGGGGGTAGGTACTGGCTGGGAGAGGTCTGGAGGGGTGCAGATGTCCGGGGCTGGACGGGAGGTGACTTCAGCTGGAAGGGCGAGCTGCAGCCCTTCCCTAGGAAGTGGGAGGAACGGGGTGCAAGAGCCTACAAACCAGCCAGGCACTGGGAGGGGCGCAAAGGGCTGGTGCCGGCGCGACTGGTGGGGAAGAGGAGCAGAAAAAGGGTGCAGGTCCCCGACCCGTCCTCACCTCGTCCCCGGGCTTTGGGGAGGGAGGCAGGCATCCTGGTCCCAGGAAGTGGGGGAACCGGGATTCGGGAATGTCAAACCTATCCGGGTACCGGAAGGGAGCGCGTGGAGGCTGATGCCAGAGTGGGGGGAATGGAGAGGAAAGGGGGGTGCAGGTCCTAGACCCGTCTTCACCCCGGGGGTGAAGGCCGGGGCGGAGGCCGAGCAGCCCGAACTCGGGAAGCGCGGGAGGCCACCGGGTCATCGGGGAGCCGGCGGACACCCCCTCCCAGGCGCGCAGCCCCGCCGCCCGCGCTCACCTGACCTAACCTCCGCCGCCTGGGTCCCGCCGCACGATCCCGGCTCCCGCACAGTCCGCGGCTCGGGTCCGGCCGCAGCGCTGGGGCCCGCGCGGCTCTCCGCTCCCGGCCCGGCTCTGCGGACGCCTTAAAGGCGCGACGCGCTGGCCTGCGTCCTCCGACAGAAACGCCGGCTCCGCCCGCCCCCGCCCCCAGAGCTGCTGCTCCGCCGCCGCGGCCGCGTTCCCGTCGCCAGGGCTCCGGGCGAGAACTTGCAGCTCCTCCGCGCCCAGGCTCGTAGCGTTCCACTCGAAGGGCAAAGAGTAGCACGCACTACCCAACCCCAGCGACCCGTCTCCGAGAGCCAAGGGCGAGCGCGAGCGCCTACTGTGTTCCCCTACTGGGTTCCCCTACTGGGTTCCCCTTCGCAAGCATGTCAAACTCGCGGACGGTGGGCCGCATGCCTCGTTTATTTCAATGAGGCATGCGGTCGCGGCACCCCTTTAGAAGGCCGAACCCAGTCTCCTGCCCCTGCCCCTAAAGCGCTCACTTAGGGCACAGAGGAGGGATTGGAACCCAAGGCATCACTGTTCCACAAGGTGACACCAGAATTCGTGGAGGCCTTCTTGCATTCACTGAGCACCTACTGTGCGCTTGGTGCTGCTGGGCACCATCTGCCGCAGTGGCTGCCACCTAAGGGTTGAGAGAAAGCGAGGGACAGGCAGGTACACAGGCCAACAAAGCATGGGCTGTCTCATTTAAACCAGGAAGTGGGCTTTGTAGTTGGCGTCCTTGCTCAGAAGAAAGGCGAAGAAACTGGTTCAGCTTGTAAAGGACAGAACTGGGGATGCCAACCAGGGATCATCTGACTCCAAAGCTCTGGGGGCAAAATGGCCTTTCAGACACCACTGGTTAGATCCCCTCCGTGGTCATTGCTTCCTTTTAAGGACAATTAAACCCCGCTGGGCCAAAAAGTAAGGAGGGGAGCATAAAATTCATCACTCGTTAAATTCAGAGGTGTTTTCTGACAAGTTATCCGCCTCAAACCTGGGCTTTTGAACAACCTGGCCTCAGTTTACCACTTCAGCCTCATCTCCTAGTATTGCAAGGCCACGCAGGCTGAACTGGACCATCTAGGCTTTTGCCTGGGCTGGTCCTTACACCAAGGAACTCTCTTCCTTTCCTGCTTGGCCTGGCTACTCCTTCCTCTCTTCTGTGCCTTCAGTAAAATGTCACTTCCTCCAGCAAGCCTTCCTTAAATCCCTGTGGGGCCATACTCCAGTGGGGACTTCTCCCATCCAAGTGTTTATGCATCCATTTAACAAATATTTACTAAGCGTTTACTATGCCCTGAGCTCTGTGTGAGGGGGTCTTCCTGCTGTGCTGAGAGCTGAGTCCGTGGCTTGTCTGCCTCTCTCCGGACCTAGATGGGACCAGTGCCCAGAAGGACTCTGGGCCATTTCAGTCCGCCACAAAGACAGCTTCCCAGCCTGTACTCACAAGCCCTCCAGGCTGGCAAGTGTGGCTGGGCAGGTCCTGGGTTGTAAGAATTGGGCGTGGATAATTCCCAGTGACATGGCAAAGGGGCATCGCTGCCACCACTGGTGACCACCCATCAAATCTGCCTCTGTCACGGTGGCTGGAATCCAGCCCACTTTGGGGTAATCTCTCTGGCTGGGGCTGGATCACCTCCCTCTAAGGTGTTGGCCACCTTATCACTCAGACTTCAGGAGCTGCATTGGACTCCCTTCCTGGAGTTGTTCTCAGAGCTTCGGTGAGTTCCACCTCTCAGGCCTTATCTGTCCTCACTGCGAACTTCCCCCCGCCAGCTGTCTTCCAGCACACCCAGAGCAGGCCCAGAGAGGCAGCAAGGAATAAAGTTGGCCATCCTTTCAATCCCCACAAGCCACTTAGCAATCTAGGCTCAGGGTGCATCCCCCAAAAAGGTGCTGAGGGGGGCGAATAAATAAATAAGTGAAGGAAATGCATGAATGGCTTCCCACAAGGCCTACCCAGAAGCCATCCATAAACTTTACCTGGTGTATTAGAAACTTGAAAACAATTCTTAAATTTAAATTTTTTCCCTCTCCAAAACCTTAAAAAGGTGCAATTGCCCTTTTTTAAATTCATAGCCTGCAGCCTCAGAGGCCTCCTAGGGTCTGAAGTTTCTAAATATAGAGACTTTCCCCCCTAGTTTTTTTTTTAAAAAAATATATTTTATTGATTTTTTACAGAGAGGAAGAGAGAGGGATAGAGAGTTAGAAACATTGATCAGCTGCCTCCTGCACACCTCCTACTGGGGATGTGCCCGCAACCAAGGTACATGCCCTTGACCGGAATCGAACCTGGGACCTTTCAGTCCGCAGGCCGATGCTCTATCCACTGAGCCAAACTGGTTAGGACTCCCCCTAGTTTTATATTTTGATACACTGAGTTGAGCCCAGTGGGAGTCACATTCTCTGTGACTCTTACCCACCTTTTGACTGATAGGAGAGAAGCCTTAGTTACCCCCTCCCCCACCCCCTGATTCACAGTGAAGCCAAGGAGGCCGGAGGCGATGAGGGGACTCACCTGTAATACCCTTTCTGAATCAGCAATGCCCTGAACTATGTCACTAAAGAATCAGGGGAGGGTGGGAGGTCAGGGAGCAGTCCAAGGGGCCACCCACATTCCTAATGGCATCCCAAATAGAGACTCCTTATTATCTGACAGCTCTCACCCCAGCATTAGAAAGGAGTTCTGGAACCTCTCATCTGCCAGCAGGTGCAGCAGCACCCAGGCTTCACCCTATCACATTTGTGACCTTCTCCTGGACTCGGCAGCATACCAGTTAGAGCTGAGTGGTGCCAACGGTCACCGCTGTTTAAGGCACATGCATTACCTGCTGGGCCCTGTGCATCATCTCACTTAGTTCTCACCACCACCTGTGAGATGTGCTAACCCACTTTACAGATGGGAACACTGAAGCACAGAGGTTAAGTGACTCACTCAAGATCCCATAGTCAGGACATAGTGGGGCCAGCAGTCAAAGGAGTTTATTCATTCATTCAACCACTTCATGCCAGGTACACTTTGGGTGAACAAAGACATACTTGCTGCCCTCAAAAACTTAGAGTCTTTTAATAATAAGAAAATATTAGAAACTATTCCATCAGGGGTCACACACAGATTATGATGGAATCATGAATAACAACAAATACAAAGGCCATGTCAGCACATGGAAATGCATGTAGGAGAAAAATGAAAAACACAAGGTACTCTGTGTACTCAGATGTCAGCTGGCAGCATCCCTGGCCTGTGAGCAATTTGCATGATTCATTCTCCAATCATGTATTGCATGGCAACTGTGAGCCAACCACCGAGCGCTGGGCCCATGTGCAATTCAGATATCACCACCTTGCAGCAGCCTTCCCTGATTACCTCTGAAAAATTAGTTGTCCCATCATCCATACCCTGTAGCACATTGTAGATGATGATTTATTTATTCATTTTGACCCCACTTAGTTGTGAATTCTTTTTTTTCACCTCCATATCCCCAGGGACTAGCATGATGAGTGGCACAGAGCAAGCAGACATTAATTAGTCATTCTGTGTTCAGTACTTCACGTGCATTATCTCACTGAACCTGTGAGGTGTGTATTATTGTTGGCTGCATTTCACAGATGAGGAAATTGAGACTCAGAGAGGTTAAATAACCTACCCACGGTTACATGACTAGTAAGTGATACTGTCAGAATCCAAACCATGTTGTGTAGGTCTGAACACAAAGTCTGCATTCTAACCATTAAGATGCCTGCTGCCATAACCAGTAATGGAATTAAATATGAGCCCAGCCGGTGTGGCTCAGTGGTTGAGTGTAGACCTATGAACCAGGAGGTCATGGTTCGATTCCCATCAGGGCAGATGCCTAGATGCAGGCTTGATCCCCAGTAGGGGGTGTGGAAGCAGGCCACCAAGGATTCTCATCATTGATGTTTCTATCTCTCTTCCTCTCTGAAATCAATAAAAATATATTTAAAAAATAAATAGCCCTAGCCGGTTTGGCTCAGTGGATAGAGCGTCGGCCTCTGACCAAAGGGTCCCGGGTTCAATTCCAGTCAAGGGCATGTGCCTTGGTTGCAGGTTCCTTCCCTGCCTGGGCTCTGGTCGGGCTCGTGCAGGAGGCAACCAATCAATGTGTTTGAAAGATGAAACAGATCATGGGATACCAGGATACAGGCTTTATTGGAGATCACCCTGCCGGGCCGTCTTCCAGAGGGAAAAAGGGTGAGAGAGAGAGAGAGAGAGAGAGAGAGAGAGAGAGCGTGTGCCGGGGTGAGAGTGCCTTTTAAGGGGAGGAAAAGAGGGGACGGGGCTTAGGGCACTCAGCACACGCTGATTGGTGGTTTCATGTAAGGCACATGGTTAGGGGCCTAGGGATTTAGGAATTGGGGGCTTAGGGTATATGGCAGGTGCTGATTGGTGGTTCAATGTACAGTCCATATAAGGTGTTCAGGAATGTCCGGCTGCAGGTGGAGTTTACGTCATACTCTGTCCATCAGTTGGGGGAAGGGAGGATCTATCAGTGTTCCTCTCCCATTGATGTTCCTCTCTGTCTTTCCCTCTCTCTTCCACTCTCCTTAAAAATCAATGGAAAAATATCCTCAGGTGAGGATTAACAACAACAAATAAATAAGAAAGATATGACAAAGTCTGACCTTGAAAGAGATTGTATCTAGAAATCTATGAACTATGAATATTTTTAGGCAGAAAAAGCATCTTCTTTCTAAACAACTCAAAATATTGCTAATTCATTTCTTTCTTCTTTTGAACAGGAATTAGGATTTATTGGTGGGTGTAAGGAGGAGTGCAGGGCCCACCATTTGTCCAGGGGACCAGGTTAGGGGTGCATTTAACCCCACAGCCATCTGGAATGAGCTGCTTCTCAGCCACCATGTCTTCAAACTCATCCGCATTAAACTCAGCAAAGCCCCTCTTCTTGGAGATGTGGGTCTTTTGGTGGCCGGGGAACTTGAACTTGGCTCTGTGCAGGGCCTAGTCACATGCTCCTTGTTCTGCAGCTTGTGCGGATGGATATGATGACTTGACCTCTGTGCCCTGGGTTTTCCAAAGGCACTCGCCTGTCAGCCCCTCTGCAGGACATCTTGTTGATGCAGATGACGTGGGAGGGGTGGAGCCGCACTCGGAGGTGAAAGCCATCTTTGCCACCGCTTTTCACCATGTACTTGTTGGCACAAAAACGGGCGCCATGTTCATCGGGCGCCATGTGGCCACAGAATGGGAGCTCCTTCACTCCTGTCTTCTTCCGCACCAGGTCAATGAGGTGGATGTTGGCATCAGGGACACCTCAGCAGAAGCGAGACTCTGGGTATGGCTGCTTGTTCTTAGAACACCTGTAACACTAGCCAGGTTGGCAGCCCATGGCGACATCAGAATCTTCAGTGGCACGCCGAAGGGAAAGAGATTCATTTGTTTATGAATGAAATGTTTATCGAGCATCTGCTTATGTATAGGACCCAAGCTGGGGAAGATACATAAGACACATCCTTCTCTCAAGGCATAGATTACAGATTACAAGAAAATTACAGGATGTTTTTTACACCTGAAAAAGGAATATCAATGCAAGACTTAAGTAATAAAAGTAGGTCAGAAAACAAGTCAGCCTATGTCAAATGTAGCATATGGTCATGGGAGGAAGGACTCAATAATAAGGAGGCTCTGAAATTACTGAAAATGCCAGTTGAGCACAGCACTAGCCAGAGAGGATGGAAGGAAAGGGGAGACCTCGGCCTGCACAAGGAGCTCCGGGTCAGGTTGCCCAAGCACCTGTATGTAAGTTGGAAGGTCAGAAATTTCCAAAAAATTAACCTAGACCTTTAACAAGAGGCAAGGGAAATGAACGCTCAGAGTGGTTGAGACTGAAATTCTAAAGCCAGGAAGATTTTAATTTATTAAATTCACATTTGGATCCAGAAGATGAATAAAAAAGGAAATGAGCACATGTGATGGTAACAGATGTCAGAGGGAAACCAAAGCTACCAGTTTCCTATTTTACTTCGTCTGCATCTCGGAGAAAGAGCTTCCATTTGGTCAGGTTAGGATATCACAGAGAGAGAAACCAAGCCCAGGGCAGGAAGAAAGGACAGGGGAAGAACACTCAGCCGTTTTAATTAGTTCAGTGTGTCAGGTCAAGAGAAAGCACTGCCCAGGGTACCAAGAGGGTATTTAGAAATGATCTCAGAAGCCAGAAGTCTCTAATTAGAGTGAGGGTCCCATGTCAAGCAGGGAGGAAGATTAATATACAAATCCAGAGACCAAGTGGTCTGGTGTGGATTTCTAGCAAAGTTCTGCACATGATTATTAAACTGGAACAAAAGATGTACCAACGGCTTGTGTGGGTTCACTGTGCATAATCACGGCAAAGGGATGATTTTTCACAGTTACTAGCGTAAGTAGATTTGGATTACATACAGAACCCGGACGGTAGTAGGCTTTGGACAAAACAGTTTATTATCTGTTTATGGGCAAGATAAAGCAATCTAGACTGCATAACACCACAGGCCAGTGAATTCATAGGTTAAACTGTGGCCCAACTTTCTTTCATCTGACAATATTAGACTGGAAGCAATTTTCTTTTATTTTTATTAAAATGAATTTATTGAGGTGACATTGGTTAATAAAACCATACAGGTTTCAAGTGTACAATTCAATAATATATCATCTGCATACTGCATTGTGCACTCATCATTCAACATCAAGTCTCCATCACCATTTATTCCCCCTTTGCCCAGTTCTACTTCCCCCACCCTCCTTTCCCTCTGGCTATCACATACTGTTGTCAGTGTCTATGTGACACATACACACACACACACACACACACACACACACACACACACACACACGAAGGTGCTTTTTTTTGCTTATTCCCTTCACCTTTTTTTCATCCAGTTCCCCAACCCCCGCCTTCCTCTGCTCTGACAGCTGTCAGTCTGTTCTATGTATCTATGTGGAAGCAATTTTCTAACTGAATGCTCTAGTTCTCTGACATTAAGAAAAAAAAAGAATTTAGATAAAACAAAAATCCAGACTTGCCATCAATTTTTAAATCAGGAAAAGCTGGGGAGAAAATTTGGGTTCCAAATTGTTTCAATAATGTGGAATATGCCAAAAAACATGGTGAAATTTAATAGTCTCACTTTTCGACTTTTAAAATTCAAATTGCATCGCAACATATGGTACACCAGATATTCTGAAGCATGCTTTTTCTCAAAACACCTCTATCCTAGATAAAATAGACTTTGTCACGTGTTGCTGGGCTGAATGTGTGTCAAAATAAGAGGAGGGGACAGTGAAAAGCAAATAAATGTGAAATGCAAGGTTGTCCCAACACCAAATGTATAATCAGACCCTAACCCAGTGGTCGGCAAACTCATTAGTCAACAGAGCCAAATATCAACAATACAATGATTGAAATTTCTTTTGAGAGCCAAATTTTTTAAACTTAAACTATATCGGTAGGTACATTGCTATTAACTTAATTAGGGTACTCCTAAGCTGGCCTTTGCTAAAAACTCAAGGGGCCAAAGAGCCGCATGTGGCTCGAGAGCCGCGGTTTGCTGACCACTGGCCTAACCAATATTGAGAGATCTCATCCAGCTCTCATGTAGAGTAGCTGAACCTAGAGTCCCATACTTATCAGGACCCTTTAAATGAGCCAAATGGTTTCAGATGGGTAGCATTCCTTCACTCCCTTCCAACCATAAACAAAACAAGGATGCTTTCTGTAAGAAAGCACCCAGGATTCCCATAGATATGATTAACCAAACAGTGATTT
Source organism: Cnephaeus nilssonii (assembly GCF_951640355.1). NCBI lineage: Eukaryota > Metazoa > Chordata > Mammalia > Chiroptera > Vespertilionidae > Cnephaeus > Cnephaeus nilssonii. The sequence continues at coordinate 45,745,845 of NC_137088.1, read as the reverse complement.
GGGAAACATATTTGAAGCGATTACATAGAATTCAGCATGGAGTGATATGACATGAAAATATTTTTGAAAAGATATGGAATATGCAGGATAGACTGAGAAGATCAAAATCCATTTAATCAGCACCACAGAGATAAAAAAGGAGAGGCCTTATTTGAGGTAGGAATTGCTAAGAATTTCCAGGGTAGAAAAAGGACATGAATCCACAGATACACAAAGCATAACATATCTAAAGTAGGAAAAATAATACCAAGAAACATTGTAGTGAGACTGGGAACACTAAAAACAAAGATCTTAAAAGCAGCTAGAGAGAATAATCATAAAAGAAGGAATTAAATAGACTATGAGCAGATTACTCGATGGCAACACCAGAAGCAAAAAGATAGTAGAAATATCTTCAAAGACTGAGGATTGGATAGTCAGCATCTCTAGAATGAGGGTAAAATACTGAAAAAACAAGATGAATTTTCGACTGGAAGACTTAACTAAATGAACTTCAGAGATGCACTTCAGAAAGAAGAAAAATGACCCAATTTAGAATCGAAATGCAAGGAGAAATCATGAGTGAAGAAATTGGTAAATACAGTGAATCTAAACAAAATTTTCTGTACAAAACAATAATGTTGACAACAACAATAAAAAAAAGTATAGGTTTAAACAAGTCAGAACCAAAATACTGGGCAGCATAAATTAAGAGGTGATCAGAGTTAAAGTGTTCGAATGACTTTGCATTTGTGTGGGAAGGGAATTAAAATATTAACTTTAGCCTTTGTTAAATAGGTGTGGTAAAATGTCAATAGTATTTGTAATATAATACAAATATTTATGTAACTTTCAAACCAGTAAAAGGCGGGGGGGGGGGGGGGAGTAGGGGGGAAGATAGCATAAGCCAATAAAAAAAGCAAATAAACAACATTCAACCCCAAAGAAGTATTAAAAAAGCAAGACTCCATACTTGCAAGAAAGATAGTAAAAATAAGTCCAGATATACTAATTCAGTAAATGTAAATTAACCAAACTCATCAGTTAAAAGTTGGAAATTGTCAAACCGGATGTTTAAAAATCTAAGTCACTATTTCAAGAAGCACTTCTAAAACATAGGAATTTGGAAAGGTTGAAAGTGAAAGTGTGGAAAATGATATACCTGACAATACTACTCAAAAGGAAGCGAGCATAGTTATGTAATATTAGATAGCATAGACTGATAAAAAAAACATTACTAAGGATAGAAAGGATCACTACAATAATGATTAAAAGTTCAATTCACTAGCAAAATCTCAGTTCTAAACTATAGAAAACATGAATTTTATATTATTAAAGAAACTAGTGGCTCAGTGCACAAAATTCATGCACGAGGGGGGGGTGGTTCCCTCAGCCCGGCCTGTACCCTCTCCAATCTGGGACCCCTCGAAGGATGTCCTACTGCCAGTTTACAGGGATCGGGCCTAAACTGGCAGTCAGACATCCCTCTCGCAATCCGGGACTGCTGGCTTCTAACCGCTCACCTGCCTGCCTGCCTGTCTGATTGCCCCTAACCACTCGGCCTGCTGGCCTGCTCACCCCCAACTGCTCCCTGTGCCAGAGTGCTTGCCCCCAACTGCCACCCCTGCTGGCCCGCTCACCCCCACCTCCCCTCCCCACTAGCCTGCTCACCCCCAACTGCCTCCCTGCTGGCCTGCTAACTCCAAACTGCCCCCCCCCCACTGTCCTGACCACCTCCAACTGACCCCCACTGACGGCCTGCTTGCCCCCAACTGGCCCCCCTACTGGTCTGCTTACCCCCAACGGCCCCACCCCCAACCAACCAGATCTTCCACAACTGCCATCCCATCCTGGCCTGATCACCCACAACTGCCCTCCCCTCTTGGCCTCTAACCGCCTCTACCTTGGCCCCACCACCATGGCTTTGTCCAGAAGAACGTCTGGAAGGTCTCCTGGAAGGTCTCCCAGTCCAATTAGCATATTAGCCTTTTATTAGTATAGATAGAGGCCTGGTGCACGGGTGGGAGCTGGCTGGTTTGCCCTGAAGGGTGTCCTGAATCAGGGTGGGGGTTCCCTTGGGGCATGGGGAGGCCTGGGCGAGGGGCCTGTGGTGGTTTGCAGACTGGCCACGCCCACATGGGGTGAGGGTACCCGCTGGGGGGGCGTGACCAGCCTGGGTGAGGGGCTGATGGCTGTTTGCAGGCTGGCCAATCCACCCAGCAGGGACCCTCACCCCATGGGGGTGTGGTCAGCCTGGGTAAGGGGCTGAGGGCCATTTTCAGGCTGGCCATGACCCCCAGCGACCCAGGCTCCCAGCCCCTCCTTTTTTTCCTTTTTTTTTTTTCAGTGCCTCCTTGAGCAGAGGCCAGTGCCAGCTGGAAGCAGGTATCTGGGGTTTATTTATCTTCTATAATTGAAACTTTGTAGCCTTGAGCGGAGGCCAGGGCCAGCTGGAAGCAGGTATCTGGGATTTATTTATCTTCTATAATTGAAACTTTGTAGCCTTGAGCAGAGGCCAGGGCTGGCCAGGGCGGGTGGGAAGCTTGGCTTCCTCCATCGCCGGGGCAACCCAAGCCTCCTGCTCACTCCAGCTCCGTGGCTGCAGCCATCTTTGTTGGGTTAATTTGCATACTTGCTCTTGATTGGCTGGTGGGCATAGCAGAGGTATGGTTAATTTGCATGTTTCTCTTTTGTTAGTGTAGATTTATGAGCCCTAATTGGTTTGGCTCAGTGGATAGAGCGTCGACCTGTGGACTGAAGGGTCCCAGGTTCGATTCCAGTCAAGGCATGTACCTTGATTGCAGGCACATCCCCAGTGTGGGGTGTGCAGGAAGCAGCTGATTGATGTTTCTCTCTCATCAAATGTTTCTAGCTCTCGATCCCTCTCCCTTCCACTCTGTAAAATATCCATAAAATATATTTTTAAAAAAAGAAATTGATGAAATCTTTAGTTAAAGGAAACATCAAGTCCAGATGGTCCTAGAAGCAAGTCTCAACTTTCAAGGAATAGATCATTCTACTCTCTCATAAGCTCTTTTGGAAAATAGGAAGAGAGAGAACACATCCCACCTCCCTCTAAGATGCCAGTCTAAATTCAATATCAAAACAAGATCAGACCAATATTACTTATACATCACTCAAAAGCATAGAAGCAAAAATCCTAAGTGAAATATTAGCACATTGAAGCCAGCAATATATAAAAATAATGATATATTATAATCAAGTTAAGTATATGCCAGCAATGCCAGAATAGTTTAACATTAAGAAATATATTCCTGCCCTGGCCGGGCAGCTCAGTTGGTTAGAGCATCATCCTGATATGGCAAGGTTTCGGGTTTGATTCCTGGTCAGGGCACATACAAGGAGCAACCAATAAATCCTATATAATAAAACCCTAATATGCAAATCGACCAAATGACGGAATGACCAGTTGCTATGACACGCACTGACCACCAGGGGGAAGACGCTCAATGCAGGAGCTGCCCCCTGGTGGTCAGTGCACTCCCACAGGGGGAGCTCGGCTCAGCCAGAAGCCAGGCTCACAGCTGGTGAGCGCAGTGGTGGTGGCGGGAGCCTCTCTTGCCTCCACTGCAGATGGACAGTAAGGAGTGAGGGGCCCTGGACTTCGAGATGGATGTCTGCCTGCTGGCTTAGGCCCGCTCCGCAGCAGGGAGCGGGCCTAAACAGGCAGGCAGACATCCCCCAAGGGATCCTGGACTGTGAGAGGACGCAGGCCAGGCTGAGGGACACACACCCCTCCCCCAGTGCAAGAAATTTCATGCACCGGGCCTCTAGTGTATAAATAAGTAGAACAACAAATCAATGTTTCTCTCTCTCCCTTCCTTTCTCTCTAAAAACCAATAAATAAATTAAAAAAAGAAATATATTCCTGTAGTTAACCACATCAACATGTTAAAGGAGAACTATAAGATCATGTCAATAGATTCAAATTTTTAAAATAACATTTGACAGGATAGCGGGGCAAGTGGGTGTAGGGATAGAGCAAAAAAGAGAAAAAAAACTCACGGACATGGACAACAGTGTGGTGATTGCCCTGGGGGAGGGGAAATAGAGGAGGGTAAAAGGGAGATAAATGGGGGATGGATGGAGACTTGAAGTGGTGAATTCACAATACAGTGCACAGATGATGTATTATAGAATTGTATCCCTGAAACCTGTATAATTTTGTTAGCCAGTGTCACCCCAATAAACTCTATATGAAGGAAAATAAATAAAAAAATAAACAAAAAATAACACTTGACAGTCCCTCATGGTAATAACTCATAGGAAACTAAGAAGAGAACTTCCTTAACCAGTTAAAAGGCATCTACCAAAAAAAAACAAACACATAAAACAAACAAACAAACAAAAAAAAACTACAACCAATATCATTGTAAATAATGAAATTTAGAAATGCTTCCTTCAAAATCAGAAACAATTTCAATCAAAATCTCAACAGGGCTTTTCTAGAAGATGATGAGCTGATTCTAAACTTCATATGGAAAAACAAAGGTCCAAGAGAAGCCACAATACTCCCAATGGAGAAGAAAAAGTAGATATCAAGACTTATAAAAATACTAGAGGCCTGGTGCACGAATTCATGCACGGGTGGGGTCTGGCTGGCTCGCCCCAATGGGGACCAATCGGGGCTGGGCTGGCAGGGAGGAGGGGATATGGGAGGTTGACCGGCCTCACCCCTGATTGGGAGGGGGCCATCGGGGGCAGGGTTGGCCAGGAGGAGGGGCCACGGGATGTTGGCTGGCTGGCCCACTCCTGATTGGGCCAGTTGGCCAGCCACAGTGGGCGTCATAGTGACCGGCTGTTCTGGTCATTCCGGTGGTTCCAGCATTCTGGTTCCTGGCTTTTTATATATATAGATAGTTAATAAGGCAGTAAGTATTCATATAGGGATAGATCATGACATTTATGACACAGAACAGAAACCCCAGAAATGAACCCATGCATGTAGGGAAACTTGGTCTATGTAAAGGTGACATTTCAGATCAGTGGGGATATAGGAGGGTCAATTCAGCAAAAAGTGCTGGGACAATTGATTATTCATGTAGAAAAATAGGGACTAAAACAACTTTCTCATGCCCCACCCCAACCCCCATTTATTCAAGATAGATTACAGACTTTACTATAAAAGGCAAAATTTTAACCTTTTAGAAGACAATATAAGAAATTATCTTTAGGATCTTGCCAATACTTGGCACAATCAGACTTTTTTCTAACCTAGTGTTTGTGAAATAGTACCTCTTTGTGATCTTAATCTTCATGTCCATGACTAATGGGCTTGAGCAATTTTCCATATGTTTATTTGCCATTCATGTTTCTGTGTCTGTGAAATACCAGTTCCTGTCATTTCCCCATTTTTCTAATTGTCTATGTCTTAATGGTTCGTAGTTATGTGTGTTGAAATGATCTTCTCCCAGTTTGTGGCTTTTCACTTTCTTTAGTGTTTTTGAATCAACAAGCATTCATTTTAATTTCATCGAATTATCCTTTACATTTAGTGCTTTTTGTGTCATGTTTACAAAATCCTTCCCTGCCTCCCTGAACCATGTGGATTGAGACTGGGGATATATGGCACTCCAAGCAAACGGGCTGCAGGCACTGAACTGGGCCTCATGGCTGCTGGGCTGGCCCAGATCCACAGACGGCAGCACAGATATAACAAAACCCAAGCTCCAAGTGTTTGAGTCAGTGGAACGCATCTCAGGTGAAGGCAGTGGGCTCTGGCTTCATCAAGTCCACCCCTGCCACTTTATTAGCTTGGTCTCTGTAAAGGTGAGTGACTGGCTACTTGTCTATATAAAACTGAGTTTCTTCATGTGGAAATAGGGGATGCTGATGAAGAATCAACGATGTTACTAACATCAAAGGGCTGCAGAGAAGATCAAGCTGAACATTGCGTTTCAAGGTCAGCACTGCACCTGGCAGAATATGAGCTATCGGCATCATCGCTCTTCATGCACCAAGCATTTACTGGGCTGCGTGGTCCTTAGACGGGCCTGAAAGCTCTTTGAATAGTCAAAGATCAGTGGTGGGAAATAGACTATGAAGACCCCAAATGTAGGCTGGGAATAAACGGGTGAAGGTTACCAGCAGAGGGGTGTGTGTGTGTGTAGGGCAGAATTCTTTAAAAAAAATTTTAAAATTTATTTTGAGAGAGAGAGAGAGAGAGAGAGAGAGAGAGAGAGAGGAAGGAACATAGATATATTGTTCCACTTACTTATGCATTCATTAGTTGATTCTTGTATGTGCCTTGACCGGGGTTAGGGGATTGAATCCACAGCCTTGGTGTATCAGAACGATGCTCTAACCCATTGGTCGGCAAACCGCGGCTCGCGAGCCACATGCAGCTCGCCGCTCTGTTGACTAATGAGTTTGCCGACCACTGCTCCTCTAACCAACTGAGTCACCTGGCCAGGGGCCAGAATTCTTCTTACTAAGAAAACACACATTTTCCCGGGCTTCTTGCTGGATGCCTCACAGGCTTCTTATCAGCATAAACATCACCCACATCGCTGTTCCAAGATCTGTCCCTCTTAGCTGTTCCTGGTGTCTCGCCTGAGTCTTTAAGCACCCCACCATGTAAACATGAACATCATAATGAAACTTTCAAAGATGTGCGTCACATTATGCCATCTAAATCATGATGCTACCTGATTTAACTTATCAAAAGGACAAAGCATCCTCATTGTTCCCATTTTGTCTCTTCTCGGGCCTGCTGAGGCCCTGCAGGGAGCCAGGGCACGCATCTGTAGGCATGGATCACAGCCTGGTCTCCCTTCAGGCTGTGGTCCTGGTGCCCAGGCTGGGGTTCTGGGAACTGGGAGTACTGGGTACCCAAAGGGGCCAGGAGCAGGAGGAACCAAGTTTGATCATGAACAGGCCAAAGACTCAGAAGCAGGATGGATATTGGGACAGAGCAGAGAAGGATGGGGCAGGTGAAGCTAGAAGCCAGTCGTGAGGTATAGATATCACCTGCTCCTTCGTGTTAGTTCCCAAGTGGATTATTTTTATTTGAAGCCGTAGGGTGGGCAAGTGGCAATTAATTAGTAGCTAGTGTACATTTCTTTTTTTTTTCCTCTTTTAAAAATATGTTTTTATTGATTTTAGAGAGAGGAAGGGAGAGGGATAGAGAGCTGGAATAATTGATTGGCTGCCTCGTGCACCTCCCGACCCCCCACTGCAGATGGAGCCTGCAACCTAGGCATGTGCCCTGATCAGGAATCGAAACGGGGACTTCTTGGTTCATGGTTGATGCTCAACCACTGAGCCACACTGGCCGGGTGCGAGTGTACATTTCTGAATTGCCTGCTCTGTCCTGGTACTGGGCATTGTGCTTTGCATGCATTATCCCATTTGTTTTCATCTTTACAGCAGCCACAGCCTATGGTGTTGTTATGTCCACAGTTTAACACATGAGGGAGCTAAGCTTAGGTGACTTGCCCAAGTTCACATAGTCAGCAATTGGTGCAAACTTGTCTCCTGAATCCATGCTCTCAACCACTGCTCCCCATGGTGCTCCATGAGCACCGTTAGGGCTTGTGTAAGACTGACATTTTGCAGACTGCTATGGAGACTCCACTGCAGTTGCAAATGATGGAATGGGCATTGGGGGGTGTTCGGGAAAGTGCTGCTGAGCGTCTTTTCCTTAAGAAATACACCTCTTCTCAGTGACGGCAGCTCCCCTCCATTGCGGCTATACATGTATGTGAACACAGCCTGATTGGATATGACTGGTCTCCATGGAAACATAAGTTCCAATGACTTCTGCTTCCAGAGGAGTCAGCTTCCAATCTCTGAGAATTAATTACAAATATAGTCTTGAGACTTCATGTCACTACATTTACACGTGTGATCTCTGAGGCTGTGCAGGCAGGCCTGGGAACCCAGGATTCGCTTTCTCTATAAACAAGGGTACGATGGTGTGGACTTCATAAACTTGCTCTAAGCATTACTAAACGTGTAAACAGAAGTTGGCTAGTCCTCTCCCACCTGCCTATTCCCCTCCTGCTGCCCCTGTTCCAACACTATGGTGACCAGCTCATCCAGATTAGCTCGGGACTTGCCCTGCTTTTACACCGAAAGCGCCCCCTCAGCCTCAGGCAAACGAGATGGTTGGTCACCCTCCCCAACTCCACAGAGAAGTCACAATAGTCCAGATAATACGGTGGCCAATGGTGGGTCCAGAAGGTTTGAGTCCAAGATTTACACTGATCGGCTCCCCCCACCCCACCGGCACCTAGGCCGCTCCGGGATCCCCCCCCCCCCCAATTCCCTACCTGTCGGGTCGGGAGGCTGCACCCCAGCCTGGACCTGCCCGCTCGCGCCCCCTGAGGTTCCGGCTGCAGCAGCTGGAGGCGCTGCGCAGGATGGTGCAGGAGCGCGAGAGGGACATCCTGGCGGCCAACGCCTCGGACCTGAGCAAGAGTGAGCTGAATGCACACAGCCAGGAAGTCATTACCATTCTTGGGGAAGTTGATCTCGTGCTGGAGCAGCTTCCTGAGTGGATTACTGCTAACCCAGCCAAGAAGAACCTGCTCACCTTGACGGATGAGGCCTACGTCCAGCCAGAGCCCCTGGGGGTCGTCCTGATTATAGGGGCTTGGAACTACCCCTTCGCTCTCACCATGCAGCCACTGATAGGAGCCATTGCTGCAGGAAATGCTGTGATTATCAAGGCTTCTGAAGTAAGCGAAAATACAGCCAACATCTTGGCTAAGCTCCTCCCCCAGTATTTAGACCAGGACCTGTATGTTGTGGTTAATGGTGGCGCTGAGGAAACCACCGAGCTCCTGAAGCAGCGATTTGACCACATTCTCTACACTGGAAGCACTGCGGTTGGAAAAATTGTCATGGCAGCTGCTGCCAAGCATCTGACCCCTGTGACTCTGGAACTGGGAGGGAAGAGTCCGTGCTACATCGACAGAGATTGTGACCTGGACATCGCCTGCAGACTCATAGCCTGGGGGAAGTACATGAACTGCATTGCTCCCGACTACATTCTCTGTGAACCATCTCTCCAGGGTCAAATCGTGCAGAAGATTAAAGGAAACTGTGAAGGAGTTTTATGGAGAAAATATAAAAGAATCTCCCGATTATAAAAGGATCGTCAATCTTCGTCATTTTAAGAGGCTCCTGAGTTTGCTTGAAGGACAGAAGGTAGCGTTTGGTGGGGAGACTGATGAAGCCACCCGCTACATCGCCCCAACAGTACTTACTGACGTTGATCTTGAAACCAGGGTGATGCGAGAAGAAATTTTTGGACCAATTCTTCCAATAGTGCCTGTGAAGAATGCAGATGAAGCCATAAAGTTCATAAATGATCGCGAAAAGCCATTGGCTTTCTACGTGTTTTCTCATAACAACAAGCTTGTCCGGCGGATGATTGACTGCACGTCCAGCGGGGGTGTCACGGTCAACGACGTGATCATCCACTTCATGCTCAGCTCTCTGCTCTTCGGGGGCGTGGGTTCCAGTGGGATGGGAGCTTATCACGGAAAGCATAGTTTCGATTCCTTTTCTCATCAACGTCCCTGTTTATTGAAAAGTTTAAAGAGAAAAGGTGCTAACAAACTCAGATAGCCCCCCAACAGCCAGTCAAAGGTGGATTGGGCAAAATTCTTCCTTTTGAAACGATTCAGCAAAGGAAAACTCAGTCTCCTGCTCCTCATCGTCCTGGGCGTGGTGGCCGCTGTTCTGGTCAAGGCTGTATACTCCTGAAGAGTGATCCTGTTCAGCCTCCTCGATGCCTCCACTGAATCATTCCTCTGTTAAGTAGTTAATGAACCCATAGTTTTAGCATCCTACCAAAAATGGGGGAAAAAATATGCAGCACTGTAGTCAACCCTGACGTCATTGCCAAGCACCATTAATGCAACTTGCATTTCAGCCAAATCCCAGCATTCCCCACTGAGGACACTCAGAACCTACTCTAGACTGTGCTGCTTAATGAACCCATAGTTTTAGCATCCTACCAAAAATGGAAAGAAAATATGCAGCACTGTAGTCAACCCTGACGTCATTGCCAAGCACCATTAATGCAACTTGCATGTCAGCCAAATCCCAGCATTCCCCACTGAGGACACTCAGAACCTACTCTAGACTGTGCTGCCCGGATTGGGGCCAGGGAAGGAGGATGTCTGGAGCTACCCCTGCATTCCCTGGGAGCTTAAAGGAGTCTCAGAACCAGCTCAGGGACTGCCTCCCCCTAGTTCATGGGACATGGGACACCCCACCCCGTCCCTGCTGTTGCCTCCATCACTCTGGAAACTTTCAAGAGTTCAGTCCAGAGAGATGAGGCTAGATTTTCCCAGGCTCTACAACCGGGGGAGAGGGGTCCCTGTCCCTCATTCGCCCCTTGGGATTTGCGGACCTGACCTCCACGAGTTAGCCTGCCCATCAGATGTGCCGTCTGCCCAGTGGTGTTCCTCCATTCTCCGTCCATTCACCACCCTGCCTTGTGTTTGGTTTGTGGCATCTCTTGTCCCTGCCCACAGAGGCTTCTTGTGATGGTAACCCCGAAGCATCTTGTAAATCCTAGGACCTCCTGGAAGACAGTGCCCGTTTCATTCAGGTGTCACCTGTCATTCTCATGCTGTAGGCGTTACAGATTCTACATCTTACAAAACCTAACTGGCATTTTTAATATATTTTATTGATTTCTTACAGAGAGAAAGGGAGAGGGATAGAGAGCTAGAAACATCAATGAGAGAGAAACATCAATCAGCTGCCTCCTGCACACCCCCCACCGGGGATGTGCCCGCAACCAAGGTACATGCCCTTGACCGGAATCGAACCTGGGACCTTTCAGTCTGCAGGCCGACGCTCTATCCACTGAGCCAAACCGGTTTCGGCTAACTGGCATTTTTAAATGGAGTAGTGGGAGTGCTGTACTTACAACAATTCTTATTCTCTGGCAGGGCCCTGAGATTGCAAGTTAGTGGTTTTCCAAGGACAGATCTTTAAGTTTTTTATTTCTGCAGCACAATGCAAGGAAATTTCACTTTTTTTAAGCTTCCGAGAGGCCCCTTTTGGGGAACCCATTTCCTGTTTGCCTTGGACAAGAGGCCTTGGATGTTCAGGACCTTGGGGTGGGTCATTTGGAGAAATCTTCAGGAGGACTCGACGCCGTAGCAGTTGGCCAGGCTGAGGGGATGGAGGACCGAGCAGCTCTCCTGAGGGTGGCAGGACCTGAGGGGCCTCAGCCGGGAATGTGCTAAAGAGGATCCCAGAGGAGGGCGGGCTCCCCACTGGGCCTGCTGAGGGACTGGCGGCCAGAGCCCCACTTTCCCCCCATTTGAAACAGACTTCGCCCACTCGACGAGAGAATGTAGTTTACTTTATGGAATGTATAATCAGCTTTGTTGAATGAGTTTGTTCCATGAAGACTGTCTGAAGTATGTCTTTATCACAGAATGAGGTGTCAAGAATTAATCACTACACTGGTTTAGGAAAAAGTTGCTTAAACTGTAACTATAGAATAATCAATAATTTCAATATGGCATTTTCATTTAGTAAATTGTAATTATAATTTCTAGTTAAACTAAATTATTGGCTTGTCCAGTAGTATATTCTGCTTCAAAATAAACCATTATATTTGATGAAAGTGTGGAACTTCAGACATGATCTTTGGGAGAGTATTCTTTGAACATATATTTCCTCCAACTAATAAATACATATTTTGTCTTTACCAAAAAAAGATTTACATTGGTCATTCAAAATCATGAACTTTCTGTGGCCAATGGATATAGAAGGATAGCTCAGGGACGCAGGAAACTTTCGAATCCAAAGCTAAGTCCAATTAACTATCTAATTTTAGTTAAATTAGATCCCACAACCTACTGAGTCCCCAAGGGCAGGAACTGTCTTGTCTTTGTACCCCACCTCCCACCCCCCCTCTCCCCCACACACACTTAGTAGGGTGAATTGTTAAATGAGTGAATAGTAAAGTCCCCCGAAAGACCCACAGTGCAAGATGATCCCCAGTCCCAGGCAGGGAGCGGCTTGTGTCAACAAGTCTCCAAGGCTGATTTCTTAAGGTCATGCGTTATGAATGTCACTGGCCTGCATCTATTCAGGTTCTGAGATGACTTTGGAGCAGGTTCTGCCTGTGGGTGGGTTCCTGCCTTGAGACTCATTCATGAGTCACTGTTTGATAAGGATTGACATCTTCTGCTCATAGTTGCTTTCCTCAGCCTGTCTTTGGGATAGATGTAGTTTTCGTTGAACTTGTAAATAATTGCCCAATGCATGATGATGACTCCTGGAGGACATCATACAACCTATTGAGGTCCTCTACTCACAGCCTGGGTGTCTCCCAAGCTCTCATGCCCCTTATGTGTTGGGTAAGCAGGGGGTTCCAGAATATGGAGAGAAAACATCCCCACTTGCTGGGGGTCTGGGGCGAGGGATCGGGACGTGGATTATCTCAGTCCTCCGAGCTGGAATACTTGTGGGTCCTTGTCACCAGTAAGTGCCAGAGACGACATGGTGTAGGAGACAGACCAGGTGCTTGTACTCAGGGGTCGAACAGTCCTGGCAGTGCCTTTCCTAGCTGGAAGGCCTGAGGCCAGAGATGGACCCTCCCTGAGGCTCGGTTTCCTCACCTATAAGATGAAGATAAAGTAGTACTCAGGTGGTAGTGAAGTTTAAAGGCCTAGTACATGAAAAGAAGATGTGTAATATGGGGCCTAATACAGCTCAATACCTGTAGCTGCTACTACTGTTTTATTACTCTTGTGATCCAACATTAGCACCCCAACAACATTGTTCCAAGGCGAGAACACCCCTCCAAATCAACAAATGCAGCCTCAGACAGCAAGCACTTACTAAAAGTTAGGTGCTGTGGTTAGGAGCTTTTAAATCATAATCTGCTTCCCGGGTTTCAGTCACCGGCTGCCCTGTGAACACCAGGGGAAGCTCCTTTAAGAAATTCCTTGAGACACATAAGTGGTAGTCCTGCCCCAAATACATTGCCCGAATCTAATCATGAGGAAACCTCAGACAAACCTAAACGGAGGGAGATGCAACAAAATGGCTGGCCTGTACACTTCAAAAACGTCAAGGACATAAAAAGCAGAGGAGCTGGGGAACTGCTCAGGTTAGAGGAGACAAGGAGGCAGGACTGCTAAGGGCAATGCACAATCTTGGATTGGATCCTGGGCCAGAAAGAAAAATTGCTGTCAAGGACATTATTAGTGTAACTGGTAAGATTTGAATACTGGTAAGATTTGAATAAGGTTCATAAATTAGATAATATCTTATAATTGCTAAACCTTCCGCTTTTCATATAGTCCTGTGGTTATATAAGAGAATATACTTGTCCTTGAGAACTCACCCTGAAGTGTTTAGGGGCAAAGGGTCAGAAAGTCTCCAACTAACTCTTAACAGTTCAGAAGAAAAAAAAAAAAAGAGACGTCCTTATATATAGAAAACAAATGAAAAAGCAAATGGGGCTAAATGTTCATTGATGAATATGGGTAAAGAGTACACAAGAGTTTGGGGCTATAGTAGCAACTTTTATGCACATTTAAAATAATCTTAACTAATAATAGACAAACATGTAAATTGACTGTACCTTTGCTACGCCCATAACCAATCAGAGTGAGTATGCAAATTAACCCCCAAAAAAAGATGGCAGTTAATTTGCATACATAGGCGCCCAGCGACTGTGTCCCAGGAACATCCTGGCATCCAGGTCACTGTGAGGTAAGGCCACATGGGCCCAGAGCAGCTTGGGAAGGGCCTGAGCCAGGGGGCTCCTGGGCAGGGCCAAGCCTGCAATCAGAACAAGGGGGCAGGAGTAGAGCCTGCGATCGATTGCAGGGAGCCGGGCAGCCAGGGGTCTGCTCCTGCCCAAGGCCGAAGCCTCGGGCTTTCAGCCTGGGCAGTGGGCAGGAGCAGAGCCTGTGATCACAGGGAGCCTGGGGTCCCCTGCCCTGGGGTCCCCTGCCTGCGATCACAGGGAGCCTGGGGTCCCCTGCCTGGGGTCCCCTGCTCCAGCCCGCAATTGGTGTGAACTATAGAGGAAACACCTTTTCTGACTGCACATTGGCTAAGCTTCCTGTATGCCACTGGTAATATTCTTAGTAAACTGGGTAATAAGAATCCAAAAAGGTGATCTAGGGTTTTTCTACCTCACTTCTGGAGAAAAAAACAAAGGTCCGCTGCTGGAGGGCTAAGAAATGTCATATCCTGCCCTAGCCGGTTTGACTCAGTGGATAATGCCTCGGCCTGCAGACAGCAGGGTCTGGGTTGATTCTGATCAAGGGCATGTACCTAGGTTGCAGGCTCCTCCCTGGCTGGGGCCCAGATCAGGGCTCATGCAGGAGGCAACCAAGCAAAGTGTTCCTCTCACTTTGATGTTTCTCTCTGTCTTTCCCTTTCTCTTCCACATTCTCTAAAAGTCAATGGAAACATATCCTCAGGTGAGGATAAAAAAAAAATAAAGAAATGCATATCCTATGAAAGACACATCTTGAAAATGCCTAAAGAAAATTGTCATTTTTTTCTTGGTGAAGGGACTGGAGTCCGTGTTGATGAAAACACCTTGGTGGCTGTGGTGACTGGCAGTGGCTGCAGCAGCGGGGTGATGGGGCTGGTGCCTTCCCCTGATCAGCCCGGTTGCCTCCCACAAAGGGAGGCCAGACTGTGGCTTACAGGAGCAGGCCTAAGCCATCAGTAGGACATCCCCTAAGGCAGTGATGGCGAACCTATGACACGCGTGTCAGCACTGACACACGTAGCCATTTCTGATGACACGTGGCTGCTGAGGCGGCCGCATGCTGAGGATGAAACATTTGCTGCTCCTGAGGATGAAACATTTGCGAAATAATGTTTTTTCCTCAAAGTGACACACTACCCAAGTTATGCTCAGTTTTTTGGTGAAGTTTGACACACCAAGCTCAAAAGGTTGCCCATCACTGCCCTAAGGGCTCCCAGTATGTGAGAGGGGGCAGGTTGGGCTGAGGGACACCCCCCACCCCCCAGGGCACGAATTTCGTGCACCAGGCCACTAGTCTTTAATAATGACAGAACCCAACCCGGAACTTTCACGACCCTGCCTCATCCACCTCACCCTAATCCTGCCCCTGGGACTTGCAGATCTGTGAAACCATTCTGGGCACCCCCAGAGTGGAAAGCCTGTTGGTCAAAGGATGACACGGGAGAAAACAGAGCCCTCTTCTGGCTGATAGTCAGCACTGTTCCTCTCCTGGGGAGCCACGTTCACCATTTTTGTGCATCTCAGTGCTAGGACAGACCCTCTGGGCACCACGATGCTTTTCATCCTGACCTCTTCATGAGACACCGAGGCTGAGAGGTTGCAGGCAGGTCACAGGCTGCCATTGAAGGCCCAGGCCACCTGTTTGCCCTGGCCACCACACTGCTCGGGGCTCATTGACTTTCTCTCCTCACCACCGGCGCAAACATGCCCAAGGACTTGTCCTTGCTTCTTTGGCCGATGCTAAAGCTGCCTGTTAATACTTAGTAGGCCTTTCCAAGCTGACCATGAGAGGGGCCGGTGAGGAAACAGGTCCAAGAGGTGGAGGGCTTCTCACAGCTGCTGACTGGTGGGCCTTGAGCAGGGAGCTGGATGCTTGCCTAACTGCACAGTGTCATTCTTCTTAAGGCTTTGGTAGTTTCTCAGCTTTATTCATGTTTTACTTTTATTTTTCAACTAGGGGCTCGGTGCACAAAATTTGTGCACTGGGGGTGGGGGGATCCCTCAGCCCAACCTGCCCCCTCTCACATACTGGGAGCGCTCAGGGGATGTCCTACTGACGGCTTAGGCCCGCTCCTGTAAGCCACAGTCTGGCCTCCCTTTGTGGGAGGCAACCGGGCTGATCAGGGGAAGGCACCAGCCCCATCACCCCGCTGCTGCAGCCACTGCCAGTCACCACAGCCACCAAGGTGTTTTCATCAACACGGACTCCAGTCCCTTCACCAAGAAAAAAATGACAACTTTCTTTAGGCATTTTCAAGATGTGTCTTTCATAGGATATGCATTTCTTTCTTTCTTTTTTTTTTATCCTCACCTGAGGATGTTTCCATTGACTTTTAGAGAATGTGGAAGAGAAAGGGAAAGACAGAGAGAAACATCAAAGTGAGAGGAACACTTTGCTTGGTTGCCTCCTGCATGAGCCCTGATCTGGGCCCCAGCCAGGGAGGAGCCTGCAACTTAGGTACATGCCCTTGATCAGAATCAACCCAGACCCTGCTATGGGCAGGCCGAGGCATTATCCACTGAGTCAAACTGGCTAGGGCAGGATATGACATTTCTTAGCCCTCCAGCAGCGGACCTTCGTTTTTTTCTCCAGAAGTGTGGTGGAAAAACCCTAGATCACCTTTTTGGATTCTTATTACCCAATTTACTAAGAATATTACCAGTGGCATACAGGAAGCTTAGCCAATGTGCAGTCAGAAAAGGTGTTTCCTCTACAGTTCACACCAATCGAGGGCTGGGCCCTGCCCAGGCCTAAAGCCTCTGGCCGAAGCTTTAGGCCTGCGCAGGGGCCCTCCAGCTCCCTCTGATCGCCAGCTCCGCTCCTGCCCAGGCCTGCCCAGGCCGAAAGCCTCTGGCAGAGGCTTTAGGCCTTGGACAGGGGACCCCAGGCTCCCTGTGATCGCAGGCTCCACTCCTGCCCACTGCCCAGGCCGGAGGCTTTCGGCCTTGGGTAGGAGCGGACCCCAGGCTGCTCAGCTCCCTGGCTCCCTGCGATCGATCGCAGGCTCCACTCCTGCCCCCTTGTTCTGATTGCAGGCTTGGCCCTGCCCAGGAGCCCCCTGGCTCAGGCCCTTCCCAGGCTGCTCTGGGCCCAGGTGGCCTTACCTCACAGTGACCTGGGTGCCAGGATGTTCCTGGGACACAGGCGCTGGGCGCCTATGTATGCAAATTAACCGCCATCTTTTTTTGGGTTAATTTGCATACTCACTCTGATTGGCTATGGGCGTAGCGAAGGTACGGTCAATTTACATGTTTGTCTATTATTAGGTAAGATGCTGATACTTTGTTCATCATGGATATTTCTGCATTAATTTTGGTTATTCAAAATATTGCATTAAAATATTACTTATCTTGATTATTGAGTTGTTTAGCTCCTATTTACATTTTGCATCAGAGGCCAGTGTGCCATTTGCCTCACTATAGTCTCCCTGGAAGATTTAAACCATTAATTGCAACAGCATCAGCACAGAGTTTGAGATAGGCCAGATAAGGTCCAAGTTACTGTGCCCTTTTGAATCCATAAAGAAAGGGTTGGCAAAAGAATCAATCCTGAGAACCCAAATACCTGCCTTTGATATCACTTCACAGTCAGCGGCTGGGACCTGACTTCCTTATCTCTCAATTTTCTCATCTGTAAAATAGTGATAGCGCTCCATTCTGTGCACAGTTTATACTGGAGACAGAATATCACCCTGATTGAGACAGTATGCTGAGCCTGCCCTTTCGTTATAAACTCAATAAACTGTCACAGATCTACCAGGTAAGCACTCCCACAAGGTGGTCAAGAAGCTGGGTTCTGGAGTCAGTCAGAGCATCATACCAGGAATTCAACAATGTTTTATTGAGCACCTGCTCCATGCCAGACCTGTTCTAAGCGGTGCACACACACATAGGTGTCCCTGCCCCACAGAGCCGTCTGGGAGGCAGACAGACATTAGCCAACAAAACAGAGGAACTAGGCCATGAAAGACAGTAAGAGGAAAGAGCCAGATGGGCTGAGGGGCCCAGCAGGGCTTCTCTGAAAGTGGCATTTTAGCGGAGACCTCGAGGTGGGAGGAAGTAAGAGCATTGAAAGTGGAAGAAACAGCTGCGCAAAGGCCCTGAGGCGGGAACTGAAAGCTAGGTGGTGTGAGGGGAGCCCAGTGGGGGAGGAAGAGGAGAGTAGAGCAACGTGACCTTGAAGAGGCACATAGGTAAAGGCCTCAGTCAGGAGCTTGGCCTTTATGGCAGATAAAGATCGTTGGAAGGGTTCTCCTCAGAGCAGTGCCCCAGCAAGGCCTGCCCTTCACAAAGTGACCTGCTTGAGGTCCAGGCAAGGCCCGTGTGGAAGATGCTGCGTGAGGTCTAAACCCAGGGTCTGCTTCATCGGCTGGAAACCATCAGACAAAGGTGAGGTCTGTCTCCATTAGGCAGCCTTACGTAACACACCTCCCCTGCGCCAAACCCCAAGCTGGTTGTGAAACGAGATGACTGGAGCGATCAGCATACATTACAAGAGTATTGTTGGGGCTCATTCCTTGTTAGACGAAGAGTAGCATCACTCATGGAAACACCTGTTTGGGTCACGGGACTCATCGCCTGCCAGTATCGGGGACTTGCCCACCAACCCCTTGTTTCTTTTTGCTGCTCTGGGTGACTCAGCTCGTGGCACCTTTACTCCCTCTGGAATCTCCACCTTGCCTTCCTCAGATTCTGAGGTGTCCTGCACCTCGGTGTATTGGCCCCCACTGACTCCTGCCCACCAGGGCCCGGGGTGCATGGCCGTGGCTGCCACTGAAGTTTGGGGCCATGTGTCTGAGCTCTTGATCCGCATTTCTGCCCACTCATGGGACATGCATGGGACTCCTTGGTAGGGACTTACTGACAAGAACTTGAGCTTACGGCCTTGAAGGTCTGACTATTCTTGTAATTGTCAAGGTGGACATTGCTCAAGATATTAAACAGAATTATATGAAGAAAAGGGTTCCATTGACAATAAATTCAGGACACCCTGTTTCAACACATTTTAGCAGCTTTTTAAAGTACAGGACTTCTCAGAACATTTAATATGCTCATGTGGATTATAAATCTCCAGAAAGGAGTGATGTGTATTTGTCCGTTTTTCAGGAGCTTCCTGTAGACGAGTGTTGAAGCACATGCCCCAGGAAATGCCCTCCATAGCCACCGAGTCGCAGGAGGAAGGCCCCCTCCGTGTTCAGCGTGGGTCAGGCCAGTGGCTGCCCTTCCTTCCAGGCTCCCGGCTCCTGAGGGGGCTGCCTCTCACTCTTCAGTTCCAACACCAGCCCCGCAGAGGATGAGGGAGGGTTTCAGCTTTGCCGGGCCGGCCAGCACAGCCTTGTCACCGGCCCTCCGTTGCCCATGGCTCCTGGAACCGGACGAAAGCTGCCCACGGCTCAGCTGCACGGAGACGTGTTGGCATGGACTCTGTTTAATTTGCTTTAAAAATAAAAAGCTTTTAGCACTTTTCCTTTTTAATTACTAGATAAGTGCATGTTTTTAAAAGAATCAAATACCAAAAGTGCATGCAGTAAAAAGTGGAAGTCCTTCTAGCCGTTGAGTTCCTTATTAAGGCTCTGCCCAGTTTGGCGGGGAGAAGGCTGGTCTGGAGTCAGCGACTAGGTTTGAATTCCAGCTCTGCCAGATGCTAGCTGTGTATCCTTGGGCACAAGCCTTGGTTTGCTCACCTGTGAAATGGAGGCACCACAGAAAGGGCTTTGGGGAGTAGTGAGTGAGATGAAGCATGAGAATTTTTGAAGCATAGGGTTTTTCTTCCAGAATCTAGCTACTTTTTAAAGCCCAATTCCGTGCAATGAGTGTGCTAATTACAGAATGGGGCCAATCTCTTCAGTCTGTTCATGTGACTTCTTTTTTTTTTAAGTCCTCAAGGGCAATATCTACATGCAGAAATCACTCTTCAGAGGTTTATTTTTCAAATTAATATTTAAATTATCGAATTCAATAATGCAAAAACAGATTCGTTTGGTCATCTTATAGGTTAGCTGATTTTTCACGCTGGGAAGGAAAATAAAACCTTTCCCAGGACCTTGACAAGGTGGTGATTGCCTTGGAAAATGTCATGCTTTTAAGTTCGGCTTATGAAAGTTCTTATTCTTTTTATAAGACTAGCTAGGATTGCCAGGTAAAATATGGGATGCCAAATTAAATTAGAATTATCTAAAGGTCAGATGTACTTAGTGCTCTGTATTTTTACTTGCTAAGTCTAGCAACCTTGCATCCAGTAAATGTAAATGATTACTTTTAAGAGCTTATGGGCCCATTTACAAAATTTTAAAACTTTTTTAATGTTTAAATTGTACCCTATTTTCTTGTAAAGTTCTTTAACTGTCTGAACTAACAAAAGCCATCTTTTTAATACTAAATAATTCTAATTTTAACAAATTGAACTTATAAAACACTGTTAACCTAACATTTTTAAAAATTTTTTATTGCTTGATTTTAGAGAGAAAGAGGAAAGGAGGGAGGAACGGGGAGAGAGGGAGAGAGAGAGAGAAACATGGATTTGTTGTTCCAGTTAATTATGCAGTCATTGGTTAAGGCCTGTATAAGCCTGGACCGTGGGTTGAACCTAAACCTTGGTATATTGGGTCAATGCTCTAACCAACTGAGCTACCAGGCCTCAACCTAAAATTTTTACAAATGTCCCAGAACTGCAACAAATTAAAGTCACAAATCTAAGTTGATGCCCACCCCCCAGCAATTGCACATTTTATGTTGGCATTACAAAATTGTCAATTTAATAGGCCAAAATGTTACAAGTTTATAAAATACTACATATATACAAATTCCTTCTCAAAAGACACACAAAAACCGTGTGCCTCACTTAATTCTTCCTCCAGCTGGGCGAGGCCATTTGCCAAGGCTGACAATCCCCACCCCACTGGCCAGAGCTTCACTGACCAGAGAGTCACCCGGGCCCCAGGTCTGGGCCGTAGATAACAGGGGATTCAGCTCACCAGGAGCTCAGGAAACCCTTACATCCTTCCATGTACTATTTGGGGCTATCTTCTTAGAATGCCTGGGTGTTCCTGGCCAGAGATTTTGGCCAGGATGTTGACTGGACGTATGTTGGCAATATGCACACATCCCCTGGGCTACGGCCACAGGTCCATCACTTCGAGAGGGGGTGGTCCAGAGATCCCAACGCTGGTTTCAAGTTATGCTCATCTGCCTTCTTCACAGAAGGAATTTCTTTGCCAAAGTCTGGAAATCTCACCTGGGTTTATAACTTGACTGAACTCTATATTTCTTATGATTTGCAGATCTTCGGATCTTCCTCCCCAAATCTCTAAGAATCAATTTACTTGAGCGGAAATCCTCCAATTCTTGCAAAACCGTCTTTCCCGGGGCCACATGACCCTCCCAGGTTTTAAGGTAACATCGGTTTGAAGCATGGATCCCTCCAGGGGCTTTAACTGGCTCTTCATCCTTAAAGCCCAAGGACATTTCTCTGACCCATGCTAGCAGGCCACGGATCACTCGCCCTGGCAGCACACTGCTGGCATTTGGTGTGTTCAAGTATACACAGGAAAACGGCCTCTAAAAATTATCTCATTCAAACTCGACTTGACCTTAATTACGCCCATCAGAGTGGCTGCAGAATCAGAGCCTGGGTGTGTCAAGGGACAGCTGGCTGCCAAATCCCGGTGATGGCGGAAAACAGCAGAATTTCCCCCTGCCCCTGCCTCACTGTCCTCCACAGAAGGCTCCGTCACCCCAGATGCCCTCGGGGGCGCACCACTTCTAAGTTTATCAGTTCTCAGGAAAAGGCACAAGGCCTTCTTGCGACCACAGGAGAGAGAACCAGATGCCACAGCTGGCTCCCCGATGGCAGAATTGTCTCCGGTGAAGATACAAGTGACCGCAGGCGATGGTGCCTCAATGAGGCAGGCCAATTTCCTCGCCAGAGTGACAGAAACAGGGGATCCTAAAAGATTAGCTCATTTCCTTCGTTTCCTTAGGGAATAAAACCCATGATCTTCAGTTCCTCAGAGAAGTGAAAGTAGCAGCCAGGAATCCAGTAATTCCTGTTGTCTGCAGGCTTTATAAGTCTGCTGAGTGTGAGGAGGTGGCCTGAAGACGGCTGGGACTCCACTCACCGCTGTCCTCGGGACACTGCAGTCCTCGACCCAGCCCAGAGCCCAGGAGCAGCGCCAGGATGTCTCAGCCGCTGGCTGCCCTGCTTCTCCTCCTCGCCATCAACGGCGCCCTTGCCCTCAAGATCTGCTCCTTCAACATCAGGTCCTTTGGGGAAAGCAAGAGGGAAAACCAGAAGGTCATGGATGTCATTGTGAAGGTGAGCCCCTTTCTGTGGGAAGGATCGCTGGACCCTGTCCACTGCTTTCAGACTTGAAGAGACTCAGACTTGAAGTTAGTTCCTTGGGCTAAGGTAGCAGCTGGCTTGAAATTTTATAACAATAACAACAGCAGTAATTATAATAGTCACTTCACTTCTCTGTGTCATTATCACCTCCCTATAGGACTGTGTTGTTGTTGTTTTAATTATTTATTAATGAGAGAGAGAGAGAGAGAGAGAGAGAGAGAGAGAGAGAGAGAGAGAAACATCTATTTGTTGTTTCACTCACTTATGCATTCATTGGTTGATTTTTGTATGTGCCCTGATCTGGGATTAAACCCACAACCTTGACATCAGGATGATGCTCTAACCAACTGAGCTATCCGGTCAGGGACATGTGGGACTGTTTTGAAGAGCATATTAGCTGATAAATATAAAGCTCCTAAAGCAATACTTGGCTCCCAGTAAGCTCAGGTAAGGGTGGGCTACTACTATAATTCTTATCACCATTTATCGAATGCGTGTCAGCACTCTAAGTACAAGATAGTTGGAGACCAGGTGTAAGCTGATGCAGTGTCCCCTGACTTGTTTCGATCTAACTTGTTTTGATGGCACATTCCTATTGTCAGCAGATGAGCAGAATAGAGAGACCTTTCATAGTTTATCAAAAGTCTGTAAATATTTACCGAGAACTTGGCCTCCTGCTTTATCTTAGAGATTAAGAACAGAGAGTACATTCCTCTTTGTTGATCTCCTATTCAATATTTGTGTATAAAAGGCATTAGTAGTCAATAAAAGTTGCTACAATCTCTCGAAGACTCGTAGACCTCCCGACCCCACTGTCCTGTCTTTCTTTCTTTTCTCAATTCCCACCTCCCTACCTCAGCCGGGTTCAACCTGTCAAGCTGGTCCCTGACACAAGATTTCATTTAATAACCCTTAGGAAGGAAGATACTTATCCCCCATGTAGAGATGATGAACAATGAAAGGTGAAGTAATATCGTACAGCTGTGGGCGGGTGGGGAGCTGGGGTGCCAGCCAGCCTGGTCTTTTAACCATCCCTGCAGCACAGATTTTTTATTGCTTTCTACCTTCCTTTCTTCCTTCCTTTTTTCCTTTTTTTTCTTTCTCTTTCTTCTTTTTTTCTCTCCTCTCCCCTTCTTCCTTTCCTCCTCTTTCCCTGCCCCCACCCCATCAACCTTTTCCCCACTCCCAATTCTAATCTTTTTCTCCACTTAGATAAGACTTTTCTTGGATAATATAATCAATGCCTGGGAACTCTGCCCACAATTCTCTGGAGTCAGTTGACTCTTTTTACCCTACAGGTTAATTAATTATTTTTTGGTTAATCCTCACCTGAGAATGAATATATATATATATATATTTCAGAGAAAGAGAGAGAGAGAGAGAGAGAGAGAGAGAGAGAGAGAGAGAGAGAGAAACATCAACGATGAGAGAGAATCATTGATTGGCTGCCTCCTACATGAGAGAGAATCATTGATTGGCTGCCTCCTACATGAGAGAGAATCATTGATTGAGCTCGCAACCCAGGGATGTGCCCTGACCAGGAATTGAACCTGGGATCCTTCAGTCCACAGGCCGACACTCTATCCATTGAGCCAATCTGGCTAGGGCTGAGGATATTTTTTCCCATTGCTTTTCAGAGAGAGTGGAAGTGAGGGAGGGATGGTTGCTGAAAACTTTCCCAGGACTCTGACTGGGTGTTATTACTTTAGAAAACTCCGGGGGCACCGTGCTGTAGTGGGAATGCCAGGAGCCTAGGTTCACATCCCACCTAGGTTCTGCTCCCTGAGCCTCCATGGCCTTTCAGGAACATGGGCCTTACACAACCTGGAGCGCAGTGTGGCTGAGCAAAGTCAAGGTGAGGAAGGCAACAGGGCAGGTGATCCCAAACGTGAGCTGCCACTCTGTCATTAGGCAAAGTGGATGACAGTGAGGACTGGCACACTCTGTTCTAGCTCAGATGGTCTTTTCAGACCTGCTCATCCTTGCCCTTTGGATGGTACCCAAGGCCTTGGGGATGTCGGTTTTTAGCCAGGACAGCCATGCCAAGCCTATGAGAACCGTGACTCCCTGGCTCAACTGGAAACTCCGACACGTGAGGAAACGATTTCCCCACTTCCTCGTGGGGAGGGGCCCATGGAGAGTGGGTACCTACTGAATTCCTGTCACCCTCCTCACTTATTCCACCCGGGAAATGTCACCACAGGCTTAAGAGGCTGACATTTTGTTCTTTGGTGATTCCATGGAGGGGGCCTACAGTCAGCATCTCCCTTAAGCCACTGTGTCCTAGAGGGCTGACTGATGGACAGCCCATCACACCAGACACCACGCATGTCTGAAGTCTTTGTCAAGCCCCTGACCTTCTCCATTATTGCAAAGCCTCCCTGGAAACAGAGGCCATCGGAAAACAGAGCCGCCCAGAGCACTTACCGTGAGACTCAGATCCCAGGCTCCTGGGATAGTAGTACGTACAGGGGCCCTTGTCTGGGCACCTCCTATAGGCCAGGAACTTTATATCTTATTTAATACTGTGACGTAGGTGGCATTGTCCTCACTTTATTACTGAGACTCAAAATGGTGAAGTGATTTATTCAGGCTTCCATAGCTAGTAAGGAGAAGAACCAGGTTCAAATCCAACCACATAAGTGGAAATGCCTTTTCCACTCTTCCATACTGGATTTATCACGTCCGAGATGAGCCCAGCTTCATCAGGCTATAGTTGTTATGGCCTTTGTTGGGGAGGTTGGGGAGTGAGGGAGGCCTGCCTTCTTCTTCTTGGGTTTGTTGGCCGGAACCACGGGCAATTCTCCAGATGCCAAATCCTGCCCGGGAAAGGCTCCCTCTGCCTGTGACTTCGTCCGTTTGTGTCCTTAAAGAGTCGAGCTTGTTCATCCAACAAATACTCATTGAAGGGAGGCCATGGGCCAGACGCTCTGAGACACTGGGAGTGAGACAGTGGATAATATAACCAATGCCTGGGAACTCTGCCCACAGAGCTTACAGCAGCCGATCACTTAATTTAGGAGTGCTGACTGTCCTGGGCCCTTAATATGCATCCAAGCTCAGCCTGACAAACCCTCTGATTAGTAGACTCCTTTTACAGATGAGCAACTGGAGTTCAGAGAGGTGAAGAGTGTTGCCCAAGGTCATGGAGCAGAAGTGAGGCCTGACTGACCCTGTCCGGGCTCTTCCCCACCCTGCTGGCTGCTCCCCGTTTAGGGGCATGAAAGAGGCTTTCATAGGCTGCCGTCTGCCCCAGGTTTTTCTAGAATTCTCCAGGCTGCCCCTTCCCCTCTTCCCAGGCTCACTCATGGCACCGCCGGCTGGGATTCCCTCACCACTAGCCATGCACTGCTCCTTCTCCCCTCCCCTCTGTGAACAGTCAGGGGAGTCTCACTGGGTGTTGGGGCTGGGAAGGCCTTCCGGGGACCCTCCTCCTCAGGTACTCCTCCTAAGGAAATGGAGCCAGGGGAAATATATTTCTCCTTGTCTGAAATATATTTTTCTGGCCTGAAGTTGGGGCAGAAAAAACTGTGTCATGAATGAATTTGAAAACTGAATAATGATTGTGGGGGAAACACAATGTAATACTAGGTTGGGGAAAAAAAAGATGGAAACTGTATGATAAATATTGCCATTGTTTGCTGAGCATCTGTTCTGTGCCGTGGACTGGACAGAATTTTATATCCACTATGTCACTGAATCCCTATGAGGGGGGATCATCCCAGTTCCCAGATAAAGAGGCTGGCATTCAGGGAGCTTACGTGGCTTGTTCAAGGTCACACAGCTGGTGAGTGATAGAGTCAAGACATGAATCCAAGGCACAGCCAGTGTGGCTCAGTGGTCGAGCATTGACTTATGAACCAAGAGGTCACGGTTTGATTTCTGGTCTGAGCACATGCCCGGGTTGTGGGCTGGATCCCAGTGTGGGGAATGCATGAGGCAGCCGGTGGATGAGTCTCTCTTATTATTGATGTTTCCATGTCTCTCTCCCTCTCTCTTCCTCTCTGAAATCAATAAAAATATATATTTTTTAAAAAAGACATGAACCCAAGGCCATCTGACTCAGAGTCCATACTTTGAACCCATGGGCTAGTCATTTTGCTGCCACTTTTGTAAATAGATAATATGGAGAAATCATGTGGGAAAGGAACTTCTCCTGCATTCTTTACCTCTAAGCTCCTTCTCACCTTTCAGGCCCTTCAAATGCCCTCTCCTCCTTGGAGCTTTCCTTGGTGTCTGGGCAGAAGGAATTAATTATTCCTCAACATTCCTACAGCTGGGACTTGTTTAGTCCAAATGTCATGTCCCTCGCATGTTAGCTAGTTGTTTCCTTTGTCCCTCTCACTGGACCATCCGTCTTTCAGGGCAGGGCTGTGTTTTAACAGGTTGGCATGGTGACCTTTACAGTCCACCGACTGGAGTTCAAATCCTGGCTGCACCACCTCTGCTGGCTGTGCCTTTCAGCTCGTCACTTGGGCCTCTGAGCTGGTTCCCTCCTGCACGTCAGTGAGGGAAAGTCATTCATAGAGTTGGTGAGGCTCAGCGTAGGCTCACAATAATGTCAGGTCTTATAGTTATTATCATTGTGGTTATACCTCAGTATCCAGCCTGGTACTTTTCATTTACTAAGGGTTTAATAAATATTGATTATTATTATAGTCATTATTCAAGCAAAGCCGAGAGGTGGGAGGTCGGGTGTGGATTTGGATTGCCTAGGTTCACATTCTGCCCCAGCCACTGGCTGGGTGACTCTCGATGCTTTCCTCACCTCTCCGGAGCCTCAGGCTCCTTGTCTTTAAAATGGACACAGTAACAGCACCTCCCTCAGGGAGCCCTTCATTTATTTTAGGCAAGAATTTAATTAATTTAACAATGCACCCAATTTGATACTTAAAACATAGTAAGTACCCCTCAAAAGGTTTTTTATTATTTGTAGTAAGTGCCCTCAACCCCTTGGGAATTCTCTCTCTGCAGATCATCAAACGCTGTGACATCATACTCCTGATGGAAATCAAGGACAGCACCAACAAGATCTGTCCCACACTGATGGAGAGGCTGAATGGGTAAAGATGGGGCCCCAGACCTTCTGTGGGTTCAAGGTCAAGTGCAAGGGCACCTGAAAAGCCCCAGGGAACTGACTTATGAGAGCAAGCACTCACTCTGACCACCAGTACACGTGGCCAACATGGCCTGGGCTTCCAACTCTGTTAGCCACAGTTCTAAGAACCTTCAATCAGCTAGCTTTAATATGATAAAACAAAATAAGGGAAACAGATGAGGAGCCAGGACAGAGAGGGAAATAAAAAAAACAGACAAGAGGCTGAGCTGAGAAGTGCTATTCTAAAGAAAGATCAGGTGTCAGTAGGAAATATGAAATGACCACAGACTGGGATGTTATGCAGCCATTATAAATCATGTTAATTGCAGAACAGGTTAGATCTAACCTGGCCAGCATGGAAAGATGGCTGCAATTGAACAGAACAAGTTCAGAATTGTAGGTAGAGCAACCCAGTTTATTAATCATATCACATTATAGAGGAATAAGAGTATGTTTGAGTTTGCATGGGCATAGAAGAAAGACTGGAAGGATATGCTCCAAACTGCTACTAGTGGTTACTGTAGGGTCTAACTTGGCCCCTAAAGGTCCCCTCTGGTTTCTTCCAACTGAACCTGAGACCATGCCTGGGGCTAGTCATGCCCTAGATTTCTCTGCGGCCAGAGGGAGTAACATCGGGTCAGGCTCTGCCAGGGTGGAGTGATCAGCAGGTTTGGCAAACACACTGAGAGTCGGGTTTCTCCGGGAAGGTGAGGGTTAGGGTCAATGGGACTTCATGGCTGTATCCCTAGTTCCCAGAACATAAACAACAGCTGGTTTGAAATTATAGTTCTGGGCTTGTTAGAAAATGCCTGGGGGTTTTCAGAGCAGGAAAGAATTTCCAATGAAAATGTGACTAAGAATCCTGCATATGATAAATGCTCAGGAGTGGTGCGTGGGTAGGTGACCAGAAAAGGTTGCTCCAACGAGGAGTATGAGCTGCAGCCCCAGCCAAGGCGCAGAGTGGGGTTTGGGCTGATTCTGGCCGGAAGCTTCTATGGTCTCAATGGTCTCTTACAGGTACAGGCCAAAACATATAGATTCCGGAGTAGGATCTGGGTTCAAATCCCAGCTTTGTGCTTACAAACTATAAAAATGGGGTAACAGTAGTATCCACCTATAAGGACTAGAAATAAAGATCCTGGCAGATGTTACATTTCCAGCCAATGATGGCCCTTCTTATTAGACTCTCCATGATGCCACTGGAGATATGGAGGCAGATTGGAGAGAGGGGAATCTCTGCAATAGGGAAATGTTTTTCTTTTTTAAGATTCAATGTAAAATCTTTGTTTTCTAGAAATTCAAGAGCCACAACATACAACTGTGTGATTAGCTCTCGGCTCGGAAGAAATACATACAAAGAACAGTATGCCTTTATCTACAAGTAAGTATCATCTATGCTTCCTGGAACATGGTTCATGTATAAACGATGGCTATGAATTTAATCAAAATGCATATCTTTTCTTCAAAATGAAATTTTGATCTCTAACCAGTTCTCAATATCATTAAAAGTAATTGCCGTCAAAATTGGGACTGGTGCAAAGTATTAACTCTTCAAACTAGAAAACACGAGCAGCTTCCTAACACCTAATGTGTTGGTTAACTCAGTGCTTGCCTGGTCAAGGGGTTCAGGGTTTCTTTCTTCTTCGTAATCAAGTCCTGGTCCAGGGATGGAAACCTGAGTTGCCCAGCACAGCTGACTCCAGAACTTCATATTCTCACCTTCTTCCTACTAGTAATTTGTTTTAAGTCTGAACATTAACTGTGGGTGCCCCAGATACATAGTCTTGCTCAGCTCTTTGCCTCCCAAAGGACCCTGGCCATTGAGAAGAGTTGACTGAGCCTTGTTCTCAAGGTAAAGATCCTTTCCAGCTCTCGAGCCCACTTGGGAGGCTAACGAAGCTATGGGAACCTACATAATTACTTCTTGAAAGAAGTAAGAAGACAGCTGACTCGGCTGGGTGGACTTCTTTTTTCTCCTCTAGGGAAAAGCTAGTGACCGTGAAGAAAAAATACCTCTACCATGACCTTCAGGATGGAGACACAGATGTATTTTCCAGGGAACCTTTTGTGGTCTGGTTCCAGTCACCCCAAACCGGTGAGACCCACACACCTCTCTTGCCCATGATCTCCCCAGAGCAAATGGGCAACAGCCCTAAAGTGTGAGCTGTGACCCTGGAGTTTATGCAGCATCTTTAGGGAGGTTTTAGGCTTGATGGAGAAGGCCATTAAGATCTTTAATACCTGACGCTAGCCAGTTTGGCTCAGTGGATAGAGCATTGGCCTACAAACTGAAGGGTCCCGGGTTCAATTCCGGTTAAGGGCACATGCCAGGGTTGTTGTCTCAATCCCCAATAGGGGGCGTGCAGGAGGCCACCGATCAATGATTCTCTGTCATCGTTGATGTTTATATCTCTCTTTGCCTCTCCCTTTCTCTCTGAAATCAATCAATCTATCTATCTATCTATCTATCTATCTATGAACTTGTAATGACTGTAGAAGATGCAGTATAGTTTGATGGCACCAGGCTGGCATCTCAGAATGCCATGACTCAAGACCTCCCCAGCCTGGAGCCCCACCTTCTGGAATCAATGATAACTCCACTGTCTTTGGAGCATTTAGGCTGACAGGAATTATTTACCTTAATTCCTCAGTCCCAATCAAGTACAACCATTTCTTCATTTAAAAAAATCCCAGTGTTGGCCAGCAAAGTTGAACTCTTCAACCTAGGGTCTCCCTCTAGTAACTGCATAGAAGTCCCCTCCACAGAAATCCAAATGATTGCACCCTGAACTTGAACAACAATAGTACTTGTATTAGCCACCAACAATTGTTGATCACTGATTAGTGCCAGGCTCCTAGACTCCTTGAAACAAACAAAGATTGTCTCCACTTCAAAAAGATGGAGTCACTAAGCCAAGTTCACCCAGCACCTATTGAAGTAGATGAGTCAGGAGGATTGTGACCCAAGCCACCATCTCAGGAGCCCCACTGTGTGACACTCAAGTGAAGTCAAGAATAAATTTGGTTTGCCATTTGGAGGTGCAGAGAAGCAAATATATTTTCAGTACCTATATGTGCCAGGCACTGTCCCAGGCGCCAGACAAGATAGACAAGGTCCCTGCTCTCGTGAAGTTATATTTTAGTAGGGGAGACAGATAATAACCAAACAAGTACATGCAGAGCTGTAAGTGTGTACACTTATACCTACAAATATAAACCCCCTGAACTAGTTCTGCCCTGGGTCAATGACCTCAGAGGCAGAGTGCTGACAAACATAGGAGAATGGGGAGGGAATTCCCAGGAAGGAGAGAGAAGGAAGTGGGGCTATTGAGGGCAAGAAGTGCCCTTCAGAGAGCACGTACAATAATCCTTTCTCACGCACACGATTCACATTTAGCTGAACAGAGCAGTGTTCAGAGCACCCCCCTGCCCCCCTTGCTGACTATATTTTCTCCCAGTGAGTCCTTTGTGAATTGCTAACAAACCTGTCTTATTGAGCTTCCAACTTCCACTCTTCTCTTCCCCTTTCTCCCTCCTTGGGATGGCACCTCAGCCATGTCCTGTTTAGTTTTCTCTCTTGTTTGAGAAAAGCTCCTTATGTCCTCTCTATCTGGGGTTTAAGGTGCAGGAGTTAGCTGTTCATATATCTTTTAATTCATTCATTCAGTCAGTCAGCCAGTCAGTCCATCAGCAAACATTTTGAGCACCTCCAACGTGCCAGGCACGGTGCTAGATACTGGAGCCAAGCGGGTGAGTGGGACAGATGAGCCTGCCCTCACAGCCCTGGTTCCAGTGGCCAAACATGGAAGTAAAGCAAGGAAGTTCAGAGCATGAGGCAAGTGAGCGAGATGTATTGCCTAGCAGCGTGAGGGCCCACCTTCGATGGGGTGGGGACCAGGGAAGGCCCCTGGGAGTGACATTAGGCTGTGACCTGCAGAAATCAGTCAGAGGGGACTGGCAGATTGTAGAGGGAGGGCAGAGTGAGCACACATGCTCAGAGGTGGGGAAGGGCTTGGGGTGCACAGGGGGGCCACAAAGAGGATGGGGGGCAGTGGAGGTGTGAGGAGGAGAGTGGGAGATGAGGCTGCTGGATCTGTGTCCTGGAGGCAGGCTCCAGGTCCTGGCTCCCCACTGTGTGACCCCCCAACAGCACCCAGCTCCCAGGCAGGAGCGGGGGCCCAGGCACGGAATGAGGGGAAGCCGGAGGACTAGGCGAGGAGGCGTCCGGAGCACAACAGCGCTATGAGCGAGTGGGCCAGGCAGGTTCCGCGGCCGCCCGCATCCCTCCCTCGGGCCTCTCAGTGCCTCCTGGTGGGGGCCGGTTTTCAGACACTTCCCAAACATCCACTTTATTTTTTAAATAACATTTTTGTTTTTTTTGTGTTTTTTTTTTCCTGAACTGACATGCTTTGATTTTTTTTCATTAGAAAAAAACTTCTTAGTACAAAAGCCAGCCTTATTATTTTTTAAAAACAGAAAATACAGTTTTTTTTTAAAAAATGGGAAAGTAGAAACACCCGCAGTGCCAGCAAGGAACACGGCCTCCCAGCTTCTTCTTAGCCGTG
The DNA here is from genome assembly GCF_951640355.1 of Cnephaeus nilssonii. Classification (NCBI taxonomy): domain Eukaryota; kingdom Metazoa; phylum Chordata; class Mammalia; order Chiroptera; family Vespertilionidae; genus Cnephaeus; species Cnephaeus nilssonii. The sequence continues at coordinate 45,714,124 of NC_137088.1, read as the reverse complement.
CAGGGCGAGTGGGAGAAAAGAGGCTCTCGTGTCCGGAAAACAGCCGCCTCGTGATCCTAAGATCCTGCACCTCCCAGCCGCGGGCTGGACCCCCTGGAAGTGGGGGCCCAGTGGCAGGGTGCGTGCCTCCTGGGAGGACAGCCGCTTCCCTCAGCCCTGCCCTGGGACCTGGCAGGGGAAGTGCGTGACCTCCGCCTCCTTCCTGCTCCCCAGCTGTCAAGGACTTCGTGATTGTCCCCCTGCACACCACCCCCGAGGCGTCCGTTAAAGAGATCGACGAGCTGGCTGATGTCTACAAGGATGTGAAAGGCCGGTGGAAGGCAGAGGTGACGACCCGCCCTGTTTGCTGGATTGGGGCGGGATGAGTGACGCCCCGGGAGGGTGAGGGGCTCAGAGCCTGTGCAGACCACCCCTCCGGGGCCTCCCGGTGGGCCCTTCCTCAGCCCTGGATGTCCTGCTTGCTCAGTCTGCCTGGGCACCCCGCGTGGGCCTTGGGGCTCACACCTGCTCCCCGCACAAAGGCTGCGGACGCTCAGGGAAGGACCGGCTGGTGCCGGGCCCTGTGCGGCGGCTGGACAGGGACGAGTGAATTGCATCCTCCCAGTGACCCCACAAGGTCGCTACTCTTACCACCCTCACTTTGCAGGCGAGAACAGTGACACACAGAGGCCGGCAGTCTCCCAGGTGCCAGTGACAGAATCTCAAACTGGCAGAAGCCAGTTTCTTGGTTCTTGTACCTAAGATGTCCAGGAGTGGCTCAGGCACAGCTGGTCCAGGGCTCCGGCAGAGAAACCAGGGCTTGGCTTGTCTCTGTCCACCCTTGGCCCCCCTTTCCTCTGGGGAGTGGGGGGGCGGGCTCCAGGCTCAGGATGGCTCCCCTCTGGACGGCAAAACGGCCACCAGCAGCTTCTAGACCAAATGACAAATTCCCTCTCCCACAATGCAGCAAATACCCTGGGAGGGAGTCTTATTGGCTCTGATTGGGTCACATGCCCACCCCTGCACCCATCACTGTGACCAGGGGGCTGAGAGGCTCTGACCGGCCAAATCTGTGTCAGCTCCACCCCGACCTCATGGACTGAGGGGAGGGGGGCTGCCATTCTCATAGCAGGACAATACATCCACCATCCCGTTGGCCTCCATGATTTCCTCAGCTGGAAAACAGGGACGCCACCACCTGTGGCTGTGAGGTCTGCGGGAGAGCTTGGCAGCCACGGACGTGCTCAGGGGGCTCTTCTGCACTCTCCTTTCCTCCTGTCGGGATGTGACTCTGTTGGTCTCGTCCTCCTCCTCAGCTCCACGGCTGGAAGTGCAAACGAGTCAGGTGTGGCCCAGAGCTGGGGCATGGAGAACTCGGGGGTGCCTTTCATTGCTTCCTTGTCAAGAGCAGGTCAAGAGAAAGACTCCCTCATTCAACAAGAACTTATTGAGCATCTGTTAAGTGCTGGGTACTGGGGAGGTATCACTGGCCCAAAAATGAACAAGAGGAGAAATCCGTGCCGAAAAAGCCTTCCGTGAGGCAGACTGGGGGTCAGCTCTTGGTTTCACCCCTTGGACCCCCCAGCGGAGTGGTGTAGAGCAGGCCCTCTATCCTGTTTCCACGGGCGCTGAAGGTCCTTCCACCTCCGAGTGTTTGTGAGATTGAAATGAAACTTTATGAAGCACTTAATGCTGGATTTGGCGCACAGAGCGTGCTCCGTGAATCGTGCCTTTATTAATAGAAGCTGGTAGTCACTAGGGTTAAGGATGACATCCTGCCCTCAACTGTGCCCATCAGTCACAGGGAAAACCAGGACAGAGGTCAAAATAAAACGTTTTTGAAGAAAACTCCAAAGTCAGCAACAGCCCCAAACAATAGCACAGACAAGGAAATCTGCACTTCCTCAGGATTGGGGAATATTGAAATTCTGTCCCAAGAGCCCTCCACGGAAAAACACATCCAAGATAGGATGCTTCTGTTGGTGACCTAAGGTTCTTCTCACTTCCTCCATAGACAAGATTTCCACAGGAATACATTTCCAACTTCAGGACAATGGGAGGGAGAGAGCTGTGCCCAGGCTGTCAAATACACCACCCACCTTCATTTTTCCTGCTTGGAAACAAAAGGTGTTGCTTCATTCATATGTTTGAGCCAGAGAGAAAAGATGCGAGGGAATCCATTAGCAGCCTTCTCTCATCCCCACCTAGCCCTGCATGAATTAGAGACGTGGTGACTAAGAGCAGGAGGGAGCAGCTGCAGCAGACACCCCCTCCCTGTAAAGAACACCCTCCCTTGTACACACCTGCCTGTCAAATACTCATCAAAAGTGTGACTCAACTTCATTTATATATATGTTTTGAATGACAATTCATTATTTATGATCTCATGGGGATCAGGGACCCAGCAGCAGCCTGGCTCAGTGGTTCTGGCTCCTGCTCTCTCTGGGGCGGCACAGTCAGACATCAGCTGGGATTTCAGTCTCTGAAGGCGGGGTCAGGGCTGGACGAGTCCCTCCACGCTGGCTCACTTGCATGGTTAGCAGATGGGTGCTGCCTGGAGGCCTCCTCCCTCTCCCTGTGGGTCTCTCCATGTAGATTGGGCTTCCTCACATAATGGTGTCTGGATTCCAAAGATGGACATCCTGGGGCTCCACACCTCTCCCCTCTAACTCTGGAAGTAGCTTGCTCCCTCCTCCCTCTGTACAGTCCCCTCTGTGACTTGGCTTTAAACTGTGGCCTCTTCTTGTAAAAAGCAAAAAGAACTAAGGAAGACCCTGTGTTCGTTTGCCAGGGCCGCCATAGCCAAGTGCCAAGGACTGGGTGGCTTAAACAACACCAATAAGTCAGGGAGGCTAGAGGATCGAGATCAAGGTGTGAGCAGGTTGGTTCCTCCCGAGGCCTCTCCCTTTCTAATCTTCTCTTTCTGTGAGGATACCAGTCATACTGGATTAGGGTCCACCCATATAATCTCATTTTAACTTAATTACCGCTTTAAAGGTCCTTCTCTCCAAATAGGTCACATTCTAAGATACTGGGCTTAGGACTTCAATACACGAATTTGGGAGAGACACAATTTATCCCGTCATTTCCTGAGCATGGAGGACGGAGTCATTGCCGGCAGTGCTGAGTGATGGAGTTTGGCAACAAAGCCCAATCCGGCGACTGATGCTCCACATCATGTCTTTCAGAATTTCATCTTCATGGGCGACTTCAATGCCGGCTGCAACTATGTCCCCAAGAAGGCCTGGAGCAGCATCCGCCTGAGGACCGACCCCGAGTTCATTTGGCTGATCGGGGACCAAGAGGACACTACTGTCAAGACGACCACCAACTGTGCATATGACAGGTGGGAGCCAGCTGCCGCACCCGCTGGCCCAGACGGTGCTTCCTATGCATTAGGAGAGGCGCCCCCTCTGGTCAGAGGAGGCATTTGGCTCGGAGAGCAGAGTCCCATTTCAGGCCTCTCCGCCTAGAGCTTTGCACAGCCTACAAACTGCAGGAACTGGGCACCCTAGTTCGGCAGTGGCAGGCATGGGCTTCGGTCTCAGACTGGCCTGGGTTCAAACCCTCACTCTACCACTTAATATGCCCGTGACTAAGAGACTTGTGCCTTTGTTTTCTCACCTGCAAATGGAGATTAGAATAGTACCTCATGCATGGACACAGGATGAGAATTAAGTGAAGTGGCATATGTAAATCTTATAACACAAAGCCTGCCATATAAGCGCTCAGTGCATTCGTTGCTGTTAATTATTCCATCACAAAGACATGTCACAGTTTACTCATCCAGTCCCTTATCATTAGGCATTAGGATTGGGCATTAGGTTATACTATTCAGGGTCAGTTATTTAAACATTTCTGCTTCTATACGTACTTTACGCATATAGTTATGATTTCCTTAAGGTGGAACTCTAAAACGTGAAAGCAGTTAGAGCAAGGAAGTATTTACACTTCTAAAGCTTTTGCTGCACACCCCTAAATGAAAACACACACATTCAAATAACTGCAGGCCCTTGTATGTGTAAAATCTCCCTGGGGATGTTCCATCAGCTTTCACCTTTGCTCCCTAAGGCGGAGGGAGGCGGTGAGAATGCCTGAAGCCTGTGAATGCTCATGACCTGGCCTCCCATGGCAGAGACGGCAGGCAGGGAATCCCCTGGGAGCCCTGGCCCCACGCTGGCTTCCGTTCCCAGGGCTTAGCCGGCCACGGAGAAAGCATGCGATGGCCATCTGCGAGTCCACGGTTGTTCTCACTTCTCTCGTTTTGAGGTCTGGCTTTCGTTTTCACCCCATGACCTCCTTTGTTCCTCTTGGAGCTCTCAGGGCTGGTGTGTCCAGTGCAGAAGTCGTCACCCCAGCCCTGGCAGGTGGAAGCAGCCCTCGCAGGGGGTGGGATGGGGGGGGGGAGCAGAGTCAAGGTGGGAGGCCCTGGGAGACTGAGCTCCCTGCACCTCCCTCCGTTTTGAGGGGCTGCCAGCAGGGGACATGCCAGTTGTGTGGCCTTGGGCACATCAAGTCCATTCTGTGGCCCCATTCTTCTCCCAGCAAACGCGAGGGAGGTGATGGGAAATGTTGAAGCAGAACAGTGAATCCCAGGGAGAGAAGGTCACAGCAGATTAGGTGGGGTGGGGAACAGGTTAAAACGGTGTTCCCTGGGACCCCAGGTTACACACATGAATGCCAAAGGATGGCAGATGACATGTGATACTTCCCTTTTTATTAAATTTATTGGGGTGACACTGGTTAATCAAAGTATGGAGGTTTCAGGTGCACACCATCTGTATACTGTATTGTATGTTCACCACCCCCCGTCAAATCTATGTTTTCCTTAACAGCATGTATCTTTTGTGGTTTTTAAAAAGGCATATAAATGTGGGGTATTTTTGGACTTAATGCGAGTCTTTGTTCTGTGTTCAAATATCTTTTGAACACCTCCCAGGCGCTGGGCCAGCCTCGGAAGAGCTTAGCAGGGTCAGCCGGCCCACCTGTGTACGTACCTACGCGTAGAAGTCAGAAATGGGGGAGCCTTCACTATGTCCTTTTTGACTCTCCGGGTTGGGAAGGATGGCTTTAAGAAATCTCCAGCTGCACGTGAAGAGTTTACTTGTGGGTGGAGTTCAGAGTTAACCAGGTGGTGGCGTTCGCCAACACAGGACACCCGTCAGCCCTTCGGAGTCAGGGAGCGCTCGGTGGACGGTCACGAACCAGCAGCTGGACTCCTCTTGTCAGGCTTTAGTCAGTCTGTCTGGGCCACACAGACCCCAACTGCATCCCCCCCCCCCCACTTGGTATCCATTAGCATCCATGTTTCCAAAACTCAGTTAACTATCATGTACCCATTGGGTTTTCTCCATATTTGTCTTTAAATACATTCGTTTCTTACTGAAAAAAAAAAAAAAAAAACACAACTAATTTTAAAGGAAATGTCGTAATACCAAGGCAAGAAACCAGCATCATTTGCCATAAGTCGAAAATAACTGTACAAATAATTCCAGTGAAAACCGAACCATGCAAATTCTGACTTAATTCTCTTGCCTCTTTACTGCGTGCAGCCTGCTCTCTCTTGGTCAACATGGAAGCTTAGGGCACATTAAAGACACGCCGGCACCTCTCTCCATCATCAAATCAGGGAAAGTGAGAAATAACGGCGAAGGAAATGACAATCTTAGAATGCACGGTACTGCTATGTAGTGTCCATGTATCACATGAAGTCTTCTCTCCCACCACCAGGGCTACCTGTCCACACAGGGAGACGCTGTCCTGGTGCCCACAGGGCCCAGAGGAGCTAATCCTCTTTCCCAATCTTGGGCACTATCCTGAGGGTCCCAGGCTAAGCCCAGGGGTGGACTTTGAGCACCGCATGACAGGTCCAGGCTGCTCAGTCAACTGCAGATGTCAAACATGGACCTTGGTTTGATCTCAGAAATCAGCGGTGGGTCAACAAGACTGTCTTCCCTCCTCTTCTGTAGGATTGTGCTGAGAGGACGAGAGATCGTCAACTCCGTGGTGCCCAAGTCCAGCAGCATCTTTGACTTCCAGAAAGCGTATGGGTTGACTGAAGAGGAGGTATGGCCGCCCCTTGTCTTTCGAAGCCACTGTCCTGGGCAGATGGGTTGGTGTCATCATTGAGGCCACTACTAGAGACCTAACCTTGGGCCATTGGGCCTTGAGTCTCAATGCCTATGGCTCTGTGATTTGAGGACCTGCCTAGGCTTCTAATTCAGCTGGTCCAGGGGCGATGCTCACCAGGGTGTGTTCTGTTGGGTGACTCTGGGCATTCCATCTTCTCTCCTGAAGCCTGAATTTGCTCATCACGAACGTAAGAGTGCCTCCTCATTCTCAAGTGTGTCTCCCTTTCATCCTCACAGGCCCTGGAGGTCAGTGACCACTTTCCAGTTGAATTCAAACTACAATTTTCAAAGGTCTCCACCAGCAGGAAAAGATCTTTCTCTTCAGGGAGGAGAAGCAGGGCCCGCCGCTCCTAGGTGCAAGGGCACCGTTTTATTAACCATTTCCTGCCTCTAAATAAACAGCTCTAACAGCACGATCTGCTCCCTGCAGCCAGGAAACAAGATTGGCCCCGCTGCCCTCATTTTTCAACTTGGATTTAATCCAACTTGACCCGAATTGGGAGGAGACGCTTCCATTATCCCCCGTGGCTGGTACCTCCCCTGAATTGTCCCGGAGGAAACAGGGCGTTTGCAGCCAAAAGGAGGGTTTTCCCACCCTGAACCCGAGCCCTGCTGCCAGCACGGCCGCTGCCCAGCCTGGCCCCGGAGAAGCTGCCGCAGGGGGAAGAACATCCGTCTTCAGTCTCACGAGGAACCCTGTGCCACCAGAAATGACCAGAAATGCCTAGGCCCCAACTGCACCCCATGATTCGGGCAATTCGCTGTTTGGGGAATCTGGCCCCCTTGTCTGAGGTCGGGCCACCATCACATCTCACAGGGATGAGGGAGGAAGGCTTCTCCCACCTGACCTTCCTGCCTCTGAATTGTCCTCCAACTCAGCCAGCCCAGTGACCACCAGTGTCCTCCTTTGAAATCTCATTCTGACCACAGGCCACCCTCGTTCTCTCCCCCCGCCCCTTAGAAATCCCACCACCATTTGGAGAGAGCCCAGAGGTGTTGGACACCGCGAAGGTCCCTATATCGGGGGTGTCATGTCAGACTCCCCTTCGTCCCACCTGGCACGTTGCGCCCAGCAGGGCCACTTTTCCCTGTGCCCACGTGCCCTGTCCCATCCCAGAGCCGGGGCGAGGGGCCGGCCCCATGTCTGCTGCATCCCTCTGTCACATTCACCACATTGCATTTGTCACCAAGGCCACTACTGGGGCTCCTTGGGGACCCAGTGGATCACAGGCCCAGGTGATGGGCAGAGAGCGAGGATTTTATCCTATTTCTCGAACCAAAGAGCTGCAGAAGGCCCCGCGGCAGGGCACACGCTACCTGCATCCTGAACGGTGGCCGCTCTGGTTGGTTTTGCTGTTTTTCCTTACATCGCTTCCTTGTTCAAGCAGCACATGAACATGACGAACTACACGAGCAGCACCAGAGAAAAAGCAGGGACAGAGGATGCCGCCCCCATCGCTCCATCCCCCCTTCCTGTCTCAGAAGCAACCCCTCTTCCCAGCTATGCCTTCCTCCAGCCTGTACACCAATGAGCACATGTGTAACCTTGGAAAATACAGAGGAAAGCACACTATCGGCATGCTCCCACTCTTTGCTTACTTCCCTTAACATATTAGGGCGATGAGGCTTTTCATATAAGAAAACTGACCACAAGCTTGATTTTTGAAATTTGGTAACATCCGAGGGAATAGAATCAAAAGGCCCTGCTTAAGCGGGGAAAACCATTTCTCCAAACATGCCACTAACCTCAGAGGTCTCGCTGGCGCGGGCAGGGGAGGTGGCGAGGCTGTCAGGCTTCCGTCGCCCCCTCTTCTGAGAAGGGCCGCCCCAGAAAACGTCCAGTCCAAACGGTCAAGCCGGCACTTCACAAATGAACTTATGTCGCAGGAGAGAGCGTCCTTGTGCCCACGGGCCAGCGTCGTGGCTGGGACGGGAGTCCTGTGCTGGTGTGTGTGTGTGTGGGGGGGGGGGGCAGGAGAAGTGGACCAGACCCTAAGAGAGGGTGCCCGAGGCCCTGACCTGGCCCCACCACCCTGAGGCCTCCTTGGTGACGAGCCATCCCTCTGTCCCTGCACAGAGGAGGTTACAGGAGCCACGGCATCTGCCAGCTCTCAGTCCGGGCAAACTGCTGGGCACGGGGGCAGGGGGCAGGGGGCAGAGGGGAGGCACAGAGTGGGGCTTCTCACTGGCCACAGCCTGAAGCAGCTGCAGACTCCCCTCACCTGCCCTGTTGCCCTGGGTCACCTGCCTGGACGGGTTCCCATGGCCCTTCGGGGAGCACGCCTGGTCCTAGGCACTCTCTCAGCGTCAGCTTTGCTCAGAGGGTTTGAAACTGCGCACCTGTTGCCACGGGAACCCCCCGCCCCGCCCCGAGCCTGTCTCTGGAGGCCTGCACCTGCCCAGGAGCCTTAACAAGCCCCCGTGGCTGCAGGCCAGACTTCTCTTTCGTGAGTTGTTTACCGAGGACCAGATTTTAAACTCACTCTCCGAGCGAGAAGAGGCACAGCATGAGGGCCAGCTCACTTTGGAGCCACCCTGGCCGTGGGACATCGAGCAGGTCACTTACCTTCCATTTCCTTAGCGCCCGATGGGGTTAATGCGAGCGTCAGCCTCCCATGTGACGATTAAGTAAGATAATGCCGGTAAAACGCCAGGCGCCTGACACCAGGTCAGCCCTCCACAGGTGGAGGCTGGTTTTCATGAACAGGACTTGCTCCGTGGAAGGGTGGGCCACTTTAAGTTTGGAGGCATGTGGCTCTCGAGAGTTTAATGATTGGGAATGAGTTTTCACCATCCACTTCTTCATTCAGCTCAGCAAGTATTTGGGCAAGTGAGCCCCGAGAAATGGAGACGCCCCCACTTCCAGTCCTGTTATTTTCTCTTCCTCATCAGCACCCCTTTCCTGCCTCCCCCCTCCCTTCATCCTGTCCCTGTGTGTTTGCGGGGGGGGGGGGGGGTGTGGGAGGGCGGGGTGAAGGAGCGGCTCCAAGCCAGCAGCTCCTGTCCCTGGGGTTGGAGCGGAAAGTAAAGGCAGCTCCACACCGGGAGAGAAAGGGCCAACCGCATCCCTCTCCCCAGCCAGGTGGGCGTGTGGGAGGGCAGAGCCATGAGGGGGGTCACACCTGCATCGCTGCCACGTGTCCCCATCAGAGCTTCCACCCAGGTGGCCCTGAAGGCGGAGGTCACAGACTCTCAGCCACAGTCACATCTTGAAGGAGAGTGGGTTACCCGAGCCTCAGGCCCCGGGCCCCAGCAGCTCCACGCCTTAGAATTCAGAGAAGCTACTGAAATGAAGTGACACTAAGGGAATTTCAAGGAAACAAGGACGTGTGTACACACACACACACACACACACGCATGTGCACTCACTTGATTCTTCAGAGAAAATTAATTGGGAAACTATGAGTGGCCTGAACGGAACACTAGCCGAGTGATTGCTTGGTTTCTGAGGTCTCCATGTAAGCGAGACGGCTGCAGAGAGACGCCAGGCTCCTCAGGGCCAAGGGCAAAGGGGGCTGCCCTGGTCCAAGTCACACAGTCTTGCTCAGTGATAATCAGTTGCTTCCTCTCTGGTCCCACCACCTCCACCATTGTTCCCTGTCATCTGTTTTCCCAACAAGCAGGGTGTGCTTCCTAAAATGCAAATTTCATCCTATGCCCCCAATCTCCCTGCCTGACACCCTCAATGGCTCCCCATTTCTCTCTGGGTAAAGACCCAAGTCCTTCCCAGATCCTGAAAAGCCCTGTATGTCTTGGCTTTGACTTAGCTTTCCAACTCCATTTTCAACCGTCTGTCCACTATAGCCACCCCGTTTCGCTCCTCCGTTCATTCATGTTCTCCCCAGCCACTGGGCCTTTTCACGTGCTGTTCCCCTCTCCTGGATCGCTCTTCTCCCCCATTCACTTAGCAAACTTTTTCTCATTCTTCAAAACTCAGCTTAAACCCCGCTCAGTCAGGGGGGCCTGCTCTGACCAGCTCCCCCAGTCTGTTCTGGGACCCTGGGTTACACCTTCCCACAGCGCCCCGTATGGCTCCTTCTTCACCCTCATTATTCGTGTAATTACTTGTCCAATGTCTGTGTTTGTACATTTTTGTATGTTAATTTATGAATGATTTTTTTTTCAGTTAAAAATACAAATTCAAGAACCCTGTCCCCCAGATTTTAAAAAGATAATAGTTTTTACAGAAAGAAAATATTTGAGCAAAAGATAGCAGATATTGAGTAGTAAATTGTTGTATTTTTTCTTTTAGAAATCCAGATGGAAATGCCTAATTTAAAAAGTTAAGGAATGCTTTCTGAGGGCATAAATTAGGGTTTGAAAAATTAACAGTGCCCTCTAGTATGTTAACGTTTCTCAAATAATATTTGAAGTTTATAAAATGGGATGTCAACAGGACTGAAGAACTAAAGCCTTAAAATCCACTAAAGGTAAACATCACTGTGGTTCCTTTTTCCCCCTAAATATATCTTTATTGATCAGAGAGAAAGGGAGAGGGAGATAGAAACATGAATAATGAGAGAGAATTATTGATTGGCTGCCTCCTGCCTGCCCCCTACTGGGATCAAGCCCACAGCCTGGGCATGTGCCCTTGACTGGAATTGAATGCAGGACCCTTCAGTCCCCAGGCTGACGCTCTATCCACTGAGCCAAACCAGCTAGGGCCACTGTGGTTTCTTGACCTTGGCCTGTGGTTCCTTGAACTTGCCCTTTACCTGCTTGCCTCAGGCCTTTGCACATGCTGTTCCCTCTGCCTTTCCTTCCCTCTTTGCCCCTCTTCCCTGCAAACACAGTGTCTCTCTCTCCATAGGTCTAAAGTTTTCATGGTCTTCAAAACTCCATGAAATCTCCCCTTCTCTAAGACAAATGCCACACACACACACACACACACACACACACACACACACACACTCCCCAGGTGACCCAGGTTTGGGCTGATTGGAGCAAGCCCATGTTCCTACCTCTGAGTTCCCTGATGGCAGGAGAAAATGTATTAGTCATTTGTAAAAATGCCTCCTGACCCTCTCTGCTTTAGGAAACTCTATTTCCCCTATCAAATGCCCTGGGTGTTTCATTTCATTTTTCTGACTTATTTATTTTGAGATTTCTGCTTGAGAATTTTCTAAAAATATATGTTACTGATTTTTTTTACAGAGAGGAAGGGAGAGGGATAGAGAGCCAGAAACATCGATGAGAGAGAAACATCGACCAGCTGCCTCCTGCACACCTCCCACTGGGGATGTGCCCACAACCAAGGCAGGTGCCCCTGACCGGAATCGAACCTTTGAGCCAAACCGGTTTCGGCATGCTTGAAAAATTTTAATAGTTTTATAGAAGCTAGAGGTGAAAATATCTTTAAAGATGGTAATAATGATAAATAATGATAATAACAACTGCCATTTGCCAAGGCTTGCTCTGTGCCAGGCTGTGCTCTAAGAAGGCACAGCGGTATACACTATCTCACTAAATTCCAACCACAGCACTGAAAATGTGGGGTTTGTTGTCTCCATTTTATGGATGAGGAAACTGAGGCCCAGAGAAGTTAAACAACTTGCCCACGGTCACACAGCTGGTGAGTGGAGCCCAGGGCGACTCCTCTATGAGGCATCGTAGGCGGAGGGTCTAGGGCCCATGAGACTTTTAGGGCTATGGAAGTGTTTTGATTTCTTTGAGAATAAGAAGGGAAAAATAAAATTTTAGGTTGAAGAAAAATGTTAATGTATAGTATTAATATATTTTCTTTTAATTAATGTAGTTGTAAAATATAATTCATTTTTAATACTGTTTTGAGAGAGAGAGGAAGGTAGAGGGATAGAGAGATAGAAACACTGATGAGAGAGAAACATCGATCGGCTGACTCCTGCACCTTCCCTAATGGGGATCAAGCCCGCAACCCAGGCACTCGGGGACCTCTTGGTTCATGGGTCAACACTCAACCACTAAGCCGCACCAGCTCCATGTAAAATATAGCTCTTACTACTGTTTTTTAATGTAAGAAGGGATTCATGAAGTCAAAGGTGCCTAAGACCCACAAAAATCTTAATGTGGCCCTAGTGCAGTCAGAAGTCAAATCAGGTCAGCCTGCCCCAAAGTGCACCTTTTCACAGTCTGGTGTCAGCCCATGTTACAGCTGAGGACGTGGAAGTCCAAGGCTACACAGCAGAGAAGACAGAGCCCAGCGGAGAATGCGGTTCCCCGGTCCAACCACCACACCCGGCAGACGGACAGCACCACCTGGTGGTATTTTGGGTAACTTCCCTTTAGTGAAAGGATGAGCCTAGAGAGGGTGCAGGTTCAAACACCCGCTGAAAGCAGCTGCCGGCCAGTCTACCCTTGGGCTTCCCTCTCAGCAGTGGAAAATCAAGCAAAGGAGCCACCTCCACAAGCTCTGGTTAGGTTATCATCGGAGTCCACACATCACCCCTACACACACACACACACACACACACGCACTCATACACACATGCACACACACTCACACTCACATGCACACTCACACACTCACACACACTCTCTCACACTCACAACACACACTTCTCCCCGGGTAACAAAATATCCCTCAGAGTTTGCAAAGTGCTTAGATTCAGTAGGGATCCCACATGAGCCAATTTGTAATTTTCTAGTAGTTCCATTAAAATAAAGAAACAACACAAACAAACAAACAAAAAAACAAGTAAAATTAATTTTAATAATATATTTCATTTAACCTCGGGTTCAGCCAACTACTACTATGGTCAAAGCTAGCCCACCACCAGTTTTTTTAAATAAAGTTTTATTAGAACTTGGTTATGTTCTGTCCACACTGCTTTTACACTACAACAGCAGAGCTGAGTGGTTTTGCAGTTCAGACCTGATGGCTCACAAAGCTGAAAATACTGCCCTGGCCGGTGTGGCTCAGTTGGTTGGAGCGCTGTCCTGTGCAGCAAGTTTGATTGGGTCAGGGCCTTACTTGGGTTTCGGGGTTGACCCGGGCGGCGGCCCAGGCTGGGGCTGGTGGTGGGAGCTCCGTGAGGAGCTGCGGTCACCGAGGGCCGAGGGCAGATGCTGGGTCCCGGGTAGCACTAGCGTCGTGCTCAGCAGGGACGGGCTGCCCGCACGGGGAGGGCGGGTGGCACAGCATCTCCTCTCCGCAGGGTCCAGCTGGACGAGGGCACAGGAAGGAGCCGCTCCTGAACCCCGCGGAGTTCACATTAGCTGGTCTGTTCGCTGAGGAAAATGGAAGACGCCGCTTTTGCTGTGAAAGGTTTTGGTGATGGGCTGGCACCTGGCATATATTGAAAGCCTGGCGTTCTTCACAACATCCCCTGGAACACAGAAAAGGCCCGGCTGAGCTGGGGCACCACGCCTCCGGCCAGCCCTCGCCCAACCCGAGGGGCCGGCAGGCACCCTCTGCTGCCACTGCTCCGGGGGCTAAGGCAGTGAGTCCTCTGCGCCGTTCGCAGCAGCCGCCGCCTCTCCCCGAGGACCCCACTCCTCCGAGGACCGATAGCTAACGGGCACGCCTGGCAGCTTGGCAACCTGGAGACCCTGCTTTGGCTCAACTGCCAGGATGTGCCTGATGGATGGCATGCAGGCCATTCCAATTGTTACCTATTTTATCCCCATCCCTACCCCACACTCACTTACCCCTCATCACACTGCTCCCCCAGTCTAGTGGCACCCCACCTGGCCCAGTGCTCTATGGTGAGCACCTCCAGGATCCTGCCCAAGGCTGAACGACCTGCCCCCCAATGCCCATAGGCTGCAAAACCTATCTGTTTAAATAATAATAATAATAATAATAATAATAATACCAGTCACCATTTGTTGAGCACTCACCATGTGCCAGGCACTAGATTGCTGCTTTCTCTGTGTAAAGGGCACTGGGGCTGACCCCGCTGGGGCTCTGGGGACAATGCCTTTAACCCCTGTTCCCCATGCTCTTTGCTCCCACTGGGTGACACAACTCTGCCTGTGACTGTGTGGGGAGGTTGGAGAAGTGGTCAGCAGAGGGTCTGTCATCTCTTCCCCGTCTGGCCCCTGGGCTGGTTGGGTTACTAACCGTTAGGGCCACGAGGCCAGAGCTTACACAAGGTTCCAGAGCAACTGTGAGCTTCAGCAGAACCCCTGCGGAGGCAAGTCTCCTGCCTTTGCCCTGAGCCCAGCATGGCCCTTGCACCCAGGGGGGTCCAGAATCAGAATCAGCTTCCCGGCTCCAATGTCGGGGTCACGGGAAGCCCAGGTGCATTGGCATTTCAGATAAACAAGAAATTATTTTCAGGGTCAGTATAGCCCATGCAATATTTGGAACATACCTACACTGAAAAAATTGTTCACCTGAAATTCAAACTAACTGGGCAGCCTGTATTTAAATTTGCTCCATCTGGTGGCCCCAGGCCTGGCAGCGGCTTCAGAGGCAGTGGGCAAGGATCGTGGGCCAGGCAGGGGGGGAACAGGGAAGTCCCGTAGGGCCCTAAAGGGAGACTCACTCTGTGGGTGCAGGGTGGCGGGCTGATTTCAGAAGAACCGGATGGTAGATAGGACTCAGGACACTGCTCAAACGCCCCCTCCCCAGCAGGCCTTCCTGACCGCCCTGTCTACCATAGCTCCTCCGTCTCCATCTCCTTCTCCTGGTTCCCCTCTTTTTATAGCCTGACTCTCAAGCATGGTCCATGGACCTGCAGCATCAGCGTCACTGGGGAGCTCTTTAGAAATGCAGAATCTCGTCCATCCAGTCCTTGCCTGCCAGATAAGAACCTGCATTTTAACAAGATTGAGACGCTCTGCTCTGTAGCAGGGACACATCACACACCTGTCTGTTGCCGGACCGCTGTGAGGGGCCCTGTCTTGTTTTCTGCAGTAGTCAAGGGACAAAAAAGGTCCTGGCACATAGCAGGTGCTCAGTAAACATTTGTTGAATGAATGAATGAACCAGAATTCAAACCCAGACATCCTAATTTCAAACTCAGTCACTCTTCTGAGCATTTGGGCCAGGGTTGGGATTCCGAAGGAGAGGGTCACGTGTTGAATGAATGAATGTCTGTCCTGCCCACCTCCTGTGGCTTTTGTGAAGATAATTCCTGTTCAATGTGTTTCCCACCTGATTTCCCCAAAACTCTGTGACAGAGAAAGGCAAATACTAATTTACTCCCATTTTTCAGATGTGGAAACTGAGGCCTGAGAAAGTCAAGATTCTCGCTGGAGCTCACACAACTTGGAAGTGGTATAGCCAGGCCTTGAACGCACACTTCCTGAGTCCAAACGGAGCCCTCCTTCCCTAGGCTATATATATTCATTGGATCATTCATTCCAATGTCACTGAGTACCAGCCCCAAGCTGGGAGCTGGGAGGACATGAATAAAGTTACCTATGAAGTCCTGGAACCCAGAGGGCTCACCAGACCAGATGCATATTCAAGGAATGGTGACACCATGGGCCCGGGGCGTTTGCAGACTCCAAAAGCTGCCTGGAGGACTCTCAGAAGACTTCCCAGAGGTGGTGACATATGGAAGTTAGCCAGCAGAGGGCGGGGCAGGAGGAACATTCCAGGCAGACACACCAGATGTGCAAAGGCCTGGAAGAGTGAGGGCGCCTGCCTGCTCAGAGAGAGGGAGCCAGGAGGGTGTGCTGGAGAGTGAGGGGTGATGAAGCACGAGGCTGGGGAGGGGGCCAGGCTGCCTGCGAAGGCCTGGAATGGCAAGAGGTGGTGGCCCTTACCCACGTGCCAGCCGTACTCCCAGGAGGATAAGATTGGATACTGAAACTTCTCCGCTGGCTTCTGCCGGTTCCGCTCCCGGAGGTACGAGGCCCGGCCTTGGCCATCGTGGGAGATGCCTTGGAAGAGCAGCTGCAGGGTGCTCGAGGGCACCGGCTTCATTTCTAAGCTCTCTGGCTTGGTCTGGCCTGCGGGCCCCCGCGTTGCTCTTTGGGCCTCCTGGATGTCCACTCTCCTGGACGGCGGGGCTCCGACCCCCTTGGTCTCTGGCAGCCCGGTCCTTCTGTCAGGGGAGCTGGTGGCAGGCAAGGTCCCCACTCCCAGGGGTGAGTGGAAGAGGGCCTGCTGGAGCCGCTTCCCGGGCAGGGACCTCTCCTTGGGGTACTTGTGGCCATGGTTGACCTTCCAGGTGGCTCGGGCGACAGCCTCCTTCCTGATGCGCTCCTCCCAGCGGGCTTGGCCCTGGGAGGTGAGCAGGTCCTTCATGGCAGGGAGGGGGATGGCAGGGAGGTTGGAGACATTCTGCCCACAGTTCTCTGGCCTGTGTTTGCACTGTTGGTGTCCTGTCTCCAAGGATACGTGTAGCCAATGAGGGCTGGGTTGCTAAGGTCCTGCTGGAGAGGAGGGGCTGAGGACAGGGGGGACTGGGGCCGTTCGCAGGCTGTAGGAGAGACCGGGCTGGAAAAGGGAGCAAAGCCACCACAACCCACCCAGGTGCTTGCCCCAGAGGGATTCAGGGCTCAGGGGTCTTGGGGTGATGCATGGGGTGCCATTGCCTCGATTCCATTTAGCAAACCTCAGTGTACACCTGCTATCCGCCAGGCATCCAAGGGGGTCCAAACAGAGGCCTAGTCTCCTCCTAAAGGAAACTCTGGACCCATGGCTGGGGATGGGGGTTGCCATGGCAACTCTGGATGCCAACTCCTAGACACAGCTCTGCCACTCCACAGCTGCGTGGCCTCATCGGCACATCCAGACGATCATGGAAAGTACCCTTAGCATTGAGAAAATGGCATTAGGCCAGTGTATCACCACGTGGGCAGTGCCTGATATAGAGCAGCCCTCCATGAGCGTCAGCGGCTGTCTAGCAAGTACCTGCCTGGCACCAGCTGTGCCCCATACGCTTTAAGTCACCCCTCGATGACGGGGCTTTCAGAGCCTCCTTTTCAGATGGGGAAGTGGAGGCTTCGGGCAAGGATGGTCATGCTCCAGGGCATGTGGTTGGTATGTGGTGGTACCTCTGTGCCAGGCCCTGAGCTGGGGTTTTCCTGAGGGATTTCACTGAATCCTCACAGCGACTCACTCCCAGGCTTCTTCAGATGAGGACACTGAGCTCAGCGACATTGAATGCTCACTCTGGGATGGACTCCAAAACCCATGGCCTGTATTACAAACACAAAACGCCACCATGGAGTGTGGCAAGCACCGTGAGAGAGGCACAGGCTGGGGGGAGGAGGGTGGGGCAGAGGAGGACCCACCAGTGCTCTGCAGCACCCCCCTCCCCCAAACAGGGCCCTCCAGGGGTGAAAGCCGGTGAGAAGGAGGTGAGTACCACTCGCCTTTTCACTCTGCAGGTTGCGCTCTCAGCGATTCCTTCAACCAACATGCATTTGCTTTTGAGCCTGTGGCAGGCACAGAGCCAGGCACCAACGGTAGATGAGGAGGGACAGAGTCCACATGCCCCCTGCCCTCAGGCGTTCACAGTCCAGAAGGGGAGAGAGACTCAGAACTGGGTGGGTGGAAGGGGAGGCGGGGAAGCGGGGTGGTGGTCAGGGAAGGCTTCCTAGAGGAAGCGTCCTTTGAGACCTGAGCTATGGACACGAGTGAGCCAGGCAGAGTGGGAGGAGACTCACAGAGCGGGCCCCCCTTCTGAAAGGCGGAGAGGACACAGCTGCAGGGACTGTCCTCAATGTGCCACCCGGAAAAACGAGGGCTCTGAGGAAGTTTGGGAAATCGAGAGCCAGCTGGTTAAACGGGACAACCTGGGTCTGCAGGCCTCCTTTGGAGCATCACAGTGGTCCCTGGTTAATGGTGCAAACACCGTTTTAATCCAGGCTTTAAAAACCTGGCTGTGAGCACCCTTCTTTCCAGACGGAGGGCCTTCTGTGTGCCAGGAGCTGCGAGCGAACAAAACCACAAAACGTCTCGCCTTCCTCAACGCCGCATCTGTACCTCCGGGGTATTGCCTGGCACTCGGCAGGTGCTTAGAAAAAGGCTCACGATGAGCAGGGCACGTCACCTTAGCTCGGTGGCAGCTGCGTGGACGGGGAAGGACGGAGGGACAAAGTCAGCAGTTGCGGGGCTGAGGGGTGGCAGGACCCGGGGGCGGGGTCCGATCCCTGAAGTCTAGAAAGCCTCCCTGACCCGGGCCGCCCCCACCCCCAGGCTGGTAAATCCAGGTGCAGAGAGAGAGAGAGAGAGAGAGAGAGAGAGAGAGAGAGAAGACCTTGCGCCTTCCGCCCCAGGGGCTGCCCTCGGTGCCGCAGTTTGCGTGTCCAAGGCGACCCCTGGCGGTCACCATGGCAACGACCGCCGGCCAGCCGACCTCCCACCCACCAGGCGGACAACCAGACAGAGCAGTCGGGGGACCATCGGCTCCCCTGCAGGATGGTCAGGCTCCCCAGGAGCGGGGGGGAGTGGGAGGAAGCAGAGAAGCGCCCCAAAAGTGCTGCCTTCCAACGGGCCCAAGGACAGCCGATGGCCCCAGGGAGAGCCGCCTTCGAATTCCGGGCCCCGCCCTGTGCAGACCCCTGCATGCAGCGCTGGGCTTCAGGGCCCCCTTCCCACAGCTCGGCCCCGGGTTTTACCGCAGCCTTGGTGGTTACCGCCCGTGTGATGTCAGGCAACCCTCTGAGCCCCTGCAAACTCCCTTGTAAAATGAAGACAATCCTAAGTGCCTAGCGTTAATGTTATTAGCGATGATAATTTTCTTTACTAACCCATGCAAAACCCACCCAGCAATCCCTGGGAAGGTGTGGGGTCAGCCCCAGGCCTGTCTCTGGCCTCCGCCTGTGCTGAGGAAAGAGGACGCTGAACCTGGGAAACAGGGGAGCCTGGGGTGGGAGCTGGGGCACCCTCCCACCTTTCTGGCCGCTCCCCCAGGCCACCAACAGCCCGCCTCGCTGCAGCTGTCATTGCCCACCCCGCCCACTGATAAGGCTCCACCCCAACCCAAGCCCGGGGCTGCCACTGGCTCTCCAGGACGCAGTGCCCACTGCCCCACACAGCCCCTCCGGGTTTAAGCTCTCGGAGACTCATCTTAGGCAGCGTCCATGCGTAGTTGTGATTTTGTGACCTGACCGTGTACAGGACAGACACTGTGCTCTTCACACGCATTTGTCTCCATCCTCAAACACTCTACGGAATAGGACCCATTGCCCAGGTGACTGGAGAGAGAACCTGGCACTGTTTCCTGTGAGGGTCAGTGATCTGCTGGAGGCCGTGGCAGGGCCCATGCTTGTAACCACCATGCTAAATGGCTTCTCTACAAGCCCCCGCCCCTTGTTGGGTACTCCTCCTGCTCTGTCTTGGGGAACTGAGTCTCCCCAATACTCAGGCAGCCCCTCTCCCAGCAGCTCTGGGTGGGGAGTGGTTTGCCCAGCCAGTGGGGGTCTGGTGGTATGGTAGGGTCTTTCTAGAGGTTAACCTTAGTCTCTAAGTTCCCCATTCTTTTTCCATTTGATGGATGCGGGCACCGAGGCACAGAGCTGGTGGCAGAGCTGGGACTGGGATCCAGACGCGAACCTGCAGCATTCGACCCAGTGCTTTCTGAGCGTTTCTCATGCACCGGGTTTTTCTGCTGCTGCTTGCACTGGCTGCTTGTAGCTGGGCCTGAAGCTGGCATTTCCGGGGCTTGGCACCTCTGCCAAGGTTTCCTTCTCTGAGATCACCTGCCAGTTTTGTCCTAAGAACGTCCACGCCAATAGGGAGAAGTGTCTGGTGCCTTGGGAAGGCGGTGGTCATGGCAGAGGGTGTAATGTGGGCAATAAAAGGCTCACGGATTCTTTCGTCTCAGCTTTGTCCGGGGAGATAAGCAAGTCCAACATGCGAAACACCCCTGGATGGGAGCCACATGAGTCAGGCTTGTAAATTCCCCATCTCCGGCCTGCCTGCTGGGACTCTTGAGGAAGAGAGAAGGGGTGTGGGGCGGGCCACCCTAAATTCCTTGCACATTCGCTGGTTCCCTGTGTGCTCAGGGGCCCAGACAAAAGCCTTATCACAAGCAAAAGGATCCCTTTGTTTAAAAAGATTCCTCCCACCATGTGTTTGGGCAGCATCCTTGGGACAAAGCCAGAGGGGGAAAAATCAAATTCAAGCTTGCCTTGAGCGATGTGACATTTTTACTCCCTCTGAGAGTTGTGATTTGCTATTGTGAGGAGAAAACAAATGAGCTAAACAAGATGTGTTCTGGGGAGTTTTCATGAGTGGACTCCTCTGATTCCAAAGCCCCACCCCTCCACCTTAAGGGAGACCTGGACCGACTCCACTCCTTTCCCAGAACCCCCTGCTTCCATCCGGCCGCACGAAGGCCAAGGGGCACTGAAATTAACGATCTTGTTCCCCATTTCAAACTACAAACTTGGGGGGTTGACAAGGATGGAGCACTCATTTTTGCCATTAGCCATTATTTTGCTAATTTTTCAGGCTGTGCAATTTTCAAGGGAAATTAAATCCCTATGCGCCGGATTCCTTTTACACCAAACTCATCAAAATGTGGCTTTCCAGGCCGCTTTGAAGTCTTAAGACTAGACATGTGGTCCAGGGCCGGAGTGTTTATAAGCGCATTGGAGAGAGACATGTTAATTAAACGTTTCCTTCTTGGCAGCGTTGCTGATGAGTGCGGCCCTGGGTTTCAGAGGAAACCGGGTGAGGAAGAGGCAGGCATCTGGGCGTGACAGGGCAGGGTCCACCCGGGCTGAGGATCTCTGCAGGGCGGCTGGCGTCGGCCTAACCTCCTTCGCCCCCGAAGAGGGATGGTCCTGGCCGCCAAGGGCCAAGGGGACCAGTGAGTCCGAAAGGGTCTGGCCTCGGCCTGTCCAGGGTTAAGTTGCAGTTTTCAAGGTGTTTGTACAAACAGTAGCCGGTTCCCATAGCAGCCAGTCCAGGTGCAGATAAGAGCTGCCCCGTGGCTCTAGCTGCTGACCAGACGTGCACAGATCTCACCGGGATGTCTTTGAAGTAACCGGCGGGGGACCGCCAGGCCCAGCCGTGTAGGAGGCAGTCACGGCAGCGGACAGCGGCGGCTGAGACTCCCCGCTCCACGTGACCAAACCCTCCAACCGCCGAGGGCGGCGCACTCTGAGAGGTGAAGCAGCCTCCCCAAGGAGGGTGGCTGAGCCAGTGTTTAAGCCTAAGGTACCTGATGCCAAAGTCCACCCTGCTACCTGATAAAGCTGCCTCCCAACACCCGCGGGGCTCCGACGAGGTATAGAATCCAGTGACTCTGGCCTTGTGCTCCTCTGGGGACAAACCCAGCCTACGGTGGCCTGTCCAGACCCCCTGGGCAAAGCCTGCACCCCTCAAAGGCCACAGACCTTGTTGGGAGTCCGGGCCCACAGACGAGGCTGCCCCCTCCAGAAGGGGCAGGACAAACCCTCCCTCCCTCCCACCTGTCAGAGGTCAACAAATCGCCACTCCAATCAACAAAGGGGTGTCAGGAAGAGACACAGGGAAGGACCCAGAGTCTTGTCTCCCCACCTTTCCTTTCACCCCTCAACTCCAATGGAGGGGAGGGATGGGGTGGGAGGCAGCTAGGACTTCCCATCACCATGGCAACTGCTCCCGCAGGTGTAACCAGGGAGGCAGCCCCGCTCTGAAGGACAAACTGGCAGGGACCAAGGGTCTGCCTCGGGTGAACTTTGAGAGTGCAGCCCCTGAGCTAGTGTTGTCGCTGTAAAATGGTGTCACCAAACTGCTGTAAGGGGAGGGGGAGGCCAGGAAGGAGCAGCGGGGAAGAGGGACGAGAGGGACGGCTGTAGCACCAAATACGAGCCTGCTGTCCACAGGCAGTGGGATGACAGGTGACACTTTTTTGTTTGAATCAATTCCCTCCAAGGGGGCTTCTTGTGTTTGTAGGAGAGGCTTTCTTCTCGCTCTCTTTAAAACCACAGCCTTCACCGAGGTGGGTTTCCTATGTGGGACTCTTCCTCAGGGCAAGTCCCAGCAAACCTCCCCAGGCAGCTGTGTGGGGGTCAGGGCCCACACCCCCCCTTCCAGTGCCCGCACGCTCAGGCGGGCCTTCTGGATAACCTCCCGCTGAGGCTCAGGGAGAAGCTGGGCCGCCCCTGCCAAAGGAGGCCAGGCTCCTGGTCAAGACATGTAGCTAACCTGTGTGCTATCGGCCAGCGATGGGAAGAGCAGGTCAGACCCCAACCACTTATCAGACGGCGCTTTAAGGAGCAAACATTTTATTTAATAAGTTATAAGATACAATTTACAGTCGGCATTTGATTCCAGTTTCGCTTCCTTGTCCCAGTTTGCGAGGCCTGTGGTCCTGTCACCTGAGGCTTCAGGCCGCTCCAGTTTCGAACATTGGGCGTTTGCCAACACCGGCCCCCAGCCGCGATCCCTCGGGGCAGGTCCCCCACCTGGGCCCCGCCCCACCCACGGAGGCACGTCAGCCACAGTGCCATTTCCTGAGGACTGAGCAGCAACCAGGAGGGTCTGCCTGCCCTGACCACACTCCACGGCGGGCCCTGCAGCCAGCCAGTCCCTGACGCTTTTAGTCCCAAGCAGGGGTGCAGGAAGGGGGGCACAAGGCCTTGCACCCCGTTTGTAGACTCTTGCACCTGCATGTTGCTTTCCAAACACCATCTGGATGAGATGGGGTCAGGGCCAAACACACAGCCACCACCGGCTACGCAGCTTTTGCTATTTCTGCCGAACAGTGAAGGAGCCCTGATGAGCTGCTGTCCACCCCCCTCAATGGTCCCTGACTCAGACCAGAGGTAGGCAGGACTTTCCTCCTTTCCTATCTATAACTGTTTTCCAGAAAAAGTGGCCCCGAGACAGACTGGGCTGGGTGTGGCGTGCTGTGTCGCGCGAAGACTTCCGCTGACACGTGGACCCCTCACCGTCACCGAGAACGTGTTGGGAAAGCTCATCCAACGGGCAAGTGGCTGGAGTGTGTGTTAAGCACAAGGGCTGGTGTTGGTTACAAAAAGGGGTCTTTGGCAAGTGGGGGGCTGCTGATCACTGCAGACTTCCCTCAGACCGAGACTGACCAGACTTTAAAAGCAAGAACCGAAGCATGGCTGCCAAGATGGTCACAGCTCGGACTTTGCAGGGAATTTATCAGCCGAGGAGGGAGCGGCGGCAGAAAGCCCTCCGGGCCAGCCGGCCGCCGCGTGGTAAAAAGGCCCCAGAGCAGCGTGGGGTGGGAGTGAGTGGTCAAAACAATGTGCCCACCGCGCAGCCTTTTCTCACGTGCCGTGGGCACCGGGAGGGAGGACGCTGGTGTTAAGCCATCTACTTTCCTAAACCACCACCTAAGCGAGGGCTCCTCTTTTCCCTGCCCCTCGCCCCCGTCTGGTTTCCTACGTTGGTCCCCAGTTGCATTTTAGACGCCAGCCTTGCCTGTGTGCTCGGTCTGTCTGCAGGGGACCATCTGAGCCACAAGAGGTCAGGTTTGCTCAGCCCACCGCACGAGCTTGCGTTTCCCCAGGGTCCCCAACGCGTCCCCAAGGAGTCAAGTCTAGGATTTCGTTCTGAAGGCACTTTAGAATGGCAATGTTTTCGGGATGGGGTTTCAGACCCACACACAGGCCGGAGGACTTTGTAAAAAAAAACAAACGAGTTACAAACAAGCAACGAAAGCAACCACCAGAAGCACCTCCCGGGATGTGACGACACGCGCTTAAGGCACCGTGACGTGGAAGGGGCTGCCGGGGATGTGTTCCTCTCCCCACTTCACGGCCAGGACATACTCCCCCTTCTCCTTCACGACGTAGGTGACGTTGTACTGCTGGTTGCCCACGTGCTTCATGGAGACCTCTTCGCAGGGCGTGGTGGGCCCGTGGACCCCGATCAGCAGCATGTTGGAACCTGAGCGGCAGAGGGAGGTGGTTATTGCGTGAGGGTGAATCCCAGGAGGCGGAGGACCAGAAGGGAGCCAAAGGAATGATACCAGTGGCCGCCTGCTGAGCTTCTATGAAGATGTTGGGGACTGAGAGGTGGGAGTGTGGGATTCTGAGCAGGCCTCATACAGCCCAACACTGAGGGTTCAAATCCCGGCCCTGCCGCTTCCTGGCCGGGTGACCTTGGACATGGAACGTCACCTCTCCCTGTCTTAGCGTCCCCGTCCGTAAACAGGGGCAACACTAGCACCAGCTTCGCCGGGAGGAGTATTCTGTGAAGCCCTCGGCACGTAATAAGGCCTATCTCCCTGTAGGTGTAGATTGTTCTGATCTGTTATTCTCATGAGAACTTTATGGAAGGTACTATTATTCCTATTTTAGAGAAGAGAAAACTGACTTTTAGAAAGAGATTTAGTACGGTTCCCAAGGTCACATGGCATTTAGGGAAGAAAGAAAGGAGGGAGGGAGAGAAGGAGGGAGGGAAGGAGGGAGGGAAGAAGGAGAGGAGGAAGGGATGAGTGGTGGAACCAGCCAGGTTTCCAGGCCAGATGTGCTAGATGCCAGAACCCAGCCAATTCACTATCGACGCCCGAACAAATACCCCAGTCCAAATTGCTATTAAGTTTGAAGCAATTAGGGGCAGAAAAAAATCAGAGGAAAAGCGAGGAAAACCCTTTAAAAATACTAAGTGCAAAAGAATAAGGTAATGAACACGGTGACTTGCAAATGGCTGGGTTCCATGGGAGGGTGGGCACTGCAGACCGGAGCAGGGAAGACCCAAGCAGAGGCGGGTGCCCAGCTGCCCCCACTCCCCGGGAGCAGGCCAGGCTGCCTACCGGCTTTGCTGCAGTCCACCAGGAAGGAGCTCTTCTGGCCCACGAAGGCCTTCGAGAGCCCTGCCCCCTTGGAGGTCACCTTGCTGGCGTCCGAGGATGCCTTGGGGATGGCGCTGTAGCAGGTCTCTGTTGAGGACCTGGTTACCGACTCCACCAGGATGGACGAGGTCTCGTTGGCCAAGCCGGGGCTGACCAGACGCTGGCCTAGGACATGAAAGGGAGGGAGGAGGGCATGAATGACCAGATCAAGAGGGTCTCTCAGCCAGAGGAGGAAAGTGCCCCCGCACCCCAACACCTGGATCCAAAAGCCACCACTTCCCCGTCTCACACCCATAATGTCTTCTAACCGCCCCCCGCCCAGTCTTGCCCCACACAACTAACTAGGTTCCAGCCTGTAGACCCCTCCCACAGAACCACGTGGCACCCTGTAGAAGCCATAGGTTTCCATTTACATAAAGCACTCTGCGTGTCAGCAGTGTAGACTCTACACTGTGTATCCCTATAAGCTCTACACTGTAGACGTACACTGTAGTGTAGCAGTGCAGACTCTATACCAGTGATGGGCAACCTTTTGAGCTTGGTGTGTCAAACTTCGCCAAAAAACTGAGCATAACTCGGGTAGTGTGTCACTTTGAGGAGAAAACTAACTCCAAGACTCTAGTCGCAAATATTTCATCCTCAGGAGCAGCAAATGTTTCATCCTCGGCATGCGGCCGCGTGTCATCAGAAGTGGCTACGCGTGTCAGTGCTGACACGCGTGTCATAGGTTCGCCATCACTGGTCTATACTATAGAGCTTATAGGGATACGCAGTGTGGAAGTCTGCAAGGACATAACAAAATATCACCAGTGATTCTCTCTGCACGGGAGATGCTTCTCCTGTCTGAATCGTTAGTTTTTCTGCACTGACCCTATGCTATTTATATAGCAGTGAACAGAGAGAGATGTGGGAGGAATTTACCACAATACTCATGGTGGTTACCTGGATGGAGGCTGTGAGGTGATTTTACTGTTTGGTATTTTTCCCAGAGCTCTGAAGGAAGCACATTTTTATAAATTTAATAAAAACTTTAAATTATTTTTAAAGTGAAGGGAATTGATTGGGGTGATTTTTTAAAATCCTGATTTAAACAAATACATAAGATTTCAAATATGTAAAATTTATTCTGTTATAGGCAGAATCCATCTAACACGCTTTTTAAACTTCTGCCCTCCCGTTCGACCTACTTATTTTACAAGTTTCAAACATGCACCCCCTTCTACCTGTCCTACCATTTCTTTTTTAAAACTGATTTTTAGAGAGAGAGAGAGAAATTAATCAGTTGCCTCTGGCACGTGGCCCAACTGGAGATTGAATCTGCAACCTGGGTACGTGCCCTGATTGGGAATCGACAACACTCCAACCAACTGAGCCACGCAGGGCCCTACCACTTCTTCACAATCAGGATTCAAAGTAGATTCAACGTATTTAAAATCATCCACAGTTTCTACGATCAAGCAGCTCTGTTGATATTTTGACAAAGGATTATGGGGGGGGCGTAATTTAAAAGGTATTTGGTTACCTGTCACCTTGGCCTTGAAGGGACTGCCCACGATGTGGTTGGGCCCACCATATTTGACGCCGATCAGGTAGTTTCCAGGGGCCATGGGGGTGTACATGACTTTATACCCTTCTGGGGTTTCCTGGCAATCCATTTTAACCTTGGACGGGCCTTCAATGGTGACCGATAACGTCCCTGGCCCTGCTCTGGTGGTGTTGATGTAAAATTCAGACTGGATACCTGGGAGAAAGGAAGTGGGAGTAAATATCATGTGGATGGTTTGGAGGGATGACGGGGGTAGGGTTTGGGGAGCTCTCCCGGGGGCACTGAAGCAGTGGCGGGGGCACACACAGGATCCCTCAAAGTAGGGTCACCTTGGTGGCAAGGGAACCCACCACTACTAGCTTTGAACTCCTGGCACAGAGCACCACAGGCCCTGGGGTCGGTAACTCCAGGCAGGAGTGTGGCTGACATTCCGCCCACCAGCACACCCTGCCTGGACACCCTGTCCTCTCCTCTGGGCACGAGCAGTGGCTACGGGCGAAAGGTCTGAGGGTCACTGTGAGCCTGACATGCTGCTCCAGCTCCGCCTCCAGGGGCGAGGGGAGCGGGGGCCCCTCTGACCTCTCCTGCCTCCTCTGTGTGGACGTGGAGAAGCCAAGGAGTCAGCGCCTCCTCCTTCCTCTCCAGGCTCCTGACCCAGACTCCACCCTGGAGACCGAAGCAGCCACTAGGATCTGCCACCTCCTCCTTTGCCATGAATAATCCTGGCAACAGGAACAGGACCAGCACAGCAGCCACGGCTCACTGAGCCCCATGGCAGTGCAGGTGCTAACAGGACTCGGAAGCTCAGCCCCTGCCAGTCAGAGCTACTGAGAGGGGCATCTGAGCAGTCTGCGCAGCTCCGAGCCCAGGCCCAGCTCTTGGCCACTGGGTGGACAGTGTGGCTGCCCTGGATGTCCTAGTGCAGCCCCAGGACACTCTACCGCTTGCCCAGTCCCTGTGGGCCTCCTGCACAGACGGGTACAACAGAAGGCAAGCTGGGCAGGAGTGCCACCGATGGCGACGGCAGCCTTCCCGCCTGAGCCCAGGGCCCTGAGAAGCCCCCCCGACCCCCTAGGCCTCTTTCCAGTCCAGAGGGGATGAGCTGGTCTGTGAGGGCCACTTGGGGGCCAGACACCAGCTGTGCGCCTGCCACAGTGCCCCCCTGGGCTGTCCCCGGCATAGCAGCCCCATGCAGGGCTGTGCTTTCTCTAGAGCCCTGGACGTGTCCCAGCTGGGAACTATTTTGGTTTAATTATAGCTCCCAGGCCAGAGAAAGAATGATTGTTCTGGTTATCAATAAAACAAAGGAGCTGCTATCATGCAGCTCCCAAACACAACCCAGCTGTTTCTGGAAGCTCTGGAGGCTCTGGTCCCAGCACTCCCCCACCCTGCACCCCGCCCCCCACTTCAACCCTGTATCTGAACTGCGCAGCCTCGAAGCCCCTCAGGCAGCAGCTGCTGTGGCGGCTGAGGGGGCGGGTGGTGACGAGCACGGGACAGCATCCTAGGAAGGAGCTGCAAGACCCGGAGAGATACTCAACGTGGAGAAGGCCCGGCTACGGGAAGGAGCCCCACCCTTTTCAACAAGCTGCTCCATTCCTGAAAACGCAGCTCCTCCTGGCTGCGAGGCCCGAGGGCAGGGACGATGGGTGGGAAAGGGGAATAAGGAATCAGGATGAGTGGTACCTGGGACAGCCTGCCTGGTGGGCTCCCTCATTATTCCCATTTTATAAGAAGGAAGGGGAGGCTCAGTGAGTCACACAGCTAGAAAATGGCACAATGGGGACTTAAACAGGAGCTCTGTCCAACGGGAAGCGGACGTGTGTGCCCGAGAGAAGACTGGAGAAAGGATCCACACGCAGGAGGCCCCCTCACCACTGCCTCCAGCTGACCACGGACACCCTGAACATCCCGGGCAGCCCGCATGCACAGCTGAGTTCCTGTGACTGTCATGTGTGTGCAAAGCGTCTTCAAGGCGGCCGAGGAGGGAAGGGGCTCTCTGTTCCTGCACGCTGGGGTTCCTGGAGCATTTCCTCGGGGAACTGCGCTCCCAGCCCAGACTGCCTGGACTCCTCGGTCTACCTCCCAGCCTCTCCACTCTCAGCAGCACAGTCCCTTCCCAATTCTCCACATGCCCTGCTCCCAAACCTGCAGAACGGGCCATTTCAAGTTCGAGCCAAAAGATACAGCGAGTCCACCCAGAAAAACACAGGGACGTTTGCTTTGTCCCGAAGGTGAGGCTGCCAGGCCCGCAGGCAGCGAGCACAGCCACCTTTTCATTCCATGCACACTGCAGCTGTGTAACCCTGGGACGGGTATTTGGGGAAAGGCTGGGGAGCAGGAGGGCTAGGAAAACAAGACGCCTTCCCCTTGACAAGAGCAATATTTACACAGGGTTTGAAACAGGCGTGCTCTGTGCCTCTCCCGCCTGGTTGGGAGTCTCCCTAGACCAGCTCCTCTCAGCAGCATCCAGCGCTCGCAAAACACAGCCTGAAACCAGAGCTCCTGAGAAGGCCCGTGAACAGCCAAGAGGAAGCACAGAGGCCCCGACACAGCAGGTGTGACCCAGCAGGAGGCAGAGGTGGCTGCTGGCGCTGCAGGAGACCTCAGTGGCTGCCGTGGGGCCTGGGCCAGGGCCTGCTGTGGCTCCGAGTACCAGGAGGACCCCACCTGGGCTCCGATGGCGGGTGGCTTGCCAGGGGCCAAATGCATCCACTACTGCCTGGAAACATTCCACGGCAGCTCGGACTGGGGGCCTGGCTTATGACCCCACCACCACCGCTGAGTGGGCCACAGGTGCAGTCTCTGCCCCTGGGTGAGCCAGACATCTGGGGAGGCAGCACAGCTCAGGGGTGAAGGGCACAGGCTCTGAGGCGTGGACCCGGGGGGAAGTCCTGGTTCTGGCCTCTGCCGCTAGGTAAGCTTTGGGGAGTGACTCAACCTTTCCGAGTCTCACTTTCCTCACCTGTGAAATGGACCGCTTAGGGTGAAACCATACTACGCCTTTAACAAAGGACACGCTGCTGGACCAGCGTTCAGTGTGGAGCCAGAGGGGCCTGGGGAGTCCAGAGGCACTTGTGCCACCCCCACGGGTGGTTCTGCCGAGGCCACTGTTTGGCCAGAGTCCCAGATGGGACATCAGCGGGTCAACTCTCTCCTGCCCGTAAGCAGGGCACCTGGGCCACTTAGGACTCTCACTCCCCAGGTAACCAGGGCCACTCATCCCTTCGCCATGGGGAGGCGGGTCTGCTCTGTCCCACTCACCCCATCGGGGGACACTAAGAGCAGTGCCCACACACGAGGGATTCCAGAAACTGGGACCGGGCGGCCTTCCTGGGGGCCCAAATCAACACCCACATGCAGACTGTGTCCCTGAGAGCCCACGCCTGGACTTTCCCTGCAGAGAAGCATAGCTGGACACGCTCCCACCCTGCCTCTCCGTAAGGACACGCACTGGACACCCCCCGACGCCCACCTCTAGGGTCACCGTCTGAACACCAACTGCAGCCATTACCGGGGAGGAGAGAGGGGTATGTTTTAATTTGGAGAGTTTTTTAAGATGTCAAGAGCAAAAAACAAGCGGTACAACAATACGTGCATTAAGATTATTTCTGTAAAATAAAAGCAAAACCACAGTATGTGTCTACCTTTCCGGTGAACCAGCAGCTAAGCAACCAAGCGACCAAGAATGAAGCCTGACAGACAACCCCAAGGGGCACCCCTGAGCTGTGAGCCCTGTTTCCTCCTGGACCAGATGGAGGGAGGAAGGAGACGCAAAGAGATGGCATAGGTTTCACTTTACACTGAGTGGCCAGATTATTATGATCTCTGAACGCATAATAATCTGGCCACTCAGTGTGTGCTTGTGCGTGTGCGTGTGCGTGTGTGTGTGTGTGTGTGTGTGTGTGTGTATTAGAGGCCCGGTGCATGAATTTGTGCATGGGTGGGGTCTGACCAGCCAGGCCAGGGGGAGGGGACATGGGTGGTTGGCCGGCCTGCCTGCTGGTCAAACTCCTGGTGGAGGGGACAATTTGCATATTAGCCTTTTATTATATAGGATATACACTGAGTGGCCAGATTATTATGCGTTATATATACCTTGTCACTGCCTAAGTTCTTCACAATCAAAAGTGTCCCATCTGCAGCAAAGGTTAAAAATAAATCATAGCAAGTCCAAAAGCTTCAGAATTCTTCAACTGTTTCAGACTTCTCTCCTCCTCCATTAGGACCAGAGAATCAAAAGAGGAGATAGACCGTGACAGGCATTACTGCCCATTCAAAGCGTTTCTGGGCGCCTGGGGACCACTAGAGGCACTACTGGGTAGGGACCGCCCAGGAGGCCCGTTACATGCATCATGAATTCTGCGCGGGCAAAGAAACCCTCAGAATGAATGGTGCTGGGCCGTACCCCTCTTTATCAGCATCCCGGCCCCACAGTCCGGGAACTTGGCAGAGGAAGCCGGCTGAGGCACAGCACGCGGTAATGAGCACGCGAGCCTCCGAAGTGCACCTTATCCCGGCGTCCCTGGGGACAGGTGCACAGGCCGGGAGACTGCCACCTGGCTCTGTCCCTGGAGCCGGCTCAGTTAGAGAGGAGAGGGGGAGGCAGTGTGTTACCTGTGATGCCCCCCTCAAGACCCGCGCCGTAGGCGGACACCAGGGCCGGGTTCCCCGCTTGTCCTGGCTCCCCGACGCGCACTTTGAAGGGACTTCCAACCACGTGGCTCCCGTTGAACTTGACGTCGATCGTGTGGACGCCGTTCTCGTGGGGGATGAAGCGAACCGCGTACTTATCTAGGAGAGTGAGCAAAAAGCACAGGGTAAGAGCGGGCACACGGACACCACTGAGGCAGCGAGGACCCAGGACAGGAAGCAACCCGACACGGCCAATTTTAAATCTTTCACGAGACAATGGTTCTCCTGAAAGCCTGGTGCCCGACAGGTTGGATTTCAAAGCCAGACGGGCCTGCCTGTGTGTCCTCAGCCAGCCCTCTGGGAAATGCACCCAAATCTCAGGTTCTGTTTCCTCGTCTGTGGCCTCTGCCTCAGAAGAACACGGCCTTTATGAAAGCTCACTTCTTTCAAAGTTTCTCTACTTGGCCACTTGAAGGGGAAAGAGTGGTTCCAACTGGGGCCAATTCTCCTCAGTTAAGCTCCAAGCTAGCAACTGCCTCCCCCCCACACCACTACACCCCCACCCCCCAGTAACAGCCAGGTTTTTCACTGTGAGCTTGGGTCACAGCATGTGGCACGGTAACTGTCCCCTGAATGGACACCTGGAACATCCCCCTATCTATCGTGCACCTCCTGACCACCCCTTCCTCCTGGAAGAACTCGCCTGGGATGCAGGTAGTCTGTTTTCTTCCTCGACTCACTCTTCACCCCCCTTCAGCATTTTTGTCCCCCAAAGCTCCACCCAAACCCTCTTCACTTCTCCTCTGATGAACATCTGCATGCAACCGCCCATTCACAGCCTTCAACACTGCTCTTCCCCAACAGCCCCTCGCTGGGTACCCACCACTCCTCCCTTAGAGCCAATATGCTTCAAGGGAAGGTGATCCCACCCCATCAGGTATGATCTTTAACTGGGGGCGGGGGGAAGTCCCTTCTTTCTCCAAGCCATCAATTAGCACATGGCATGTGTGTTCAGTGTTTGGTGAGACAGGAGGGAAGTTGGCTGGAGACCTCTGGAAAAGGAGTATCTTAGATTTCTGAGAAAGACTCTTCAGGAGAGATGAGTGGTGTGGTGTGAAGTTGGGAAATCTGGTTCTGCAGCCATCTTGTCACCAAGAGGAAGGCCAGTCTCAGAGTGAGGCCCACAAAGCCGAAGAGAGAGCAGAGATATTTGGGGGTTTGGAGGAAATAGCTGCATGGCGGAATTAAGCTGTTGCACCTTGGACCCTGCATTTCCCAGTTATGCGAATGAACAGACCCCTTTAATGGGTGAGCTGGCTTCAGTTGGGTGTTCCGTAATTTGCAACCAACAGCATCCTAACTGTGGCATGCTGACAGTCTCAGATACCTAACTTCACTTGTTGGCCAAATCCCAAAAACTTCCTTATTTGGATATCTTGGGGACCCTTCAAAACTCTCATGAAGGCCTCACCCACCCATGGCTGCACCATCTTTCTACCCCATCACCAAGCTACGTGTAACCGTTCTGATTCACATGCATTCCCTATGGCCAAACCGGTCACCACGTGTGAGAGTTCTCTGGCCTGAAGCCCCCCCTCTCCATTCCAACGCTGCTGCTGAACGTTACTTTCTCAAACGAACCACTCTGCCTTTCAGCTATTTCAACACATTCTCTAGGATGTGGTCAGACTTAAACCAAGATCTGATCGGGGCACCACCCCCACACAGACACTGTGTCTTCTAAGGCTCCTCACGGCCCTGTCCTGTTCTGCCCAGAGGGAGAAAGGTGTCCACATGCTAACCCAGGTCCTTGGTCTCTGCCCTCACTGTACACGTGGCAGGACCACAGCAAATGCCCAACAGGGCAGCGACAAAGGGCTCTTCCTCACGCCTCCGGGCCCACGGTCAGTTCACTTCCTCCGAGAAGCCCTCCTGACCTTGGCAAGGCACCAGGCTTCCCTTTCCTGCTCCAACCAACTTCACCGATTGGCTCTCAGTCCCCCTGTGGTGCCGGTGACCACACAGGTCCTCACGTGCTCTGCAGGCTGTGGCCAGGTCCTTACTGACTCTGAGCTCCTCTTTGTGAGCAAGAGTCACGTCTTGCCAAGTCTGACACTCAATGAATGTTCACTGGCAAAACGTCTCATTAAAGTGACTGACATCGGAATTCCATGCGTCAGGGCAGCAGGCAAGATCTTGGGCGAGTCAGCATCCTGGGCCTCCTGTGAAGCATCCTGGAGACCCAGATTCTCTTTTTTAAAAATATTTTTATTAAATTTATTGGGGTGACATTGGTCAACATGAACATACAGGTTTCAGGTGTTGGTTCCTACGTTACAAGATCTGTATATTGCACCACCAGATTCTCTTTTAAAGTTCAAGATGAACATCATTGACCTTTTCCTCAGAGTGAAGTCAGGTCAAAGTGAACTTATTCATCAGTTCAGCAATATAATAAAATCTGTAAGATTTTGTTAAACTATGAGAGAAAATTACAATGACTGTAATGTGAAAGGAATATGAAAAACAAAATAAAGCAGTATTTGTTTAAAAAAAAAAAGAGGAGGGAGAGGAAGAGAGTGAGAGAGAGGAGGGGGAAAGGGGAGGAGGGAGAAAGGAGGAGGAACAGGAACAAAAATAAGAATAAAAGGGAGGATATTAAATCTCAAAGTGTCCCCCTGTCTGTCCTTGGCAATGTTTACACCCTAATTTACAAGCAGTGTCTGGCAAGAACAGCAAAGGGAATGTGAGGGCTCGCTGGCCTTGGTGAGGCCGGCTGCTCCTCCATCAGGGTGCATGTTGGGTCGGGGGGTGCTGGCGCTGGGTCCGCACACCCTGCCCACGGCTTACCTGGCTCCAGCTCAGACACGTGGCATTCTTCCACGGCTCCGGAGGGGCTGTGCACCTTTGCATCAATCTTTCCTTTTGCCCCATTCAGCCTTATAGCAAAGGAGGCTGGCTGGTTAACCTTTAATCCCGATTCCTGAGGATTTAACACATCAGACAACGTTACGGCTCCCGGCACTCCTGCTGAGCGGCACACACTGACCCGTCCGGGACTCGGGGGACAGTGCTCCTGCAAACAGGCCCAGCATGGTTCGCCACATCCCACGGAAGCAGGTGGCTCATTCCACATTTCTAGCACCAAATGTAAGAAAGCAGAGACGCACAGCGGCGTGGGTCTGGTGCCCAAACCATCTGGAAGAGGCTCCGGGGTTTGAAGACTTGAGACATCCTGATCAACAGGACCGCTGTTTCAGCATCCCAAATGGGTCATCAAAAAAATAAAGACTAAAAACGAAGGCCCTCCTTTTAGGAGGAGCCTGGCGGCTGACAAAACCAGACCCTCAGTAATACGAACAACGCCTTATGTCACTGCTATTTTTTTATCTGGAGGGTAGGAATGGAGGAACTGTTAATAAACTTGTAAAGGGCTGCATGTGCAAGGGAGGCCGTCGGCACCACACGGGGGTCCACTCAGCAGGACCTGGGCTGCTCCCATTTCCCAGACGTATAACTACATCATTTAACCTTTAACCTCGTTTAGCCTCAGTCACCTCTTGTGTAAAACGTGCATCATAACCAGATCCATCTGAGAGAGCTGCCGTGAGGATGAAATGAAGTTATGCATTCAAAGCCCTCAGCATAACGCTTCACCCATACATAAAGGCTCAAAAAATGTCAGGTTATTGACTATCAATATGCATTTTTTTTCAAAATGAACTGACCAACAAACTAAGACCCGAAGCATGGAGGCATGGAACAGACTGACATACCTCGATGTGGGGATGGGGGGACAAGAAGAGATAAATCAAAGAACATATATACTTATATGCATAGCCCATGGACACGGGCAATAGGGTAGTGGAGACGGGGCGGGGGGGGGGGCTGGAAAAATAGGGATAAGGGGGGGCTGGGAGATATCTATAATACTATCAACAACAAAAATATGTTTAAAAAATATGCATTTTGAAGTTGTGTGTACCCTTAAAAAAAAAGAGAGAGAGAGAGAGAGACAAGTATAACTGGTGCTAGTCACTGGGTCAATTTCACTCTCCATGCTTTGTCTCGGAAACTATAGCCTCTCTGGGAGGAAGGGATTAGAAGTTTAGGTGCTTAAGGTATTTTAAGATCAGCCAATCCTGAACAGCAACATTTTACAAGTCTGCAGTTTTGATGTAAACTCGGTTGGGCAGCCACTGCTCAGGTGACTCTGAAGCAGCAGGGTTCGCACTTAATGTGCCATCCAAGCACCAGGGGCCTTGTTAAAACGCACTTTCTGATTCCAGGCCTGGGGTGGGGCCTGGGGTTCTAGGATTCTAATAAGTTCCCAGGCGATGCTGAGGCTGTAGGTCCGGGGCCCACGTCTTAGACGCAAGGCTCTAAAACTGGGCTGCCTAATTCAGTAGTCACTGGCCACATGTGGCTATCTCTCTGTATATTTAGATTTAAATTAATTAAAATTAAATAATTACAATGCAGTTCCTTGGTTATACTAGCTAGTGGCTACCACGCTGCACAGAGAAGATGGGGGGCATTTCCATTGTTTCAGGGCATTCTATGAGACTGCACAGCCCTCGCGGTCACAGACTGGGGTTATAGACCAAACTCAAAATTATGGAGTCTTTGATCGCCAGACCAGCCCCATCCCTCCACCCCCTCCTCCTCCACAAAATGCCAGCCGACTCCAATTTTCTAAAAAGCCTCAAAAGCAAGACAAAACAATACGTGCCTCTCTCCCCTAACCAGCCCCAGATGTTGCTGCGCAGGCCTCCAGTAAATCTCCAATAAATAATTTACGTATCACTCGGCATCGAGTGACCCGGGAGGAACAGGGACGAAGCTGACCCGCCCGCCCGGGGCCCCCGCTTGCCGGATATACAGCCTGCTGCGTACTTATTTAAATATTTACGACCAAACTGTGATGAGAGGACTCCACAGAAGAGGATTTCTGCAAATCAGCTCCCTTTGGACAGAACCATTACGTTACCTGAATCCGCTTGCCGCTAAACCCTCGAGAGGGAGATAAACGCCTCGGAAGATCCGAAAGAAGTCTTCCAGGGGCATGAAGGCAGCTGTCTGCCCTCAACAAGCGCTGGGTTTACCTCCCTCCCTAGGCTTTAGTCACGTCGGCACGAAAGGAACTTCTGTTAAGAAGCCTTTAAATGAAACACAAGAAAAACATCTGCACCACGGCGACCAGTGGGCACCCCGGTTCTCTCCAATGAGGCCTCTTCAATCTGCGGACGGTGACCCTGGCTGGGGCTCGGTCGTGTTTGGAACAACTAGCAGCACCAATTCCCCTCGGGGGGAGGTGGAAATCTCAAAAGTAAACCACGTGTAGGAACGAGATCCAGTGATATTGCCCGTCGGAGGTATGAGACTGGGTTTTAATCAATCCAGGATTTTCAAGAACTAGGGGGACGTGGAAGGAAGGCTACTTAGAAGGCCCTTTAGCCAGAAATCATACTTGGAGATTCTGGTGCTACTGCACAATGGAACTGGTACTCCGGGTTCGGACACCTAATTGTTTTTCAGTGTCCTGAGCAAAGATGCAAAGCATCTCCCGATGGTTCTTAGTTTGGCTGAGGGCCGCTATGCAACCTTGAATTCAGTGACCTGTTTAAGACAGGGGAAAAGTTGCATTTCCTGGCACTGCAATAGGTTGGACTGTGCAGCCACCGGCCACAATGCCAAGGTGGGGATGAAGGAGGCCACCGTTAAGACCCCATGTTCTAGAACCACAAGACCTCACTCTGCCTCATACTAGCTGGTTTCTGGCAGCCATAAGCTCTCTGCACCTCAGTTTTCCCGTCTTTAAAATGGGGTCAAGAGAAGCCCACTCACCAGGCTGTTGAAAGGATTTAATAAGGTAACACTGACCAAGTTCTTAGCAAAGTGCCAGCACACTTATTATAAATAAATCATCATAATAAAATAAAACACAATTGACTTCCTTGAGGAAAAAGAAGCCAATAACTGCAGGCTGCACATCACTGGCCTGTTAGCTTTGTGTTAGCTTTGTTTTGAAAGCTCTCTTTAGCCCTTAACCAAGTATTAACGGGCCTCCTTTGTTTCTCTTGAATAAATATTTAAAAAGCAAACTTGTCCCCAAACATTCAGGTGTTTTAGTGACTGTGGCTCTGTTTTGTTCCCTCAACTGTCTCCTGTCCTAACCATGTGGGGAGAAGGCTTCCCTACAATGGGAAACATGTGTGGTCAAAATGGGCTGGGACCCTCCGCACCGACCGGGATTGAAGCGGCCTCAGGAGTCCAGGGTCTCACTGGCTGGCCTGTGGCCAAGGACATGGATGCTTCCTTGCGTCTCACCTGAAGGCTCATAACAGTGAGGCGGCGGGCGTCGTCCGAGGGCGCGATGACCGGCACCAGGTAGGGACTTTCGGGGATGTGCTCGTCGTTAAACTTGATAGACACCTCGTAGTTACCTGTGGGGACAAGAAAGTCCCATCATCTCAGAGGTTCAGGAAGGCGGGTACAGTGAGGTCTCCTGTGAAAATGCCTTCAGGGAGACCCTGCCTTCCTCCATGGCCTCGCCCATCGGTTCAGGGCCGGTTGCCTGGCTCAGGCAGGGCTAACATGATTTCCTTAGTTGGGCAAGGGTAGAGATTCTGAACTTGAGTCCTCAGGGTCCCCCAAAGGGCCTCTGTATAGAATGCGGGAGATCCGTAAGACTTGAATGGGAAAAAAATTACATCTTTGCTTTCACTAGCTGATATTTAGCAGTTCCTTTCTTTAGAAATGTTGACAAGAAACCACAGTATATTAAAAGTACTTGTGACAGCCCAGCCGGTTGAGCGTCGACCTATGAACCAGGAGGTCACGATTCGATTCCTGGGCAGGGCACATGCCCGGGTTGTGGGCTCAATTCCCAGTGGGGGGCATGCAGGAGGCAGCTGATCAATGATTCCCTCCCATCATTGATGTTTCTACCTCTCTCTTCCTCTCCGAAATCAATAAAAATATATTTAAAAAAAAAAGTACTTGTGACTTTGTCACCAACGAAGTTCATACATACTTTCATATCATTTTACAGTTTTACATATACCTTGACACCTCATTTATACTCATCACTATTTTGAAATTAAGGTAGTCACCCAATTTTTTTTTTTTAAATTAGGGTAGTCACCCAATTTTAGATTTAATTTATCAATGAAGACATACATACCTTGATATGTTCCATATTTGTTCCTGTAAGATTCTGATAACTGCATTTTGATATAATTGATTTTTATTATAATCCAACTAGTGTTCTGGTGCACGGATTTGTGTACATCCAAAGGAAATTAATTAGAAGGTGGCTGGTAGGGCAGGACTGGGTGAGATGGGCCAGACATGCCCTGGAGCCAACCTCCTGTGGCTCAAAGGGTGTCTTCGGAGTAATGGGGTCTCTCCGGCAGGTGGGAGGTCCCTCGGCCTGGCCTGCGGGAATTGGGCCAAAACTGGCTCTCTGACATCCCCCGAGGGGTCCCGGATTGCAAGAGGGCAGTTCTCAGGTGAGGCACCCCAGAATCGGGCTTCCTCCTCTCTGGTTCTGGGTGCGTCACCCAAGAACTGCTGCCGCCAAGTTACCGCAGCTCAGCAGCTCCTGCGTTGAGTGTCTACCCCCTGGTGGTCAGTGTGAATCATAGCTACCGGTCAGAGCGTCTGCCCCCTGGTGGTCATTGCTAACGGTCGGACGGTTGGATGGTTGCTTAGCCATATATATATATATTAATATATATATATATATATATGTATATATATATATATATAATATATATATATATATAATATATATATATATATATTATATATATATATATATAATTTGTATTATGTGTTTCAAAACGATGTCCCCATAGGCTTTAGATGCCAGAGGGGTTCATGGTATAAAACGTAGAGGACACTGCTCCAGGGAGGGCAGATACCAGGTAAAACCCCTCTTCGGGGCAGTCCCACAAGCCAGTGGCCGAGGTTGGGCACAGAGGCTGGTCAATGGGAAGAATGAAGCAGCTGAATGCAGCCCGAAGCAGACAGGCTGGCAGAGACAGACAGACAATGAGAACTAGAATTCCTGCCCCTTGGAGGCCTGGCTGCATTTCCTGCCCTGGATTTCTAGGCAGCGCTCCACGTGCCCGTAGAGATCCATTCCTTTCACTTGAGCTCACTCCATGGGTTTCTGTTCCTCACCCCCGAGCCACCCCCAACCAAAGAAAAGTCTTGAGTTGGCTCCTGAATACATACCAGGCTCTTGGGCAATATAAGACACACCGCACGATCCGTTTTTATGGTCATCGAATGTAATCTCAGCCTTACTGGGGCCTTCGACAGCGATGGAGAGGCCCCCCGCGCCTGCCTCCCGGGTCCAGATGCTGAACTCGGCTGAGACAGAGAAACACCTGGTGAGTGACGGGGTGTGGCCGAGGCCCCTCTTGCCCAACCCTGCAATGCTGGTCACTCTTATTCACAGGCCTTTTCTCTCCCCGACCCCAGCAGCACCCAAGCAGAGGCGCTGTGTGTTTCCTAGGTCCCACCCATGACGACACAAAGTTCGTGGGCATCTTTTGAACACACCCACGCCAAGCCAGAGGAAGAGGAGAATGTTTAGTTTTGTCCCCACAGGCCTCTCCACCAGCATCCACCACTCGAAGGCACCTTCACGGTGGGTTTTGCAGAAACCTAGCGTGTTCCACGGAACATCAGCCCTGCAGGAGGCTCTGCAAACAGCCTCATTCTTCTGCGCCCCTCTGCTCCACGGTGCACCACACACAGTCACTGATTACAGGCTCCTATCGCTACGGGCTGCCCACTGGGCCAAGAGCAGTTGCCGAAGGAATTCAGCCAGAGAAGCCTTGTTGTAAAGAATGCCCCTTGATACCACCCATCAGAATCTCACACACACAGTCTTCTCCTCAGAACAGGGTGAGGAGGGCAAGGTGCTCACACCACCCGCGGAGCCCTTACTGTCCTCCAGGAAGAAGCCTGCCGATCGCTCACCTGGAACTCCTGCTTCTCCCCGCTCCAGGCCGGGGCCTCCTGCCCGGACCTTGTGGGCGCCCCCCTCGCCCAGTGGCCCCACAGTGAACTGGAAGGGGCTGCCGGTCACGTGCTGGCCGCGGTACTTGACGCTGACTGTATGCACGCCCATCTCCTGGGGCACAAACCGAACACAGTGCGAGTTCTTCCCCACGGGCACAATCTCTGCTTCGGTCACGCGGCCGGAGGGGCTGGTGACGTGGGCCGACATGTCACTGCTGTTGATTTCTGAAAGGGAGCGAGAGGCGGGGGGACGGAGAAGGGTTAGAGTGCGGGCCCAGCAGAACAGGTCGTGCCGGGCAAGCAGCAGAGGGCAAGGCGGGTGCAGCGTGGGGTGCGCAGTCTGGACGCCGGCCCTCCTGTCTCCCTTAAGTCCCTGGCGGACCGTGGCCAGCAGGGAAAGAGCCAGGCCCTTCCAGGCACCAGGGCCAAGAACATTCTAGGGGCACTGGGCACGTTCACAGCCTTCCCGGCTGGAGTGAATGCCACACATCAGTTTCAAACCAGAGCCTGAGCGGACAGTTACCGCACAGACATGTAAAAACTACGACAGCTCAGATGTCTCTAAGCTCGGGGTGACACGTGGCCATCGTCACGCTCACAGGGGCAGAAAACACAAGCGGTGCCATCCCTCCCTCTCAAGGAGCCTTGGCATTCCTTCTGGCAACAAGACAACATGCGTTTAGAGGAGAAGGTGAACGAACACACGTCAGTCCCAGCAGCAAAGGGGAACCATGCGTGAGCAGAGCTCTGAGCAAACCGAAGACCAGACGCCACGCTGCAGAAAAGCGACGCGTTGGGTCGCCCACACCGCGAAGCAGACCATGTCCGCTCCGTCCGAGGGGCTCGTGCCATGCCCAAGGCCGTGCCTGCACTGATGGGGAGGACACGGGCACGCCACATGCTGGTGCCCGAGCAATGCCATCACCTAGAGCCACAGGAACTGCACCCTCCAGCCCTACGGGGTCGGGGCCGAGCAGCGCAGGACTGTGAGCCCTGAGGACAGAGAAAGGAAGGGAGGCTGAGGACAGGGTCCCCCCAGGCGGCCTGGGTCCGAGGACACGTGGGAGCTGGTGAGCCGTCCTCCGTTCTAACCGACAGAAGAGAATCGTTTAGGCAACGAGGGGGAAAGTGAGTCTCACCGAGTGCTCTGGTGCCAAGTCCCTGGAAAGGGTAAGAAGGCGTCAAGAGCCAGAAAAGCCTGAAGAGAAAGGGTAACTGTCCACATCGCACAGAGACAAGACGCCGAGAGGCAGAGGGCACAGGTCGTTTGTAAATGAGGCGTGTACAGCAAAGAAGATGGTCCCTTCACCGGTGAGCAGGGAAGTGAAACTGAACACTGGACACCGTATTTTTCCATCTGATTGATCCACGTGAGAGTGAACGCCAGTGCCCAGCGCTGGTAAGAAACAGAGAAACGGGCACCGATTCATGTTCTGGAGGGCAGCTGCCAAGGCGTAGCAGCATCTGAGACACGCCGGCCCAGCAGTCCCACGCGAGGTGCCCGCAGCCTGGCACGGCGGCCAACGGCACAGACCATTGACTACAGGGGTTGAGGCACAGACGTTGAGTGCGTGTGACATGAGAAAACCCAGGGAAGGGTGGGGCACCCAGACACGAAATGCAATCCTGTGGACTCATTAACAAGGAACTTCATGGTCACGATCCAGCTCTGTTCCAGCGGTCCTGTCTGACACCAAAGTAATGAGGCTTTTACCACAGTCACACGTGACTCGTGTCCGCACAGGAAGAACCCATCAAATGTTGCTCAGAGGGCAGAGCAAAGACATGCGACACATTAGGAAAGATGGGAACCCCGTGCGGGAAAAGGGCCCCCTCGCCAGACCAGGACGTGAGGGTAGCTGTTCCGTCCCACAGAACCTGGGCAGCTAGGGCCTCGGCGCCTTCCCGCACTCGGCAACGGCTCTTTTGGGGGATTTCTTTACGGAACGACCCTGGGCCACATTTCAGAAGGGCTGTGGCGATCGGCTGACTAATTTGGCCCCATGAGGAACAATTTATGGCCAAAGGGCTAGATGTGCCTCCCCCGCCTCCCTCCCTCCCCCCCTCCCCCCCCCCAGCCCCGCGCCAGCCCTGCAGCATAGCCCTCATTCCAGTTTTAGGAACGAAGGAGATGAATGGGGATTAGAAGGTACTGGTGGGCTGACATCTCTTTAAAACTTTCAGACACTGGCCTCAGCAAGGCCAGATCTCTCACTGGGGTTATTCTATTCGACAAAAACTAAATGAACAATCTAAGAGCGTATCTATCTCCCCCAAGGTGATGCAACAAAACTATTTTCATTTGGAAGAAGAAAAAGATAGCAGGTAAACAGATTCCTTTTTCCTGAATGGGCCTCTGTGAAAACAAGTATTAAAAACACTATTATAACTGAAATTTTAAAAATGAGTCGTCCATAGTGGACTTGACTCCCAATGGCCCCCCTGCCCTGACCCGTGAGCCCCTCGTGCTCACCTGGGATTTTCAGGTTCAGGTCGCAGATGCTCCCGACAGTGGCCACAGATGGGGCTCGGCTGGTACGGGTGATGCTCTCCTTCACTCTCCCCTCCCCACTGATCTTCACGGTAAACGGGCTCCCTGCAAGAACCGAGAGGGTTTACGTGAGCAACCCAGAGCCCGAGGCACAGCCCTTACAGCAAACTCAAGCAGCGGGCAGAGAGGACAGAGGGGGCCGCGTGTACCAGGCACGTGCTCGTCGGCGAACTTGGTAGAGACGATGTACACCCCAGGCACGGTGGGGAAGTAGGAGACCTTGCAGGTGCCATCCTCCAGGTCCTCTGTCTGGATGTCTACTTTGCTGGGGCCTTCCACCGCCAGGGATATGCCACCATAGCCTGCAACACAGTAGCCGGGGGCTGTTTTGACAGCAACTCATTGGGAAGGGGGAGCTCGGTGCATGCAGAACGGACATCTGACCCTGGAAACGCATACTGCCATTTGCAAAGAGCAAAAAGAAAGTCACTGTGACCCCTGCTGCAGACAGCCCCCCACAGAGGAGCCGGTTCAAGGCTCTGAGAAGTCCTGTAGTGGAAGAGCCTGCTGAGCATGACTCTGACCACAGAACCATTTTCTGGAGGGTGATGTCCTACTGCCCCTCGGAGCACCTGCCCTGCAGAGCCCCCTGGGGTAAACACTGCCCACACGCCTCCAAGAATGGCATGCGCTGCCGCGAGGGCTCATGGCCAGCCACAGGCCTGAACATTTGAATTTCCACGCTGCCCTGGATCTCCAGCCAGGGGACCACGAAGACAGCAGATACGAAGGCTGAACAACACAAGGATCTGCCCATCAGGACCAGAAATTGTCCAGCCCTTTCCCCCCAGGACCGTGGTCGGCAAACTGTGGCTCGCGAGCCACATGCGGCTCTTTGGCCCCTTGAGTGTGGCTCTTGCACAAAATACCACGGCCTGGGCGAGTCTATTTTGAAGAAGTGGCTTTAGAAAAAGTTTAAGTTTAAAAAATTTGGCTCTCAAAAGAAATTTCAATCGTTGTACTGCTGATATTTGGCTCTGTTGACTAATGAGTTTGCCGACCACTGCCCCAGGACTAGGGCTTCGTCTAGAAGTCACCAATTCAGCCATCACTCAAGAAGGCGGGAGAAGGAAGGCGCTGGCTGTGGCATTGGGTTGGGGAGGCCCAGACTACTTCAAACCATCTCAGAGAGGAAACAGGAAAAGATTCATCACTTCCACGAAAGCACTGGGAGCGGGACACGGTCCTGGCCAGCTGGCCCAACAGCCTTTGCTGGGGAGGAGTCCAGGAGACCTGGGGAGCTGAGAGCAGGGCTGGGAGTACAGATAACGAGAGAGAGAGAGATCTGGGAGTTGTAGTGGCTCTGGGTTCAAATGCCAGAAGCAGAGGGCTGTTGACCCGTGAGCCTCAGGTTCTTAATTTAGAAAACAATACAACACCGACTTTCCCGGTGGTCATGAGGCTTCCGTGATAATGCCGGCAAAAGGACAGACAGTCTGAAGGATGCTCAGAAAGAAAAGGGAGTTGATAGGATGAAAACATGAAGACGCTTGAGCAAAAAGCCCTGGCCTTTCGCCTGGGACCACCCACAGACCTGCATCTCTCGTGTCCACGATGAACTCCGACATCTCGAAAGTCCGGCCTTCGGACAGGCCTCGGCCGTAGACTTTGGCTCTGCGGGCGTCACCGATCTCGGACTGGACC
Organism: Cnephaeus nilssonii; assembly: GCF_951640355.1. Lineage (NCBI taxonomy): Eukaryota > Metazoa > Chordata > Mammalia > Chiroptera > Vespertilionidae > Cnephaeus > Cnephaeus nilssonii. The sequence goes on along the minus strand of NC_137088.1, from coordinate 45,669,955 downwards.
ACCATGATGGACACGGGACTGTTGGCCACGTGGTTGCCGTTCTTCTTGATGCTGACCAGGTGTTCACCCACCTCCCGGGGGATGAAGGAGATGCCTGGACCGGGCACACATCAGGGTTTGTAAGAGGAGGGAGAGGGGATGAAGGAGAGGAGCGGGGAGGCAGACCCACTCGCAGGAATGGAAGTATGGCTCCCTGACGTCCTGGCTACACCAGAGCGTATGTAAGGGTGGTCAACCTCGCAACACGGAAATGCACTCATGTGACCCAGCAGGCTTATCGTATCGCACTCCGAGGCGTTACCTACTTCCCCAGAAAGGACCGAAGGGATCCCCATCTCCCACCAAAGGGTCCCAGCTCAGTCCAGGAAGGCAGCCCGGGCTCACCGATGTGATTATTGGGCAGCCTCTTCAGGAGACAGGGCTCGTCACGGCCGGACGGGGCCTTAATGCTGGCCGTCAGCGTGCTGAGGTCGGTCTCGCTGATGTCCAGCAGGAAGTCGGCGGCAGAGCCCAACTTCACCTGAGAGCACCGTCGGCTGTCATCTGGGAAACACCCCCCAAACACAGCCCGTCACATGTGGTCACCCGCTCTCCAGAGCCTTCACCCCACGTCGTTTACAGATGAACAGCCCGAAGCAGTTACCCAAAGTTAAGTGAAAAAACACGCCTTATGGACCTAATCAACAACGAATGACTTCTACTTAGGCCTGGTGAAGGGAAGGCCAGATGCTGGCAGGAGCTGGAGCCTGAGTCCTCACGGACCACTTCTTAAATGAGTCTTTACCGGTGAAGGCATCTGCCACCTGCTTGCCATCCCCTTGGGCATTTCCCAGGTAAACACTCATCCTGCTCCGCACAGGGCTGAACAACTCAGGGGCAAGAACTTTGTCCTGCACATCTTCTGCATGACCCACCGAGCGCAGGATCCGAGCACAGCGAGCACACAGGGGAGCAGCAGGCCTTTGAATCAGATAACCTCAACCTGCACCCTAGAATATCCACATGGAAACCTGGCTGAGCACTATCTCTCCAAGCCTCCGTTTTCCCATCTGTACAATGGGAGAGAATAATTATCCAGCAGTGATGCAGAAGGGCATCTGTGAGCTCATCTATTCGTGCAGTAAGTGTTATTTGAATGCCTCTATCTGGGCGCCTTCCATGTGCACGCAGGAGTCAGACTGGACAAAATGACTGCCCTCCAAATGTGAGTGCTTTCCCCTGGATTACCAGCTAAGGGGGGAATTAGCCTGTCCAAAGTTGGCCTTGCACCCCCAGTTTCTCCGCGTTGAGTCTCTGTGACAGGCTGCCGGGCTGGCCAGGCCTCCAACGAGAAAGCCCCCAGCAGGTCAGGCCACCTTACCTGTGATCTTGGCGGTGAAGGGGCTGCCAGGGATGTGCTTGTCATTGTACTTGACCAGAATGCTGTAGTCGCCGGGCAGGGTGGGCAGGTAGGTCACTGTGCACGTCCCGTCTTTGTTGTCAATGCAGCTGATTTCAGCCTTGGAGGGCCCCTCGATAGCCAAGTCCAGACCCCCTGAGAATGGGAGCAGGGAGTGAGGGCCATCAGGGAGTGTTCCCTTGTTTCCACAGGGACAGCAACTCATCCAGGGCAGCCCTGAGGTCGGGAGCGCCAGACTGGCACAGGCCACGTGAGCCGCGGGCAAGGGGCATTAGGTCAGAACTAAGCGACTATGGCACAACACTCCACCTCTGAATTCTTCACTTATCCTGGTGAAGGGAAGAACAGACGCTGGCCCCGAAGTCACCCCGGAAGGGACCGAAGGAATCCCCATCTCCCACCACTGCTCTTCGGAATGTGCGGACGAGAAAGGGCCGGAGCCCCGCACGTCACCACGCATACGGAAGTGTCACACACTGCCACGCTGGTCAGGCTGGAGGCCATGTGGAGATCCCATTAGAAACACAGATTTTAAAATCTCCACAAAGACAATGCACACGCACACAGAGCCAAATAACTCATGTGGTCCCGTGGATGCACGTACATGTGCAAAAAGAACAAAACCAAAAACGTCATCAACCAAAACACTTAGATTTCGGGCAAATCACATAAAACATTTCACAGCGTGAATCTGATTTCAATCAGAACCCCAGGAACTTCAAAAAGTCCTGTTTTGGGTGGAAGACAGAGCAGCTGTGCCTGAGATTTACATGAAACAAAAAAAGATAAATACTACTGCCCAACAGCCTTCTTTTTAAAAGCTGCCCCGGGGTCGTGTCCACTGGATTCTCAAAGGGAAAGCTGAAAGCATATAACCACACACACGTCACAGTACCTTCTCCTGCATCCTCAGTGACGATGGTGAAGGTGGCGGTTTTGTTGGCCACGCCATATACCAGCCCCGGACCGTAAGCAGAAACGCTCCCACTGTTGGGGTAGTTCACGTAGAACTGGAGCGGGCTCTCTGGGCGGGCAAAGAACACAAACAAAATGGACTCAGTGCGGGGGAGCGCAGACCTCGGACAGCGGCGCTTACCTTCCTCTAACGGCAGGCAGGGGTGGCGTCTCCCACACAGAGGCAGACCGCGAACTGAGCCTCTGCTGGAGATCACCATCCGAGGACACCAACGGCGTCTACTCACTATTGCCCCTTCAAGCTTACACAAGGAAAACAATCCTAAGGCCGCTCCGGACTAGAGGGGGCGCTGAATAAAACAGGCGAGTCTGGCTCAAGGGGACTAGTTAGGACAGGGGTGGGGAGCCTTTTTTCTGCTGAGGGCCATTTGGATATTGATAACACCATTCGCGGGCCACACAAAATTATCAACGTAAAGAATTAGCCTGCTCTATTGGGTCAAACATTTAATTAACTCACCCCTGATGCCTTGGGAGGGCCAGACCAAAGGATTTCGTGGGCCATGGGCTGGGCGTTCCCCACTCCTGAATTAGGAGGGAACGGCCAACCAAGTGAAGAAATGACACACTACCAGAGGGAACACAGCTGGAAAGGTCTTTTGGGAAGGCAAAATGTAAGGCCCTATAAGCCCACCCCACACTATGGGAATTTACCCCACTGTGGTCCTCTCTACCTACTCTCCCCCGCCCTCCCCCTCCCGCCCCCCCTCCCCCATACACACACACCAGCCAGCCCTATGCAAGCACTTCCATTTCCACAGTGGCCAGATGCAAATTCGGAAAAGCCCAGAGCCGAACAATAGGGGGCTCTCCTCGCAGGTCACTAAAGAATGAGGGAGTCTGTATGCACTAACTTGAGAGATTATCCACAATGTGTGCCAATAAAAAGAGAAAGGGGCAGGTTGCTGCATAATATTAATATCATTATCCCATTCCTTTAAAAACAAAACAGAACAAAATTATAGGCATGTTTGTGGGTACCAAGAGAAACATCCATACACAGACCAGCAGGGAGGTAGGAGGAAGTGGGAGAAAGACTTTTTTTTTTTTTTTTTTTTTTTACTTTCTCTACATCTGCATCTTTGGGGTATTTAAATAGAAGCAGATAACACATTGTTGCTTTGAACAAATATTATGCCCAGATATACCCATAAACGAAAGCAAACATCCAACTGGGAGAAGTATTTGCAATTCCTATCACCAACGGCTAACCTCTCCAGGATTGAAATCGCTCCCAGAAACGGATACCACAAAGGCCAATAACCAAAGAGAGAAACCAGGCCATGGAGACCAACGTTCAGTTCACAGAAAAAGAAACACAAATGGTACGTAAACATATAGAAAGTTACTCAATCTCACTCACAAGAGCAATACCAATAAAGCAATCCTGAGATACTGCTTTTGCAACTACCGGTTTGGCAAAGATCCAAAAACTGGATAGCATAATCCCCTGGCCCATCTGTGGAAAAGCAGGCGCCCTCTCCTCCGTGGCTGCTGCATGTGGAAACTGGAAGAGCCCCGACGAAAGGCAACTTGGCAAGTTCTAGCAACAGGATGGATGCCTGTCCCTGCGACCAGAAATTCCTCCCCATAGAACCACACCTCACAGGTTCGCCTTTGCCGGTGTGACGTGCTGAACGGGAAAGGCTATGCACTGTGGCAAAAGGTGGGGAAGAGGCTAAATGTCCTCCGACGGGGGCAATGGTTAAACGTGCCACGGTCCACCCAATGGGCGGGCTCTCTGAAGATGCGCTATCATTTGGACGTGCACAGTTCTCCTGCATGCAGGAGATAAAAAGGACAAGGACACAATAATGTGTAGAGGATGCTACCATTTATGTAAAAAACAAGGAAGGATTAGAAATCTATTTTCCTGTTTGCTTGTAGGGTCTTAAAAATGTTCTGAAATCCAACATAAAAAATTGTCAGAGGGCAAGTGAGGGTTATGATGGGTGGGAAGGAAACCTTTCTCCACATCATTTTCTAAGCCATGTGTATGCGGCCTACTCAAAATACTAAATTTTAAAAAAGGAGACGTAGTTAAGGAATTTTTAAGAAAAAGAACAAGAATAACACAGTGCTGGTTGGTGGACACGAAACCTGAGCTGGTTTTCCTCGTCAAGGGCAGTGTGACAAGAGGGCAGCTTAGCCTGGCCAGCGTGGCTCAGTGGTTGAGTGTCAAACTATGAACCCGGAGGTTGCGGTTCAATTCCCGGTCAGGCACCTGCCTAGGCTGAGGGCTCGATTCCCAGTGTGGGGCGTGCAGGAGACAGCCGGTCAATGATTCTCTCTCATCGTTGATGTTTCTCTCTCTCTCTCCCTCTCCCTTCCTCTCTGAAATCAATAAAAATATATTTTAAAAAAAATAAAGAAGAAGGCAGCTTGTCCTCTTCTCACAACCTCTTCCTCCACCACCACCCCCCACCCCCACCACCACCACACAGGGCTCTGCAGGCCAGGCTGGAAAGTCCCCGATGCGCCTCACATTTTTCTTCCGGCTCATCCTTTGGCCGCACTCGGCATCGTGACAAAGACAAACAATCACAGCCCAAAGGGCCTGCACTGTGACCCGGGACACTTAGATGCATCATCCCTTCTGGAAATTAGCCGGATCTGCTGGGGTCACAGGCTGTTAGGTTTCACAGGGAGCCCGACACTGCATTCCTCAACCTGCCACCTATTTCCCACACAGCGGGGGGCTGTACGGCAGCAAACCTCCCAGAAGCCCAAGCCCCTGGGTCCCGGAGCCCTGCAGGGCGTGCGCGGAGCCCGACTCACCGGGGATGTGGCTGCCCATGTACTTGATGTGCATCTCATGGAGCCCCACCTCCGTGGGGGCGTATCTGACGGTGACCGTGCCGTCCTTGTTGTCCACAATCTCGGGCGTGGCCGTCTTCCCGGAGGGCATGTGGACCTCTCCTGTGGAGCACAGGGAGACAGGGCCATGAGCCCACCAGCGACCGCCCCCGGAGAAGCCGGCACCAGGCACCGGTGGCCTTCCGAGCACAGGTTTTCAGACCCCAGAACACTCACTGCTGCCTAAAACACCCAAGTTCCAGAACAGGAAAACAGACCTGCATGTCCCTTTATTTTGTTCCTTCTGCTCCCACAAAACGCAGCAGCAACTCCTAAGGAAAGGGTTTTCTACTTTGTAAAGACAAGTTAGAACTTTGAACAGGACTTGACTGTGAGCAGAGGGTTAGTAGAGCCTCAACCCAAAGAGAAGCCGGCAGTAAGAGGAGGCTGGCAGAGAAAGTGACCGCACCACAGACCTATGTCAACACCCCGCTGGGAAAGTGGGAGACAGAGAGGCAGGAAAAGCGGGAACAGGAACCCAACAGTGGAAGTATCTAAACACAGTAGTTCTTCACCCAGAGAGAAGCCCCAGCTCTCTCCAGGATAGAATGCAACTTATAAATGACCACCTCTTCAGAGGCACACATAGAGACACAGCACGTTCTGCAATGTCAGGGCTCATGGCCCATCCCCAGCACAAGAACCATGGATGCTGGGATCAGGAACGCAGGTCTGGGGGGCCGGGGGGACCACCACCCGTCACCGATCAGGCGAGAGAGTGTGCGAGCGAGCGGGAATGAGACAGCTTTCATGACAGTGCTTACCGGTGATTTCTCCTTTTCTGACCGCAAACGGAATGACCAAGTCGAAAGGTTTAAACCCCAGGCCGTTCATGTCACTCACTGGGACATAGGCCTCTTCGGTGACCTAAAAACAGGAAGCAGAGGTCACTGGGTAAAGTGGACAACAGCGTGGGCTAGTGAAGCTACAGGGGGCAGAGCAACTGGGAATTTTGCAAGCCAGTGCAGCCAGGATTTGGGGAGGTGGCGGCCCATGTGGTATGGGCTTTGTCCAACCGGCCCTGGGGCCAGAGCAGAACCCGAGGGCTCGGAGAAGTCATGCTGACCAATTGCTAAAAACCACTAGGCAATTCGCTTGTAAAATTCCCAGAAGCGCCCACGGGAAAGTGAGAAAGTGAGAGACAGAAATGTCTGTGAGTCCCAAGAGGCTCCACCGGGAAAGGTTTAGTGCCGTGGCCTGGAAAAGAAGGTGTGTTTTAAGTGGCAGAAAGGAGCAGCAGGTGGCTTTTCCTCTGAACAGAAACCAAATGTGCAAGTGGCGGCTCTGAGAGTCAGCGGGAGGGCTGAAGACAGCTGTCCATCTTTCTCATTAAACAGAGACACACTGCACCGAGCGTGATCAGACGTGACGGTGGGCGATTCGTGGAGCGCAGACGATGACATGGTGGGTCTCATTACAGAGAAAGCAGGGTTCATTGTGATGGACTGATCAGTGGGGGACAAACCAGTGACCAGGGCACCCAGAGGGCTTAAGCGATCCCCAGAAGCAGGCTGTAGCTTTTCTGAAATGAAGGCTGAGTAAACACAGAAATGCAAAAAAAAAGGAAAAAAAAAAGTGTACCCAGGGCCTGAATCCAGGGGAACATGCATTTACCGGTGCCTCCTCCACGGCTGTGACTTCCCCATCTGTGGCCTGGTTGGTGGCAAATGGAGATTAGTAGGGAATCTCATTGGCGGGACGTTGCTACTCAGTAGGATCTGCACCCTGAGGACTGCTTCCTCCCCATCTGCTCATCTTGCACAGCAGAAAGCCTCTCGCTCTACCTTCTTCCTACCCTTGTGGAGAGCAAGCTGACGTCCTCTCTTCGAATGTCAAATCCACATGCCCTTTGAACCCATGGCCCCACTCCTAGGAAGCAGATCTATAGAAACACTAGCAGGAAAGTCTAAAGGTAAGTGATGCATGCAAGGGGTTTTACCAGGAGCTGCTCGTGGTCATGAAAACCTGAAGCAACCTAAATGTCCATCTGTAAGGGAGTCGGCTAAGTAAATGGTGGGAGTCTGTCCACTCTGGAGAGGTGGTCCAGCCCGGAAAATTAATATGGAAGGGCCTTCCCGAGGAGGGAAGGAAGCAAGTTGCAAAGCAATGTGCATGGTGTGATCCCGGCACAAAAACGATGGGAAACGCTAACACTCGTCGCCTCTGCAGCATGAAACTGGGCAAGTGGTTTCCTGTTACCTTGGTAAGTGTCTACAGTCGTTCATATTTAAAAGGTCTTGATAAATTAATTTTTTAAAAACCAGACTTCATGTCCCTGATCCAACTGACCTAATAAGAGAGGGGTTCCCTCTCCTGCCAAATCAAACAAGATCATCGGAAGGCCTCCCTACGGAGAAGGCCCACGTGCCCATGCTCACTCCTTTTCGTGTCCTTTGTCATATGCTGAAAGGGAGCTTCACTTACGAAGGCAGCTTTGTGAGCGTCAACGTTTGGAACAGCCCTACCCCCTGCTTCTTGGGGACATTCAGGGACACACGGCCAGGGAGGAAGATCTTTCACTGGCTACGTGATGGCCTCTGAGTCAGGACTTCTCAACAGTGATGAGCAGATAAGCTGTTAGACCCGTGACTTCCTGTGCACGTCTTCTGCGTGATGTACAGAATTGAACCAGCCCACCCAGTCTCCCTGAGACATTGGCTGCAAAGGCAGTACTGGGTGTTCGTGGCCCTTTGGCCCCAAGACTGTAGAGGGAGGCAGGGAATCTACCCATAAGGAGCCAATGAAAAGAAAGTCTGCCTGTAGGTGAGGCTGGAGAAAGCGCGGAGGGGAGATGGGAGACCCAAGCCTGGTCCTGTGGGTGATGCGCCCTCCAGCTGTCAGCTGTGGTTCGGGGCAGTGCGTCCACACAAAGTATCCTTCGCGCATCCCAGGGTCAAGGGGACATTTACTCCTAATGAGTCTGGTGGCTCCCACTTCAGGTCTCTGACTTGTCTGCCACAACGACCCTGCCAATTCGAACCAACCAGATAAAACCCGAGATGGGACCCTTCTCTGGGAGGACACCAAGCTTCTAGCCGCATTTCTTCCAGCCCTGAAGGAGAAAAGCACTCCCAACTGAGCAGCGTCAAAAGTTGACAAGTGTTTGTATCCCTGAGACGTGGAAGAGCCTCCAGACCTCTGGCGCATTCACAGATAAACAAACGCCGATGGGAAGGGAAAGAACTACAACACACAACACGCTGTTGGAAGACAGACTTGGACTTCTGTTTGAAATGGCGTCTTCATGCCCTTCTCCGTGGCTGCATAAAGTGTAATCCTTACAAGGGGCTTTGAAGGCTGTGCGGGGGGCCAGGTCACTGAGGCCTATGAACTTTGCAGCCAAGGGTGGCTGTCGCCGCGGTCTCCAAGGACACTGGGTGAGGGGCCGCACAGCGCTCGGCAGCTGTCTAGAGCGGGCACTTTGGGCTCAGTGGACTTGAGTCTGACCCCTCCTCCTACAGCTCATTTGTGAAAGGGCCAACAATGCTTGCTTTGAGGGTTAACTGAGTGAATGCTGCTAAGGTTTCTAACCGCTTTCCTGGTTGAAGAACCTTAATAATCAGAGAAAGATCTAAAAGCCACTCAGATTGAAAATTAAAGAGCCGCGTCATTCTTTGGCCTAGAAGTGTGTATAATGGTTTCTTTCTTCCAGATGTTCCTAGTTTTAAAAGACAAGCTATTTCCCTTCACGTGCAAAGTCTGAATCTCTCCAAGCACAACTGGAGGTACTCTGAGTCATGAGATACCAAAGTCAAGTCTCTCTCTCCTCCAGACCATGGTGGTGGGGGAGCAGCAGGAGGAGGACAGCAGAATAATAAAATATAATGTTTCACTTATAAATGTTTTTTGTCAGTTTATCTTTCTGAACTGTGCTTAGGCCAGGGCACTGCCGAAGACCCTTAGCATGATGGGTACTTGGTAGCTGGTAACATTCCCTAAAAACTCTTAGAGCCAAAGGCTCTCTGGGATCCTAGAATGTCCCTAAAAGGTCATGACTGCTTAAGAAAAGAAGTTTTCAAGAAAAAAGAAATGTGGAAGGGGATGTGCTAGCCAGGGTTTAACAAATGGCAGCTATCATGGTTTCTGCCAGTAACAGATGCTGCAGAGAAGGGGTTTCCTTACCATGACAGTGAAGGGGCTGTTGGGGATATCAACGCCACCGAAGCGCACGTAGATGACATAGGTGCCTGGCTTGGCAGCCGTGTAGAAAATGTCATAGGTGCCATCCTCATTTTCGATAACATCGGCCTCAGCCTCAGTGCCGTCCGGGGTCAGAACCGTGCAGGTCACTTTCCCCTTCCCGGCAGTCTTGGCGTCAACCACAAAGCCCACCTCCTCGCCAGTTTTCACAATGGAGGCGATTCCAGGACCTGGAGAAAAGTTCAGGAGGAGAGAAGAGAAGCTTCAGCTGTGGACAGTTCCCCTGGAGACCTAAACACAAATCACACGCTTGCGTGTTGTCTGCATCTATAAACGTTAGACCTTCAACTGCCACCACATACAGGGATGTCCCAGGAATCACCTGGGGAAGGTACTGCTCAAGGGAGCATTTCATCCACTGTTTATTAAATAAGGAGTATCTCAGGCTCTGGTGTCAACCAAACGCTGGATCTGGTCTGCCAGCATTCAAGGGGATGGGGATGAAAGTCAACGTTCATTAGCAAACATATATTGGGCATTTTCTTAAGTGCCAGGTACACACAAAGGTGAGCAAAACAGAGTTGAGATGCTCATAATATAACAGAGCAGTGGGATGCAGGTCGGGCACCAAGAATGACAGCTCAACCTGCTGTGGAAGTCCTGAGGGGGAACTAAGTTACAGAAAAAAAATCCTCCATTGTTCTTCAGACAGTTGTCATGTATAAGTTCTATCCCAGGGTTGCCACATTGACAGAGGGCTTCCTGAGAAAAGGGGAAATGGCTGAATTCTGAAGGGTGGGTACTTCTGGCTAGGGAAGACTTTCAACCTCGGTCCTGAAACAATGAATGACCAGTCTCTCTTTCTCTTTGTAGATCCCTTTACACAGGATCCACACAACATCAGGGAGTGCAGAAAAGTGTAAATTAAAAACACATTGACCAAAAAAAAAAAAAAAAAAAAAGGCAAAGTGGGCAGAAACAACAGGGATAAGAACATATTGTTCAGACATGAATAGAAGCCAGACTTTGGAATCCCCTGAATGACCCTCCAGGGGTGTGGCCTATGGGAGCTCCCAGGATAAGCAGAGTATCGTGTCTACTAAGGAAGGGAAAGCAAGGAGGAAGTCACCTCCCAATATTACATGCCCTTAGGTTAACAAAGATAATCCAGACCTAGCATGTGGCAGACTGGCCACTATTTCAAACATTCTCAAATTTTGCCACGGGTGAGCCAAAAAAGGGCCAAGGGGAGCAATTTACAAGCTTGACCTGAAAGCTAAAAGATTTTCTCCATTCAAAACAAGACAAGATAGGAGAGAAATAGGACACATCTAGGGGGACCTATGTTTAGTTTTATTTAAAGAGAAGCAAATCTGTTTCCTTTCAGACATGGGGATTCATGCTTTGAAATCTGCTTGAAGCAGCATCAGAGTGGTAAGAGCTGTTCTTAGAAACTGAAGGACCCATAGACTCCCAATAGTTGTCTCTTAGAAATGGAAGGAACTGTGATGCTCACAGATTCCTGGGGAATTCCTGAGAGACCTAGACATTAGTCCCAAGTGTCGAGGGAAAAACCTAGATGCTTGAACGTGTTTCTCATAGTGGCCTGAGGTGATCTTGAATAATTAAACAGCCCATGAAAGGCATACATTTGCTGCTTTTCATGGGAGCAGCATCACAGCTGATGTCTCAACAAATGCACCCACTTTGAAAATAATCCAATAATGATAGCTTCCATGTGCCTGGCACTGTGCTAAGCATTTTTCATGCCTGACCTCATCCAATCTTTGCAATAACCCTGTGAAACAGTCTCTGACCCTTAGAAGAGGTTCTTGAATTTAAATGTTGTAAAAAAGATCTTCAATTTAAGCCTGACTGAAGCTCAGAGTGGTTGAGTATCTTGCCTTGATCACACAGCTATTAAGTGGCGAGAAGGGACAGACCCTGGCTTTCAGATTCTTGACCTGCACTCACCTGTGGCCAGACACTTGCTGGCATCGCCGGTCTGTGTGGCCCGGATGCGGTAGGGAGACAACGGGATGTCATCTCCCCCATAGGTGACCCCGATCATATAGCGGCCAGTCTTGTCGGGGATGTAGGTGACGGCGTATGTGCCATCTTTATTGTCCTGGACAATGGCTCTTTTGGGTTTCCCCTCTTGGTCCTGTGGAGCACAGAGAAATGCTACTTAGGATGTTGTCCTCAAGATGTAGAAACAATTCATGGAAACCCTTGACACATTTTGCTCATTAATTAGTGCCTCCAGTGGGAGGAGACAGAATTACTGGCTTCACACCATTTGATTGTTTGGTAGGAAGAGGAGAGGTCACAGATCCCTTTAACAACACATGGGATTGATGGACACAATCAATTTTTAGTAAAGTTTCTGTCAAGTGAACAAACAGTGTTTTATCCCCCAATCCATTGATACATGCCCAAGGGGGCAGAGGACCTGCTCACACATCACCACGCTCACTCCCTTGTCTCCTCAGTAATAGGACCCTAATCCTCAGCTAGGTGCACTGCTCCCAGAATAGAAGACTCCACTTCCCAGCATCCTTTGTCACTAGGTCTGGCCACACGACGTGACAAATTTCTGGCAAACGAGAAGGGAGTGGAAGTCTTGTGAGGGAGGATGAAGGGCTCTTTGGAGAGCTGATTGATTGGAAGGCCCTGTTTCTCCCGTCTGTCTTCCTCCTTCCAGCCTGCCACGTGGATCAATAACCAGGGCACCTCGGCCTTGTGGTCCAAGAGGAGACCTGAAGGGCAGATGCCACACACAAGGACAGGAGCAGAGAGATGGGCCTGCTTCACTGATGAGCCACAGCACCCAGGTGCCTTGCCCCTGGGCTTTTTTAACAGAAGAGAATAATTACATGTGTTTAAGCCACTCTTATTTTGGAGCTCGTGATATGCAGCAGAACTTAGTCCTAACTAATCCAATGAGTAACAACATTTTAACATAAAAACATAGGACTAGCTGTAATAGCAAATACATGAGATTCACCCAAAGGTGGTGCTTGGGGCTATGCCCTCAGACCTCTCAGAGAAGCATGCATGTCCTCATGCACATTTACTGACTCTCTGGTGGGAATAATCCGTCAAACATTGGTACCATGCCAGAAGCTGGTTATTAAAATCCTGGTTCTTACCTCTGGCCAGAAAATTAGGCTTTATTAGTCTGAATCCAGAAAAGAACTCAAAGTTACCGTTATCTGAACAGCAAGCAGGCCTTCCCCGGCATCTCTGGCATCGATTGCAAACTCCACAGGAAGACTGGCGGGCACACCATAGGAACTGAGGCCCGGGCCACTGGCAGTCACTTTGCTGGCATCATATGTGGGAAGGACCTTGACCTTAAAGGGACTTGATAGACACACAACCCTCGGTCAGTATGGATACACATCAACCCTGCTCCATCTGACCTCTCTTACACAAAGAAACTGGGACTGCAAAGAGGATTTCTACAGCAGATAAAAATGGTGAGTTTAGTTAATGTCTTAAGTCCAGCAGAAATTTACAATTATGAGGCAGTAACTATCATACACCAGACCAGCTTTCCCTAACTGCAATCCAGGGGATATAAACTAATTCCAAAATTAGTTTGGGAAACATGGGGTTAAACACATTTAACCTACTTTTATTATGCCAAAACAATGGTCAATAGAAAGAGAACACTGAAATTTCAGTTTTAATATTTTACCTCATCCTCTTATTTTCATTTTTAGTATGCTTTAGATGGTATGCTATTAGTAAAGTAGATACATAAATATAATTTATAAGTCATATTTCTATGTAGCTAGAGATACATACATATCTTTATGTAAAATATGTATGTTGGGGTATGGACAAAGCTTTTTAATCTTAAGTATGATTTTTAAAAACCTTTGAAGGCTGTTGTGGGAGGTAAAGAGCTTATGCAACAATATTTTCTGTATTAATGTGAGTGAGGAATAAGATTTCTATCCAACCCCTTGTGGATAGAAAAGTAAAAAGTACAAGTCTTTGCTTGAATCAGAAAACTACTTGCAGGTCAGAAGAAAAAAAGACTGATAAATTAATGCATCCTCCCCCCAAATTCCCAACTCCTTAATTTCAGCTGGTCTTTAAGTTAACAATGGCAGAAAGGAGGGGGCGGGAGGTGAGGCTAGGGGCTGGAGCCACAAAGGTTTTCAGTGGTACTTGCAGATCAGATGGATGGATGGATGGATGGATGGATGGATGGATGGATGGATGGGCCACCAGAGCAATGCTGGTGAACCCTGTGGAGGGGTGGGTTTGAGTCTGGTTTGGACCCCTTCCCTAAGTGTCAAGAGCTTACCTACGAGGGATCTCTTCATCAGCATATTTCACAGAGACCATGTACGGCCCTTCTTGGGATGGGGTGTAGGTCACCGTGTGTGTGCCATCCCCATTGTCCACCACATTCACCGGCTCCACCAGGCCTGAGGGCAGAGACGAGAGGTCTGAGGAACTGCCTCCCCTCCCCTACACTCCACCCTGGGCTGAGTTCAAAAAGGATCACATTCATCCCCAAGAGCTATTGGTTTCCACTGATGAATAACATAAATGCAAGCAGGCCACAATCAGAGGCCTAGGAAATCACAGGAGACAGGATCCTCAATTCTCGGCTGCAGAATGACTCCAAGAGACACCTTTAGCTTGTTGTTGGCTGAGGTACCTCAGTCAGCCCTGGAGTATAATTAAGGAGACTGCCCGCACTTGTCCCTGGAGGGCGTGCGGTGAAGGTGCATGTTGCAGACATGCTATGACATCCTTTCAAGCTGGTTAGGCATGCTTCAGACGCGGCAAACTTTACTCTACAGCTGAAAAAGGGCCAAAGAGTCCAGAACTCGGAACAGCAAAAATTAACCAATGGGTTGGCGAGTCAAGACTTGTGGCCACTTTGGCAAAGACCAAAGGGGCAGCACACTGGGTGTAAGTGCAGGGCAGGTGGGGTGCCCTTCTCATGGGGTGAGGGAGCCATCAATGGGATGCCTGCAGGAGACAGTTGGAGATTATGTCAAAGCATAATCAAGGCATGCATCGGGTCGGTAGATTCTAGATCCCGGTTCTAAACACAAGCCTCAAAGATGGGTCAACTGCAGGGTAGGTTAACCAAAGCATAGCATGCGCATTAAGCAAAGCAGAGGAGGCACATACAAGGCAATTTCAGGGGTGAGGCCAGCAAGAGGCATTCTGATTACATCAATTAGAGCAGCAGCCAATAGGAAAATGCAAACCTGTCTCCATAAAGTCACCCTTCGAGTCCCCTTTAAAGAACTCTGAAATGGCTTTCAAGGGGCTGCGCCATGACTGGGAATCTGTCTCATCAGCTAAAATTGAAAGGCTGTTACTTAAGAATCCTCCATACCAGAGGTATATATATCTAAGCTTCCCCCTCCTCCCCACGCACTCTCTCACGCACATGCACGGATACACACAGAGGCTCAGAAACTCTGTACAATCAAATTCTAGCCCCAGGACCTCATTTCCCCAAACTGCTTCCACCATGAGTTTTAAAGGGCATAACCTCCTACTGAACTAACTTCTTCAAGGAGAAAGTTCCTCTTCAAAAAAGGTACCTCTTCAGGGACAAATCCAGATAATTTAAGAAATTTAAGATAACTTAAGTGCTTTGTCCCAAAATGGCCTGCTAATCTTACCAAACCCCAATTCCAGAGTGCCAAAAGGGCGGACCAAACTGTCAACAAAGCCCACCCCCCAAAGAGACCCCCTCTCTCCAAGGGGTTGGGACAGTGACAAAGCCAGGTGGCAAGGGGGCTGAGTATCTGTCATGTCCGGAAATGTGGAGGGTGTTCCCTGTGAGCATGAAGGCATTTCAAACAGAGGTATCACCTCTGAGCCCTCCACCCACCCAAACCCCAGACTGACCCCCGTCACCTCACAAACCCCAGACTGACCCCTGTCACCTCACAAACACCGAAACACAAAATGAAGCAGCTGCACAATTATTACACAGGTGAGAGCCCAACACCACCTGCTCGATCTCTCTACTTTAAAGAACTGAACCTGGGTTGTGGGTTCCATCCCTGGTAGGGGACGTGCAGGAGGCAGCCGATGGATGCGTCTCTCAGCGATGTTTCTCTTTCTTCCCCCCAACCCCTCCCTTTCCCCGTCTCTAAAAATCAATTTTAAAAAATTTAAAAAACTAAGTTCATGACCAAACTCAAAAGCTAAGTGCCTGCTCCAGGTCATGGCCGCCTCCCCCTGGGCAAGCTGAAGGTCAGCAGGAAGGCAGGATGCATACTCACCTCGTGGGCCCAGGACCCTCACTTCCAGGGGAGCCAGGCCAGCCTTGCTGCTGTCCACCGTAAAGGACTGGAGGATGCGGGCTCGGACACCCGAGCCCAACCCGGGGCCGGCAATCTTGACCTTGCTGGGGTCCACGACATCCTTCACAGGAACCCGGAAGGGGCTGCCTGCAAAAGAGGCCCTTGGATTCTGAGCTCCGTCGGAAGTTGTCTGAACTTCGCATGAGAGCAGCCAAGCACCAACAAGGTAACGTTAAGTTCGAGGTGGCAGATATCAAGCATTCTGTGTCACTCCCCTGACCCATACCCCAGGCAGGCATCACCAATCGACCACGGCAGACCTCCTTGCGGATGCACTCATCCCAGGCGATCCAGTGGCCCAAGCAGCCACCACAAACAGACCACCAGAGGAAACCAATATGCCATTGCGGCTAACACAGGATACCTGGTTAAAAATAACCCCACTATGGGTTTGTACCAGGCCAGGGAAAACTGGGCCAATGTTTAACCAACTAAAATTCCCATGAGAGCAAATCAGAAGCCAACAGGTTGCTGAACATTTCACAGCAGCACCTCCCAGGTTACCTTAGCCATGAAGCCTGACACTAAGACACACAGCCAACACTCCACCAAAAGACTCTGCCTGGGAAAATTCTGGGGTCTAGGAGCAACTGGCATTTGGCTCTGGGAAGCAACAGAGAGTAGGAAACTTTGAGGATGGGTCTTTTCCTGTTGTTACACAGATGGCCATTGGCTTCAAGCTCAGGGATCGGCCCCAGGGCCAAACTCTCACCCTCTCCTGCACAGGGAATTTCAAAGCTGAGGGTCCTCTAGACTTTCCCTGGCGGCTCCAACCAGGCAGGCAGCTCCTCTCCACTGCTGCCTGCCTGCCTGGTTGGAGCCGCCAGGTCATGCCTGGCGACACTCTCTGAGCTACTGTCCTATCCCATGAACTGCAGAGCTGGTAAAACTCCAAAAGGCGCCCATGGCTCTGTATACTGTCACTGAGCCCTGCTCTTTCTTCATAGCAGTTAAACCGTGAATTTTAGTGCCATAAACAATAGACAAGAAACTTCCAGAGGCCAGGAGCTTTGACTATCTGGTCCACGGCTGAATTCCCCTTGATAAGTGATTACAGGAATTTAAATTCTATATTGCAACAGCTACAAGGTCAAGTTTGAGGAGAAATATTGCCTTAAATAAATTAATGCTTAAATGAACATCTGAGAATTACTTTGAGCAGAACATCAATGCTTTCTGATCAACGTGAGAGAAAGAAAAAGTGATTGTGAGTGTGTGTGCAGTTGTACACGACAAGGGGGAAGAGCAGACAGAGTCAGGAATGTGTGTGTGGTCCAAGGACACTCCAGCTTCCAGGGAGCCAATCCAGAAACCTGAAAATAGGACCCTCAGCCTGCCCCTTCCCCTCAGTCTCACCCTGGGCTCATGGCCTGCAGGGCAAGAACAACACTGATCCACCCAAGGCTCCTCCTGCTCTGGGGCTCTCGGGGTGGGACTCTGCCCTCTTTCTCACCACTCTTGAGACAAGGCGTAAGCTGACACAGGAGCCGCCCTCGAGTCCTTGAACTTACATCCACACCACACCACACCCTCACCTACACATCCCAATGTGTGTTGGGTGGCAAATGTTTCATCAAATAAAGAGAACTAGAACCTATGAAAACTCTTCCTGCCGGAACATGAAAGTTGGAGGGCCCTTACTTACTTAAGTCATATATTTACTTACCGTTTGAATCGTTTATAGCAGTGGTTCTCAACTAGGGGTCATTCTGTTTCTCACTGGACATATAACAATATCTGGAGACATTTTTGGTTGCCCAAAAAATGGGCCACTAAATACCCTACGATGGACAGAATAGCCCCCACAACAAAGAATTATCCCGCCCAAAATATCAACAGTTCTGAGGATGACAAACCCTG
The DNA here is from genome assembly GCF_951640355.1 of Cnephaeus nilssonii. NCBI lineage: Eukaryota > Metazoa > Chordata > Mammalia > Chiroptera > Vespertilionidae > Cnephaeus > Cnephaeus nilssonii. Next base: position 45,652,369 of record NC_137088.1, on the reverse strand, counting down.
TTTTTCAGTAAATGTATATAGTGTGTCATTCCATAGAAAAGAAATTAAAGAATTTGAGTTGTGTGTCTTTATCAGCTACCAGGACTGTCAGTTGAAAAATAGAAAACAAGATGCGTGTACTGGTATAAGAGGAATAAGAACCAACCACAAAATAAGGTGGAGATTTTCAACTTTGTAAATAAACAGCTTTCCTTCAAATTTAGAACGAGGTTCTCCAACACATGAAGGCGACTGTCAGTCAAAACTCCAAGCCAACACTTTTTCATCACGGTACTGGTCCTACTGGGAGTGGGGATATTCTTGGAGATGCAGCCCTAGGGAGAACTCTCCCTTTGCAGTGACTGCAAATGTCAGCTGTTTTTCTTATTCAGGGAGATACGCAAAATCAAACCAGCTTTCATGCAAAATCAACTACTCTTTGGGTTCCTTTCTGAGGGAGAACTTACCAGGGATGTGATCTCCTCCATACGTGATATTGACATCGTAATCCCCTGGAGCAAAGGGGACATACTCGGCGCTGCAGCTGCCATCTTTGTTGTCTCTGCAGTTTATCTTTGACTCTGATGGTCCCTCGACAGTTATGCCAAGCCCACCAATTCCTGCCCCTCTGGAAAATGTGGAAAAGGAAGCAAAGTAGCACTGGTGGTTCATGCCAGTCCGCTTATTGACAAAATTCATTTAAATTCCCTCCATAAATTTCCCATTTGGCCAACTCAACTCAGCTACTATGACACTTCTCACACAGGAAATTTCTCAACGATGTAATATAAGCAAAGACCGCTTTGAACCCTCCTTTCCAATGCTTATCCTTCATTTATTTTTCTTATCTAATTGCATTGGCTACAACTGCACATACAATTCAGGTATGTGCCTGTGACTGATTCCAACAGGAACTCTTCTAATATTTCACCTAGATATGAGATTGGCTATATATTTCAGCACTGTCAAGTTAAAGAGTTTCCATCTAGTCCTGGATTGCTTGGTAGTTTTATGACTGTTATTATCAGTGCTTTCTGGTACCTTTTTGGTATACTTGGTCTTTCTCTGTAACATAAGTCTCTACAGAACAAAATGCCTCCTGTATCATGAAAAAAAAGGAAAAAAAAACGCCTCTCAAAAGTTGGGAGACTTTACACATATGCAGGCAACACCCATAAAACTTCTTTAAAAGAGCTAAGCTACTTAGGGTTACTCCTTTTATGGAGTCAGCACACAAACCCCAGGCCCTGCTTACCTGGTAACCACAGTGAAGACATTGGGTTTGTTGGTAAAGGCCTCTTTCAGCCCAGGACCTTGGGCTTGAACCCGAGATGGCTGGCAGCCTTCGGTTACAGCCACTTTGAAGGGACTGTTTGGGATGGGCACATCATCGTATGTCACCTCCACTACATGGAGGCCTGTTCAAAACAACAAACAAAAACATATCGTACAGGAGTTGCCCAGTTGTGGGAAATTACACTCTATTCCAGGGTTTTATTTCACATTCATTCATGCTTTACCATGTTGTTTGAAACAGTAATACTGGTATAATCTGATTTTTAAAAAATACAAATTGTCAATTTATGCTTTCGGTTCACTTGGCATTCACATACCCCCCTTCCCCCGCCCCCAAACACACACAGTCTCTCCTGCAAACAAATGTCACTAAGTCTACACTGAAGTCAGTCATTTTAAACATACTACCCTGTTTTGGGAAAACTCCATCCAGTCATTAACCAAAAGACAAAGAAAAATCCATAAAACAGAATATACATGCATCTATAAAAAAGAGATTAAAATATCTATACCAGAATATTTACAGGGATCATATACCCAGGTAATGAGAATATATGGTACTTTGGTGTTTTTCTTTATGCTTTTATCATTTATCAAAGTGTTTTATAATTCTTAATATTCAGGAAAGAAATCAATGTGCTAAAAAAATTACACAAGTGATCAACATCCATGATACCACCCCATCCCTGCTCAGATGACGCTCAGGCTGGACCCAGCCCAACCGTCACAGAACAGGGCCAGCAGGCCAGGCCCTGAGTGGGCGGCTCCATTGGGGAGGTGGGTCTCCGTGGTCCCCGTCACTTTGCAAGGGCCTCTGCTGAGAGGATGCTCTGAGCACACGGGGCAGACATCAGCATCAGCCACCAGGAGGAAAGGGCCAAGCACAGTTCTGAACAAGGGTCACGTCCAGGGAAAAGCCTATTCACCTTTCTCGAAGGGCGTGTACTCCACCTGGTAGGTGCCATCGGCGTTGTCCGTGACGAAGCACTCGGTGGAGGCCCCCGAGGGGTTGGCGATGTGGGCCTTGATGTGGTTGCCTCCCACCTTCGTCAGGGGCCGAGAGTCGACAGTGAAGTCGGTGGTGGCTTCACGAAACACATCTGCAGAGCAATCGCACAGGTCAGACGGTCACCAACACCTCAGACCCAGGAGCAGCCCACGGTCAAGGTTCTTAGCCCTTAAGGCACAATTAAGTGACAGCAGACAAGTGTCCGACGCTCGGAGTCAGGAAGCTAATGTGCACCCCACCACACACCCCAGAAAGGAGCCCTCAGTTGTCACTCGGGCAGCCTCAGCCGAGTGACAACACAACCACCGTACACAGTTCAGGGCAAAGGCTGGCGGGGGCGAGGGGGCGGCAGTGCGCAGCCTCCCTCTTGCTGTTGCTGGAACCCACCTTTGCCTTCTATTCCTGGCCCAAAGGCTTTGACCCTGCTGGTGTCCACGGCAGGCTCCACCTTGACGCGGGCGGGGAAGTGGGGCACGAGCTCCCCGCCGTACTTCATGGTCAGGGTGTACATGCCGGCGGTCAGGGGCACGTAGGTCACTGCGTAGGTGCCGTCCTTGTTGTTCTCGATGCGGACCTCAGCCTTCGCTCCCGAGTCCGAGACGGCCTCCAGGCCCAGCGCCCCGGGCCCGGCCTCCGAACAGTCCACGCTGAGCAGCCCAGCTTCGCCCACCTTCCCGCGCTCCAGACCTGGCCCCGACGCCGTGACTTTGGAGGGATCGAACGGCATCTCGATGTCGGCTTTGAAGGGAGAACCGGGGATGTGGACTTCCTCAAAGAGGATGTTGACGAAGTACTCCCCGGGCTTGGTGGGAAGGTAGGAGACGGAGCAGGTGCCGTCGCCGTTGTCGGAGCACTCGATTTTAGCCTCGCACGGCCCTTCCACGGTGAGGCCCAAACCTCCGGTCCCAGCTCCTTTGGTGTCGATGGTGAACTGGGCGGGCTTGCCCACAAGACCGCCCTGCAGGCCAGGCCCATGGGCCTTCACCTACGGGAGGAAGGAATAAAAAGTCAAACTCCGCCTGACACTCATATTGCTGCCCAGGCAGTGCTTGCTTTCTCCACCCACGCCCTTAAGCAGCACTGAACTGCACCTCAATGGAGTGGCCTTTTCCCTGGGGCCCAGGCTGTGACACACTCGCTCACACCACTGAGTCAGAGCTGCAGAAGGCCACGGGAGACGTGGTTATGGACGAATCAACGCTGAGGCCCAGCAGAGAGGTGAAGGCCTCTAAAGCCAGAGCACACGCCCTCTCTCCTGCCATGCCCCCTTCCGGGCCTCCCCAGCTTCCGGACCTCCCCACCTTCTGGGCCTCCCCACCTTCCGGACCTCCCCACCTTCCCGACCTCCCCACCTTCCGGGCCTCCCCAGCTTCCGGACCTCCCCACCTTCCCGACCTCCCCACCTTCCGGGCCTCCCCACCTTCCGGACCTCCCCACCTTCCCGACCTCCCCACCTTCCGGGCCTCCCCAGCTTCCGGACCTCCCCACCTTCCCGACCTCCCCAGCTTCCGGGCCTCCCCAGCTTCCGGACCTCCCCACCTTCCGGGCCTCCCCACCTTCCCGACCTCCCCACCTTCCCGACCTCCCCACCTTCCGGGCCTCCCCAGCTTCTGGGCCTCCCCACCTTCCCGACCTCCCCACCTTCCGGGCCTCCCCACCTTCCGGACCTCCCCACCTTCCGGGCCTCCCCAGCTTCCGGACCTCGGAGGCAGAGCTGGAGGCCTAGCATCCAGGCCCACAGACACACACACAACAGCTCGCATGACCTCACTGTTGCTTTGGCTGCTACACCTCCCTCAACCAATTCTGCATCGTGAAAAAATAACTGTGATGGTGGCTACACGTCATTACACATTCGTCCAAACCCACAGACTGTTCAACACCAAGAGGGAACCCCCATGTACACCATGGATTTGGGTGACGATGATGTCAATGTAGGCTCATCAGTTATAACAGATGGACCGCTCGCTGGGAGGCGGTGATAACGGGGAGGCCATGCATGTGTGGGGCAGGGAAATCTCGTGCCTTTCTCTCAATCTTACTGTGAACCTGAAACTGCTCTAAACAGTAAAGTCTAATAAAAATGTAAAAACAAAACTATTAAACTATTTTAAAAAGGGAGAGGGGAGAGTGAAACTTTCATCTCCGACTCGACAAACCAGACAGTCTTATAGGATTCATGCCATTCAGATCACTGGGAATACTCTAACTCCCTTAATTCGTGACTACTAGGAAGAAGTGACAATGAGAATAGCCTATTTTATATTAACTAGAGGCCCAGTGCACAAAATTTGTGCATGGGGGGAGGGGAGGTGTAAAGTGGGGTGGAGAGTCCCTCAGCCCGGCCTGCACCCTCTCGTAATTCGGGACTCCTCAGGGGATGTCTGACTGCCAGTTTAGGGTTAAAACCGGCAGTCAGACACCCCTCTCGCATTCCAGGACCGCTGGCTCCTAACTGCTGGCCTGCCTGCCTGCCTGATCACCCCTAACTGCTCGCCTGCCTGCCTGATCACCCCTAACCACCTCTGCCTTGGCCCCTGCCGCCGTGGCTTTGTCCGGAAGGACGTACAGAAGGTCATTCGGCTGTCTGGTCTAATTAGCATATTAGGCTTTTATTATTATAGATTATTACAGCATCTGTGGAAGAGTTCACTGTGTGCTGGGTGCCGGGTGGAGGCCTCCACATTCACGTCTCCCCTACCTGACAGGCTCCCTTTGAAGCCAGTACCAGTATTACACTGACAAGTGAAGGAACAGCCCAGCCAGTGTGGCTCAGTGGTTGAGTGTCGGCCTAGGAACCAAGAGGTCCCTGGTTTGATTTTTGGTCAGGGCACATGCCCACGTTGCAGGCTCGATCCCCAGTGGGGGGCATGCAGGAGGCAGCTGATCGAGGATGTTTCTCTCATCATTGATGTTTCTATCCCTCTCCCTTCCTCTCTCTCTCAAATCAATAAACACATTCTAAAAACAAAGAACAAATGAAGGAACTGAACTCGGGGAAGGGGAGCCCCTCACAGCCAGACAGTGAGAGGAGGCGCGGGGAGGGGCCCAGCTGCTCCCAGGACCCTCACAGGACCCCTGCTGACCTGTGGGAGAAGGAATGACTGTCAGCCATGGAGAACTGACTATCACCCCAACAGGGTTTTGTCAAGGTGTTTGCCAGGATCGGAGGAGGACTAGGTCTGGTGCATTAGACAGCAGGCGACAAGGTCTCCAACAAGAACAAAAGCTGACCTTGGTGGGATCGGGCGGCAGTGAGGCCTCCACCGTGTAGGGGCTCCCCAGCACAGGGTGTCCGTCGTAGGTCACGTCTACGGCGTAGAGCCCCTCCTCCCGTGGGATGAACTTGGCCGTGCTGCTCTCGCGGCCCGCCACCGGCGCCACCAGGCAGGGCACCACCTTCCTCGAGGGGCTCAGGATCGTCACGTCCAGCTTCCCTTGGCCTCCCGCCCCTCTGGTGTCAATGGCGAACTCCTGATCCTTCCCAACTTCCACTCCTGGAAAAGGTAAGCCAATTAATTATCCATGAACGATTATTAATATTAACAGTGACAGCTATCATTTACCGAATGCATTCTGTACACCAGGCCTTGGTACAGCACATCATCTCCTTCACCTTCCACCACTACCCTGGAGGACTGGCTAGTAACCAAGGGCTTTAACAGATGGGGAAACTGAGACCCAGGAAGGTGGGAGTACCTGGTCGGGGACCTGTACCCAGCAGATCACAAAGCCAGAGCTCAAACCTAAATTTACTTTACTCCACAATCTACTTTGCTGGCCAGTAAGTTATAATCGGTCACTGTCTTCTCTCCTTTACTTACTTTTGGTGTTAACTTTGCATCAAAACATTTCCATAACCAGTGTTTTATTTACTAATTCTTGGCAGCAAATTTAATCCTACAGCCAAGAAGGCAAAAGTCACGGAGCTGGTATTTGAAAGGTCTTTGCACAGCAGGCCGCCTTTGACAAAAACAGGGAAAGGACTTTGAACCAAAACAAAAACCCTGGGAACTTGAACATAGTGTGCCCCCGCCCCCACCCCCCAGGAAATCCTGACTCCCGGGCAGCACGGGGCCTGCCTCGACGAGCACTGTGCAACCACAGCAAGGAGGCCTCGGAGCCCCAGTCCCAAAGGACTTTCCTAACTGGCATTGAGGTTTATCGGGTCTGGAGTGGAAACCCTTGGTGTCTTGGAGAAAGGAGCGACGAGAGGACACGTGAAAGGTTAGACGGTGGCCATTCCTATACGCAGAGCTGGCTGCCCCCAGGGACAGAGCGGGCATCAAGCTTGATTCAGGGCCCTGGAGTAAGGGCTGGCCTCATTCACAACACGAGCATTTGGGTGACAAGCCAAGGAAGGCGCTCACAGGTGGCCCCACTGAGACCCGACAGGACCCTCACGGGTGGAACAAGAGGCCTCTCTTTCCTAGGGTTCGCACGGAGCCTCCCATGCACCGCGGGGCAGCCAGGCTGCGACACCTGGTGTGAATGCACACCAAGAAGCGCCGCTGATGGGAAGGCAGGCTGAAGACACTGGGGAGAGCAACGTAACTTTTTTTTTAATGTTTTTTTTCTTTGTTGATTAAGGTATTACATATGTATCTTTTTTTTTGTGTGCTTCAATATAACTTTATTTTTTTTTAATTTTTTATTGAGGTATTATATGTGTACATATCTTACTATTACCCCCCCCACCCCACACCCACACTTGCCCTCACCCCCCAGAGTTTTGCGTCCATTGTTTATGCTTATATGCATGCATACAAGTCCTTCGTTTGATTTCTTATCTCCCCCCCCCTACATATGTATCTTTATACCCCCATTCTCCCCCCACCCCACTCCTGTTCATGCCCTCACCCCCCTGGTGTCTGGGTCCATTGGTTATGCTTATATGCGTGCATATAAGTCCTTTGGTTGATCTCTCCCCCTCCCCCCACCCTCCTCTATACCTTCCCTCTGAGGTTTGAGCATCGGATCGATGCGTCTCTGTCTCTGGATCTGTTTTTGTTCATCAGTTTATGTTGTTCATTATAATCCACAAATGAGTGAGATCATGTGGTATTTATCTTCCTCTGACTGACTTATTTCGCTTAGCATAATCGAGAGCAACATAACGTTAATGCAAAATAAACACGGCCACTGTTTCCTGCTGGCAGATATCCACGCACAGATGCAGAGAGAGGGTCTGGGAGGATAGAAAAGGAACCGATAACTTTGGTTTACCCTAGGGAGGGAAGAGGGGATGGCTAAAGTGGAATTTACTAGTAACTGTGATTTTTTTTTAGATGAAAAAACAGTATATGTATTTCTTGGTAAAAAAAATAATAATAATTTTATAATCACATGCTAAACTTCTGAAGCTGAGTGGTAAGTACATCAGTGTTCATATTATACTATTCTCTTTTCTATGTTTGAAATTTTCACGAGTAAACTTTTTTCTTAATTTAAACGAAATGAAATGAGCTTGTAGTAATAGATACCGAATAAGCTAAGGGAATAGTGGGATGAGGGCGGGTAGTTGGGATGGTCTGCGTGGTAGTTGTGGCTTCTGAGTGCCAGGGAGCTGGCTCTTGTGCTTGACGCCCGACCCTCACGTGGATGCCGTGGCCAAGGAGAGCTGGCACCGCAGATGCTCGCCAGAAAGCAATGTGCCCGACTGCTTTGTAATGAAAACATTCCAGCGTGGTGCCAGCAGTTGCTGAGGGCTGGTACTTAGTGACTGTGCCAGGGACTGAATTATTAGCTCATTTAATTTTCTCAATATTCCCTTGAGTGTTCCTGAGCACCTCCACACATACCCTGCGCACCTCCCCGCGCCCCCCCCCCCCCCGCCCCCTGGCACAGTAGCTCCCTCTGTCACCCTACTTGCACAAATAAGAAATGGGGCCGAAACCGGTTTGGCTCAGTGGATAGAGCGTCGGCCTGCGGACTGGAAGGTCCCAGGTTCGATTCCGGTCAAGGGCATGTACCTTGGTTGCGGGCACATCCCCAGTAGGGGGTGTGCAGGAGGCAGCTGGTCGATGTTTCTCTCTCATTGACGTTTCTAGCTTTCTATCCCTCTCCCTTCCTCCCTGTAAAAATCAATAAAATATATTAAAAAAAAAAAAAAAAAAGAAATGGGGCTCGGTGACCTCAAGCTGCAAGTAGGTTCCCAATGCACGGCCCTAATTCCAAGACAAGTCTGTCCCACTACACCGTCTCTTCAGGCAGAAATCCCTCCTTCTCTGTGGGCTGTCTTTTGAAGGGAATGTAGCTGGCAGCCCCGGGTGCTGGTCCTCCATGACCCGCCCCTCCATTCACACACTTACTGTTTTCCAGTCCATTAATCTTGATCTTGCTCAGGTCCAGAGGGGCGGCCACGCCCACAGAGAAAGGGCTTTTGGGGATGGGGTCGCCGCCATAGGTAACCAGAACCTGCATGCTGCCCTGGAACGAGAGAAACCGAGTACACCGTTGGGTCCGAACATACTAACTTGGTGTTTAAACCTGCCCCCTGGACCTTCCATCCCCCCAGAGGCACGGGGTTGGATGCCAGTGGGTACAGAAAGCATCTTGGACATATTTCTCTAAGATCTTGGCCCCACAGTAAGAACATCAGAGAAGTCAGATAAAATTATGAGCAACCAATAACAGGGAAAACTTCATGAGCATACTGTGCTCTGTGACTTTTGTCATTTCCTAGATTCAATCTCAAACACCGCCCTAAGGGGTAGCTCCCTCTGTCACCCTACTTTTTCCAGGAAAGGAAACTTGGGCTCAGAGAGGTAGTCACTTCCCCCAAGTCACCCTCCTGGGAAGTGTGAGCTGGGCCTCACACCCACGGCACCCAAACCCCTATCCCAGCAGCTCTGCCACTCACCTCCCCACCCACCCTCACCCACCCCCGTTTCTGGGGAAAGCAGGGGGCCTTAGCTTCCTCTCCCCACCGCCCCACCCTCCACACCAAGGCTCAGGAAAGCCCACTGCTGTCTCAGTCGATGAAGATCCCCATCACCTCAAAGAGGCAAGGAAGTGGGGGAGAGGAGCCCCGCCCCGGAGTGCAGAGCTCGCTGGAATTCAGCCCCAGCTGAAAGCTGTTGCTGAGCAAGTGTTAAAAGGGTGTGGCTTCTGGCCTGCATATATTTTCTCACATTCCCTTTATAATAACAAAGTGGGGGAAAGCCAAGAAAAAAATCGGTTGTATCAACGAAGAAGGGAGGATTGATTGTCCAGGATTTATTTGCTCTGCACACAAAACCAACCGGCCCCCGCCTCCAGGGTGTATAAAATTTCATGGTAAAATGTTCACAGGTCAGATTCAACAGAGCAGGGACTGGATTACTTCGGCCACCACAGCAGACCCAACACACCAGCCCATTCCCCACACGCCAGCTCATCCCGGGCTTTGATGTGCCCCAACGCCCCTACCTCCAGGAGGGCCAGGCCTCGCAGCCAACCCGGGGTTCTGGAAACCTTCTCCACCACCCACTGCATGCATGCAGCCGCCTCTCTGGAGGCAAAGGAGAGAGGGGAAACCCTCCTCCAGCGAAGACTCCGGATCCCATAAGAGAAGGATGTTCTCGTTACCCGTCATTAAAAAACTCCGATAGCGCCCTAGCCAGTTTGGCTCAGCAGATAGAGCATCAGCCTGCGAACTGAAAGGTACCCAGTTCGATTCTGGTCAAGGGCACATGCCCGGGTTGTGGGCTCGATCCCCAGTGGGGGACTTGCAGGAGGCAGCCGATCCATGATTCTCTCTCATCATGGATGTTTCTATCTCTCTCTCCCTCTCCCTTCCTCTCTGAAATCAATAAAAATATATTAAAAAACCCAACAAACAAAAAAACTCGGATAGGAAGTTAACTCCCCCTTAAGTAATCTAACGGGGGAAGAAAGCTTAGTTACACCTGCGATGGTCTGCAGCCTCTGAAGGTTTGCTCGGGCCCCAGCCTGTGCTCTGAAGTGAAGGACACCTGAGCCGTGACCACTGGTGCATTTCACAAAGACTTCCTTCTCGGAATGCGGGACAGTTTTACTCACCCCTACATGCTTCTGAGACCTTAATCTTATTCTGCAAAACACACACACACACCCAAGACCGTGACCCGAGAGCTCCGAAGTACACAGGACGGGAGCCACCTCTGTGACCCACAGCCACCAGCAGTCACAATCCTTCCGGGGAAGGACCGTTACCAGTGCATCGCGTAACTTCCCTTCCATGAAACCAAGCCTTGGTCTGACCTCTGGGAGGTCCTCAAGCCCCAGCCTCAGTCCCCTCCTCCGAGGCAAAAAGACCTCTGACCACTATCTTCCGACAAAACTAACAGGATCAGCCGGGTCATCCCTGGCCCCCAGCAGGCAGGTGAGCGCGCCAAGCTGTGGCCCGGGGACCCCGCAGGGACAGCAGTAGCCTGCGGGTACGCGGGGGCAGAGCGCCAGCCATCAGGTGAGGCCGTGCTCCTCACACCACGGCCTGCATTCCGAGGGCAGAGCGCTCACGCATCCGTCTCTCCACACACACCAGACAGCTGCACTGCTGGAAAGTTCCAGCCTGTTGTTCCCTAAAACCACCTAAGGGTGCCTGTGGGTGTCGGCCGCCTCTCCGAGGGCCCAGGTTTCCGGGCTGGCTCAGGCCTCTTAACTATATCCAAGAGCAGAGCTCAAAAGGTACACTTATTTAACCCAACCTTGAGCTGTTAGGTGCTCTGCAGAACACAGAGTTCAAAGGAGAAAGGGGAGTGTTGGCCCCACTCTCTAGTGGATTACAACGTTCTTAACTGTCTCTGAGCTGAGGCTTCACCCACTGGGCTGTACCCCACGGAGCGCCCACAGCACCAGGCCTGTGCTCGGGGCTGCGGAGGACAGAGGGAATTTATTTATATATTATCCTATCCTTGGGGAACTCACAATCCAAGAGGAGATTGACGGTAATCTGTTTTCTATGCCCTAGAGACATATGCAGAATTGCAAGCTGCCCAAATGGCGAAACAGAAAACCTCACTCTAAACCGTGAAGGACCCGAGAGGCACCATGGAGCTTTTCCCACCAGAGGTAGTGACTGAACCAGGGCATCACCAGGCTCCTAGGACTCAGGATGGGCAGCATTTGGACAAACAGCCCCACGGAGCCACTGAGCGTGCAGATATCCTTCCAACCTGCTGCCATCAGAGAACTGGATGGCCCTGACCTTGGTGACTGGAGTAAGGACCTTCCCACTCGAGCCTCATAGCCAATGCAACGGAACAGGATATGGGCTCCGACCTCCACCTCGACCTCAAGAGGCAGCGGGGTCATCCAGGGCAATGGTTCTAAACTCCTTCCTGGGATGCAGGTCAAAACCTAAGCCTGTCCTGTTTCTGCAGCTGACTTTTTAGCAGCGCAGTGGAAACACACAACGCTACGTAGGTCCAGGGTAAAGCAAGTGTCTAAAACGCTGTTAGAAGAGTCTATGACCTTGTGATCTGACTAGTGTGCGTGTCCATGCGTTCTGGTGCCTTCTCTGGAGGAAGGCGGAGTGTTGGCAAGAAAGATGACATGCAGCTAGTGCCCCTGGAGGCGAGGCCCTCAGCAGCCCTCAGGCGCATCCACAGGAAAATAGTCACCTACTGAGCACTGAGCAGCCTGATGACAAAAGGGTAATCTGCCAACAGAAGTCTTCGTTTTACCACTACGAATAATGAACCCCTCATTAAAGTAAAAATAATAATAATAAAATAATAATGAACCAACAGGAAGAAGCACATCTGGAGATAAGGAGCCACACTGGTAACGTGCCACACAAACCTGCCCAGAGAAGCCCCTTTAGAGTCAGGGACGTTCTCCCAGTGAAGATCCCTTCTCTAGGGAAATGGTGCCCTCGATGAAGGTTACCTCCACCTTCACTCGCCCTCACTGTACCCCTCCCTCTTCCCCACGTCCCGGCCCGGTCACTGAGTGAGGCTGCCGAAAGCACTGCCTGGCTTCTCCTACAAATGGATTCCTCAGCCGGGGGCTCTGCTCTCCAAGAACGAAGGTGTCTCGGAGGTTTGGGATGCCTGTTTAGAACATTCTGCCTGAGCAGTAATATCTGGGCTTTTCTGCAGGGACACCTGCTCCCCAGACTCCAGAGGGTGGACATGAAGAAAAACAAATAAACATTAACTTATACAGAGGGGTAGTGTTTTAGGCTCTGATTGCCTAAAATAACCAGAGCAAAACCCCCTGGAGGGTAAAATCCGGTCTGTGTTCCTACATTTCGTAAAAGGGGACAATCTGGGGCCCTAAAGAGCATTTCAAGCCCGAGGGCCTAAAGGCTGAACACGGGCTCTTTGAGGAGAGGCTTTGAGAAAGACCCCACTACAACACCTTGTAAAGAGGGCAAACCAAGCTAAAAGGGCAGGAAGAAAACAAAGGCGTGACAACTCTCTCTCTCTGAGTTATCAGTCCAAGACTAAAAGGCAGCTGTGCAGATGGGAAGAATGTGTATGAAAGAGGTAGATATTAGTCCTGAGTTTCATGAGCATTTCTCTGCTAAAACCCAAAACAGAGGCAGAGACTGGGGTGAGGAGAGATGGGCTGGCTTCCCGCTTGTTCTTGGGGGATCCTTCAGGCCCTCCCGGTAGATCCAATCAGGTTCAGAACAAAAGGCATGACGAGCCGTATCCCACAGGGGAACACAGATTACACCTTCGGCGTCCAAAGTGACCCAGCACAGCACGGAGGGGGAAGGGGCCTGGAAGGGCCCGCGGTCAGGGGGATGGGAAGGCCTACCTGCTGGGTGGGTGTGTACTTCACAGTGTGGGAGTAGTCATAATTATCGATGATGTCCAAATCCTTCACGGCGTCGCCAGGGAGGGGGCTGCTGAACTGCACGTTCAGTGGGGCTTTTCCGGCCCCTTTGGTGTAGACAGTGAAGTGGGTTGGTTTCCCGTTTTCCACACCTAGAAAGATAAACCGTGACGTGAGGAGACAGGCCTGGCTGGAGTGGTTTCACTTTTAGAACCGGTCTGACAGGTTCACCAGCACCTGCTCTACAGGGACAGCTAGAGCCAGAGCTCTCTGCTGACCTGGAGCCCGGCCTTGGGTCCCACGGGCCCCGCACCGAGCACGCCCACTGACTGGCCTGCAGAGCCTCCAGGATGGCCTCGCACACACGCCTCCTCACCTGCTTTGCTGAGGCCCGGGCCTTCCGCCTTCACCTTGCTGGCATCGTGGGAAGGGTCCACTTTGACTCTGAAAGGGCTGGCGGGGATTTCCTGTAGCAGAGACACTGTCTCAGGAGGAAAGCCCCTGAAGCAACGGCCAGCACTTAGCCTCTGCCCCAGAGAAAGGAATCCTCGGCACAACGCTGATGCTAGCGGGTCGTGAGCAAACTTGTTACCACAGGTCAAACCCCCTCATTCTAGCATCAGGTAAGGGCCATAATCGGTCACTTAGCATGCCTTGATCCCCGACATCACTGGCTTTCACCCATTTTCTTCACGGCCAAAGGGAGGTTTCCCACAAACTAATCTGGAAACTCGGAGCCTTTAACACCAATGGTTGAGTAGTTAGAATGCAAAAAATACCAACGAGAATAAAACCAAAAGAGGCAATAATACATGGGGTCGGAGGGAGGGGAATGTCCCAAATGGGCAGCTGAGAATGCAAGAAATTGATCAGAAGTAGGATGGTTATAATTCTTCAAAAAGAGTGTCACAGACTGTCAAAATAAAGGCAGAACAGGTGAAGTGGATGAGGCCAACTCAAGACCAACACCTTCAGAAGCAGAACTTCCCTCAGAGGTCCTATTTCTATGCAAGGTTAATTTGAGTCACAGGTTCCGTTCTTCCCTATTGTAGGTACTGCTTACCCTGCCTTCACTGTCATTCATAAATTGGAACTCTACCTGAAACTTCAAAGCTCCTCTCTCTATAAAAGTTTCAAGGCTGAGGCCAAAGTCATGGCTTCAAAGAGGTCACAGTAGAACTCAATTACATTTCAAACAAAAAGTTGATGGAAGTTTATAACAAACCAATTTCCTTCCAGAGCCCTGCTTTGAACTACACTGACTACACTGCCTCGCTTTCGTTAGAAAAGCGGTAAAACTTTAGTTCTGTTTTTCCCCCCTTCTTGGTTTTAACGAACCAAAGAGAAAAACTACGGAGCAGACACCTTCCCAATGCGCACAGGTGGCCAGAGAGAACCTAGGCCCCCCACACACCTGAGATGCAAAGAGAACTTTGATTGTGTATCGCCCGGCGGCAGGAGGCACATATTTGACTGTAAACGTGTCGTTGGCGTTGTGAATAATGTCAAAATCCACGTCTTCCTCATCCTCACTCAACACCCGGGCATCACATTTAATGCCAACGCTGACATCACCTGGAACAGACCAGCTCATTAGCACCAGCTTACAAGAAACAGCATGTCCCAAGCAATCACTTCCAGCTCGGAAGAACACCCCAAAATAAGTAACTGGCAAGAAACACAAGAAAGGGATGGTGGTAAGTCAGGGGTTGGGAGAAAGGATGGAGGATTAGCAAAGATATAGCCAAGGAACTGACACAGAGACTCATTAGATTACCTATTCCAGGTGGACTACTTCCTGGTTCAAAGTTCATTGCCCTGGTACCATTATAAAAAGAATTTAATTCCCCAAGGAGCAGCAATCACTGCACTGGGCGAAGCCCCCTCTCACCTTCTCCAGCCTCGGTACAGTCCACTGTGAAGTGAGTAGGCTCATTTGCCTTCAGTCCACTTCTCTCCACACCTGGCCCAAACACTTTGACCTTCTGGGGATGGCTACCCTGCCCAATTTGGACCTAGGAGACACGGAGAAAGTTGTAATCAAGTCTTCCTCCACCTGGACTCAGGAAAACACTGTTAGTTAACATTGTTAGAGAGAGTCCTTTTGGGCAATCTAGAGCACTCTGCCTTCAGGCCACCAAGGATGTTGGGTTCTTCCCAGGAATCCGCCTTGGCCATCAGGCATGGATGGAGCCCAGACCTGCCACAGGACTGGGCTTTTCCATACCAGGGCCAGGATTCCGCCTCACAACCTACCCGGTAGGGGCTGTGTGGGATGTTCACACCTCCCCAGACCACGGCAATGGTGTGCTTGATGGGTTTAACTGGAGTGTACGAGCAGGCGTACGTGCCGTCCATCCGACTCTTCATCTGGATGTCAATGGGTTGGCCTTCTCCATCCTGCAAAAGAGCAGGGGCTAAGAACAGAACTGGCCCTCAACTGTCTTCATCAAACGGGACCACCGTGGCCTCCCAAGACAGACACGTCACCACGCACTGGTGCAGTAAAACCACAGGGAAAGACGTGCCACTTCCTCACATTACAATGGCCATGACCCACAGGTGAGAAAACACTACATGCATTTATTCCTTTTTAATTGAGAGCAAACGGCCAAAAGAGAAAACCATGACCACTCAAGGCTTAATTTCAATGCCCACATTGAAATCCTTTGACCACATCCAATTAAATTAACTTGTTTAATAAATCCTTGTTTACAAACCTCTCATCATGGCCTAGGTAGCATCAGCCACACCAAGACATTTACAGGGAAATCTAAAACAACCAAGCCTTGTTTCCATAGAATACACATCATAAAAATAAGAAAAGCAGCCTGCTGCCCTAGCCGGTTTGGCTCAGTAGATAGAGTGTTGACCTGAGGACTGAAGTGTCCCAGGTTCGATTTCAGTCAAGGGCACCTGCCCGGGTTGTGGGCTCGATCCCCCAGTAGGGGACGTGCAAGAGGCAGTTGATCAATGGTTCTCTCTCATCATTGACGTTTCTATCTCTCTCTCTCTCCCTCTCCCTTCCTCTCTGAAATCAATAAAAATATATTTTAAAAAAGAAGAAGAAAAGCACCCTGCTTTACATGTTGGAACCCCATTTTCTTCCCACATAATCCATGAGGTTAAACCTTCTTATTGTTCCCAATGTGTAGATAAGGAAACTGAGGATCAGATGAACCGACCGACTTGCCATTGCACTGTGGGATCTTGTCACCTGACATTTACTTGCACAGGTGACCTTTGGAAACATACCTGAGCAAATATCCTTAAGGGAGCTTTTCCAGCATTCTGAGGATTCACGGTGAACTCGGCCAGGTTGTTGACAATGCACCCAGATTTCTCCAAACCTGGCCCGTACGCTTGGACCTGGGGCAAAATGCCAATAATGATTGTCTTTCTGTGCAATGCATACCCCAACTAAATCCCTATGTGAAGACTGGTTACCAAGGGCCACCAGCTTTACAGCACCTACGTAACAGGATGGTTACTGGAAGGAAAATGCTAACAGTACCATTAACCTCTCATGAAAGAGAAAATTCTCTATAACCAGGCCCCAAACTAGGCTGGGCTCCTTGCCTTATTCCGAGCTGACATGGAGAACTTCCAGCAAATGGACCAGGGACCTCCAGCCATGCCCAATTCCAATGCTACCCTTTGCTACAAACAACATTCTAAATGTGTGCAGCCCCCAGAGAGCAAAGGACCAGCAGACAGCCTATGGACAGCTGCCCATGTGGGCCGACAGCAGCATACAGGGGGGTTCGGGGGGCCTCCTCCTGTCGGCCAGGCTGGCTCAGACTTGATGCTTATCAGTCTGCAAAGGGTGTGAGAGAAACTCTTGGAAACACTGAAAATACGGCTCTAATTTAAGAGAAGGGAGCTGGGGAGAGAAAAAAAAACAAAAAACCACACCATTATCCATGGAACATCTTGAAATAATAACCTCAAAAAGTGGCAAGACTGAAATACGATGCTCCAGGTTGCAAGGAAACAGCTTCCTATGGAGCCCCCTGCACGGGCCATGCACTGGTCTAAGGGCTGTCTCTGTGCCTGTTCGTTACCTCCGTGAAGCACCCCAGAAACGCCAGGAAGCAGACACTCCTGTCATTCCCACGTTATAGAGGAAGATGCCAAGAGTCAGAGGTAAGTTTCTCGCCCAACATTAGAAAAACACTCAGTGGTACCAATGCAGGCCCGTTTCCTTCCTAAACTCTAAAAGACTCCTCTCTGCCATCTTTTAACACGCTGCTTAAGGCACCTCTCCGGGCACCAGGGAGGGTCCCAGAAGCCAGAAACATAACAAGTTGATTCACCAGATCTGGGTTATAGTCTCCTGTGGCCGGGTGGATGAAGGCCATGTACGGACTGTCCTTGATGTCCTCGTCATCACACATGATGTGAACAGCATATTCGCCAGGCTCCTTGGGCCAGTACTTGACGTCACACGATCCATCATTCTGGTCGTCATACTCAATCTTCGCCTGGGAGGGGCCTTCAATGGCAAACCCTGGGGGAGGGTGGGGGGATGGGTGGGAGGGCCCCCTGGTTACATGGGAAAAAGGACCTACTCTATGTTACGGTCAACTCCCTCCCTCTGCCCGCCTAAAAGCCAAGTGTTGCCCAGAAGATTGAAACCTGTTTGTGTCCCTTTCTCACAAAACCAAGCCTACTGAGTCTTCACTAGAGAGGAAGAATTGGATTTTATACTTTTTTTAAATATCATCTAACAATAAGGCCAACCAGCAAACCTTTATTGGCAATATGGAAATGTACCAAAAGCCTTAAACCAATGCCCACCCTGTCCCCTACCAAATCCGCGTTTGGGCTTTTATCTGAAGGAAATAACCAAGGATGTGTGTAAACAGATACAAGGATAAGCATTGTTTTTATAGTAAAACCCTGGAAATAACTGGAGAGCCCAATAAGTTATATCCATGCAATGGAATTCCTCGGAAGTCATGGAAAATCAAGATGTGTTCTATATTTATCTGAGGCAGGAAAATAAAAGGACTTCCCCCAGATATTTTTTTGTGGCAGATAAATATTTGTATGTGTATGCACAGAAAAAAGTCTAAAAGGATACGCCAAAAGGTTTAATAGTATCTCTAGTCTACAAGGATATACTGAAATATTTATTTTCTCTCTAAAAGGAAAGATTTAATATGATTTCTTATTTTCCCCTTTTTGCTTATTTTTAGTACCTGAAATATAGGTCATCAAACTATGGCCACTAGGCCATACCTAACCACTGCCTGTTCATGTAAATAAGGTTTTACTGAAACAGCCATACTACTCCTTCGCTTATGCATTTTCTACTGCCGCTTTCATGCCACAACAGCAGAGCCGAACAGGTGTGAGAGAGAATATGACCCACAATACTAAAAGATTTGCTATCCGATCCTTTGAAGAGAGATGAATGCTGACCACCGATCTAAAATGATCATATATACATCAGGTGTGTATTTGAAATACATTCAGTTATGCTCCAAAGAATATTTACTCCCTAAGTTTCTGATTTCAAAAGAGTTAATTCATTCATCTAAACTAAGGATCAGTCAACAGTATTAGTTGAGTGCCTACTATGTTCCAGGCACAATATCCACAGAAAGCCTTTAGTGCAAGCATGTCAAATTCACGGGCCACGGGCCACACGCAACCCACAATGAATATTTGTGCGGCCCAGCCAATATAACAATATGTAAATAACGTTTCAATAAAAATTTCATAACTGAATTTTTACAATATCCTGTTATACATCATTATTAATAACGAACTACAACGTTTGCTAATGACCTATTACTATAATCATGTTGCATTTATTTCCCTTACGTGCCTTACGCGCAGGCGCACCATTTCTCTCCATTAATACCAGCAGCAACTATTTTAGCAGCCGGTTGCCACGTCATTAGTCTTGGACTGACTTGTTTGGTGTGCACAACAGGAAATATTTTGTTTTCAGAGAATAACAAAAATAGGTTTATTTGCGTTACGCTTATTAATTTGTGCAGTTATTCAGTGTCTGGCAAGTTAATGTTCAAGAAAAAATATTAATTTTTATTAAAATGTTCAATTATTTTATGTTAACGATTACTCATTTCTTTCAGCCCTTTGTATTCAGCATGTCTCTATCGAAATAAACCTACGTTTCTATGAAAATTGAAGCTTTTGTTTTTTTGCGGCCCACATAAACTTTAACCTTGTTTATTTGGCCCGTGTTAGCCTTCGAGTTTGACAGGCTTGCTCTAGTGGAAGAATGAATGAATGAAGCAGAGAGCAACCTGAAGGGCAGGTGGAAAATGGGAACTGCAATGTGCAGAGGTGGCCTCAGGTGGTGAAGAGACCAGGAGGTTAAGGGTAGTGAGGCTCAGGAGGCTGCACCTCTCGGCCTAATACCGGGCCCAAGCACCCCTATAATCTCAGCCCTACAGAAGCTGCTGGTCAGCTGCATCCACTTACCCAGAGACCCCACCTCAGCGCCAATGGACTCCACCACGAAGTCCGCCGACCGCCCCACAATCCCACCATGGAGGCCAGGGCCCCACGCACGGACTTTCTGCATGCCTGCTTCAGGGCCAACTTGAACTTCAAAGGGGCTAAAAGGAAAGGAACAGAAGCAGCATTAAAGAAGAGTAAAGAAGGAGCTAAATACAGCCAGAAGCTGTTTATGCCTATTCTTTCCACTTGCTGGATCCTCTGACCTGCAGTCCCAGTCTCCAGCCAAGCCCTTCCTCCACACAGGGCCCCCACAGCCATTGTTAGGTCAACAATATAATGTGCTGTCTCAAGGCACTCAGGTGGCCCCTGGGCTGGTGCTCAAGCCACACAGCCTTGCACTGTCTTTCTGGTCATTTACCATTTGTGCGCAGGGCTCACGAGACTGGAACAAGAAACTAGGTTGAACAGGCGTTAGTTAGCTCAACATTAATGAATGTGCTTTAACTTTTATGCAGGAAGTAAAAAATAAAAATAGTTTGCTTAGACTTTCAGAACCCTATAACATGCCCAGATATTTCTCAAGGTAAACTGAATTTATTCAGAGTTTAAAGTTGCCCCCAGAAGAGCTGGAAAATACGTAAACACAGGGCGGGCGAACTGCACGCCCACACGGCAAAGCTGCAGACTGCCCCCTTGATTCCTGCCTGCGCTCACGTAGAGGACCTTAATGTAAACCATAGCAGCTTTTACCCCATGGCATTCCTGAACAGAGGCGTGCATTGAAAGAAAGAGAATCCCGGTTTATATAAGGGTACACAGACACACAGTCCATTTGCTCTCTATTACTGCTCCTTCTGGCTTCCCCGCCTCCCACCGGCCCCAAACCGCCAGCATTTGATTTAAAGCAAGGCAGCTGAAACCACAGTGACTTTCTGCTGCTTTTGAGAACAGGCCAAATGTCTGTGAACTGCCAGAAAGAAAAAAAAAAAATGTTTGCAACAAAGCAGATCTCTTTCCCTCCTGCAGCTCAGGAAGCCACCACGGTGAGCCTGCCCGGGGCCCAGCACCTCCAGAGAGGTCGAAACAGAGACTCACCTCTTTGGAATGTGGTGTCCCCCCCATGTGATGGCAATGCTGTACTTTCCGGGGGTGCTGGGGTAATACTCGAACGCATAGACTCCATCCAGAAAACCTTTTTGTTTCACCAGCTCCTCCAGGCCCTCTGCGGGAAGAAAACACACCACCTTTCCAATGCAATCCTAGGCTCAGAACGAGAACCCCAAAGACAAGGACAGAAAGACAGAAATAGCCACAAACATGGTCACAGAGAAAAGCTAAGTGGGCCACCTGAGAGGGTGGGACCCCTAAAACCTGAGAGATTAACCCAGAGCTAAAAATGGGCCCATCTCTGCTTCAAATTGTGGGGCATTGGAAGATTTCAGCTAGCTGGCTGTAGTGGGCTCTCTCAGCTACGAGAGGGCTATGTGGCCTTAACCTCCAGGGACTGTGTAAAGATAGATCTAGTTGCATCTCAATTTTTCCTCAATAATTCTACCCATTTCAGCTCCCCCCAAAACTGGGGAGGGAATGGATGAGTATTTGGCATGAGTTCCAGGTTCGTGTCCTGGCAATATCTTTTTCAACTGAAGCTGGACAATGAAAGTGAGAAAGCTCTTATGTGCTATCTACAAGAAGACAGATTTTAGATGCTCTACCACAAACTCCAGAGCAAGCCATCAGGCAGGAACTTGTTTTATGCTGAGCCTTGAGGTTTGGCCGGGAAAGCCATTTAGTCAAGTGAGAATCTAAGTTCAGGAAAAAAAAAACGCCTCCTTGGCTCCTGTAGCCACAAGCCAGGAGGGAGGGCAGCCCCAGAGCAGCTTGGCTCTAGGCCTGAGCAGTCTAGAACCTTGGCTGCCCTTGGGGCTCAGCCTGCCCCAAGGCTTGGTGCTCCGAGGACAAATATTAACTTTCTGGAACTCAGAACACCCGTGCCCAGCCTGTTGGGAACACGGAGGGTAAGAGCAGTCCTAGCATAGGAAGCTCAAGATCCCACAAGTCAAGGGCTTCTGCACCTGCAACTAGAAATGCCGAACTGCTTACCTGTTCCGGGGAAAACTTGAGGATGGTCCTCACCCCCCTCCTCACATCTACTGTCTCCCTTCCCCAAACAGGGAGCAAGAATGAGTTGCAGGGTTCAACCCTCCTCTCCACGGATGGCATTTATTCACCAGGAAACTTAACCTTAGGGAATCTGATTCCCCTTCTATATGCACTGATCACAGTAATTAGGTGCTTGACATAATTTCATAGTCTATCAAATGTACCCTATTGTGGAAAAATCCCTGGCTCTGGAAACTGTGCTTGAATTCCAGCTCAGTGCCTACAAGCTGTGGGACCCTGGGCAAGATCCTTCCTCTCTAAGCCTAAGTTTCTGCAAATAAAAAAAAGGGCCCCCAGCCCTGGCTGGTTTGGCTCAGTGGATAGAGCATCAGCCTGAGGACTGAAGGGTCCCCGGTTCGATTCCAGTCAAGGGCACATGCCTGGGTTGTGGGCTTGATCCCCAGTAAGGGACATGCAGGAGGCAGCCAATCAATGATAACCTCTCATCATTGATGTTTCTCTCTCTCTCTCTCCTTCTCCCTTCCTCTCTGAAATCAATAAAAATATATTTATATTTTTAAAAAAGGGCCCCTTCAGGTTGCTGTCCCAAAGACAGCATTTCCCAAAACTCATTGCATCACTGCTCCTTCTACTCCCAGAAGCCTTAATACAATGTGAGTCTGCAGAACCACCACTGTCCCCGCCTGCAACCAGGACAGACATTACAAATCAATCGTTGCTTCCTTGCCTATGGAGCCCAGGTAGCCTAAAGTCTTCGACACAGATCTCTGGGATAAATTGATCAGAACTGGCCATGGGGTGAAATCCATAGGCCAGGCTACGAACTGGGCCGAAATCACACCTGAGAGGAAGGAAGAAAGGAACACTTACTAGGACCCTTCACAGTTATGCCAAGCTCCCCGCTTCCAGCAGCTTTGGTGTCAACTTTGAAGTCTGCCGTCTCCCGGATGCGGATGCCTTTGGGCTGCAGGCCTCGGCCACTGGCCCGGCAGGCGTTTGGATTGCAGGCTGCAAGCACAATTTCGACATCAATTCAACCTTTCATTCTTTAGTCAGAGTTGAGCAAGCCAAGGTAACTTGGAGCCACCCGCCAAGAAAATATTTGCTCTGCACAAAGGGTATGCGGCAGTTGCTGAGACCAGGGGTCCCGTTGAGGGAGCGCACCAGGCAGCAAATGAGGACACAACATAGCTTTGTCCAGCCACGCTGCAGAGGGGCTGGGGACAGCTCCTTTGGCGAAGAAAGCCGGAGGGCACAGGGTGGGTTCCCTGGGCTCCTGGTACCGGCCGAATCCTGGCATGTATCCCCCACCCGCTCAGTGGTGAAGCAGAGTTAAGACCTAGTGCTGGACACTGTTCAAACCTCATTGCTATACTCAAGGGCCCACTAATTGGGAAGACTGGGCTTCTTCAAGTCAACTTGAAAAACGTAGCGCTTGAAAACATCTGACCGGGCTCCAAACTTTGGGTCTGTCATTTCTAAAAGTCTAAACAGTGTCGTTTTCTCCATTAAGAGCCAGGAGATAGCTCGAAAGGAAGCCAGTGCAACCCTCCGCTGGCCAAGGCAGACAGCCATGGCAGTGCCTTCTGTCACAGGTCCTAGGGATGTGGGCGGCTGTGAGTGCAGCGACTAGTGACGAACACCCCTCTCAATGCGATTTCTAGATCTGGTTAAAAAAGCTAAATTTGTAAGTATAAAAATTAAGGGCAAAGGTAGCTTCTAATATTCCTTACACGAGGTGCACAAAACTACTGCTCCATGGAGTCATCAGAAGGTTGATAAAAGACTTCCTTGTACCGTAGGAATTCTTTGTCAACATGGGCAACCTTCTGGTCAAGTATAGAACTGAGAGATTACTGGGTAAAATGTCATGTTGTTTATTAAGTGACTTTTCCTTCCTAAATCGGATACTGCGTATTTGACAGCTCTCTATACACTATGGGTCTCGAACCCCAGAGGAGGAGACTTTAGTTTACTTCATAGAAGGAAGGTCATTTCTCCTCTGGCCCCTCCTCTCTGCAATGTCCTCGTTGGCTATTTGGCCAACAACTGCTTCCCTAAGATACATACACACATCCTTGGAGTGAGAGATGATTTTAGGTGGTTCGTGGATGAATGTACGTTTATGGTAGCACTCTGTGGCCAGTAACATTGGTTTTTCACTATGAAAATGATGTCAGCTTCTTTTTTATATAAAATCATCTAAGTGGAGGAAGGACTAGTACATCAAGAGAAGAACTCTAATAAGTAAATACTATCCAGTAGAAGGGATGGAGACACATGCCGGGAATGAAAAGGGCAATCCATGAGAGAGAGGAGGTCAGGAAACACTACTGGAACCAGGGTAGCCATTCAAATGCTTGCATTATGTCGAAAAGAGTTTTGTTAATGAATACTAGTATGTTGGGGGTTTTCCATTTGTCACGGGGAGAAAAGTTGGTCATACCAGGAATAAGCCACAGGACTTCCCTTGGAGGGTTTAAATGTGTCTTTATAAAAAAAAATACTCATGGAAATTCTGTACATGGGCAATGGTCTCCATATCAAAAGGGTAACTACTTAGTTCATATAAACACTACATAGAGCTGAAGAGTTGGAAGGAAACTGCCAGATTCTCCTCCGTTGTGAAATGTTAAAATGTAATTAGAGAGCAGGCTTGGGGTCTGGCTGGACAAGCTGTGAGAACAACTGTACTGTCATTTCCTGAGGCCACCAACAGCACAGGCTCGCTGACATTTGCAGGCAGCACCGAAGCCCCACCCAACCAGCCCTTACCAAGCAAGGTGCCTCGGGCCCAGTGCTCTCAGCTAGGAAGCCAACAGCTTCGGGGTCCAGGCGGCCCAGAGGCAGGATTCAGAGGAGGAAGCCAGGCCTGCAGGCGCAGATGCAGGACAGAACAGGAAAAGGCAAGTATTGATTAGAAGAGGCAGCAGAGCTAGGGACGGGGAGAGGGGGAGGAAGAGCAACAAGGAAAAGGAAAGAGTCTATTAGAAAAATACCTGCTTCCCCTGCAGAGGGAGTTCAGCAGTGTGGTTAAGGGGTCGATAGAGACCTGGGTTCTAACTCCTACTGACGCCTAGCCCTTACTCACCGACACCTTATGTCATCTAAGTCTCAGTGTCTCCATCTGCAAACTGGGGATACTAACAGCACCTGGAACACACAGGCTGGTGTGACAATTAGATGCAGTCGTGCCAAGTGCCTGGCAGCCAGTGAAGGCCAAACAGTGGGGGCTGGGGGGGCACCAGCAATGCTACTGCTGCTGACCTCAGCCCCAGGCGCCAACCCCTCTGCGGCCTCAGTCCTGCACTTCTCGGTGAGGAATGACTCTCCTGGACCAGTGTTTTGGGGAGGATTAAATGAGTTAATACAAGTAAAGCACTGAAGTCACTTCGTGGCTCATGGAAAGATATTAGTATCTTGTGGACAAAGTAAGCCACTTGCCACAGAAAGGGGACAGAGGAGTTCAATGACCATTCTCCTGGCCTTGGGGCCCAGCCCTGTGCACAGACAGCATACCTGGTCAGCCACCCTAGCACTCACCTTCCCCAACCTGTACAAGGAAGGGACTCTTGGGAATGGTGTCCCCAGCAAAGGTGACCTTGACCACGTGAGGGCCAGGATGCATTGGTTTGTATACACATCGGTACACCTGGTTTCCTTTGTCTTCCACAAGCAGCTCCACGGTGTTCTTCCCCTGGGGATCTTCCACCTCAACCCCAATGTCACCCACGCCGGCACCTGGGATAGAGCGAACATTCCATGAGCCCAAGTCACCCTCTCAGAAAGCTCACTGCTGGTGAGTGTAAAAGCAGATACAAAATGCAAATGGCCCAGCCAGCGTGTCTCAGTGGTTGAGCATCAACCTATGAACCAGGGGGTCACAGTTCAATTCCTGGTCAGGGCACATGCCTGGATTGCAGACTTGATCCCCAGTAGGGGGTGTGCGGGAGGCAGCCAATCAATGATTCTCTCTCATCACTGATGTTTCTATCTTTCTTTCCCTCTCTGAAATCAACAAAAATCTGTATTTTTAAATCTATATATATAAAAGCCTAAGCAACCGGCTGACCCGCTGACTGGCCAGTATGTATGATGCACACTGACCACCAGGGGGCAGACGCTCAACGCAGGAGCTGAGGAATGACAGAAACTTTGCAGGGTCACCTCTCGCACTCCGGGACCCCTAGGGGGATGTCAGACTGCTGGTTTTGGCCTGATCCCCACAGGCCAGGCCAACGGACACCACCTGCCAGAAGGACCCTACTCACTCCACAGACACCCTTTGAGCCCCGGCGCCGCCCCAGGTGGGGTCCGCCGGGGAGGGACCGTGGGAGGTTGGCTTCAGGGCATGTCTGGCCCCTCTTGCCCTGCCAGCTACCTTGTAATTAACTTCCTTTCAATGTGCATGAATCTGTACACTGGGCCTCTAGTAAATAAATAAACAGAAAAAATGCAAATGAAGGAAACAGAGGCACTCAGAAGGGCCACACCAAGACATTGACATTCTGCCACGGGGAAGCAGGGTGATGGCTGAAGGTTCCTTTTCTCCCATTCTCTATTTTGTAAATTTTCTACACTGAAAAAAAAAGAAGTCAATGTTAAGAATTGTCTTATTCATCCCTCCCCACTCAATCCACTCAGGACCTTGCACAGAATCATCTAGTAGATGATTCTTCAAACTTAGTTTCTTTAGAAGAAAGGCTGGTTTTGAAAAATCTAAAAATATAACCAATACATTTGAAACAGAGAGCAGACTGATGGTCGCCTGAGGGGAGAGGGATTGGGGCCTGGCTGGAAAAGGTGAAGGGGTTAAGAAGTACAAATTGGTAGTTACAGAACAGTCACAGGAATGTAAATTACAGCATAGGGAATAGAGTCAATAATATTGTAATAACTATGTATGGGGCCAAGTAGGTGCTTGAAATATTGGGGTGACCACTCTGTAAAAAGTATATAATTATCTAATCACTATTCTGTACACCTGAAACTAACACATAATAATAATGAATATAAACTGTAATTGAAAACTTTTTAAAAAAAGAAAAAGAAATTAAAAATAAATAAATTTATAAGGGTATAATTTATAAGGGGCAGGAAGGGCGATGGATTGACAAAAGTTATTTTTGTTGTTAGTCGTTCAACTTAAAAGACAAAGGTCAGGCACCCCAAGCCTTTAGGTTCCTGAGGATTGTCTCTGGCTTTACAGGAAAGCCTGGTCCACGGAAGAGGGCACTTACCTGCTGTGTAGATGTCAAAGTAGGTGGGCTTATTGGCGATGTTCCCTGCAGCTTCCAAACCTGGGCCTTTCGCAGTGACTTTACTGGCATCTCCCTGGGCCTTGTCGACATTCACTTCAAACGGGCTCTTAGAGATATGCTGTCCCGCAAAGAGTACTGTGACCTACAAGTGACAGAGAGATGATATATACCCACTTCTCCCTGCCCAGTGAGACCACCAGAGAAGGCCACGTGCTTTGTGACCGTCTCCTCCATCCTCCTGATTATCCACACAGAAGTGGCTGGACCAGGAGCCCTGCTAGTGGCCCGAATGGGACTCCCACTTGACTCAATCAGCCATACGGCGGGCCTGGGACATCTGACCTTCAGCAAACTCAAAACGCCTACATCTGATGTTTAGCCTCTCCAGTGGGATACGAACAAATGCTAATTTCAGACATTGAGCCCTTTAAGGCAACACTGAAGAGGGCCACTGTTCCCCAGAATACAATGTACAGTTCCAGGATTTCAAACCTAGAATCAATCTATTTTTCAAGGGACCAAGATCATTCCCAGACACATGGATTTGGGGAAAAGTACAGAGTTCCATCTAAAACTTGAGCCAGAGTTCTTATCTCTTAAATTGGTGGGGGGGGGGGGGGGGGAGAGGGAGGAAAGGGAAAGGGAGGATGATTGGGTTAGGTTTCATAGGAAGTCAATAAATTAATGATATCATAAATGCTCTCTTCGAGATTCATGATGTTTTAAAGGTATAATTCTATATGGCCATGGTTCCAGGCGAATTCACTAAAGCCCAAGGTGGTGAGTATGGTCTATATCTCAGTGGCATGGTACACAGGGAAAGGCCAATATGTGCTGTTGAAGGCTTTCTTCCAACGAAAGGTAGACTCCTAGATCAGCCCAGTCTCTGCAAGACTTCCCTGGTCCCCATTCCCTAAGCCAACTAGACACCAACTCAAACAGAATTCAAAACGTTGCTGAGACAAAGGGTCTGGGGCTGGATCCCCATCAATTGTCCGGGTGCATGAGTGGGCCACTGGCTTCAGCTACAGTCCACTGGCCTTCTCCATGCCGACAGATGCTCCACAACACCTCGAAGGGGACTTAAGGCAGCATTCCAGACAAAGCCCAGGGCTGAGCATCTATACTCCAGGCATGTGGCTACAACCCTTATTACCTAGACAGCTAGAAAAATCTATGACGTTACAACAACCTAGTGGAATTCAACCAATCAAGATTATTAGCTAGTATCTCAACTCTGATTTGTGGGGATCCCAAATTTTCTACAATGACCACGGGTACTTTTATAATCAGGAAGGAAAATCAGAAGTTAACTTCAGAAAACCCTTTCCTTCCGCACATATCGAAGCAAGCCCAGGAGAGTAGTGCAAGCAATAGCCACGACACCTCATCTTACTTTGTGCAGCCCGGTGACCTTGGGCAGATACTCCACAGAGTATGTCTTGTTCTTGTCGCTAGCAGGGGTCACTTGTGCCTAGGATGGAAGATGAATGACAGTTAGAGAAAGCACCGGGTGTGAGTAAAAGAAGGCTGTGCCAGCCAATCTCCTGCTGCGAGCTGGCAGGTCAGGCACCTGTCCTGGCTATTTCCTGCCCCACTATTCCTGCAGGACACCCCAGGGGAGGAAGAGCCTGAAGTTACAGAAACAAATCAGGTAGCACAAAGGTATAACCAAGTCAGGACTCTCTACTGACTCAGAGCTGAAACTCTCTAAATGAGAGAGACTATGAAGCAAGGAATTTAACCCTTTGCACTTGCTTGCTTTTTTCTCGATTCCTTTATTCTACTCGGGATTTAATTTTTTAAATACCCCAGATTTTACAAAGCACGGCAGTAGAATAAAAAACTGGAGTTTCTTTTCATACAAACTTATTTATTTGGATTTTTTTATATTTCAAATTATTGATACATTCAAAGAGTAATTTTAATCTCGACATCCGAGTGCAAAAGGTTAAACCTTCATTGGCCATGTAGTAATTAAGCATTTATGAAATGCTGGGCCCAGTGTTAGGTACCCAAAATAAAAGAAATCAGGCAGAATTCCTAACCCAGTGGGAGAAATAGACAGTATGCCAATTAACTCAGAATTTCAGATGGTACATAGCAATAGGAATATATAATCTTAATAAGATAAGTAGACAGCCCTATTCGGTTTGGCTCAGTGGATAGAGCGTCAGCCTGTAGACTGAAGAGTCCCAGGTTCGATTCCAGCTAAGGCACATGCCCAGGTTGCGGGCTTGATCCCCAGTGGGGATTGTGCAGAAGGCAGCCAATCAATGATTCTCTCTGATCATTGATGTTTCTATCTCTCTCTCCTTCTCCTTTCCTCTCTGAAATCAATAAAAGAAATATATATATTTTTTAAAAAGATAAGTAGACAAAAGGAACAGTATGTGCAAAGTCTCTGAAGGAAGAACGAAAGACTGGTCAGAGTGAGAAGAGAGTAGGACATTAGTATTGTTACTGTATTGTATCTTATCAGTACTGTATTGTTATTCTGCCCATTAGTATTTTGGCCATTAGTATCTAAAACTTCAACTTGCCCTGCTGGTGTGGCTCAGTGGTTGAGCATCAACCCATGAACCAGGAGGTCATGGTTCAACTCCCAGTTGGGGCACATGCTCAGGTTTCAGGCTTGAACCCTAGTAGGGGGTGTGCAGGAGGCAGCCAATCAATGATTTTCTCGCATCATTGATGTTTCTATCTCTCTGCCCCCTCCCTTCCTCTCTCTGAAATCAATAAAAACGTATTAAAAAAAAACACAAAACAACTAACGAGGACTTCGCTAAATTCAAAGTATCCTTTATTTTATTAAACACTGTGTCCGTGGGTATCAATTTATATTAATTTTCAAGGTACAGCCTTTGGGCAAGTTACTTTAACCACTGTAAGCCTCAGGATCCTTTTGGTAAAGAACAGTGTTTGCTGTGAACTTCAGTGGGGAAAATGGAGGCACAGTCCCTGGCCCTTGACAAGCTCCCTGGGATGCTGACAGGGGAGGCAGCATCCTCCGACATACCTCCTCTTTGTTCCCTTCTGGGTCCTCGACAAACACCATCAGGTCTCCTTGCCCGGCGCTGATGGTGTCCACCGTGAACTTGGCCGGCTGCTTCACCATGTTTCCAGTGGGCTCGATTCCTGCCAAAGGTTTACACCAGCACATTACAATCTGGCCAGGCCCTGACACAGGCCATCACCCACTGTGTTTCCTTCAGGAAACGGAGAGATGGGACTCAGTCCTGCTAGCCACCACATGGGAGATACTAGTAAGGATAAACTGCCGTGTCAAGAATTATCCAATCGGTTCCAATCCCTAATTTTGTCCTTGTTAGTTAAGCAACAATCAATTCTGAAATATTCAGAGCAATTCAGCCAGAAATCGATAAAATTATGAAAATGATGTGTGACCAGCAGTAGAGCAGGCATTGAGAGAGGTGACGTGGGGAGGTGGGGGAGATGAGGTATGGGAGAATGGCTCATTTTTCATTAAAGACCATTTCATATTGTTTAAAATATTTAAAAATTGCATTCAATTATTTTTTAATTAAGCTTTTTATTTTGAGACGATTGAGCAAGTTAATTTGAGACAGATTCACATGCAGGTATAAGAAATAATCTCCTTCATCCACTTCCTCCAGTGGTTACACAGTATAAAACTCTACCTAGTCAAAATACAGACCATTTCCATTCCCACTGGGTTCCCTCTGGTTGCCCTTTTATAGCCACACCCACTCCCCTCCCATCTCATTCCCTCCTACCCCAACAACCACGAATCTATTCTCCAACTCTAATTTTGTCATTTCCAGAATATTGGAATCATACGCTATGCAACATTTTAAAATTGTCTTTTTCCACTAGCATAATTCTCTGTAGATTCATCCAGCTTGTTGCCTGTATTACTTGTTTGTTCTTTTTATTGCTGAGTAATATTCCCTGATATGAATGGACCACAGTTTGCATAACCATTTACCCACCGAAGGCCACCTGGGTTGTTTCCAGTTGTCTATTACTGATAACACTGCCCTAAACATTTGAGTATAGGTTTGTGTGAACATGTTTTCATTTCCCCGGAATAAAAGTCAAGGAATGCAACTACTGGGCCATATGGTAATTGCCTGTTTAGTTCTTTAGAAAAAAACTGCCAAACTGTGTTCCAGAGTGGCTGGACCATTTTACATTCCCACCAGCAATGTATTCATGACCCGGATCCAGTTTCTCTGCATCCTTGCCAGCATTTGCTGTTATCACTACTTTCTACTTTAGCCATTTTGATAGGTCATAGTGGTTTCAATATGCATTTCTCTCCCTAGCAAGTTTGGTTCAGTGGATAGGCATTGGCCCATGGACTGGGTTCGATCCCAATCAAGGGCACATGCCCGGGTTGCGGGCTCAATCCCCAGTAGGGGGCGTGAAGGAGGCAGCCAATCAATGATTCTGTCTCATCATTGATGTTTCTCTCTCTCCCTCTTCCTCTCTGAAATCAATAAAAATATATATTTTTAAAAATCAATGGAAAATATCCTCTTGCACTTCTATATTTCTATGCACTTCTCAACCTGCGTGCCACAAGAATTTTTAAAACATGCAATACCTGACTATTTGGTCAGGGTCACTGATCTGTTTTCCCTTAGATTGTCAAATTTAAAAAATGACAACAGCAGCCCTGGCCAGTTGCTCATTGGTTGGAATGGTGTCCTATACACCAAAAGGTTTCGAGTTCAATTCCTGGTCAGGGCAGGAATGACTCTTTCCTCCATTATTATTCTTTTTCAAAATTGCTTTCCCTGCTTTTTCATATATATTTTGAAATAACCTTTTCTATGTCTACAAAAAAAAAAAAACTTGCTGGGATTTTAATAGCAATTCTGTTAAACTTATATGACAATTTGGGAAGAACTGACATCTTTACTCTAATTTTCTCAACCCATGGAAGCAGTTTGTATGTCTTTCCATTTATTTAGGACATATTTGATTTATTCATTACTTTTTTATGTTGTTTTCAGCATGTAAATCCTATACATGTTTTATTGCATTTACACTTATTTCTCAATTTTTTGAGCAAATGCAAATGGTATGCTATTTTCAACTTCGGGGTTCTTTTGTTACTTCTAGTGGACAAATACAATGGATATTTGTATGCTGATCTTATAGCCTGAGACATTGCTGAACTTATTTAAGGCAAGTATTTTAAATAATTTTTTGAAAGTATTTTCTCGTGGACTATCATGTGTCTTTATTTCCTTTTCTCCTTTGCTGTATTAGCTAAAACTTGCACCCTGATATTGAATAGCAGTGGTGAGAGAGGACATTCTTGCCTTATTCCCGATCTTAGGGAACACACCCAGACTTTCACCATAATTATACTAATGACTGTAGGTGTTTTGTGGTAACTACTCTATGTCAAATTAAGGAAGTTCTCTAATCCTCCTTTTCTGAGTTCTTATCATGGATGGCTGCTGAATTCTGTCAAATGCTTTTTCTGTATCAATGGACATGGTCACATGATTTTTCTTCTTTAGCCTGTTAATATAGATTATGTTGACTGATTTGCTAACAGCATGCCAGCCTTGCACCCCTTGAATAAACTCCACTTGGTCATGATGAATAATTACTTTTATATATTACAAAATTCTATTTGCTAATATTTTGTTAAGGACTTTTACAACCTTATTCATGAGAGATACTGGTCTGTAGTTTTCTTTTTTTGGCATTGCCTTTGTCTGGTTAGAGCAATACTAGCTTCATAAAATGAATTGGGAAGTGTTCTCTCCTCATAGTTCCGTAAGAGATTGTGTAGAATCGATGTTAATTCTTCCTCCAATGAAATCTTCTGAGCCTGGAGATTTCTTTTCCAAGAGCTTTTAAATTACAGATTTGATTTCTTTAATAGTTATAGAACCGCTCAGGCTATCTACTTCATTTGGTTGAGTGTTGGTAGCCTGTGGTTTTTGAGGGAAGTCTATTATAGTTATCCATATTTTTGCTTACCATGTTCATTCTTCCTGTTATTCCAAGATTCCTTCTCTTATTGCTTCCTTTCTTCCCAGAGAATTTCCTCTAGCCATCCTTTTAGGGTAGATGTACTTGTGAGATATTCTTTGTTTTCCTTTATCTGAGAATGTCTTGGTTTCCTCTTCTTTCCTCAAGTGCATTATCCCTGGATGTAGGATTCTGGGTTGATTGTTCTTTTCTTTCAGCACATAAAAAATGTTGTGCCACTTCCTGTAGATGAGAAATTTCTCATCTAAAGGAATATAATAGGTAAGGTGTCATTTCTCTTGTTGCTTTCAAGCTTTTACTGTCTAGTTCCTTGAAGTCTGTCTAAGATGTGGCTTGATGTGGACTTTTTTTTTTTTTCTTGGTATTTATCTTGTTTGGGTTTAGCTCAGCTTACCCAATTTGGGGAGTTTTCAGCCATTATTTCTTTGAGCCTTTTTTTTTTAGCCTCACCCTATTTTTACTCTCCTATGACATGTTAGATGTTTTGTTATCATCCCAAAGGTCCCTGAGGCTGTGTTCATGTTTTTCAGTCTACTTTCTTTGTCATTCAGATTGGGTAATTTTTATTGTTCTTTTTTCCAGCTTGCTGATCTTCTCTGTCTTCCCACTCTGCTATTGAGCTCATCCATACAGTTATTTCAGTTATTGCATTTTTCAGTTCTAAAAATTCCATTTGGTGCTTCCTTATCTATATCTTCTACTTCTTTACTGAGATTTCTTTTGTTTTCTCTTCTTTTGTTTGAAGTGTGTTTGTAATTGTGTGTTAAAGCCATTTTTATAATAGCTGCTTTAAAATCTTTATCACATAACTCTAACATCCCTATTACTTCAGTGTTGGCATTAATTGATTGTCTTTTTCCATTCAGTTTTAGATCTTCCTGGTTCTTGGTATGATAAGTGATTTTTGCTATTTAAACCTGGATATTCTGAGTACTATGCTATGAGACTCTGGGTCTCACATAGACTTTGTTTTAGCTGCCTTTTTATGAGACCACTTCAGCAGGGGAAGGAAGGGAGCAGGCCTTCTTACTGCCAGTGGGGGAAGAAGTCCAGGCTCCCCATTCAAACTCCACTGATACGCAACGTGAGGGGGGCTTCTCATTACTGTGGGTAGAGGAGGGAGTCCCAGCTTTTGTTAGGCCTCCCCTACCCGAGGCTGGAAGGGGTAGGAATGCCTCACTGTTACTCAAATGGCCTCTACTGCCATCACTGGGGTGGCTTCCTTATCTGTGGTGCAAGTCTCGGCTCCCCATTTGGCCTTTGCTGGTGTAATGGGGGCTGCAGTTTTTTCTGCTGTGTTGGGCTGGAGCAGAGCAATGACTGTCTAAAAGTGTTCTGCCCTGCTAGGCTGCCCTTTCCCGGTCTCTGGCCAGAAAGAGTAGGCTTTTGTTGGGGCTTTTTGTGTTTGTGCCACTGGTATTTCCAGCTTGTCAGCTTCTTCAGTTCCAAGTCTGGGATACAGGAGGCAAAAGGAAAACCAAGGAACTCATTACTGACAGTCCTCGGACTCCCAGGTCCCCGGCTGGTTTGCCTTCTCCTCTTTCAGCGTCTTCTTATGTTTGTTCTGTATAAAATGCCCAGGGATGTTAGATGTCCTTAGTGGGGAGAACTGGAAAAAGGACTTCAACTCCATCTTCCCAGAAGCACAAGTTCAAGTATTATTTCTTTTCAAGTTTTTTTATTGTGGAGAATTCCAAGGCTATCCAGAGACAGAGAACTGCGTTCCTATCACTCAGCTTCAACAACAACTAAGTCAAGGCTTGCCTAGCTTCACACCTGCACTCCCGCCACTTCCCTCTTCCTGTGTGATTTTGATACAAATCCTAGCCCTCAGATATGTCACTCATAAGCATTCACTATATATCTCTAAATAATATTTCAGAATATCTACATCCAAAAAATCCCATAAAAAATTAACAGTCATTCCTTAATATGATCAAATATTGTCAGTGTTCAAATTTCTGCTTATCTTGTAAGTGTCATGAATTTGTTTCAACAGTCAGCTGAAGTAGGATCCACATAAGGTTCATATATTACAATTGATTGCTAAGTCTCTCAAATCACATTAAATCTCTAGGTTTCTCTCCATCTCTTCTTTTCCTTGTCATTAGTCTGTTAAAAACACTGAGTCATTTGCTACTACACTCTGGATTTGTATTAGTTTTCCAATAAATAATTGACTGTAAAATATTGGTGGTAGATTATTATATAATAAGATAATATTCACATAATGTTAGCTAAAAAAATGCAAACTGAAGAAAACACATAGTTGGAATTCACTTCCAAATATAAAGAACAGAACAGAACAGAACAGAACAGAACAGAACAGAACAGAATAGAATAGAATAGAATAGAATAGAATAGAATAGAATAGAATAGAATAGAAAGGCTGGGAAGGAACACCTCAGAGTGAAGGAAGGGATGGAAAGCAAGCTTTCAATTTTCACTGTCTACATTTTTCTTTTGATTCAAATTTACAGAGTGATCACATCATTTAACAACTAAATTTAAACATGCACTTAGTAAATTCATAAATACCCACTCCACCGGACTCCACCAGCCCAAGACCAACTAGCTCTGCAGCTGAACCAAGACCCTGGCTACCCATGGCTGGCTGGGCTGAGCCTGCACCTGCAATCGCTGGGAGCTATGCCCACCATGCAGACAACCAAGACTGCTCAGCACGAAGAGGGTTTACATCTTGCTGTGCAGCGACTGCTTCCCAGAGAACGTGGGTTTTGAGAAAGGTTTCTGCTTTGCTCATAGTCACACGCCTACAACCTCGGGACCCGCAAGGAAGACCAGGACAAAAGTCTGTTTGTGGCTGCAAGTTTACCTCCGCCCAGCCCTCTCTCCCTCAACCCGCTGGAACTAAGTCAGGGCTCAGTGAACAGATAACCAGCAAGAGGAAACCAGCTGGTAACTGCAATCTAGTCCACATCCAGAAGAGAAAATAAAGCCAACCTCAAAACCCTTTAGAAACTAGGAGATGAAGCGTTCTCTCTTCCTTGGTTCCGGTGGCAGACATGAAGCAATGTGGCCACACAGGAAAGAGAGCAAACTGCCCTACCCTTTGTCCCACTATGGGACAAGTAATGTCTTAAGGCCCCGCCCATGTGGCCTCATATGTGACCCTGTTGCCTTGCTCCTTAAAAAGAAAAAAAAAGTTAAACATACAATAACCACATGATCTAGCAATTCCACTTGTAGGTATATACCACAAGAGTGGAAGCAGCAACTGAACATATTTGTATGCCCATGTCCACAGAGCATTGTTCACAATAACCAAAAGGTGGAAACAACCCACATGTCCAGTGATGGAAAAGTAGAAAAATAAAATGTATTATATACAACTGAGTATTACTCAGCTTTATAAAGGAATGGAATTCTGATATGTGTGACAGCACAGATGAACCTTGAAAACATGGGAACAAAGGGACAAATATCATATAATTCCACTTACATGAGGAACCTAGAATAGGCAAATTCGCAGACACAGAATGGTAGTTGCCAGGGGCTGAGGGGAGGGGAATGGAGAATTATTATTTAATGGGTTCAGAGTTTCAATTTGGGAAGATGGAAAAGTTCTGGAGATAAATAGTGGTGAAGGTTACACATTAAGCCATGAATGTACTTAATGCCACTGAATGGTACATTTAACAATGGTTAGATTAGTGAATGTTATGTGTATTTTACCACATTTGTATTGTGGTAAAACACACACACACACACACACACACACACACACACACACACACACACTTCTTAAAAGGTGTTTGCACCCTGGCCAGGTAGCTCAGCTGGCTGGGGCATCGTTCCGTGCACCAAAAGGTTGTGGGTTCAATTCTTGGTCAGCGCACATACTAGGTTGAGGGTTCAGTCCCTGGTTGGGGTGCATACAGGAGGCAACTGATCGATATTTCTCTCTTACATTGATGTTTCTCTTTTACATCAATGTTTCTCTCTCTCTCGAAAAGCAATAAACATAACCTCAGATAAGGATTTTTTTTTTTAAATTTTAAAGGTGTTTGGTCCCTAAAGTACATAACACAAAGAGGCAGCTGAAGGAAAAAACAGTGACTAGCCACATTCCTAAAGTACATAGCAAGCTGTCGTTTTTTTAAGAAAATAGCAATAAGAGGAAACCACTTCACATTAACAATGGGGAAACTGGCCAGCCAGTGATAAGGTTATTGCAAACAAGCATTTTGTGCCTTGGTCAGATTCAATTTATTTGACCAGTTTTGTTGACAAGAGATTTATTTGGCTGTTTGAGTTTTTTTTTTTTTTTGTTTTTGTTTTTGCCATTTAGGCAAAAAAACCTTTAAATTCAGAGATTAAATTTTAACCTTTAAAATCAGAGATTCTTTACTGCAGCCACCACCTTTCGGTATGGCTTACAGAAAGCACCTTTAAAGCAAGCATAGGCATACGGATCTGGGAGAGACTGCACCTGAGGAGGCCTTCAAACAACATATAACACAAAAGACTGCACAGACCCCACCTCATTGCCAAAGGGACCTCAAACGGCATGTGGGTTTGTTCCAGAACAATCGAGTGTGTTCTGGTCTAAATCATGCTAGAAAGACAGGTGAGAAGGACCTAGCCACTGAGATTGAGAACAACACATGGTCATCACCACTACCCTGGTTGTAGGTCATCCTTAGATCTAAGCTCACGCCAAGTACAGCAATGCTATCTTCAAAGGGACGGAGTGTATGGGACATCCCACAGGACAAGTGCTCTGGATTCTTCAGAAAGTCAATGTCTTTTTTTTTTTAAAGTTGGGGAAAATTATTCTAGGTTAGAAGAGTCTAAAGACAAAAAAATAATGTAAGTGAGTCATAATCAAATCTTGGTTTGTAAAATAACAAAAACTATAAAAGAATTTTAGGACAATAAATTTGAAAACAAAATTATCAGTTGACATGGAATTATTGTTAATTTTCTTATGTGTGATGATGAATATTGTGGTTTTGTAAGAGGGTGTCCTATTCATAGGACAGACAGACTTGGCTGATATATTCAGGAGTAAAATGCCACCATGTTTCCAATAATCTCACAACACACACACACGTATACATGCAATGTGCAAAGGGCGAGAGAAAACAACTATATCAGAATGGTAAGAACTGTAGATTCTAGGAGAATATGCCAAGTTATTTTGTGTATCTAAATGTTTTCCCAATTGTCATGAAGAAATACAATGCAGCCCTGGCCAGGTGGCTCCGTTTGTCGGAGCGTCATCCTGTACACCAAAAGGTTTCAGGTGTGATTCCCAGTCAGGGCACACACCTAGGTTGTGGGTTTGATCTCCAGTCAGAGCACATGCAGGAGGCAACCAATCGATGTTTCTCTCTCACATCTTTCTCTCTCTCTCTCTCTAAAAAAATAAAATCAATTAAAAACATATCCTCAGGTGAGGATTTTTAAAAAAAAAAAGAAATACAATGCACTCCTATAGAAAAAGAAACAAGTTGTATCTTGCTATGCTGACCTTTACCAGAAATCACACTGAGCTGAAATACAACTGTTCCCCTTAAAAAAAAAATAGTGTGCTTAATGACTACGTATGGGTCCAGGTGGGTACTTGAAATATCAAAGGGGAGGGGGGCACACAGCACTCTATAAAGTGTATGATTGTCTAACCACTATGCTGTCCACCTGAAACAAATACAGAATAATATTGAAAGTGAACTGTAATTAAAAACAAACAAGCAAACATGAAAATTAGCTGCTTAAAGTCAGGTGCCAACCGGAACACCAAGTGCCTCAAAATGCCTTCAACCCAACATAACGTTCTGAGCAGAACACTCCTGGCGGCTGCATAAACAGGATGTCTTCGCAAGGAAGTGCCTGCCAGGGGTTATCAATAGCTCCCACCCCATCTGGAAATCTGAGCAGCTTTAGCACAACCAAAGGAAAAATGAATCACTGGCCAGAAGACCCAGGCTCCTGTCTCCCACCTCCCACTCCCAGGGGACCACGCCTCTGATTCCTCATCTGAGAAATGGGAACAATAGCCCTTTCTTCATCCCAGGGTTGGTGCATTAAATCACAAAGCAGCAAACCCATCAGTCTCTGGCACATTAACTCAGCAGTGTTTCTTACAGCCTAGATTCACAAGGCAGAACAGGATAGTCATAAACAAACGGCCCTTCAGGTAAAAACAAATAAGCAAACCAACGCTGATGAAGAAGGCCGGCAATGTCTCCCAGGGTGTAGCCTCCGTTCTTGGTTTTGAGAACCCTCCTCCTGAAGCCACGTCATATTCTCTAAGACCCAAGGTCAAGCCTCAAATCCATCACGACCGGTGCTTACCTCTGCCATAGGCCCGGGCTTTCTTGGGGTTGAGTTTGGGTTTAAGAGGAGCCCCGGGCTTGAGCTTGGCTTTGGGGAACTGGGACAGGTACGTCATCACCGAGTGCTCATCCACATCCGGGTGAATGATTTCTTCAGGAGTGATGACCTAGAACAGCGACACGGAGAGTGAATGCCACAACACGTCAAGGTACTGAAGTTTTTGCAAACGTCTCTTAAACACTACAAATAATAAGAAATTAAGTGAACTTACACCAGGTGCTATGCCAAGATCAGTGTGTTTTGACCTTTGAGAGGGGTCACCATTCCCTTTGGAAGGTGAGGACCCTCTCCGGACAATTCTCTATGTCATTCCCAGAGTACAAACTTCCCCTCCTCCCCCGAAATAACCACTCACTCCCCTGGTCAAAACTTTCCAGTGGGAGAAGTACATCAGGTGAGGAGGATGAAGGGACAATTACATATGAGATTAGCGCATATTACAAAAAAAGCGCAAAACTGGCCTTCTTCCTTTGCTCATCTATCCATTGTGTACATCTCTGTTAATCCAGCTACTAATAAAAAATTAAAATAAAAACAAAGAGACCACATAATGACATATCTTAATGTGTAGTCTTATAGACTGAGTCTTTGTCCTCCCAAAATTCACACGCTGAAGCCCTAACCTCTAATGTGAGGCGGGGCCTTTGGGAGCTAAGCAGGTTTAGATGAGGTCATGAGGTCGTGGGTTAGTGCCCTTATAAGAAGAATAAGAAAGATCAGAATGTGCATACACTCACTCCCTCAAACCCACCCCCTCTCTCAAGCCAGGAAGAGGGCCCTCACCAAAACCCAAATCTGCTGACATCTTGATCTTGAACTTCCAGTTTCCGGAACTGAGAAATAAATGTCTGCGGTTTAAGCCACCGAATCTATGGTATTTTGTTATGGCAGTTGGAGCTAGCACATTAGAAGGTCTCTACATCAGAAGCCATTTTAAAAATGGGGAGGTGATAGATTTCTGCAGATACTCATCTTAGGAACAAGAGTATTAGTCAAGTTATAACCCATGCTGGCCAGGCAGCCTCGCTACAGGCATGGCAGACTCAGTTCTATCAACCTGACCTGGCCCTAAATAGCACCCAAAATCCTCCTGCCCCAACAAGAGGCAAGCCACACCTCTTGAGATGAACAGAAGACTCAGTCTCATGAACCAGGTTAACCAAATGCAGATGAACAACATACGTCCCCAGCTTCCCTGTTCCCGTGGTTAAACAACAACAACAAAAAAACACACAGACATCATCCTGATGAATAGCCTGCAGCACCAAAATAGCCATTTGGGTTTGTATAACATGTTTCATGCTATGGAGGACGGGTGGTGATTTGGCGTTTCGTCTAGGCGGCTCCTTCAACAACGTAACGGTGCCAACATCACATGAACGTCAGAAGGAGATGGTTTTGGGTTTAAGAGATGAAAAACACACCCCGCCACTTCCTGACGATGGCCAAGCCAAGAAACGGGCCATGAAGCAGAGACACGATGCCAAAACCAAACCAAAGAAACAGAGGCAAGTTTTTCTACCTCCCAAGGGATCTTGTTACAAAATGCACTAAACTCAGCTCTGAACACCAACTTAGACCTCAATGGAGCCTGTGGTGAGGTCATCCACCCATGGCACGGGCTACCCACAACTTTTCTCGACCGGGGCTTTGAACGTGGGAGTCATGGTGCTCAATTGTGAGGAGGAAGGGCTAGTTAGACTCCTTGGAAGGGCTTAGAAGAATCAACCTCAATGTGGCTACTGCAGATGGTATCTAAGACTTACTATAATTTCCAAGTTCTCTTGTGATATTTCTGTGATAGGACTGTGGGCAATACAAATTCTGCCAAATTTTTCATTAATTGTAGGTTATCCTGGTTTATATTTCTTTTAAGTTCTAAGTGCCATGATTTCTTTCTTAAGATATTAAAATTTAAAAAAATTTTAAATAGGTAAAAAGTGGTTAAATATTGATTTCTTATGATCCAACCTAATCAATAGGATCCTCATTTGCAACCCATTGTCCAAAGATAGCCTTTGAAATTTTTGGAGCAGAAATACTAGAAAATTTGCCACATGTGACAAAGAGTAAAGATTTTTGGATGGCCCAACCGGTTTGGCTCAGTGGATAGAGCATCGGCCTGCGGACTCAAGGGTCCCAGGTTCGATTCCGGTCAAGGGCATGTACCTTGGTTGCGGGCACATCCCCAGTAGGGGGTGTGCAAGAGGCAGCTGATTGATATTTCTCTCTCATCGATGTGTCTAACTCTCTAACCCTCTCTCTTCCTCTCTGTAAAAAAAATCAATAAAATATATATATTTTTTAAAAAGACTTTAGGATGCTCTACAAGGACTTAAGTCAAGAAGAAGCTATTATAATAGGTAAACTGAGGAAGACGGGAGCGTGTCACAAGCAATACTCTTCGAAGGTTAATGCTGAGGAGGTCAGACTGCCTGTCAGACTCAAAAAGACAACCCATCCAGTACCAGAACAAGCTGGAGGATGGAAGCAGCGCTCTGGGATGTGGTATGCGTGCATGAGTACCTGTGGGACACCCAGCCAGTCGTCTGCCTGCTGCATAGCTTCTCGTGCATTATCCACAGGCTTTCGTGGATCCCAGGATTCCCAGTCTGGGCATAGACCTGTTAACATAACACAAAAGATGCTGTGAGTATTAGCTGACTGAAGAGATTTTTGAACTTTACAATGGTGCAAAAGCAGTCCGTCATCAGTCGAAACCACATTCATAATTTTGAATTTTGATCTTTTCCCAGTCTAGTGATATACGGTGCAATACTCTTGTGAAGGCTGGGCATTGGCAATGGGTTGATTTTGCCCAACCACAGGCTGAACTTGCTTAAGGTAGGCTAGACTAAGCTATGTTTGATAGGTGAGGCATATTAAATGCTTTTTTGAATTTCAATATTTTCAACTTACAATGGGTTTATGGGAACATAACCTGATAGTAAGTCACGGAGCATGTGAATATACTTTACAGGCAAAAAGTATCATGGATGTGGGTATGGAAGGGTAGAACTATTCTGTCTTAGCTGAGACGTCTCCTTCAGGATGTTATCTTCTTGCATTAAGATGGGGGTTTGCCACTCCTTAAAGGTGTGATATAAGCAAACAAAGCCCGTAAAACCACCTGGGCCCGGTGCCTTTTGCAGGAGAAATTTTTCAACCTTCCACACTCACACTTCTGTACCCTGGTCACCAAATGTGTGGGGTTCACCAACTGGGTGTTCTACAATCTAACTCAATCCCGACTATCTACCTGGAGGTAGCATCAGATCCCAAAGCTAAGAGCTCAGTCCCACAAAACTGCACTCCCTCTTTCCACTCCCCTGGGCTTCTGACTAACCAGATACAAACCCACAACTCCCTCAATAGGTTTAATCATTTACTGGAGTGGCTCGCAGAACTCAGGAAAACTTACTAGATTACCAGTTTATTACAAAGGGATACAACTCAGGAACGGAAAGATGGAAGAGATGCATAGGGAAGGATGGGAGAAGAGGGAGGAATGTCCATGCCCTCTCTGAGGGTGCCGCCCTCAGAACCTCCATGTACTCACCAACCTGGAAGCTCCCTATACCCCACAGTTCAGGGATTTTGTGGAAGCTTCATTACTTAAACTGGATTGATTCAATCCCTGGTCATCAGTGATTAGCTCAATCTCCAGCCCCTCTCCCCTCTCTGGGGGTCAGAAGAGCAAGCTGAAAGTTCCAATCCTCTAATGGGTGGGTTCCCTGGACAACCACCCCCGATCTTTGGGGTTTTCCAAAAGTCACCTCATTAACATAAATTCAGGTGTGGTTGAAAGACACCATTATCGTGGTTCTTGTCACTTAGGAAATTCCAAGGGTTCTAGGAGCTCAGTACCAGGAAAGGGGACAAAGACCAAATATATATCTCTTATTTTAAGTCACAGGATCACAATCCCATTCTTGGATATATCTAAAAAGACTGAACTAGAGTCCTGTATAATTTAAAAAATCCACTTGCTAAAAGGCCAAACCTAGAATTATCTCAAAAACCTTTGAAAGCACAAGAAGTATTTAGGACTAGAGTAAAAATCCCCACATTTAAACTGGAAAGAGATATCCTAAAATGAGTCTCTGGATGCAAGCAAGGATGAGGGCACTGGGCAATGGCCTGCTGCTGAGCTCCGAATTACTTCTGATGACTCCAGCTTACAGAATGAGGCCTAGAGTCAGCCCTCCCCCCGTACCCAACTGACACCAGACAGTTCTGCTTTGAGCATGTTGAAAAGCACTAGCTTACTAAATATTAATGTGGCCAGCACATGCATAGCACTCAGTAAATGGAAAATATGGTTATTAGAGTTTTTATTAAAGAAACTTTTGAGAGATACATATAAACATAGGCTCTGGTTTTTCTATTGAATGTGTACCAGCAAACTCTACCCACCAATCTAATCCCTTCATGAGGATAATTACTGTCTCGGGGCACACTCAGCTACTCAGGAAAGGGTGGAAAAGGCTCCAACTGGACCCTGACCAGGCTCTATTTCATAGCAACACAGAAAGAAAGGGGCGGAGAAAGCCTTATTTGGTCAAACCAGTGGTCGATAAAAATTGGTACTTTCCGCTCAATGAAAGTTTTTAGATTTTCATGCCAAGCCACCTAACAGGCCACTTGTTTTTGCCAAAGGCTATGGGAAACTAGGCACCAACTGTGGGAAGCAGCAGGACTTTGGAGTCTAGAAACTAAACCCAAGGCCTGGTCCAAGCATTAAGGCCTTCACTGGGAATTTGGATAAATAACTGAATTCAATGCTCAAACAAGTCCATGGATACACCTATAAGACATGCCATTGGAGAGGTAGATGGAGTCATTTTCAGTGCCTCTTGCTATCTTACAATGGGCTAAAACCAGGAGAAATACACCAATCACAGCAAACCTAGCATTCCCAGTAAAAACCAAGAAATTTAGGGCCCATCCCAAAGAGATGGCTTAGGTAACCAGGGGCACTTACCTGGGGCACAGCTGTCTACCAGGGCACCCAGGGCTTTGCCGTCTTGCCAGTTCTGGTTAAAGTTGGTGATGGGCAAATAGGGGATCTTGTTCTGAATCCATCCCAGCAGCCTCTGCTTCGGCGTCTGCTTCTTGGCATCGTCATCCCCTTCGTCCTCCCACACGGGCATGGAGATGGAGTAGTGGAGGATCAGGGTCCACACCAGGCCCAGGATGAGCTTCAGGTTCCCATCCACGATGGCTTTGCTATCTGGGGAGAGAGGCCAAGGCTTGGTCATTCCTCTGGGTTGTACAGGTGTGAATCCTGCTCTTTGTAGAAAAGGAAATGAAGTCCTCATCTGTTAGAGAATCGTACTGAACCATTTAAGAGTGAAAGGATAC
This sequence comes from Cnephaeus nilssonii, assembly GCF_951640355.1. Lineage (NCBI taxonomy): Eukaryota > Metazoa > Chordata > Mammalia > Chiroptera > Vespertilionidae > Cnephaeus > Cnephaeus nilssonii. Next base: position 45,607,786 of record NC_137088.1, on the reverse strand, counting down.
AATGCTGGAATTTGCTTCAAAATATCTGAGGATGGGAACAGGTGAAGTAAGATTCCAAAATGTTGTAAACTCGTGCCTTGGTACAGAGAAAATGCATTATGCTATTATTTCTGCTTTTGTGTATGTTTGAAATTTTCCATAATAAAAAAGTTTTTAAAAGTCAAGTGTTCGGTATTCCGTTTCAGGGGAAGACCCTTTACCCCATCCTCCTGCTCATCATTCAATGGCCAGATCTGGCGGCTGGTGGCCCTTCCCTCCCACCAGCTCTGTGACCAGGACGCCTCAGCCTACCACATCCCCCTCCAGGACTGTGAGCACCTGCTGGGGAGAAACGAAGCCTTCTTCATCTTGGAGCTCCCCTCCCTGACCCACCCACCCACCCACCCACCACAAAGCCATCTGAATGTTGGTTAAACACACACCAAACTGCACTTAAAATGAGACCCAACTACAACCACATGAAAAATAGACTCACGTGCTGATAAAGAGGAAATGGCATGCCACTCAAAACCGAAAGGGCGGGATCTTTTTTTTTTTTTAATTAACCTGTTTAATGTTACATCTTTTACAAGAAAAGACTCTCCTAAAAGGCCACACCCAAAACCACAGAAACCAAAGGTAATTTCATGGTTGCAGATTCCGTCATAATAAAACCTGATCATGTAAAACTGGATGAGTAAAGATTATCACGAACTGGCTGGGAAGACCAACTAACTTCGAGCAATCCTCTCATTCAAAATCATGGTGCCCAGTGATATTCTCTGTAATGAACTGTATAAATAATAAAAGCCCATGATGTTTTGTGTCATAAATTGTATAAATAACAGCTTTTAAGCAGATCTGTCTACATTAACTCACAGGCCCAGTGACAAAGGAAAATGCAGGTCTCCTTGTCCAAAAAGTATTGAGAATTTCAAGACGGCAGCAGCAGAGCATTAAGCAAGCACAGAACCTTCTGAGCACAGGGCCCTGCACAGCCGCACTGGCCGTGTGACCGGGAGGCCAGCTCTGCTGCCCATGAGGGCCCATGGTCAATAAAGCAGCAACAATCTGCATAAACATAGGACACGGCCCAGAACCCTAAAATCCATGGAATTCACCCACCAGACCACACATTTCTCCAGCAGGCAGCCTCTGACCATGACTGAATTTGGGGGATTAGGTATCCTATTATGAGGCTGTCTGTAAGTGCTACCAACTGATCCTAAGAAATTCCAGGTCACACAACGTTCCATGCCAGTTTTCTTTATTCCAGCTAAAGGGAGAAGAGTGGGGTGAGGGGAGGGAGGAAGTGAATGCTTATGAATGGTTAGAGTAACAGGGGTGCAAAGGCGGGGGGCTGGCCTTGAACAGGCCCAAGTCTCATCCAGCCACAGGCATCAGTCTGCAAAGTTCAAACTTCCCTCAGTTGTGCGTTAAATGTTTTTCAAATGCAAACTTGCCGATTTCTTTCATGAATCAAACCATGAAACCAGTTTGCTCTGTCTTTACCCAGCTTATACACGCATGCTGGTCTCAAGGAATGAGAGGTGAATCTTTTTCAAAATGATTTTTGAGGCAAATATGACCCAGTAAAAGTCTGAGCCAAATTTCTGAAAAATACAATGCCCAGAACTTCTGTTTCCAATGAATCTGAGGTGGGTGTCCAAATGGGGAAGCCCCCATTAAGGTCGCACTGGGATAAATGATACTTTTGTCCTGCTGGTCTACGAGGCTGGAGGGACGGCCATCCTCACTCCGAGAGTGATTTTGACAGGTGAAGGTTCAAATGCTTCCCCGAACTCTTGGAACAATAAGATGGCGACGTGCCCAAGCCTCCCCATCCCCACGACATGAAATAGGAGACTCCCAACGCCTTGAAAATGAAATGCTACACAGCATCACGGTGCCGATGTCTGACCAGCACAGCAGATCACAGAATTTCCGGACCCGAGTGTGTTCCGTGATGTTTGTGCAGAGTGTGAAGGCAGAGCCGTCAGCCAGAAGCCTCTCTGGCAGGAGAGCTAGTGAGCCTCTTTCAGGAACACAACCAGCCAACGCCACCGCGCCCACCCCACCTCCTGGAATCTGCTGCGATTGACAGGGGGTTGGAAACCATCCACAAGTTTCAACTCCCCCAAATCACAACCAATCACAATCCCCACGTAACTGGTCCTGGCTCTGGACAACACTGACCCTCAAACCACATCCACCTTCTGGAAGCACTTAAAATTACCCAGCATTGCTCAGGATTGAGGGCAGAGTCCTTTTTTTTCCTTTCTTTTTCTTTTTTAATAGCTAGAAAGTTAACTTGAGCTACTGCAAATTCTAGGGTGGAATGCTTTCACGTCATTTCAACACATCAGTGCTCCAGGCCTTGTTAAGCAAAATTCTGGAATGGACGCATTTACGGGGGTGGAAAGCAGCTATTTTTAGGCCATCTTCAGAAGCATCTTGGAAACAGCGCCTTTGTGAGCAAGTTCCGCAGAGGTAAGTGGGGGTGATCTTTCATCTCTACCGTATCAGGAGGATCGGATCCACACAACCATCTATGCACCTACTATGTGCACCTTGCCGACCTTCTCTCCTGGCTGTGCCAATTAACCGGGGCAATGGGGCGGGGGCCCGGGAGGACGAGCCTGAGCAGACTCCATTCCACACTTCTGCTCTCCTAGGTAAGGACAACAGGTCACCCACTGGCCACAATGCAGCTCGCTATTGGGTCAGAAATAGCCATGTGCCTGTGCAGGAATTAAGGAGGAGATGGGGTTTCAGAAAACCTCCTTCTACTGTGCCTGGGACAATTCACCCCCCACACTCGGCACACGACTCAGCCATCGACTCGGACATCGGGGGAGCTACTGTTACAGGCTCTGCTCCAGGCCCTCTCATCTCTATTACCCACTGAGAGGCAGTGTGGATAGTGCAGGCTCTGTCCACCCTCTCTGAGCCTTATTTCTCCTCATCTACCAAATGGCAATGATCACAGTCAACACTTCATAAGGCTGCTGTCAGAGTAAGTGGGTCTGCCCGGCCAGCGTGGCTCAGTAGTTGAGCATCGACTTATGAATCAAGATGTCACAGTTCGATTACTGGCCAGGGCACATGCCTGGGTTGAGGGCTTGATCCCCAGTAGGGGGTATGCAGGAGGCAGCCAATCAATGATTCTCTCTTTTCACTGATGTTTCTATCTCCCTCTCCCTATCTCTCTGAAATCAATTAAAAAAAAAAAAAAAAATATATATATATATATATATATATATATATATATATATATTTAAAAAAAAAAACAGCAAGTGGCAGAGAATGCCATGAGCAAAACACAATGTCACAATGTCTGGTATGCAGTAGGCATTAATGTTACCTCCTTCCCCTACTTCATTCACCTAACTTCTGAGTACCTGCTATGTGCCAAACACTCCCCCCCAGAACCAGAAGGCCAGAAGCTATAATCCCAGTGTTGTGTGCAAGAAGCAAAAGAAAAAAAAAAAGTACCTCGTGAATTAATAGGAGGATGAAATGTTTAATATGTCACTTCTCTGAGCCAAGCAACTCATAGGTCATGAGACTTTGCGGTCCCTCGTCTCTGGTTCCAAGAGGAGGCTGAGACACAACATTGAACATGTAAGGACATGTGAACCCAGAGCATGTAAGGGAGGTGCACAGGGGGACACATCCGAGCTGCGTAGTTTAGGAGACCAATGAGCCTGAGATGGCAGCCAAAGAGGAACCAAGAGTCACCCAGGAACAGAACTACTGGTCATGTGTCAGACGTCCTAAAGAGAATATGGTTCAAAGAACAGCCCACCTGGGCCAGGTCTGGCTCCTCCTGGACTTCCTGGCTTCACACTGCCCGGGGTTCACCTTCCCTCCTAGTTCCGGCCCGCCTGGCCTGGAACTCCCCCCAGACCCTCTCTTGACCAGGCTACTGCCCTCCTCTTTCAGTGCACCTGCAACTGTGCTGAAATCACCTGGGCTGGGTCTGCCTCCTCTGCTCAGGGTCAGCTCCACAAAGGCAGGAATGAGTCATTCTGCTCCCTGCGGGTCCCACAGCCTGGACACCTGGACCAGCTGCCACACACACACCTCCCTACCCTCACCCCCCCCGTCGGGTGCTGAATGACAGGCAGTGCTGCCTGCTGGAGAGTGGATGCAAAACGTGCATGGACTTCTAAACGGCTCCAGACCGAGGCCACCTCTGAACCCCCAGTAGACAACACACCATGTGGCACTGAAGGGAAGGCCGGGGCAGGTCCTTAGGGGTACAGGCCCTGCAGGTGTAGGCTCGGTGCCACCATACAAGCCGTGGGACCCTGGCCAAGCAATCCAATCCCTATATGGCCCAGTTTCTTTATCTGCCAAATGGGGATAATGCTGGAACATGAGCGTAGGGCTACTCAGAAGGCTAAATGTGATAACACATTTGAGCACACAGACCTCCACACAGTTTTCAATAAGTGCTAGTATTCTTACCACCACAGACTTCAGCATGCTTTTATCAAGCTTGAGCCAGAAAGGACAAAGGCAGGAGGGAACAGTGAAAGCCTAGCTGTTCCAGGTGGTGACCTACATGTCTGCACGGGGGTTTCCTATCAGCCTTGATTGCCCGGGTGAGCTGACAGCAGCAGCATCCTGTGAAAGGGCACCCCCACCCCCCACGGCTACCCCGCAGTGCAGAGCTCGGTCAACTGGACCCAGAACCCACGGGCAGACCCAGCGCTCACTGACACCCCAGGTGGCCTGTGCCGTTTTTCTCCGTCCTGCCTTCTTCTCCAGCCTGAACAAATCCTGGCCAAATTGTAGGCCTTGGGTGTCCCAACAAGCGAGTGCCCCGAACTAAAAGGAGGCAGTTTACCAATCAAAACCTAGCCCAGATGCCACTCATTCCTGAGGCCATGTTGAGGAGGACCTCAGTCAGCTGCCCAGAATGGGGGTCACATTTCTGCGGATACAACAGTCGGACTCCCATCCACTCAGCAAGGACAGACTGCGCACCTTGGCTCAGGTGCCCAGAGGTCCCTGGGCAGGATGAAGGGAGCCAGGCTGGCTGCGCTCCAGGGCTTCGAACCAACAAAGGACAAGAATTACAACCAGGTGACTCACGCCTCTGATGACTGAAGGAATCTGTGGCTAAAGCCACTAAAATCCTTCCTCCCCGTCTCCCAGGCACGCAGCTTCCTACTAGATTACCCTTCCCAGCCTCCCTTGCAGTTTGGTGGTGTGACTGCCTCACCAATTAACCGTGAGCACAAGGAAGCACGCCCTCACTTTGGAGCCTTGGGCAGTGGGTGTGCCTTGTCCAAACTCTCCCCGCTACTGCCAGCCAGAGTGCCTAACGTCACAGCCACTTAGCTTTGACTTGCCCTAGGAGAGGCCAGGCAAGGGAGGAACCTGGGTCCAAGAATGGGATGCCCCACCAACCTGAAGACTGGAAAAGCCACTGTTTTCTGTTTTAATCTATTTGTTACAGCAGTTTAACCACAAGAGGACAGGATGTTCTGGGCCTTGAAGACCTGGAGTCACATGGGTCTATTTCCATTGGCGAGGTAAAATACAAATACAGGGCACAATAAAGTAAGAGGAGATTGGGGCACTGGGTCAGCTGGATTTCCGATTCATTTTCCTGCTCAAGAACTGCTCAATAATAACAAAGGAACTGTCTGCGTTAACAATTTTTACATATCACTATGTCAGGGTTCAGTTAATAAAAAGCTCACCCAGCCCTGGCCAGGTAGCTCAGTTGGTTAGAGCATAGTCCCGCTACGCCAAGGTTGTGGGTTCGATCCCTGGTCAGAGCATATACAAGTGTCAATCAATGAAGGCATGGATGGGTGGAACAAGTCGATGTTTCTCTTCCCCCCTCTATCTCTCTCTCTCTCTCAAAATCAATTAAGTAAAATTTTTAAAATAAATTCATTCAGAAGGTCTTTTTATGTTACAAATTTTTCAAGAGATGATACAATAGACCAGGGGTGGCAAATGGCATTGGCTCGTGAGGTGAAAACTCAGGGTTTTGAGAAAGATTCTGGGGCATTCTCTGGATTCAGCAAGAAAGGCTGCCAAAATGGATCAGCAATGTCTGCCATGAACAAGGCATGGGAATGGATGCTCGGCGAGGAAGGTTACTGTGCAGATGAGCAATGTCTACCCTGGGCGCGGCATGCAGCGGCAGCCGGGATTGCTCTGCAACAGAACTGAGTAAACATTCCCAAACCACTGATTTGAGATTTCTACTATAGGCAACTACACATCTTTATGCATAACCTCAGACTGCAAATTTTCACTTGGCCAACCGTTCCTTCTGTTCTCTCTCACTTGCTGGACAATTTTTTTCTGAAATGATTGGAGCAAATTATTTCCTAGATACCTTCTTTTTATTTTGGTATAGAGTGTCTGGTGGACTTTCAGCTCGTGGACACTATGGTGATGTACTGCTCCGTAATTTATCCCAAATGCCCTATTTCCTGGTTAAGAGGCATCCTTTATTTAAAATCTGCATTTGCATCATCACCCAGTGGGCTTTCTTTTCAATGTCACTTTTGAAAAAATTGTTATCACTTTTGAGAATTACTTTACTAGCATATCTAGCAACTAAACTGCATTGGACTAAATGAGATGGTCTTATTAAAGGGCCTAGTACTTAGTAAGTCTCTTCCTACTTAGTACTACTGGGAAAGCCTTCAAAAGTTAGACTAAGGTTAAAGAAAGAAGGAAAAAGGAAGAACACCCCCAAATGGCCCAAGCAGTACATTCTAAACTAGGGTGTGTTTTTTTGTTGTTTTGGGGTTTTTTTTGTGTGTTTTGTTTTTATTGTTTAAAGTATTACAAATAGTAGTACATATGTCTCCTTTCCCCCCTCCCCGCCCCCCCATTGTAAACTAGGTTTTTTACTTCAAAGACACAGGTCCCTGTGGCTTCCCGTTGCTGCCACACAGTTGTCCTGGGCGACCAGCAGGACAAGGGCCCCAAGGGACTGAGCATGGGGCAGAGTACCCCCGAGTCCCCACTGGGAGGCTCGGGTAAACCCCAGCGTGAGCTCACAGGGCCTCAGCATGGTGGTGTCTGTCCCTCGCTCAGAGCTTCCAGCCACAGCTGCTCTGGGAACATGCCCAGCTGAAATAATAAACGCTGGCTGCGAACGGAGGGCTTTGTCCCCTTTTCACGCCGGCTCAGTCTGTCCTGTGGCAAAGCCTGAAACACAGCTCACCTACCCTGTGCACGCGTGTGCAGCCCACAGGGAAGCCCTGGAGGAAAGCAGTGAGGGCAGGAGGAGCCACACAGGAAAGACTCCTAAGCGCCTCCTCTCTCTACATCAACAGCAACCGCCAGACAACAGCTCTGTCAACCAGACCTCCCCTCCAGCCGGGCTGGGGCCGCAGGCCTCACCTCCTGTGACCCTCACAGCAACACTTCAAGGTCATGGCTAATCCCATTTTACAGATGAGAAAACAGAGGCCCACAGAAGCACTTGCCAAAAGTGACAGAGAGGAGAGCATAGATGTAAACCCAGTTCCCTCTGGTGCCGGAGCCCAGACTCACGCCCTGCCTCTCCGAATACACACTATGTCACACGGCTCCACCTGGTGCGCGCAGCGTGACTCTCATTTCACAGACAGGGAGACTGAATGCCAGGAAGGAACCCAGCCCCAGGCCCCATGGCCAGGAAGTAGCCGTGCTTGTGAGGGGAACCCAGGCAGAACCTCTGAGCTTCTAACTGCCCAGTCATGCCCACCATCCCCAAACTGCCAGGGTTCTGGAGAACGTGGTGGTCAGACGGCAGGGAGAGCGACAGTACAATGACTGGGGGTGCAAGCAGGAGTGGGAGCCGCATCATTTTAGTAACTACCCCTTGTCTCACCGTGACTCTCAGCTCCCACCACACCCCAGGAACTGGGGTTCTAACCCTGTCCCTGCATCTGGGAGACCCGCCATCCAGGCCCCACTGCTCCACCCAAACCTACTAACCTGTGTTCTCCCTGGGAAGTAGAAATGAGGATCACTCATAGGACTGAAAGTTACATTAGGAAAGCTCAATTGTCCTATTCATCTCTTCTTCTTACACCCAAACAATAACTTCCTAACTGCCTACCGAGTACCAGGCCCGGCGCCGAATACAAATTATGCTTTTAAGTAAGAAAGTAAGTTAGACTGGCTTTAAAACACTCCACAAAGAGATGATATTTTTATAATGAAAACCAGTGACCCCCCCCCCACCTCCTCTCCCCCAGGGTAAGACACTGAAGAGCTTTTAAGGGAAAAAAGAGAAAAATAAAAACCTTTTGCCTTTTGTCTCTCTCTCATGCTAGGCCATGTTTCTGGGGGGTTTTCCCCCTCTTTTATAATTAAGACTAGAAGTTAAAAAAAATAATGATGATGAATAGGATAGGCATTTACCCTTCCCCTGGAAACTTGTAAAAGCTGAGCGAGCCTTGTTACAGAATCAGATCAAGGTGACCTCCTCGGTCTGAGAGGGGAGAGACCAGTTTGCATTTCGCCCCCATCCCTCACTCACCTTACGTTACAACGCATACCCCCCTAGGGAAATGGCAGCTGCCCAAAGGCTGTGAAGTCATAAAAGGAGCAAAACTCTCAATTTAAAGTCTCGAAAGGGAACCAAGCTGAAGAAAATTCCAAATAATTTGTAGCTGCTGGCTCTCGCCATCATCAACAGAAAGTGGATGAAGTTGGAGGAAAGGAAATTCTCAAAGGACAGATATGGGACATGTTCCCCACTTTACCAATATTGAACTTTTGTGGGGTTTTTATTTTTATTTACTTATTTTAAAATAAATTTTTATTTATTTCAGAGAGGTAAGGAGAAGGACAGAGAGATAGAAACATCAATGATGAGAGAATCATTGATCGGCTGTCTCCTGCACGCCCCACACTGGGGATCGAGCCCACAACCCAGGCACGTGCCCTGTCTGGGAACTGAACCATGACCTCCTGGTTCATAGATCGACACTCAACAATAGAGCCATGCCGGTTGGGCTGTGGGGTTTTTAAAATATATTTTTGTTATTTCAGAGAGGAAGAGAGAGGGAGAGAGAGATAGAAACATCAATGATGAGAGAATCATTGATTGGCTGCCTCCTGCAAGCCCCACACTGGAGACTGAGCCTTCAACCTAGGCCTGTGCCCTGACCAGGAACCTGTGACCTCCTGGTTCATAGGTTGACACTCAACCACTGAGCCACACCAGCAGGGCACTAAATTGACACTTTTGAACAGTTCCTCCCCGTACCAGCTCAGCTGAAGGCTCAAATTTGTACCCCCATATTTGGACCTTCACTTCACAATCACACGAGGAGACCTCCAGATACACCAACACCCAAGTGTAAAGAGCATGGGGGGAGATGGGGGGTAGGATGCAGGACTGAACCCACTCAAACAAAGGAGAGCTCACTTGCTGAAATAATCGGTAGTCACGTAACCCAGAGGTCAGGGACACAGAGTGAGTGCGTGATGGGGCAGTGAGAGCTCACAGCCCTGCTTTCCCGGCCAAGCACCGTCTCGTCGTGGCCCTGGGACTGGGATGAGTCCCTCCCCGGCTCTGCTCTCCATCTCACCTGTGAGGTGAGAGCCATACTGGACTCACCTCATGGAACTGCTATGAGGTAATGTGGTGACGCAGGTAGCATTCTGCCTGATGATGCGTCCCCACAGTGGGGCCTAGCACAACTATTGTATTTCTATGGTATTATACTCACACATCTGGGGACTAACGGTGCCCCGTCAGCATTGTGAAAGATCCAGTCAGTTCTCCTCAGAGCCGAATACCCCAGAACTCGGGCTTCCAGCACAGACAAGCATTCCATCTGCTAACAACCACAAGAGCCAGCCCACCAGGGACCGGGATTAGAGCTGATAGAATCAAGATGTTCTCTGCTCAGTGGGCTGCTGGGTGAACTGGCGGCCGGCTAAAATCTGCAGGCCACCCCAACTCCTCCAGCAGATTCCTGAGCAGTCTGCAGGGGCCAGGCCGGCCGCTGCCGACAGAAAATTAAATGCGAGGTCACTACGTTCAATTTGAAGCACAAAGTACTCAAGAAAGTTCCCGAACATGATTTCTTTTTCGAACGTGAGGAGGGAGAGGTTTGGGAACTAAAGTGATCTTTCACCATGAGAGCAGCTCATTAGTATAACTTCATGGGGGGCTGAAAACAACTTACGTGCCTTCCCGTGAACAAGGGGTTAAATACACTTTACGGAACGGCCAGGGGAGAGAGTAACAGGCTGCTGTGTAAAGAATGCGAAGGAGTTGTTTGTTTCAATGGGAACAGGCCTCCATGACATATCAAGGGAACTGGAAAATGTGTAGAGAACTATAGGTCGTGGTATTCTGTTTTTTGAAAAGGCCGGACTGCATCTGCAGGAAAAGGTACGGAAGCACGCACACCAAACTGTGCTCACTGGCTCTCTGGGAAGAAGGCTTGGGGACGGCAAAAGATGGGCTTTGTTTGAATTCCTTTAAAATAAAAATTTTTTTAAACTGATTTGAGAGGGAGAGGAAGGGAGAGAGAGAGAAACACTGAGGTGTTTGTTGTTCCTCCCATCCATGCATCCATTGGTTGATTCTCACATGGGCCCTGACAGGGGATCGAACCCACGATCCTGGCACATCGGGATGATATTCCAACCAACTGAGCTATCGGCCAGGGCTGAATTTTTTAACTTAAACTGCATACATTACTTAAAAAAAAATTTTTTTGACACTCCCCTCCCCCCAAAAAAAGAAAGAAACCTAGTAATGTATATGTTAAGGAACTCTTCATTTGAACAAAATTGCTCGTCAGGCTCTACAAGGCCCCATGTGGGAAAACTGACAGGCTTTACGAAATGGTGATGAAAGCAACGGGTATGGGAAGTTTGCATGTGAGTCGAGTGGTGGATGGGGGGATTACATAATTGGGCTCATGGGTGCATAAACTCTCCAAGAGACAAGAAACTGGTCGCTGCCCAGCTGGCATGGCTCAGTGGTTGAGCATCGACCTATGAAGCAGAAAGTCACAGTTCAATTCCCAGTCAGGGCACATGCCCAGAGGGCTGGCTCGATCCCCAGTGTGGGGCGTGCAGGTGGCAGCCGATCAATGATTCTCTCTCATCATTGATGTTTTTATCTCTCTTTCCCTCTCCCTTCCTCTCTGAAATCAATAAAAATATATTTAAAAAAAATAAAAAAGAAAGAAAGAAACTGCTCGCCGACACAGTGCACTTGCTTTTGGGTAGAGGAGCATATGATTTTACCATGTACGATGCTACTTGTCAACAAATAGATAGGGGCTTTGCGGGTTTGCATGGCTGTCCCTCTGGAAGTCTCCTCGGCCTGGCTTTCACACAGTGGCCACCCAAACGCCCTCCCGTTACTCAGCCAGATGCACTGTTCCGGACCAGCAGTCTCCCTGCCTCAGGAGGTGGCCTTTGCAATTTCAAACCACTTGCCAAAGAGTGGAAGTTGTGGAAGAATATATTGCAAAAGGATGGAGTCCTCTCATTGCTTTGGGGCATATTTTTCAAGCCAACCAACCAACCAAAAACAACAACAAACCCACTCCCCCACCTTCCTGATCCCTTCATACCCCCCCACCCCCCCGCAACCCCTCAGTGCTCTTCCCCTGATGCAGAGGCCCAGCCCCTCCGTGATACAGGGTGAATTCCCCCCGCTGCCTTGTGAGCCACCACTATCAGCCCCATTTCCCAGATTTAAAAAAAAAGGATAAGCAGATAAACCAACCCCAAAGTCACACAGCTCCTAAGTGGTGAGGTTGGGATTTGAATTAGGCCATCCAACTCCAGAACCCGCTGTTGACATTCAGCCTGGAGACCCGGATGGGCTGCACAGGAAGAGGCCATACATGGACATCATGGTGATTACAAAGGCTTTCAAAACTGGCCAACGCCAAGGAGGAAATAAATGCCGAGGCTTACATCATCCTCCTAAAAGAGATTTATCGCTGTGCCCCTGAACTCTGTCCCACGATAAACGGCTGTGGCAGTAAGATAAACAGACCAAGCACATAGCAGGTCAGCTTTGCTGCTAAAATGGGAACACATTCTAACATTCCTGAGGCACACTGCCCAAGTGCGCGGCAAGCAAGTGACACGGGCTAAACAGCCACCACCCCAACCACAGCTGCCGCCGATGCCGCACACACGCAGCCCAGGCCACTGTATCACTGCCAGCTCTCCGCCTAGAGTCCCTGCTTGAGTCAGAAGCTGCGTGATGGCCCGGCAAGAACACCAGCTCTACCTAACCGTGGCTCTGAGGGGCACATTCTCAAACCTGGCCCTCCTCTCCTGCCACTTGGGCCATCTCCTTAAATCAACTCACCTTTCCTTTTTGCCTAAGTCTGACTTTTTCTTTTTATAAACACAGACAAGGATTCCATCTGCTAACAACCACAAAAACCAGCCCATCATGGACCGGGGATTAAAGCCGGAAAGCCAGAATTACATACATAAAAAGCAACTAGTGCTTCAAATACACACACACACACCACATGTGAAAATACATAACTGTTACAATTTTAAATGTAAGGCATATAACACCTTAAGCAACATCTTAGAAAAGACTATCCTAGATGTTAGCTACTTTCCTGAGACTACAGGGTTGCTGTGGTCAAATAAGCTGGAGACATATGGAGCGGAACAATTTTGAACTCTGCAGGATCTCTCAGAGAGAGATCTCTCTTTAATGTGCAAATGTTCACTGACAATCTCCAGGAGGGCCCTAGGGCGCCACACAGCATTTCCCCACTTGGTTATACACTAAGGAATTTTTTTAATACTATCTCAAAGGACACTAATATTCTCCAGAAGATATTTTGGATAATCCTTCCTTAAATTGCCCTTCTCCTGGTCACTCCCATAGGCTGGAGGATTACGTTTTTTAAAACAAGCAAGTAGCCCAGCCAGGCGTGGCTCAATGGTTGAGTGTCAACCTATGAACCAGGAGGTCATGGTTCAATCCCAGTCAGGGCACATGCCCGGGTTACAGGATCCATCCCCAGTGTGGGGCCTGCAGGAGGCCGCCAATCAACGATTCTCTCTTATCACTGATGTTCCTATATATCTCTCTCTCCTCTGCTCCCTTCCTCTCTGAAATTAATAAAAATATATTTTAAAAAATAAATAAAAATAAAACAAGCAAGTATGGGGGTGAAGCAGACAGACCAAAGACACAAAAGGAGGATGACAGGAAATAAATTACGGAGGCTACACCTGTTTTGGTGGCAGTGATTAAGAAACTAAAACCTTGCAGATAAAGGACGATAAAAGCCGGCTCTCAAAACATCGTTCCTAATTAAGGGAAGCACACCGGTTAACCACGTGTTTATGAAATTCTGGTGATAACCAACTCACTTAAAAACCACACGAAGAAACATCTTATTGTTCCAGAGCAACGTATAATTCTTAGGCACAGGCAATGATTTAGAGGAATCCAGGCCAAAACCAGTCTCCTCCTTCCTGAGTTTGCTTTAGAGCTTCCAATGACAAGATCTTCCTCCCCAGACAATGTGCTGCCAAGTGGGAAGAGTCAGAGATGTAACGGGTAATCTGGACCTCTGCTTCGGATGGCAGAAGCCGAGGAAGGCGTCCTGATGTGAGTAACTGGAATATCAAACTATGTGAACAGGGGATTCCTCCAGGACCTCCACTCGGTTGACACTTAGCTCTGAAGTTCCTATGAGGAGTTGGGGGACAACTTGGGAAAAGTTAATAAAATTTCCGTGAAAACTGAAGCACATCCAAGTAGCATTCCTAGTGCTTCTTAAGGATAAAACAGTCATCAGCACAATAATAACAGCAATGAACCACACAGCTGGAGTGCTGACTAAACCCACTCTCTAAACTTCTGTGTAGCACTGGATCCAAACCTGAGACTTAGTCACCTGTAATGTAAATGTCCTAGGACAGGGCCTGGGCTCCGTCTTTAGTGTCATTGTGATCCTAGTACCTAGTAGGATACCCAAAGGCCATAGTTTGGACTAAAGCACCACTATTCAACAGAACTTTCTGGAGACGATGGAAATGTTTTATATGTACACTGTCCAATACAGCAGCCACAAGCCACACATGTCCACTGGGAACTCCAAATGTGGTTAGTATGACTGAGGTACTAAATTATACATTTTATTTAATTAAATTAATTCATTTAAACGTAACCAGCCACATGTGGCTAGTGGATAGCACAGCCAAAATTGAGGCTCATTGACATCCCCCGTTTGAGGTTCTACACAACCCGGCCAACATCACACGGATGATCCCAACCGCGCACCAAGGGCTAAGCACCCAGGCTGGTCAGTGGATGGTCCCGAGCGCCTTCACATTCCTGCACGTTCCACTCTGAGCCCGTCTTTGCCCGAGCAGTTCTGCAGCCCAGAACATCCTTTGTCTCCTGGATCTGACCCTTTAGACGGCACCGTTCACCAACCCCACCTTTGCCACAGCTTCCTGTCGCCCTGGATGAAATGTGCCGCTCTTCACGCCTCTCGGGGAAATAAGGAGGCCTTGTCCTATAAAACATGCCCCAGCGACTTGTGTACACATCCTCTGTCTTTTCTTCTTCACTCTAGATATTTAGAGATCAGGCTGTGTCTCTAGCACAGGCCCTTTAAAATTAACAATGCACTAAGTTTATAAAATGAGCACACTTTAATTATAGCTGAGTACCTGATACAGGCTGTCTACAAAAATCTTCTTTCTAAAATTAATATACTTATCTGAAACCTGTTTTTATAAAGGGCTGGAGTCGAGATTAAGGTAGAAAGTCTAAAGCCCAGATGGATTTCAGGTCTACAGCACAGAGGGCTATGGCCACCTGGGTTTTCCTGCTGTAAAATGGGTTGACAATGTCTACATCTGGCAGGAACGGAGAGCACTCAGCACAGTGCCGAGAGAGAGGTAAATGGCAGCTTCCCGGTAGATACAAATGCCCATGAATACAGGGAATAGAGGAGGCATGCCCACTGGATGTGGCCGGGGTGCAAGTGCAGAAACACCAGGGTGACTGTGGGACCCCAGCACCAGCCTTTGGTCTAACTCAGGACAGGTGGGCATGGCCTTGACCCAACAGCTGGGCTCCCGTCCTCTGACCACACTGATCACCCAGCTGAAGTCACCGGGCGCGGGTCAGTGCCCATGGAGGGCATGCGCCAGCCCGAGAGCTATGGAGCTGTGCGCTGCTGCGCTGACCAGATGCCATCCTGTAAATGCCAAGGCCACTGCACACAAAACGGTCTGTAAACTGCAGCCCTTGCAGCTTCTGGGGATTCTCTGAACAGATAAGAAATCTGGCCACTCATTATCCTGGTTTTTCTGACCCAAGGCACCGTTTCCCCTCTTACTCAGCTGTCTTACTCACCAGGCTGGGTGCCAAGTGACTGGGCCATTGTTAACAATCAAATCCGCCCTCAGAGGGAGGGGGAGGGGGACCAGCCACCTCGGAGGGAATTGAAAAGAACGCGCTGGGGCCATGTTAACCCTGGTTACGAAGGACGGCTGCCCTGTTGGAAGTTCTTAAACTGAAGGAGTCCCAGTCGCCGCATATGTTGGCACTGATCTATAGGAAGTGTTTTTTCTGGATCACCACCAACGTTCCCTAGTTATAAAATACCCCACTACCATCCACCCCGATTACACTCAAAGTGAGAGTGAAGTAACGTGAGCCCCTCCCCACGGTGCCATCTGCACGGGTCAGGGCTGCTGTTCCCGCTGCGACCTCGGGCCTCGCTGGTCCAACGTCCGTCTCCAGCCCCAGCACTGCTGCTGCTGCTCACAGAAACCTCGAGTCTCAACCCTGGCTGCACACGGAACCCTCCAGGAAGCCTTTAAAAACAGAACGGAAAGCACTGCCCCCCCCCCCCCAAAAAAAAAAAAGAAAGCACAAGGAGCGTTTCTTGGGGGTCAGGCCGAGGTACCGGTGATTTTTAAAGCGTTCCAGTTGGAGCAGCCACACAGCCAGGGTTCACTGTGGCAACCAGACCTCACACGAACTTGATCACCAAAATCGTGACCCAAGAGGCCAACCCTTCCCGCTGCAGACCCCGAGAGTGGGGAACAAGGAAAGAGACAGAAAAGCAAGTGTACCCAGGCCCTCGGCTGAGCCCAAGGCTCCTTCCTCCCAGGCACCGTGGGCTGCTTTCCTCACAGGAATGAAAACACTCTCAGAAAAAGCTGCTGCTGCCAGTCCCTTGGACTAAAACGCTGCGGTGGTGAGCAGGGGGCCGGGAGGGTCCTCCTGGGAGCTGCGTTTCAATTTTCCTTTTTTAAAGAATATCCATGAATAATGAAACCTCACCCAGAGGAGTGGAAGGTGCTGCGGAAGTGGGGGGAGGGGGGCGCGAGCAAGCCAATCATTCAGTGGAGAGCCCTTGCCCTTGGTTCTTGGGGCCACCCCATGTCACACCCACTTTACAGAGGGGTCAGAGAGATGAATGGTCAGGCACATTCAAATGCCCAGTGATATCAGCTACCTACAGAGTAACAACTCACATATCCAAGCACCCTGGCTGCAGTATTTCACAATCAATAGACACGAATATTATCCTATTTTACAGATGGCAAAACAGAGGTTTCAACAGGCCAAGCTATTTGCCCGGGGCCACGGTACCAGTGACTGGGGACTCAGGGGAATAATGTGGAAGAAAAGGGGGCTGGGGAGAATCTGTCCTATCACCCCCCACCCCCCATCCCTGCCCATATGTGAGCCTGGCGGCTCAGGGTCAATGCTTCCGATTTCTAATTTGACAAGGAAGCCAGGTGAGATGGAGGTCAGACCTTCCGAAGCCAAGCTCTGAGCCTCTCACCTGCCCACCAGGGAGTCTCCACACCCGGTAAAGCGTGCAGGCCGTCAGCTCCTCAGCCAGGCAAAACACCTGGGGTAATTGCTTAAGTGGAACCTCCCACAGGCCAGAGAAACTTGAGCTCCAAAACCCAGCCCAGGATCAGAACCCCCAGCCCTGGAACCATCTTTTTCCAGAATGTTTTATGGGAGATTTCAAATAACCTGAAATGGCTCTCGTTACCACACTCAACACCTGACTCAAGTCAGGTCCCCCCCTTCTGGCCTGACAGCCCACTCGTGCACAACAAATTACGCTTTAAAAATAAACACCATTTAAAAGCCCACTCTAGTTCTTCCAACTCACAAGGTCGAGAGGGTTTTGTGAGGGTCTAAACCCGAAGGACTCTCCCCCCCTCTGCACCAGGGGCCCTCCCACAGCAGAGGGCCAGATGAGAGATGGTGAGGGCCCAAGCTGGTACCAAGCAGGCACTTTCTAGAACTACGCAGAGCAGCCTAATGAACAATTTGCACATCAGCCTCCCTTCCTCCCCAATTTAAGGGCCCCACTCAGAGCTGCAAAACAGCCCCGACACCCCCTTTGCAGCTCCCGGAGTGTTCGCGGGGAGCAAGCCAATTTTTCCAGGGCTCTGGGCCAGCCGGGTAATCACATGCCGCATTAGAAGCTTCTGGTTGTTCATCAGACGCAGAAACCTGGCTGGGGGTTGCACGCAGGCGGGAGGCTCCCTCAGGCTTCCTGCTGTAATAAATTCCTCCACACCCCACCTGTGAAACTCCATTTCCATTTATTACCAAAACTGGAGCCCTGGCTTTCTAGCTTTTTCCTGACGCCTGGAAGCTGGCTTTTCCAGCTGATGACATCACTGACAGGCTTCTGACAATGGCTCCGGAGAGGTTTAACCTCTCGCTAATACCTAGCGAGAGCACATTCCCCCCGGGTGAGGTCATGTTTGGCTAATTACTAATCTGGCCCCCACCCCAGCACCCAAAGCCGCAGGGCAATGAGATGCCACCGGTTCTCCGAGGACACTCCCGACGCTGCAGACGCCACCCACCGCAAACAGGAAAGTCTGGGCATCGCTGAGCAGGCAGAGGCAACTAGGGGTGCCAGATTTTGCAAATAAAATACAGAATATCCAGTTAAATAGGAATTTAGATAAAGAATGAATGTTTAGTGTAAATATGCCCCATTCAATGACTTGTACCATGAGGGAATTGCCTGCCACGGTTGGAACATACTTACACTAACATGTTCAATTTGCATTTCAGATAAACAGCGAGTAACTTTTTAGTATAAGGATGCTCACGTGGCAAACACCACCTGAACCAAGAGATAGCATTGAGCATCACCAATAGCGGGACAAATGGGCATGGTGGGCCTACTGGTATGATGCAGTTGGAAGCACTCCTGACCTTTGGGAGGGAACTTGCCAAAAATGTTTAACTTGAATTTAATCACAAGGCAGCAGATAGATCTAGAATATTCCTTATTCTCAGTGCAGCCACTGGCATTGCCTGGAAGCCTGTTGGAAATGTATTCCAAGCCCCACAGGTCTTCCCAAGCCAGAATGTCATCTTACCAAAACCATTAACAAATGGAGACTCTAGGGCAGTGATGGCGAACCTCTGACACACGTGTCAGTGCCATTTCTGATGGCACGCGGCCGCTGAGGCGGCCGCATGCCGAGGATGAAACATTTATGTTATTTAAACTATAAATATCGCGAAATAATGTTTTTTTCCTCAAAGTGACACACTACCTGAGTTATGCTCAGTTTTTTGGCGAAGTTTGACATACCAAGCTCAAAAGGTTGCCCATCACTGCTCTAGGGGAAGGTTATATGGGAGTGTCTACACTATTCTTTCATACTGTCTTAGGATTGAAAGTTTCCAGTGAACTTGGGAAGGAGAACAAAAATACATTATTGCTAAAATTAAATGTTTTTAAATAAGCCAAGCATTAGAAAATAAATATAGCATGTCCCCAAGAAATGTATACACACTGTAACAGCTGACAATTCACTTCATTTCATTCCTTTTCAGGTTTCACTGATTTGACATAATGGGTGAAGCCAAACTAAGCTTTAGCCTAAGCCGTAGTCGGCAAACTGCGGCTCGCGAGCCACATGCGGCTCTTTGGCCCCTTGAGTGTGGCTCTTCCACAAAATACTACGGCCTGGGTGAGTCTATTTTGAAGAAGTGGTGTTAGAAGAAGTTTAAGTTTAAAAAATTTGGCTCTCAAAAGAAATTTCAATCGTTGTACTGTTGATATTTGGCTCTGTTGACTAATGAGTTTGCCGACCACTGGCCTAAAGTGCCACTAGACTTTTTTTATGGGGATACCTAAAAGATAAAGGTTACGGTACAAAACTACAACAGTCGACAAACTGAGGGCACACAAATACCAAACGAAATGACTTTTTATGTTTGTGATTCCATTGCTAGGTTTTATCAGCAATGCCTGGACCAGAATGATTATCAGTTTGAAAAGAGGCATTGACAAAAAAAAATAAAAAATAAAAATTGTTCACTTCTGTGTATTATTTTAAATTTTGAAAATGAACTGTATGTTAATAAACACTGACTTTATAATCATTCAGAGTGTGTATATGTTTTTCTGGGACACCGATATATATAAGGGTGTGTATATATAGGGTGTCCCCAAAAAAGTATATACACACTTTGAATAATGATAAAGGCAGTGTTTATTAAAATACATTTCATTTTCAAAATTGAGCTATCAGCTGTTAAAGTGTGCATACATTTTTGGGGACACCCTGTATAAGAAAAAATTTCATTACAACTCTTGGCTCTTGAGCATTTGTGTTCATTAACATGTATTGATTTTCTTGGCAATAAAGAACACACTTTCTCTCAGAAACCAACTTTTCTCTCAGGTATCAACACATTTAAGAAGAGTAGCAACTAGCTAGGTACAGGGAGGCTGAGGAAGTCTCCCATCTCATCTCCACGTGTGGAGACTGACTTTCCAGGAAAACGCTTACCAGGTAAAGGAAAAATAAATCTGAAAGCTTTCCAGCTGTGTTTTTAAATCAAGCCCTATACATTCCATCATTGGGCCATAAAAAGGAATAAAGCATGGATACAACTTGGTGAACCTTGAAAACACTCTGCAAAGTGAATAAAGTCAGTCACAACAGACCACATGTTGTCTGATTCCACTCTATGAAGCAGCAAATCCATAGAGACAGAAATAAATTAGTGGTTGCCAGGGCCTGGGGCGCGGGGGAGGGGACAGTGGGGAGAGAGCGCTAATGAGTACAACAGGGTTTCTTTGGGGTGGGGGATAAAAATGTTCTAAAATTATATAGTGGTGATAGTTGTACAACTCTGTGAACATACTAAAAAGCGTACAGTTTAAAGGAGTGAATTTTACAGTGTGTGAGTGATATCTCAGTAACGCTATTTTTTTAGAAAACCCTACAGGCTACCGGGTCTGTTTTATTCTTCCTACAGAAGGCAATTAAAGGCAGGACAAGGACAAGCCAAGTCTCGGAGACCTGGGACCCAGGAGGCCTGGGTTCTAGTCCAGCCACCATTACTCCGTAGGTGACCTTGAGTACATCCTGTCCCTCAGCTTGAAAAGAGGCATTGACAAAAAATGCCTTTTATCTCCCAGACTGTAAACTGGAGTCTGGACTAGGAAGCATTTCAAGTTTCGCCAAGACATTCGATGAGGACCCACTGCACGTCTTACCATGCAGCACAGTTACTGAACTTCCCTTAATTTAGTGATAAAACTTCATCTGGTTCATCCAAGATCCAGTTTCAGGTTTTCAGGCATCTCTTCTCATACTTAGCATTTTGATTCAGTTCAAAAGACATAAAGATGGGCGGGGGGAGGGGGGGAGCGTTTTCAACACTGAGCAAGAATTTTTAGAAAAGTTTTCCCCAGCACACCTTCAAGATTTCCTTTGCAATATTATTATCCCAGTTCCAACCCCAAGTGTTAATGCCGGAGGAAAGGCCAGCCAATGACCTCTGAGTCTGGTAAGTAGGGTTTTTCACACCTAGCAAAGGTCAGGATGACAAAGGGACACAGCCTCTCCCCCGGCCTCGTCTCTACAGCCTTATGTCTCATCTTCTGGGCAGCAGGAGCCAGACACTGCGGCCACAGTGGACAAAACTCTCAGCAGAGCCAAAGGCAACATGCTGGAAGTAATCAGTGCTGATTAGCGTTTGGGGAAACCCTTGGCCTAAGTGCACGCTTTGATTCAGTTTTTCCAGTCGAAGCCATCCCGAGTCATGCTGACTTGGGCCTGGAAGGAGGAAATTCCCATTCATGGCTCCTGGACGGTGCCATCTCTTCTGCAGGAAGGAGCAGAGGACGACAGCTCAAGAGGTCCCTAGGTGCTAATCCGGGGCCTCGCTTCCAGGCAGGAAGCAGGCGTCCACGTAGCTGGGCTGGAACTTTACCCAACACTTTCCTAGTGTGGGAGAGAGGCCCTAGGACTTAGGGAAGGCTTCTCAGCCAGATAAGGAGACTACCCATTTGTCCCTTCTGAACCATCAGCCTACATGACTTCTCTAAGCTCCACCCTTCCATCCCGCCCCCCCCCCCCCCAACCCCCGCCCTGAGATTTGTCTTAAAGGGCCCAGCCTCAGCCTCCACAGCTGACTGAATTGGGGTGGAACATCCAATGGGAGCTGAATCACTTTCTCCCTTGAAGTCCTAGAATCCGACTGAACTGAGTGAACTGTCAACAGCCGGGAGCCATGGGGCAGCCGTGTTGTGTGCGGTGATAGCCAAGCCCATCTACAGAGAGAAGGGAACAAGACAGACACCAGGGAAACAGGAACCAGAGGCCATCTCCCTGGCATTCTGCTTCCTGGTCCCAAGTCTTCCTGAGGCTCCAGGTCTGTGAACCCGTGGTAGGAATCATTGGCTGGGTCTTTGTGGAGATCACTGGTTGTTTCTGATGCCCAACCAGTGTGGTGGGGGAGGGGTGCATGAGGCAGGCCCCCTAAGCACAGTGGTTGGTTCAGCACTAGGAACATGATTAAACAGGGCCAAATTAACGAATCCTGGACCTCATACGGGAGCCACTGGAAAGAGTTTTGTTCTGGCCGCTCTCACTTGGTCTCTCTTCTGGCTGGGCTTGCATCTGGGAGACCTAAAGGGCCAAAGAGGCAGCAGCCATTCTGCCACCATGTGGAGCCCAAGAGGACACAGTAGCGATGAGGAGGAAGATCAAACCCTGATGACCCGTTTGAGTCTCGGGACCCAGCCACACCTGGGGGTAGCTCTCCGATGGGACTTCTCAGTTACTGGGCCAGTGGTCCCTTCTTTTGTCTTTAAGTCGTTTCAAATGGGTTCCTACCACTTGTCATTGGAAAATAAAAGTCTTGATAAAACCATCCTAACATAAAACAATTTTTTCATTTAAGTCAGATGAGGTGAGTTCCTCCTGTCTTGTACTTAAAAGAACGGTGCCTAACAAATTACCAAAATTAAATTGTAAAAAATTACCGAAATTACCCAACATTACAAGCAAAAGTCCGTGAAATTTCCCAATTCCTACCCAGTCCCATCAGTAGAATTGATGAGAAGTCTTATGACCTTGGTCAACAGCAGGACATGGTCCTATCCACAGCCTCCTGAGATTAATTTCCTCCAGCACCATGCTACAGCCATGAACGTTCCCTGCACAAAATCGCCAACTGGGTAAGAATCTGAGAACTGCTCTGTGGCCTGGGATGAAAGGGGGTACATCTAGACACTGAAGCTCCTAAAAGGTGAACAAACAACAACAAAAACTAATCAAAAGAGCTAAGGCGAGTCTGAGGTTTGCCCAGTGTGCATGAGGAGGCCAAGTTCACTACAGCTGGTCTCCAGGCCAATTTGGAAAACCAGACTGGTATGAATCAGGAATTGTTCGGGCTTCTAGAAGACTTGTTCAACCCAGGTTGCAGAAAACCCACACAAACCAAACACAGGAGGCCCTGCCAAGAATATAAAATTGGCCTGCACCTAAGACAGTCCCTTGAAGGGCAAAGGGAAGAACAGGGTCAACTGGGAACTGAAGAAATGAAATGGTTTGCCAAAGTGGCCACAGAAAGAATCTTAAGAATGCTAAAATCTCTAACCTCTCTAATGAGTCTCAGAACTCTCTAAAAAGCAAGCAATGAGGGCGCTCAGGGCAGCCCAGCTGGATGAGCCCCTGGAAGGGGCTGCTTGGCAGCTAAGTTGTATGGCTGGGACCACCCGACCAGGCACAGTCAAGACAGGTCGACCTGCAGGCTCTTAAGGGGAAGAGTCCACAAAGACAAGTCAAACAAGGATTTGTGAGGTAGGTTTGAAAGGCACAGCCCAGATGGCCCTGCACAACCACACACCTGCTTGGATCTCAGCTTGCTAAATCGAGGGTCTGCAGATCCAAGCTATAGTTAAAGCTGTTTAGCTCCAGGCACATAATCAAAGTAGGTATGTCTGTTTTCCAGCAGTTAATTACCTAAGATACCAAAGCAAAGGGAGTGGATAAGTTACCTATTATTTGGAACCTAAGGAATGAGGAGGTTGGCTCAGAGCTCATGGGCTCATCCCACTGGAGGTATGAGTTGTGGAGGAGGGATGTTCAAGAAAAGCAAGGAACCCTCCCAGCCTGCCCCAACCCTGCGGAGACCTGGAGCATCCTAGCCTGACATCTACCCTTTGGCTCAGATACTAACCTAGCAGCCCCGGGGCACTCCGCTGCCTGAGTTGGATGCACACATCAGACAACTCATCTTTGGAGATCCTTGCTCACATGCCTTCTTGTTTTATAAATGAGAATAATCCTACAGCTTTCCTTCACTGCAACATAAGCAAAATGATTCTGAATCAAGTTCAGTCCTTCTGACACCACCCTGAGCTCTGGTCTCCAGAGTTCCTCCAGACCAGTGCAAGGCTCAGCCACTTGCTTATTAGCTGGGTGACCTCAAGTGGAGCCATGGGTTTCTCATCTGTCAAATGGGGATTAACGCCATTCCTCAGACCTTGTGTGAGGATTAACTGAGATAAGGCATAAAAAGCTGCCTGGTACAGGGTAGGCACCCAATCACTCAAATAATATTCTAATTTAGTTTCTATAACAATCAAAGTTTAAAAAAAAAGTATGTGTCAATTTTGTGATCTGAAAAAAACCAATATAGATAAGGAAGCCCAGGTCATGGTTGAGCATTGACCTATGAACAAGGAGGTCACAGTTCGATTCCCAGTCAGGGCAAATGCCCGGGTTACGGGTTCAATCCCCAGTGTGGAGTGTGCAGGAGGCAGCTGGTCAATGATTCTCTGTCATCATTGATGTTTTTATCTCTCCCCCTCCCTTCCTCTCTGAAATCAATAAAAATATATTTAAAGAGAGACATTTAAGGAAAGATTTAAAGGGGGAAAATCAGATATACTCAGTTCTCATATATGAATGGGATGGAAAATGGAATATTTTTTAAAAAACCATGTCCTTGCCCTGGCCAGTGTGGTTGGATTTCGTCACTTGCATTGAAAAGTTGCAGGTTCAATTCCCAGTCAGGGCACATGCCTGGGTTATGGCCTCCATCCCCACTAGGGAGTGTGCAGGTGGCAGCTGATCAATGTTCCGCTCTCATCGATGTTTCTCTTTCTCCCTCTCCCTCCCTCTCTAAAAATTAATTAAAATTTTTATAAATAAACAAACAATGTCCTCAGATCTAAACCTCCCCTCCCCCGAAAAAAAAATCAGGTCTGGCAGGCAATAGGCTAGGAGGCCGTCCATCCGCCTTAACAAGAAAGGCAATGGCTCCGTGAGAGTGGGATGTAAACAGCCGCCAGGTTGCTGGCCAGAGGCCAGTTTCATGGGGTAGAATGTAACTGTTTAGTCACACTCCCCTGCAGTTTCAGTGACAGTCCTATTTGCTTTTGCTCCCTGGGTTAGGATGTGCTATTTTTCAACAAACACTAAGCCTGCAGGAGAGCTGAAGCGGTCAGACGCTTCAGCACAGCACTGGGGGACTGCTGTCCCAGCACCCCAAGGATCTAGCTTGCTTCTGTGTATTTCCTCACAACGTGAGATTCACCTCCTTGCTGGAAGCAGGTACTGGTGTTGAGCAACTGAGGCCAAACTCTGACACTCACAACCCACCAACAAAAAGAAGGGTACCATTCTGGGCAAAAAGGAGAATAGGCAATAAAGTTACTGGCATCCTTCCAAGAGCAAATCAGAGCATTTCCCAATCCTTTGGGAGAAAAGGAACTCCCAATAAGTCTCCATTTTCAAAGCCCAAGAAGGCTAGTTCTGTTCAGTCTAGTCACTGTGGTTTTTGTCCCTCAGCAGCTCGAACTGCAGTAGAACCAAGTCTGGTAGGACATGCACTAGCTGGGAAAACAAGGTGTGGGAGTGGGAATCTAGTTTCACCTCAGTCAGACTAGCCCAGGTCAACTGTTCACCTATGGGCGTCAGTTTTCCCATCTATGCAATGCAACGTCTGCACCATCAGGCCTTCCCCTCGCTGGCGAAGAACAACAACCCCAAAGCACCATTTTTCATGAGAATTTGCTCAAAGGTGGAATCACTTTCTAAATGATGTTAATCCAGCTAAGCAAGAAATGGGTCCCTCCTACCAGTCACAGGCAGCTAACCAACCAAAGCTACACGTGTCTGATTTTCCACTCCATGGTTCTGATCATCCTCATGAAATTCTTACTTTTGTCAGTAAACAAAGGCACGTATATGGGCTGCTGATATTACAGAATCAAACTGTTCAACAACATCTACAGAGATGGGAGTTTCTAGCAGATGCTGGGTTCCTGCGGGGAGCACAGCCTTCCCTCTGCCCCCGGCCCCCCTACCCCCCAAGGGGCAAGACACACAAAGCATCTGACTGAGGTGGTAACTGCTGGGATGGGGTGGCTCAGAGAGCACTAGATTCTGATTCTCCACAGCGAGCTCAGAGTCTTCAACAATGCTCTCAAGAATTTATTACCACTGTTGTTTTCACTGATTTTATTTGTATAGTTACCTATTCTTTATGGCAAGCCATAGTGGTTTTCTACTGACGAGCCTGTTCTACAATTGCCTTTTGAAGTAAATATAAAAATGAGTAGATGTAAAGAAAAAAATATTCAGAAAATACTGGTACTTTCAGAAGGCAGAAATCATGATGGTGACATAAGAAAGCCGAAGGCCTTAGAGGCTTCTCTGGGAGGTCTATGGTTGTAGGAATATCATGGCCACTGTATGAGCATCAGTATGTGTGTGTGTATACAAGAGAAGAAATGACTAATTCTATACAAGGAATCTGAAGAGGGCACCTACAAGGGAAGAGGCATCTGAGTTGCTCCTGAACTCCGGTGAAAGTGAGTGGTCGAGGGCAGGGAAGATCGAGGCCGAGGCACGGGGGTGTGAAGAGAGAAGCACCGTCAGCAGTGAGGGGCTCGGTGCCACGGATGTGAACACTGAGGCCAACACTAGCAGCCCACTGGACACGGCGTGCTTTGTAGGCTCTGTGCTGGGTAAAAATCCAACCATCATAAACACAGCTTTCATCTCAAGGACCAAATGGCTGCCTGGAGCACCATGTTCGGTGGGAAGAACATCGTGACTGCCGTGGAGAGGAGCGAAGCAGACCCTGATCTGGATCCAGGCTCAAAGTTTACAGATGAGGAAACTGAGGCCCAAAGGCAGAGCTGACGAAGAGCACAGTCTGAATGAGAACCAGGGACCGTCTCCATGTTCTTCTCGTTCTGTGCTCCAGGATCCCCTGGCATCGGAGCCAAGAGCATTTAAGGTCACATTCATTAAAAAAGCACATTTCTCTAAGTCCTGAGTCAATTAATTAAGAGTCTTAAATTTATGGGTCCAAACAATTAAGCTCTGTGGAATAAAGGCCCTGCTGACTTCACCAGTGAGGAAAGACCGGTCTCATCTGAAAGTGCATCCCTGTAGAAAGTTAATCCCAATAAAAATCTTTCCCAGGTTGCTGCCCAGCCGAGTCTGTTGTGCTGGGCCAGACGTCACACGTGGTCAGCTCGCCTGTGAACAGTGTGGCCTCCGCTAGCTGGGGCTGTGATGAGGAGCCACTCTGATTGTCCAACAAGGAATTCTCGAAGCTTCCACTTTCATCCTAACTGAACCTTCCAATCTGGAATAACACTCAAGACGACTGAGGCTGCTGGTCTGTCAGAAGTCCAAGCCCCATAACCACGATCTTTTTTTAGTTTTTAATTGGGGAGAGTCACTGTGGCTGAGCTACATTTTCCTCTCCTTCAACACGGATCCTGGAAGGCAATCAAACCCCTTATTTCTCACACATTCATTCTTTCTTCCAACTTGTTCTCATAAAAAAGGGGGTGGGGGATGTGGGTACCTGTTGTTTTCATGAAACTGTCATTTTGCACCCTCTTTATATGGAAATCCAACAAGTCTGTAAGACTACGGATCACAAATTAAGTTACCTGGTATTTTAAGAGGCATGGATGCCACTTAAGTTTGAAGTCAGATTTTATTTTATATCTAAGTCTAACTAACACCTTTTAATTACATAGACAGCTTAAATGAAACCTCAAGCATGCTGCAATTTTCACGTGTTTTTCTTCTCTTTGATCTACCTGTGAGGTGAAGAGGTAATCTTGCTTCATGGAGGGGACAGAGGTGATTACCCTAAGTTACAGCCATATAATA
The DNA here is from genome assembly GCF_951640355.1 of Cnephaeus nilssonii. Taxonomy (NCBI): domain Eukaryota; kingdom Metazoa; phylum Chordata; class Mammalia; order Chiroptera; family Vespertilionidae; genus Cnephaeus; species Cnephaeus nilssonii. The sequence continues at coordinate 45,580,348 of NC_137088.1, read as the reverse complement.
GCACCGCCAGTGACACCAGTTTTATAAAATAAAGGGGGTTTCTAAAGAACAAACAGCAACCTAGTGTAGCAGTAACCCTCCCAGAGTGTCCCAGATTTGGTGGGAGGGGGGAGGCAGGACATGTGATCTAGGCTAAGCCAATCCCAACAAACACCCTGGCCCGTGAGTGGTTGAGGAGGAAACAGGTGACCCAGCCTGTCCAATCACAGTGAGCCTCAGGCTCCCCCCGCCCTCCCCCCCCCCCAAAACAGCAGGGACCAGAATCTGTTAACAGTGAAAATTAACACCTTCGTGGCAGTGGACAGAGAAATTAAAAATTGACCAAAGACACTGCTGCTTTTACCAACCAGACTAGAAAATACTGTCTTCTAAGAAAAAACACTTCCTGTGGCTAGGATGTGCAAGAACTGGAACTCTCATACACTGTTGGTGGAAATGGAAAATGGAAAAATTGGAAAAAGGCTTGGCAATTTCCTAAGAAGTTAAACATACGCCTACCATATGATCTAGCCATTTACTCAGAAACCAAGGAAATATATGTCCATACTAGGCTTGTACAATAATGTTCTTAATGGCTTTATTTGGAAACAACCCAAACGTCATCACAGAAGAATGTATAAACAAATTATGGTAAATCCATACGATGAAATACTGCTCAACACTAAAAAGTAATGAAAAGTTGATACATGCAATAAGAAGAGTATCAACTCTTAGAATAACTCTTAGAATAATTATGCTGAGTAAAAGGAGACAAAGAGCATATACTGTATGGTTCCATTTACATAAAAGTCTAAAAAATGCAAACTGACCTATGGTGACATAAAGCAGATGGGTGGTTGTAAAAGGGAGTGGACGGGGACGGATGAGAGGGAGAAGTGACAGAGGCACAAAGAAACTTTTGGGGCTGGACGGATATGTTCACTATCTTGATTATGGTCATGATTTCCCAGTGTTTGCATGTATGTATATATGTATATAACAAAAACTATCAAACTGCACAGTTTGTTCAAGTCATTCTGACAGTCTGAGACAACTTCTTTCAGAACAAAATAGGGGAAACATTAGCACATGACTGATGTTTAGAATTTAAGAATTTTGTCCTCAATTCAGCGGATATAATCATATCTATCATATATATCCTCTCCAATCGGGGATCTCTTGGGGGATGTCTGACTGTCGGTTTAGGCCCGATCCCACCGGCAGTTGGACATCCCTCTCGCAATCTGGGACTGCTGGCTCCTAACCGCTCACCTGCCTGCCTGCCTGATTGGCCCTAACCCCTCTGCCTGCCTGCCTGCCTGATCGCCCCTAACTGCCCTCTCCTGCCGGCCTGATCTCGCCTCCAACTGCCCTCCCCTGCCGGCTTGATCTCACCCCCAATGGCCTTCCCCTGCTAACCTGATCTCACCCCCAACTACCCTCCCCTGCTGGCCTGATTGCCCCTAACCCCCTGCCAGCCTGATCTCGTCCCCAACTACCCTCCCCTGCCGGTCTGATTGCCTCTAACTGCCTCTGCCTCTGCCCCTACCACCATGGCTTTGTCTGGAAGGAAGTTGGACGTCCACAAGATGGCCGGTCGACCCAGTCTAATTAGCATATTACCCTTTTATTAGTATGGATAGATTATATAGGATAGGATTGCTTAAATGGGGGAGGGGGAGCCTTTTTCAGCAGGAGGAGATGCTCAGACAAAAATACATAATCCCTATATCTGGATTGATAGCCAGCCATATGCACTTTACTGCCAAACTGGTCATTAAAAAATTGAACCACTTTCTTACACCTTACACCAAATAGCTGTTACCCTTCAAACCCCTCCTCAGCCTCCACCTTAGGTTCTGACTTCGAAGTTCACCCAGTTTTGGTTCTGATTGGTCAGTTTCTATGCCAGTCAGTATCTCCAGGCCTATATCTGGGCCTGATCAGAGAGGCGGGGCTGATCAACAGGCCGCCCCAGGCTGCTGGCAAGTGGGCTGAACTGCTGACCTCTCGGAGAGAGAGAGAGAGAAAGAGAGGTGCGGCTGCTGGTGAGGCCCAGAGAGAGAGAGAGGCAAGGGCTGATCAGCAGCTGCCACGGAGGCTGCGGATCAGATCCTGCTTCTCTCTCAGGGCCTCACCAGCAGCCATGCCTCTCGCTCTCTCCGGGCCTCGCCAGCAGCCTGGGGCGGCTGCTGATCAGCCCTGCCTCTCTCTCTCTCCATCAGCCCGCTCGCCAGTCCCCTCCCACCTGAGCCTGCTGTGCAGGCAGCCTGGAGTTCAGTTGTCCCTTCAGTCATTTTGCAAGTTACGGACCCTGGCTCTTCATATATAGAGATACACACACACACACACACACACACACACACACATATATTTGTATATATTGCAAAATGATCCCCACAATAAGTGTTAACATTTTTTTCTGGTCATAACTTTTAAGATGCAATACAGCACTCTTAGCAACTTTCAGTGTTATTAACTACAAGAGGCCTGGTGTATGAATTCGTGCATGGGTGGGTTCCAGCCGGCCCGCCCCGATCGGGGCCCATCGGCAGGACAGGGGGAGGGGACAAAGGAGGTTAGCCGGCCGGCCCCGCCCCCAATTGGGGTGGGGGGAGGCGATCAGGGGTGGGGCCAGTTCGGGGACAATTTGCATATTAGCCTTTCATTATCCTCTCTAATAAAATGGTAATATGCAAATTAACCATCACTTCGCTACATAAGCCACGCCCACCAGCCAATCAGGGCGAGTATGCAAATTAACCCCAATCCAAGATGGCTACAGCCACAGAGAGCAAGGTTTCCCAGGTAACAGAGCAAGCCAAGTTTTCAATAGCTGTTGCAGGCCTAAGCCTCCACTCAAGCTACAAAGTTTCAATTATAGAAGGTAAACAAATTCAAACAAATGGCGGCAGAATGGAGGTTGAGAGAGCAGGCCAGGGTTGCCGGCGGCAACAGGGGAAGCAAAGCTTTCCGCACACCCTGGCCGGGCTCACCCGCTTAAGGCTACAAAGTTTCAATTGTAGAAGGTGAATTAACTGCCACAGAAATGGCTGCCGCCCCAGGCTACAAAGTTTCAATTGTAGAAGGAAAATAAATTCCAGATACCAGGGCCTCCCCTTGGATTGCCAGGGGGCGTGGCCGGCCTGCAAACCACCACAGGCCCTTCGCTCAGGCCGCCCCACACCCCAAGGGAACCCCCACCCTTATCTGTGACACCTTCAGGGCAAACCAGCTGGCCCCCACCCGTGCACCAGGCCTCTATCCTATCTAATAAAAGAGTAATATACAGATTGATCATCACTGCAACACACAATATAGCTGCCCCCATGTGGTCAAAGATCCTGCCCCCATGTGGACGCAAGATGGCCACCACAAGATGGCCAGCAGGAGAGGGCAGTTGGGAGGCACCCGGCCTGCAAGGGAGGGCAGTTGTGAGGGACCAGGCCTGCAAGGGAGGGCAGTTGAGAGGGACCAGGCTTGCAAGGGAGGGCAGTTGGAGGGGATCAACCCTGCAGGAGAGGGCAGTTAGGGGTGACCAGGCTGGCAGAGGAGGGAAGTTGGGGGCAAACAGGCTGGCAGGGGAGCAGTTAAGCATCAACCAGGCTGGCAGTGGAGTGGTTAGGGCGTGATCAGGCTGGCAGGCAGAAGCGGTTAGGGGCAATCAGGAAGGCAGGCAGGCAAGCAGTTGGGAGCCAGCAGTCCTGGATTGTGAGAGGGATGTCCGACTGCCCGTTTAGGCCTGATCCCACCAGGGTTTGATCGGGTCTAAACGGGCAGTCGGACATTCCTCCAGGAGTCCCAGATTGGAGAGGGTACAGGCTGGGCTGAGGGACAACCCCCCGCCGTGCACGAATTTCGTGCACCAGGCTTCTAGTATAGAATAGTCACCATGCTATATATTACAACCCCGTGACTTATATATTTATAACTGGAAGTTTGTGCCTTTTTATATCCTCTTTACCCATTTTGCCTACCTTCCACCTCCTGCCTCTGGCAACCACCAATCGCATCCATCCATCGATGGACACTTAGGTTGTTTCTATGTCCTGGTTATTGTAAATAATGCTGCAGTGAACATGAGGGTGCAGACATCTATTTCAAGTTAGTATTTTTATTTTCTTTGGATAAATACCCCAAAGTGGAACTGCTGCGTCACATGGTAGCTCTATTTTTCTTTTTTTGAGGAACCTCCATACTGTTTTCCATAGTGGCTACACCAATTTACATTCCTACCAACAGTTCACAAGGGTTCCCTTTTCTTCACATCCTCACCAACACTTATTTTTCTTTTTGATAATAGACATTCTAACAGGTTGAGGTGATATCTCATTGTGGCTTTGATTGGCGTTTCCCTGGTATTAGTGATGTCAAGCATGTTTTCATGTACTTGCTTGGCCATCTGTATGTCTTCTTTAGAAAAGTATCTATTTAGATCCAGTGCCCACTTTTTAACTACACTGTTTTGGTTTTTTTTTTTGTTTTTATTTTTGTTTTGTTTGTTGCTACTGAGTTGTAAAAGTTCTTTATATATTTTGGATAGTAACACCTTATCAGACATATGGCTTGCAAATATTTTCTCCCATTTGGTAGATTGCCTTTTCATTTTATTCTTGTTTTCCTTCGATGTACAGAAAATTTTTAGTTTGATATCATCCCACTTGTTTATTTTTACTTTTATTGCCTTCTAACTGTACGCGTTTAATGTGTCATTTGTTGTATGTCAATTACATCCCAATAAAGTAGTTTTGCGTGTTTTTTTTTAAACAAAACTAAATACTTCTGAGCCTGGGACACCAAAACCACAGTCCCCTAGACAGAGACCGCCAAACCACTGGGAGGGCAGGCTTGATTGGGGCCATAATGCAACTCTCGTAACACTCATTCCTCTGTTGAAACACCCCTGACTATGTATGGACTTTTACTACTTTTAAGGGCAATGCGCTATTTCAGCAGTCTCTTGCGATATTTCCTTGAGAAATAAGTCCTTCGCTTAGACAACAAGCAATTGACTAAAAGCTCCTGAAGGCAGCTGTTTAAAGCTCTTTGCCTTTGAGAAACTCAAGCCTGCCGTGTTCACAAGGCACCCCATGGGAGGGGCCTTACATTCTAAGGTTATTAGCTCAGGAGTTTCCACATATACTTGGGGAGTGGGAGGGAGAAATCCTGCTAAGTGTGAATGTCTTTTGTCTTAATATCATCCTGACATCTTGAGGATGATCTGTTTTCTTTCTCATGAACTGGGCCCAAGCTTGTCTTTAAAATAAACAAACAAAATAATAAAAGTAGGGTGCTTTTTTCTCTTCCCTTGGTCAAGCTCAGTAATGCATTGTAACTGCATGAAAATTTTAGATATACTTTTTATAGGGAAATGTTTCCAACAAACACACACAGAAAGGGGGGGGGGGCAGAAAAAATAACACAATATCTTTCACCACGCAACTGAAGAACTAAGATGGTACAAAGAGCTGCAAGCCCCTGCACACCCCTTCATGACTGCACATCCTTCCCCCCCTCCCTGCCCCCAGGCAACCACCACCCAAAATTTGGTGACCATTCTCATGAACAAATCTGTACTTCTATCACATTTGTAAAAACTTTATAGAACAATATCATAGTGGATGTATCTATCTTCCTGCAATTTGCTTTTTCTGCTCGACACCGTTTGTTAAACTGATCCCGAGTGATGCACTAGGAGATGCTGCGGGCACCTGCGGGCATCCCCTTGGCCCGTGTCTGAGGTCAGCCAGTGGCACGGGCAGTTCTGTGCCAGCTCCGATCACTTCCTGGGACAACCTACCAACTCGAGCACAAGCCTTTCCTTTTCCTTTTTGCCCCCAGCAGAGCTGACACGCGTGGGCGCCCAACCCGGAAGTTGGAAAGAATTAATGCCTCCGTCCCTGGGGAACAGCAGCGGGTGGCCTCCAGCGCCCAGGCCTTCTCCGGGACAAGGCAGAGGCATTCTGCATACTTCTCAAGAGGCGCCAGCAGAACTGAGCTCCTGCTGCCCACAGCAGCAGCCTTGATCACTCACCCCGATATGGTGTCTCCTTCCCTGTCCCCCTGCTGTCTTTCCCTCCTACTTCCCGGGATCACCTCCCCATAAAAGGCACCTCCACTTGGGTGCAGGTCCTTGTGGCCAGCCCCACTCAGGAGAACCCACTCTAAGCAGAATTCCAGTTTATTCACGTTTACTGCTCAGAATTCCCTTTTAATTGACACAATTTTTAAAGGAATGCCCTTCTTATGAAGGAGTGTGGTAAGAAATCAAGTTTTAAGTGATATTTGATGACAGAGAAATGATCACTAAATGATTGACTATAAAACTATGTAGAGTCTACATGTACGTGCATAGAAAATGAAAGGTAATATTAACAATTCCTTTGTTACCTTTGGACAGTGAAACTATAAGCAAATTTTCCTCTTTTACTGTTTTGCAACTTTCCCATTTCTATGCAAAAACATGTCCAGTTGAGCTTTGAAAATGTGGGGGTGAGGGGTACTGACCCCAATATATAACTCCACATGTGACTTTGAACTCCCCCGAAACTTAAGTGGCCCCTCAGTACCCACGGGGGACTGGTTCCAGGACCACTAGGGGATGCCAATATTCACAGATGCTCAAGTTCCCTATGCAAAATGGCATAGACTAACACACACAGTCGGCTCTCCACAGTCGCCGATGGGTAAGAGCACATGTAGTTACTGAAAAAAATTGTGTATAACTGGACCTGCACCAAACCTGTGTTGTTCAAGGGTCAGCTGTATGACCGCTAAATAGGAAAAACTAGTAAGTACTATACAAATGACAATGGGGTATTCCTACAATATACCAGCAGGGAGGAGGTCATGTGGAAGGAGGGGGTAGGAGTGCCACAGGGCTCCAGGGATGAGTAGAGGGTGTGGGCATGGCCCCTCGGAGGGAGCAGAGGGGCTGCGGGAGGCAGAGAGATGGAGGAAGAAGCTTCAGAATAAGACATACACCTTCCTCATCACACCCCTGCTCCCCAAGAATGTCTATCCCCTTTTCTGATACCACCCCCTACAACAAGCCCACCCAGCATCCTTCCTCGAAGAGTCCTGAGCAGAGCCTGGATCCAGCTTCCCAACAGGATCTGTGGGCCCCCAGTGATGTGACTCCACCCCAGCTCTGGGAAGGCCACTCTGGGCTGAGGGTAATCCAGTCTCCTTGCCATGTACTGGTTCAAAAATGCCAGGTGATCCAACCTGGGCCAATGAGACAGGAGAGGTCTGCTGCCAGCTTCTGGGAATGTTGTTCTTGGCTCATCAGGAATTCCAAAGAACCATCTCCCAACCTTGCAGGAACTCTCTGCTGTGGGAAGCCACAGGGGAAGATGCCTGAGGACTAATGAAACCAAGAGAGCAGAGACCCAAAGAACGGGGTCCCTGGTGACAAAACTGATCTCAGAAACCCATAACCCACTCTCTGCACTTGCTGACATGAGCCCTGTAGGTGAGCCAGTTTGGGGGCCCATTCCTCGCAGATGGATGGATTCTAATTGCCCTCCGCCACCCCCCACAAGGCCCGCTCCTCTTGCTGTCCATTTCATCCTGACTCAACTCATACACAGTATCTTAGGGAATCATAGCACCATTTGTCCCTAACCCCATAATTTCTTCTGAACACCCTGGTACCAGTCAGCATAATCAAACCAAACCCCAAATCTGACATCCTTCAACTTCACTCACGACCAGCCTGGAGTAGTAAAAACCTGACCCCTCAACCAGAAAGTATGGGATTACCTGTTAGCACTTCCTGAATATTTCTCATGTGGCAAGCACTTTATAAAGTTCAGCTCATTAAATCTTCTCGCCCACTCTTTCAGGTAGAAACAGTGATTATCACCAGTTTACAGGAGAGCACTGAGGCTGCAGAGAAATCACATAACTCAATACCAAGTCACACAGTAAATCCCAGATTCAAACCCAGAGCCTCCTGACTCCCAAGTCCTCACTCTCAACCACAACCTGCCTTCTCCCAGAAACCCGAGGGAAACAGGTGGTGCCCCTGGCTAGCAGATGGAAAGAAAAATCGGATGCAGCTTCATACCCCACTTCCTCAAAGAATACCGTCCATTCCTGGAGATTAGCCTGAGGCATTTCAGAGGTCCAACCTTGGGGTATATCTTGTTTTGTAGAAACTAGAGGACATGCTAATTAGAAGGGGGGAATTAGTGCTGTAAAGAGTCTATTAGGCCATTTTGTCTTATCTTCTCTATTTATAAGTGACATGGACTCTCCAAGAAAGCTCAAAACTCAAGTCAGGCTTTAGGGAAATAAGGTTGGTTACCATTACATAACAGGTTAAGATGGGTCACTATCCTAACACCGTAAGGACAACAATGATATAATTCTAATACACTTAGTGTTTCTAGTCAATCTAGACTGAAATAAATGTATTGTTCATTTAAAAAAAAAAACAACAAACACCCTCACATGTATTTTAAAAATCATTTTCTAAACAAGCCCTACACACACGACAGAACTTAGTTCTGTGGTTCTCTCACTGAAACCAATGGGGCCTGCCCTGCTCTCCACCTACATTCAATCTACTCCTACGACTCCCGTCAGACCACCAGCTCCCCGAGGTGGTAACCCAGGTCAGTGACAAAGTCCCAACCCTCTCTTAACCTTCTAGTCGCTGCCACAGCTCCTGGCACAGTTCCCGGCACTGGGTAAAGGCTCCACAAGTACTTGTAGACAAGTACCTATGCATTACTACCCTGAGCTATTGCGGACCCTCGACGGATCCCCTTGCATAACAGAGAGAACACTATTCTCTTTCCAAGTATTTCTCAATCCTTCTGAGTCGGTCCTGGAGAAAGACTCAGTGTGGTGCTAGGTTCCTCTGAACATCTTTCTATCTCTATCTTTTTTTTTTTTTTGCGTTGTTTTTTTTTTTTTTTTTTTTTGCTCCCCTTTTTTATTGAATTTATTGCAGTGACATCAGTTAATAAAATTATATAGGTTTCAGGTGCACAATCCTATAATACATCATCTGTGTATTGTATTGTGCTCACCACCCCAAGTCAAGTCTCCTTCCATCACCATTTTACCCGCCCGTACCCTCTTCTTCCTCCTCCCACCCCCTTCCCTCTGGCTAGTTTTCCTTTTCAACCAAAAGAGTAGGCCTCTCCCTGAGACTAGGCAACAGCACGAGATGGGATTTAATCTGTTTTGGGATTATTTATGGGTACCTTCGATTTACCTAGTGACACCGCCTTTCTGTTCTGATAGTGGCACAAAGTTTCCTTTTCAAATACGTTAAGAGTGAGTCAGCTGGCCCTGGGCAGTGTGACTCCGTGGGTTGGAGCATCATCCCATACACTGACAGGCTGCTGGTTCCATTCCCGGTCAGGGTACATCCCCAGTAGGGGTGCACAGGGGAAGCAAGCAACCAATGTTTCTCTCTCACATCGATGTTTCTTTCTCTCCCACTCCCTCCTTCTCTCTAAGAAAATAAAATCAATATGAACATATTTTTAAAATTCAAATACATTTGTTTTAAAAGTGAATCAGTTGGCCCTGGCCAGTGTGGCTTCGGGTTCCATTCCTGGTCAGGGCACACACCTAAGTTACAGTTCACTCCCCAATCAGGACATGTATGAGAGGCAATCGATCAATCTCTCCTCCCCCTGCCCCCCGCCCTAAAATCAATAATCAATCAATAAATAAAAGTTAGCAAATGCAGGGAGAAAATGCTAAGTGAAAATGAAATAGAAACAGCGATGGGATTATGGCAAAAATAATGTCAGTGGCTCCTTTACGAATGACTACAGTTTGGAAAACACAGACCTAGACCAGTTCTCCCACTGAACAGGCTGAGACAGGGAGGCAGGGCCCCCCCCAAGGGGCCAGTGATGGCAGGAGCAGGCCCAGGACCACGGCCCAGTGTCTGGGTCCTGCCCTCTGCCTGGGACCCACCATCTTGCCAACTCCAGCTTGTTCTGGGTGGGTCACAGGACCAGAAACCCATGCCCGGAAGCAGAGCAGCTTAGCACCTGCTGATCGTACTGATAACACCCAACTGATGGTCAACTTTCATAGCAGGCGAAACAAAAGCTATTGTGCAAATGTGTACATTTTTGCCCTGCCACATGGAAACGGCACCCAGGCTGACTAATTTCCCATCGTTAAACATGAACACTGCATTAGTCACTCACGTAAGTAAAAGCCTCACAAACTCTACCTTTGGGAGAGGTGCTGTGTGTTCCCTGCCCCCACGAGGGACACCCGAAAAATGACACTCCCCTAAAAGGCTGCAGTAGGGGACACGTGGCCCAGCCAAGGGGACAGCAGGCAGCTCGTCTTCGAGAGGCAACTGAGGGAAGCAGGCGGTTCCACAAGACACAGACAGATCCCTTTGGCCCAGCAGGGCTAGGACTAGCGTGTCCCTGAAAAGAACTGAGAATGAGGCACCCCACACACACTTCCCCCAGCCCTTTTGGGCTCAGGAGCCACGGATTTTGCTGTTGCCAACCTCTGCCAGCCACCCAGGCCCAGCAACCGTGATGCTGTTTTATAGGGTGTGACCCCAGGAGTCCCGTTTCCGAGCAACTGTAAAAATGGTGTCACCGGCTCTGTGACAGGAGGTTGGACCGTGCTGGGTTTGAGACCACACCCAGGGCAGCAAAAATCCCCGCAGGTGGTACAGGCAGCCCCACCAGGGTGATCCCAAATGTCACAGGGACTAGACGGGAGAGAAAGCGGTGCCCTGGGCCAAGGCAGGAACAAGCCAGTCTGGAGGACTGTGTGTGGCGGGAGTGGTGGGAGCAGCTGGCATGCTCCCCTTTATTCCAGATTGAAAGTACACAAGGCAGTCAGCCAGCCTCACCTCTGGCACAGCTGCTCCCTCGTCAGCCTCCTTGGTTAAGCCCTGAAAAGGGCAGGTGGGAGGCGTGGGGCTTCACAGCAGGAATGCCGAGGCTACCACCTCAAAAACAGCAGCTGTCATCCACTGAGCACCTCCTATGCCCGGTGCCAAGTGTGCAGGAGGCAACCCATTAACGATTCTTGCTCATCATGGATGTTTCATTCTTTCTCTCCCTCTCCCTTCCTCTCTGAAATCAATTTTTTAAAAAAAGAAAGAAAGGAAGAAATGGGAACGAAGGACATTCTAAGACAGCGGTCGCCAACCTTTCAGACCTCACAGACCACCAGTGTGGCTGCAGACCACCGGTTGGCGACCGCTGTTCTAAGAGACAAAAGGAAAAGATTAAAGAAAAGGGGGGCGGGCAAAGGAGCTAATTAAAAAAAAAAAAAATCAATCCATTAGTCAAACAAGACAAGAGGGAAAGTGAGGGAAGACATCAAGAATAGTTAGCACCCGCCTGGCCCAGTGGCTCAGCTGGTTAGAGCATCGTCCTGACATGCCAAGGTTGCAGGTTCGATCCCCAGTCAAGGCACATACAAGAATCAACCAGTGAGTGCATAAATAAGAGGAACAATAAATCAATGTTTCTCTCTCTCTCTCTCTCTCTCTCTCTCTCTCTCTCCCCTTCCCTCCCCCCCCCCCAAATAAATAAATAAATAAGAAGTTGTAAAAAAAAAAGAATAGTTAGCACCTGTTTTCTACCCTAAAGGAAGCATGGCCAAGAGACCAGGAAATGCCGCTGGCCCATGGTTTCTACCTGGGCTCCTCAAAAACCCAGGTCACTTTTTCTGCAACAGCCCAGTGGGTATGAAGTATTTTTGACCAATTTCTGGGTATACTTCCATCCACCTCTTCCCTTTCAAGATAATTAGGTCACTTCTTCTCCAGTCTGAGGGGCACCACGGGTCCCAGAATGAGGAGGAGGTAAGGAAGGCAGCAACCACATTCACGGGCACTTACTGTCTGTCTGCCAACAGCTGGCCCAAGGCTTACAGGGATCGTCACATTTAATCTTCAATGGCACCAAGAGCGGGTACTATTATAGATGGGGACACGACTGACCCTCAGAGAGATCCAACAGCTTGCCCCAAGCTCCCAGCTAGTAAGGAGCAGGCTCTAACTAACCAGCACTCAAGCACACTCAGGAATCTGTATCCAGAAATGGTTGCCATTCCATCTCCTTTGCCTCGAGCAAGCTCAAGGCAAGATGATTCCATGGGCCTGGTGTCCTGAGGCTGTTGAGAAAAAACGATGTCTCCAGAAAGCCAATAGCATGAAGACCTTAGGGATGCACATAATTTTCAGACTTCTAAAAGTTCCCACGCAGACAAGGGTGAATCACGCTGCCCAACCACATTACATTAGGGGCACATTTGAGACATATTTAAATTGCTAATGGAGCTGAGAAGCTAAAAGGTAAATGAAGTCCTATGCTGGGCTCACCACTAGACAAGGTCACAATAGTTACCAAACATAGTAACTATTATTAAGAGACACTGGCAGTCCCAATAAAAGTTGGTCCTGAAGACTTTTAAGTGAGAAAGTGGCTGGAATATTCCCGCTCCATGTTTCACCAAAACATATTTCTAGGCCAAAGGAGACTCGCACACCGTAATAAGCCTCAATTACTAGTAAAACCTCCCATTTCAATGTTGGCCACAACTCAGTAATAACTCAAGGATGAATCTTGTTTCAACCATTAGTACGACCAACATGGTATCACAAAACATTTCCAATCCACAGTCTTTTTTCTGAGAAAATGCATCTCCCTCTTCCCAAGTTGATCAAAAGGCAGCTGTAAGCAAAACTCCCCAATGTAGAAAGAGATATGTTAACATTCTTCACAGGTGATGTGTTTTTAATTTGTATTTCTTTATGTCCTACAATTCTTTTTACAAGTAACTACAAATGCAACTTTTTTATGTCAAAAAACCCCCACACCTATTAGAAGTGAATTTAGAAGACATGCGGAACTGATGGTTTTCCTCTGGGGATTAAAATCTCAGACAAGGATGTGAGTAATAGTCTGCCACGTATTCGCTGGCTGATCTGGGCGGGCCTCAGTTTCCTTGTCTTTATAACGGGGATTGAAACAATAACTACATCTCAGGGTTGCAATGAGGTTCCACTTAAGTTATTATTGAAAAGCATTTATCACAATGCCTGGTACTGCTAGGTGTTCGATATACATTCACTATTATTAACAAAACTATTAGTAAGGTTGTAGTGAGTCGCAGGGGCTTCCTTTTATATTCATTTTCTGAGCCTCACATGGCAACTTGGAAAAGGCCTTGTCCTCTAACAGCTGAGGCAAATCATAGATGTTCAGAGAATGAAGTACCGAGTTCTTTAACTTCAGCATCACTGTTCCACAAACGATGTGTTTTACTGGGTCCCCAGACCCAGCTGTTCCCTGCACTTAATTCCCATTTCACTATATGCAAAGGACAACTATTTTGCATTTTCTGAAAGCAAATACATTACAAACAAATCAATGTACCAGACTTATTATTCAACCCACCTATGCTAGAGGCTGGTTATTTATTTAGTAAGTTATTTATTATAGTCCTACTAAGCGCCAAGCTCAGAGCCACAAAGGTGAACAAGAGTTACAGGACCTGCCCCTGGAGCAGTCATGGGTGTCCAGGAGAGGGCTTCATGCCTTCCAGCCTCAGGTGTGGCTCCCCATGGATCTCAAACAAGAGTGCCACGGGGAAAAACAAAACCAGGAGAGGCAGTGATCAGAGATACAGGCCCTGCAGGAAGTGTAACAGGACACCTGGATCGGTTCCTGTCAAGGACTCCACCAGAGAGGCATTCCCCCAGGACCAGCCAGCTCGCCTGCTTTGGTGGAGATAAGGAATGTGACAAGCCACTGCCCAGGTGCTTGCAAGCCAAGATCCACAAGGCTCCTCCTCCCAGGACTCGGTCCGGTTCTGCCCTGGGAAGCTGGAAGTTCCCCTCAGGGGCCCCGTCCCTCCGGCAGCACGTCCATGATAGGCCAACCTCTGCTTCTTCTGGGAGGAATCTTATAAACAGAACCCACAACCCTGTTCAAGTAACAGAACCTCGCCCGGCTGGTGTGGCTCAGTGGTTAAGCTTTGACCTATGAACCAGGAGATCATGGTTTGATTCCCGGTCAGGGCCCATGCCTGGATTGCAGGCTCGATCCCCAGTAGGGGCGTGCAGGAGGCAGCCGATCAATGATTCTCTCTCATTATTGATGTTTCTATTTCTCTCTCACCCTTCCTCTCTGAAATCAATATATATATATTTTTTTTAATTTATTTATTTTTTGTTTATTTTAACAGAACCTCGAAGTCACAAAGGCCTTTTGGGATCTGATCCAGGGCCTCCTCAACACCTGAGGTCCCCTTGGAGACAGGGCCCGCTCCTGACCTCTGACCTGCTTTACCTCACCAAGGGAACAATCACTTTGTTCTTGAGCAAGAAACACCAGGCCCAGTGGAGCTCCCACCGGCTGTGAAATACCAAATAACTCTTGTTTCCCTTGAACATCTGATAAGTCACTTCAGGGAAATCAGGGTGATTCGCACAAGCAGTGCAGGACCAGCATGATAAGAACGTGATTGTTTTCCTGGGGGAGCAGGGGAGATGGAGGGATCTGATCTTGGCCTCGGAGAAAGAACCCCAGCCTCTGCCTGGGTCACCAGCAGCATGCGGCCGACAGTAACACCGTTCCTATTGGTCAGAAGGAAAGCTGACTGCCCCTTGCCTTTTTAAATCTTAAAATCTGAATTTATGGGCCGCAGCAAATTTAACATAGTCCCTGCCACAAATCCCCACCCATTTCCCTATAGCTCAAAAGCCAAAATTCCACACTGTGCTCCAAATAATTCCAACCTCTTTGGTTGCCTTTATATCTGAACGGAAATTCCAGAAAAGTTGTCTGGCGTGGCAAAAGCTGACCAGCCTTATGAAAATACCCAAGAAAGGTGACCCATTTAGTCAAAAGAGCTTTCAGATCTCCATGAGAAAAGGAATTCATGCCAGCATAAAGGGCCCTCAGAGAGGGAGAACAGGAGTGCTGTGTTAACGCCCAGACCTTTCACCAAGCCGGCCCTGCGCTTCTGGGGAGCTGAGCACCGAGTGGGCCGGCCCGTGGGCCAGCCGGCTCTCGGCAGGAGGCTGCAGGAGAGGCGCTAGGGGACATGAGTTCAGCTCTGGTGCACAGCACGGGGTGGCCCACAGGCTCCGTGAAGATGAACGGGCAGTGGCTGCCTGTGCCAGGGCTGGTGGACTGATCAAGGCCGAGAGCCAGCCAGGAAGGAGAGGTTCTGCTCACCAGCAAACACCGCCCGGCACAGGCTCCACCGGTTCCCGTTAAAAGGTAGCGAAGGGAGGTCCCTGACAGAGCACAGCTGTGCCAAAGGGCTGTCACCAAGGATCTCCGGACACAGCCGGTTCACAGCAAACCCCTCCAGGTCCCCAAGTGGTGTGCGGTGAGCCCCACAGGGCCGCAGCCAGAAGGAACTCCAGGGGTACCTCCTCCTCACCCAGGGCTTCCAGGCCTCACAGAGAAAACCCCGCCCCCGCCTGTCTCCCCAAAGCAGCCTGCCGCGGGTCCCCACCGTCCAGACCCGCAGGGAAGCCACTGTCCCTGGGAACCAAACGCAGGCAGGGCGAGGACTAGAGCGATGCCTCCAGAACCGGGGAGAAGGCCCCCTTACAGGTCTCAGGTGCCGGGAAAGGGTAGGCCAATGGGCCAAAAGCAGTTTTGTTTTATAGTAGGAAAGTTCACATTCCTCTAACTCAAATGAGTCAAGTTTCAAGCAAAATAAAAACGAACAGAACTAAAGCAGTAGCAAGTCTCTCACGACAATAGGTCTATTTTGCAAGTGTGGAACCCAGCTTTGACATTAAAGCACACTTCACAGCTTGATGCAGGCAGGCATCGTGCCTGGCACGTGAAGTGAGGCGGATCCAAGCATCGGTATTCTCATCTGTGAAATGGGAGAGACGTATAGCCACGCCCGCTGCAGGGCTCACAGGGAGGATTAGAACAAATAAAGGTAAGGCACCAGGACAATGCTTGGCAGGCAGCAGGGATGGGGAAATACTGGGCATCATGTTAGAGATGGGTGGGCACGCCTGGCTATGACCAGTGGGTTCGGTACCAAGAACGGACAAGGACTATGCAGGGGGAAGACGGTCCTCCTCGCCAAGCTGTCTACCTGAGCCAGGTTTTGATGGGGGAAGGGAGGAAGTCCGATGCTCTGTCAAAATAATTCAGTCTCATGGCCAGTCTTGGCTAAGTGAAAAACCAAACTGCTTCTTCGCTTACAGCTAGGACTAGGGAATCTTTTTGACCAAGGACATTCCACCGCACAGGGACTTGTCAAAAGGGGATCAGGGAAGGCACACGTTCTTCGGTAAATTTTGTAACCAGACAACGAGCATTAGTAACATTTCCTCGAATTGTTTTCATAACTGGACAGTTTGCAGAAGAGGTGACAACCATCTATCTATAACTTACCAAATGAATACATTTAAGGCAACTGCTAGAAGGCTCTCAGAACAAGGGCAGCAACTACATATAGAGCTCAGTATTTTTCTTGCAAACAAAAAAAAAAGAAAAGAAAAACTTGATACTAAGTGGGCACGACTAAAATGCCCAATAATTCCATCCTTTCTAAAATGAAGACCTACTCTCACCTACTGTTTTATCACTTTAGTCAAAAAGAGAGCCACGTGGTTTTCTAATCATCTTTCCCAAGAAACTCTCTCCCTAAACATGCACTCGGTTTCCCAAGAAAAGTGACCGAGGCACCTTAAAAACACAAGGCCACTTCCCAGCCCAGGAAGAAAGCGGTGCTGTTTATTATTTGGTGGTTATTGAGCATGTTTAATGAGTAACTAGATTTACAACAGTAACGTAAGATGGCTTCTAGTAGAATGAGGCAATTTTTATTGTTAGGAGAGTAGGAGGTAGCATGCATTTACTAGTAGATTGAAAGGGCTCTTTCCATTGGATTTATTTATTTGGTTCAAATTGTTAGAGGAAAGGATTATAATTATATCCAGCTCCTTAACTAAGGTAACTAAAGATGAAAACTACATGCAGAATAGCAATAGGGGGAGAAAAAGAAAAAGGAAATGCAGAAACACAGGCCTTCGGGGGCCCTTAAGTAGGTAGGGTACACGCACTCCAAGGGCACACGAGATAATCCATCAGAGCACAGGAAAAACCAGATCTCACATCTGGATTTGTCATCTAAAGAGGAACTATGCTTTCCTAATGTTTCATACATAGACTGGCCGTGGTATAGGTATACAGCTTACACATATACACATGAGGAAGGGGCACGTTCAGAAAGTTTGACTGGGAGAAATGATTGAAGCAACAGTTGATCCATTTCAGCTGGGTTCGCCTACCCTCCCCCAAGCTCCTGGAGGAAGATGCTCTGATGCCCATCTTCACAGCCTGAGGAGCCTCGTGAGTCAGTCCCTGCCTACCTCTCCACCTCCACCACCACCACCACCACCACCACCACCACCCGCCTCCCCCTCCCCTGCCCCCCACCTCCACCTGACACTCTTCCACTCTTGGCTAATTGTTCACCTGCCTAAGTCTAGTCAGGCTTCAGTCTCAGCTTAACTGGCCACTCCTCCCAGGAGCCCTCCAGACCACCCAGCCCACTCCAGCCTGAGGGAAGGCATCCTCTCACCGCTGGGTCCGCAGAGCAGACAGCAGCAACTAGAAGCCGGCCCTCAGCCCTGACCTACTCAATGGGACCTCCCTTTTTAACGGTCTCCAGGTGATTAGTGCCTAAAAGTTTGAGAAGGACCCTCCCTGGTTACATGTCTCTCCTCTAACTGAGCAATGTGTGACGCAAGCCAGGGGCGTGACTCTCATTATTCCTGTGGCCCTTGAAGTCCGTCTTTTATATATATATATATATATTGATTTCAGAGAGGAAGGAAGAGGGAGAGAGAGAGAGAAATATTAGAGAATCATAGATTGGCTGCCTCCTACACACCCCCCACTGGGGATCGAGCCCACAACCCGGGCACATGCCCTTGACCAGTATCAAACCCGGGACCCTTCAGTCCGCAGGCTGACGCTTTATCCACGGAGCCAAACCAACAAGGGCACAGTCTGTCTTTCATACACTTGTTGAATGAGAAAAGGAAGAAAGAAGGATTTGGGGAGGCATTTTCACCAGAGGTGAAGGGAACAGCTATCACACCAGAGGACAGCGCAGTGGGAGGACTGGCTGAGAACAGAGGGAAGACAGTCCTGGACTCTGGTTCAAAAGCACAATAATGTTACTAATGATAATGCCAGCATCGTGCGGTAGCTTAACCTAATCAAATATAGTGCTCTCACCAGCTCTAAGATACGAACTATTATTCTCCTCCATTTTACAGGTGGGGAAACAGGCTCAGAAAGGTGAAGGCAGTGGGCCAGAGTTGCACAGCGATTAGGTGGCAAGGGGGGATTAGATCCCTGGCAGGCTAGCTTCCAGCCACCCCCGAATTCCGCTGTATCTAGCAGAGCCTCGAATGTGCAGACCTGGAGGCCATTTATAGGGGAAGCAGGATGTGGTACCTCTGACCATGGAGCCACTGCGGGCAGGGCCCAAAGACTCAGAGCCCAAGGAGCAAGGAGCATCCTCAGCTAGCCAGTGACACTCGCCTCACTGCACAGGCCCAGGACCCGGGCAGGGACGGGGAAGTGCCGCGAGACACACTTTGGCTCCAAGTCAAAGCCCTCCTTCAGCACAGACTCTCCAAGAACGAAGGCGGCTGCTGACTGGCATGCTGGTTCCGCGTCGCCGGAGGGGCTGTGCAGAGGCCCGGCTGCCATCTGGAAGTGATTTGGCCCAGAGATTCCTGAGTCGGGTGGGAGGTTGGAATGACCAGCTACCCGTCCGGCTCTCGGAAACAAAGCTGTTGCGAATGGGCCCAGAGGCAGCCCTAACACAGCCAGGGGTCATCTCCTTCCAAGGAGGGGCACGCTCTGGGCAGTCCGTGACCCTAGGAGAGCAAACAGGATCAGCACTAGCCAAGCAAGCCCTTTCAGTGTGCACACACTCCAGCGTGACTTCTGAGAGTGTTCCTGGACAGCACCTGACGTATTTAACAAGCACTCACAGAGCACTTACCATGTGCCGCAAAGTGACCTACGCACTTCTTTAAGTGTTAACGTGTTTAATTTTTAATAGAGATAGGTACTGTCCCCATATTAGTGATAAGAAAACCCAGCCCTGGCCAGTGTGGCTCAGTGGATAGATTGTCGGCCTGAACACCAAAGGGTCTCGGGCTCAGTTCCCCGTCAAGGGCATGTACCCGGGTTGTAGGTTCTATCCCCCTCCTTGGTAGGGGAGCATGCCAGAGGCAACCCATCGATGTGTCTCTCTCACATCAATGTTTCTTTCTCTCTCTTCCCTCCCCCTCCCCCTCTCCCTTCCACTCTCTCTAAAAATCAATGGAAAAAATATCATGTGTGAGGATTAACCAAAGGAAGGAAGGAAGGAAGGAAGGAAGGAAGGAAGGAAGGAAGGAAGGAAGGAAGGAAGGAAGGAAGGAAGGAAGGAAGGGAGGAAGAAAGAGAGAAAGAGAGAGAGAAAGAGAGAGAGAAAGAGAGAGAGAAAGAGAGAGAGAAAGAGAGAGAGAAAGAAAGAAAGAAAGAAAGAAAGAAAGAAAGAAAGAAAGAAAGAAAGAAAGAAAGAGAAAACCAAGGCACAGAAGTGTCTTAACTGCTATTTAGCAGTAAGTGGGATTTGAACAAAGAATCATTGCTCTTAACAAGAGCCATCAGGGCACAGGGGACACTAATGTGTTACTTGTTGCAAACGGCCCCAAACTTGTTAATTCTGACAAAGCACGCTATTGTGCTAGTTACTTTTTAAATAGTCTCCAGGTCTGAACTATATTGCCTAAAGGGCACACCGGCATTTTGCTAGGTAATTCAGAAAAGAGCAGAATTTAAGATTGGTTGTACGTTGTTTTGGTGGGAGTGGGACAAAAGGAAGGAAAAGGGCTAAGTGGACGGGGCCCACCCCCCTGGAAACACTGCCCAGTGACCCAAGGTCTTGGGAACACGCACCCCACCTGCTCTGGGGCACTGGCCTGGCTCAGGCACTTTAAGTAAACATTAGGGTCACACCGCATCCTCTAAAAAAGGCAAAAACTCATTTTTTCTTTTTCTTTTCTGAAGGATCAAACCAAAACACACCACCCAAACTTCTAGGCAGCCTTGACTGTCATTCTGGGCTGGGAGACCCCTTTTTCTCCAAGTTGGCGGGCCTGCCCCATGTCAGAAAGGTTTTTGGAAAAACAAGTGAGTAAAACTGCCAGCTCTGGCAGGCGGCTAGAATTAAATATGCCGAGGCCTCACTATGAACTGCCCAGGATGTAACAAGAAAATGAAGAAAATCTTTAACTTTTGGATGGAGCCTAGGATGGGCCCACCTCACCATGAATTCAATTGTGAATAAACAGCCAGGGCTATCTTTCGGTGAACTCTGAGGAGAAAAGCCACAGTCCTCTGGTGGCTTTTGACCTTCCTTGATCTCAGAGCTGGGTGCCTGTACACAACTCTAATGACTACCACCATGCATACTGTTGAGAGTTGTCCAAAGCATACGAAACTCTGTATTCATTCAAAGATACCTTCCCAGATCCAGACTACGGAGTAAAACACCATCCATGGGGTAGCAGAAAAGTTCCCCCACCCCTCAAAAAAATCAGTGAAAACAGAGCAGCCAGTCCCCAAACAAGTTCACCTGGACACAGGATGGAAGCTGCAAACTGATTCTGCTCACCTCCAGACGCGACTCTGATCTCATGGATCCTTTGTCATAAGTCAGAGGATTAGTCCTCTCACTCACCTAAGGCCTTGGGATCCCCGATGAGCTTGCTCAAAGCCCGAGGCTACCCCAACATCCCAGACTTAACAGCCCTGTTGCAGGGGCTCTCTGGTCAGGGGAGAGGGGCCTGTATTTACTCATTTCTGACCCTGGAAGGCAGGTCACTGAAGGCTCAATTCAACAACTGGGTAGACCTGGGTTCCAGTCACCATTTACTTAGCAGGCGACCTCTGCAAGTTACTTCAATTCTGTTTCCGCATCTTTAAATAGAGATAACAATACTAACAAATCACAGTTATAACAGTAACCATCTCCTCAGCACCTGGTCAGGACTGGGGCAAGCCCATAAGCCTCCCATGACTTGCTGAAGCAGCTCATTATACAGACAAGGAAACCACTTGAGAATTCGAGGTGGAGATCAATGAGGTAATTAACAGAACACCTTCCCACGCCCCCAAATCGGAGCTAGTGTCCATCAATGTCAGCACAGCAACAACACAGGGTAAGCAGTAAATACTTGAGCTCGATGGGACTTTTTCCTTCAGGTCTCTTCCCCAGGACTGGCCCAGGAGCAAAAGGAAGCGGCCTCAGGCTTTACCGCCACAGGAGTCCTGGCACTTGACATTCCCTCTCTCCAGAGGCTGGAAAACCTGTTTGCTTCTAGATCTTTCTGGGAGAGCAACTAGGCAGCCAATGACGGGATTCATAAATGTGGTAACGGGATTCATAAATGTGGTAGCACCCTTTGACCCAGGCATGCTACTTTGGGGAATATGATCCAAGAAATCATTTAAAAGGAGAAAATAAAACAATGTAACTTGTGGTGGGAAGAAGCTGCCAACAGCCCTAGGCCCACAACCAGGGGAGGGGAGGCGAACCCTGGAATGTCGGCAGAATGGAAGGCCCAGTGGCCTGGGTGGGTTCAGGAATGAAAATCGTGAAGCTCGAGTAGAAAACTAGACCGAAGGGACCAGACAACGTCTAGAATGAGGCCCCAAGCTCGGGGCAATGATGGAAGCCAAACTGGAAACAGCTGCAACCTGTGTAAACAGTTGGTAAATTAGGCAGTCCAGGATTTTCTGGTGCTGTGGTTTGGGTTTTTCATTTGTTTTGTTTTTTTTAAGAGATTTCATGTCATGTTTGGATACTCCTGGTTTACTTTAAGTTTCTTTGTTCGGTTAATTAAATAAATACACATTTTAAAACAAAGAAGAAGGGATCCCCGTTGAGCCCAGTCAGGCCTTGAGATTCCTCAGAGGGATCGCTAGTTTCCGAAAAGGAAAGAATTCCAGGAGAAGACTGTGGTTCTCTCCCCCGGTTATAGGCAGATACAAGAGCATGCCGCTCAGCTTCCCTCTGCACAGAAGCCACCCTCCATGGCGAGGCTGGCTGGGCGGTGGCAGCTGCCTGGGCCCAGGAAGCAGCCCTACCTGCCAGGACAGGTGTGGGGGAGGGAGAGGGGAGAAGGGAGGAGACTCAGCCTAGAGGGAACCCCCTTGGCTGGAGAAAGTCCCAGCAGCCACACCCACACTTTCTTCCTGTCATGGGGGTCACAATAAGGCCTGGTTTCCTCAGGAAGAGACCTAGACCCAGGCCTGGGCCAGCACCTCTCCGGCAAGACACTCACTTGGCAGAACATACACATACAATGTAAATGCACACACATACAATGTAAATGCACACACGCTCCCTCTTTGCACACACATGTTCCCTATATGCACATGCTGTGTGACAGCCCCCCCCCCCCCCCCCCCCAGCAGCCTGTGCCCCTCCTGGAAGTCCTCCCCTAGTCCAGGTCCTAGAGGGGACCTCACCCTCATTCTTCCTCCCCAGCTCAGGGGGTGAGAGACACAACACCAACTCCCTGCCCCCTCTCAGGAAGACCCCGGTGTGGGGAGGGCGGGGAGAGGAAAGCAAAGTCTCCTTTAATTGTCACCACTTCCTTCAATTCTCAGCTGGACCCTCATGCTTCCATGGCTTGGGCAAGCGATTTAATCCTCTGGACTCCCTAGTCTGCAAAATGGATCTAACGCTCCAACACTCCAACCTGCAGGATGTGGAAGGACTGAGATAACTAGAAGGCTGTGGGCACACAGCACTCACTGGTTTGGGGTCCCTGCAAGGCAGCAGTTCCTATTACTACCACCATCTCTACATTTTAACTTCAGCCTCCAGAGCGGCCTCATCCGGCGGCGCCCAGCCAGAGCCGCACTGGGAGTGGAGCGAGCGAGGGCGACACACCCCCTGAGGCTCCCCTTCCCACCTCCAGGCCCACACCCATTCCGAGGCAGCGGGGGAGGGTACCTGGTCCCGGTCTCCACCTGGGCGGGGAGGCCTCAGGCGCAGAGAACGGTCCCTCCCCAGGTCGCCTCCCCTGGCCGGCCTCAGAGCCAACGCCCATTCGCCGCGGCCGAGCGCACCGGCCTGGGCGCAGCGGGGCGAACGCTCCGGGGAGCAGCGGACTAGGGTCTCACCTCCGGGGACAGCAGACCAGAGGTTTCCAGTCCCCCCAAGTTCCGGCAGGGGCATCCCAGGTGCAGAGAAATGCCACAGCCCCACCGCTCCCCGTGCGGCCCCAACTCAAATCCTCAACCCACAGCTCTCCAGAGACCCACCGCCAGGACGCACGGCGGGGAGCACTGCGGGGAGCTATCCTACGAGGTCACAGCCCAGGGGGTAGCACCATGGTGGGGGCCTAGGTCCCCTGTGTCCCCACAACCCCGGGGACGACGCCCCCAGCCGCGGCGCGCACACCCAGCCCGCGGCTGCGGCGCGTAGTGAGCGGGTGCGCGGCAGGAAGCCTCCGCCTCCCGCAGGGGCGCACGCGGGGTTCGCCGCCCGAGCCTGGCCGGGACAGGGCACTCACCGATGGACACGAGCTTGATGTTCTCACGGTCTAGGAACTCGAGCGCCACGGACACGTTCTCGAGCTGCATCTGGCGGAAGGTGGGCCGCTGGTGGTACTTGCGGTACATGCGCTTCTGGCTGAGCACCTCGAGCAGCGCGATGAGCCGCAGCCCGTCGCTCAGGTCAGTCTGCAGGTTGCCGATGCGCTTATTCACGCATTTGAGGTGCTCGTTGCACCAACGCGTGAACGTGTTCTGCTGGATCTTCTTCCACGGCGCGTCCTCCGCCAGGTCCTTCTCGGTTACCGGCATCCTGGCGGCGGGGAGAGCGCAATGCGCAGCGAGCAGCCGGGGACTGGCGTCAGAAGGCCCAAGAGCCGAGGCAGGGAGAACCGAAGCGGCGGGGGAGTCGGACTCGAACTCGCTCCTACCGTGGCCGCGGCTGGGGCTGCTCTGTGGCCGCCTGCCCTTGGCCGCGCGAGGCGGCTGGCCCCGCGCCTGCGCACTGAGCCGCCCCGCCCCGAAGCCCCGCCCCTTCCCAACCCACCGGCGGGAGTTCCCGGGCCACCGTCGCCTCCTGCCGCCCCAGGCAGGCACTGCGCCCCGCGGTCTCCGTGGAGGGAGCCTGCACTCCGCGCTCACCGCCTGTGGGAATGGAAGTCAGGAGGGAGACCCCCGGATACTCAAGAAGGTCACCGTCCCGGAAGGAGGGGACGTGCAGAAGGAGGGAACTGGAGAGAATGGGCGGGTCCTGGGAGAGGGGGCTGCACCTGTAGGTTTTTTATGGAGCTCCTGCTGTGTGGTAGGCGCTGTAGAGCACCGTGAAGGAAACAGACATTTATTATTCATATCAATTAAACTCATGAATTACAATACATATTATTATTCATAGCATTTAGTGAGGGCCCGGCCCTCTTAGTGCCTATGAACCGATGGTAAATAAGACAAACATCCCTTAACCTTTAGTTCAGAGACTAACGGGAGAGGAAAGTACGAATCACCTGTCACAAACAGCTCAGTAGTAGTCATTGAAATGAACAGTAATGTGCCATGTACTACGTGTTTCCTAACGCTGCTGTAACAAATGACTAAAACTTTGTCTTAAAAAAATCACACACGTATTATCTTGCAGATCTGTAAGCTTAGATGTCCCTCCCAGGTCTCACTGAGCTAAAATCAAGGTACTGGCAGCAAGCATTCTTTTCTGGAGGCCCTAGGGAAGAATCCATTTCCTTGTCTTTCCCAATTTCTAAAAGCTTCCTGCATTCCTTGGCTGTGACCTCTTCCTCCATTCTTCAAAACCAGCCAAGTCAGGCTGAGTCCTTCTCACATCGTCACCTCTCTGGTTCTCCACAGTACGTCTATCTCTAACTCTCTTAAGGACCCTTGTGATCACATTGGGCCCGGTTGGTTAATCCAGAATATTTTAAAATCGGTGACTAGCAGTCTTAATCCCATCTGCAACCTTAATTCCCCTTTGCCAGGTAAGGTAATATGTATGGGTTCCGGAAAATAGGATGTGAACATGTTTGGGGACCATTATTCTGCCTACCAACACCATGGACTGAGCACCTGCTCTGTACTCAGGTTCTGTGCCAGGAGCTGGGATATAGCGGAGACCCAGGCCAGAGCTTTGCTGTCAAGAGTGGTAGCTAGCATTCCTTCAGTACCTGCTCTGCCCCTGTACCAAGCAAGAGCTGTGCTACGCTGTTTCTTTGCTATTGGCCCCATTTGACTAGAGTCCACTGAGGTAAAGTGACTAGTTCAGGGCACACAGCACAAACAGGACTTGAATTCAGGTCTGTGAGAGAAGCACAGGGAGCCCCTTTACTCAAGAAGGGATACCTAACCCAGGGCTGGGGGAGGGGAGCCAGGGCAGGCAGGCTTCCTGGGGGAAGAGGAGCCGGGCAGGATAGAGGCAAGGGCTTCCAGCCCAGCAGTTTCCCAGGAGAAGCCAGCAGGTTTGTGGTTGTAGCAGGTCATTTGCATACAGTGCTCAAGTGCTTTGTTCAGACAAATTGTCTCACTCCCTGGATAGGCTCAGAACTGCAGGGGGGAGAAAGTGTGTTACCTGGCCATAGCCCTAGCCTCTTATAGGAACACTAGAGACCCGGTGCATGAAATTCGTGCTCGGGTAGAGTCCCTAGGCCTGGCCAGTGATCAGGGATGATGATGGGGCCTTCCGTTTGCCCGTATTTAGTTACCTAAATAAGTTCTGCATATAAATATCCAGTCCAGCCCTAGCCAGTTTGGCTCAGTGGATAGAGTGTCAGCCTGCGGAAAGAAGGGCCCTGGGTTCGATTCTGGTCAAGGGCACATGCCCAGGTTGTGGGCTCAATCCCCAGTAGGGAGACGTGTAGGAGCCAATCAATGATTCTCATCATTGATGTTTCTATCTCTCCTTCCCTCTTTGTTCCTCTCTGAAATCAATATATATATATATTCCAGTCCACTTCACTCTGAGCTGAGACATCTTGTCTTAGGATGAGCCTCATGATTCCCTCCATTCAATCAGAAGCTTAAGAGTTCCCTAGTGAGCAGTTTATGGGGGTGAAGGAGACTGGACAACCATGGTGGAGGGTGGTGATCAGTGACTTCAGAGACAAGGAGAGAAAGCAGACAAGGTCTTCAGATGGCCCTTTATCCATATTTGATAAAAGATGAGGACCAAACTACTCAAGGTAAGCATTTTTGCAGGGAGCATTTTAGCCAACACATTCCAGTTTTGCATGACAAGACCTTTATTTAACAAATGCCTAATCCCTGTTTTCCAAATTTTGTCCTCGCCATCTGATCTCTTGGTAGAACTGTGCAGAGTGGGAACATGTAAAGAAGTGAAAAGCACAGTCTTTGGGTGTGAATTCTGTGACCTTGAAAAAACAACCTCTGCAAGCCTCCGTTTTCTCATCGAGTAATGGAGATAACCCCACTCCGGGGCTATTAGATAATGCAACCAGAGTGCCTGGCACACAATCAATGCCCAACCAATATTGCTGGAAACCAGGCAAAATGAACAGACTTCACAACCAGCCCCTGAAAAATCTGGAATGAACTGCATTTTCCCAGACTCCAGTCCTCTGTGAGAAGCCCTGGCTCCTGTCAGATATTGACACCAGTCTGCCACAGCCCCGAGAGATCGTGGTGAGAAGAAGCTGACCAAGAAAACATAAGAAGAGCAGTAACCGCTACATGTCAGCACGGACCTGACAGGACAGTCGCAGATGCACAGACACATCCCAAGGAAGAGACAAGCTGAACCTGGAGATGGACATTGGGCGGAAGGGGGAAGCACTGTGAGCCTACTGCCCAAAGCTGCACCAATTGCCAAGTCAGCCCATCTGCGTGGGGTTGGGAAGGGCTCTTCTAATCAAGCAGGTGTGCTTCTAGAATAGCTCCCTGGGTCCCACCCCGTGCCTTCGCTCAGGCAGTGCCCTCTGCCAAGAATGCTCTCCTCCCTGCCCTCCAACTTGGGAAAATCATGTCCATCCTTTAGTCCCCTCACACTCACAGCTTGTTTGGTCACAATGCTTGTTTTTTGCTGAAGTTTAGTTGCTGTTTTCTGTGGTCAGTGACTGACGGTGGAAAATGTCACCTCTGTCCCCTTGCAGAGTATAGTCTGGGGTTTAAGACCTAATAGAGCCAGCGCTATCCAATGTAAATATAATGAGAGCCACGTTGTCATTTTAAACTTTCTAATAAAAAGTAAAAAAAAAAAAACAAGTAAAATTAAATATAATATATTTTAACCAACAGTAAGACGACCAACTGTCCCAGTTGGCCCAGGACTAAGGAGTTTCCCAGGATGCAAGCCTTTCATTTCAGTGCTAAAAGCAAGAGTGTTGCCCTAACCGGTTTGGCTCAGTGGATAGAGCGTCGGCTTGTGGACTGAAGGGTCCCAGGTTCGATTCCGGTCAAGGGCAAGTACCTTGGCGGGCACATCCCCAGTAGGAGGTGTGCAAGAGGCAGCTGATCGATGTTTCTCTCTCATCAATGTTTCTAACTCTCTATCCCTCTCCCTTCTTCTCTGTAAAAAATCAATTTATATATATATATATATATATATATATATATATATATATATATATATATATATTTTTTTTTTTTTTTTTTTTTTTTTTTTTAAGCAAGAGTGTCTCTGGCAAAATAAGTTGGTCACCCTGCTGGCAGTGAAAACTGCACCAGGTGTTAGACTGGACCTGGGTTCGGCAACCTCGGGACTTGAGTTCTGGCTGAGAAAGAATTCAGAGCCAAGACTCAAACTATAAGAGAATGCTTATTCAGAAGGTCACAGAGGTAGGAGAAGTGAGCAGCAGAAGAAATGGGGTCAGGAAACAAGTTAAGAGGCAAAAGAAGGGCCTTTGGAACTTAGGAGAAAGGTAAAGCTAACTCTCCTGGGGGGCAGAAGTGGGTGGGAGGGAGAAGGAAGGGAGGGGAAAGGCAAGCATGTGCTCCTGGGAGAGAGAGCTGAGCTGGGTCCTCTTTGGGGGGTACCTCCAGGACTCAGGGGAGGATCCCAATAGAATATTCATCAGCTTTCCAGGTGTGTCCTTTTAGAGTTAAGGTTTCCACTGATTGGTCGGCAGTCTTTAGTCAATGTAGCTGGTCCGATGTCAGCCATGGCATCGCTTGTCTGGTTTTGCTGCTTTTCTGGGCCTGGAGCTGAAGCACAGGCGCTGAGGCCTTGATGTTATCCCAGGGTTACTGTGTAAGGGAGTGGTCATGCAAGGGCCTGCATGGGAGTCACTTGAGGCCACTCTTCCACCCCTTGTTCCTCCTCCAAGGGGGTTTGCTGCGTGACTAGTGACATGCCAGGAGAGGAAAGGTCAGGGGTCTAAACCAAAAATGCGAAGGGAAGGAAGATTACCCTCGGGGTGAGCTCCTTGTTTTCCCAGTTTTGCCGTTAGGCATCCAAAGCTTTCTGCCCTGAGGACCCTCTGCACCTGGCCCATTGTCCTTGCTCATGTCTATCTAACTGCCTACCACAACCCTACCCAATGTATCCCAAAAGTTATAATTTCAATATGCAATCAACATTTTATATAGATCACAATTCGGACTCGGCATATTGCCAAGTGTTCAATAGTGGCCTTTGGCAACTGCTGGCTCTCAAATTGAACAGTGCAGGATAGAGATATGCTTGATATTGAAATAAACCAATTAACAATTTGGAGACCGTTGTGCTCTCACCAGGGTCCTGATCTTGGGAACCTCTTCCTTAGATGTGAAACCTACCTCCATGTTAGGTCTGATCAAATGATCAAATCAATTACCACCCCCCCACCCCACCCCCAGGAAACTGACCTTTAGATCACTTCGCAACCAATATACCCTTTCTCTGAGACCACATTCCATTTGCTAAGACCAGTAACTCCCCTCAGGACTTGCCCAGGATCCCGACCTGCCCAGAGAATTCCCTGCCGAAAAAGCCCGCTTGGGGTCCTTTAAAACCTCTGACTCCCCAGTCCCTGGGTGCTGACGCCATTTGGGGGCTCAGCCCATCTGGTTTCCAGATGACATAATAAATTTATAATTTTTTATCACTTTCGGCCTCGTGTGTACCTCCTTCAACACTCTTCAGTGTTTATTAAAGCTGGGGACAGTGAGACAAGGAAGGGCCTAGGACAGAAGGAGCCACAGGAGAGAGACTAGGTGGGGGAATGAGCCCAGGCTGGGCTGCTTTAGCTCACTAAGAAGTCAGAGAAAGGGGGCCTCGGAGACAGGTGCAGGGGGTTAGCCCAGGACGAGCTGCCGCTGCGCATTGCTCCGTGGTTGCAAGTCTCATGGGCTCCTTTAGGGGTTAGGAGATGCCTGCCTGTGGGGGAAGGAGGTGGGGGGGGGGGTTTGGGGAGGGGGGAGGGAAAGGTACAAGCCTGCTCCTGGGAAGGAGAGGGCACTGGGACCTTTGTTTTGAGGGTTTTTAAAGGCTGGGAGTCTAGGGGAGTTCTTAGAGGAGGATCTCAATAAAATATTACTCAGCTTTATGCTGATGTACCAAAATGAGATGTTTTTCCCTTCATCTTTTTTTATTTGTATTTTTTATTGATTTCAGAGAGGGAGAGAGAAACATCAATGATGAGAGAGAATCATGGATGGGCTGCCTGTTGCATGCCTCCTACTGAGGATTGAGCCTCCAACCCGGGCATGTGTCCTTGACCGAAATCGAGCCCGGGACACTTAAGTCTGCAGGCCGACGCTCTAGCCACTGAGCCAAACTGGCTAGGGCTCTTCATCTGTTCTTGAGTGTGGTTTGCACAAATGGCACTAATTACATTGCTGCTAGCCGTCTCCCAGAGTAACGTGATTTAAGCTGTTTACCCTCTGGTTGGGGAGGAGAAGTGCAAACCATTTATTAAGTGCCCTTGGTTTAGAGAGGATAGCATTTACTAGATGACTGCAAACTGCTTGGTTAACTATGTCTCAGTTCCCCTGTTCCACTTGCCCCGGTTTACTAGCCACATCAAAGAGCAAAGACGGAAAGTTCCAGATTTAGAAACCTGCTTTCCAAAGGGAACCGAGCTGGAGAACCAGGACTTACAAAATAAATGTATGTCCTCCCCAGGGCGGGCCTTCTTAGTTGTAATTTTACACCAAGGCCCACACCCTGCCAGAAAGGGGAAAAAAAAAAGCAAAATACAAATGAAAATACTTGCTCTTCTTCCACCCCTTAGGGGAAGAGGTGCTGGTTCTCTCAGCAGCTCCCTCCCTGGAGAGGTGGGAGGGTCACCCTTTACCCCCAACCCCACTGCAAAAGTCCCTGGGCCATGTGGGTGGGGTCCTGGGAGAAAGCCCCTTCCGGCAAGAAGGGGGCTGGGTCAGCAGGCCTCACCCGAAGGGTTGGGCTAAGACAAGGGCACTTTGAAGGCCCAGGGACCCACCAGCCAGCCCTGCCCTGCGAGGAGGTGGGGCCTGTGGGAACGTGCTGCAGGGAGAAGACACAGACCTTCCCCCTTCTCCCACTCCCCCACTGCTGAGGTGGGGCTCAGAACGGGCTTGCTGCGGTTTCATCCATATTATCTCCTTTGATCCCACAACTGCAGTCAATGACCACTTCCCGGAGTCAGGCCCTGAGCTAAGCATCACATGTGCATGAGCGATCCTTTCAAATCTGGAGGACACTGTGAACTTGGTGCTCTTACTATCATCCCCATTTTACAAGTAGGGAAACTGAGGCTGCAAAAGAAAATCAAGTCACTTGCTCAGGGTCCCTTTGGTATTAGTGTCAGAGTCTGCATTCAAACCCTGGTCCAGAGGCCAGTTGTGAGTCTCTAAGCTCTTCAGTCCCTCAGAGCCCACAGCCCTGACTGCCAGAAACACAGTTTGCCTGGCAATGGTGGAGGAATGAAGGCGGTGAGCACCATTCACGGATGTCTGTGTGCTGTTCACTCAGCAGGGAGACTGGGGGAGACAGAGCCGGCTAAGGGCCTTGACTTCCTCCCTCTGGGCCTTCCCAGCCCAAGGTGGAACCCAGGGCCAGTGCCTGCCCCATACCTTCCCTGTCTTTCTGGAATCACACACACACACACACACACACACACACACACACACACACACACACACTAATTTGCAAGGGACTGGGCCCTCTCCCTCCCCCCAGTCTGACTTTGGCTTCTTTGGAAGATTTATGTGTGGGTCCGGCTTGTGTTTTTAAAGTGCAGACAAGTGCCACAGAGCACTTTTCTGCTAAAGAAAACCCTGTCTAGCCACTGCTCACCTGCAAACCAGTCTGCCTTCCAACTGGAACAGGCCTGGCCCTTTGTGGCCGGCTACGCAGCTGGACAAAGCCCTTTCCATCCTTATCTCGCCTACTCCCCGCTGCTGTGCTCTCCAGCCAGGGTTACTATGCTTCTTCTCAGAGGCTCAAGGACAGGGGCGGATTGTCTTCATCCCCAGGATCTCATGGAGGGAAGGCAGTTGTGACCACTCGCTGGCAGCTCTGCAAGGGTGAGTGACCTGCTCCCGTCACACAGTGCCCGGGTCCGAGCTCAGTGCCTGTCTTCTGACTCTAGCACCTGCCTGTTGCTCCTCTGATAGTCAAGGCTGCTTATGGCAGCACTGTTTCTACCAGCACAGATGCCCCTCGCTGGTGGGTCCCTCACGTGCACGCCGGCCTTGGCCTTGGCCTTGCTCCTCCGAGTGTGGTCCCACCAGCAGCTGGGGCAGCACCTGGGCTGTGCAGACTCTCGGGCATCGCCCAGACCTGCTCAATCAGAAGCTGTGGTTTAACAAGATCCTCAGGGTGATGGAGGGCTCGTTCAAGTGGTAACTTCTGTGTCTTTAAAAAGAATGCGATGGCATCTACTACCGGTTAATAATGGGGGATTTTGTCATCAAAGAAAACACAATAATTTCAAGAGAAACATCAAAAGTTCTTTATTCAAAGTAATGTCCATTGCTAGCTACACATTTCCCCCATCTTTAGGTAATTTTTGGATACCGTCCCAATAGAACTTTTCTTGTTTTGAGGCAAACCATTCAGAGACCCAATTTTCCACTTCTTCGTACATTTTGAAGTGCTACTCAGAAAGTGCGTGTGCCATCGATCAGAACAAGTGGTAATCTGAAGGAGCAAGGTCTGGTGAATATGGGGGGTGGGTTAATACTTCTCAGGCAAGATCTTTTAACGTGTCTTTAACTGGTTTTGAAATGTGTGATGGTGCGTCATCATGAAGCAAAATTACTTTGCTGTTTCTTCTGGCACATTCTGGTCGTTTCACAATCAAAGCGTGGTTCAAATTGATTACTTGTTGTCGGTAGTGATCAGCATTAACGGTTTCACCTGGTTTTAGAAGCTCATAATACACCACACCTTCCAGATCCCACCAAACGCAGAGCATTGTCTTCTTTCCAAAGCGATTAGGCCTTGCAGTCGATGTTGATGGTTGACCTGGATCAACCCATGATTTTGTGCATTTGGGATTCTCAAAATAAATCCACTTTTCATTGCCAGTCACAATTCGATGCAAAAAAGACTTTCTTTCATGCCGTTTAAGCAACATTTTACTGATGACTTTTCAGTTTTCCATTTGTCTTTCGTTCAGTTGATGTGGCACCCATTTTCCTTCCTTTAAAATCTTTCCCATTGCTTATAAACAATTGGAAATTGTTTGCTGAGCAACGTTTAATCTTTCTACAAGTTGTTTTTGAGTTTGATATGCATCTTCATCCAATAATGCTTGTAATTGTTGATCTTCAAACTTTTTCGGTTGACCTGGACGTTCTTTGTCTTTCACATCAAAATCATCACTTTTAAAGCATTTAAGCCAGTGTTCACGAGTATCTTGAGATGGAGCATGTTCACCATAAGCTTCCCAAAGCATACGATAATTTTTCCTTCGAAATAAAGTAATGAATTAAAACTTCCCGCAAATGCTCTTTCTTTGGCACAAAATTTGACATTTTTAAGCGTAAAAATATCTATGGCCGAAACCGGTTTGGCTCAGTGGATAGAGCGTCGGTCTGCGGACTGAAAGGTCCCAGGTTCGATTCCGGTCAAGGGCATGTACATTGGTTGCGGGCACGTCCCCAGTGGGGTATGTGCAAGAGGCAGCTGGTCGATGTTTCTCTCTCATCGACGTTTCTAACTCTCTATCCCTCTCCCTTCCTCTCTGTAAAAAATCAATAAAAAAAAAATCTATGATGTTAACACCTTCAGCAAATTTGACATATGAAGTTTTGAAGCTTGCTGTCAATACAACAAAATAGCATACATATCAAGTGGCATATATATCAACATACGTGTAACTCCATCTATTGAAAAAAATCCACATTATTAACTGGTACACTAGTACATAGACTGATGTGGAAAGATCTTGGAATTTATTGCTAAGTGTGTGTGTGGGGTGGGGGAAAGCAAATTACAGACCAACATGAATTTGTATGATCCAGTTTGTATGCACACGTTTAAAATACCAGTAACACTAACCTGCGTTAATACTGCACATGCACCAAGCTGACCGCCAGGCAGCCTACCAGGCGCCAGTCTAGGAGGGGGGCCCAGTCAGAACTGAACTAAACACGAGGTCAGTGTCTTAGGCTTCCACACAGGACGGACCCGTGAGCTGAGGCAAAGAGCATCCTCTGGGAGAAATTGGAACATCCCTTTCCCCAGCCCTGGGGGCAGCTCTGGCCAGTGCCACCAAGCCAGAGTCCAGCTCGGAGGCAATTCTCTTGGGTCTTTGGTCATGCCGGCTTCGTCCTCGGTCCCTGCTGCTCCAGGACTTAGCGTTTTGTTAGTGTGACACCCAATCCTATGCCCTTTATTTCAGCCCGAAAAAGCTTGAACAACTATGACTCCAGGACCATTCCAAAGAAGTTAAGAGGTCAGGTTTCATTCGGTGCATGTAATAAATCCGTTATTTTGAAAAGAAAGAAGAATGATATATTTTATTAACAGAAAACCAGTTTCTCCACAGCCTGCCTAAGTAAATTTTGAACAACTGTTTTTGCAATATCAGGTTGAGGGCATGCCAGATTATTAGCCTGCCCGGGGCACCTCAGAGCCTCGGTCTGGTTCTGTGTGTGGACGAGAAAACAAAGGAACCCTGCAAGGTTTATAGTAAACAGTGAAGCCGGCCAGTCACTAGGAGGCAGAATTATAAGAACTTTTACTTTCTACCTTAAGGACTTTTCTTTCTGCCTTAAACGTTTAATGCTGTTGAACACACACTGTTGGTGGGAATATAAAATGGCATACCCGCTATGGAAAGCAGTTCTTTAGAAAGTTAAACATATACCTACCATATGATCCAGCCAGTCCACTCCTAACTAATTACCCAAGGGAAATAAGGCATGTGTGTATAAAAGACTTGCACTTGGAGACTCACACCAGCTTGATTTGTAACTGCCCGAAACGGGTAATGACCCAGAGGCCCATGAGCAGGTGAATGGATGCACAAACCGGTACAGCCACACCGGGCACGAGTTAGTACCCAGCAGTAAAAAGGGAGGGCCTACTGAGACACCCAGCAACAGCTACACCTCAACATGATCATGCTGAGTGAACACAGCTAGACAGAAAGAGAATACATGCTGCCTGGCTCCATACGTACAACTCTAGGAAATGCAGACCAGAGTGAGAGAAAGCAGACCCTAGTGTACCTGGGGATGTCGAGGGTAGGGAGGGAAGGAGCACAAAAGGGTCTGAGGAAACTTTTTTAAAATATATATTTTTTATTGTTGATAGTATTCCAGATGTCTCCCATTTTCCCCTCCCTCCCTCCCCTCCTCCCAGCCCCTCCCCGCACCCAGGTCTTCACCACCCTAGTACTGCCTGTGTCCATGGGCTATGCATAGAAGTATACAAGTTCTTCGGTTTATCTCTTCTTGTCCCCCCTGAGGAAACTTTTTGGAGTGATTCTTATGTTCCCCATTTTTTTTTGTTTTAAAACAGAACATGATTATATTTAATACACAAGTTTGATACGACCAAAATGTTCCCCATTTTTATTGTAGTAATGGTTTCATGATTATGTGTGTGTGTGTGTGTGTGTGTGTGTGTGTGTGTAAAAATCAAATTATACACTTTAAATATATGCAGTCTACTGTAAGTCTATCATACCAGAAGGAAGGAAGGAAGGAAGGAAGGAAGGAAGGAAGGAAGGAAGGAAGGAAGGGAGGGAGGGAGGGAGGGAGGGAGGGAGGGAGGGAGGGAGGGAGGGAGGGAGGAAGGAAGGGAAGTCTGTTCTACTTCTATGGGTAGAAAAAAGCAATAAGGATAAATTCAAAAGCACACCCACACGAACATGTGTGCTCTTTGACGACATCACGTTTGTCTCCTAAACCTCCTAGTGTCCCCTTCTCACCACTGCAGAGAACAACTGCACCCAATGCGTTCTTTCACTCAGCTTATTTAGGAGTCTCTGCTTCTCTCTTTCCTCGTGGCCCCCACCCAGTGAACGAAGTGGGATCCTGCTGAAATGGAGTCAGATAAGGTTTCCTCACCACCCTTGCTCCACGGTGGCCCAGCCTCTCCCCACGGAGGTTACAGGCTGTGAGGAATGTGATGACATGTTTACTTTGGAGCAGACTTTGGCCAGTAAATACACTCTCAACTCGAACCAGAATCAGCCCCTGACAGAGATAGGCCCTTCCAAAATAGCTGGAGTCGGTCCTCCCTGCAAATGATCCGTGTGGGTCTTTAATAGTGTGTGTGTTGGGTGGGGGGGGGGGGGGGGGGGAGGGCAGTGTAACAGAGCCGTGTTCCTTGGTAACCCTGACGCCCAAACTGGAGAGCAGCTGGCTCCAGAAGCTCCTAGAGAAGTAACCTGAGAGCAAGCAGAACCTGGTTGGCCAAACTCATGGGGTCTGGGAGGGTCGCCGTTCTCCAAGGGTGACAGGTTTGGTTTTTCCTCTCACTTCTGGCGGCCTAGACAGTTGGCCAGTCGTGTGATCCCAAGTCGGTTAGGACCAGAGGGAGTGCGCTGCACCGGATAGCTTTTCAGAAGGCGAGCCTTCTCTAGCGCAGCACTAACACCGATGGTCAGAACCACCACCACCCCATGCACGGCCTTTGCCACACTGAATCCTCACCTACCTCTGTGAGGCGGCAACGGAGGCCCAGAGGGGTTAAGCACGCAGCCCGTTAGTAGGTCTGACTCCGAAGCCCCAGCTCTGGACCACAGCCCCGCACTCCTCCCAGGAAACCAGGGGGAGGCCAGGCATGGCACAGATTCCGGACTCAGGTCCAGGTTCGAATCCCCGTCCTGTCGTTGATGAGCTGCATAGGAATTGTAACCCTTCCACCCTCCCTAGGCGACTGGCTCCCTATCCTCCTTTTCTGCCTTATTTTTTGCTTGGCACATATCACCTAGATACAGAATGTAACTCATTTATCTTATTTACTTCCCGAGTAACTCATGGAGACACCACTGCCTGGAGCATGCCTGGCATAAGGCAGGTGCTCAGTAAGTATTTGATGTTGAAAGAAGGAACCCTTGCTTGAGGTTTTAGATGGGACTTCAGGTTCTGCTTCTCTTTAGTCTTGTAGCATTAAGTCATTCAACTTCCAGGAGCTTCGTTTTCCCCAGTGGTTGAAAAAGAGCAATAGTATTTGTGCTCCCCATGGCTCCCCAAGGGACAGGTAAGGCCACCCGTGAGAAAGAGTCACCTCCAAACACTCCGGGACCAGTTACTGAGCGTCTGCTCCATGGCAGCAGGGTGCCAGGCACTGGGGTTGGGGTGCAGACAGACATCAGGAAGCCCCCGCGACCTAGCTGAGTAGGCAGACGTGTCAACAAACACTTACAACCTGCTTGGGTCACAGCTCTGATCTGTAGTCATCATTTATCAAGCGAAGCACCTTGATTAATTGTCTCGTGTAACTATGTATTAGGTACCACCATCCGCCCCATTTTTTAGACAAGGAAACTGTTGTTAGGAGTTAGGGAACAATTATTCCACACCTCAGTATATACCCAAGAGAAATGAAAACATGTGCACACAGAAACTTGTATGCGAATGTTTATACAACATTATTCATATTAGCCAAAAGCAGAAATGACTCAAATGTCCATCAGTGGATGAACGGTTAAACAAAATGTGGTACATACACGCAATGGAACATTATTCAGCCATAAAGAGGAATGAAATACTGACACATGCTACAATTTGGATGAGCCTTGGAAACATGTTACGTGAAAGCCAGACACAAAAGATACATACTGTATGCTTATCTGATACGGCACAGCCACAGAGACAGAAAGTAGACTAGAGGCTACCAGGGGAGGGGGGAGGACAGCGAGCGACAGCTTAATGGGTACCAGGCGTTTGGGATGTGATGAAACAATTCTGAAACTCGGGGGAACTGCTTTCTGCCCAACATTGTGAATACATTAAATACCACTGAACTGTACACTTTAAAACGGTTCATTGTATGTTGTATGAATTTCACCTCAATGAAAAAGAAACGGGCTGGCATTGTACGTGGTGAAGGCTGGGCCAGGACCTGAACCCGCGCCGTGGCTCCGTCTGTGATCCTACAACTGCCATTCTTGGCTTCAGTGTTTTCAGTTTTGGAACTTCCACTTGCTGCTGCTGCTTCTTTTTTCTTTTAATATATTTTTATTGATTTCAGAGAGGAAAGGAGAGGGAGAGATAGAAACATCAATGATGAGAAATAATCAATGATGGGCTGCCTCCTGCACGCCCCACACTGTGGATCAAGCCCTCAACCCGGGCATGTGCCCTGACCGGGAATTGAACCATGACCTCCTGGTTCATAGGTCCATCCGTAACCACTGAGCAACACTGGCCAGACCACTTGCTTCTTTTTTATGGTTTTTTGTTATCTAATTTCCTGGACGTGTTCATCAGTTATTAGAGTCGCGCCTGAAGCCTGGGGTTTTATCAAAGAACCACCACCATGGCGGGGCCTGCGCTCCGATTTTTGTCCCTTAGACCTTGAGACACCAAAGCTCTGGAGCTTCTCGGCCCCTCTGCCGCCGCAACCAGCATGCCTGAGGGGAAAAGGAACTCCCAATTCCAGGCTTACTTCCCTGGGAGGGTCCACCTGGCACTCACTCACCTGCCAGAGCGCGAACAGGAAGACCGCCCGCCACCCACCCCGGCCGCTGCTCTTCGGCCGGCGTGGGCAAAGACTTCAAAGTAAAAAGCAAACAGGGACTTAGGTGCAATTGCAGTTTTCAGAGTTGTGTTGTTTATTTACTTATTTGGGGGAATGTTTCCCTCTAGTTCATTCCAAGAAATACGATACAATACAGCTTCTGAAGGGCATGAATGGCAAACACTGCCAGCTACTGAAAGGGCTTACTGTCCTAGGCGTGTTCCGTGTACTGAGTCACTTAGTCGTCAGAAAGAGCCCGCGGGCAGGTGCTGGCATCTCCACTGCCATGGCTGAAGGCACCAAGGTCCGGAGAGGAAGGACACTGGACACACACCACGGGCACCGTGGAGGAGTCACAGGCCCGGCCTGGCCACACCTTCTTCTTTGTGACCTAAGAGCAAGGTGGGAGTACGTTGAAGGAATCTGAGTGTCCAGGCCTCGGACGTAAGAAAGCTAGAAAAAATTTGCCAACACCAGCTAGCAGGTGGCTGAAGAGCAGCAAGCAATGTTTGGGGGGCAGAGCCTGAGCTGGGCCTGGTGGGCCCCAGCTTTGAGGACAGGTAACTTAACCTCTGTGGCCTCAGTGTCTTCATCTGTAAAATGGGACTGGTGAAAGCACACTTATCCTTCGGCTGTTTCTAGGACTCTAGCCCTCAACCCTGTTTCCTAGTTCTGCTCTTCCAGTGGAACCTGAATCTTCTCTGGTGGAAGGAGAAGGGGGCCGGAGGAAGGAGGTCGGGATTCAGCTGCTGGGCCGTGTGAACACCTGCCCTGAGCAGAGCCTCCTCCTTCTTTGGAAAGAGCCCAGATTTGGATGCCAGGCCCTGCAGCGGAGGATGGAGGGAGGGTGCTTTCCCAGGCCACTGAGGAATCCCTGCAGGTCCTACAGGGAAGTGGGGCCCTTACCACACATTCGCTCCCAAACTTGAAGGACTCTGGAGGGGGCCAGAGACCCCAAGGCTCACTCACACTCAACACGTGCTCCCTGAGCACACTTCCAGCCAGCAGGACCCCTGGTTGCCAGTGACAGAAACCCAGCGAAAACTCCTGAAGCAAAAAGGAGAATGATAGTCTCTGAAACCAGACAGCCCAAGGGGTGGCTCAGGCTTCCTGGATTCGGGAGCCTAGGGGACACCGTCCAGATCTGCCTCCCTCCACCCAGGCTCTGCCTTCCCCTCCGCTGGCTCCCTTCCGAGGCCCACCCCCCGCTGCTCCAAGCTGAGCTCCTCAGCAGCCCCTCCAGGGAAGAGCTCCTCTTTCCAGAACTTCCAGCAGAAGTCCAGGACTGGTGACCCTGACCCAGACCCACCGTCAGGGGGTGTGGGCCTCACACTGGCCAGCGCTGGACAGCACGCTCACCCTGCACGAGGGATGCGCCCAACCTCTTAGCTGCTGATAGGGGAAGACCTACGGGACAGATTGCTGAGCCCTTCGTCTGTGCCGGACACTGTCCCCAGTGCGTGGGTGTATGTAAACCCCACAGCACTCTGTGAGACGAGGTGAGTACCATGTGTTAGCCCCATCAGGCAGGTGAGGAAACTGGGCACAGAGAGGTCAAGTTACTTGCCCAGATCACACAGCTGGGAGATTGCCAGGCTGGGGCTTATCCCCACGCCTCACAGAGCCCACCCTCCTCACCCTGTACCACACAGCTTCCATCCTTTCCCCCTCACCCCCCTCCTTGGCGCAGCCTGAGTCATTCCAGTTCCTCCAATGATTGAGCTTTCTCTCACCTCCTGGCCTTTGAACTCCCACTCCCTCTCTTCTGCACCTGCCCTTTCCCTGTCTCCCAGTTACCTCCTACTCACCTCCCAGCTTGGGCCCGGCCAGCTCCTGCTCAGGTCGATCTCCCTGACCCTTCAGACTGGGCGGAGCCCTTCTCCATGATCACCCCCCGTCCCCCACCCCGCATCCCTGTGATGGGTTGCAAGTGCCCTCTGTTTGATGATGTCCCTGCCAGGGCTCAGCTCCAGGCCTCGGCACTGTTGTCAGGAACCACGCTGTACGGTGGGGACTCCCAGTGCTGTGAGGTGGGGACTGTTCATTTTACAGACTCAGAGCTGGGGCTTGACGGTCAAGGTCTGTCCGTGAGCCCACCCTCTAGCCAGCCTGAATTACTTTCGGTTCCTCAAACCGCTGTGCGAGCTCACCCCTGCCCTCTGCCCTCTGAGGCACAGATAGGTCAACTCACCTGGTCACACAGCTAGTTAGAGGTTGAACCACCTGGTTCAAGTGCAGGTCTCCCGGCGGGAGCCTTCACACATCACCCCTACTGTAGGCCGAACAGCGGCCCCTCAAGACGTCTACACGGAACTCGAGACTGTCAGCTTCTACAGCAAGCAGACTTTGTGATGTGACGAAGCTCGGGGTGGTGAGATGGGGAGATTATCCTGGACTATCCAAATGTAACCAGGTGCTGCTCTAACCCTGGGACCCCCCCACCCCCAGCCTCCTGATCTGTAGATGTGACCTCATCTGTCCCCTGAGAGCAGAAGAGAACTCGGTGTTACCTGTCAGCCTTCCTGCTCCAGGAAAACCTACCGTCAGGAGCCAGGCAGCCTGGGTCCGACTCCAGCTCTGCCACTCAGCAGCCGTGCGAAGGGGCCCGGGTCCATCTCAGCCACAGCTTTATCCCTGCACCTGGCACAGGGCCAGCCAAACAACAGAAAGAATAAAGAAAACAAGTGGACGGATGGTTTGATGGGTGGAGGGAGGGATGGGTGGGTGGGTGGGTGGGTAGATACATAGACGGATGATAGACAAACGAAGGATGGACACATGGAACGGATGAACAAACACGTGCCAGGCTGAAGGGCAACACTTTATCCCCCAGGCTGTGGGTAACCCTTCAGGCAGGCATCCCAAGTGAGTGACCTGAAGCATCTGCATCCTGGCCCTGCCCTGGGTGGGGTGTTTGCTCTACGCTTACTTCCGCGATGCAGTGAACTGCAAACACCCTCAATCCACAGAGACAGCTTAGAAAGTCAGACAGCCCTTACCTCCCCGACCAGGAAAAGAGCGGCAGGGTCTGGCTGCCCACCTATGGCTGGGTCAGGGTCCTCAAGACTGAGCTCCCCGAAAGCTCACAGCCTCCTCTTTTTATTTGCCTTTTATACTCTGTGGCAAAGCATTATACTCAAGTCTTCCATTCCTCTCGGGGATTTACAGCTTCCTGTGACCTCTTCTGAACGTCACCCTCCTGGAAAACAGCGTCCACCCAGTAGAGATCATATGCACTCTGCACTCGGTTTTTATTTGACGTATTACTTTTCATGATACGAGATAGTATTTATTTGAGTAACTGCTGGTGGCTGTGTCCAGGCCTTTGCTGTGCAATCGTGTAATTTACTTTACCATCCATCACGGTCAGACAACTGGGTGGTTTATACGTCTCAGTAGCCCAAGCAGCCCTGTGGTTGGGTGCAGAACAGTGCGGGCAGCGTGCTACCTTTGTGTAAAAAAGGTGGAGAAAAAAATATATATATATATTTGCCTGTCTGTGCATAAAACACCTCTGGAAGGAGTCTGAGAAAATGGTCATTTTCAAGGACACAGATGGGGGGAGGCTTTTCACCTGTTCCTTTGCCTTTTAAAAACGGAGCATAGATTTTTTTCTTTTCTAAGTTAATTAAATTAACATTTCAAACATTAAGGTTCCTCCCGGAGGTGGAGCCTAGTTCCCGCCCTCCCCACTTGGGGGTGGCTTGGATTTATTGTCTCACTTGCAAAGGGTAGAGTTTGGCAAGCGAAAAACAGTAACTTCACAGCATGGCAGGGAAGCAAAGCAGACACCACCTCAACCACAACTCAGTGAGCCTCCCCGGGCGTGTCCTGTGCGTGTCACAGATGTGATAAGGGCGTTTTCTCTAAGACCTGTAATCCGGTTTTATTAGGAGAAAGCCACCAAATTAACCCCGATTGGACAGCCTACAGCATACCTGACAGTCCTCCTCAAGGCTGCCCAGGAGGAACGGTCAGATTAGAGGTGAG
The DNA here is from genome assembly GCF_951640355.1 of Cnephaeus nilssonii. Taxonomy (NCBI): domain Eukaryota; kingdom Metazoa; phylum Chordata; class Mammalia; order Chiroptera; family Vespertilionidae; genus Cnephaeus; species Cnephaeus nilssonii. Next base: position 45,538,243 of record NC_137088.1, on the reverse strand, counting down.
ACGTCACAACTAAATGCCATGTGCTTCCCTCGACTGAGTCTTGGAACAGAAAGAGGACATTAGCGGCAAGACAGGTGAAACCCAAACCCAGGAGGGAGATTAGTGCCCAGCGATGTGCCGATGTCAGCTCCTCGGTTTGACAGATACGCTACGATAATGCAAATGTGAATAATGGGGACCCTGGGGGGGGGGGGGCAGCTCTCCACGTCACCGTCACAGCTTTCCTGTAAATCTGAGGCGGTTCCACAATAAAAAGTTCACTTAAAAAAAAGGTGTCTGCCCTGGTGGGTTTTCTCAGAGGTTAGAGCGTCAGCCTGCAGACGGAGAGTCCCGGGCTTGATTCTAGTCAAGGGCATGACCTCGGTTGCAGGCTCCATCTGTGGCCCCAGTCAGGGAGCGTGCGGGAGGCAACCGGTTGATGTGTCTCTTTCACTTCGATGTTTCTGTTCCCCCCGCTCCACTCTCTCTAAAAATCACTGGAGCCCGGGCGGCGTGGCTCAGTGGTTGAGCGACCATCTATGAACCCAGAGGTCTCGGTTAGATTCCCGGTTGCGGGGTTGATCCCCGTTGTGCCGGGCGTGCAGAAGGCAGCCGATCCATGATTCCCTCTCATCATTGATGTTTCTCTCTCTCTCTCTCCCTTCCTCTCTGAAATCAATAAAAAGAAAAAAAAATCAATGGAAAAGGTGTCCTCAGGTGAGGATTAACAGGAAAACAAACACAAAAAGGTTCCCCAAGTTTTCATGAGGAATAAAACAAAACAGCAGCCCTCCTATAAACCTTTGGAATAAACGTTTTCCTTTGGTCAGTGGCTCAGAAGCGCTGGGTGCGATGAGTCAGGGACGGGTGCGGACACTCCCGGGCATTCCTCGGCCGGCCGGTGGGCCTGGTGTTTGTCCGGGGCTGGGTGAGGCTGCCTCAGCGTGAGAAATGGCTGTGACGCCAGGAAGAACGTCAATTCCCTGAGGTTTGCATCACTGGTGCGCTCACTCTAGGAGGTGTCAGGGTTCTTTTTGGAGGAAATGGCTCAGACCCAGGGGGTCTAGAAGCCAGAGTTTTGGTGCCACCTTTGCTCCTGGCCAGCAAGGTGCCCGCTGGGGTGGGGCGTTTCCAGATCTCAGTTTGTCTGACTGTAAAGCGGGAGGGTAACTTCTCTCTCATAAAGAACATGTGAAAGCACTTGGCCAAGGTATGATCAGTTCAAACATGAAACCTCAAACTTTTCTCTCGTGGGCCTAAGGGCAGGATAGAAGGTGAGAGGTTGAAGGTCAGGGGCGGGAATAGCCCAAAACAGCCGTCCTCAAATATGATTTCGGAGTGGGTGTGGGGGGGAGGTGAATCTTGGGCTTTCGCTTAAAATTTTGAAAACTTGATGTTCCAGTCCACGCGGGGCATGCACGAAGGGCCAGGTCAGCTTCCGGCCTGGGCCCCGGCTGGACAGGGTCCGGTGCTTGGAAGGGCCCAGCGTTGATCTCACGCCCTGTTGTCAACGTCTTGCCCCAGGACCCACATCTTCCTTTCCCACCAGGACCCGTAGCCAGTCCTGCGAATGGCACTCAGGGTGTGGACGTGCGAGGCTGAGGGTGACGGGGGTTTGCAGGGCAAGGAGGACGGAGTGGCTAGCGGGGCAGAGAGGAAGCCGAAGCTGAGCCTCAGGAGAGCAGTTCCCAGGGAAGGAGTAGACCGGGAGGCAGGACTTTCAGGAAGTCTGGCCACATTAGGAAACATGCCCTTTAAATTCCTAAGAAGCCATCAGCAACCCCTCCACGTCGGAGGAGGGGGTGGATTTGGTTTGGAGGGACAGTGTGTCCACATCCTGCCGGGAGGAATGCTGGAAGCACGTCTTGGGTGTGCCCCGGCTGCCGGCTGCCATGTTGGGTGTGTTCACCCTGAGAGAACAAACCAATAAAGTGGGGCTAAAGGGCCCACCCTCTCTCCCTGATCCCTGTCCCAGGCTGAGTCCAAGCAGCGGGTCTGTTATTTCCTTAAGTCTCCATATCCTGGGATTTTGAGGGGCAGGAACTACAGTTTCTAGTTGACAGTGCAAGTCCGTTGGGTCTCTGAGGAAGGGAAATCTGGCTACAGAGAAGGAGAGAGCTCAGGTCCTGCCTGGGCCTCACTCAGCCTTTGCTTCGTGCCTGAATTCCACTTGGAGGCTGGCCAGTCCCCTCACCTGCCCTGACTTTATCCCTGGCCCTGCCCCTGGCTGAGGTCCCACAGGGCCCTGCCCAGCCCCACCTCCACACCTTTGCCCCCACCTGAAGCTGCACCCCTCCCAGCACAGGCACCGGTCCTCGGGGAGGCCAGGCCGCCCCTCCTGCAGGCCTTTCAGGCTTCTCGGTTCCGCTCTCTGCACACTCACAGCGCGCTGGATGCTGGCGCGGTACCTGCCAGTCGGTCTCAGGTCTGTTGGTTTCCTGAGGGTTTATGTATCTGATGCCCACTTCTCCCACAGCCCCCATAAAAGTTCAGCGATGGCCCTGAAGTACAACTTAGCAGATGGCTCAGAGTGTGGGCTCTGAAGTCAGAGAGACCTGAGTTCAAATCCTGACTAGACAGTGTGACCTTGGACACCTTACCCAGAATTCCTGAGCCTCAGCTGTAAGATGAGAGCGGTGTCCTGGGTTCATCGAGAGAACAGTGGCTGCCGACGCTGTCATTGTTATGACTGGGTATGGACAAGGGGACTCTAACAGACCCAAAGATGGTAATGGCCAACACAGACTTACGTTCCGGGCAGTGTTCTAAGAGCTTTATGTAGGAGTCAACGCTGTGAGGCTGATATTATTATTTCCTCCGTTTTTCAGAGGGAGAACAGATCCACAAATTATTAAGTGTTTTGCCCGGCATTAAAGTTAATGACAGGGAGCTGGGATTTTGAACCCAGGCACCCATTAGCTACACTAGTCCTCCACCACCACACAGCCCCTCCCTACCACCCCCAGCCTGGGCTGGGCCACTGCCAGCCCCTTCTGACCTAATTCTGGGAGGCCCTGCTACCTAAGGAAAAAACACTTTGTCTTCAAAATGTTAGCGTTCCAGGTAGCTAATATATACTGAGCAAAAACCATGCCCCAGGAACTACGCAAAAGATGGAAGTATCTCATTTAATCCTCAAAGCAACCCTGAGTTAGAGGCCGTTGTTAGATACCACCAGTTCACAGAGGGGACTGAGCTCAGCCAGTTTCAATAACTTGCTCAGGGTCACAGAGTAGAATGTGGCAGAATGGGGACTCGAACCCAGGTGTGTGCTGCTCTCCTCCCCAAATGGAGGCAGACAGGTCCTTGGGGCCCACTGGACTCTCCTTCTGTCTGGAAGTCAGGCCCCAAATCACAGCAGCCGACTTTGGGAGGCTGCAAGGGAGCTGGCCCACCACGCCCTGGCTCCAAGAATGTGATTAGGTCAGGGTGAGCCGCCCCCTCCAGCTCCTCCTACTTCCCCAGCCTCCCCTCCCCGTCCCCACCTCCCACCCCCCAGACTAGCAGAGGCAAACTCTAGGCCCTGGTTTCCAAAGAGCCGGTTTTCCTGGAAGGCAGGACAGGGAGAGGGCAGGTTAACTTCCCAGTAAACAGCTGAGGGTGAGTCAGCCGGGCCTGGATAGGTGGTGTTCTGCCTCCAGACAGGGGGCTGGACCAGATGACGCCAGGAGACCCGCCCCTCCTGGCCTGGCCACCTTGAGGCCTGACAGAGGCGGGTGGTGGGGCATCATCTCAATGTTTGGGGCCTGAGCACCCCGCAGTTTGGGGTTTCTGCAGATTTCTCATGGCTAGTCTGCTTCCATCGCTATCCCAAGTCCCCCCAGCTGAATACCGTGTTCTACAGACAACTTCATTTGATTGGGTGTTTCATTTAAAAGGACAAATTGTTCGGAGGTGGATAGTGGTGATGGTTGCACAACAATGTGAACATACTTAATGCCACTGAACTACACTCAGGAAAGGTTAGAGGAGTAAATTTTAAAAAGACAAAAAAACAAGACAAAATAAAAGTACTTACTAGAGATAGGTCAGCAGTTTTGCTCTGAGCTTCCTAGCAAGCAAGGCAAAGAAGGAAACTTTTTGTTTATTCCTTTAACACATACTTATTGGGTGTTTATTATGTTCCCGGCACTGGACTAGGATACAGTAGAGAACGAGACAAATATGGTCCTGCTCTATTGGGATTTATATTTTAGTGAGAGGGAGACAGATAATAAATCCTCAGGAGTCTAGACAGTGGTTCATGCTAAGAAGAACAAAAAACACTGACAACAGACTTGGTGGGGCTGGCTTAGCAGGGATGATTAGGGAAGTTGATGAGACATACAGTGGTTTGAATTGTGGCTCCAAAACATATGTCCCTCGGCAATCGCAGAATGTGACCTTATTTGGAATAAGGGTTATTATAGAGGTAATTAAGGTAAAGACCTCAAGATGATATGCTTCTAGATGAGGGTGGGCCCTAAATCCAACAGTAAATACCCTTTTTTAAAAAAATAAGTTATTGATTTTAGAGAGAGAAGAAGGTGGAATGAGAGAGAGAGAGAGAGAGAGAGAGAGAGAGAGAGAGAGAGAGAGAGAAACATCAATTTGTAGTTCCACTTATTTATGCATTCATGGTTAATTCTTGTAAGTGCCCTGACTGGGGATTGAACCCACAACCTTGGCATATCAGGACAATGCTCTAACTAACTGAGCTGTCTGACCAGGGCCTAAATATCCTTTTAAGAGAAAAGAAGACCCAAAACACAGAGAAGAGGGCCTAGTAAAGAAGACGGAGCAGAGACCTGAATTCTGAAGCCCAAAACAAGGAGCACTCCAGGTTGCCCGCAGCCACCAGCAGTGAGAAGGGGCATGGAATGAATTGTCCCTTCGAGCCACCAGAAGAAACCAACCAAGCTGACACCTGAATTTTGAACTTCTGGTCTTCAGAACTGTGAGATATTTCTATTGCTTTAAGCGGCCAAGTTTGTGATCATTTGTGATGGCAGCGCTAGGAAATTAGCACAAGACCTGCATGATGAGAAGAAGCCAGCCGTGGAAGACCTGGTTACGGTCTTCCAGGCAGAGGGAACAGCACCTGCAAAGACCCAGAGCCACGATTCATTTCATCAGCGGTTCTCAGCCCTGGCTGTGCATTAGGATCATCAGGGACCTTAGAAGAAACTTCTGAAGAACAAGTAAAACAGAATCTCTGGAGAAGGGGGCCCAGGCAATAGTGTTTTTTAAAAGCTCCCCAGACAATTTTAACTTGCAGCCAGGGATCTACCACTGAGTGCCATGATTCACAATCTTCACAAGGCAAAATAAATTCACAAAAACAAACTATTAAAATAAAGTATGGAAGCAATCCTGGTGCCCTGGCACCCCTGGAGAGCTCTGCCCAGACCCCCGCTGTCCTTCCTGACAGGGTTATATCGCTGGAAGGGGAGAAACGAAGAACGAAGGAGCAGGAAATTCTGTTTGGCACCGAGTGGTCCCATATGCCACCACCCGTACCACCTCAGTGTCCGAGGCCCGGCTTTCAGCTGCCAGCACCAGCTTTCTCCAAGTTGGCAGGGCCCACCTTGTGCCACACAGCAGCTTGCCGTGCCCCCTCTGTCCCAGCACCTCCAGGGACTGACAGGCACGGCCCAGACCTGCTCCAGCTCCCCGGTTCCTCAGCCCACCTGCTCCACACCATTCCCAGGGTTATGGTCCCGAGCCCCAGTCCCCCACAGTGATAACCTGCCCTTTAACACGCCGGGGATCAGCTGCTTTCTCCCTGCCCCACTTCCCCACCCCCTGCTTATGCTTCCTGCAATGCCTCATCTAAGGTCTGCTCCCGGGATCATCTCCACCAGGGGCGATCTGGTCCCCAGGGACGTCAGGCAAGGTCCACGGACATTCTGGATTGCTACAGTGAAGAAGGGGGAGATGCTACTGGTCTCTAGAGGCCGGGGCCAGACACAGTGCTGCACTCCCACAACGCACAGCGCAGTCCCCGACAACAGGAGGTACCTGGCATACATGTCACTAGTGCTGAGGTTGAAACGCCCTGACTAAGCTGAGACACTGAGTGGCTCTCCTTGGCGATAACCCTCTGGCATCCTTGGCCTGACAAGAATGGCCCAGCATCGCCTGGGGATGGACAGCCCGATGGGTGGGGAGCTAGCTCCCGAGATCCCCTGGGCTTTGCCTGCCTTCCCCTGGGCCCCCTACACCTCCCGCCCATTTGGCTTGGTTCTGCTGCTCTGCTGTCCCGGCCCCACAATGAGATCCAGTGCAAGGACGGCGGGCCTGCCAGGCACGGCCCTGCCAATCCAAAATCCCCGTCCCGGACCATGGTGATTTGTTCAAACAGGGAAGTATGTGACTCAAGAGACGCTGATCAAAATTTTCTCTGGGTCTTTTCTGCCAGAGACTCTCTTTCCCCTGGGGCCGGCGAGCAGGCCGGACGTGAGCCAGGGGTGTCGGGCGCGCAGGCGTGCAGAGAGCCACGTCAGGCCTGACGGATAAATGCGGGGAGGACAGAGTCCTGACGACAAATAGATGAATCAGATCCTTCCCTTTTTAGGAATGGCCTTTCTGTCTTGATTAATGGGGCCCCGATTCTGCCGCTCGGTTGGGAATTTCCTGTTCTTTTATCTCCTTCTCAGGCACCACACCTCCTCCCCTTTCCGAGAGCCTAGACCAGGAGCCACCCAACTGGTCATCGATGAACGCAAGTTACTCACCCGCTGTCTGGCCCTCGGAGAACACCTGGCCGGCACCTCACAGGGACGAGGGAGTAGCAGCTGGGAAAGCATCTCGTCCGCTGTCCACCGTGGCCGGGTCCCCTGGGCGGCGGTCTGGCTGGGCCCTTAGGGCCTGATGTAAGCTATGGGTAGTCCCCAAACCTCCTGATGCCACCCCTGCCCTGCCTAGCATCTCCATTGGGGTTTTTCAAGGGAGTTTTCTATGAATTTGGAGTGGGCTTGAATCCTGGACCTGTTGCTTCCTGGATGAGCAAATCTGAGCAATGCACGTCTATTCCCTGAGCCTGTTTCCTCGTCTGTAAGGTGTGGACAGTGATATCCGCCCCCCAGGGTTGTTACTGGGGTGAAGATGACAGGAGACAGTGCAGGCAAAACCCTTAGTTTCATTGAGGAAACAGTCAACACTTTCGGGGAATAATATTCTGGAAATATTTTCTGCTTGAAAAATAAAGAGGAGACGCCCTGGGCCACCCATCCCGTCCTGATCCTGGAGGCAGAGGCAAGGAATCCCCTCCGTGGCTGCGGAGGAGGTGGGTGTGGAGGTCAGACACACTCCCACTGGGGACCTCCCTCCCCCGGCCCGTTGGTGCTCGGCGGTGCAGGGCCTAGCGTTTGCAGGCTCTCCCCACCCTGGGCACACCCAGGCCCCCACCCCCGTGAGTCAGCCCCACTCCTTAAGGCAGAGCAAAACCCACAAGTCACTTCCTGGCTGCCCCAAACAAAGGCCTGGAATCCAGTGCCGGAACTGACCCCTTATCACTCCGCAGGCCTGATAAGAGCGCAGGAGGGTCTGAGTCAGCCAGGAGAACTGGCTGTTTCACCACTCGCCCTGGCCTCGGGCCTGCTCCAGCGCACCGAGGGCTCCGGGCTCCCAGCCCTCTGCTCCTCCCGCTCTCTGCAGGCCTCCTGGCCGGCAGGTCCACCACTCAGCCCTCGGGCATCATCTCCAGAAGAAACCTGCTGCAGCCTCTCTGGGAGGAGGAGCCGCCAAGCAGTGGAGTGCTCCCTGGAGTTTATCAGCTTGAGGCCTCTGTGGGCCCAGGGAGGGGGCAGGGGACAGGAACAGTGTGAGGTAGGAAGGGAAAGGTGACAGGAGGGGCAGGCCGCGCCCTCCTGCTGGAGCACTCTCCGGGGAGCTGGGCTCAGCCTCCTCAGTGGCCCCAGCCTCCCACCAGTCCCACTCTGGTCTGACCCTCCTCCACCCAGCAGCTGAACCACCCTCTTTTGCCACATCTGCTTGTCCCCTCTGCCCAGAACCTGCTGTAGCTCCCCACTGCCCTAGGGGAGAGGCCAGCTTTTCTTCTGACTCTCAGGGCTCCTTCCTGCCACGCTCACACGGAGGTACTCAGTTCCCGCAAAGGCACTTCTCACTCTTCTGGGTTCCGGCTGCCTGACCCTGGGGGTGGGCGTGTAGGAACTTTCTGGGTGAATGGGAGGAGGTTTGAGGGAAGGCTTCCTGGAGGAGGTGGCCTTTGAACAGTGGCATTTTGGCATCTGACAACAATGAGAGAGGCAGAAGGAGAGGAAGGCAAGTGACTCCCAAACAAGCCAACAACCAATTCACCCAGCTTCTCCCTGAGCAGGGAGCCTGGCCCAGACACTGATCAGCTCTGTGGCCTTGTACAAGCGCCTCTTTATCTCTGATCTTCTCTGTAAACCGGGCTGAGGCCACCTGTCGGGGCTGCGAGGGGGGAGGAAAGCCTAGCCGGCCGCGTGAACCAGTGCCCAGGAGGTGCTTGGGCCCCTTGGTCTGAGGGGTTTTCTCCGGGGCAGTCTCCTGGTTGCTTCTCTGGTCCCGGTCCAGGGAAGGAGCCAGGGGTCGGGGGCACGAGGCCAGGCCAATCCGGATTTTCCAATTGTTCCCGGCTGTGTGTCTGCTCCAGGGGCTGGCGGGAGGAAATGCTCCGCACAAAGGCAGGAAGGCAGAGGTGCTCTGTGGCAAAGGCAAAGGCACAGCCCGAGGTTCTGCAGCACAGAGGGCTGGGCAGGGCCAGCACCTCTCACCCCTCCGAGGGCATCCACTCGGGGTGTCACCGAGGGGGAAACAGACCCAGACAGTTTGGACCCGCCCCGGGTCACATAAAGGCTTCCAATTCAGCGCCCCCTCCACGCTTCTTCAAGTTCACGACCATTGACTGAACACTTTCTATCAAGCTCCTGGAAGATGGTAATCCCTCACCAATTGTGGTTTTAAGAGGGTTCCCTTTTAGATGTACGCCTTTAAGCAGCTTTCTCGAAGAGGCATTTACATGCCATACAACTCACCCACAGCAGGCATACTGTTCGATGCGTGAATTTCCACAGCAGCTCAACCACCGACACAAACCGTATTCAAACGCTTCCATCACGCTGTTTGCTCATCTGCAGACAACCCCACGCCAGCCCCAGGCAACCACAGGTCTGCTTTCTGTCTCTGTAATTTTGTCTTTTCTAGAAATCTCCACCTTCTTAAAAAAAAAAGTCAAAAAACCCAAGAAGAACGCTGCTGTCCTCAGACCTGGAAAGGGGAAGGCGACTGAGGGCAAAAAAGATGTCTCCGAGAAGGGCCTAGAGTTCGGGGCCCGGCCCCTCCTGCTTCAACTCCCAGATGAACAAACTTAGGGTCAGAGAGGCGTGGGGTGTGGCTCAGTCTTTTCGACCCAAGCCTTCATCCCAGACGCCAATGACCGTGGCAGCAGCGGGGGTACTACGCAGGGCCTGGCTTGGCCACACCGGCCGCCCACCGAGGACGACAGGTCTGGATGCAGGAGGCCCTGGCTTCCCCGGGTCCAGTGCGTGAGGAGCTCACGAGGTGCGGACAGGCCCTGCCCTGCCAGCTTGGATGGCGAAGGCCGGGCCTGGCGTCTGCCTAGGCCTCCACCCCACCCTGCTGGGCCCCGGGAGGCGGTCCTCTCGGGCCAGCCGGTCCTAGTACTAGCTGGAAAGGCCCTGGTCCCAGCGTCTGCCTCTGGCCCTGGTAGCTCTCCATGGGTTATGAGTGTCCGAAAGGAAACTGCCAGCTGCACGGACAGCGAATGACGGGAAATCACCTTCCACGCTGGACGCAGCGCGAGCAGCCAAGAGAGCTCATTCATTCACAAGAGCAGGGCAGGTTTGGAAGCAAGGCTGGGGCTGGGGGCCTCGGCCTACAAATCGCCTGGGCAGGTGGATCGCCGAGGCCTCCTCCATCCTAATCAGGAGCTCGCTGTGTTTTCTGGAGACTGAAGCAGACTATACTTCTTTTTTCTGCCAGGCCCAGGCCCAGGAGGGAGGGGGAACTTTCCGGTACTTCCAGTAGGACGGCCTTTCTCACCCAAAAGGAGCAAAGCTGTGAGCCTGTGAGTGGGCGTGCCTAGGCCAGTAACAGTGCACATGTATTCAGAGCTTCATACGTGCCGTTCTGCGTGCTCTCCTGTGGAGTGTGTGCCACGGTGGCCCGTATTTCACAGATGGGGAAACTGAGGCCCAGGGAGTTGAAGAAAAGCGAGGAGTCACAGACAGCGGGGCGTGCAGCTGGGAGCTGGGCCCTGGAAGTTGGCTCCCTTTGTGCCCCGTGCAGTGCTGACTTCTGCCATGGAGATGCCCTGCCTTCCCCTGAGCCTTGTCAATAGGCCAACGCTCAACCCTAGGACACCAGAGACCCATCAGAGTTGACACCCCAGGCACGGCGGCCCTGTGGAGCCGGGGTCTGCGATGCTGAGTAATGAGAAATGAATTTGGTAATTGTTACAAGTTGAACTGTGTCACCCAAAAGATGTTCAAGTCCTAACACCCCCCCCCCCACCTGTGACTGTGACCTTATTTGGAAAGTAGGCTCTTGCTAATGTAATCAAGTTAAAATGAGGTCATACTGGATTAGGATGGCTCTAAATCCGAAGACTGCTGTCCTTATAAGGAGAGGACGATTGGGAAACTACAGATACACACTCGAGGAGGAAGGCCACGTGACTACAGAGGCGGAGGCTGGAGTGCAGTGTCTACAAGCCAAGGAACGTCCAGGATTGACAGCGACTCCCAGCAGCTGGGAGGGGGCGGGCAGCGTCTCCCTCGGAGCCTCCGCGAGGAACCAACCCTGCCTACACCTCGATTCCGAACGTGTGGTTTTAGGACACGTGAGAGAACACATTTCTGTTGCTGAAGAGTCACCCAGTTGGGGGGCATCTGTTGTGGCAGCCCAGGCAAACGTTCCCCCCGCAAACCTCTTCCTCCAGCCTTGTCATTCTGCTGGTTCCCTCATGGATGAGTTACACAAACTTTGACATGTGGTCACTACATACTTGTATAAGTATCCTTTTGAAAATTATACTTTGCCATAGCCTGGGCCCCGAGCTGTTACGTCAGCTCACTCCGTCCGTCCACTGTCTGATAGGCAGTGTCCCCATGTCCGGGCCTCTGTCCCAGGCACTGGGACAATCAGGCCAAGCCCCCAGCGCCCATGGCTGGCAGCCCACTGAGACGGTGGCGGGAGTAAAACAGCCCTCTCCGCCGTGGTGGGTCCGTTCTCAGCAGCCGGATGGCAGGTCAGCCTGGCTACCGGAGGCTGAGAGGTGGAGGGCCCGGGGAGGATCACTTCAACCTCGCCACGTCTGAGGAGAGGGGCGGGGAAGACACGGAGCCCGTGCTGGGGCCGGAGGTGCTGGGGCCGGGGCTCAGTGACAGCAGGAGACGGCCAAACAGCCCACTGAGGACAGTGAGGTCATTTTGAGTTTGACTCGCTCTGGTTAGCAGAGAAGAGTTTGCAAGGAGGAAGTCAGCTCCCCGGAACCAGAAACAAGGGGGTGCACAGGTGGGCCTGGGAGCGGGGTGCCTTCTCCTTGATGCTGGGGCTTCAGGAGCTAACTGGGGCCCCCTCTCAGGGCCCCTTCCAAGCTCAGGCCGGTGATGGGATGCGGTGGGGCAGCGGGCAGGTTTGAGTCTCATCTCCCTCATTTACTCACCGTGTGAGCAGGAACAAGAATCTGGCCAGCAGGTCCCTTATTTGGAAAAGGACCGCCTTTCCCCCTAGTTCCCAGGAGGCCTTGATGGACTCAGACACAAGAACACACCTAGCTCAGGGCCTGGAATCACCTGCCATCTAAATGCTAAAAACAGTAACATGAAGTCATCCTCAAATACTCACTAGGCTTTTTTTTTTTTTTCAGGAAATCACTCTGAACAGGAGGGTGGGAGATAAAAGCAAATTTTTTTCCAAAAATGGAAAATATCTTTTCATGTGCATGCCACTAATTCTAAGATGCACATTTTTTTTCATATTTTAACATCTCAAAAACATCTCAGTTGGTAAGACGGGCCTTACTAATTTGTGACATGTAGTTTAATGGGGAGCAGTTTGCCTCCACGGGAGTGTATAAAACGATGGTCTCATTCAATCGATGGCATCTTAGACTTATGAAATGTGGTCTAAAATGGATACACACTCATTGTATAAAGTCCAGACACACAGAAGTATACAAAGTAAGGGTTCTGAATTCCAGGACACCAGCACCCCGAAGACAGCCCGCACTGTGTGAAGGGCGCATTTGTTTTCATTCCCTTTAATTGCCCAGAAAATCTCCGAGACCAGCCATCCACACCTCCTCCAGGGCACCAGAGCCCCAGGAACGCTCCTCTAAAGACGGCAACACGTTACAAGTTTGGATTTCGTGATCAGACACCTTCCCCAGTGGCACCCCCCCATGTGGCTGGCGCTGCCCCGATGCCCGGCTCTGCCTGCATAGCTGTGCCCTGTGCCCACCAGGTGTGGCGCTGAGGGAGCCGATGACTTCAGCCTTAAAAAAAGGTGTGTGCAGTACGGTCTGTAGTTTTACCACTTGCAAGCGACAAAGATCAGGGAGGTGTGGGGCCCAAAGAGGGAAAACTGGGAAAGCAGAAACGTGTGTCCTATGCAAAGAAAGGCCTTTTTACCCGTGACATGATCACCGAGGAGCCCTCACGCTCAGCTCGGTGCCAACTTAGCCAAACAGGGAAGGAGGAGGCACATGATTTCATCAGAGGCACAGGTTGGCTCTGATGAACAGGTAGCGGCTGAAAGGGAAAGTGACTTGTCCAAGGTCATTGGACTAGTGATCCGCAGAACCAGCCTGGAAACCAGTCTAGTCTCTGGGCAAGCGAATCCAGGGCTCTTCCCGCCACACCACGTCCTCCGGGGACGCCCCCCCCCCCCCCCCCCCACCTAAGCAGTGCACAAAGTCTGCTTTGCTCTGAGTCTACCTCCCCAGCCTTCTGTGGGTCACAACTTCAACAGGAGACTGAAATGAGAGGCAAGGGGAAGGAGGCGGGAAACTCACCAGCGGGAGGTGGGGGGCAGGGGCGGGGAGGGGGTCAGGGACTATGAATGAGACTTCTGTTTGCCTGCCCTGTGCGCCTGGAATTTTGTATAAAAACAATGAACTAGAAGGAGGTGAAAGCATGTTCCCCAAAGCAAGGCCACCCCCCACCCCCACCCCCACCCTGCTTTATAAAAGACCTGCTTTGTTTCAAGCAAAGCAAAGGAGAAGCTGGGGAATACGCTGAGATTTGGGGGAGTTCAGGTGTTTGGGGTGGAGGAGGCAGCTATCTGGAAACTCAGGAGCCAAACCCAAGCCTGGGATTTCAGACTCAACCATCTTCCTAACTGCTCTCGCACTGGTGCGGTGCTTTACACAGACTTGCAAAATGCTTTCTCCGACATTTTCTCAACAGAGTGAGAGCTGTGGGGGCCGGGGGGGCCAAGGGGCATGACTCCTTCAGCCTTCTCTCTTGCTGTCTGGGTGGCTATGGTCCCCGTCCTGGGCGTCTGACAGACCGGCTGGGGCCCTGGCTTCTGCGCCTGCTCGCCTCAGTACCTTGTGCACGGTAATGGCTCATGGTACCAGCGGCAGAGGGAGAAGGATGGTGGCTGCCAGGCAGGGTGGCTGTGAGGGCTGAATGAGCTCCCGGGGAGGGGCTCTGGCTTAGGGCAAGACCTCAGTGCAGGGCGACCATGAGCTAGTGAGAGGTTTACAGTTAGGCTGGGCGTGTGGTCTAGCCTGGAAGCATCTGGGTGAGTCACCTGGACGTCAGTCCCGTCCCGAGAAACAGGGTGTGTCGGGGGGAGCATCATGCCAGGCAGTGGACTGAGTGACGTTCCACGTGGGGAGGGGCCCTCAGAGTTGGGGGAGCTGGTTGGCAGAGTCGGAGGAGCCGTGCAGCTTTCATTTTATCTACAACACACAAGTACTGAGATCTGCTGAGGGTCCCACTACATCACTCCTCTCTCTCAACCCTCCAGAGTCCTCGTCTCACTCAGGGGAACAGTCGAAATCCTTACAATGGCCTATAGGGCCTGATGCAGCCTCTCTGACCTCTATTCCTACCACTCGCTTCCTTACTCACTCCGCCCTGGCCGCCCTGGCCTCCAGGCTTGCCCTCAAACATGACAAGATGCTCCTGCCTCAGGGCCCTTGCACATGCTGTTCCCTCTGCCAGATGTGTCCTTCCCTCAGCTCCCTCATTTCCTTCAGACTTCTGCTCAAATGTCACCTTCTCAAAGAGGCCTGCTTTGGCCACCTTCTATAAATAGCAACCTGCCACTGGTGTCCTTGTTTGCTGTTTCATGCCAAATTTTCCTCCAGATCACTTATCAGACCTGACATACTTCATAAGATATGCAGGCTTGTTATCTCTCTCCCCCGCTAGAATGCAAGTTCTCTGAGGGCAGAGGTTTTTAGTTAGCTTGCTAGGACTTACACCTGGGAGGCAATGGGTGCTCAGAAAAAGATATGTGGACTGAAGGAACCTCTGGGGAGAGCACGCAGCAGGCTGCTGTCCAGCGGAAGGGCTTGTTGTTGTTGGCAATTGCTTCTAGGCCTTGGACTAAGCCCCTGAGCTGAATTAGCTTATTTAAGCAAGTATTATTATGATCCCATTTTATAGATGAGGAAACTGGATCTCCAAGTTTAGTCCGTCCCCTTACTCAGGCAGTAAGGGCCGAGCCAGAGCCACATGGAGTTCTCACCACCCAGAGTGGGGCCCTGACTGCACACACACAGTGCTCGCTCCTGGCAAGGGAGTCGGAGAGGAAGGACACCAGGGCCGCAGGAGGCTTCCGGGGGGGGGGGGGGGTCTGGGTCATCTTCACATTTTCCTCAGTCTATGAATCCCCCCAAGTATTAAATAAACAGGCATTGATTTTATAATCAGAAAAGCTAAAGGTTGATCTGCCTGTCCACCCACCCACCAGGAATTCCCCCAAGAGTGGGGACCCTGAGCGGGAGGTTGCTGTGGCTCTTCTGGGAGCCTCTGAATCGCTGGGCGCCTGGTCCGGAGCAGGAGGGTTTGAGGGCCCTGGCACAGGCGGTGGCGGCAGGAAGACGACTTTCCGGCCAGCTGGGAAGAGTCACCTCCTCTGCACCTGCCTGACCTCTTTTCCTCTGGGCTCTGGCACCACGTGGACAGTCAACAGGCTCCAAAGCCTGAGACTGGCTCACGTCACTGATGCCACCTCCCCCAAATCGTACTTGGCTTTGGAGCTGTGGCAAGGCTTGAATTTTCACCCAGAAACAACAGGCAGACTTTTGGAAGGTGAGCCAGCCCACCCCTTGTGAGAATGGGTTTCTGAGCCTGCAGGGTCTGGTGGGATGAAAGGAACACTGTGGCACAGGTGTGATTAAACCCCTCAGGTCCTCCAGACTGCCGCTCTCCACTCCCTCCAGCTCCCAGTAAACCCCAATCAGGGCCAAAAAACCAGCACTCCCAGCGAGAAGTGAAAAACCAAGAGAATGACCGTGTCCTTAGGAAACGCACACTAATGCAAAGGAGCATGATGAATGAGTTGACATTCTCAAACAGTTCAGAAAAAAGTGTGTGTGTGTGTGTGTGTGTGTGTGTGTGTGTGTTTACACATATGTAGAGAGTGATTAAGCTAATTGGGCAAAATGTAACGTGAATCTGGGTGAAGGGGCAATGTGAGTTCCTTGTGCTATCCTTGCAATGTTTCAGTAAGTTTGAAATCACATCAAAACAAAAAGGTACAAAACAAAGAAAGTGCGAGTGGCTGAATTAACTAAAGTGCTCAGCTTGGTGTTCAGAGAAGCAAGCGAAGGGGCCAATCCTTTTTCTTGCTAAACCCACCCGGGAACTGGAGAAAACTGTGACCACCTCATTCCTCTTCCCTTGGTCACCCTGGGTCCTCTTAAGCGTCCTGGTATGGAAAACATCCTGCTGGGGCCAGAGCTTTGATCATAAAAATGCAATAAATGCCTGCGCCTGAGGTCGGAATCTTTGCGAGGGACTGTTGGAGGAGATAACTTGGAGGGTGAATCGTGGGTCCCACCCATGAGGAGGCCAAGGCAGGGTCAACAGGAAGAAAAATCTGAAAACTCAGTATGTCTCCCAGGGCAGGGGGCGTGGAGGGCAGCAAGGGCCGTGAGCCGCAGCCTTGCCATTAGGAGCTCACAGATGAATAGGGGCTCCTGGGGTGGAAAGTGCTGGGGCCGGAGGGGGAGGAGTCACA
This sequence comes from Cnephaeus nilssonii, assembly GCF_951640355.1. Taxonomy (NCBI): domain Eukaryota; kingdom Metazoa; phylum Chordata; class Mammalia; order Chiroptera; family Vespertilionidae; genus Cnephaeus; species Cnephaeus nilssonii. The sequence continues at coordinate 45,522,076 of NC_137088.1, read as the reverse complement.
GAAAAAGTCCTCCAGGGGCCACCCAGGGGGGCTGCTTGGGGGAGTTTTCTCAGGAGAATGGGAAGGACAGAGAAGCAGAAACAGAAATGCCCTGCCCTTGCCTCCTGATAAATCCCCTCTGCGTAAGGCAGCCCTGACTCCTCACTACCAAACGCGTAACTGCCGTGGGGCCGCCCTTGCACAGCCAGCTCCCTCGGGCTCAGCCTTCTTCCACCTGAAATCCTCTCTTCCCAGTCTCCTCCCAAACCCTGCTCTCCCTCCAGCCCGGCTGCGGTCTGCATGAACCCACTCCCACGCGGCCTACCTTCCTGGCTGTGCCTTCCTGTTGCATCCCCAACAAGCCCACATCTTTCTCTCAAGGCCAGTCTGCAAAGCCTCGCCCCTTCCAGTTGCCCAAGCTGCTCCCTGGGGAAGAGTCATGTGCTTCAGAAACAGTAGGAGCCCTTAGTATGTCTTGGCTGTTCAAACACTTAAATCTCCCTCGGGATGCAGGGGCAGAAAGCGATTTTGAACGGACCGATCCCAGCACATGCTTTGCAGTCCCGGTCCCTCTGGAGCCATTCTTGAAAACCTTGGCACGCCAACGCCGGCTGCTCCAGAGTCACTCAGCGCGGAAGGCGACCTGGCAACCTGGTCACACGCACCGCAGAGGGAGCCACGTTTGCTGGGACTATGCCAGCTTGGAGAGGAGCATTCCAGAAGCCGAAGAGTTGTCATGAAAGGGGTTGAGTTCTGGATGGCGAAGGTTTCAGAACCAGGACCAATGCAGTTTGGAGATGCAAGGACTTAGGGCTCCCCCGGCAAGGGCCACTTTACGATCTGAAAGGCTGCCGGATGCGGCATGTGCTCCCTGCTGTCTGCGGAGGCAGGTGAAGTGGGAGGCATGGGGAGACGTGTCGGAGCCGACCTAAGTTAGCCGTCAGGTGGTCCCGTGGCCTGGGGTGGTCCGAGGAGAACCAGGGCAGCCTGCTAAGCCCGTTTCCAGGGCTTTTCTTTCTTGGTGAGGATCCACAATCCAAAGAGGTCTGAGAACCAGGATTTGGGGTTTGGCGCCAAAACTCATGTGGCAACACATCCTGTCCTGAACGGAGATACGGTTTTGCACAGCCTCTCCTGGTTCTACGTAGTTGAATATTCATATGGCTCACTGCGGAAATGTTATGCATTACTATGGAGTGTTACATGCACCATGTTACCTTTCAAACATGTAAAAAACTGGCTTCCAGGATTTCGTAAGCAAACGTGGGCCAGTGTTAAGTGCACCCTACTTTTTAGAGGTGTAAGGGGCTTTCTCTAACGGAATGGTGAAAGTAAACAGCAGCTGTGTACGTGTTTTTTAATACAAATGTGATTGTGTGGTAAAGCACTGGCAACCCTACGTCCAGCTCTGACATTCCTGGAACACTGTATTGTCCTGTGAAGTCCAGCTCTGGCACAGGCACTTGGGTGCTTTACAAATTCACTCTTGATTAGAACACAGGTTGCCGGCTGGCGGCCCCACGGGCCACAGCGAGCTCGTGGGCACGCTTTGTTTGCTTCACTCAGCGCATTCTCCCCTCCCCTTTAATCTGGAACGTGAACATAAAGTCCGGTTTCCAGTTTCCCTTGAAAATTCAGAAGCTGCTGACAACAGTCCTACATGGCACATGATCAATGGGAGCCGGGAGCCGAGGGGCAGGTGGCCCCCTGCTTCCCGCTGGCCCCTCTGTCCTGGAACACCTGCGCTTCACTGCCCTGCACAGACAAGAGCCTGCCTTTGCCCAGCAGGACTGCGGGGCCCCAGCTCCAAGTAGCAACGGTGGTGCTCCAGCCCAAACCTCCACATAAAACTAGGAGGCTGCTGGGAGGCCGGCAGGCCAAGAGCAACTTGCTCAACGCAGGGAGCTCCTTAGCTGATGACAAAACATCCCCCGTGAGGCTCTCTCCCTTCCCTCTTTCCTCCCCGACTCCAAGGCACTTCACCATTAGCTTCCTCACTCCCAAGCTCCAAAGGCCTTCCTTTTACCTTACAATTTGTTTTCTAAGCTCATTTCTTTTAAAAATTACTTTTCCTACCTCTGTGATTGACCCAATAAATGTTCTCTTACAACAACAACAACAACAACAACACCCTCCCTTGATGAGGAATTACTTCTCACTTTTACAGACATTCCTGCAACAGCGGCAGCTGTCAGAAATACGGCCCCAGCCTGCTCCAGGCCCAGCTGCTGAAAGCCTGTAGGGGATAGTGGAGTCCTTTGTCCTCAAGGATGGCAGTACTGTATTCTGAGGGAAAAGATTCAAAAGATGGTATTAGTGCATTTGAAACACCTTTTTTTTTTTTTTTTTACAGGCACAATATAAAGCGAAATAAAAGTGGTGATTTTTGGTTACTCAACCTATACCTGTCCAAACAGAACTAACACTTTGGTCATAGCATTTTGTAGAGTAGTTGCCACTTACCTATGGTTTTACTTTCCAAGATTTCAGTTACCTGTGGACAAGCGTGTCCAAAAATATTAAATGGAAAGTTCCAGAAGTAATTCATTAAGTTATAAATTGCATGCCATTCTGAGTCGTATGATGAAATCTCGAGCCGTCCCACCCCACTCCACCTAGGACGTGAATCATCCCCTAGTCCAGCATATCAACGCTGTATACGATCCCCGACCCTTAGTCACTCAGTAGTTGTTGCGGTTATCAGATCAACTGTTGCAGAATTGCAGGCCTGGTGTTCAAGTAACCTTCACTTTACTTACTAATGGCCCCAAAGCCATTCACTGTAACTTTTACTATATTGCTATAATTGTTCTATTTTATTTTTATTGTTGCTAATCTCTTAGTGTGCCTAATTCATAAATTAAACTTTACCTTAGGTATGTAGGTATAGGAAAAAACATAGCACATGTAGGGTTTGTTACTATCTGCCCTTATAGGCACCAACTGGGGATCTTGGAACATATTTCCCACAGATAAGAGGTAAAATATGCCGCCCTTACAGAGACAGTCTGTTTAATGGCAACAGAACTCTTTTCTTCAAATACAAAGCAGGGAAGACAATATAAGGAACATCCATGTACCTATCACCATAATGAACAAGTGTTAAATTCTGCCACCCGTGCTTTTTAAAAAGTAAATAACGCGTTCATCATCTCAGGGAAAGCTGATGTCCCTTCCCCGTTCCTCCTCCGCTTCTCTGAATCTCACGTCCTTGCACCACCATCCCAGAAGCAAATATAGGAAGTTAGTAGTCCTACTGTCACTAGTTACAATTTCACTACATAGGAAACATAGTGGTTTTTGTCTTTCATTCAATATTGTTTGAGTTCTAGCAGAGTTGATGCTCATAAACCCATTTATTAATTTTATTTTATTTTTAATATATCTTTATTAATTTCAGAGAGGAAAGGAGAATGAGAGATAGAAACATCAATGATGAGAGAGAATCATTGATCGGCTGCCTCCTGCACGCCCCGTACTGGGGATCAAGCCTTCAACCAGGGCATGTGCCCTTGACCCGAATCGAACCTGAGACCTTTTAGTCCACAGGCTGATGCTCTATCTACTGAGCCAAACCGGCTAGAGCCCATTTAGAAATTTTAACCGCTGTATAGTGTTCCATCACATAGCCATATACATAACCACAATTCATCTCTTTCCTTATCATTGGACCTCTAGTTTGTTTCTAAATCTTTGCTATTACATAGAATGCTTCTGTGAACAAAGATCCTTGTACACATACATTTGAGATTCTCTAATATATATCATTAGAAGAGGGATTATTGGTCAAAGTGTTATACATTTCAACTTTACTAAATATTGCTCAATTGCTCTCCCAAGTGGCCATGTCAAGTTACATTCCTGCCTGCAACAAATTATAACTCCTGTTTTTCCATAAATTTACAAGCACTTAGCATTGTCAGGCCATCAATATGTAAAACGTGAAGATGCATTTAAAACATCTGAAATCTGGGCACAAGTAAAAGCAAAATAAACATGGTAATTTTTATAGGGTATCCCTAATCCTTTTATATTTTATTGGCTATCTGGATTCTTTTTCTGAGCCTTGCTGGTTCATATTCTTTGACCATTTTCCTTTGGACTTTTCTTACCAGATTGTAGTTACTTGTAAATTTGGGATAGTAATCTTTTGTTATATGTGTATAAACTAGAAGACATCCTCCAGTTTGTCTTCTAATTTATTAAACATCTTCTACTGTACAAGTTTTTAACATTAAAATAGTTGAACTTATTTTTACCTTCATAAGTTGATCCAATGCCAAGGTCATAAAATTATTTGTCCCTCCCTTCTTTTTTCCCCTAATTGTTTATTTTTGAATTTTTAAAAAATGTTTTTATTGATTTTTAGAACAAGAGTAAGGGAGAGGGATAGATAGAAACATCGCTGCCTCCTGCAGGGGATCAAGCCTGCATTGCAACCAAGGTACATGCCCTTGACCAGAATCGAACCTGGGACCCTTCAGTCTGCCAGCCAACACTCTATCCACTGAGCCAAAATGGCTAGGGCGCTAATAGTTTGCCTTTAATTCATCTAGTATTTATTTTTGTGTAAGGTATAGAGATTAGCTTTTATTTTTCCATATGGAAACCCAACTTTCCTCAAATTATTCATTTAATTATTTTTCGTGTGATTTGTAATGTAATGTGACCTCTATTATAATGTACCAAGATTTCATAGATGCTTGATTCCTGGGTTCTTTTGTTCCACTGATATATGTGTAGTTCTAACTCTATATTTTAAATCATTATAGCTTTATAAAAAGCCTTGAAATTTGCCCAGCCGGTGTTGCTCAGTGGTTGAGCATCCACCTATGAATCAGGCAGGTTTTTATTTTTTTAAACATAGATTCCCAGTCAGGACACATGCCATGTTGTCAGCTTGATCTCCAGTAGGGGGCATGCAGGAAGCAGCTGATCTATAGTGCTCTTTCATCATTGATGTTTCTCTCTCTCTCTCTCCCTCCCTCTCTCTAAAATCAATAAAAATATACATATTTTTAAAAGTTCCACTGGGCTCATATGCACTCAATCCCTCCTCCTACCTCCACTCCAGGCAAGAGGCCCAGCCCAAGCACTGGAGGGTCCTGGGCTGGAGTTCCAGTAAAGGGCACATTCCTCGGTTGTGGGTTCACTGCAAGCCCCTGGTCTGGGCTCCTGTGGGCGACAACCAGCTGATGTGTCCCTCTCATATCGACCTTTCTCTCTCTCCCCTCCTTCCCTCCCTCCCTGCCTTCCACTCTCTAAAAAGCAATGTAAAAATATCCTCCGGTGAAGAGGAACCAAAACCAAAAAGCAGAAACACTTCTAAATGTGAATTGTAGGTATGACAGCTATCTTCAGGATACACAAACTTGATAATTCATCCAAAGAAATGCATTTCCTTGTTTTGGACTTTCTATAACTCATTCAGAATCAATATAAATGATACAAGGTGTGGGGACACAAAAATAATTTCTCTCCCACCTTTCTAAGTTCTTCTGGCTGGCTAATAAATTAACATGAGACAGATGAACAGAAAACGTCTAAAATTTATTACATATGTACATGCAGGGGTTCCATAAGAATGAGACCTGAGGTCGCATTGGGCAGTTGAGTCTTCTATGCCATCTGGACTAAGAAGGGGGGCAGGGGTCTGGGATTTCAGAGGGAAAGTGGGCAATTCAATGGTGGATGAGGAAGAGCAAACATGTGGTAAACAAATGTGCCAGAAACAATGGGACACAGAGGGGAGTCCAACAATCAAGCTTTCCCGTCTGCCACACTCAATTCAGACTTGTCAGAGTAAATACGCTGAGGCTCCCTTCCTGAAGCAGGCTTTTGTTTTTTTAAACATGTTTTTATTGATTTTAGAGGAAGGGAGAGGGAGAGGGAGAGGGAGAGGGAGAGGGAGAGGGAGGGGGAGAGGGAGGGGGAGGGGGAGGGGGAGGGGGAGGGGGAGGGGGAGGGGGAGAGGGAGAGGGAGAGGGAGAGGGAGAGGGAGAGGGAGAGGGAGAGGGAGAGGGAGAGGGAGAGGGAGAGGGAGAGGGAGAGGGAGAGGCACGCTTTAAAATTAAATACCCATTGCATTTTGAAGTTGTTTATTACATGTTCTTACAAGCTAGTATCTTTTATTTATTTATTTTTTTTAAATATATTTTATTGATTTTTTACAGAGAGAAAGGAAGAGGGACAGAGAGTCAGAAACATCGATGGGAGAGAAACATCGATCAGCTGCCTCTTGCACACCCCCTACTGGGGATGTGCCCGCAACCAAGGTACATGCCCTTGACCGGAATCGAACCTGGGACCCTTGAGTCCGCAGGCCGACGCTCTATCCACTGAGCCAAACCGGTCTCGGCCAAGCTAGTATCTTTTAAAAGAATTCTCATGATTGGCTTCCCAATCACAATGCCTTTTCTAGGAAAATCAACCAGAGATCTTAATCATTTGCAAAACCAGGTACTTCCAGAGAAACCAGTCCTGGCCACCTCCGTCTTCTGCAGCTCCTGGTGCTGCTTATGTGCTTGTTTGGTGCGGACTTGGCACCTCATCTGTGAAGCGGCAGCTGAGGAGACTCATCAAGACTGAGAACAACAATCCTATTGGGTTGAAGGTGGCGGGGCAGGATGGTTCTGGGGTGCAGTTTATGATTAAGAGGCACACACTCCTTAGCAAACTAATGAAAGCCTATTGCGGACAACAGGGCTTGTCAATGAGCCAGATGCGATTCTGATTTGACGGGCAGCCAATCAATGAAACAGACACTTGGACATGGAGGATTAAGGTACAAGTGATGTGTTCCTGCAGCAGACGGAGGTGTCTACTAAAAGGGGAACTGCTACTTTACTCCAGAACTCGTGGAGTAATAAAACTGCAAGGAGTTTGATTCCATTGCATCCTATTATAGTATAGTTTTCTCTTTTTTCGTTTTCCCCTTCCCCATTCCTTTACTGGACATAAAGTAACTGATGTATGTGCACAGACATTTGCATTTTTAAAACTAAATGGCCAATGGTATGTGGGGTTATTTGTTGTTGTTTTTTTACTTTTTTAAAAAAAGTGTTTTTATTGATTTCAGAGAGAGGAAGTGAGAGGGAGAGAGATAGAAACATCAATGATGAGAGAACCATCAATTGGCTGCCTCCCGCACGTCCCCTACTGGAGATCAAGCCCACCACTGGGGCCATGTGCTCTGACTGGGAATCGAACTGTGATCTACTGGTTCCTAGGTCGATGCTCAACCACTTAGCCACACTGGCTGGGTGCTAATGGTATGTTTTGATAGACATCAAATGGAGATGGGATGGGGAAAAATATTGGTTCTATGAAAATACTCCCCTTCTCCATTAGCAGCTCATTCAGCTGTTTATATTCCAGTAAGTTATTTTGCACTCCTTGTTTAACAACAACAACAAAAAAACATAAAAATCCTTGCACACCTTTGGAAAATTTTAATGTTTTCACTTATCATTGCAAAACCAAGGACAATTTTATAACATTTTTGTACATAGCTGTTTCATGTAGAACAATCTGTCTTTAAGCAGGAACAAATTACTCTAAAAGAGTTCTAGATAGTTTTCCCTTAAGTCAAATGTCTTGTTGTTTAAGTAGACTTATTTCAATTAAAAATAAGCAGGGTAGCTCAGTTGCGAGCCACATGCGGCTCTTTGGCCCCTTGAGTGTGGCTCTTCCACAAAATACCACAGCCTGGGCGAGTCTATTTTGAAGAAGTGGTGTTACAAGAAGTTTAAGTTTAAAAAATTTGGCTCTCAAAAGAAATTTCAATCATTGTACTGTTGATATTTGGCTCTGTTGACTAATGTTTGCCAACCACTGGGTTAGAGCATCATCCTGAAACCCCTAGGTTTCTGGTTTGATCCCCAATCAGGGCAATACAAGAACTAACCATGGAAACCATAAATAAGTGGAACAACAAATCGATGTTCCTCTCTCTCTCTCCCTCCCTCTCTCTCTCTCTAAAACCAATCAACCAATCAATACATTAATGTAAAAAAAAAAAATTTTTAGCCCTGACCCGTTTGACTCAGTGGATAGAGTGTCGGCCTGCGGACCGAAGGGTCCCAGGTTCGATTCCGTTCAAGGCCATGTACCTTGGTTGCGGGCACATCCCCAGTAGGGGGTGTGCAGGAGGCAGCTGGTCGATGTTTCTCTCTCATCGATGTTTCTAGCTCTCTATCCCTCTCCTTTCCTCTCTGTAAAAAATCAATAAAATGTTGTTTTTTTTAAAAATAAAATTTTAAGAGAGAGAGAGGAAACCCATCCTGTTCCCCAGACTAAGGAGAAGGAAAACTCACCTCTGGCTCTGCAGCCAAGCATCTCAGGCTTGGATGGTGGGGTGGTTGAAGGTGAGAAAGAATCAGCCTCTTCCATGGTCCCACAGGCTCCAGTGTCGTCTAGTTCACTCTGTTGTAACTGCCAGCTTCCTTGCCTGTACCCCCCCTCTACAGGGACTGAGTATTGCCAGGACCTGGTACAGTGTCACCCATTAGACAATATTATTTGCTAAGGAAATGGATATGAAACCACTGAAGCTTGGAGACAATGTGGAGCAGCAAAACAATAATCACCTTACTTCTCAACTTTATAAGTATCATTCTGACTTAGAGTAAAAAATTATCTGAACTTTTCCCGATTGGCAAAAAGGTGAGAATGGGTTGCTAAGACCTCCTCCAACATTCTATGTACATGTATACAAACCAGGTTTCAAATTATAAGACTGCTTTTTAAATGAACACACCAGAATTCCTAAGTGCAAATGAACACTAGCCCCTTTAAATGTAGATACTTTGGCCAGCGTGGCTCAGTGGTTGAGCATTGATCTATGAACCAGGAGGTCACAGTTCGATTCCCAGTCAGGGCATATGCCTGGGTTGCGGGTTCAATCCCCACTGTGGGGGCATGCAGGACGCAGCAGAACAATGATTCTCTCTCATCATTGATGTTTCTATCTCTCTCTCCCTCTCCCTTTCTCTCTGAAATCAATAAAAATATATTAAAAAATAAATACAGATACTTTGACAAGTTACTTACTCATTTAATCATGGAAACCAATTTGAAATTCTGAAAAAATTCTTTTTATTTCTAATTCAAAGCAAAATCAAATAGCTTTTTAAAAATTTACAAAAGCAACATATATTAAAAGAAATTAGAAGTCATAAAAGGAGAAAAGAATTGACCTATGATCATAGAGACAGAAGCACTACTGTGGCCTGGGTATAAATCTTTGAGTCCGCCTGCTAGAAACATATCCTGTATGTCTGCATTATTTCTTTATAAAACCAGGGTTATTCTACCTGCTAACCTTTCTTTTACTTAATATGACTATCTCCCTCCACATCCTTTACAAGCAGAGTAATGTGTAAAATGGCAGTATTAACTTGCTGGATATTTAGGTTGTTTACCCATCACTAGTACCAAAAAAATCCTATACTAAATGGTAGTTAAAATTTTGTGCACACAATTATGTTTAATTATGTTTCAGGATAAATTTCCAGAAGTGAATTTTTTTGAGCAAGGCTGTACATTTTTAAGACAGTTGTTTTGTATGCAGTTTTTTTCTCTTTAGCAGATTTCCATCTTTGTGTGTGTGTGTGTGTGTGTGTGTAACTTATTGTTACATTTATTATCTTTACCTTTTTTTGAATCCTCACCTGAGGACATTTTTTCCATTGATTTTTAGAGAGAGTGGAAGATGGAGGGAGAGACAGAGACAAACACCGATGTGAGAGAGCCGTATTGATTGGTTGCCTCCCACAAGTCCTGACCAGGGCCGGGAGCCTGCAACCGAGGTATGTGCTCTTGACTGGAATCAAACCTGGGACCCTTCAGTCTGCAGACCAATGCTCTATCCGCTGAGCCAAACTGGCTAGGGCCAGATTTCCATCTTTTTGATAGTAGATATAATCACTGGAAGCAGCTAAAAGTTACTGGGGGTCAAGTTTGGTGATTAAAGTGAGAGATCAAGTGAGGCAAATCAATACTAGTTTTGGTTGGAAGCCTCTACTATTCAGCACTGTGACTTGTTTTCACATTCCACTCAAAGTAGTTCTGAAGGCGGTCACAACAGGCATTCCTGTTGTAGGCTCATTATCAAACTAAGCAGAGTACTTCCCAGACACAACTATGAAGGGGACAGCTTAGTGAAGATGCTTTCTTCGGATTCATTACTTTGCAGTTATATCTCACTCACACACAGAAAATCTCAACATTTGAGCCACTTTAAACAGATGTAATGGTTCACCTAACTTAAATAATTGCAGTATTTTTTCTAGTATGACATTCTCATAAACACTCACTTGGCACTCAAATGACAGTTCACATACATTATCTTTTTAATTTTCATACCACCTCTAAAACTATAGATGCTATTCTCTCCATTTTATAAAGGAGGAAGTGGAGGCTCAGAGAAGATAAATGATTTGCCCAAGGCAACACAGCTGATAAAAAGCAGAGTCAGGATGCCAATTTGGTTCTGTTTAGCTTCAAACCCCCACGTTCTTTTCATTTTCTGACTCAGCCGTGTAGCGCCTTTGTATAATTCTTTAATGTATCATTATAGGGCTGTTCAATTCTTACCGGCTACGATTAAAATTTCTTAATGGCTCTATCACTACCAGTGAATAATCATACTCTTTATTTAACCTAGAAGTGAACTAAACAAAGCTGGAGGTGTTGCTTATGAATAGGCTCATTTATATTCTTAAGAAAAACTGGCAGTAACTACAAAACCTCATTTATTCAATTTAAATAAAGTAAATATTGATACTAGACTTTACATTTAGAGAGACTTGTCTGGCAAATGAGCCATGTTTTAACAATAACCATAGTAAAAGAGAGAAAAAATTAAAGCACTATGTTAAATAAAAGGCTAATAAAACCTAGAGGAAACAGCTCAGTGTTTTCTTTTAAACCCTGAAGAACACCAAACATATGTGTTGCACAAAGAGTCATTTTAAGAAAAGACTTATTAACAACCCAGTAGTAGAGTCAGCACTAAGAATTTCAATGATATCCAACTCAAAAATGCATAGGGAGTAAAGTTATTTTATTAAATCATGCACATCACGTGTGTTAGTGCAAATAGTTTAATCTGTACTCCAGAAATTCTATTGTACTTTATATCTTTACAAAATAGATTTAAAACAATTATTTACTTTAAAAAATGTAATTCTGAAGTTAAGCATTTCAGAACAATATTTGCAATAACCTATATACAAGAGGTACTGGGTACCACTGGCATATTAGCATTCTGTGGTGGAGTGGCTTCCTGCAACAGAAAATGATGAAATGAACTATATATGACAGTATTTCCTACAAGTCATCCGTGACTAATTCCTCCATAAATCTAGTGATCCTCCTAACAGCCAATCCCGAATAGCTTAAAACATAACCTTTAAAGTACAAACAATGACTGCCAAACATCACAAGGCAAATTATATCCTAAACTTCTATTTCAATATTTGGCTAGGCCTGTGGATTGCCACAGAACATTCAAGCCAGTTCACTGACATCGCCTCCTGGCCTTCATTGACTGAAAAATTTAACTATGTGATACTTTAGGATATTCTATGATCTAAATAAACTTTATTGACATGACTGTGGTGCTACACAAAACCACCTCTGTGTTTTAAATTTATAATATCAAGCAGTGTTTAGGTGCTTCACTGAGCCTGGAACGCTATTAATCTTGGGAATAGTGCTTCTCATTAACAGAACATACCAATTAACAATTAAAAGAAAATAACCATTTGCATACCCAACCAGGAAATCTGTTGGTAGGTAACAACAGTATACTTCGAACATGAATTAGCTTTGAAATACCATAATCAAATTAAGTCAGTAAAAGCTTATCTAAAGAGAAATTAATTCTTTCTTCAATTAAACATGCTTTGGAGGAAGAGATGATAGAAAAAAAAATCATGCTTCCTAAAATGCTGTATATGAAAAAGTAACTTGGCTTTAAAGAAAATATCTCTTTAAATACATGAGGTTTAATAAATTACATTCCAATTGACTCAACAGTTTGGTTTACTGCACTGAAATTATATAATTACTATGTTTTTGCTTCCAGAAATTCTTCAGTTTGCTCGAGAAAATACTCTCATGGAAAGTTTTTCAAAGTTGATGTCCTCCACATCGTCAAGTCACATTAAGGCTAAACAAGCGTGCACTTATTGCCCAAAGTATCACTAGAGCAGAATGCTTTCCAAGTGTATTATTTCTCCTTAAACAAAAAAAAAAATCCACACAAAGAGTTGTCTCTAAGTCTTGTTCCCAATAGCTCAGTGGTTTTATAACAAGTAAAAATGGCGTAAATATGTAAAAAATATATATATGTGTATATATTTCAAACTGATAGGCACTGAGCACACAGGGCCTCTCTTCCCATGTATACATCGGTTGTTTGGTTTGGGTAATTAACGAATCAGAAAAATGAATTATCTGGCCTTTAGAATTCAGAGTAAAATACCCATATATTTAATGTTATAAATAATCTGGTGTACCAAGAAGCCTACTTTAGGCCACCATAATATTCAGAACCCCAACATACTAATTTAAAAATTACATGAAAAATTGCAAGCAAGTTATTGCTTACAATAAAGTCACAATTTTATATTCTCTTTATAGACAGATACATTTTATATAATTTAAAGCAATGACCCTACAGCTGTATTCTTGCACTTCTGTCTGCTGTTTTAAGAGGTAAAAAGGAAGAAAATGGTTCTGTTTGTCCCCAGCATGAGTGTGATGCCAGCTTCTAGAGGGAGGACGGTGTACGGACTCAAGAAACGCTCTCATGGAGAAGCTCTGGCCAGACCTGGCACGTACAGCACGATGGCTGTTACTGCAACCAGGGCAGCCAACATGGGCATCCAGGGCCAGGGTTTCTGTGTGGAAAGAAACCAAGAGTCAATATCACATTCTCCCCTCTCTTTTCATACCTATTAACCCCTTGGGTTCCAGAGAGTCCTGAATATTTAGACTATTAGAAAAACCTTATCTTTGCATAAGAAAACATTTTAAAAAGAAAGGAAATAAAGGTGAGGGAGAGCAGGTGTGAGGAGAGTCATAACAGCAGGAACTCTTTTAGAGGACCACTGTGTAGAAGCCCGATACATCTCAGGCAAGTCCTGGGCAGTTTTCAGTTTTGTTACAGCTAAAACCCAACAGTGACTTCTAAGAAACCCTCTGGGCTCAACCTGCTCTATTTACTCCAGTACCCATATGTTACAACTAACTGATGTACACAGATGCCTGGAGTATGTTTCTGCCTAAAGTGTTTATTTCTTGATAAAAACCAGACTCACATGGTAGGGTAGTTTTATACAAAAGGCTGGTCAGTAAGGTGATCGAAAGAAAATGGTCTAAGCTTTGATGCTCGAATTTGAAACCACATAAGACAAAATCAGATGGGGTTCAAGATCGGAAGTGCTACTTAGGGACTCTGCCTATCTGATACTTTTGGTAAAGACCATGTCCAGTGTAATAATGTCATGTGATCATCTCATATGATCTACTAACATGCATGCCTGTTGGAGGCAAACATGGATGGGCTGTTCCCTGTTAACTTTCAGAGGGCTTTATAATATCAACTTGTTTTTGGTTGATAGCTTTATTTTTACTAGTGTTTTTATTAAGAAAGTTGGCTTTTAAGGAAATATTCTAATGTTGCAGATCAGGGCTCAGAAAGATATGGGATAAGTTTACTCTCCTAAGTAAATGCACATTGGGGTTGAGATTGTGAGCCAATGGTCCATTATGTTAATCTCATCCTTTTTCATCTTCATAGCCATAGCGTAAATATAGGCAAGGATTAAAACAAAGAAACTCTACACTATGGAAAAGAAGAGGGAAGGGAGGAGGGGAAAGAAAGCTGGTTGAAAACTTCAAAGAGGCAAACTCTTCATTTCTCATTAAAGTTTGATTAAAAATGTAATTGGGAAGGGGTACTAATATTGCAGAAATTCATAGCTTACTCCAGTTTGCTAGAGACAAAGACTTAGTTAAAGGCAAAATATTAACAACTGGTTAGGTTGGAATTAATTCATTGTTAGCATTACTACAAAGGAAACAAGACAAAATGTTACATGATTAGTTGATTGTTCAGTTCATTCAAATGACACAATACATGGCATACTAAATGAAGGGTTTGCTTCAGGTAACAAAATACCCGTGTGGTTTTGCCATGCACTATATTACAAATATGGTACAAACAGGTGACGGGGACAAACAGACAAGGACTCAACAGTAGTGCTTGTACCTTTCTCTACCACAATGGACCGAAACACCAAAACAGGAAAGCCAGGAATAGGCCGATGAATACGGCTGGGACGGGTTGTAATATGGAAGGCTAAAGAAGGGAAGGGATATTAAAATCATTTTATGCTATAAAAAATCAGATAAGATGATTTAGACCCCAAGGGGGTGGGAGGAAGGGTAGAAAGACTGAGGTAATAGCAGTATTAGCACTCAGGTTTTGCACTGATTCAAACATTTTAAAGACATCTAATACAATCCAGAATGATGGACTGTGGTATGTAAGTTGACAAACTGCAGCCTAAGAGGAACAGCTGGAGGAATGGGCAATGTGGGTGTCCCTAACATCCTAATGAAAGGCAGTATGTTAAGACAGAGCAATGACAATACCTCTGTACTGTCAACTGATGCTCTGCTTGACAGTACATTATTTGTGCTTCATACTTGGAATCCATTATTTGACATGAGTATATTGGAAATGGCTAAAATTTATTTGATCTCTCCATCAAAACCTTTCTTTAAAAAACCAAAACTCTTTTGCTGTTGCTTTAAAGCTTAAAAATAAATGCCCTATGCATGTTTTCTAAACCAAGTAAGTAAGAGAGCTGACATATATATGATAAATCATTTGGTATATGAAGACAGGCAGCTAAGTCTCAGGGCTTTGGGTTATATTACCAAATATAAACAATTATTAAATTAGGAGGAAATTACCACAATGAGTGTTATTACAGAGTAACATTTTAGTACCACACGTCCATATCATAAATAAAAGGAAATTCACCCTTAAGGTAAATTATTTGTACAACTACAAATAATAATAATAAGGTTACTTTACAAAAGGCTCTAAATGGTGCAGGGAATCCATTCTGATTATGCTAGATGTCTTCATAGGTTAATTTAGTAGAAGGTAGACTGAAATTCCATACTCAGAAGGATATGAATTAACATAAAAGACAGGAGTAATCAAACTTGGAATCAAACCATTATGATCTGATTTTAGAAGAGTTCTGTAATCTATATTTTCAAAATAAATGCACTCTATTTTTGCTTAGCATACAGCCTCCAGACCTCATTCATCAACTTCTAAAAGGCTTCTAACTAAGCCACATGCCTTTATTTAAAAAAAAACACCTAGGACTTTCTTTGGCAAAGGAAGGACAGCTGGACACACTCATGAGCATTCTGTGACGGCCGTGCAACATCACTCTTTGCACTTGTGCTGCGAGTTAAGCAAAGTGCCCTCCTCTGCAGGAAGTGTGTCTCCCGCAGTATCCAAGCCGTGGCAGAGGTCTGCAGTAAGTCACAGCACACCCACCACACCGAACATCATCTATCAGTTAGGTCCCACAAAGGCAATGATCACCAAAACATGTAACACAACATTTATTAGTACCACATCTTTTTAAAGACCATCTGCCTTTCTAGCAAATGAAAAACAAATTAATATTATTAAACCCAGTTTATACGAAAACATTCCAACTTCACACGTGTGCACACACACACATGCACACACATAGCCCTACAGAAACTCTTTAATATTTCCTAACGTTTATGGGAGGCCAAAAAGACTCTAAGTTTTTTAGGAATGTGCCTTAGTGAGAAAGTTATTAGTATAAAATAAAAACCATAATAAAATTCCCATTTTTGGATACAGCCAAATGCTAAGGAGACAACATGAACTACTCTTTCTTAGGAGGGACTCTGGTGGTACAAAGCTTCATTTCCCAGCCAGGAAAAGAAAGAGCCAGAAAGTGGGACAGAAGCTCGGATTCATCAGGGAAAAGCTGACAGTTCTCAGGTAATTACTCTCTTGCCAACAAGGCTCCTGCTCCGGGGGTACAGGTTAAAGGGGCAAATTCTTAACTAAAAATTTTGACAACACAGTGATTCCATCATGGCATTTCATAATGAAAAGTTTAGTTCATGTGTATTATAGCCCTTAGTTTCTCAAATCAGTAATAAAATCCTCTGAAGAATCGATTTCAGGGCTCTCACCTGCCTCTCAATCAAAGCTAAGCCAAGTTTGCAAAGACTTACATTATTTCCTTTTTCTCGGAGCAGCTTCAGGTTGTCTTTACATTGTTTGAGCTCATCTGTGATTGATTGTTTTTCCTGCTCAGTCATTTCAAACTTCAACTTCAGTTCTGAGAGTACAGTCTGTGTCTTTTCATACTAAAGGCAAAGAAAAAAGAGTGTGCAGACTCAACTTAAATGGGTATGAAGTTATGGTTCGATTCAGGCTTATATACCAGACCCTATTTAGTCACCTGCAACACCAAAGTCAAGCCTTTTTGTTTTAAGAAGGATAAGAATCATTTACACTAATAATAAGAAGTCTTTAATGTTAACTTGATTCTATGTAAGAATTTTCTGGCTCTGAAGTTAAAAAAAAAATTAAGAGACGTCACTAGTGTGTCATCTGTTTCTAATATAAATGGTCACTTTTTCCACTAAGTGAGTTAGAGGAGAAAAATAAAATTTCAAACTGAGCAAAAGAAAAGAAGTGAAGAAAAACTCCATAGCTTAATTAAATGGCAAGGTTAGAAAGTATGAGTTTATATCCTGGTAAGCAATATCAGCCAAGCTATTTTAGTCGTGAAGTAGAAAGTATTAATTCCCATTAGTCCTCCTTTAATCCAGCATCACAGGTTATGAAAATGTTACGGATAAATGAATTTCTAGGCAAATAAAGCAAAGAAATGTGTCTAAGGCAGCAGTCGCCAACCTGCTTGGCTAAGGTACCAACCACTATGAGTAGGGACATTTCTATCTCTCAACTTAAACTTATAAGCATCAATTAAAAGTAATTTTTAAAAATGTGTTTCTGAAAGACATTATAGAAAAATGTCTATAGAAAAGTGAAACAAACTACTTCCTGCTCTGAAAAAACAGTTCACAGTATATAATTTTCAGATGCACTAGCTAGCCCTCAAAAACACAGGTGAGGTCAATGAGAAATGCAGTATGGTTTGCCCCTACTTTAAATGCCCCGGGAGGCAGGAATTCTAGTCTGGTTCCACTTCTAGATATTGCATCTTACATGCAAAGCTGGGCTCCCAAAGGGTAAAGACTGTTCTGCTGCTGGCTGTGCCTTTGTCTCGGCCTCCGCTGCCCCACTCTGCCATCTCTGAAGATTTTGGAAGAAAGAAAGACAAGGGCTGAGTAGAAAATAAATATACCATGGGTCTGCCATATCAGAAAGGTTTCTCCTCTTCCCTAAACATAGCCCATGAGGCTGGAAAGTTTCCCCTTTCTGCCTATATCCTAGAAATTCCATAATGCAATTGCCTTGGAGCTTATCATTATGCACCCGAAGGTAAAAAAAAAACATTAGCCCGAAGAGGTGGGGGAAGGGGGCTTAGGGTCAGCGGAAAAGTCACCAGAAAATGGGGAGGAAGATACGTGTACAGAGAAGGAGGCAAAATATGAAAGGAGCTCCTTGTTACCTACCCAAGTCCCCAGAACAAGTCCAGATAATATACCAGAGAGTGAATTAAGGAGCAAGATTCATGGACTTCATGACAGCTTTTTTTGTGTGGGGTCTGTGGACTTCCTTCCAGAAGGCAGAAGGTTATGGGCAGGCTGCCAAGGCAAATTCAGTGTACCTAGACTAGTCTCTGTGCCTTAGAACATAATCAATTCTCAATGATCTGATTCTCAACAGTGAGTAAGAGAGCAGAAATGAAAAGTGCTTTGCTGACCTAAATTTCCCCTTACTTTCCCTTTCCACCATTTTCACATCCAGCCTGCCCTTCACCCCAAAGCACTTAGCCATTTCTCCGTTCCAGGAGTTGTGAAGCTGAAAGACAGGAAGGCAGCTCAGTCAGAAGATCGGCTGTTCACCTTCAGCATGTGAGAGGGGTGGGAAGAACTCTGGCCTCGGGACAAGATGGTGAGGCCAAACAACTTTGCTGAGTTAGTCTTTGCAAGGTGACTTGTATATTCAATGTATTATAAATTCATAGATATTCCTACTAAATTAAAATATGTAGATGCTTTTTAAAGACAAATATAAAGATGATTACCATTATTTTCCTCTTAATACTGAGGGTAAAATGTACTGTTCTCATGTATTTTTTCTTTGTTAAATATTCAAATAAAAGCTGCCACATGTACAAGTTTAATTGTTGGAACAAAGGTCACCTTCTGCAATCTTAGTTTCATATCTTGCTTGGATATCACTTTTGCTCTATCTTGCTTTCTAACTCAGAGGTGAGAAATGAGCTCAGTTCTGATCAAAAGGAAAATACCACACAATATTTCTAACACTTTTGGTTTTCTTCTTAAATAACCTTGCTTATTAGCTGATAATATTTTAGCCCTTTACAGTGCTGAATATACATAATTATGATACTACGCATGATTCTATGAGAGAAAGGAGAAGGGGGGATATTGAAAGGGAAGAATATATATGCATTAATAAAAGGTAGTAATTCATTGCAACAGATTACACAGATATAAGAATCTCAGTAAAGAACAGTTTAGTTACAGACTAGTATGCAATAGTTGACATCAGAACAAACAGAAAGAGAAGCAATTTTACATTACAAAGAAGTGTGATGACTACACATCATTTCACAATGGAAAACAATGAACAAGAAAACAGAAAAGAAACATATTGACAAGATCAGACATTTTTAAATATGTTGCATTTAATGCAATCCAAAGGCTATCAACAATTTAGATGCTGTGACAACATGCCACTGCCATTTGTGGAAACAGTTAAAGCATTTTGCACTGATGGCTCGGTAACCAAAAACAGGCAAACAAATAATGCAACAAAACGGTAATGCATTCATAGTAACATACAATAGAATCATCTTCCAACCACAGCATTCTTCCCAGATTTTGAAAGAATTATGGCATATGGACTGGAAGAACACAAAGTGCTTACAGTATTAAATACTTGGGTATTTACTTTGGCACAAAATTTGTGTTCCAACTAAATAAAATGGGATTTCTCTCCAAACATATATCCTTAGCAAGAGGATAAAAATGAACATATTACAAAATCAATATAGCCACATATACTGTTACAGTTATGTTTTTTTTCCTTTAGGAACAAACATGAAGACAGAACAATAATCATTTCCAAGTTAAGGATACTACAAGGAAAGGAAAGTGCAAAGGAAAACTGCATTCATTAAACAGATTTTCTAAAAACAATTTTGGGAAAATTCGTTATTAAAGACCAAGAACTGCCTTTAACTTCCTTCTATTTATAATGAATCCTTTGTTTAACAGAGTCTACAACTGGGGTGGGTCCTGACCAGAAAGTAGATGAAAATGCACCAGCCTTCTCCATGCCCAGAGCTGGTCAGGAGGCAATGCAGGCCAAGAGTACAAGGCCAGTAGGACTGAACACAGCTCTTACCGCCGCATTGTCAACTTCAAATCTTTGCTCAGAAGAGGCTGGGTGGGGTCTCTGCTCCAAAGTCAACCTTCACCATTTTAAACATGATTTTTTTTAAAAAGCCACCAAGTCAAGGTTTTAAGCAAAATGACGTGAAACAGGAGCATGCATATTTGTGAAGAAGGGGAAAATGAGATGGGGGTTGTGGGAAGACAGTCAAAGGTCATAGAATATGTGTTTGGCTGGCTGGCTATTAGGTGAATTTTAAGTAACTTTTCAGGCCAGTTTCACCTGAGGGGTTTAAACAGCATTATGGTGTGGCTTCACTTTACTTTCCGAAGTATTCTTTCGTTCTTTTTTTTAAAATATATTTTTATTGACTTCAGAGAGGAAGGGAGAGGAGGAGAGAGATAGAGACACCAATGATGAGGGAGAATCATTGATGGACTGCCTCCTGCACGCCCCACACTTGGTGGGGATTGAGCCCACAACCCTGGCATGTGCCCTGACTGAGAATCGAACTGTGACCTCCTGGTTCATAGGTTGATTCTCAACCTCTGAGCCACACCAGCTGAGCATTTTCCAAAGTATTCTAAGTTAAGTAAGATACTATCTTTGAGAGGGTTAAGTGATTTGGTACAAAGGGCTTTTCATATAGGTCAACTAACTGGTACAGAAAAAATTTTAATGTAATTTTATATATTTATATTTTTAATGGTTTGGCCTAAATATAAATTCTCTATATATGGACCATGATACACAACTAGAGATCACCAAGCAGAGATGTTCCAAGCATCAACTTCGTGACAGGTAACGTAACTTGATTTCTAACTAGCATGAATATCTGATTTGCTTTTGGCTTTAAGTCCAACCATAATGGGGCTTATAATGTCTTTCCGCTTTACCTCTTTCTGTACATCCTTTGCTTGGTTTTCAGCCTTACTGAGAAGAGTTTTTAAATCAGTTGAATCCCGAAGATGCTGTTCTTTCAAGGATCCCATCTGATTCTCAAGTTCTTTCCTCGTCATCTGAAGGATGCCGAGATCACTGGTAAGCTCTAAACTCTGCTTCTGAGAACTGTAAGATAAATATTCACAGAGTTATTCATGTAGAAACTAGACACAGCAGGAAGTCCAATTCCTTAAACATTTCACTAGGAGGGATGGAGTAGATTTCAGAGGAGAAAAGAAAAGTATATAAAAAATAAGAGTTTCAATAAGTAAAAAGTGTCAAAACACTAAAGAATGCAAGTAAGTTTAAAGCTGTGTCCTATTTGCAGATAATCAGATACACATAAAGATTGAAATTTAAAAATAGAAGTAGAAGGTGACTATATTTTGTTATATCACATTATGTTAACTATCATAAAAAGATTCAGTGTAGGTCTTCTACAGGAAAGAATAGCATGTGCTTCAGCTATTTATTTTAAGTACTTGACAAATAGGATGGAGAATAGAAACTCACAGTGTAGAAGTCACTGCCAATTCAAGTAAAGATAAACCTACTCAAATGAGAAGACACACCAAAATGGGGAAAAGCACAGGACAAAGAACCAGGAGGCTGGGGCCCCTATTTGGTTGTGGGATGTTAAGCAAGTCACTTAAGTGGTGTAATACCATTCTCTGAGTAAGCATTTCCTGAGCTCTCAGATTTGTGCCAGGCACCATGTTTTACAGACACAGATAACACAAGGAGAGTCTCAGTGCCCTCCACGGAATTCAATTTCTGAGGCTGTTTTCTGGCTTAAATTCTATGATTACTAAATTTTAAAACTTGATTTTAAAAAACAACCACAATTTACACACTAGGAAAACTGCTTGATAGGCATAAACAGAAACTCTTTATTTAATTCCTTCTACATCACTGACAACAAAGAACAAAAGACCTGAATAGTGTAGTTGTGCTAAAGAATTTGGCTTCCAGGACCTGGCTGGGTAGCTTAGTTGGTTAGAGCATCATCCCAATACACCAAGGTTGCGGGTTCAATCTCCAGTCAGGGCACATAGACGAATCAACCAACGAATGTATAAATAAGTGGAACAACAAATCGTTATCTTTCTCTCTCTCTCTCTCTCTCGCTCTCGCTCTCGCTCTCTTTCTTTTCTCCCCCTCTCCCTTCTGCTCTCTCTCTCAAGTCAATTAAAAAGATAATTTGGTTCTCATATATAAATGAAAAAGCTAAAGGAGGATAGGGTCCTCAAAATGACAGTTTTATGCCTCTCAGGATGAATCATAAGATTCAGGATGTAACTGAGGTACTATCCTATATAATAAAACCCTAATATGCAAATCAACCGAATGGCGGAATGACCAGTTGCTATGACATGCACTGACCACCAGGGGGCAGATGGTCAACGCAGGAGCGCCGCTCAGCCAGATGCTGGGCTCATGCCTGGAGAGCGCAGCAGCGGTGGCGGGAGCGCTAAGGACCCTCAGCGGACATCCCCCGAGGTGTCCCAGACTGTGACAGGGTGCAGGGCGGGCTGAGGGCACTGGGCCTCTAGTGTAGTATACTAGCAAATCACATTTTGATTGTATGCTAGGCAGGTTCTTAGGGGGCAGGTCTGATATCAAGCCAATATAGCCAGGAACTAAATGGCAGAAAATAACCTGTGAAGAAAGACTAGTTTCTAAATACAAGTATGCTGGGGAGGCTTACCAAATAAATTTAGAGAACTACTAAACCAGAAGTTTAAGAAATTAATTTGTCTTAAATAGTATATGTGAATTTAAGCAGACAGCTTAACCAACCATCTAGTATGAATATTCCACACTCTGTGACTTTTTATATATATATTAGAGGCCTGGTGCATGGATTCGTGCACTGGTGGGGTCCCTTGGCCTGGTCTGCAGGGATCAGGCTGAAACTGGCTCTCCGACATATCCTGAGGGGTCTGGATTGTGAGAGGGCGCAGGCCAGGCTGAGGGACCCCACCAGTGCATGATCAGGGCCAGGGAGGGACCACAGGAGGGCTCCAAGGCCTGTCCGGCCTGTCTCGCCCAGTCCCGATTGGCTGGACCCCAGCCGCAAGCTAACCTACTGGTCGGAGCGTCTGCCTTCTGGTGGTCAGTGCACATCATAGCGATTGGTCAAACGGTCGAACGAATGGTAGGACACTTAGAATATTAGGCTTTTATTATATAGAATATAATGTTTTTTATTGATTTTAGAGAGAGAGGAAGGGAGAAGAATAGAGAGATAGAAACATTGATGAGAGCCCAGCCAGCGTGGTTTGGTGGTTGAGCATCGACCTATGAACCAGGAGGTCACGTTTCAATTCCCAGTCAGGGCACGTGTCCAGGATGTAGGTTCGATCCCCGTTTTGGGGCACCGGGCCATGCAGGAGGCAGCCAATCAAACGACTCTCTCATCAGTGATGTTTCTATGTCCTTTTCCTTCTCCATTCCTCTTTGAAATCAATAAAAATATATTGAACACACACACACACACACACACACACACACACACACACACACACATACTTTCCTTTAAATAAACAAACAACAACAACAAAAAATCAAAACATCAATGAGAGAGAACATGGATCAGCTGCTTCCTGCCATGCCCCTACTGGGGATTGAGCCCCTAACCTGGGCATGTGCCCTGACCAGGAATCAAACTGGCGACCTCCTGGTTCATCAGTCGAGGTTCAACCACTGAGCCACGCCAGCTGGGCCCTTTTTTCTTTTTTTGTTAATCCTTACCTGATATTTTTTTCCATTGATTTTTAGAGAGAGGAAGAGAGACAGAAAGAGAGAGAGAGAAACATCCATGTGATCAACTGGTTGCCTCCCACATGAGCACTGACCAAGGTTGGGGATCGAGCCTGGGACCAAGGTACCCTTGACTGGAATTGAACCCTGGACTCTTCAGTCCAAGGGCTGAAGCCCTAGCCACTGAGCCAAACCAGCTAGGGTGATCAATGACTTTTTGCTAACCTTAATGCTCTTGAGGAGGGTAAGCACAAGGCTAGCAAGAATAATGACTTCCATTTTGGTGTACTGGGGAAAAGGAGGTGGATTAAGAGTAGCTTCAATAATAAACAGGTACTACTTTCATATTCTGAATATTAATACAAATGCTGTTTAAATAAAAATATAGAACGGATCAAATTTTTAAGGAAAAGTAAGTTTTGAACTCTACAACAAATGTTTGTGGGAAAACAGGACTCCACTAATCTATTGAAGTAAATCTATTGCATTGATTGGTTTGCATGTAAAATACTGTATGTTAGAAAGATTTAACTGATTAGAGGATTCTTGATCTTATATATTATTACTCTTTATGTAACCCTGTTTGAAGTCCAGAAGCTGAATTTGTGTCTTTTAATTGTATAAATTCTTTGTCATGGTCATCTCATCATCCTTATTGTAAAAGAAGGGATCATGGGCGTGAAAGGAAAGCAAACTTGTATTTGAAATTTATTATCATTTAGTTTATAGGACAAATTCAATCACTAATTATAGATCTTTGCTGTTCATTTAGGAATATTTTTTTTGGGGGGGAGGGAGC
The DNA here is from genome assembly GCF_951640355.1 of Cnephaeus nilssonii. Lineage (NCBI taxonomy): Eukaryota > Metazoa > Chordata > Mammalia > Chiroptera > Vespertilionidae > Cnephaeus > Cnephaeus nilssonii. Next base: position 45,497,951 of record NC_137088.1, on the reverse strand, counting down.
ATTTAATGAACCTATATTCCATGAGTACACCAAAAGAAAAGAATGTGTATCATGATGGTGGTGGTAGAAAAAAAATGCTGAAGTAGTCATGTAGCCTGGTTAACCTGCCAAACAGCCAAAATGAGACTGGCTGAACATTTTGCTCCAAAAATATATTTAAGTATCAAAATTAAATTAACTTTAGATTAAAATGTAAGATAAAGAAATATTTCAAAGCTAAAAAGAGTTCTTGCATACTTGTGCAATTCTTTTTCTTGCCGCTGCAGTTCTGATGATAGCAAAACATTTTCCTTTTTTAGAGAATGGCATTCAGTTTCCAATAATTTCCATTCCTTTCTCAACTTCTCTAGTTCACCTAAAAGAATCCCAAAACATATTAATTAACATAGGAACATAACTTCCATAATTAAGAGAAAAAAAGGTGAAAAATTTCAGAGAACAACATACTTTCCCCCCTTTAAAAACATGTAGATTTTACATGGCTATTCTTAGGTTCCTATTACTCTGCATCTATACCTCACGAGAAGCCCCATCACTTTGAACTTTTGTAATCCTCTCCCCACTTCACTTTTATAAGACAAATCATTTTTAACCGTATTTAAATAAAATATAAAATTATAAAACATTTAGTTTATTCTAGAACTTGCAGACCTGAAGTTCTTATAGCCCCAATATAAGACATTGCTTTGTACAATCAATTGCTATCAAAGAGAAGAAGAGCCTGGATCGTTAATTTTTACAAGTTATATGGTTATCATTGTCAAGAGGTCAGAGCTTATGTAAAATACACTTATCCACCTTGTAGCCTTGTTGCTTCCTCTCTCTGCTGGTCCTCACACTGTTGACATCGAAGCTGAAAACTGTTTTGCAGACTCGTGATTTCTTTCTCATATTCAGACGCTGCTTTCCGCCACCGCTCAAGCTCACCTCGCACCTTCTTAAGCTCTTCTTGTAAAGAAGCAATGTCAGTGTCCCGCTCAGAGGCAGCCCTTTCTGCTGCTTGATGAAGAAGCAAAATTTCATCTCGGGCACTAAGCAGTTCATCTCGAGTGCTTGTGATTTCACTGTCCTTCTCCTCCCGGAGATTCTCAATATTGATGTGTAACCTCTGCAGTTGGGCTACAAAAGTATATTTATCTATCATTTTCTTAGTCCACAGCAACCAGGAATACAAGAACAGCCTATATGGGACTGTAGTCACTACACAGCCCAAGCTATCACAGCTGTTTGTTGTTTTTGATTAGATTGTACAAACAACCTATGTTTAATGTAGAAAATGTCACAATCCAGAAACACAAGGAGAAAAAAACCAACAAACCAATCTTTATTTCCCCCACACAGAGAAAGTTGCTTCTAACATTTGGACTTATTCTTCTGGGTATTTTCTATGCATCTATACACATATGAGACAAAATAGGAAGGGATAATAATATGTGCAGTGCTCTCTATCCTGCTAGTGATGAACATCTCTTAACAACAAAATAGTTACCTGTAACTTTTTTGGGGCGGATCCTTTTTTTAGACATTGTAGACTGCTTAGTTTTTAATTATTCTAAACAATACTGCTTAGGGTGAATTCCTAGATAGAGTATGCTTGATCAAATGGTAAACATTAGAAAAATCTTTGTTTGATGTTCTTGATTCAATTTTCTGTTCAAATGTCAATTCCTTAAAGAAGCCTTCTCTGATGACTTACCTAAAAAATCCTATCTGTCATTCTCTAGCTATTTACCCTGCCCTTATTGGATATCACATTATATATTTATTTGTTTGTTGTTTATCTTTTCACTAGATTGTACATCTCATGCATGTTCTATCCCCAATACTAGCAAATAATCAAGAATCAATAAAATTAATGAATACTGCCTAATTTTTAAACTTTATTTTTATTGTTGACACTATTACAGATGTCCCCATTTAAAGAGGTACATTTTTAAAAGATCTGGTCTTATGTCCTCATGATGGAACTGGAAATAATCTGTATGAAATAACACTTTGTTTAGGACTAGAATACCAGTTTTGGTTACTATAACACAAGAAAATTATAGGTAAAAAAAGTTCCTTTGACAGAAGAAAAGAATAATTAAAATAATCAAGAGGATTTAAGGTGGGGAGAGGAGGAGGAGGAGGAGGTTGCTCCATAAATAAATATTAAAGAAAATATTAGGCCTTTTAAGTGTGCAGGAAACACTGAGAGGTAACAAGTTCAAAACCTGAAAAGACACAATGGCCAGTGATAGTATGACCATGGATTTGTGGGTTAAGTCCTGAAATATACATGCTGGCACTAGGGGGCACTCATTGATGCTTAGGTAAGGCATCTTTAAAGACAAAAGGCAGCACTAAGTCACAGAACTGTCACAGAAAATTGCCCATGTACAATACAGGATGGCAATATAGATTCAAATAAGATTTATATAAACTAATGAAATAATAGCATTAAACTATAATAAGGGCTTAAAAAGTTTTCAAGTTAAAATGATATACAACTTATACCAGAAATTCTAATTTGACCATAATAAAATTTAAAATTTTTAATAGCTCAAATATCCCACTCAAAAGAAAACTCAAAGACTGGCTTTTCTCTGGTATATTTTAGGACAAATATCACAGGCCTCATACAATGGCTCCCCATTTCTTCTGAAGTGAGATTATTTGTCTATTTAATTTCTTCTCACCCTATCTCTCGAACTAAAAATTTAAATAACATTAGTTCCCTCTTTGACAATGAAGGTAAATTAATCTTGCTTAGGAATCTTACAATAGCATAGGAAAGAAAGATCTCACTTGGGGTATCTCACAATTATAGCCTCACAGTACCAGGAGCTGCAGTTCAAAGAAAACCCATGACAGGCAGAGGTCTTTCTGCTCATTTCTGCAATGACTCCATGATAGCCCACTAAATGGGGGCTGAGAAGAGCAGTCTTTACCGCTGAAGGCAGTGTTGGGACCATTATTCTGTTTCATGTGGTATATAATTTTTGTTGCAATGCCAAGTGTGTTATGAACATTAGCAACATAAGCTAAAAGTGCTAATGCACAGAGCAGCTCAAACTGATTTCCTATCTGAAGGCTCTCTCTGTAGTAACTCACTACAATAACTCAGAAAGTGACAATCTTTCCAAATCCTCACCTTCACCCCTGTTCTTCTAATCCAAGTGTCTATTGTTGGAGTACAGGGGAATCTTCCTTTATATAGAAAGAAAGGAAAGGAGAAAGGGAGAGATGGAGAAAGAGGGGGAGGGAGGGAGGAGCTCACCCAGTTATAGTCTCAGATTCTAGGGGAGAACAAAGGGAAAGCTCTGCACTCCTAGGTTTCCATTCCCTGTGAATCACAAAAACTCTCTCAAATACCCTTGGAGTGTCCATACCTTGAAGAACCTGTATTTGTTTAGTGGATTCCTCAATTTGATTTCGATAGGCTTTTCTTTCTTCTTCCAAAAGAGCTAAAAGTAAAACACAGTATATCTAATTTTGTGAGTTAATAAAAGTATTCAGAATTGGGCAGTGGGAAATTTCTTAAAAATTCTCTCCTAAAGCTTATTGAAGGAAACAAAAGTTAGGCAGTAAGTATCATCAGCATTAGCAGTTAGACAGTTTAAATATTTTAGGAGCACAAAACAGCAAGTAGTAAGTAATAAATCTATTCAATTGAGTAGCGGGGTTTCCCAGACTTTGTATCACCAAGATATGTGCTATTCTTCACATGAGAAACATTCTTGATAGTTGTTAATCAGCATTTTGAGCTTAAATTAAAAAAAATGAACTTAAAATCCTAATGTGTACTATCAAGTAGTACTTCATAGAAAGTACTGACTAAATCACTGCTGTTTGGGAAATATTTTTGTGTTTGTTATTTTTACTATAATTAATTAAATTAGCCTGGGCCCTCCACAAGGTTCAAGTTCAATGCATACCAACTCTAATTTCTTCAAGAAGCAGGAAAGGAAGGGAATAGTAGCTTCTCCCTGAGAGTCTTCCTTTGGTCAGGAAGGCCGTCTTAGAGAACACGAGGATGCCACTTTCTCCTCACTCTAAAACTTTCTAATGTACTAACTGACTACAACCTGGCAGTTACTGTGAATGATACAGAAGTGTAAGCTCTAGGGAATAGCCTATGACACTACAGTTAAGTGAGCTACTAGAAAAGAAATGGTTGGGACATTAGAAGATTCTTTCTATACCTTAATCTAGCCTGATTCCTCCCATTTCCAGTGCCGAGTACATTGGAAAGTCACAGGGAATATAAATCTCCCTTATCTTATACTGAGTAGCTAACATTAGGTTAACTAAAACTTAGAAATTTACATACATAGCTTTTCCCTTTTGTTGTACTCAATATGTAATTAACTAGCAAGATCTTTCACTGGCAGAGGTCTTTCATGATGTTCACATCAAAAACGTGAAAGAAGTAGAGAAACCGAACTCTCTCCACTTTATTGATGTGAAACATAAGTTCAGAGTTTAAGTGAATGTCCCAAGATCACATATCTAATAAAGCTGTGAGTCAGGAACAAGATACCTTGCCTCTAGACTCCAAGTTTGGGGCCATTCAGTTATATCATGTTGCCTCCACATCCCCTAAAGAATCAAAGTAATCTTGATCTCACCTTGAAGTTCAAAGCATTTTTGTTTACTTGCTCTAGCTAGCTCCTGGGCTTCAATCAATTCCTTGCGAAGATGCTGAATTTCTTGTTTTGCCTCAATTTCTGACTGTGCACCCTGCGAGTCATCTGATAAAAATATGTTTATTTTAAAAGCAAGAGTTAGTATCACAATATAATCTCTACAACCGAAGATTAGCAATCTTTCATGTTTAGACATGCATAATTAAACAACACAGCACAACTAAGTTAAATAAAACTTGGAAGCAATTATATTAAGCATTTTAGTCATTTTACCTTGGAGAAAGAATACAAGTACAGTTAAATAAATATATTAGTAGCTCATGGCATGTTACTATAAGACATATATTAATACATACTAAAATTATAAATTTCACTCATATAGAGCTTATGGAAGGCCTGAACTTCAGTAAGACAAGCATAATGCTATTTTTTACCAATTTTGAAATTCTTTGATAACAAATCAGAACAATTTCAATTTTAACTTAACTGGAAGTGGAAAAAAAAAAAGGAACTTTTCTTCAAGAAAAAGTATTTTTAGCATGATTTCCCCAGTTGTGGGATACAAAATACAAACAAGGCTGAAAGCTGCACTGTGCACACTTTGTCATCACTGTTTTCCCAACAATACACACATAACAAATATTTGTTGAATTATTAAATGATGTAAGAAATAACTTAAATGGTTTTTTTAAAAATATATATTTTATTGATTTTTTACAGAGAGAAAGAGATAGGGATAGAGAGTTAGAAACATCGATCAGCTGCCTCTTGCACACCCCCCACTGGGGATGTGCCCGCAACCAAGGCACATGCCCTTGACCGGAATCGAACCCGGGACCCTTGAGTCTGCAGGCCGACGCCCTATCCACTGAGCCAAACCGGTTTCGGCTTAAATGGTTTTAAGGAAAGAAATGAGATCTGCTATTACATCTCAACTACGTCCCTCCCCTAATTTCTTTCCTTTCTAGTCATTCATCTTTCATTGTATTAAAACTTTCTGCTACTGCATATTGCCTGATATAAATCAGTTAGGCCATATTCTTCCAGTACATTCTATTTGACTATTACTTTGGTTTACAATAGCTCAGGTATAACAACTTTAATCCATCAAAACAGAGCTGCCCTAGCCGGTTTGGCTCAGTGAATAGAGTGCTGGCCCGTGGACTGAAGGGTCCCAGGTTCCATTCCAGTCAAGGGCACATACCTGGGTTGCAGGCTCAATCCCCAGCCCTGGTTGGGGCGCATGTGGGAGGCAACCAATTGATGTCTCTCTCTCACATTGATGTTTTTCTCTGTCTCTTTCCCTCCCCTTCACTCTCTCTAAAAAACAAACAAAAATCAATGGAAAAATATCCTCGGGTAAGGATTAACAAAGAGAGAGAGAAGAGAGAGCACTTCCTTCCTCTCTCTAAAAATAAAAAATAAAAATTTTTTTAAAAACAGCTGAGAATATAATATCACAATACAATTTAAGTAAGTCTCAGATGTTACATACACATATTTTTCATACTCATTAATTACATGGGGAAAGGAGAAGAGAAGAGGAAACTCTTCCTTATAGTAGAAAGCCAGCCAGTAAATGTAAAAGGAATGACAGAATTATAAAATCACTAATAGTAACAGTTGATTCAGGCAAGAATCATCGGTAGATGCTAAAATTAAGTAGATAATAGTAGTAACAGGATATTTACACACCAGTGATAGAACAATTCAGTATCAGATACCTCCTGATATGATGTGCACTATTATTATTGTTATATTCCTACCAAAAATGCATAGCTTGAATCTAATCATGAGGAAACATAAGGTACAGACAAACTAAGGGACATTTTATAAAATACTGCTCGTCCAAAATGTCAATGTCATGAAATACAAAGAAAAACTGGAACTATTCCAGATTAAAGGAGACTAAAGAGACATGAAAACAGAATGCAACCCATGACTCAGGATTTTCTTTTCTCATAAAGTTCATTATTGAGACAACTGTGAGTAAGGCTTGTGGATTTGATAACAGTAATATATATCAATGTTAACTTCCTAATTTGGGGAATTGTATGAGGGTTATGTAAAAGAAACAAAAAATTCACACGGAAATATTTAAGAGTAAAGGCTATGATGTCTGCAATATACTCTAAACAGTTCAAGGACATAGAGAGAGGGAGGGGGAGAAAGAGATAGATAAATGGAATTTGGTAAAATGTTAACAGCGTACAGTGTGAAATGTTAATGTTTGGAGAATCTGCATAAAGAGTATCAACAATTCTTTGTTCTATTCCTAAAACTTTTCTGTAAGTCTAAAATTATATAAAAATAAAAAGTTAAAAGAAAAATTTCTATATATATATACATACAAGAAAATATGGTAAAATACTAACAATTATTGAATCTTGGTGATGGGCATATATGGGTATTTTTGATCCTCTTCAATTTTTCTTGTGTTTGAAAGTTTTCATAATTAAAAACATCTCTTGAAATTACCAATCCTAATAATACAATCTTAGAATAAGCCCCAATCATTTCTTCCTAAATTCTTGTCCTTACCCTATCTTGCTTGCCCTTCTTCATCTATCCTAGATTATAAAACTAGAGGAATTCTTTTATTTAGATTAAGAATGTATATTGTCTCCTTGTGTATCAAGTCCAGTTATCTTTATCAGACTTTAAAGTTCTCCATAATCCAGTCATTACTTACTTTCCTTTACTCACTAATACACTCAATTCCTAATAGTCTCCTCAGTAACTCCAACTCATGACTACTGCCTCACTTTGCTCATACCATTTTCCTGTACTCCTCCAAACATGCCCATCATTTAAAACCCAGGCCCTACCCTGGCCATGGCTCAGTGGTTGAGCATCGACCTATGAATCAGGAGGTCATGGTTTGATTCCCAGTCAGGGCACGTGCCCGGGTTGTGGGTTTGATCCCCAGTGTGGGACGTGTAGGAGGCAGCCAATCAGTGATTCTCTCTCATCATTGATGTTTTTCTTCTCTCTCTCCCTCTCCCTTCCTCTCTGAAATCAATAAAAATATATTTAAAAATAAATAAAGCCCAGGCTCCAGCCTCCACATCTAACCCCAGGACTGCATTGAACTCCCAGCACACTGTGGTTTCTTGCTTGATTTCTAGAGCTAGACAGTAAAACACAAGCAAACCAGGAAATCCCTTCAAGTTCCCTAATTGTTTAATAGCATTTAGTTTCATTTCTAAAGGAGCATGAATCCATATAGATACAAAGGATTTTTGAAAAGACATTGAAGATCAAGTAACCTAATCCTTTCATTTGCAGAATAGGAAAAAAGGTTCAGAGTTCTGAAATGGCTTACATATTTGGGAAGTGGGGGAGATAGGACTAGAATTCTCCTATAAATCATGGTACCTTCTTAGTTATAGCACAGCTATTAAGCAGCATGCTTTTCTAACAACCAACTCTCATTTTTTTCTCCAGAAATAAGAGGATTCCTATTATTGTTTTCTTTTTAGTAATAAATGTTAAGTGCATGTTTCACACTTCTCCTCCATACTATATCCCATCTAATACAATGCTATACGTACAGTAGGCACTTAACTATCTGGTTAATATACAAGGTAATAAAAGATCTGCATCTAAAAATGTGTAGACTTTAAAAATAATAATAAATCAATGCTACAACTAAAGAACTGTATTATTTTGAGCAAGTGGATCCTTTTATAAATGAAGAATCATTATGTAATCCATCTTGAAGGTCTATTAAAGCAGACATTTCTTGTTTGCAGCAGAACAATTCTCTTGATCAGTGATGTTGTGAAACAAAACTAATACTTATTTTTCAAATTAAAAATAATGGGACAGATTTTATGTTAAGTAATTATGTTTTAGGAGACAAATTTAATTTAGGCAATAATCTATATATATAAAAGCCTAACTGACTGGCCGACCGGCTGACTGTCCGGTAGCTATGACGCACACTGACCACCAGGGAGCAGACACTCAACGCAGGAGCAGAAACCACAGGCATGGAAACATGGAACAAACTGATGAATCTCAGGAGGAAGGGGGAAGAGAGGAGGGCGGGAAGAGATTAACCAAAGATCTTATATGCATACTAGAGGCCCAGTGCACGTGCACCCGTGGGGTCCCTCGGGCTGGCCTGTGGGAATCAGGCTGAAACCAGCTCTCCCACATCCCCCGAGGGGTCCCAGATTGTGAGAGGGCGCAGGCCAGGCTGAGGGACCCCACTGGTGCACAAATCTGTGCACTGGGCCTCTAGTGAGTTTATAACATAAGGATTAAGCGAATTAGTTCTCTGTACCACATAGTGAAGATGACCAGCATTTTAATTAGAGCAAATAAGATGCCTTGTATCAAATAATGTAAATATATAAATTCTACTAGAGTTTGATCATAGAAGTAGAGATATTGACCCCAAATCTTTACAAATTAAGTTTAATATAAACACAAATGACTATATTCAAACTAATCAAGTAGTCAATGTGTTGATCCTCTTTTCAGAAAACCAAGTGACAATTTAGAAGAAAAAAAAAATTTTTGGCCAAAGACAAATGAGCAAATCTTTTTTTCTGCTAAGGCTGATCAATGGCTCATTGCATTTCATAGGGTTCTGTGGGAAAATGCATTATTAGTTTATTATGGTTTGGGTCCACTCTCGTGGTACCTTACTTTTGTCACAGACTTTTTGTAACAATGTACTTCACAATCTTGGAAAAAGTCTTGTGATAAGTATCAGTTCAAAATGTTTAGATGAAGATAAATGGAAGCCTTACTGAGCCAAATCCACTTTATTTAGCTGTGCAAGTCAGATGGAAATAAATGTTTTTAGAAACTATGATGGCATGGAAAGAATAACAGAATCTCTTTTCCCTTTAACACAAATGGTTTATATTTAGAATTACCTGGTGTATAGTTTAGGCCAAGGGCTAGCTTTTCTCAGACTAAGGGTAAATCCTATAAGAGGTCCATACCACACAAAAACCCACTAAATGAACCAGCCTTGGCACTTGCAATAGCTATATGATGTCCTAATTAAATTTCTTCAGAAGACTGGAGAGTTAACTTAAACCTGCCCTTTGCTCTAAACACAGATGAGATGCCATGAACCACTTGGTAAAGAGCCAAATCAAAGCATTTTTCCCTAAGTTCTGTTTTGCATATTTGCTGAAGGCTAATGTAGCCACAACATCTGTTAACTCGTCAATTGATAGAAGTGATCTGGCTGAGGCAGTTGGCCAGGTGGGTGTATCCTTTTTTTATTAACAGCACTCCTCCCGTTGGAAGGTCTGGTAGTTGCAGGCTTAGTTGAGGAGAACATTAGTTGGAGAAAGACCATTTTTCTGTCGTGGGTGTGTGCAGCCATATGAGACAGCCCTAGGCAGTAACCTCTTATTGTTGATTCTCACCCCTTTGCCATTCCTCTGACCAGCTAGGTTCCTTCTTGATAACTGGATCTTTTATTTTCCTTTCCTCCCCATTGTTCATTCTTTTTCTATAATTTCCCCTTGCTACTAAGGTCCATCCCTATGCATAGAATTCCCAAAACATGGTTATATATGCTCTCTAAAGTTTTCACCACGCCTAATTAAACCCTGTCAACACTATCTTCCATAAGACCATAGCCTCTGCATGTGTCTTATCTCTGTATTTCTTAGGTCAATAAATGTCTCAGAAATAAATGACAATGACTCTCTAGTCCTAGTTTCTGTCTTGCACTTCTAAAGCATTTCTAATTCCTAGGGTAACAATATGAAACAAGGACACCTTTAAATGTGAAGGGGAGCACTTGTAATAATTATGCTGGGACAACAGGCACACCAGAACCTATGGTCACCTTTCCTGTTCAACACGTGCCAAACTAGAACCATCCCTTTCCCACCAGGATACCTCTTCTTCCAGAAATTATATCCGACTTTCATTTCTCTCTCATATTCTGCTTCTCAGGCCTATGGATTTCCGATAATTACCAAAGAAAGAACAACAGAGCCCAATTTTGTTCTTTTGTTTAAATTTCCACAACAGTCATCCTAATTCAGACTGTCAATAATTACCTAGCCTTCTTACCTCCAGCTTCTATCTATTCCAATTCATCCAACAAATCTCCCAAAAATACAGGTCTGAGCAAATTTCTGTGCTCAGAAGCCACTGAGTTTTGCCAAAATAATCACCCCAACTTAAGAACACTCAAATGATTATGTGAACAAACTTTAATTATACTGTACTTGTCAAACCCATATTATAAAGCTTGTAGTTTTTAATATTTTCTTTGAAAAGATATCTCTCTCTTCTTAAAATCCTAACCACTTAAAAATATATCTATATAAATATATTTTCCAAAAGTCAAGAACTAAAAACAAAAATAACTAATATTATTATCACACTGAAAATAATAAGTAATTCCTTAATATCAAGTATCCATTTAGTATTAAAAACTTCTCCATTGTCTCCAATTTCTTTTGCAGTTGGATTGTTTGAATGATGATCCAAACAAGGTTCACACATCGCATTTAGTTGACACATCTCTTAAATCTCGCCATTTACTAAAAGAAACTGGGTCACTGTCCTACAGAATTCTCCACATTCTGATTTTGTTGTTGTACGCGCACCACATTATTTAGAATATGCCCCTAATCTTTAACGTCCTGCAAGTCGACCAGATTCAGGTTCAGTTTTTTAAATTATTAAACACGTCATATATAATATGATAGATACACTTTCAGGGTCATCTCAAATGATACTTATTACATGAAGCTCAAACTGCCTTCCCTCCCCATCTTCCAAAATAAACAAAAAGAAACATAAAAAATCAGAAAATTCTTTCGCCCACTTTGACTCCTAATGGCAACATCAACAAAGAAGCATTTTATCATCTGTAACTTTTCTATCACTGTTTGACTAGAAACTCCTCCAACTCCAGGGACAGTCTTATCAGACTTTGAAACCATGGCAGGCCCTGGCACAGTCCCTAAATAGAGCACACTTGTGTTCAATACTACTTGGACTAAATTCCAGTCTTCTTTTTATTGGTTTTTAGGGAAATTATTTTAAGCACATAAAAACCTGTAGTTAAAGCCACATTTTCATTTCTCTTTCAAAAGTGGCATAAATTGGTTGAAAATCATTATTATTTCAGGAAAAAGGTACTATTGCTATCATCCTTTTATTTACATCTTATGGTTAATTTTTAATCTACTTTAGATTATTTTCTTAACTCTAGATAACTAAAATGAAGAGTAGCATACTATAATTCTAAATAAAGATTGGCTATTTTTTAAAAAGGAAAAATAAAACTTAAAAATAATGGTTCAAGAAGTCAGGCATAGGGGCTCAATTGGGAAAATAATGGGACTACTTAAATGTAACTCCTTTTTACAACTCTAAAAAGTTAACATTGTGGTCTAATAATTTATTCTTTATTTAGGGAAAAAAAAATCTATCAGCCTACTGAACTTACACAGATTACAAAGCACAACCACACATAATCAAGCATAACCCAATTTTTTCTAGTAAGTGGTAGTGAGTACATTATTTTTAAGAATTTATACAACTCTTACAAAAGAAAAAAAGCAATGGGAAAAACAACTATTTAGGGCCATGGTGACTTTCTTAGAAACACTTCTAAAATATGCCTGCCTCTAAACTGGTTGATTTTTCTTTACATCTAATCATTGACTGACTTGTCTGTTCTTAAAATCAAGCTGCAAAATCATTCAATAAGTGTTGATAAAGACAGTAATTCATTAACAAGAATTGGCAATCATATAGAATGTAAGAGAAGTTGGGGGTTCTGTATTTGTCACCTTAACTTAAAGTAAGGTTAGGGAATTCTGACCCATCTTAACCAATGGCAACCCAAGCAATTACTAGCAGCATTAGTACACCCACTCTTCTTTTTTGTTTTTTTTTGTTTTTGTTTTTGTGTTTTTGGTTTTTTTTTTACAGAGAGGAAGAGAGAGGGATAGAGAGTTAGAAACATCGATGAGAGAGAAACATCGATCAGCTGCCTCCTGCACAGCCCCTACTGGGGATGTGCCCGCAACCAAGGTACATGCCCTTGACTGGAATCGAACCCGGGACCCTTGAGTCCGCAGGCCGACGCTCTATCCACTGAGCCAAACCGGTTTCGGCCACCCACTCTCCTTTCACAGGCACCTTCCATTTTCCAGTCTCTTTCTCTCCCACAACTTTCCCTTTTATGAGTACTAGTACAGAAACGACTTAGCCTTACTGTGGTACTCAAGGACTTAAAAAAAAAAAATTTCCCCTGACATGTGGCAAAGTAACAAACAGATATTATTATTAACCATTATTAAGATCTAATTGGCTTTATTATGTGATTTATTGGGCAGCATATAATCTAACAACTAGAAGGGCACTCTCTATTATTAATTTGAAAAGATCCACCACCTGCTTTTCCCTAAAAGATAAAGTAGGAAATATTTTTTTTTAACCTCACAATCTTATTCAATGAGTGAAAAGTTACTCTTGAACAGACAGGTCTACTTTTATCAATTACTATCCTATCTAATAAAAGAGCAATATGCAAATTACTCCAACACGCAAGATGGCTGCCCCCACGTGGACACAATATGGCCGCCACAGGATGGCCGGCAGGGGAAGGCAGTTGTGGGTGATCAGGCCAGCAGGGGAGGACAGTTGGGGGGGACCCAGGCCTGCAGGGGAGGGCAGTTGGGGGGGGACTGGGCCTGCAGGGGAGGGCAGTTGGGGGTGACCAGGCTTGCAGGGGAGAATAGTTAGGGGCAACCACGCTGGCAGGGGAGGGCAGTTAGGGGTGACCAGGCCTGCAGGGGAGGGCAGTTGGGGGCAATCGGGCTGGCATGGGAGCAGTTAGGCATCAATCAAGCTGGCAGGGGAGTGGTTAGGGGGTGATCAGGCTGGCAGGCAGAAGCGGTCAGGGGCAATCATGCAGGCAGGCAGGTGAGCGGTTGGGAGCCAGCAGTCCTGGATTGTGAGAGGGATCCCAGATTGGAGAGGGTGTAGGCTGGGCTGAGCTCCCCCACCTCCCCGCCCCCCATGCATGAATTTCATGCACTGGGCCTCTAGTCATTATTATAATCAGTGTCTTCATTATGGTGCCAATCTTAACATGTTATATTCCCAAACCATGGCAGATACATTATTTAATTTAATCCTAACAATAACCTCATGAAGTCAGTTTTTCCCAGTCTGACAAATGAAAGAAAGTGAAGCACAGAGGTTAAGCAATTTGCCCAAGGACCTATCACAAATAAATAACAAAGCTGAGACTGAGCCCAGACCTCTTTGACTCAGCTTTTTGTCTAGAATGTTACTTTCCTAACGCTCTTGTGGTTTTATAATTTTGATGTAAGAGGTCTTTTATTAATTCATTCAACAAATATGTGAATTTTACTGAACTTCTGGCAATAGGATAAAGTAGAATAAAAATAAAATTTAGAACAGACTGACATAAAATTACAAAAGTACTAATAACAGTTGAATATAATTAATATAATCATAAATGCTACTTATAAATCAATCTGAACTTGGCTGCTGAAAAGATTTCTGGAAGATTTCTATAGTAAAAAAGACTATAAGAACAGCTAATTTGTATGATAGGTTTTCATTACTCATTCACCTTCCCTTTTGTTTTCCTATGTTCCCACAAAGGCCCAGGGGTTCTGACATGTTTTCAGTAACAATTTTTAATATAATAACAATACTGTATTTCTGCAAAGAATCAGAAATATTCCAAGATAAAATTTCTGGACTCTGAAAAAATTAACATAGATTTATTATTTACAACACTAGAAAGAAATCATGCCTTTTTAACATCAAAGATGACCTTAGAAGAATGCTGGAAACTATGCTCATACTTGAAGATAAGTTGGCAATTCGTTGCCTGGGCCAGTAATCTTAGGACTTCCCTTGGTAATGGAATTCAATCAAAGGTGGCTCAAGGAGCCATGTGAGTGAGCTTCAGTATCTATGTAGAAGAAAAATGAAGGCCAGGATGTCCAGACTAAGGAACTCTAAGAGAACCTAAGTAATCTCTTTGTTAGCCACTTTCAATCCCCATCATTGCACCAGTAGGCCAGCAGAAGGGTCATGCAGGGTGAAATTAAGGTTTCCTTAAATAATCCAAAGCTCACGGTCTAAACTAGAAGATCCCTTAATAGCCCAGCCAGAGTGTAAGTATTTCTACAAAAAAGAAACTTCCATAGGCTGCTTCTGCTGCTGATTTCAGAGAGCTGCCTGGTGTTAGTCCATTGCTACCAACATGTTTAACCAACTGGTCTGAACTCACATGTCAATTTTTCTTGTGTACACTAAGGCAATATAAGAGTCTAAATGCTGATAACCACAGATTTATAAATAAGCCAACCCAAGGCACTTAATTTTAAAAACACTTAAATGTTGATTTATTGCCTACCTATTTAATTCTAAACAAGTAAATATCAATAAATAAATGTACTTCTTATTTAGAAGTGAAACAAATGAAAAAATTTGTTACAAGCACTTTTTACTTTAGCCCCACCCAAAATTTACAAAAGTGTCCTAAGAACCTGGGTATCTTTACTGGAGAAGAGAATGATGAGGAAATTAGGACACTTATAACTGCTATCCTATCTAATAAAGAGGGAATATGCTAATTGACCATCACTCCATCACAAAGATGGCTGCACCCACAGCTGAGGCCAAGTTCCCTTAAGGAGCCTTAATGAGCAATCAGCAGGGACCTGAGGCTACGCCCTCCCCCGCCCCATGGGGCTTGACAGGGGACCTCAGGCCTTGCCCCCCACCCAGCAGGGCTTGACAGGGGACCTCAGACCGCACCCCCCGCCCTGGCGTCAGGCTGGGGGACCTCAGGCCATGCCTCCTGCCTTGGCACCAGGCTGGGGGACCTCAGGCCATGCCCCCCACCCGGCGAGGCTTGACAGGAACCTCAGGCCGCAACCCCCGCCCCAGCACTGGGCCAGGGGACCTGAGGCTGTGCCCCACTGCCTGGCAGGGCTTGACAGGGGATCTCAGGCCGTGCTCCCCACCCAGGGGGGGCTTGACGGGGGACCTCAAGGTGTACCCCCAGTGCTGGGTCGGGGGAACTCAGGCCACACCCCCCACCCAGCGGGGCTTGATGGGGGACCTGAGGTTGCGCCCCCCACCCAGTGGGACTTTACAGGGGATCTCAGGCCGTGTCCCCCACCTGGCGGGGCTTGACGGATGACCTCAAGGCATGCCCCCTGCCCCATCTGGGGGACCTCAGGCCATGCCCCCCGTCCTGGCGCCAGTCCAGGGGATCTGAGGCTACGCCCCCTGCCCAGTGGGGCTTGACAAGGGTGGGACTGGCCGGGTCTGGATCTAGCCCAATGGGGGGGGGGCGGCTGGGTCTGGGTCTCACGTGATTTTGAGGCGCATGTTGGTGGACGGGGACTTGACTCTGGGTCCTCCTTTTAATGTGCACAAATTTCGTGCACTGGGCCACTAGTAATATGATGATAGAGCAAACAGTTGGTTTTTCCCAAGGAAGTTAATATTTCCACCTTTTGAAAAATTATGTTAAAAGTGGCAATGAATTTCTATCAGAGGAACCAAGGTAAACACAAAAAGAATTGTTGCATTTTATATTTTATCACTTCCTGCTTTGCCCTTCATAACCTAGACTGATACACATTATTTTACAATTTAAATATTTTTGTTTGAAGCATTGACACCAACACCAACATTTTAAATTTTAGTTCCTGCTACTTTACGGAACCTATCTTACTTAATCTTTTAACTAAAACTGAAAACCTCACATTATACATGGAATTGATTTGTGGCAAAGGGTAAATAAATCTGATGCTCTGGTTTAAAATGTCATAAAAACATGTTAAAGTACCTTTTAATAGGGACACTTTAGCAAGCGGTTCATTTAGGTCTTGCTCATCCATTTGAGCGTCTACAGAGGGAAAAAAGATAATTATAAATAGTAGTCAACTCTATCAACAAGCTGTTACTACCAAAATAAATAACTGAAGTTTATACTTCTACTGTATTTGAATAGTTGAAATTTATATAGCTATTTTATTTGGATAGTTTTATCAATATATTCAGGATTCAAGAAAATGACTTGGTAAATGAAAGCACTGCTTTTCCCTCAAACACAAACTTTGAAATCTCCACCCACATTAACCTGCATATCTAAACTGCTTGGTAATAATAACATCTGCAAATTAGTAAACATTAGGTTAAAACTCACCTGTAGCGTCGTCACTACTTTTTTCCTTGCTTGGACTCAGAGTATCTGATAAATCAGATTCCTTTGCTCTTGCTTGATTTTCTAACAAGAAGGAAAAAAAGCAGAATCTCATTATAATTAAATAGCTTCTATCAATAAAACTACTTCAGGCTATGCGTGCTCTAAATCTACTGATATGCAAAATACTTTTAAAATTAACTCAGGTCACTAATCTCTTACTTCTTCACCACTCTAGTCCAAAATGGAATGCTGGTTAATACACGTAGCTCATATTAAATTATAATGTGGAGCATGTCTGCTGTGCAGAGGGCTGGGGCTTTTGTTCAAGGCTGTCCACTGGCCAACTGGAAACAAAAACGAAGCAAGCTTTGCTAAAGTATTTAGAAAACTGCAACAAATATAACAAAATTCTCAAGAAAATGTGGACATTTTATGAAGATGATGAAAAAAATGGCTCTATTACATAAAAAACACTAGTTTGCCTTAATAATATTTATACTCATAACAAAAGTAAAATAAAATAATTATTTGTTATAAAGGTAACACTTAAGACAGTAAAATTAACAGTCTTTTATTTATTTTAATTTTTTGAAAACATCTTTATTTATTTTGTTAATCCTCAACCGAGGATATTTTTTCAATTGATTTTTTTTTAAGAGAGAATGGAAGGAAGGGAGGGAGGGGAAAAGAGAAAGAGAAACATCAATGTGAGAGAGACATATCAATTGGTTGCTTCCCATACACGTCCTGACTGGAGCTGGGGATTGAACCTGCAACCCAGGTACATGCCCTTGACCAGGAATTGAACCTGTGACCCTTAGGTGCTTGGGCTTATGCTCTAACCATTGAACACCAATGGCCAAGGCAATAGCTTTTTATATCTAAAGAAAACATAACTGTACCTGAACCACATTGAGAAAAAAACTTTTTAAAAGGTTTTATATTTGCAAGTAGTGTGCTGCCTGATCCAATGAAGATATCCTAGGTATAGTTTTCAATGAAGTGCTCTCAAAAATCCTAACTGTAACTCCAACAATTAATTAAAGGTGACTGGGAATTAATTAGGCCCTAGATTCTCATCTAAAATACACATCTGTGTATACTATGATATGCATTATGATACTATTTACAGAGATGGTTATTTCTCTAATAATAATTCTTTAGCATCTCCCTGTTCTCCATAAGGTCTCAGCCAATTAGCCACAACCTTGTCCCTGCATTAATTCCCATATGAGCTCTTTTTCAATTAGGCCAGCCTCTTAGAGAGCCAATGCATGTCAGCTCATTATGACCTGCAATTCTTTGCTTAAGTTGAATTCCCCTAAACTCAATGACCTTTCTCTCTACTTGGCCTATTCATTCTGTAAGATACAGCTTAAGTCCCATCACCCCTAAGGAAGTCTTCATATCTATCTCCAGCATGCCACCCCTTTTTATTGCATCTTCTTTATTGTATCACTAGAGGCCTGGTACACGAAATTCAGGAGCGGGGGGGGGGGGGGGGGTGTCCCTCAGCCTGGCCTGCACGCTCTCCAATCCAGGATCCCTCTCACAATTGGGACTGCTGGCTCCTAACCGCTCGCCTGCCTGCCTGCCTGATTATCCCTAACCACTTCTGCCTGCCAGCCTGATTGCCCCCTAACCACTCCCCTGCCAGCCTGATTGACGCCTAACTGCTTCCCTGCCAGCCTGATTGACACCTAACTGCTTCCCTGCCGGTCTGGTCACACCCAACTGCCCTCCCCTGCAGGCCTGGTCGCCCCCAACTGCCCTCCCCTGCCAGCCTGGTTGCCCCCAACTCCCCTCCCCTGCAGGCCTGATCTCACCCCCAAATGCCCTCCCCTGCAGGCCTGGTCACACCCAATTGCCCTCCCCTGCAGGCCTGGTCGCCCCCAACTGCCCTCCCCTGCTGACCTGATCTCACCCCCAATTGCCCTCCCCTTCAGGCCTGGTCACCCCCAACTGCCCTCCCCGGCAGGCCTGGTCACCTCCAACTGCCCTCCCCCGCAGGCCTGGTTGCCTCCAACTGCCCTCCCCTGCCAGCCTGGTCGCCCCCAACTGCCCTCCCCTGCCGGCCTGGTCGCCCCCAACTGCCCTCCCCTGTAGGCCTGGTCGCCCCCAACTGCCCTCCCCTGCCGGCCTGATCTCACCCCCAACTGTCCTCCCCTGCTGGCCTGGTCGCCCCCAACTGCCCTCCCCTGTAGGCCTGGTCGCCCACAACTGCCCTCCCCTGCCAGCCATCTTGTGGCGGCCATCTTGTGATTATGTGAGGGCGGCTATCTTGTGATGACGTCACACGTGACGCCACCTAGGCTTTTATTACATAGGATATGTTTTTTAAATTAATCATGTTCTATTTCATGTCATTCTGTGTTTGTACATATATATTATTTCCTTAGTGAGATTATAAATTCCCTAAGTATATGATTATTTTTTATAATGTTATACGTTTGTATTGTCTGTGGTGATATGTATCAAAACTTAAATGCACATATCCACTTTTAGTACTTTTCCTAAGGAAAAAATAAACTACATATAGTATCTATAAAAATGTTCACTGCAGCACTGTTTATTATGAAATGGAAACTATTCAAGATATATTGAACCCAGATGGTGTGGCTTAGTGATTGGGCATCGACCTATGAAACAGGAGGTCACAGCTCAATTCCCGATCAGGGCACATACCCAGTTTGCAGGCTCAATCCCCAGTAGGGGCGTGCAGGAGGCAGCCAATCAATGATTCTCTCTCATCATTGATGTTTCTATATCTTGCTTCCTCTCCCTTCCTCTCTGAAGTCAATAAAAATATATATTTTTAAAAGATATATTGAGTACTATTAAGCAAAATAAAATCTATTAAAGAACAGTATTTATAATATGACCCCATTGAAATTGAAAATAGCTATACATCTAGCTATGAAATTCTTTTGTATATACTTATTCAAATGTAGAAGGACCTACAATAGAGACACCAATAGTTACTCTGGAAACAGGAACATGGTAGACATTTACTTTCTAACTTCACATAGTCATAAATTATTTGAAAAATTATAGTGAATATATACTGTCTTATAATCAACTAAATTAAGACATTTTCCATTTTGAAAACAATCAGAAATCTATCTAAAATCATTACTGTCAAAATTAAATATAATATTAAAATATAACTTGTAATGGCTATTCTATTTAAGAACACCCCTAGAATTTGTGGCTTAACGTGTAAAAAGGATGATGGATTATAAAAAGCCTTTGCTTCTTTTCTCACTATCTTTTCTAGTCAAAGGTTTACTACTGAGAGACGGAACTGAGATTAGAAGTGAAGTCACTGACCATGAAGGCCTATGGGCATCCAATCTGTTCTGGTGCATTCATAACGTGCTATAACCAGACATTTCCAAATGTCCTAGTTTTGATCACAAAATTATAGTCTCAAATAAAGCAGCTAGTACACCTAATCTACATAGATACAAAAGGAACCACTCTGGGGGAACAGAAAGGATAACAGAAAAATGACTCTCTTCTGGTTTTTATATTCTTGGCAATTTTATGATCAAGATATTGAGGTAAAACCAAGAGGGATATATTTTCAAAAGCATTCTTCTGATTTAGAAAAAACATTTGTTCTGTATTCAGAGTATTATCCAGGAAGGTAAAATTGCCTTAAAAGTTGGTCCAACCCTTTCATTAAGGCTTACTAGAAAATAAGCTCTATGAAGGCAGGGATCTTTTCAGTTTTGTTGTTATAAGCCCCCTCCCCACCCCCCCACATTGCATAGAACAGTGCACAGTTCATAGTTGCTTTTAAAAAAAGGATTATTGCAGGCACAAATCTACTGTAAATAAAAAAGCAAAGTTTTACCTAGTCAACTCATGGTCCACCATATTTATGTCCTGATATTACAGTTACTAGAGGCCTGGTACACAAAATTCGTGCACTAGTAGGGTCCCTAGGCCTGGCCAGCGATCAGGGCTGATCGGGGCCTTCCTTCCCCCAGCTGCCGGCTGGGGCCTTCCTTTGTTCTGCACTTCCCCCTGGTGGTTAGCACATGTCATAGCAAGTGGTAGAACTCCTGGTCGGTTGAACTCCCGAGGGGACAATTTGCATATTAGCCTTTTATTATATAGGATTATATGGAGACAAACCAAATCTATTTAAGAATGAAGCATAAGATACAACAAATGACTGGTAAAGTATCTACCCCTATTCTTCAGCTATAAAGCAGCATCCAACTTTCTAGTATTAAAAGTGCTTAGTAACCAATGTCACCCTAATCAATTTTTTAAATTTTTAAAAAGTCATTACTAGTTCATTTTCTCTGCAGCATTTAATCATTAAGATACATAACAATAGTATACAGAAGGAAATAAAAATATAGCTACCAACATCAATACCGAAACTACTCCCAAACTGGGAAGTCTACAACAAGGTGACTATTTTCACTGTATCTTTGAGTAGACATACAAAGGATGGGCAAAACAAACATATGGGCCATAGACCACTTTGTATACCATTAGAACCAGGAAATAGAGCAAGGTTAAGGATCAGGATTAGAAGGAAAAGGGGAGATGACAGGCTGGTGTGGCTCAGTTGTTGAGTGTCTACTCATGAACCAGGAAGTCAGAGTTTAATTCCCGGTCAGGACACATGCCCCGGTTGCAGGCTCAAAACCCAGTAGGGAGCGTGCAGAAGTCAGCCAATCAGTGATTCTCTCTCATCATTGATGTTTCTGTCCCTCTCTCCATCTCCATTCCTCTCTCTGAATTCAACAAAACATATTTAAAAAAAAAAAAAAAAAAAGGAAAAGGAGAACTAACATTCGTGTGAATACCAGTATGGTGCTTCCTGCTTTATTTATTTATTTATTTTTAAATATATTGTATTCATTTTTTACAGAGAGGGAGGGAGAGGGATAGAGAGTTAGAAACATCAATGAGAGAGAAACATTGATCAGCTGCCTCCTGCACACCCCCCACTGGGGATATGCCCGCAACCAAGGTACATGCCCTTGACCGGAATCGACCCTTCAGTCTGCAGGCCGACGCTCTATCCACTGAGCCAAACCGGTCAGGGCTGCTTCCTGCTTTATAAGCAATGGTTCATTAAATTCCCACAAAACCCTGCAAATTAAATATTGCCAATCCCTGTTTACAAATAAGGAAACTGAGGTTTAAAGAACTAAAGTAAGTATCTGATGGCATTTGGCTAGTTGTAGAACTTGAAGTTCAATCCAGCTGTCTACTACTTTCTTTCTACTTTCACCCCTAAAGCAACTGTAAACACACATTAACTGCAAGTTGAGTAAGGGCTTAAACCAGGCGTCCTCAAACTACGGCCCGCGGGCCACATGCGGGTGTTTTTGCCATTTTGTTTTTTTACTTCAAAATAAGATATGTGCAGTGTGCATAGGAATTTATTCATAGTTTTTTTTAAACTATAGTCCGGCCCTCCAACGGTCTGAGGGACAGTGAACTGGCCCCCTGTTTAAAAAGTTTGAGGACCCCTGGCTTAAACAAAAAGCATATACAGCCAATGATTACATTTTGCATTAGGTAAAATATATGAAGACAATACTAAGATTGTACAGCTGATAACTGGCAATTTCTAGCAGCTGGTACTTTCAATGCAAAAAATTCCCCTAAAAAATTTACCAATAAACAAAAATAACACAATTTGGCCAGATCCAAAAGAAAATACTTTATAGCCAGATATAAAACATTTAAAATGTAACTTATTTCAGCCATCTAGTTTGTTACAAGTATAACCTCTGCATGTTTATTGTGAGAAGTATTAGTAAAATGCTGACTGGTGATAAAAAATCTTTGGGTATATAAAACTTGTATCTGTATTATTATTTTTAAAGGGTGTATTCTATTCTCTTGCATGGATTTATTTGCTATAATTTATTAATGGACACATATGTTTTTCTCTTTTTGCTTTTTATTTATTTTTTATTTTTTTTATTTTTGCTTTTTAAAACAGGCCCTGGCCAGGTAGCTAAGTTGGTTAGAGTGTTGTCTCAATACGCCAAGGTTGTGGAATTGATCTCTGGTCAGGGCACATACAAGAATCACCCAATAAATGCATAGATAAGTGGAACAACAAATTGATCTCTGTCTCCCTCTCAAAACAAAAATCAATTAAAAAAAAAAAAAACCAAGCACAAAACCAAACCAAAAAAGTAACACTAAAACAAATACCCTTGCACATTTGTTTAATTTTTTCCTTAAGATAAAAAGGCCAGCCCTAAGTGGTTTGGCTCAGTGGATAGAGCGTCGGCCTGCGGACTGAAGGGTCCCAGGTTCGATTCCAGTCAAGGGCATGTACCTTGGTTGCGGGCACATCCCCAGTAGGGGGATGTGCAGAAGGCAGCTGATCTATGTTTCTGTCTCATCGATGTTTCTAACTCTCTATCCCTCTCCCTTCCTCTCTGTAAAAAATCAATAAAATATATATTTTTTTAAAAAGGTAAAAAGGCCAGAAGTAAAACTGCTACATCAAAAAGCATGCTCTTTAAAACGTTCAATAGATATTTTATAGCCAAATTTCAAAAAGAAATCAGTAAGACTGCACAAACCTTTTTCAAAAACAACATCCCATAATTTTGAGAAAATATAGTTTAATTCAGAATGCATTAAAAAGAAGCATCAAGATACTTTTCTTTAATTAAAGAAGCATTCATTTTTCCACCAAGGCTCTACTTCCACTTCAAAGTGTTGTTTATTCAACCAACTAATCTGAATAGATATTTAGGTGATGAAGTACAAGCTATTTTAAAGTCTGTTCTCATCTCACTTTAATAAGATGAAATAAATTGCCACACGTACTAAAAATAGTTCACATTCTGAAACTCAATGCCTGCTTGCCAGAACAATATTAGTGATGCATACTCTATGCATTCTTTCCCCAAATATGGCATCTGCCGTGCACAAAATTCAGAATGGAAGCCACCAGATATTTGAAATAACACTATCATTTAAAATATTTTTAAAAGCCAAATAAATCCAATTCTTTTCATTAAATAGAATATACTGAAATTGAGTATTCCAAACTTTTATCACTCGTTGTTTTAACTGACCAAAATAATTGGGAATGTAGCTTTAGATTTTAAACTGGTATGTTCTGAAAGAAGTCCTAGAATAACCAGAAGCATATCCCATAAAATTTGCCCGATTTCCCTATGCACAAGAGTGACTTGACACTATGATGCTTTAAAACTCACTTTTCTTCTCTAAGTCTGACAATTGTATCAGAAAAGAATTAACAGAATAAAATACTTCAGGCAATTATAGGACTATTTATGATAAAATATAAGAAGATCCTACGTATTCACTTTTGTTTAAATCAAATTGAGATACCAACAATGAAGAAAATATTATCGTAAGAAATGTTAAAGGTGTAATATCCCCCCAAAATGAACTGCAAACATTTTTTACCCGTTGTTTCAAATAAGATTTACATTGTATCTGATTAAAAATTTGAGACCAAAGCTGAAGTGAAAGAGATAGCAACAAATCTTAATACCTAAAGAAACCTATTCTAAGCACTTAAACACACGCATATATATATATACCCTTTTAAAGAAACTTTCCAATTAAGATATTTTTCTTAAAATAGAACTCCAACTATTTTATATTATTATATGACACTATTACAGGACTGCCATTTTTTTAGCTATAAGAAATAAACTGATTTTTAAAATACAATGACCTTGAAAATATACACTAACCTTCATTATCCAAGAGTCGGGAAACCCACAGAAAAATCCCACAGAACACAAACCTTTTGAAAGCTTTGTTTCTTCTACCACTTTGGTTAGATGCCCCTCGACGATCAGCTTCTCTGCCAAAGAAAATAAACGTTACTATCCGAGCCCAAACCGAATAGCATTTCCCTGAGCAGGGCAGTCAGCGCAACACATTCCATGACCAAATTTAAAGATGATAACATTACTCCCATGACTAGGCTTGAACAAGAACTAGACCCTGGATGGGGAACTCAGAGAAATCAAACTCTAATAGAACAATCAGATTAATGCAGAAATCTGGAAGTAGGGGAACAATTTACCTTTTATTTTCACTTTAAAGCCTAGCAATTTTTTAAAAAGTACTCAGAACAAACAAAGCAATCATATTTAAATCAAGGATATTAAATTGAAATAAAGGAATTCTGAGAAGGCATGATATTTAAATAAAGAAATAATACAAATTATGTTATACCAATAGTTTACTTTTCCGTATTGATACTATTCAGCAGAGATGCCTAGATAACATTTTTTTTTTAGTCAAATGAATCATTTAAGAAGAGCTAAGTACTTAAAAAAATAAACTTTTATAGGGGATTATCTGTATATGTATAATGTAGCTTCTTTATAATTTATTTAAAGTCAGATTTTCATATTCTGCATTTCACTGAGGAGGATGATATAGCTATTCTGTATATCCCCTTATTTAACCCTGTATGTGAGTTGGTCTCCTTCAATTTACACTTTTGCCACATGTGACATAATTTCTCTATTCTTTCACTCTTCAACCTACTACAACTTGGTCTACATCCACAACTCAATAATCAAAACTGTTCCAAGATCACTATAACCTCCTATCTGTCCAAACCCATGGCTCCTTTTCAATTTTCCCCCTCCCATTTAGGCTCTTTACAGTATGTGGCACAGTTTGCCCCAGCCTCCTTTAAAAAAAGCCAAAGTAAGTCCTGCCAGTGTGCCTCAGTTGGTTGAGCATTGTCCCATGCATCGAGAGGACTCGGGTTCGATTCCTGGTCAAGAGTATGTACCTAAGTTGGAGGCTCCATCCCAGGCCTGGTAGGGGTGCATGTGGAAGGCAACCAATCAATGTGTCTCTCTCACATCAATATTTTTCTCTCCCCCTCTCCCTTCCCTCCTCCCTTCCACTCTATCTAAAAGCAATAGAAAAATATCCTCGGGTGAAGATTAAAAATAATAATAATAATAAAGTTTTATTCTGCTTCCTATATTTTTTGTGTTTCAAGGTTGTAGGCTTGATCTCCAGTAGGAGGCATGCAGAAGGCAGCTGATCAATGATTCTCTCTCATCACTGATGTTTCTATCTCTCTCAACCTCTCCCTTCCCCTCTGAAATCAATAAAAACATAGTTTAAAAAAGAATAAAAACCCCTATCTCTTACTACTCAATTATGTTTTATATCTTCCAAAATTCTGTTGACATCTATTGTCTGTTGTAGTCTCCACTCTTTGTCTTTGTGATCTTATGTCTTTTATAATCTTTTACTATGAATGGGTACATATTTAATAAAAAATTTACTGCCTCCCTTTTAAAATTCTTTGACTTTGACTTATAAGATACCACCTATTTCTTGCTCATTCCTTCCATCTTAGCCTTTCATTGGCTTTCCTTTCTTCTAATTGTGATCTAAATATGTGTTAGTCTTCGAGATCTCTGTCAACAACAACGAAATTGTTTTTAATGACATTATATGCTACACTATTTAAAAAAAGATTTTAAATTGATTTTTAGAGAGGGAGGAAGGGAGAGAGAAAAACATCAATGTGATAGTGAAACATCTCAGCTGCCTCCTACACACCCCCTACTGGGGAACAAACCTAAAACCGGGGCAAGTTCCTTGACCAGGAATTGAACTGGCAACTTTTCAGTGCACTGGGCAACACCCAACCAACTGAGCCACATTTATAATTTCTAAATATTGATGCCTAGTTTAAACCTCTCTTTTAGGTCTCGGAATCCTATTGACTTACTACTTCCCAAATATCTTCTATCAGCAATCTCACAGGTACTTAATCTCACCATGTCTAAAATGGAATTTATCTTCTCTTCCTTTTTCCTCTGGATGGACTTGATATCTCTCTCTTCCCTTCTTTCCATTCCTTTTCAATTCATATCTCTATTAAGCTATTTCAACTTTCTATGTCTACCCTTCCCAACATACTATAAACTTTTAAGATTCCTTCAAATATTTACAACTATGCACCAGTTACAATACTAGGTACTCCTCAAAGATTATCAAGAGAAATGTAATAAATCTAGGAATTTATTGTCTACAGAAAGCAGGAATAATTTTATATTAGGCAATTTACAGATTGACCATGGTTACTTTCCACTAATACAATTCTGACATAAAATACAAGTTCCACAAATGCTTGTTACATGAATATAGCAAATAATAAAATAATATAAACACAGACTTTGAAAGCCATTCTAAACTTTCTCTAGTATGTTGAAGATTTAAGTAACACATTGTTTAAAAAATTATAAACACATATCATATCAGGAGTAATTTATTGCTTAAAACTTTCTCACTCTGCTGTTTTGGCTCAGTGGATAGAGCGTTGGCCTGCGGACTAAAGGATCCCAGGTTCGATTCCGGTCAAGGGCACAGGCCTGCGTTGCGGACTCAATCCCCAGTAGGGGACGTGTAGGAGGCAGCCAATCAATGATTCTCTCTCATCATTTATGTTTCTCTCTCTCTCTCCCTCTCCCTTCCTCTCTGAAATCAACAAAAATATATTAAAAAAACAAACAACTTTCTCACTTTTAAAATAAAATCTGAAGTCCCTACCATGACCTATAAGGCCCATGTGATCCAGCCCAGGGGTCAGTCATCAACAGCCCCACTGGGCCAAATCCAGCCTGCTGCCTATTTGGTAAATAGTTTATAGGAACACAGCCAGGTCCATTCATTTACAGACTGACCATGGTTGCTTTCCACTACAATGGCAGAGTTTAGCAGTCCCAACAGAGACCTTACAGCCTACAAAGCCTAAAATATTTACTATCTGGCCCTTTATTTTTTTAAAGAATTTTTACTATTCTAAAACTCCAATTTCAAATCCACCTTGGGTTTTCACACAGTTTCTATCTCACAGACTTTTCCCCAGATACATGTATAACTCACTCAGTTTTGTACTATCTCTGTTCAAATCCCATATATTATTACCTTTGTCGCTTCCTACTGCATTATATTTTATTTTTCTTCAATGGACTCATCATTACTTAACATATTATTTTGTTGTTTTATTAGTTTTTGTCTCTTTAAGGAAATATAAACAAAATGAAGGCAAAGCTTTCTTTGTCTTGTTCATTTCTGTACCCACAACACCTAAAATAATGCCTGGTATATACATAGTAGATACTTAATAAATATTTGGTGAGTAAATGAATTTTTAAAGGGATCAAACTTGGAAAAATTATTTGAATATTTTCCTCACTCTAAAACTAAGGATTAAATACATATAAAAAGTTTTGAATAGTACTAGTATATAAGTGCTAAATAATAAATACCTGCTGCTACTATCACTATTGACATTATTTAAGGTTTATATTTATTATTAAATATGGTGAATTATTAGTGGCCTGTGATTAAAGAAGAAAAATATATTGTTTTTTAAAAAGTTTATAATCACTAGTTCACAAACTTGGAGTGGAGACCTCAGCCCTTTAGGAGTACTAAAAGTAAGAGACCTCTCAGGGACACAAACTAGAACTTCCAAGTATGGACACTGGAGGTCTTAAAAGAGCTATTTACCTTGGCACAGCTGGAAGATAAAATAGAGGATTTTCTTTCTTTAGGAAAATTCCCTATTTTTTGAGGGATACTCTAGAGAGATAATTATTCATTTTCTCCTATTTTAAAACCATATTGTGAAAACAACATGCAAAACGGGGCATAAAACACAAAAGTACAGATTAATAAACCTTTTTAAAGCAAATGTTTGTATGACTACATCCCAAATCAAGAAACAGAACCTAACCTCTTCCCCCAAAGCCTTCCACATTCCCCTTCCCAATGCTGAGTTCTATGGTATTTTACTTCTTACATTTCTTTATAGCCACAGTACCTATATATGCATGACTAAGTAATAGAATTTTAGTGGTTTTGATTTTTATGTAAATGGAATATTACAGTATATATTCTGTTGTATCAGGCTTCTTTTATCCAATATATCTCAGTGTATTTATCCATTTGACTACTGATGGTCTTTTGGGCTCTTTTGAAGTACTGGCTATGAAAATTCTTAAATTTGTACCCGATATATATGTGCAGGCATTTCTGTAGGGAACCTACCAAGGAGTAGAACTGATGAGTGTAAGTTTGATAATATTTGAGAACCATCATTAAACACTTAGTTTAGTCAGAAAACATGATGGAGTTGCAAAAATTATCATAACCAAATTTATTTCCTGGTTGTTAAAAATAAATTATGCACTAACTACACTGCTATGCACACTAAATAAAAATTAGGAACAATGCAAATGATGTATTCAAAAGAAGCACCAGTGGAGCACAGGTGTGATTAATTTCTTAAAACTAAAGAGCCACTTTTTTCACATGACAGCTACAACTAATTGAAGCAGAAAATAACAGTACTGACTCTCAGACATTGATGTCAGTTACCTAGGGACTTTATACTGACAGAGAGAAGAATAGATGAATATAAAAGAACTACATAATCTGCTGTTGGAACTGCCACACTGAAAAATATTTTTAAATCTCAAAGTTAGGTTTTATCCAAAAAATAATGTTATGAGTAAGGCATCAAAATAATGTGCTTGAGACCAAATTTTTAAAATGGCATTGGTACTGTTAGTTAAAAAGCTAATCTCTTGTCAGAAACATATTACTTTAATAGGAACAAAAAAGCCAGATCAATCAGCTTTCACTATCTTGTGACTGGGAATAAAAATGAGGAAAACAAGTTGCTTCAACCACCCCCGCCCCATGAGTAAGTTTTCTACCTACCAGTTAACATGTGTGCCAGACATTTGAGTGTTAATATTATCTCATTTAATTCTCATATTGATCCTATGAAGTAGGTACTACCATCCCATTTTATTTTATTTTTTTTAATCCTCACCTGAGGACATTTTGATTGATTTTTAGAGAGAGGGAAAGGGAGAGAAAGAAAGAAATATTGATCAGTTGCCTCCCGAAAGCACCTCAACTGGGGCTGGGGATCAAACTGGCAACCTAAGTATATGCCCTGACTGGGAATTGAACCTGAACCCTTTTGGTGTACGGGATGACACTCCTACCAACTGAGATAGACCAGCCAGGGCCATCCCATTTTATAAATGAGGAAACTGAGGTATAAAGAGGTCAACTGCCCAGAGTCATATTGCCAGTGAGGGAACAAATCAGAATTCACATCAAGATCCTCTGATGCTGCCCTGGCTGGTGTGGCTCAGTTGCTTAGAGCGTTGGCTCATGCACCAGAGGGTCAAGGGTTCGATAACCCATCAAAGGCACATACCTGAGTTGCAGGTTGGATCCCCACCCTCATGGTATGTGCAGAAGGCAACCAATTGATGTTTCACTCTCTTTCTCTTCCCCTCCCTTCCATGCTCTCTAAAAATCAATGGAAAAAATACCCTCTGGTGAGAAAAAAAAAGAAAAAAAGGTTCCTCTGATCCTATTCTAAACATCATAAATGAAAATGAACTGAAGTCATCTAACAGATCATTAAAAGGAAATACAGCAAATAAACTGACATTAGAATTAACATCAAGATACAATAAAAGTAAATATAAACAATCAGCATTCATCATCAAACCAACAATTTATTTCCCTTCAGAGAGTAGCAGTTCACAAAGTAGAGAGCTTTAGAACCTCATAGGGGAGGTCCCGTGACTTTGCTAATTTTAATAATGTAGATTTTTACAAGGTAGATTTGTTTTTGCAGCAAAATAAAATTAATTAAAGCAATTAATTAAAGCAATTCTTGCTACAGAAGATAGCCTGCATTTTTATAAAAACAATTCCAGAAGCTATTTGTCCTAAAACATAAGAATAAGGAAGAATAAATGAGACAAAAAAATGGAATTCCAAGATAGATTGAAAACTAAATGAAATGGGCCAATTTTAAGAACACAGAAACAAATCTGTTAGGAAGATAGCTCACCCGGGAAATGATTGGTACAAATAAACAAAATCCCTCCAATATCCTAGGCTATTCTAAGAATAAAGAAAGAGAAAATTAGTAACATCTAGTTTAAACTCAAGAGTTTTCTTTTAATGAGGCCATAAGCTAATATGAGTAGGGTGGGAACCACACCAAGTGTTTCCTATTCTTTGTCATAAATAAAGTGCTTTGGCTGAGGAAAATAAAAGTTTAAAAAATGAAAAATTTTAAATATGTTTTAAGTAGAATATGTAATCAGACTAATCCCGAGATTGTTCAGAGTCTGATCTCATAGTGATGAAAACAATCACAAGAGCAAGAGATTCGATGTATTCATCACTCCACATAAGGCAATTTCTATGTGAGAGCAAAGCCCTAAAAGAAGGGAGGGGGAATGACAGAAGCATACACAGATAGTGACTGTGATTTCAAAATGGACTGGGAGGCAGGGAGAGAATTTTTTTAAAAGTCAGGAGGAAAAAAAACACCCAGCTGAAGTGGCTCAGTGGTTGAGCACTGATCTATGAACCAAGAGGTTATGGTTCGATTCCCATTCAGGGCACATGCCCTAGTTGCAAGTTCAAACACATTATTTTATAAAAATGCAGGCTATCTTCTGTAGCAAGGCTATCTTCTGTAACAACATGTTAATTCTAATGTCAGTTTATTTGCTGTATTTCCTTTTAATGATCTGTTAGATGACTTCAGTTCATTTTCATTTATGATGTTTAGAATAGGATCAGAGGAACCTTTTTTTCTTTTCTTTTTTTTTCCTCACCTGCAGCCGATCAATGATTCTCTCTCATATCTCTCTATCCCTCTCCCTTCCTCTCTGAAATCAATAAAAAAAATTTTTAAAAATCAGGAAAAAAACAGCAAGACATGAAATATTAAGAGAATTAGATAGACTCTTGCCTAATAACAATAAAAACCATTAAGTCTCCTAATAAGCACAGATTAAGAATCAAAGATTGGGGGGGGGGGGTTGGTGGAGGTGGAAGAGGGTGTAGATAAGTGGTGATGAAAATAAAATTGAAAAAACAAAGAATTCAAAGACATGAGGTTTCTTTCAGGGCACTTTTTGACCATCATCAAAAGGGAGATGCCCTTAGGGGAGGGCATAATTTACCTCTACAAAGGAGCCCTCAGAGGAAAGTTCCTCAGGCATCCAGCATTGATGCTTCTGCCCTCTCCTGGACAAACAGTAGCAAGAGCAATCAAGAGCAATCGAAGGGAGAGTCAGGGTCCAGAGAAGGCTAAGTGATGGAAGGTCTCTATGTCCTCAAATTCTCCCCCTTTTACCCTTTATCTTTTCACTCAGAATACAAGTTAATCAAGTCACAGAGTTCAAAAATACATATGAAACAGATTTAGAGATGCACAATTTAACTGAGAAAGCATCTTTAGCGGAACACAAAAGTCTCAACACATTAAGTTTCATGGTAAACCTTGAGAAACTAAAATTTGCAGGGAACATGGAATGTGAAGTTCTCTAAATCTCATGCCTGAAACTCTGAAGGAAATACTGCTAGGCCTTTTTAGCAAATTTTAATAAAGTTACTGGTTAATTGTAGCTTTTATATAGTGTATTTTTATACAGAAAATTTACTTCACAGTTCTGGAATTAAAGCCTGCTCAAATCTAATCTCTTTGCCTGGGATTAAAAGCTTTTCTCCTAAAAAGAATAAAAAGAAACACAGTGTGTTTTACCATAAAAAGAAAACAAATAGAAATGTGCTCCAACTCAATTAATTTCCTCAAAATTACTTTATAATGGAGAGAGCCACTAACCACACTGTCTCTTATGGATTCATATACATAAACAGAAAAAAATCTCTCAATAAATTAAAAACAGACATGCAGAATCCTACAGAAGCGAACTATTTGCTTTCTAATTTATAAAACGCAGGTGAACTTAGTACACAAGCACAGTAAATAATGAGAGCTAGGTATTTAACATTTGCTTTTTAAAAGACTGAAAACAAGAACATGAAGTGTTCTGCTCACAGAATATATATTTCATGTTCAAGATCATAAATCAGCTCAAGATGCCTATCAATAAAAATAATAGTAAAAAAGTTTGTATGTGCTTGTCAAAAAATAATCCAAAATTATTTCAGAAGTTCACTTAAGGAAGATTTTTGCTGAAATTGCCTTGCTTGCCTAACTTATTACACACAACAATTTTTATAATAGCAGCTTGTCATGAAATAATGAAAATGTCCCGTGACAACAAATGAAACTAGAGATAACCCTTACTATGTCAAGTCTGGCTATCCAAATTTAAGGAATAAAACATATTTGGAAAATCTATATATATAAAACCCTAATAAGCAAATAGACCGAACGGCGGAACAACCGAACAAACAGTTGCTATGACGAGCGCCAACAACCAGGGGGCACGCGCGGAACATGGTGGGTGTTGGCAGCAGGCAGCAGAGCGCGGAACATGGCAGGCATCAGCTGCAGCGGGATGGTGGAGGTGAGCGGGGGCACCAGACCAAGGCGGGGCGCCGGTTGTTGTCATCTGGGCGAGCCTCTGGTGGTTACTGAAAATTCTTTGCTCCCATGCGCCACAGTCCCGCCGGGCGCTTGCATCTGCTGCTGGCAACAGCCCCGCTCGCACCTGCTGCCAGTGCCAGATCTGCCACTCGCACACATTGCCGGTGCCCGGCGCCGGCTCTGATCACTCAGCGCTGTCAGCGGGTGCGAGCGGCAGCTGCCAGCCCCGATCGCCCCTCGGGGCTTCCCCACCTCCCTCTGCTCCTGAGGAGTGACGGGGCCAGCAGCCGCCGCTCACACCCGCTGCTGGTGACGGCCCTGCTCGCACCTGCTGCCGGTGCCAGAGCCACGGCTTACACTCATGGCCAGCACCGGCCCCACTCACACCCGCTGCTGGCACCCGGCACCAGTCCTGATTGCTCATCACCGTCATCAGGTGCAAGAGGCTGCTGCCGGCCCCAATCGCCTCTGAGGGCTTCTCCACCTCTCCCTGCTCCTGAGAGGTGACCAGGGCAGCAGCCGTCGCTCACACCCACTGACGGCACCGGCCCGCTTGCACCCTCTGCTGACGCCAGCCCCAATCCTCCGTGCCGTCAGAGCCTGTGAGCAGCGGCTGTGGGAGTGGGGCTGGTGGCAGACAAGACAGACAAGGGACCAGGGGCCGTGGCGGGAGGGGCCAGGCGGGGGCGCGGTGGATGGGCCAAGACCCGCCCCTGTGCCCACTGCAGCCTTGCGGCCCACAGTTCCTTTCAAGGTGCACAAATTTGTACACTGGGCCCCTGGTTTTAATATAAAACTGGTATTCTCATTAACCAAACTCTTGCTACTGAAACTCAGGAACCAAACAGATTCATATAATGGGCTATATCCCTAGCTACCTGAACTTACAGTCCAAACTTTCACTATTTGCACTTAGAGACCAAATGGATTCAAATGTGTAGAAATACTTGTCCCCCGTTCTTTGGTCCATTCTTTGTCCACAAGAACAGGACTTGAATTCTTATCCACCACCAACCCCAAGCCCCGTGTACCACATTTAGCATTTTACCATGCCATAACGTAGTCCCCGTAAACATATTATTGGCTAATATCCCCATTGAGGGGATTGCTGTAATTTACTCAACTTCTGCTCTACCTCTGAATGTTTATTTGGTCCATTTTCTCTCTGTAACCCAATAAAAGTTTCCAAAGTTGTTTTTTTTATTTAAATACAAACTTTGTTCTGCATTACAACTATAGGTAAATATTTTACATATTTTATAATATTTTAAATTATTTTTGCAAATTGTAACTTAGTATTACATTCTTTTGATAGTTCTCTGTTCTTATATCTTTGCATTCAAATATAAATCCCAAAAGTCAAAATAAAAATAACATTAAAAAATGGTCACATGTAATAAAACTAAGTATAAAACCCTTCTCCTTAAGGTTTATAGTTTATATTATATATTCTGCTCTAAGTTGGTTTCAGTGGGTACCAATTATTTTGTCCCAAATCCCTGTGCCAATTTCCTGTAAAAGTGAGATTTAGTTATCAAAAGATAAAAAGATGCACTTATTTTTGCTTTATAAAATTTTAAAGGAGAAAGAAATACATCATACTTATTAAATCATTTGCCTCAAAGTAATATTAAACTTACACTCAATATTATAGTCTCTAAATGGACAAAAACAGAAGCTCTTCTAAGACTATTAAATGAAATCCCTTAAAGCATCTCTAAGGAGTATAACATTTGATTTGTTGAGTTAATGTCTGCTACAATTACCAGAAGTAACCCTTACAACCTCAAGTACTCTGAGATGGGGTAGGAGGGAAGCATACCACACATGCGTGCACACCCACAAAGTGAATTCATGAGCATAGAAACTTGAAAAAAACCACTCATTTCAAAAACAAGAGAGTAAAGAGGAAGAGAGAAATGCCTGACAAAGTGTGTGTCTAATAGGAAAAAGTATAGAGGTCATCAATGAATTTTACTATGCAGTGACCTTTAATTGTCACTAACGAGATGAAGACACTACCTCAAGCTGTGACTGTTACAAATTTAAGTAGCCACGTAATTTTCAAGTAAGAGAGAATTCACAATACTTTTGTTCAGAATTCAGCAGAGGTATAAATGACCTCAAAAGTCAACCTATCTATTTTTTAAATATTGTTAAAGGTGGCCCAAGGGGAGGTAGTTCATGTCAGACTATAGGACAATCTGTTGCTACTCCTTCCCTAGAAAGCTCCTGCTACCCTAAGGTCATTTTCATACCTGAGTGCCTAAAGTAAATCATTGCTTTTATCCATCATTTAAGAAATTTATTTAAGAACCTCAAAATCCAAATCTGTGACTTAAGCCCTAGTAAAACAGGTTAATATTACTATCTCTTAAGCTTAGGTGCAGACATTCTATTTTCTTCCCCACTCAATAATGATTTTTAATTAACAAGTTTGAAACTTTCTCTTTGTTTTTGTGAGCCATATGAAATTTTCATATTGCAACAGAAACATTTTTCTCAAAAGAGAGAAACATAAGCAGTATGAAGGGGTTCACTGCTGTCTGAAGAAGGTCCTTTGCGCACCACTACAATAACAAACATGTTGAGATCTTCATTCTCCCTCTCATTTTTCAATTTTAGCCCCTCACTTCATTAAAATCGATGTGAAAAATACTCTGTACTCACGCTGGCATTCTATGAATTGATGAATAAAAGTGCAGTCCCCGCCACTCTTTGAAAGCAAGTGCTCTAATAAAAAAAGAAACACCTTTAAGGATATAGTTTGTTGCTGTTTTTGAAAACCAACAGCAAAGGTAGAAAAACTGAAATATTTCAACATGGGTAATTCTGAATACCATTAATAAAAGTTTAATATATTTTAATACTAACAGCAGACATATTTTTGGAGTTAAAGTGAAATGACTAAAAATTGTAGTTATATAATCATTATTTTATACCCTGAATGGTTAGCTTTTAAAGGTGCAGCTTCTATCCAAAGTGTTCAAAAAAAAAAAACATAGAAAAATATTGCTTTAAAGACTTTGTAACATTTTAAAAACATACTTTTCTCCATGAGAGCTTAATACATAATCTTAATTTCAAAATTTTACGTTTGTTCTTACTGAATACATTTTCAAATGACTGTTCTCTAACAGCCCTCTTTGAAACTATTCATCTTAGTTAAGAGGAAAGTTATTTTAAGAATACCATAAAATAATTCTTTAACATTTTAAAGAAAATGATGTAATATTTTAATTTTTAAACTTTCATTTCAGTCTTCCTTTTTTAAAACATAATTTTCTTTTTAATCCTCACGCGAGGATATGTTTTTCATTGATTTTTAGAGACAAAGAGGGAGAGGGAGCGGGTAGGGGATGGGGGAGGGAGAGAAGAGGGGGTGGACGAGGGAGAAAAACACCAATCAGGTGCCTCCCAAATGGGGATTTAACCCAAAACTTAGTAATATGCCCTGACTGGGAATCGAACCACAACTTTTTTGGGTATGGGACAACACTCCAACCTGTGAGCCACCAGACCAGGGCCAATCTTACCTTTTGAGCCTTTTAATCTGTACTTCATATACTATCAAAGCACTACATTATTTATTTCTGTTCAAATGATTAAAATAAATGCCTATATATTTGAAAATAAGAGCTTGGTAAATGGTTTTCCTCAGGTCAAATAGAATTTGTTTTTTGGTTTTTAATGGGTGCAGAGAATCAAAATCTAACACAATAGTTTAATAAAAGTTTTAGTTCTTTTATTACAATAATCTTTACTTTGATTCAAATAGTTACTTTCTAGATCTGGATAACATCTTTCAATTACATATTTGTATCTTTGAGAAGTTCAAGTGTTAAAAATATACTTCAACATGATGACTATCTGGAATGTGTGAAAGCACTAGACCTGTCAAAGAGGACAATGAGTTAGTACCATTCTGTAAAATCCTTTTTTCTCTTCTCCTCCTTCTTCCTCACCCTTCATCTCAACTTTGCTTGAGAGACAGGAATCTCCTACCCTGATCACTCATTAGCCCCCTTGACTTCCTTATTGACAGCCTTCTTCACTTTCATACTCAAATCTACCCTTGTCCTTTACTTAGTTACATGTGTGCAGAGCCTCCAGTCTATAATCACCATCAGTATAAGACAAAAACATAGGAAGAAAGATTGTGAAAATGTTTTAGAGACCAATGCCTTATATATCTAGAACAAAGATACAATACCGTCCCAAAAAAGAAAAAGACTAACTGCAACTGAAATTTGAAATTTAAAAAATGTCTAATAAATAGCATTCGCCAATTGGAGCCAAAAAATCCCAAACAGGATCCCTCAATTCAATAGCAATTACCAAGATTAAAAAAAAGCTGTTTTACATAAATCTTATCTGAGCTATAACATTTTTTAGAACTTAAACTATACAAACATCACTGCTAAATATGAAAACTCATTTGAAACCAAATTTTAACCCTAACTAAAGGACTTCATAAAACTTATTTGAAACCAAATTTCAAACTAACATCACAGGACGTTAGATGACATTTATTAATGCAGGACATTCCACCATTAGTCACCAAGCCAAAAATCACCCTTTTATCTACTCTGATTTTAATATCAGGATTCTACATGAAAATGTTTACTACACCAGTTTAGATGAAATACAAGGTTAATATGAAAAGATAAATATACATATGACTTCCACAAAGCCATCTCCTGAGATACATTAGAGAAATGTCTTTCAGATAATATATGTAAAGGATTGTATCATGACACTTTTAATACCCTATTATTTGAATTCTGGCCCTTGGGAACTCACTTTGCCAAAACTATAAAAGATGTTAGTGATAATCCAAAAGGAGTGTGGTGTGTCTATGACACTAAATAGGGTTGTAGAGATATAAAGAAAAGGACAGATACAGAAACATAATAGAGACCCACGATACTTAAAATGCATTTTATTTATACATATGAATTTCCTATGGATTTTTATTGGTTATACCTGTGTTGTCCAATATAGTAGCCATTAGTTACTTGTGGCTACTGAGCCCTTAAAAAGTGAGATGTGCTGTAAGTGTTAAATAAATATAGACTGATTTTAAAAACTTATTGAAGAAAAAAAGAATGTGAAATACTTCATTTATAATCTTTTAATATTGACTACATGTTAAAACAACATTTTGGATATAGTGAGTTATTTAACTATATTATTAAAATACATTATAAACTTTTACCTGTTTCTTTTTATATTTTCAATGTAGTGACCAAAAAAATTTAAATTATGTATGTGGCTCTCGTGTTTCTGCAGAAATTTAGAGAAAGCTGGCAATAGTAAAGCCATGTTACAAGCCTTAAAGACATTGAAGTTATTAAGGTTCCTGAAAATAGCTATAAGAAAAAAAATGTATTAGACAGTGCTTTTCTAGGCCATCTAAAATATATTCAAATTATGCTTATTAGAAAAATATATTTAAAATTTATAGTACAAACCTGTACTTATAGCAGCTATGTTAGATTTAATTTCAAAAATGGAGTTTACAGGAGAAGTTTTAATCTTAACATCTCATTTTTGAAATATTCTCTTACTTCTATATTTAGCTGTCTTTCTATTATTTATAGAGTAATTTTAGTTAAAATCATGTCTGAGAGCCCATTATGGCTATTGACTTTGGTAACACTGGAATACTTGATAACTCACTTGTTATTTCATCACAAATAATTCAGAATAGATCCATCTTATTCCAAAATCCACTCTGTAACTAAATCTGATGTAATGACGTTTTTGTGCATATCCAGATATTTACTACTCTGTTTCTTTAAAGATATTCCATTAGTCACTCTCACACTACTCAATTTATCACCATTCAAAAAACAAACACACCAGCAGGGAAAAATAGCAATAGCGAGGAATACCTTAAAGTATCCCAAATATCTTATTCAGTCTTAAATCAAGTAGTTATCTACAAGTATTCTCATATACATCAATTGGAACTGGCAAAAAAATTTAAGCAGTGATTTGACAACTCTAAATAGTATAAAGATGGTTCAGTATATATTCAAGGAATCTCTTAACTGAAGAAACAGAATGTTCTCAGCTTGAGTTAACACTAATATATTAAATAAATGCATGCTAAATCAAAAGGGTGATGTATTTGAAAAAAATGTACATGCCAGAAAGATAATAAAAAGGCAAAATAATAACAGAAAACAAAATCATTTAAGGATGACAAGCTTTTAGAAGATGATACTTAAGTCATTTTACATTTATTTGCTTAATATACTTGAGACAAAAAAAGTACAATGAATAAAACTACACCTTTAAAAATTCTCAAATTGGAACTCAATCAAATTGGAATTTTAAAATGTCAATATATTTTATAAAACATATGTAGAACAGTCAAATAACAATAATTAGCGAAACTTTTTAAAAATTTAGTTTCAAAATTCATTACATATTCAATATTAGGTCTTGACCTTGCAGTTTACATAAACACAATTACCTGAGCCTATTTTGCCAGTACTTGATTAAAAAAAAACAAATAAAAACAAAATAAACAAAAAAAGGTGCCTTCTAACTTTATCAGAGTTTAGTTGCTGCCCAAGAACTAGAAAGATATCCCCTCATACAAGAAAATAATATTTAAGAAGTTCTGGGTATCAACCTTGATAGCTTCCACTAATATCTGTATAAAAACTGAGCTGAGAGGCACACGGATTTGCAAACACAGAAAATAGTTTTATTCATTCTGTACTCCAAGCATCTAATGCAGAATCTGGTACTTATTTGGTACTCAATTAAAGTTGGATAGATGCAGAAGGGAGGAGTATGTTGGTACATTGATGAATGAAGGAATTTAGAAACCTGGGAAAACCAATAGTGGCTATATATTTTTGGCAAGAAATTACCCAAACTATCCAGAAAGAAGGATCATAGTATCAAAAACTAATACAGGATTTTTCAGATGGCAGAAATGACTGGCCCTGATTTCTCTGATCTATGAAATAAATGAATAAAAAAAGCAATTTCTATGACATGTTCAAGGGCTCAATAGGCTGTTAAGTAAACTCTTGGCTGAGGCACAAATATTAAAAATGGGGGCTGCCCGGCCTGCGTGGCTCAGTAGTTGAGCATCATCCTATGAACCAGGAGGTCACGGTTAGATTCCTGGTCAGGGCACATGCCCAGGTTTCAGACTCAATCCCCAGTAGGGGGCATGCAGGAGGCAGCCGATAAATGATTCTCTCTTCACTGGTGTTTCTCTCTCTCTCTCTCCCTCTCTCTTGCTCTCTGAAATCAATAAAAATATATTAAAAAAAAAGGGGGGGGGAGGGACAATTATCCCCAGGAAGCAGTACTTGATAAAAGAAAATAATAGTATAGTTCTTTGAAGAATATAGTGGGAGGAAAGCCATATTATTTTCTTATTATTTGAATAATCAGAATTTCCATATAACAAAGGATACCCAACCATAGATTATAGCATTAAGAATTACAAACAAAGGAATTGAATGGTCTATGAACAGCATGCTTTTCATTCCAAACAATTAAAACCTTAAAAACCTGACCTCTCTATCCTGCTTAAGTAAAAGGATATCATGAAAGAAAAATATTTAAGTTTTTTACACTACCTTTTCCTGTGCTTCCATTTATTTTAGGTAAGAAGTCATCAACTTGTATCCCTAGGATT
Source organism: Cnephaeus nilssonii (assembly GCF_951640355.1). Classification (NCBI taxonomy): domain Eukaryota; kingdom Metazoa; phylum Chordata; class Mammalia; order Chiroptera; family Vespertilionidae; genus Cnephaeus; species Cnephaeus nilssonii. Next base: position 45,457,032 of record NC_137088.1, on the reverse strand, counting down.
AAGACAGTGTATCATTGCCTGATCAAAGAAAGGATTACTTTAAAACTGGTCTCTCGTGTAACCATGGCATTTTGTATTCCTACTAACACTTTACATTTATTTTTACAAGAAGTGTCCAACTTGCCATCCTCTATCAACTCAGAGAAAAGACTAACTGTTTAGTAGTCTTCCAATGAACCTCAAAAAAATAAAGAAAGAATAAAAATAAAAAGGATCCTGCTGGTCATGTATTTTTCTCATTTAAATCTCTAAGTGGAATATCTCAGATGCAAAAATTTCATTCATCTCAAAGGATTAAACAATGGTGCCCACTGGTGGCAATCAAGCATATTTTTAAAGGAAATTTTATGAAAGAGTGTAGATGCTTTATACCTAATATGTAAAATATACCTCTTAAAGAAAGTAAGTACCCAGTGTGAGATAGTAAACATCAAAAGTTTAATGATAAAATTCAACTTTAATTAAGAAATTTGATGACACCTACCTAAGCTGCTGTATTCTTTAAGAGTTTTCTCCTGAAGATGTTCTAACCGTACTGTAAATAAAAGTCCAAGAAAAAGATATTTCACAGATAAAAAGAAAAAAATCAAATTAAATCTATTTCTGGATGAGCTAATTTACCTTGTAAAGCTGTTAGCCTTTCATTGGTGAAGTCATTATCAGCTTGCAAAGCTTCTATTTTTGCCTGGAGCTCCTGTTCTTTTTCTTCCATTTCATCTATTTTATGTTGTAATTCTTTTTTCTCAGCTTGTCCTTTCTGTTGGATTTCCTCTTGTTTCCCCTCTGCTATCTGTTGAGAAAGAAATAGACAATTCAGTTATTTAATAAAACCTGACCTTGTTTTAAGAAACCTAAAGCAGAACTGCTTTTATTTACAAAACTTCTAAGGAGACTATTCAATATTATAGAACACTAGAGGCCTGGTGCACGAATTCATGCACGGGTTGGGTCCAGCTGGTCCGCCCCCATAGGGGCCAATGGGGTGGGGCCGGCGGTTATTGGGCTGGCCCCGCCCCCTGGTTGAACTCCTGGTCAAACTCCCGGTGGAGGGGACAATTTGCATATTAGCCTTTTATTATATAGGATATTTATAAATAGTAAAATGATGTCAAAAGTGATCTGCATTGGGGTCATGCCTCCATATAACCTAGGAGAAAAAAACTTGTAGCAAGCAAGCAGGCTCAATATACAGAAATAAAGGTCAAAATGAAAAACAGATTTTTAAAAGGGAAATAATAAGGTTTTCCCATGAAATTACTATTGTTGCAATTAGTTTATAAGTTCTAAAATAAAACTTATTCTGAAATTTTAAACAAAATTATGTTTAAGAACAGTAATGATGGTTACAAGCACTTTTCAAAACAACCTCCTTTTAACAAGACCAACAAGAGGTATGCTCTCGCCTTCTCTAACAAATGTTATCTCTTCTAGCCACTCAATCCATGGTTTGAATTACATGAAGATGGGTCTTCACAAACTCAGTTATAACATTTTAAAGGACCAACTTGCCGTTACCTATGGACTGGTCTGTCCTTATCCTATATGTCCTATAGCTACAGAGAGCCAAAGCAGAAGCAGAGTCAAAGGCACCCCTAGGAAGCTACAGGGTTCAAGCAGATCACTCCGAGGTTCTCTCTGGGCTTGTTCAACACTAACAGCTGGGCCCTGCCTTTGGGATTGCCTAAAGATAAGCAGATTCAAAAATTTTTTAAAAGTCTGAGTACCTTGGGTTTTGCTGTCTATTGTGAAGTACTGACTATTTCCATTAAGAAGAACTATGTCAACTTTTATAGACTTTCAATTATCTATGGCAATGGGGTTTGGGCTAAATCTATACTAATAAAAGCCTAGATGGCCCTCGCGCCCTCCCGCAATGCCCTCACTCTTCCACAAGATGGCCACCCCCACGTCGTCACAAGATGGCTGCCCCACAAGATGGCCAGCAGGGGAGGGCACCTGGGGGCCATCAGGCTGGCAGGGGAGGGCAGTTGGGGGCTATCAAGCCAGCAGGAGAGGGCAGTTAGGGGCCATCGGGGGGCAGGGGAGAGCAGTTGGGGGCAATCAGGCTGGCAGGGGAGCAGTTAGGTGTCAATCAGGCTGGCAGGGGAACGGTTAGGGGGCGATCAGGCTGGCAGGCAGATGAGTGGTTAGGAGCCAGCGGTCCCAGATTGTGAGAGGAATGTCCCAGATTGGAGAGGGTGCAGGCTGGGCTGAGGGACCACCCCCCTCCCTCCCCCCCGTGCATGAATTTCATGCACTGGGCCTCTAGTGGAATATAAGTACCTTATCCTCTCTAATAAAATGGTAATATGCAAATTAACCATCACTCCGCTACATAAGCCACGCCCACCAGCCAATCAGGGCGAGTATGCAAATTAACCCCAATCCAAGATGGCTACAGCCACAGAGAGCAAGGTTTCCCAGGTAACACAGCAAGCCAAGCTTTCCATAGCCGTTGCAGGCCTTAGCCTCCACTCAAGCTACAAAGTTTCAATTATAGAAGGTAAACAAATTCAAACAAATGGCGGCAGAATGGAGCTTGAGAGAGCAGGCCAGGGTTGCCGGCGGCAACAGGGGAAGCAAAGCTTTCCACACACCCTGGCCGGGCTCACCCGCTTAAGGCTACAAAGTTTCAATTGTAGAAGGTGAATTAACTGCCACAGAAATGGCTGCCTCCCCAGAAATTGCTGCTGCCCCAGGCTACAAAGTTTCAATTGTAGAAGGAAAAATAAATTCCAGATACCAGGGCCTCCCCTTGGGTTGCCAGGAGGCATGGCCGGCCTGCAAACCACCACAGGCCCCTCGCTCAGGCCGCCCCACACCCCAAGGGAACCCCCACCTGATCCAGGACGCCCTTCAGGGCAAACCAGCTGGCCCCCACCCCTGTACCAGGCCTCTATTCTATCTAATAAAAGAGTAATATACAGATTGATCATCACTGCAACACACAATATAGCTGCCCCCATATGGTCAAAGATCCTGCCCCCATGTGGACACAAGATGGCCACCACAAGATGGCCAGCAGGAGAGGGCAGTTGGGAGGCACCCGGCCTGCAAGGGAGGGCAGTTGAGAGAGACCAGGCTTGCAAGGGAGGGCAGTTGGAGGTGATCAACCCTGCAGGAGAGGGCAGTTAGGGGTGACCAGGCTGGCAGAGGAGGGAAGTTGGGGGCAAACAGGCTGGCAGGGGAGCAGTTAAGCATCAACCAGGCTGCCAGCAGAGTGGTTAGGGGGTGATCAGGCTGGCAGGCAGAAGCAGTTAGGGGCAATCAGGAAGGCAGGCAGGCAAGCAGTTGGGAGCCAGCAGTCCTGGATTGTGAGAGGGATGTCCGGCTGCCTGTTTAGGCCCGATCCCACCAGGATCGGGCCTAAACGGGCAGTCGGACATCCATCCAGGAGTCCCAGATTGGAGAGGGTACAGGCTGGGCTGAGGGACAACCCCCCGCCGTGCACGAATTTCGTGCACCGGGCTTCTAGTTTTTACTATAAATTTCAATGATTACCAAATTTTACATCAGTAACTGTTCCGCAATACCTAAATTCATAAACTATCCACTGTGTTAAGGCCAATTAACAATATACTTTCAGGTTGAGTAAACACATACCTTCAGTTTATCAGATAAATCTTTAATCTCATTAACTGCTCCATTATATTTATTAGCTAATTCTCTTAATTCTTCCTGAGTCCGTTCATTCATTTCTTTCAGGTGAGTACATTCATCTTCAGTATTACTCAGACTTCGCTGCAATTCAAGTTTACAGGCAAATGATTTAGGATTAATCCACATTCTAAAGTCCATTTATAAAAAGTATAACTCTGTGGGCTGTTCTAAATCAACATCTGCCCTGAACTTCATGTAAATAACAAGGATTTCAATTTACTCCAGATGCATGCTAAAACAGAAAATACAACTAAGAATTAAAAAAACCACACAAAACAGGGACACTTTTAAAAGACCATTGAGTAGGACATTTATTTAGTCTTGAAAACATTTTAAGCCTCTCAATTCCTGAAAGCAAGTTCAATAATATGCAGCAATCAATTTAATAAGGAAGTTATAAAACAGCTAGCAACTTTCTTTCCTTGCATGTCAAGTTAATGACATGACAGTAAATCAGTCACTATGGGATAGAGCTATTATAGAAACTATCCCTATATGGAGGTATGTATACTATTTAGTTTACAATGGGCATTTTAACCAAATACAGAAACAGATAACTTCTGTGGTAATTTTACATTGGTTCAAAGGAATGACCTGTGTTATCAATAAGATCATTTTAAAGCAATCAGAATCACATTTGTTTAAAAGACTTAAGAAGGACCTTAGAGATCATTTCTCCTTTGAATCTTTAAAGTTAAGACAGTTAGTTTTACTCTCTGGAGGATGGGTAAAGTAAAAACATTTGGTATAAATTCTCTGCTTTATACTTATTTTCCTCAACTGGAAGAAAAGCAAACTAAGGTGACAGGAGATAATTCCCTGGCACATATCCTGGTCCATTGTGTGCAAGATGAATCCTAAGCAGAGTGCAAATAGTAAGATGCCCTGGTTAGGCTTTTATTTCCTCAATCACTAACTAGGGACCATAAGCACGAGAACTCACATAGTTTTATTGGTTATGTTGAGAATTCATGACAATGAGAATAGCACACTGCTCCCTCCCACATGACGGACAGGAAATATTTGCTAGCTAAATAATACTATCCAAGTTTAAAATGTCCTAAAATATTAGCCATTTTACGCTAAAATTTAAAAATCATATTACTATTTAATATTTATTAAATTGAAATACCTCAACTTCTGAAAGTTTTCTAACCACTTCAATTTTCTCCTGCAGAACCCGCCTCAGAGACTCTTTGGCTGTCATCTCATAGTTGTGTTTATCCTCTTGTAATGCTATGAGTTCTTTCCGTAAACTATCTTCTGTTTGATTCTAGGATTAAAAGATATTTATAATTATAGCCAAGTTATTTTTTGAAAGTATTTACCATTTGAAAAAATAACACATTATGATGCTCTTTGAATTCTATATGAAGATACAGTAAAACCTTGATATAAAGGACTAATTTGGGTGAGGGGGTGTTGTTAAAGTCTAAAGTCTGTAATATAAAAAAGGTTTCCTGAATGCATTATGTTAAAAATTTGACAAATATGCCCAACTGGGGTGGTTCAGTGGTTGAGCATCAACCTAGGAACTAGGTCATGGTTTGATTCCTGGTCAGGGTGCATGCCTGGGTTGCAGGCTCGATCCCCGGTAGGGGGGTGCAGAAGGCAGCCAATCAATGATGCTCTCTCATCAATGATATTTCTATATCTCTCTTTCCCTCTCCCTTCCTCTCTGAAATCAATTAAAAAATATTTTTTAAAAATTAAGAAATTAGTCTACATGTTTTTATTTATGTAGACATGTTTGTGTAATTAAAATTAAGTATGTATGAAAAGTTTAATTTCACAGAAAAGTTTTCTATGTGTTACTGTAATTTTAAATTTATACTGAATAGGTCTAATAAATGTGTGCATTCACCAATCACTATGAGTAAACAAATACACATGGCTGGGGCGTGGCTTAGCCAGTAGGAGTTAAAGCTGCTGCAAAGTCCAGCCAGTCTGGCTCAGTGGTTGAGCATCAACCCATGAACCAGGAGGTCATGGTTTGATTCCTTGTCAGGGCACATGCCTGGGTTACAGGATCTATCCCCAGTAGGGGTGGAGGAGTGCAGGAAGCAACCAATCAATGATTCTCTCTCATCACTAATGTTTCTATCCCTGTCTCCCTCTCCCTTCCTCTCTCTGAAATCAATCAAAAACAAAAACAAAAAAGAACAGAAAAACTGTTGCAGAAAGTCAGGCCCCAAGGAAACAGAACCAATTACCGCAAGCAAGGCAGTGATCACATGCTAAAATTGTTTACAAATGGCGACTTATGGGTTTAAATATGTGGCCCAGAATTGTAGATATGTAACACTTATCTATGTTGGTGAAATTATTACAGTGTTTTCTCCAACAGATGGCCTATTTGCTAAAATTTGTTAAAAATAATAGTGAATTAATAACAAAACAAAAAAATAACCCATTAATTTAATTATAAGCAAATCCTGGTTAAAAACATTTTAAAATTAACAGGGTGTTAATTTTCACCTATGACATATGGACCAGAAATTCTGTCCATTAAATCTGAAACCCATTAAATCAAGGCCCACAAAATCAAGGGTTTACCGTACCTTCAAACACAGATGGTGTTGGCCCTGTAATTAAATGAAGTTGTATTTAAAAGGTGCATAAGTGCTCTAGCCAAATAACTCATTTGGTAAGAGTGTTGTTCTGATACGCCAAAGCTGCAGCTTCGATCTCCAGTCAAGTCACATACAAGAATCAACCAATGAATGCATAAATAAGTGGAACAACAAATCAATGTCTCTCTCTCTCTCTCTCTCTCTCTCTCTCTCTCCTTTTCTCTCTAAAATCAATCAATCAATAAAAGGTTTCATTAGTAAATTATCCTTCACAAATATATTAATTCATACTTCCAACAGAAAAAAAAAATCAAAGACAACTGAGAATTTCTCTCAACTATACAAAATGAATTATCTCTGCTATTTTTCATATTCTCTGAAAGCCACAATATTTATTTACATTTGTGGACAAAAATAATCTATCACCTTCAAAGGGACCAAGTATTTTAAAACAATGGTTAAACCAAAAGGAATAAGAACACCACAGGGGAAAGCTGATTTTAAGTCTGAGGCAGGAAATGTACAAGATGAGCCTGGAATGTCTTGTCTGATATGACAGCAGGAAGCTATTAGACAGAGTCTGCTAGGGTTCTATCAAAAGGACTCAGGTGCCAACATGAAGAAGTTCTCATGGATCAAAGATAGGGTAATTTGTGCATCAATAAGAAAAACAAACACTATAAGATGAAATACACCAAATATATTTAAATCTAAGTTAGGGGATAAAACAGTTCATGGTCATTCTTTGGTGGATGAGAAGGAACCAATTCATTATTTTGAAATCTAGTAAATAAAGAGAGAAGCTCATGTATCCTGCTTTTTCCTAAAGAAAACGTACTTCAGGCTAACTAAGTAAATGAAGGGATGATAAAATTACATCACCATTTTTACATCCCTGAATAAAACAATAGATCTGGCAAGGATCATCAATGACTGCTAATATCCCAAAAAGAAAGACAACTAGACATTATGATACCTCTTGGTAAAAGTACACAATACCACTCATGAAGTGTAATGGCAAAATAAAAACACACACACATTAAAAAAAAAAAACTGAACCTAAATCAAATCAAATCCCTAGATCAAATTACCAATTTATGGCATGGGACGGGGAGTTAGAATGTTTTTGTTTGTTTTAATATATTTTTATTAATTTCAGAGAGAAAGAGAGAGGGGGAGAGAGAGAGAAACATTAATGATGAGAGTATCGGCTTGCCTCCTGCATGCCCTGCACTGGGAATGGAGCCTGCAACCCGGCATGTGCCCTCACCGGAATCGAACCTGTGACCTTTTGGTTCATAGGTCAATGCTCAACCACTGAGTCACACCGGCTGAGCTAGAAGAATGTTTAAATAACAATCCAGAATGAGAGAAATTATATAGGACAAATGACCCAGATTCTCCAACAAATATCAACTGTGAAAAAAGATAAAAGAGTTGTACATGGGTATTCACTATACAATTCTTTCTACATACATGTATGTTTGAAATTTCCCATAATTAGAAAGGATTTAAAAGAACAGTGAAAATGTATAATTGTTATTATCATGTACTTAAAAAGACAAAAAGTTGAAGCTACGTAAAAAGTACGCATTTTTCTTTATGTACTTGAGATTAATACTTACTTTGGAGCATGCCTGTAATTGGTTTCCCATAACTTCTAACCGTGATAAGAGTCTATCTTCATCTATTAAAGCCTGTTGAAGAAAAATCAAACACAAATAAAATCCCAGAGCAATTAAAAAAAATAACATATTAAAAAGGCTACATTTGTGGACAAAAATGAAAATCATAAAACTGACCAATATCCAGTATAAAATGCTAAGTTTTCATTATCTGTTCATTAGAAAAAAACTTTGCTTTTGCTTGCTACAAAATTTTAGTTTTAGTTTAATCAACATCTAAGGGACATTAAATTTAAATGCTTCTTGTAAATAAAGGCAACTGAAATACCTGCCAACTGGTATCGGAAGCCTCTTGGGTGATGGCTAGTAGCCGCTGAAGCGTGGCTAACTTCTGTTCCAACATCTGTTCCCGATGTAAGGCCTCCTAATATTACAAAGCACAAGAGATTCTAATAAACTCACCTTGATTCCTTTGAAGAGTAATCAATTTTCAGCACATTCTGAAAATACTCTCATATTACATTCCACTTTATATCTTACTTTCAAACTTGATAAGTCTACTTTGTAAAATATATACAAGTCACATCATTTTAGCCTCATTTGTTTGGCTGCAAGTACTACCGTTAGGTGTGCTCTAGCAGCAACTTCCCTTTTAACAGAACACAAGTCGCCTTGTTTTTTGTTTTTGTTTTAACTCATAATTCACAAGAGTTAAAAAATACACACACAGAAACAAAAACCCACAGAAGAATCCAACAAATGTTTTAACCTCAAATTTTATAAATATCAATCAATCCGCTCTGGCCAGTGTGGCTCAGTTGGTTGGGTGTCATCCAGGGCACCAAAAGATTGCCAGTTCAATACCAGGTCAGGGCTTGATCCCCAGTAGGGGGTGTGCAGGAGGCAGCCAATCAATGTTTCCCTCTCCCATTGATATTCCTCTCTCTAAAAATCAACAAAAATAGATTTTTTAAATCAATCAATTCAATCTTGTCAATATCATAACAAACTAATCAAACTTACTGCAAACTAAGTCAAAATAACCTTGTCAAATAGTTCTTTTAAAAAAAAATGCTTGTATGGATTTTTAGAGAGAGGAAAGGAGAAGGAGACAGAAACATCAATGAGAGAGAAACAGTGATTGGCTGCCTCCTGCACGCTCCCTTCTGGGGATCAAGCCTGCAACCTGGGCATGTACCCTGATGGGGAATTGAGCAGCAAATTCTTGGTGCATGGGATTATGCTCATCCAACTGAGCCACAGATGCTGGGAGCAGATACATCTTAATGGCTTAGCTGCATGGATATGACAGCTAAAATAAAAATATCTTTTAATTTTCCTGTTTAAAATGTTATATACATATACATATAAATATATATATTATTTAAAACACACACACACACACACACTAGAAATTGCTTCATTCCCAAAGCCTATTGCATTTTCAGGTATCCTGATTATCTCTGTGACTGTATACGACTTAGCAATTAAATATGCCCAAAATAAGTAAGAATCCAAGGACTAGTTGAATGTAATTAAGGAGTCAAGGAGTTATATAACTACTTGGCAGCTGCAAAGAAACATTTTTACAGAGAAAGATATTGGCAAGTAAAGCCTTATCTCTAGGTCACTTGTTAATATTTGATAGCTATTAAGAGGGTCTCCTTCATGGAAGTCAAGGTGAAAATGCTCACACAGTTGTGGTTTTGGCACATCTTTAAACTTCATTTCTTCTATTTCTGTCATTACCTGAAGAAGAACACTTACCACCCTAATTAATGCCTCTGAGCCACCTCAACAGAGAAGCATATGCTTCAAATACAATACTTGAGGTTTAAACCATGCACTTATTGCTCTCCACATCCTTGATAAATAATGGTTAGGAAAAATCTGGTCTAATTGGAGTTAGAGGTTTTTAATATAACTCTAAGAGTATAGATTAAAGAATCTAATAAAAGCCATCCTGCCCAGAACCCACATTAAAACACAGCTAACACTTATAAGAGACTAGTTGCCAAGTTTATTTTAAACTTCTAAAACATTCCTAATATTCAGGAAATTACTAGTACACTCAAGCTGCAAATTTTACTTAAAAACAAAACCACCAAACAACCACTACCTCCACTAGATGATGTAATTACACTTTTTTTTTTTTTTACTCAATCCGACTTAAAACTTCATAACTCCACGAACCACATCCTAGCAGAAATCTAATACTTTCAGGAATAGGCTTTTGGTTCTAAGGGATGAATTGCATCTAGCCTAATTTTCATTCAAAAGATTTACAACTTAGAACTTTACCAATTCAAAAAGATGTATACAGAAAAGACAGTGCAGTATAATTTTCTCTCAGAGAATTAATAAAAGACCATTACTCCTACTACGAGTATTTAAAAAACTGGTAAGAAAGTTAGAGAGTACGTGAGTGATTGGATTAATCATCCATGATAACTAGTAACAATAGTGTATAGCCTTGGGAAATCATTTTACCTATATGAGCCCCAGATTTCTCATATGAAAAATGACATTTGGACTAAATTAATCTCAAAGTTTACTTCCATCTCTCTATATGAGCGATCTAGGTCAATTATTATGCCTTCTTACTGTATGGTAAACAACTACTAACATTTATGGAATACATTTCATGTGCCAGGCACTGTCTTAAGTGCTTTAGATATATTAATTTATTTATTCTTCACAATCCCGTGAGGTAAGTGCTATTACTATACCCATATCACAGATGAGGAAAATGGGGCACGAAAGGGTTAGTACCTCCAACAGGTCAGGAGGTAAAGCCACAGATCAAGTCCAGGGAATTCTGGCTAGAGTCTACACTCTTAAACACTCAACTAAACTGCAAGTGTATAAAGCTGCTTTTCTATGCACCATTACATTATCCCCAGTGGAAGATAAGATCTGATTAATACATTGATAATTTTATTTTCAAAGATGTGTACATTCTTAACTGAGGTAGAACTGTTCTAATCGATTCCTATAAAAGAATGTAGGGACCCATGATCACTGGTTTAGTCCTATTGCTTTAAACAAAAGGCAACTGAAGACTTACACTGTATAATGACTCACCCAAGGTCACAGACTCACAGAGTAGCTGCACCAAGATAAAAACCTCAATCTCTAAATTCTGGATCCAGGGTTTTCCTTAACCATGCTCCCTCACCAGAATAATAAGAATCATAATCCAGCCCAAATCTACCAAAACCAGAAAGAAACTAATATTTGTTTCCTTTTTAGAGATTTGTATGGCTCTTTAAGTATGGTATTAACTTCCATGGCAAGTATCTGCCCTATGAAGAAACTTTTTTATAGAGCCAGCAGCACAGCACAGTCCTTAAGAGTAGAGACTCTGAGATTTGACTATGTGGGTTCAAATTCCAACTCTAACACATACTAAGTGTGTAATGTATTTAACTTTCCTGTCCCTCAGTTACTCCGTCTATAAAAATGGGAATAAAATACATACCTTATAGGATTGCTGTGAGGATTAAATGAATTAGGTGAAGTGCTAGAGTGTGGCATGTTAAGTACTATATAATTTTATTTGCTATTAATATCGTATTAAGCAACCATCTCTCCAGGTTTACTTTTATTTAAAAGTCATCTATAGGTAAAGAACTTTTTCTGACACATCCTCATATTTGAAGAAAAAAACTTCTCTTGCAAACAGAACCTTATCTTCTCTAGACTTAACAATCCTATTTTTTATCCTTTCTTCTTAAGACCTATTTGTAATCCTTTTTTACTATGAAAAGGTATTTATTTAGTACATATATATCTAACCCAATATTTCTTTAGCCTATATTTGTAAGCTAACAAAATCAAACCTAAGTTGTTTAATTTTATTTTTAAAGACTAAGAATTCTTAAGATTTATTTTTACCTGTAGATACTGAGAAAGCTGGAATAGTTCCTGAGAGTACATACTTGGAGTGTTAGCAGCAACCTAGAAACAAAATGATAGTATAAACAGTCACACAAAGTATTTATGAAAGACTTTAAAGCCAAACCAAGTCCTAAAAATGCCCATTCACTGAAATAATGCAAAATAAAAATATTTTTCAAATTAACCAGTTCCTTTAGTTTTCAAAATATTTCTACCCTATGTCTAGAATTTATAAATAGTATTTATCATGCTGACCAGTTTGAGATTTATAAGAAGGGTGATAGAACAAGTCCTTCTCATGAAAATATTCCTTATAAACCAAATCACAAACTTATAGCTACAGAGCCTTTTCTTAATCCAGAAATAATACCACCTAAGTCAATAGATCTATCTACATTTCCCTCCCCTTTCAAATTTATATTTAAATAGTTCTTTAATATGTCAATAAGTCACAATTCATTTAGAAGTAGCCATCTTCAAAATGGTATTGTATGAGGGGGTACAGGGAGAAGAAGGACATGAAATGTAACACTGTATCCAATGGCCAGAGGCAATGAAAATAGTTTTGTCTTTTTCCCCCCTTTAAACTACAGGTAGGTTTTAAGAAGAAAAAGATGGGAAATTATGGTGTTTAAACATTACAAGTAACAGTCAAATGCTTAGAACTCAAGAGTATAAGAACAAATACCTGCCATAATGGGTTTCTTCCAGGTGTGGAATATAAAACTATGGCATTATTTCAAACAACAACAAACAAAAGACAGGCACTAATAGGTTGCTGAGACATTTACCCACACTCTCAACACTATCAAGCCTTATATCTTAACTTATTCATGATCACATCAATACCTAGTTATTAATGATCATTAATAGAATCATTCTTGATTAGGCTCATATTTATTAACATGCTAACGAGAAGACAGAGAGGCGGCATTATTTTTAAAAATTAGTCCTAAATCAGCAAGGCCATCATTTACTTCTGAAATAATTCTTGGTATTCCTGAAGTTGGTGACTAACCACTTTTACTTCTAAAAAAGGAATCTAACAGAGCACTTTTGTTTCAAACAGGCTTTCAATCTTTATCCATTTGGAAGAAAAAAATGTAAAATATTTTCCCCAATAGTTTAGTTATTGCACTAAGAAAAGTCACATATACATTAATGTCAAAAGATGCGTGGGTTTTTTCCTTCACTATTTAGCAATGATATTGACAGTTTAACACACCATTATTTCTGAACAAAAGAAAAAAATATTTTCTAACAAGTAATTTTGCAAAGTTTCTGACCAAATCAGGCTAAAACTGATCAATCTTCAAGGACAATAAAAGAGCCATTTCTATAAGCCCATATTTCTGTGTTATTTCCATGTATAGATATATGTAGAGTGAAATCTCTGTGCAGAAAGCTTTAATAAATCCTTCGAGACAGAACTGTATTCCAAAATAAAGAGTGGTAACAAACACTTCTTACTTTTGTCTTGGCACAAAACAAGTACTCCTAGTCTACATAGCCAGCTACTTGAGATAACAAAGGCTTTTTCCTAAGAAACATCCATTCTAAATTCTCCAGATACTGAAGATCAGAAGACTACAGTAACCATGTATCTATATGCATTCTATAGGTTTTGTTACGAAAGAGAAATAAATTTCTAAGTAAAGCATATTAAAAACAAACAGAAACATTTTTCAAAGCAATAGAGCTGAGTTAGTTTGGAGAAAAAAAAATCATTGGCAACTTACTTTGTCAACAGGACTTGGTAATGGAGCATGGATGACACTGAAAAGTAAAATTTAGAATTTTTATCTAATTTCCGGACAACAGAGGAAACAGAATATGACGGTACCAGAATATCTTAAACCCCAAGCCTTCATATGATTATAAGAATGTGAATTATTTTTAATCCTTCATAGAAAATAAGATAAATATGCAAACCTTTCATACAAAATATATTTCTAAACACAAATTCAAAATCCAAAATGTATTAAATGCTCTTTAAGAATCCTCTACTTAATAAGAGCTATGGTGAATTCCTTGGTCATAAGAATTTCTATATGAAAAAGAAGCACTCCTTAAATTATCCATTTTCAATTTCGGAACATGTAAATTAAGTTCTTTTAAAATTAAATATTCCTAGACAGAAAGTCTTAAAAAACATAGTTCTATTGAAAAGAAAGCTATACTCTGGAAGCCTGTTTGAGTAGAGAACAACTTTAGCTAATCAAAAGAGTAGTACTAGTCTTCTCCACCCAGCCTCCTCACACAACTAACAACTGAAAGCTTAGATGTAGGTATGAAACTAAATTCAGTATATCCTCTTAAAGATACACAGTAAACAAATAGTACTGGTACTAATTGTCTTTTGGCCTTAAAAAGTTACTACTGACAGAGAGGCAGTGAAGTATAACAGTTAGGCATGCAGGCTCAGAAGTTATACTGATTGGGTCCAGTTCTATGTACCAGCTGTGTAATCTTGGGTTTCAGCTTTCTCATCCATACAAAGGGAATAAACATATAATCAACCCCATGGGTTATTGTGAGTACTGAATGTGCTAGTATAAATAAAGAGCTTAAAACAGTACCGAGGGCATGGTAGCACTTGATCACTACTACCACTCCCATCAGAACACTGCAGTGTAAGGAAGCCAGGGTTCCTATCTTACAATGTCCTGTAAGATGATGTATGTGGGCTGGGGTTGAGTAGAGGGAGCGAAGATGCCATCCATGTCCCCTACCAGTTGCTAATGGCACCGTATCCTAGAGGTCACTCTGGTGAGAGTCAGCTTGAAGGCTGACTGGGTAAAACCCCAAATTCAATTGGTTAATCATGTGTAAGCCCCAGTTAAAAATAGAAATGACAATTCTGATCCCATTGTAGTAAGAGCAAACATCCTAAAAACTGTTTCAATTCAATTAATCATGAATATATTAAAGTGCTGAATAAAAAGGAACATGAAGTACCATCACCTCCCTCCCTTCTGAGTACCTTTGATAGATATCCTGTACAGACTCACTGAGACCTTATAATCCTTTACTCTCCTTGTGTGATTTCCCATCTGTGTTCTCCAGCACTGTGACCAATTCACCTCTCTATCCTTAGAACCTATCACAAGGCCCTAACAAAGCAGTGCCTAATGAAGATTTAAAAAATTATGTACAACTCCAGTTTTCTTAGTGACTCAAGTATAAATTTTTCTGTTCTCGTGAAAATCTTAACAAACAGAAAGCTAAAAATCAAAACATTTTATAAGTTATATATATTTGTACTTTACCAAAACTATCTTGGATATGGATGTATTCTATTTGAATTATGGAAAAAGTTCATATGCAACAAGAAAGGTAGAAAAGGAAAATTGTTATTTGGTGTTAGGGTGGTGGGATTTGTTTCTTATCATTTAAAAATTATTTGTAAAGCTCTGTCCAGGTAGTTCAGTTGGTTAGAGCATCTTCACGAGATACCCCAAGTTTTCAGGTTTGTTATCTGGTCAGAGCACATACAAGAATCAATGAATGTATAAATAAGTGGAACAACAACTTTCTTTCTCTTTCTTTCTCTCTCTTTCTCTCTCTCTCCCCCCTTCCCTCACTCCTTCCCTCCCTCTCTCAAATAAATTAATAAAAATTATTTGTACAATATAATAAAAATCAAGGAAGAAAAAGAATCAACTTTTTCAGAACTACTGAAGACTTTAAAAGCATTCAATATTATGTATACAATGTCCCTTCAACTCTAAGTATTCTTGCATACTTAAAAGCATCTTGATTGTTAAAAAATATTAAATTACAATAAAAGAAATATAATGTGCTTATTATATACCAGGTATTACTCTCTTTTAAGTACACAATCTTGCTTAATACTCCTCATAAAATTCCTGCTAAATAGGTACTATTATTATTTCCATTTTCTTCTTTTTCTAATTAATCTTAGAGGAAGGAAGGGAGAGAGAAACATCAACGTGAAAGAAAACCATTGATCAGTTGCCTCCTGCACACACGAGCCCCAACTGGAGATTGAATCCCCAATCTGGGTATGTGCCCTGACCCGGAATTGAACCCATCTTTTGGTGTACTGGACCACGCTCCAACCAACTGAGCAACACCGGCCAGGGCTATGTTCATTTTCAAATGAGAAAAGGAAGGCCTGATCAAGTCACAGAATAGGCCTTGAAATATACCATTCTGATCTTCCTCCAGCTCTAGAGACTTGCCTGTTCAAAATTCATCTCATCCATAAAGTAAGCCAGATTGTGTACAATGAAACTGACAGTAAATTTTAAGTGATGCTAATATTTAACCACATACTGTATTTTCCGGCGTATAAGACGACTGGGCATATAGAAGATTTTCCTGGGTTAAAAAGTCGTCTTATACGCCGGAAAATACGGTAAGTAAAATCAAACAATGAGAAGGAAATGAGGCAAAGATGAAAAGATATGGGGAAACAAGAGGGATAGTGACACAATTCTCTGAAATAGATTTTGAAAAAATTCACATGTCCTATTGGGCGAAACCTGGAACACAGATGACCCTTTATGTAATTGCTCAAAGCTTTTGACTAAAGGAAAGGGAAATCCCATTATCAAATACAAACATCAAGGTCTTTAAGAAGCCATACTTCATTAGTTGATTAACAATTACACTTCTTTTTAAAATCTTAACTCATAAAAGCTGTCACAATCAAGTTCCCCAAGTTAATTTTATTTTTAATAATTAAACTATCATTAAAAATAGAAAACATTAATGTTTTAAATTTATAATGTCTTTAATTTTATTATTAAAGTTATAATGCCTTTTAAAAATTCTTATTTAATTTTATTTTTTTATTGAAGAAGGGGGAGAGGGAGGGAGAGAAGGAGGAAAAAAGGAAGGAAGGGAGGGAAGGAGGGAGGGAGAAACAGTGATATGAGAGAGAAACACCATCGATTGGCACCTCCCTGCACATGTCCCAAATGGGGATGGAACCTGCAATCTGGGCATGTGACCTGATGAACCCGCTACCCTTTGGTACACAGTACATTGCTCTAATCAACTGAGCCACACTAGCCAGTGCTAAATTTATAATGTTTTAAAATTTCTGCTTTGTTTCAGATATCCTTGAAGCTAAAAAAATAAATAAATAAATAAATAAATAAATAAATAAATAAATAAATAAATAAATGGTAGCTTCTAACTGAAGAGCAATATATCATTCTAATGAATGAACAGACTATCATAGTAATAGGAAGATTTCTCTGTTCTTTCTTTTTCTTTTTCTAAGATTGGCATACACTCTTTCTTTTAAAAAAAACACCTTTATTGTTGAAAGTATTACATATATCCCTTTTTTTCTCCCTCCGACCCCTTATAACCTACCCCTGCCCCTCACCCCAGGCCTCCACCACCCTATTGTCTGTGTCCATGGATTATGCATTCTGCTTTCTTTTTCCATTTCTCTTTCCTACTGACTACTCTGTACTTTGCCTTACACTTTGGTTCTCTCAACCTCCCACCCTCAGATCTTTTTCTCTGCTTTTGAAAAGCAGAAAATATATTAGATATAGAAATAAATTTCTAGCATATTCAAGGTTTTCCCCCAAAATAAAAAATGCTGAATTTTAGACTGTTTAGCTTCCTCCAACACCTCATAATGATAATCTGCAAAAAGTACAAATCAAAATGTACTTATGTTTACATATTAACATTTAGATTTTGACTAATTTTTTTTCTTTTAGATTTGTCCTTCTCCAAATGATCTCTAAAAAAGTCCGGCTGGCATGGCTCGGTGGTAGAGCATCAACCTATGAACAGGAGGTCAAGATTCAATTCCCAGTCAGAGAGCATGCCCAGGTTGCGGGCTCGATCCCCAGTGTGGGGCATACAGGAGGCAGCTGATTCTCTCTCATCATTGGTGTTTCTATCTCACTTTCCCTCTCCCTTCTTCTCTGATATCAATTTTAGAAAAGAATTACAGCACTGAAAAATCTCTCCAAAAACACCCACCAAAATGTACTACTAACTATATCAACATCCTTAAGGTTCTATAAGATTGTGACACTGGCATTAACATCAGAGGCAATCATAGTCTAAGAAGCCCTACATTAAATGCAGATCAAAATGAATGCAGCTATCACCAATAACTTACATATCCTAAATATTTTAGAAACAACTAATTATTCATCAAAATATAAACTGTTATAATTAAATTTGGAAGCACAAATGTAAACTTTGCTTCCATTATTGCCTACTAGAATTACAACTAGCATTAAAAACAAAGTGAAGAGCATTATTCCAAAAGTAATACATGAATTTCCTAACATCGTTAGAATAATCCTAAAGTATTAATGGTACACCATCATCTATAATATTATTAACCAAGGTAATTAATACAAAATTTTATAGCACTGAATTATACTCACTCTGAGCGGAGTCGGGCTTCCATACCATCTGGTAGAAAAAGTTTTATTGTGGAAACAATACACCCATGGGTAACTGGTTAAAACAAACAAATAAAATGGATAAAATAATTGTTTAAAAATATGAATCTTCATACCTCTTATATGTAAATATATATTTTATTCTTATATGTAATAACTTCTGGGAACGGAAATAAACCTGATGGTTTAATGACAATATTCATTCTCCTGGAGAAACTTGTCCCTACCCATAACAAATCACAAATACAGGTAGAATTATGTTTAGAAAAGTGTCCTAACCTCCAATGCTATAACAAGTCAATAAAAGGTAAACTTAATATATGGAAGTACAGTTGGGGGGTGGGGAGGGAGGAATGCACTGTCTTCCCTATTTGCCAGCATCAAACCTAAGTCCAGCTATTCCCCAGATTAAAATTTAGCCCTTATTCCTTATTCTCCTGTCCCAACCTATTACTCCTATCCACACCTCACAAAACTCTACAGTTCAGTATAATACAGTTTGAAATATGCCATTCAATTCACCATGAGTGAGAAAACCAAGTCCTCAGACAAATGAAACTGCTGCTACAACTCTCTGCTATGAAGTACCAGAGCTATTTGCTAGACTTTAAGTCTGTTTCCAGTTCAGTATTTATAATTTTGGTTTTGTTTTCTTGTGGTTGTTTCTTCCCCCAAACATCTTTTTATAGCTTTACACCAGTCATTATGCAGACAACTCCCTTTTTTCTTTTCAAGAATTTCTTTGTTTTTAATTCTCACTCGAGGATATGTTTTTCATTGATTCTAAAGGGAGAGGGAGAGAGAAAAGGGGTGGGGGGAGAGAGAGAAAGAGAGAAACATTGATGTGAGAGAAATATTAATTGGTTACCTCCCTCATGTGCCCCAACTGGGGATTGAACCTGCAACCTGGGTATGTGCCCTGATCAGGAATTGAACCTGTTCCCCTTCAGTGCACAGGCTATGCTCTAACCAACTAAGCCACACCGGCCAGGGCTACAGACAACTTCTTACTTCCTCCTTTTCCTTCTGAAGATTTCAAGAGACAAAAGCCCCCAAAGTAGCACTGTACAGAAAGCTTCTCTCTCTTTTTTTTGTTTTTGTTTTCTTTGTTAATCCTCGCCCAAGGATTTTTCCCCCATTACTTTTTCACGAGAATGGAAAGAAGGGAAGAAGGTTTGGGGGGTGGGTGGTGGGTGGGGAAAGAGAGATAGCCACGTGAGAGAGACACATCAACTGGTTGCCTTCCACACTCATCCTGACCGAGACCAGGGATCAGGATCAAACCCACAACCCTTTGGTGCATGAGCAGAAGCTCTAACCACGGAGCACACTGGCCAGGGCAAGAAAGCTTCTCTTTGTATGTGTGTTTCATAGAAAAAAATTTGGGGGGGCTGGTTTAAAAGTTGACAGTTTTTTACTTCTCTAATCTTCAAATAGTACCTCTTCCAGGGTTCAAAGAGTTAATTTATTTAGTTTACCAAACTCTAATTAAAAATGAATGCAGGGTGATGAAAATAACTACATCATGTTTAGAGGAGCAGTGGTTATGTGACTGTATAGATTGTCAAAACTCACTGAATTCTGTATATAAACTGATGTAAATAAACTATATCTCAATAAAACTGATTTTAAAGAATAGAGCTAATGTACTTATAGGAGGGTAACTTATTAAGTGATAAGTCCTACAAATCATCAAGAAGGTATTATAAACATGAAGTAATATGATTACTCTGACATCTGGAAATACACATTAAATTTAAGTAATTTAGCACACTTTACTCAATATTAATTTTCATTAACTTATTTATTATATGAAAAGTGCTAGCACATATTAAGAACCATCTATGGACAGTCTTTCAAATTCTCTGCCTAACATAGCAATTATGGCCATGAACTACTAAGCCCCTTCCTTCCTTCCTTCCTTCCTTCCTTCCTTCCTTCCTTCCTTCCTTCCTTCCTTCCTTCCTCCCTCCCTCCCTCCCTCCCTCCCTCCCTCCCTCCCTCCCTCCCTCCCTTCCTTCCTTCCTTCCTTCCGGCCTCTTCCTCCACCCTGCTACCATAAATACCCTAGACAAGAACAAATCTACTTGCATTTCCAAATACCTTACTTTTCACAACCCCATGCCTTTTACACAAGCTGTCCTATCAGTGATGTCCTTTATCCCGACCTGCATGACCAAATGCTCCTTATCTTCTAGATTCAGACTTTTCTAGTTCCTTCACCAAAGCTCAGAATCTAAGTTGTGTCCCCAGAGCCTCCTAAATCTACTTATTATAACACCAAGCACACTGCAGTTTTAATATTTATCATTTACACAACTGCTGTCTCAACAATTAGATACAACTCTTTGAGGGCAACAAGGATTGGTTGCTTCTGGTACAAAGCAGGCATTTAGTAAATGTTTACTGAATACATCCAAGAACATGTCTGGTTAATATTTTACAGCTTCCATCGCTCAGGAGTGAAGTTGCCTGCCTCTCACTTTGAGAATGGCAGGGTTCATCTCCATTTGCAAGAAACACCTAATTCCCTCCTTTCCCTGGCTAAAGATAGGGAAGGGACGAATTTACTCCAGCTCTAGGGCTCCCTCAGAAATTTACTACAAACAGGCTACAATAAATACGGGAGCACAATACAAGAAGATCCAGCAAGACTGACATTTTACCAATACATTTAAATTAATAAGAAAATTGTTTTAAAAAAATAAGTGTAGTGAGTTTCAGTGCTAAGATGACAAACTATATATCAGGATTTCTATTGTTCAGATACATCCCGGAAGTCCAGCAACTAGCCTGGTGTACAAACTGTGAGATGAACCAAGTGCTAACACTTACTGGGCAATATAGAGTTGTCGCACTATTGAAGGCAGTTATAGACCACGGTCTGACTACACTGACAATGTAGCCAACCCTTCCTTTGAAAAGGTTCTTGTGACAACTAGATGCACAGAAATGTCAGTTACCTCTTTAATAATATGCAAAAGCAATCTGATGAAAATGTTTTGTTCTAAAACTTATATTAATCAACTCTATATAGCAGCATTTCTCAAAATGGGGTGCTAGTAGGTGGGGTTAGAGGAGCTTAGAAAAAATTTGGTTAAAAGAAGTTGAGTTTTTAATCTTTTAAATCACAGGCTTTCTCAGAGCTTAATGTACATGATGATGCATTTTCAAAACCTATGTAACCATTGAGCACATCCCTGCTCCCTTTTTAGGAACACATAAAGGAACTATGTGATTATGGATATATATACATACACACACACACACACACACACACACACACACACACACACACACACACAAACTCTAGAGGCCTGGTGCATGAAAATTCATGCACTGGAGGGGGGTCCCTCAGCCCAGCCTGCCCCCTCTCACAGTCTGGGAGCCCTCAGGGGTGGGAGGCAACCCGGCGATCAGGGGAAGGCAAAGCCCACATCACACCTCTGCTGCTGCCACTGCCGGCAGCGCAAGCCTCGGCCGGCCCTGGTTACCTGAGCCTTGGGCGGCCCTGGGCAATTGGACAGCCGCCATCTGAGTCTTGCCTGCGCCTCAGGCTGGCCCTGGGCAGCTGGGCAGCCACCATCCGAGGCTTGCCTGGCCTCGGCTGGCCCTGCTTGCCTGAGCCTCAGTCAGTGGGGGGTGCAGGAGGACCCAAGGCCCCCGGCGGGGCTGAGGGGACTCCGGCGGCAGGAGTGTGGAGCAGCCGGCCCCACCCCCACTGTGGGTGCCACCATCTTGTGACATGTGATGGTCAATTTGCATATTACCTCTTTATTATATAGGACACACACACACATACACATATATATGGCATATATAGTATTTTGAAGAAAATATGGGATGGGGCAAAAGTTGTGAGTATGCGAAACACAGTTTGTTCTTGTATTTTTATTTGTTAATTACTGTATTATTTTCCATATGAACAACTGTAAATCCACTTTTGCCCTACCTTGTACTTTGGAAAATGCTGCTGGACAGTATTTTATTAAGTACTTTTAAAACAAACTATGCTCTCCAAATTCACCCAGAAGCATTATTACAGTATTTAAAAGATTCAAAGACAAAACTGATTGTAAAACACACCATTTATACGTTTCTCGGGCCTGGTCAGTGTGGCTCAGTGATTAAGCGTCAACCTATGAACCAGGAGGTCATGGTTCGATTCCTCGTCAGGCACATGCCCAGGTTGCAGGCTTAATCCCTAGTAGGGTGCATGCAGGAAGTAGCCAATCAATGATTCTCTCCGATCATTGATGTTTCTCTCTCTCTCTCCCTTCCTCTCTTAAATCAATAAAAATATATTTCTAAAAAATAAAAGTTTCTCAGAAATTCTCTCTCTTCTTGAGCTGGGACATCCATCTTTTACTGCACTTGTACATCAGAGTACCTGGTCCACAGGCTTTCAGACTCTGGGACTTCTATCATTACCACTTGCTCTCCTGGTTCTTGGGCCTTTGGACTCAGGCTGAATTGAGCCATTGGCTTTCCTGGTTCTCCAGCTGGCAGACAACAGATTGTGTGACTTCTCACCCTCCACAGCCATCCTCTTTCTGCTCTACCTGGCCATGAAAAGCGTTCTTCAGAACACAGTATAAACTCTTTATTTACTTGACATCGGAATGTAACTTAAAAAAGTAACTAGTGCATGAATACCATGTATTAGGTACAATGATGAGAAGTAAAAAAAAAACAACACACACACACACACACACACACACACACAGAAAAAAAACAACAACCCTGGAATCTAGGCACTGCTCTAATATTTATAGCTGCTAGGCCATGTTATTCTCCTGGGGGACATAAGTAATCTTACTAATATGAGACAAGATCATTCTGAGACTATGAAGCAAAACAAGACCACTTCATAACTTCATCTAAGCACCGACAAAAACAAGATCACTGTGCAAAACAGCAAATATTCCTCTCTCCTGGTTAATATGAGTTCCTGCTACTTCTTTACCAATTATTGAAGCCTTAGCTCTACTTTGCCTTCTCTAAAGATACGATTTACTGAAATGCCCAATCATAGAATCCTACCCCCTTTCTTTTTTTTAAATATATTTTTATTTATTTCAAAGGGATAGAAACATCAATGATGAGAGAGAATCACTAATCAGATGCCTCTTGCACTGGGGATTGAGCCCGCAAGCCAGGCATGTGCCCTGATAGGGAATCAAACCGTGACCTAATTCATAGGTTGATGCTCAACCATTGAGCCACACTAGCTGGGCCCACTCCCCTTTCAAACCCCTGCTTTCTTGGATCCTCCCCAAACCATCCAGCCAAAGCCCTAATCCTATATTAGATCTTTTCTAACACTTCTTAGTGTGACACCTCTGGTTACTCAAATTATTTGTTCTCTTTTTTTCTATAATGAGTAATAAATCCAGCTTGTTCAAATAAAAAATAAAAAGATTCTTGGGCAGGGTAAGAAGTCCACAGTACATTGCCATATTAAATATATATTTATCCATTATAAGCTACACCCAAATTTCAGAAATGTTAAAACATGAAAAACAGGTGTGTCTGAATTGGGGAAACAAGGTATTTGTGGAAGAAAAATCTGCAATTACCTGCTGTAGTTAGGAGATTAAAAACCAGAATTAAGACTACAAAAGCTGACTGCCACTTACATGGTTTTTTTTTCTCTGTTATCTCACAGAGATTATTTATTTTGCTTTTGAGTTAATATATTTACTTTATGGTATGCAGCCAGCCTTTTCTATTGCCTCTTCACATGAACACCACTTAAAGGACCCATGTTCACTTTGATAAGTTGAAAAACTGTTTAAGACCCTAGACTGGGAGACTAAAACTTCTGAAGTATGTTGCAATCTAGTTCTATCATCATTCTTGCATTGCGTAGTAAGGTTAATACAACCTACACTTGAGTAATTTGAAGGATCTCTTGAAATGACTGGCAATAATAGGAAGTACAATGAGTAAGTTCATAAAAGCCCAAGAAAACTTTAAAAAACCAAGAGCTAAATGAGAGGTGTTAAAATTTCCCTTAGAGGTGTTAATATTTCTCCAAGCTGCCCTAGCCCATTTGGCTCAGTAGATAGAGCATCAGTCTGTGGACTGAAGGGTCCTAGGTTCAATTCCAGTCAAGGGCACACACTTTGGTTGGAGGCTCAATGCCTGGCCTGGGCGGGAGGCAACCAATAAATGTGTCTCTCTCACATCGATGTTTCTTTCTGACTCTCTCGCTTTCTTCCACTCTAAAAATCAATGGAAAAATATCCTCAGGTGAGGATTAACAAAAAACAAAAACAAAAAGGATGATGCTGTTGTATTAAATATATAGAGTTTCAATAATAATAATAATAATAATAATAATAATAATAATTTCCCAAACTGGGGACTTATTTGCTTAATTTCCTTTTGACTGAAATCTAAGATAAAAGAGTTACTGAACTTTCACTCCTAAATTTTTTGCTTCATAATGCTTTCAATTCAAAGACCATTTTTCTTTTTTCAAGTTAGAAAAGAGGCAGGGAAAGTTAGCTGAAAAGAAAAATACTCTTTTAATTCTAAAAAATATTTTTTAAAAATATGTTTTTATTGATTTCAGAGTGAGGAAGGGAGGGAGAGATAGAAACATCAATGACAAGAAAAAATCACTGATTGGCTGCCTCCTGCACACCTCCTACTGGGGATCAAGCCCAGAACTCCACCATGTGCCCCATCTGGGAATCGAACCATGACCTCCAGGTTCATGGGTTGATGTTCAACCACTGAGCCACACTGGGCGGGCAAAAATATTTTTAAATTGATATTGTATCATTCTATCTTCATTTGTGAGCTGAGTTCAGTTATAAAAACTTTACCGCAGGTATAATTCCTATAGGAAAGGTAGCATGGATACTTTAATCTTTCTCTTTTTTTCTTTTAATATATTTTTATATATTTTGGAGAGGGAGAAAGAGAAAAACATCAATGATGAGAATCACTGATTGGCTGCCTCCTGCTAGAATTGAGCCCGCAACCCAGGCATGTGCCCTGACTGGGAATCAAACCAAGACCTCCTGGTTCATAAGTTGACACTCAACCACTGAACCACGCCTGCCAGCCAGGCTAATCTTTCTCATTATTTGTTTGTAGATTGATAAATAGGCTTCCTAAGTTCTTTGAAAGGCAATCAAATCTTTTTCTTTTAGAATCATTGTGCATTCATGGATTCAAACAAATTTGATACATTTCAATCCACTGCTGTTATTATTATTTGATGATCAAATTGTCCCATCTTTGATCAATTGGAACTCCACATTAATTCTTGAGTCCTTTGACGGAAACCCAGTAGTCTTAGATAGTTTCATTGCTTTCTGGTATGATAAATATTCCAGGCTCAATTTGTATATTTCCTCCCCTAGACCCAGAATCAGCTACCATTTCTTCCAGGAATCTTGTTTCTACATATTTATTTGGTGGGAGGAATCCTTTCTCTAGGTAGGTGGATTCATTTTCCACTTTCTCTAGCATACTGTGAAATGATATTGCTCTTTGGCATATTTTTTATTCACCAATGAGGAGTGGTGATTCTTTGGCTTTACCTGTTTGTTTAATATTCACTGAGAACCTGCTGGCTACAAAGCAGTATGCTGAGGATGATGGAAAACAACAAGATGATTATGGCTAGGATTTCAATTTCGTTTACAGAAAGAGAACTAGAAATACTTAACATAACAAAGGGAGAAACTTTCACAAATACTACAATAAATATAAAACACTGTGGAAATTTGGAATGGACAAGGTCAGGGGAAGGAAAGGCAGAGAAAATGGCATACGCAAAGAAACAGAAAAAGAGAAGGATATGAGAGAGCACAAATCTAAGGAGAGAAGATTGAAAAGATGAGATGAAGAACATATTTCAAGGCCCTCATGCTAAGCACATTATACATGTTAACTCCTTATGACAAACCATGCAAATAGTTATTTTTATGTCCCATTTTACATATGAGGAAACTAAAGTCAAAGAGACTAAAATAACTTGCTGGAGATCACACCTTTGGCAAGTGGCAGTGCTAGGATTCAAAAGAATCTTTTCCATATACCCTCTTATCTCTAAACAATAGCGTTAATAGCTTAACATATATAAGGGAAATAAAAGCAAAAGACTAAATTGAGTCATATTTTTGAGGGCTTCAAGTGTACAATTAAGCATTTCAGACTTTATTCTGCAATTGGCACAGTCACCAAGGCTTCTAAAAGCAGAATGACATAAATAAATCTGTACCAGAAGAATAGTAGCCAGAAGTGGAAAGCTTCTGTAACACTCTAGGTTGGCAACAGGAAAAACAAGAAATAGCAGGGAAAGGAGGGCAAATGGTGTAGATGACATAACTGCTGGAGATAAGAAAGAGACGGGATTCAGAAGAGATACCAAGAAGCTGAGCTAGAGTGTTTGGGAGAATGATGGAATGGAAGAAATTGGGAAGTCAGTAGAATACTCTCGTTTGAAGACTAAATTGAGCTGTATACAGAGTAAGGTGACAGCAGACATTCGAAAGGAAACAACTGCAAGCAGCTGGAAATACAGGTATAGAGCCAGCATGAACAGATTCACAGCAGACAAAGCAAGAAGTGAAACTTGGACTTGAGGATAAGGGAAAGCATTAAAACATTTGCCAGAAATTTAATTGAGTAGGGTTCTTAAACATCATTGTCCAAAAGAACAATTTGAGGCTTTAAAAAAGTATATATGTCCAAGTCCCACACCCAGCAATTCTCCTTCTTAGGGCTGAATGGGTGAGATCCGAGCATCTGTAGTTTTACAAAGCTATGCAGGTAATTCTGGTGTACATCCTGGGTACACTGGCATGACATCAGAAAGATTCTCTCAGTCAACCTGGCAAATCTGGTGTGGTCTGTGATGAGTCAGCTTTGTGATTTTCCCTAGGAGCTAGAAAGTAGATGCATGTAAAGTTTATGGTGAAAGTTACCAAGAACTAGGAAAAAGCAAGCCAGCATAGCCAAAAGTCAAGGAGTAGACTAGTTGGTGAGAGTATCTTTGAATGGCCAATGATGTGTTCCAAAGAACAGACGGTAAAGGATCCTGGCTCGAAGGCTACTGAGAAAGAAGGGTAAACTTGATGGCAAAAAAAATAAAGATGATGCAAATGACTGGCAAGGGTTTTAGTGATAATAAAAGTACCTGGCCCTGCTCTGAGCACTTTATAACATCCTTTCAATGTTCACATTGAACACTGAGTCACAGTGTGAACAATGAACATTGTACCAAAACCCTTGAGTCCCATTTCATAATATGAGGAAATTCAAGCTTAAGGCAGAGTAAGGAGAAGTAACTAAGTCACAGCAGAACAAAAAGGGCAGTGGGTAACAAGAATGTTGCCAATTCCCAATCCTCCTATTAGGAGGAAGGTTGTAAAAAGTCTTAGTTAATATGATAAAAAGAAGTTTGTAAAATGGTGGATGAAGATTCATGGGACGTTTTGAAATTTATCAACAATATTGGTGCCGGGTTGAGTGGAGTTTCTATAATGAAGACAGACACACTGACTGCTCTTGCACAGCTTACAGTTTAGTGAGGGAGGCAAACACATAAAGGGGAGGAGCACAGTGTGGAACGGGGACACGGAAGGGCACCTTGTCCAGCCGACAAACATTCCTAGGTGAAAGAAAACACACATGTATGCAATGGCTTGAAGGCCAGAAAGGGCAAGGTTTATTGTGGGGAATAAAAGTAATTGAGTGCTGTGGGAGCATAAAGCAAAAGGAAGATACCATTGACTTTGCTCTTCATAGGCTCTTTTTTCATAGGGACTTACCCAGGAACAGATACTGGTGAAGTGGACCTGAGCTGATGAGCTGATAGAAGTTTGTGAACTTTATAGAACTAACCAGTCCCAAACTTTGCAACAGAGGACTGTCATGTTGTGTGACCCAAAAAATTCATGTCCTGTCTGAATAGTTTGTGGGTTTGGGAACAAAGTGGTGGCCAGTAGCTGGTTTGGTAAGGCTCCCATTCCAGGAGGATCTAATAGGTTGGCTTTCTCCATTCCTTTCTTCCTTTAAAAATAAAAAATCCACTATAATGTCATCCTATTTGTTTTACAATGATTATTTTTTATCTATAAGGCAGGTTGTTAGTACAGTACTAATCAGTGAGCTTCCTCCCTGGAGCCGCACTATATAAAAAGCCAAAAGACAAAATCAGCTTGTTTTAAAGGGCTGGGAAGAGAAGAAACAGTAATATAAACTGATATGTTCAATGACATAGGCTCATATCACCTAACAAAATCCTGACTTTATAGACACACACACTTCTACACATTATATATTCTTTTTAAAGTTTCCTTTTACACATAGATATTATGTAAATTCCATATACACTGGAGGGTTTTTTATTTGAGAGAGGAAGGAGAGGAAGGGGAAGGAGAGAGAGACAGAGAGAGAGAGAACGTTAATGTGAGAGAGAAATGTCTATCAGTTGCCTCTACACAGGGATTGAACCTGCAACCTGGGTATGTGCCCCAACCAGGAATTGAACCTGTACACCAAGAGGTGGTTCCAACCAACTGAACCACACTGGCCATCATACACAATGGGCAAAAACTAAAACCATTTCCCCTAAGAACAGGAACAAGACAGGGATGTCTGCTTTCACCACTTTATTCAATATAATACTGGCAGTACTAGCCTCAGAGATCAGACAAGAAGAAAAAATAAAAGGCATCCAGATTGGAAAGCAGGAAGTAAAACTGTCATTATTCACAGATGACAAGATATTGTACATAGAAAACCCTAAAGACTCCAAAAGTCTACTAGATTTAACAAATGAATTCGGCAATGTAGCAGTATACAAACTTAACATTCAGAAATCAATGGCTTTTTAAAAAAATATATTTTATTGATTTTTTACAGAGAGGAAGGGAGAGGGAATAGAGAGCTAGAAACATCGATGAGAGAGAAACATCGACCAGCTGCCTCCTGCACACCCCCTACCGGGGATATGCCCGCAACCAATGTACATGCCCTTGACCGGAATCGAACCTGGGACCTTTCAGTCGCAGGCCGACGCTCTATCCACTGAGCCAAACCGGCTTCGGCTCAATGGCTTTTGTATACACCAATAATGAACTCTCAGAAAGAGAAACTAAAAAAAATCCCATTTACCATTGCAACAAAAAATTAATATACTTAACCAAGGAGGTAAAAGACCTGTACTCAGGAAACTACAGGACATTGAAAAAAGGGATAGAAGAAGATATAAATGAGTGGAAGAAAATGCCATGTTCATGGATTGGTAGAATCAATATTATTAAAATGTCCATACTACCCAAAGCAATCTATAGATTCAATGCAATCTCGATTAAAATACCAATGGCGTATTTCACAGATATAGAACAAACACTCCAAAAATTTATATGGAACCAAAAGACCCCGAATAACCGCAGCAATTTTGAGAAAGAAGAACAAAGTTGGAGGAATCACAATACCAGATATCAAGTTATACTACAAAGCCACTGTCCTCAAAAGAGCCTGGTACTGGCACAAGAACAGGCATATAGATCCGTGGAACAGAACAGAGACCCCAGAAATTGACCCAAGCCATTATGCTCAATTAATATTTGACAAAGGAGGCAAGGGCACACAATGGAGTAAAGGCAGTCTCTTCAATAAATGGTTTTGGGAAAACTGGACAGGTATATGAAAAAAAATTAAACTAGACCACCAACTTACACCATTCACAAGAATAAGCTCAAAATGGATAAAAGACCTAAATGTAAGTCATCCTATATAATAAAAGGCTAATATGCAAATTGTCCCCTCGACCAGGAGTTCACCTGGGAGCTCGACCAGGGGTCGGGGTCGGGGCCAGCCGGCCAACAACCCATGACCCCTCCCCCAGGCTGGCCGCATCCCCTCCCCCTGCTGGCCCGGCCTGAGAATTTGTGCACTGGGCCTCTAGTGAAACCATAAAAATCTTAGAAGGAACCATGGGCAGCAAAACCTCAGACATCTCTCGCAGCAATATGTTTACTGATACATCTCATAAGGCAAAGGAAACGTAGGAGAAAATAAATGGAACTACATCTAAATCAAAAGCTTCTGCAAAGCAAAAGAAACCATCAACAAAGTGAAAAGAGATCCTACTGTGTGGGAGAACATTTTTGCCAATGATAAATCTGATAAGGGGTTAATTTCCAAAATATATAAGGAATTCACACAACTTAACAAAAGGAAGACAAACAATCCAATTTAAAAAATGGGCAAAGGACCTAAATAGACACTTCTCCAAAGTGGACATACAGAAGGCCAAGAGATATATGAAAAAATGCTCAAAGTCACTAATCATCTGAGAGATGAAAATTAAAATGATAAGGTATCACCTCATACCTGTCAGAATAGCTATCATCAACAAATCAACAAACAACAAGTGTTGGCAAGGATGTGGAGAAAAGGGAACCCTAGTACACTGCTGGTGGGAATGCAGA
The DNA here is from genome assembly GCF_951640355.1 of Cnephaeus nilssonii. NCBI lineage: Eukaryota > Metazoa > Chordata > Mammalia > Chiroptera > Vespertilionidae > Cnephaeus > Cnephaeus nilssonii. The sequence goes on along the minus strand of NC_137088.1, from coordinate 45,426,400 downwards.
CTGGTACAGCCACTGTGGGAAACAGTATGGAGTTTCCTCAAAAAATTAAAAATGGAACTGCCAGCCCTAGCCGGTCTGGCTCAAGGGATAGAGCGTCAGTCTGCGAACTGAAGGGTCCTGGGTTCGATTCCAGTCAAGAGCACATGCCCAGATTGTAGGCTCGATCCCCAGTAGGGGGGTGCACGAGGCAGCCAATGAATCTCTCTTATCTTTGATGCTTCCATCTCTCTCTCCTTCCTCTCTGAAATCAATAAAAATATATATTTTTAAAAATGGAACTCCCATTTGAACCAGTAATCCCACTTCTAGTAATATATCCTAAGAAACCTGAAACACCAATTACAAAGAATATATGCACCCCATGTGGGAGTCTGTATTTGTTCCTCAATAAATCTCCACCTTTGTTATACTAAAAAAAAAAAAAAAAGAATATATGCACCCCTATGTTCACAGCAGCATTATCTATAATAGTCAAGATCTGGAAAGAGCCCAAGTGCCCATCAGCAGATGAGTGGATTCAAAAAAACTGTGGTACATTTACACAATGGAATATTACACGGCAATAAAAAAGGAACTCTTACCATTTGCAACAGCATGGATGAACCTGGAGAGTATTATGCTAAGTGAAATAAGCCGGTCAGAGAAAGCTAAGTATCATATGATCTCACTCATATGTGGAATCTAATGAAGAAAATAAACTGATGAACAAAATAGATCCAGAGACATAGAACCACGAACAAACTGATGAATTTCAGAGGGAAAGTGGGGGGTGGGTAGATTAACCGAGGAACTTATATGCAGATATGCATAGCCCATGGACACAGACAATAGTGTGGCAAAGGCTTGGGAAAGGTAGGTGCGGGGAGGAGGGGGTCAATGGGGAAGAAAAAAAGCAGACATCTGTAATACTTTCAACAGTAAAGATTTAAAAAAAAAACACAAAAAAACGAGTATCCCTTACAGTAGAAAGGAATTGGGAAAGAGCATTCTGTAACAGTCACTCCCTTGGAGATCTGCATATATGTTAGCATATTAGAAGCTCTGGGGGTGGGGGAAAAAGGGTCCTATATATGGTGACAAGAGAAGATTTGACTTTGGGTTGTGGGCAAATATATAGATCTTATAACATAGAAACCTATATGATCATGTCTATCAATGTCACCCCAAGAAATTTAATTGGAAAAGAAAAGTAAAGCTCTGGAAGTCCCCATTACCTTGGGTTAACTAAGATGTCCTAAATATATTTGATTACCTTATTCTTTTATCAATAAACACCTATTAATTCTCTTTGGGAAATGCAAGCCAAGGAGTTAGACATTCCCTGGAGAGGACAGTTTAATTCAATTATCTGTGTTCTGTGGGTTACTCACACCTGGGGCTCAGTTAAATGTTTGCTGAATGACTTGGTAGCAGAAGAGGTGTGATTTGGCAATAGCAGACATCAGAGTGTCCACTATAGCTGTTCTCATTATAGCCATACATAAGTTGAGTTCTTTAATTGAGTACTAAATATTTTGCATCAAAATACAAACTTTTCTATTTTACAATTATAAATGGAAATTTCTAAAACTGTGGCCCTACACAAATTCAAATATCAAAACCCAACTTCCTGGGGAGGCCAACAAAACCCAGTAAAACTAATATTGCAATTCCAACACCAGTGAAAGTAAAAATATAATATACATGCACATGCACAGCAGCATCACCACCACCACCAATCCCTGTATACACGGTGTAAAATGTCAGAGACTGATGACTCAGGGTATCACCAAATCAGAGTATGTTCAGAGAAATGAAAGAAGAAACTTGCCAATTGGGTCCACTGTCCATATTAAACTAAGACAGTGGAACTGCACTCTTTTGTTTCCTATTCATTTAGTTTTATGATTCAGCTATATAGTTTCATGGTCATAAGTAGAGAGTTATTAGCTACAGCAAGAAAACTTCAGAATTCTAAACATACAGACAATTTACGTTTATTTAGCTAGAGAACTTCTAGTTTCAAACACTGAGGCATGAAATTTTATAACTGTGACAAGTATTATTAGCTGCTTTCAGAGCTCTAATTTTGTTTGAGGCAACAATGTATGCACAACTGGAAGGGATAAGTTATAATTGATCAATAATGGATCTCCTTTTCACCTTTGCCAAGTAAGTAACTTCCCAGGCTTCTTTGTAGCTACAAGTAGCTATGTACGTAACATATCCATGTGGCCATTGAGACAAAAGGGAGAAATCTGCTGGGAGGATTCTATAAAAAACTATTCTTTCAACATGAAAAGAGAGCCACACAGGAAAGCATTTTGTCCCCACCTCCTCCTTTTGGCTAGAACACTGGTGTGAGAAAAATAATGCCTGGGGCTACAGCCCGCACACTTTGACTATGAGGCAAAGAGCATAAGCATAAGAAGCCAACAGGTTAAGGATAATAGCACGTGAGGACAGTAAGACCCTGGATTCCTGATAACATCACTGAGTCAAGAGAACAAAGTCTGGACCTATCTGTCTCCAGACTTCTTATTAACAATAACTATCTTTATGGTTTAAGCTCCTACTGATTGGGTATGGAGTCACTGCATACTGTTTCCTAACTGACACAGTCATGACCTATGTAGTCATACTGTGATGAAGAATACAGATTAATTATTAACATTTCAGATTTTAAAATTTTGTAAAATAGGAGATATGAGACTTTTAACTTTCACTGCATATAATGCTGTATTTAAATTGCTTCTACAAGCACAACATATTTTGTAACATTTAATGATAGAATAAAAATAAAGTTAAAAAGATAAATAATAGGAAAAATTGATCCATACCCGTACCTTTCCGTGTGTTCTCTGTCACATCTACTCCAAACTGGATAATGTCACCAGAAAGAATTTCACATGGTGGACTTTCTTCAGAGCCTCGACTCAATCTCTGGCTATTTATAAAGGTACCATTACTACTTTTAGTGTCTTGGAGATAAAACTGCAAAAACAAAATTGAAAAGCCAAAGATTAATAGTAATAATTCTAAACCTATATTTAAAAAAGTACGTCCAACTTTGCAAACTACTGCAGGTGAATTTTCCCCCCACTATCAATTCAAACCACTTGTTTCAGCTAAGGTTCTCCTTTGATATATATATAAAATTAGAACACTAAAATCAGTTATTTAAAATCCAGCTAAACAAAATAGTACAATCATTTTGGGAAAAAGTATATAAGGTCCTCAAAATGTTAAACATAAAGTTAGCATATGAGCCAAAAATCCCCTCCAAGGTATATATTTAAGAAAACTGAAAACATAGATCCTCACAAAAACTCATACACAATGTTCATAGCAGCATTTATTCATAATAGCCAAAAAGTAGAAACAACCCAAATGTCCAACTAATGAATGGGTAAATAAAATAATGGTCTATCCATCTGATGTTATATTATTTGGCAATAAAAATGAATGAAGTATTGATTCATGCTACAACATGGATAAACCTTTAAAACATTATATTAAATAAAAGACCATATATTATGTTATTATATTAAAATACTCAGAATAAGCAAATCCATACAAACAAAATGACATTAGTAATCCCAAGGGGCTGAGGTGCCAGGCCATGGGGTGAGGTAGGGTGAGAATGACTACTAATGGGTATGAGGTTTCTTTTGGGAGTGATTAGAATGTTCTAAAATTATATAGTGGTGATGGTTGCATAACTGTGAATACATTAAAAACCTCTAAATTGTACACTTTAAAAGGATGAATTTTATGGTAAATAAATTACATCTCGATAAACCTGTTGTGTGTTTTTAAAAGCCGGCTAGATAAAATTCTAAGTCTATCTTTCCATCTCACTCTGACTTTGTAATTTTCCTAGGTTGTCTAGGTTAAGTCAAAGGAAGTGTTGTTTATTCCACAGGCAGGACAAATGGTTTTAGGTAACACTTATAATTAATAGCTATCCGTTAGCTAGCATACTTGATATTAGGACCAATATATACGCCATAAAATTTTTTGTTAAGCAGACTGGAGACACCAGAAACTAAAATAATGGAACCAACTATGAAGATAATACTTCCTGGCCTCCTAAACTTGCCTTTCGTCACTTAGATTACATAATCTCCCTCTTTAAAAGGAAGGGATAGGAGGAAGCACAGGAAGCCCACCTGTTTATCACTTACTTATCCCAAAATAAATTAGGAACAACTGGGATCATACACAATAGACTTACCAGGAAGAGAATAACCAATAAGAAAATATGTACCTTTCTTTTTGAAATTTTCTACACTCTCCAGCCCTGAATATCTAGCAACATATTTTCACTGAATTCCTTTCTAAGGAAAGAAAAAAGAAACACACAAACCCTAATGTTTATTAAAATACACGTGACACCACCAGGCTCTCATTTAACCTGAACATTAAAGCTGTGATATAGATATTACTACCTTTTATAAATGAGAAAAGGAGACCCAGGCAAGTATTTTTCCAAAGGTCACAGAGCTATGGAACACAGAAGCAAGGATTCAAATAAGAGAATTAAAAGAAATATCTTTCCCATTACTTCAACTGACCTTTATGTTTCATTTGTGCTTCACTCCTCCCACAGGCTCTCTTCCAAAGTGAAACACAACAAAAGAATAAGCAATTTGCAGAAAATATGGAAATGACAATTCTTTTCATTAATTCTTAGGTGACAATATAAAGGCCATCAAGCTGCCTATAAAATGATTTACTCTGTTTATAATACTTTTTAAAAATATATATATATTTTTAACTATTTCAGTAAGGGAGGAAGACGGAGAGATAGAAACATCAATGTTGAGAGAGAATCATCAACTGGCCGCCTCCTGCACATGCCCTACTAGGAATCGAGCCCGCAACCTGGGCATGTACCCTGACAGGAAATCAAACCAGTAACCTCTTGGTTCACAGGTTGATGCTAACCACTTAGCGACACTGTCCAGGTTCTGTTTACTAGTATAATTCAAAAGAGACCACTGTTACTTCAGTTAGCAGTTTGTGTATTTAACTAAAGACCATAGTAAAGAAAACTGTATTAATATTTTACAAGTCCATTTGAAACTTAGAGGCCTTAACATTTCATACCAGGGAGAATAGCACAGACAACACACTCAAGTAAGAACATTTATCCTCAACATTTTTTCTATACTAGAACTTAAATGTTACACTGTATAAGGGAGTTTGTTTTTTGTTTTTAAATAAATATACTCTTGGGAAATGTGGTGATATCTGGATTCTGGTTTGGCCATTTTCAGTAATGTGTGCTATGTATGGTAAAACCCAAGGGATTATACTGGAATTATAGTGGTTTTCAAACTTCAAGTTCTGATCCATTAATGTTACTAAGTTAATTTAATGGGATGCAACTAGTATTTCATTTTAAACATTAAAGAGAACAGAAGATAAATAAGAATATCAGCTAAATAGTACTGAAATGAGGTTCAGAACTATTTAGCAAACTTTGGAAAACAAAAAAGTGTGTGTGTACTCCTCATGTATGTAACTCTTATATAAATCTAAAACCATAAATATCAAATAAAAAAATCAATATTAACGCAGGTTGTTTTATGCTGACATAGCTATATTACTACTCAAAGCAGCACCCATTTAGCTTGAACATAGTTTACATTGGTTGCTCATTCTTCCTTTGCTCTCAACCTAATGGCTTCTATACACCTCAGAATAAAGTCCAAAGTTCTTACCATTATAACCGGAAAAGCCCTACATAATCTGGTTCCTGGCTCCTTCTCCAAATTCATTCACTTCCACCATTCTATTTCCTCATCCCTCTCAGCCACACTAATCTCCACATATGCCCCTTGGTCTCTGCATTTGTGGAGAGTTAGACATCATTTGTTTTACTTCACTGAAGAAATATTTTGTTGATATGATTTAACTTTCTGCCCTTGGCTGCTTTGAAAGATGAATATAAAAAGTATTTCTGCACCACCTATGAAACCACCTGCCATTATTCAGTCTACAGTGAACAGAAGCTATTTAAAATTAGGTTAGGAACCTCAAAATAGAAGTGGGGAAAACCATCAGCAGCCATAGGACCTGCATGAAGTCAGCATCTGTGCAGGATGCATAGGGAAGCAACTGGGCATTTGAGGGACTTAAAAAGAACATCAAAATAGTCAGTAGGTATTTACTGGATAGTATGATGGCCAATTTGAGAAGAGAACTTTGAAAATTCGAAAGGTTTATCCCAATCCAATCACAAGAGAGTGCCAGGTAAGTTCTGGAAAGGGCTGGAGCAGTCTGAATCATATAAATTCTTAAAATCAACCCCCAACCAAAGCTGCCTTCCACACAGGACTCCACACTGAGGAAAGGCTGCTGGGTGTGGACACAAAATTGAGCAAAACAGGGACAACAGAGATAAGGGAAGAAGAGGTCCAGTAAAAGTAGAGAAGGGGAAAGAAGTCACCATATTTTTAAACATTTTACAAAAAAAAAAAAAAAAAAAAAAACACGCCCAAAAAATACCAGAAGAGGGAGCTCTGTGACATTAGAAAAGTTATCCTAAATCATGACCCCTTCTAAAAGTTCAGAAAAACAAAACTTCACGTAAGAATAAGCAACAGAAAAATGTCAAGGTCCCATCCCATACAGTTATTTTAAGAAAAAAGAGACTGAAGAGCAGAATAACATCCCTACATATAATGAAAGACAGACCTCGGGCACACATCAAAATTATAACATACTATTTTAAAACAAGCTAAAAGGCATTAAAAAAAAATTCAAGACATAAAAGAAAAACATAAATCACAATTCTAAAACTCCAGAAAAGGTCACTTCAGAAATGAATACAAAATTAGAAAGGACACGAGTGCCTAAATATAACAAACTAGAGGCCCAGCGCACGATTCAATCGTGCGGGTAGGGTCCCTAGGCCTAGCCTCCTGCGATCAGGGCCATCTTCTGCCTGTTCGCCAGTCTCCAGGCCCAATGCTGCCTCCGCCGCCGCCGCCACTGAGCTGCCAGGCTGTTGGGATCCCCAGCTCATCCCCTTCCCCAATACAATAGAAGTCTTGAAGGCATGAGCCTGCTTTCCCAGTGTGGGATCCTGATACCTGGGTCTGGAATGAGCAAAACAGACCTAAATCTCAAATTACTGTGTCTGTATGTTCTAATCTGTCTGGGGGCTATCTGATGGACTAACACAAGGCTCTTATTTCTGTTTAGCCTAACCTAGAACTCACCCAAGCTAAAAATTAAGTGACTGGCTAAAAAAGTGGGATTTATATCCCCAGTGGTTCAATATAATAAAGTCAACCAATATACTACATTAATAGAAAAAAGGAAACACACATACATACATACACACACACACACACACACACACACACACACGCACATCGATCATCCCTGTTTATGCAAAAAAGGCCTAACGAAGTCCAATACCCTTTCATGATCAAAACTATCAAAAAGTTAGGATTAGACGGAAACTTCCTCAACATGATAAAGACCATTTATGAAAAGCCCACAGGTAATATAACAATGGTAAAAGACTGAAAGCTTTTTCCTAAGATCAGGCACAAGATGAGGAAGCCTGCGTTCACCACTGCTTTATAATAATGTACTGGACGTTCTAGCCAAGCAGAAGAAAAAGAAATGAAAGACATCCAAATTGGAAAGAAATGGAAGAAATCCAAAACACTAATTCGGAAAGATATGCATCCCTACATCAGCATTATTTACAACAGCCAAGGTATGGAAGCAACCTAAGTGTCCATCAATAGACAACTGAATAAAAAGGATGGAGTGCATATTTACAATGGAATATTATTTGGCCATAAAAACAAATGAAATCTTACCATTTGTGACAACATGGATGGACCTAGAGGGTATTATGCTAAGTGAAATAAATCAGAAAAAGATAAATATCACATTATTTCACTTGCATGTGGAATCTAAAAAACAATATAAGCAAACAAAACAGAAACAGACTCATAGATACAGAGAACAAACTGATGGTTGCCAGATGGGAGGGGCGTTGGGGAACTGAGTGAAAAAAAGGTGAAGGCATTAAGAAGTACAAACTGGCAGTTACAAAATAGTCACAGGGGCCCAGCCAGTGTGATTCAGTGGCTAAACTTCGTTCTATGCACCAAGAGGTTGCTGATTCGATTCCTGGGTTGCAGGCTTAAAACCCAGCAGGGGGTGTGTAGGAGGCAGCTGATCAATGTTGATGTTTTTCTCTCATGGATGTTTCTATTTTTCTCTCCCTCTTCTTTCCTCTCTCTCTCAAAATCAACAAAAACATATTTTAAAAGAATAAAATAATCACAGGGATGTAAAGTACAGCATAGGGAATATAGTCACTAACATATTGTTAATAACTGTGTGGTGCCAGGTAGGTATCAGATTTATGGGGGATCACTTTGTAAGTTATATAAATATCTAACCACTCTGCGGCACACCTGAACCTAATATAATATTGAATGCCAACTGTAATTGAAAAAACATTTTTTTAAAGATTCTGTGTAAGGCACCACTAGAAATAAAAGTTGAAAAAGAAAGCCCTGGCCAGGTGGCTCAGTTGGAGCGTTGTCTGATACACAAAAAGGTTGCGGGTTTGATGCCCAGGCAGGGTATATACCTAGGTTGTGGGTTGAATTCCCAGTCAGGGTGCATACAGAAGGCAACCAATCATTATTTCTTTCTCACATCGATGTTTCTCTCTCTCTCTAAATCAATACACATATACTCAGGTGAAGATTAAAAAAAGAAAAAAACTGAAAAGAAAAAGAAAATTGAAAAGGAATAAACTATGTCTACTCACAGATGACTGACTCTATATATGAAAAATCCCAAAGAACTCATAAGAAAGTGATGAGAGCTAATAAATGAATTCAACAATGTTGTAGCTTAGAAGATAAACACAAAAATCAGTTGTGTTTCTATAAATCACCAACAAACAAGCCAAAAAGGAAATTAAGAAAACATTTCCATTTACAGTAGCATCTAAATAAGATACCTAGGAATAAATTTAAGCAAAGACTTGAATATTGAAAACTACAAAATATTGTTGAAAGAAATTAAAGACTTAAATAAATAGAAAGACATCCCATATTCGTGGACTGAAAGACTTAATATTATTAAGGTGTCAATTTTAACCAAAGTGATCTACAGATTCAATGCAATCTCTATCAAAATTCCAACAGCCTTTTTTTTTTCCAGAAATGGAAGTTGATCCTCAAATTCATATGAAATTGCAATGGGCCCTGAATAGGCAAAACTACCTTTTTTAAAAATTGTTAATCCTCACCTCAGGATATTTTTCTACTGATTTTCAGAGAGAGTGGAAGGGAGGGGGAAAGACAGAGAGAGAAACATCAATGTGAGAGAGACACATTGATTGATTGGTTGCCTCCCGCATGCGTCCCAACCAGTGCCAGAGATCAAACCTATGACCAAGGTATGTGCCCTTGACCAGAATTGAACCCACAACCCTCCAGTCCGCTCTATCCACTGAGCCAAACCAGTTAGGGCAAAACTATCTTTAAAAAGAACAAAATTGGAGGGGGTGGGAGGTAAAGGAAGAGATTAACCAAGTAACTTATATGCATATATGCAAGCCCATGGACACAGACAATAGTGTGGCAAAGGCCTGGGGTGAGGCAGGAGCAGCGTGAAAGGGAGCAAAGCGGGGAAACAGGGGACATTTGTAACACTTTAACAATAAAAATAAATTTTAAAAATTGCCCAGCTGGCTTGGCCCCTCAGCAATCAAAAACAGTGATCAAAACATACAACTCCAATTTCTGAAGAACAAGCAAGTCATACCAAGAACCATGGGCCACCATGTTCACAGCTGCCTGCCACAGGGCTGGAGAATGAGATATGGTAGCCACTATGCAAAACACCAAAATTCTCGAAAATTTACCAGCTTTTCTTCATTAAGCACTCTGCTGGATGCTTCAAGTGTTTTACTACACTCAAGAGTTTCAAATTAATTGCTTCAGACAAAACTAGCATAATAGTTTTGGCAAAGGAACCAATTTTTGAAGCTTACTCCTCTGCCATTTTCCATGACTTCGCTCCTATTATTAGCCATATTTCAACCTACAAATATTTTCTTGGGCCAAACCAGTACCTAATTATAATAATAGTTACCACTTATTGCCTGCCTGCTATGTACAGGCACTTCTGATCCTCAGGGCAACCCTACTAATTAGTTATTACCATCTCCATTTTATAGAGTAAGAAACTGAAGAGTAGGTATATTAAGGAAATTGCCTTTGTCTCACAGCTATTGCAGATTTGACGGTTATTCCTTCAAAAACTCCACTCTGCCTTTCTCTTCTCCTACTTAAACTAAACACACTCTGGTCTTTTGAGTCCAAATTTATGAAATCCCACTTTGTTTATGAAGTTTTCCTGAAGCAATCAGAATAGAAAGAGCCAATTTCAACTCTAACTCCACCTTAAGGCAAATCATTCAGTCTACAATATTTACTTGGCACCTATCTCAGAGATTGAATATCTACAAAATCAAATGCAGAGGAACTCTACACTGACAATAAACTAAGAGAGTATGAATTAAGCAACAAAATTTTGAGAGGCAGATGAGAATATCCTAAGGAGTTGATATTTTTTAAGAGAGAACTCTGATAATTGGGCAGCTATGTGTAGGATGAACTGCAGTGGGTGTCACCAGAAATAGAGAGATCCATGATATGTATATTTTTGCCACCAAAAATTTAGTTATTTCTTAAGTGTACACGAAAGTCTTTATGTGCACATTATATGCAAATTTATTTGTTTACATAGCCTTTCTAACTTCCTGACTAGCAAAGCACCACAAGTTTCAGAGACTGGAATTTTCAAGTTGTGCCACTGAAAAGGAAAATATAAGATTTTATTCATATGCTATAGAAAAAAAACACAGAAAAGTGATAAAATGTTCTTGCCAAAATAAAATTTCACATGTAACTAGAAAGAACTTGTCAACACATAACCAGAGGTCTTGCAAATGTTATAAATTTGCCAGGATTTTTCCACCTCCAAGTGACATTCCAGACACATTAATTGTACAGTAATTTTTTTTCTTATGGAGTTAGCCCACAAGAGAAAGAGGAGAAAAAGTATTTCTCTCTATATATATAGAACAGAATAAGAATATGAAGGACAGAAGTAGAGAAGGTAGAAAGGCAATATTAAAAATAATTTAACCAGAACATTACAAAACACAGCTAGAGTGATTACATCCTTTTAAAATATGTAATCAAATTGTGACAATCCTTCACTAGGCTTTGGGACAAAGTAAATTAGATTTCTGAAGCTCAGCAAAATACAAAATAAACATATCATCTGAAAATTACAGTTTTGAGAGGTATTTCTATTGAAAGCCTACACCAAATTCTAATTTATAGGAGATTGACCTATTTGCCATATTTGAAAACTGATGCGTTGGCAAGCATATTCTAATTATTTTTTCTTGTAATGGTGTGTTAATCACAGCAAGATGCGTTCAACTTTTTCTTTGAGCCTCCTACTTAGGTACTGGTATTAAAGAACAGATACTGATTCCAAACTCAATCTTTTTAACCCCAAGAGGTCTCTAATAACCTCTCAAAAATTGAACTCCAATATTTGAAATAAGTATGTATTTATTAAAATGACATGTATTATAGCATATTAAGGATAGAACAAGGGAATACTGTGATATTTTAAATACACAATACTGACTATATTTTATAGGTCATTATTTTCCTCACAAAATGTTAGCTTAAACCATCCTGAGATCAGCTGAAACAACAAAATAACTGCACCACCACTCCTTATCTCTGATAGTTAAAAAAACCTCACCCATAGAATAATAGCCTTGTTTGCCACAAAAGGAAATCATTGTGATCACATTTGTGGGAAATATAGAACAAGGTCACTATAGGCTTACATATTGTTTAATAATGAACACAACGGGCTTGATGTAAGGACAGCTGATATTGATTTGTATAGTCCCTAAGAGGTAGAGGAGAAAGAGAAACTTTAAAAATGTTTTCTATTAAAGACTGGCAAAATTGGCAAAACATAGGAATCTAGATCTTATATAGGGAGAAAAAATTGCCCACACATAAAACAATTTATTTGGCAAACAAATTCAATGGAAATGTTAAAAGATGCAAATAGTACATCTGTTTAAAACACCTTGGTCTTTACTCATATCTCTCTACTAGAGGCCCGGTGCACGAAATTCATGCATGGGGGGGCGGGGGAGTGTCCCTCTGCCCAGCCTGCTCCATCTCCAATTGGGGACCGCTCAAGGGATGCCTCTCTCAATCCAGGACTGCTGGCTCCCAACCGCTCACCTGCCTGCCTGCCTGATTGCCCATAACTGCTTCTTCCTGCCAGCCTGATCACCCCCTAACCACTCCCCTGCCAGCTTGATCGACGCCTAACTACGTCCCTGCCAGCCTGGTTGCCCCTAACTACCCTCCCCTGCCGGCCTGGTCGCCCCCAACTGCCGTCCCCTGCTGGCCCGGTCACCCCTAACTGCCCTCCCTTGCCAGCCTGGTCGCCCCTAACTGCCCTCCCCTGCAGGCCTGGTCCCCCCCAACTGCCCTTCACTGCAGGCCTGGTCCCTCCCAACTGCTCTTCCCTGCAGGCCTGATTGCCCCCAATTGCCCTCCCCTGCAGGCCTTGTCCCCCCCAACTGTCCTCCCCTGGAGGCCTGGTCCCTCCCAACTTCCTTCCCCTGTTGGCCATCTTGTGACGGCTATCTTGTGTCCACATGGGGGAGGCCATCTTTGATCACATGGGGATGGCCATACTGTGTGTGGGAGTGATGGTCAATTTGCATATTACCATTATATTAGATAGGATTGTTAGTGATAATTAAGTCTTCAAGAGAGTTATCTCCTCAAGGCTTTGACAATTCACACATCCATAGGTGAGTTCTTTAGAAATCATAATTTTACTTTAAAAGAGAAAAGGAAATAAAGTCACTAACTCAGGACCATAAGTGCGTAAGTAGAAATAATAAAAATGCAAACAAACCCTTTAAAGGGTTCAGTATAATGCAGAAGCTTCCATTTTTCTGCCACCACAGGATTAAGATGTTCAAACGGGGAGGGGGGAGGTGAGCAGGGATGGGGGTTGGCAGGGTGGAGGGGTTCAATGGGGGGAAAAAGGGGACATCTGTAATACTTTCAACAATAAAGATAAATTTTAAAAAATAAAAAAGATGTTCAAACACAGTCTACTCTCACTACCCCTCATAACATCCACTGCTTCTCAGGATGGATAGGTAATGCCCCCAGTTAAGAGTCAGTAATTCTTTTCTTTAATTTTGAACTTAAATTTAATAGTAGAAAGTATCACATTCATAGGGTGGGGGGATAGGTAGAAAAATATAAACTGGCTAGTTGATTTTTTAGAGAGAGAGGAAAGGAAAGGGAGAGAGAGAAACATCAATATGAGAGCGTAACATTGATTGGCTGCCTCCTGCATACCCCCTAACAAGCCTACAACCCAGTCATGTGCCCTGACTAGGAATCAAACCTGCAACCTTTTGGTGCATGGGACCACGCCCAACCAACTGAGTCACACAGGCCAGGGCTAGTTTCCTTCTTGTATAATGCTGTACAAACAATCCTATGAAGTTAGAAAGTGTTTTGAAATTACAAAGCCATTTTCATATACTTCAATTTCATTTAATTATTATAAAGACCCTATATGTTTGATTAAATGGAATATTTTAATCCTTATTTATAACATTTCAAATTCTACCTCCATTTATGGCTTAAACACAAGACCTTAAACATTTTTCCCTAGAAAACTTTTAGGGCCAAAGTGAAGTTTTCTTTTAAAAAGATCATTGGTTTCTTTCACCACCATGAAAGGAAACATTAATTATATTCAGATTCCAGCCACACAGAAAATTTAACAACAGAGCAAAGTCAAATAAAGAAGAGATCATTGCTCAACAGTGTCAAGAGGATACCAAAACATCTACACTAATAAAAGAGTAAGATGCAAATTGACCATACCTTCATGACACCCACCAGCCAATCAGGAGTGAGTATGCAAATTAACCCAACAAAGATGTTGGGTTAATTTGCATATACAGGTGCCCAGTGGCCGGGGGCAGGACACTTGCGACACACAGGCATTTTGCACCGCCCCAGCGGCTCCGGGCATCTGGGCAGCATGGGAAGACAGAAAGGTGGCTCCAGGCAGAGCAAAGGTTGTGCCAGCAGCCAGGGTAAGGAAGGCCCATTCTGCATGAATCTTCATGCATCAGACGTCTAGTTTATAATAATCACATGTTTTTGAGTGCTTAGTATGTGCTTGGATAAGCTACTTTGCATGTACTCTTTCAAATAATCTTTACAAAAATCCTATGAGGTAGATGTTTTATTATCCCTATACTACAGATAAAGAAATGAGGACTAAAAGAGGCTAAGTTGCCAAAGGAGATCCCAAAGTTAGTAATGGGGAGAAATGTACATTTTAATCTTTTTTATCTCAACCATTCTGCTATTCTATTTATGCTTGTCTGGCAATTTCTTTTCCACTATCTCTAATGCATCTCCCAACCACTCTGTAAAATAGGATTTTGTTCATTTAATAGATAAGTAAATCGAGGATGACACACATGTCAAGTGGCCTATGTATAGTAACAATAGAGAAAAAAATAAAACCAGCAATCAGGCCTTATGCTACCAAATCATCAGAAAAGGTAAACTTTTAAAAATTTCTTTTAAAAATGCATTCACTGTCTGCTTCCACCTACTTGACACACAATCTTAATAAACTTGGGTTTCCTAATTTCTGTGCCCATGGAAGATGAAAGGAAAGAAGCATTTGCTTATGCCAGGCACTTTACATATATTACCTCACCCAAACTTCAGAATACTAAGATATAAACAGTATCCCACACAGACAGGGTTAGGATTTAAATCATAAACCAAAAGATTATACAGAACGTAGTAATAGCCAACAAGGTCTACTGGACTCCTGATCGACTATGGCAAATTCCTTGAAGATCAGAATCTATGATATTCCTAGACCTTATTAACAAAATGCCTGTTAATAAGCATTTAAGTGTTTTTAAATAAATATTTCATGAAACATTTACAACCCAGATCCATTCTTTACCCACCATTTCCTGAGCACCTCTAGACAGGAATTCAGCCATCAGCCACATTCTAATAATAGAAAGAATATGTGACTATAAGAAGCCACTTATAGCAAATGCAAAACAACAATAACAACAAATACTACCACTAATACAAGTAATTTCTATGACACTCTAGAGCAGTGTTTCTCAACCTTTCTAATGCCGCGACCCTTTAATACAGTTCCTCATGTTGTGGTGACCCCAACCATAAAATTATTTTCGTTGCTACTTCATAACTATAATTTTGCTACTGTTATGCATCGTAATGTAAATATCTGTGTTTTCCGATGGTCTTAGGCTCTACAGCAGCAGTTCTCAACCTGTGGGTAGCGACCCACAGGTGGAGAACCGCTAGCAGGGTAGCAACCCACAGGTTGAGAACCGCTAGCAGGGTCGCCTAAGACCATCGGAAAACACAGATATTTACATTATGATGCATAACAGTAGCAAAATTACAGTTATGAAGTAGCAACAAAAATAATTTTATGGTTGGGGGTCACCACAACATGAGGAACTGTATTAAAGGGTCGCGGCATTAGAAAGGTTGAGAACCACTGCTTTAGAGCATCTCACCTAATATGTCACCAATTCCTATGAATTCTGACTCAGAACAATCTCTCAATTTCCTACTGCCTTTCCCTTTCCATTTATTTTTTATAAAATACTAGAGGCCCGGTGCACGAAATTCGTGCACAGAGGGGGGGTGTCCCTCAGCCCAGCCTATACCCTCTCCAATCTGGGACCCCTCGAGGGATGTCCGACTGCCCATTTAGGCCCGATCCCACTGGGACTAAATGGCTCCCAACTGCTTGCCTGCCTGCCTTCCTGATTGCCCCTAACCGCTTCTGCCTGCCAGCCTGATCACCCCCTAACCACTCTGCTGCCAGCCTGATTGATGCCTAATTGCTCCCCTGCCAGCCTGTTTGCCCCCAACTTCCCTCCTCTGCCAGCCCGGTCACCCTGCAGGGTTGATTGCCTCCAACTTCCCTCCCTTGCAGGCCGGGTGCCTCCCAACTGCCCTCCCCTGCTGGCCATCTTGTGGTGGCCATCTTGTGTCCACATGGGGGCAGGATCTTTGACCACATGGGGGCAGACATATTGTGTGTTGGAGTGGTGGTCAATCTGCATATTACTCTTTTATTAGATAGGATAGAGGCCTGGTGCAGGAGTGGGGGCCAGCTGGTTTGCCCTGAAGGGTGTCCCAGATAAGGGTGGGGATTCCCTTGGGGCATGGGGCAGCCTGAGCAAGGGGCCTGTGGTGGTTTGCAGGCCAGCCACACCCCCTGGTGACCCAAGCGGAGGCACTGGTATCTGGAATTTATTTACCTTCTACAATTGAAACTTTGTAGCCTGGAGCAAAGCCAAGCCTCCTGCATGCTCCACCGGCAGCCATTTCAGTTTGAGTTAATTCACCTTCTATAATTCACCTTAAGCAGAGGCCTGAGCCCGGCCAGGGTGTGCGGAAAGCTTTGCTTTCTCCGTTACCGCAGGCAACCCTGGCCTGGTCTCTCCAGCTCCGTGGCTGCCACCATTCTGTTTGAATTTGTTTACCTTCTATAATTGAAACTTTGTAGCTTGAGTGGAGGCTTAGGCCTGTCAAGGGCAAGCGGAAAGCTTGTTTCCCTCTGTTGCCTGGGAAACCTTGCTCTCGGTGGCTGTAGCCATCTTGGTTCGGTTTATTTGCATACTCGCCCTGATTGGCTGGTGGGCATGGCTTGGACTGGTGGGTGTGGCTCGGGTGTAGCGGAGGTATGGTCAATTTGCATGTTTGTTTATTATTAGGTAGGATTATTTTTATTGATTTCAGAGAGGAAGGGAGAGGGAGAGAGAGAGAGAAACATCAATGATAAGAGAGACATCAATCATTTCTGATTTACTATGTCACCTTGAGCACGTTTCTTAACCTCTCTGAGCATCCCTTTAGTAATAAAGAGATATTTATAAATTCCTATGTATAAATTGAGGATAATACTAGTACCTACCTCAGAGTGTTCGTGATAAAGGTTAAATTATGTAAAGCATGTTAAGTATTTAGCATAATATTATACATAGTAACTGCTAAACAAATGGCAGCTATTGTTATTAAAGTCATAGACTATACATACATATATATTCACTTTGACTTTCTTCACTCAGGGAACTGATGTAAGACTTTCCTCTATTGTTTAAGATTCTTAAAAATAAAGTTCTTTCCCAATTAATTACTTAAACAGTAAACAGCTGATAGAGATATAAATAGATCAGTAACAGCTGAACTCTAACACATACAGGTATTAAAAATAGTATGCCATTGGCCTGTTACACATAAATATTACTGTAAGTAACCACAACCTGTGCACAGAAGGTAAGCAGCTAAGCCTTTGTCTCACACTACTGAAAACCTTTTATGAAAAATATGAAACACATATCACTCTGTGATTAGGGAATTCCCTAATACAATTTAAATCAATAGGAAATTACGCCCTAACTGGTTTGGCTTGGTGGATAAAGCATTGGCCTGCGGACTGAAGGGTCTCAGGTTCGATTCCGGTCAAGGGCATGTACCTTGGTTGCGGGCACATCCCCAGTAGGAGGTGTGCAGGAAGCAGCTGATCAATATTTCTCTCCCATCGATGTTTCTAATTCTCTATCTCTCTCCCTTCCTATCAGTAAAAAATCAATAAAATATATTTTTTTAAAAAGGAAATTACTATACTCAGGTATATGTAAATACACTTAGAATATATTACATAGATGAGCAATTTACAGCTCAATGAATAGTATGAATTAAACTAAGTGATATTTAGCAGATTTCATAATTCCATTTCATTGATTGGCAGCCTTCTGCACACCCTCTACTGGGTATACAGCCCGCAACCCGAGCATATGCCCTTGACGGAAGTCAAACCCAGGACCCTTCAGTCCGCAGGCTGATGCTCTATCCACTGAGCCAAACCAGCTAGGGCAGAATGTTTATATTCTTGAATGAGTAATTCCACCTCCAGAATCTAACCTACAGAAACACTGAAATACTCACACACATGTACAAAGGCAAATATATGAACTTGTTCACTGAAGCAAAATTAAAAGAAGTTAAAAACTGGAAAGAGCTAATGCCCACCCAAACTGAAATATGCTCACCTGATAAAATATCAGACATCATAACTACAATATCACAATCATCAAAAATAATGAAGCAGAATTATTGGCACTGAAATTAAATATATCCCTTTTTAAAAAAGGATATATTCTAATATACCATTAGAAAACAAAAATCTGAATGAATGTATACAAACAGTTCACAGTGCTTATCTACACAAAAACAAATGTTATGCCTGGCCTGTGTGGCTTAGTGGTTGAGCATTGACCTATAAACCAGGAGATCACGGTTCAACTCCTGGTCAGGGCACATGCCCGGGTTGCGAGCTTGATCCCCAGTAGGGTGTGTGCAGGATGCAGCATAATGATACTCTCTCATCATTGATGTTTCTATCACTCTCTCCGTGTCCCTTCCTCTCTGAAATTAATAAAAATATATTTTTTAAAAAAATCTTAAGAGTTAAACTTTAAAATTAAGAAAGCTATAAATATTTGTTCAATAAGCCTACCAAATCTTCAATACCATATTATGGTCATTTAGAGGAAGAGAGTGGAAGATGAAAAGAAGAAGAAAAAACAAAACAAAAAATACAGGAGTTTTGCTCTAAATGGAATCAAAGAAATGAGCATGCAGAGCAAAGGAAACCATCAACAAAATGAAAAGGCAACATTCTGAATGGGAGAAAATATTTGCAAATCATTTATCTAAAGGGTTAATATCCAAAACATAGAGAACTCACACAACTGAATAGGAAAAAAAAATACAATGAGATTTAAAAATGAGCAGAGGGGCCCTGGCCGGGTAGCTCAGAGTGTCATCCACATATGTCAAGTTTTCTGGTGTAATTTAAGTACCCCCCCACCCTCCCACCTGGCCCCTGTCAAAGCACTGACAGGAATCAACCAATGAATGCATAGATGGGTGGAGAAACAAAACTGATGTTTCTCTCTCTCACCCTCCCTCCCTCTCTCATAGATAAATAAATAAATAAATAAATAAATAAATAAATAAATAAATAAATAAGAGCAGAGAATCTGAATAACCATTTTTCCAAAGAAAATGGTTAGCAGGTACATGAAAAGATGCTCAACATCACTAATCATCAGGAAAATGCAAATCAAAACAAGGATGAGATATCACCTCACATCTATTTAGCATGGCTACTATAAAAAAGACAAGAAATAGGTGTTGGTGAGGATGTGGAGAAAAGAGAAACTTGGGGCATTGTTGGTGGGAAAGTAAACTGCTGCAGTCACTATGAAAAACAGTATAGCCCCAGTCAGTTTGGCTCAGTGGATGGAGCATCAGCCTGTGGACTGAAGGGTCTCAGGTTTGATTCTCGTCAAGGGCACATGGCTGGGCTCGATCCCCAGGAGGGGGCATGCAAGAGGCAGCCGATCAATGATTCTCTCTCATCACTGATGTTTCTCTCTCTCTCTCCCTCTCTCTTCCTCTCTGAAATCAATAAAAATATATTTAGAAAAAAAAGAAAAATGGTATAGAGGTTCCTAAAAAGTTTAAAATAGAACTACCATATGATCCAGAAATTCCACTTTGGGTATTTATTCAAAGAAAAAACTAACTCAGAAATATGTATGCAACCCATGTCCTTGGAGCATTTACTATAGCCAAGAATGGGAACAACTTAAATGTCTACTAATGGATGAATGAATAAAGAAAATGTGGTATAGATATTACTCAGCTATTAAGAAGAATGAAATCTTGCTACTTGTGACAACATGGACTTTGAGGGCATTATGCTAAGTGAAATAAGATGGACAGAGAAAGATAAATACCATATGATTTCACTTATATGTGGAATCTTAAAAGTAAACAAAAAACTCCCAAGCCCAAAGACACAGAGAACAGACTGGTGGTTTCCAGAGCAGGGGTGGGAGTGGGTGAAATGGGTGAAGGGAGTCAAAAAAGCACAAGCTTCCAGTTACAAAACAAATAAGTCATGGGGTGTAATAATGTACAACGTGGCAACTATCCTATATAATAAAAGCTAATATGCAAATTGTCCCCTCGGGAGTTTGACTGACAAGGAATTTGACTGCTTGCTATGACGTGCACTGACCACCAGGGGGGTGGTGCGGAATGAAGGCAGGCCCCGGCCGGCAGCCAGAAGGTTCCAATCAGCCCTGATTGCCGGCCAGGCCTAGGGACCCTATCCATGCACGGTTCGTGCACCGGGCCTCTAGTAGTTAATAACACTGTATTGTATATTGAAAAGTTGCTAAGAGAGTAGATCTTAAAAGTTCTCATCACAAGAAAATTCTGTAACTACTAGAGGCCCAGTGCACGAATTCATGCACCAGTGGGGTCCCTCGGCCTGGCCTGTGGGATCAGGCCGAAACTGGCTCTCCAACATCCTCAAAGGGGTCCTAGATTGCAAAAGGGCACAGGCCAGGCCGAGGGACCCCATGGGTGCACAATTGGGGCTGGGGAGGGACGCAGGAGGCTGGCAAGTCAGGGAGGGAC
This sequence comes from Cnephaeus nilssonii, assembly GCF_951640355.1. Taxonomy (NCBI): domain Eukaryota; kingdom Metazoa; phylum Chordata; class Mammalia; order Chiroptera; family Vespertilionidae; genus Cnephaeus; species Cnephaeus nilssonii. The sequence goes on along the minus strand of NC_137088.1, from coordinate 45,405,701 downwards.
CGTGGGAGGGCTCCAGGGTATGTCCGGCCCATCTCACTCAGTCCCAATCGGCTGGAACCCAGCAGCAAGCCCACCTACCGGTTGGAGCGTCTACCCCCTGGTGGTCAGTGCACGTCATAGCAAGCAGTTGAGCAGCCTTAGCATAGCATTAGGCCCACCAGACATTTAGCATAATAAGCTTTTATTATATAGGATGTATAGCAATGCATATTAACTTGACTTTCTATGGTGATCATTTTGCAATATATATAAACCAGAGGCCCGGTGCACAAAATTTGTGCATGAGTAGGGTCCCGAGGCCTGGCCAGTGATCAGGGCTGATTGGGGCCTTTCAGCTGCCAGCCAGGGCCTTCCTTCCAGCTGCCGGCCAGGGCCTCCCTTCCCCAGATGCCGGCTGCCAGCCAGGGCCTTCCTTCATTCTGCATCGCCCCCTGGTGGTCAGCGCACGTCATAGCGAGTAATTGAACTCCCAGTCTCCCAGTTGAACTCCTGAGGGGACACATTACATATTAGGCTTTTATATATATACTAGAGGCCCGGTGCACGAAATTCGTTCACGAAGGGGGGGCGTGTCCCTCAGCCCAGCCTGCACCCTCTCCAATCTGAGACCCCTTGAGGGATGTCCGACTGCCCGTTTTAAACGGGCAGTTGGACATCCCTCTAACAATCCAGGACTGCTGGCTCCCAACTGATCACCTGCCTGCCTTCCTGATTGCCCCTAACCGCTTCTGCCTGCCAGCCTGATCACCCCCTAACCACTCCACTGCCAGCCTGATTGATGCCTAACTGCTCCCCAGCCAGCCTGTTTGCCCCCAACTTCCCTCCTCTGCCGGCCTGGTCACCCCTAACTGCCCTCCCCTGCAGGGTTGATCGCCTCCAACTGCCCTCCCTTGCAGGCCTGTTGCCTCCCAACTGCCCTCCCCTGCTGGCCATCTTGTGGTGGCCATCTTGTGTCCACATGGGGGCAGGATCTTTGACCACATGGGGGAAGCTATATTGTGTGTTGGAGTGGTGGTCAATCTGCATATTACTCTTTTATTAGATAGGATAGAGGCCTGGTGCATGGGTGGGGGCTGACTGGTTTGCCCTGAAGGGTGGGGGTTCTCTTGGGGTGTGGGGCGGCCTGAGCGAGGGGCCTGTGGTGGTTTGCAGGCTGGCCACGCCCCCTGGCAACCCAAGGGGAGGCCCTGGTATCTGGAATTTATTTTCCTTCTACAATTGAAACTTTGTAGCCTGGAGCAAAGCCAAGCCTGCTGCTTGCTCTGCGGCCAGCAGCAATTTCTGTTGGAGTTAATTCACCTTCTATAATTGAAACTTTGTAGCCTTGAGTGGAGGCTTAGGCCGGCAACAGGATGGCTTCTTTTGTTACCACAGAAACCCAAGTCTCCCTCCCGCTCTCAGTGGCTGTAGCCATCTTGGTTGGGTTTATTTGCATATTTGCTCCTGATTGGCTGGTGGGCGTGGCTTGACTAGTGGGCGTGGCTTAGGCTTAGCAAAGGTGTGGTCAATTTGCATATTACTCTATTATTAGGTAGGATAGAATATCAAATCATTATGTTGTACACCTAAAACTAATGTTATGTATCAATTATACCTCAATAAAAAAATTTTAACCAGGTAAAGAAATGAGCAGTAGCTAAAATAAAAGGTAGGTTCAGATAAATTTTTTTTAAAATAAGATAAAAATCATATTGTTTCATATACTAACAAAGAATGACCCAGTAATGAGGAGGGACGCTTAGCCTAACCCTGGGGACTCAGAAAAGGCTTCCTGGAGGAGCTGTCCCATGCTGAGTCATGAAGAGTAAGAGTGAGTAGGGATGAGTGGGGAGGAAATTGAGACAGCATGAGCAAACAGAGGCAAGAAACAACAGGAGGGAGGCATATGAAGTTCAAAACTGAGAATGACAGGAAGTGAGGGTGAGGCTTGAGAGGTAAGCAGTCACTAAGCCTTTTAAGATAAATCAAGCAGATAACACAGGCCTTACCACTATAGGGTTTTTAGGCAGGGAAGTACTAAGTAGTAAGATCAAACTGACATTTCACTGTGGAAGTGAATGGCTTGAGGGGTTATTAAAAGGCAGGGATAACAGTTATGAGGCTACTGAAATAAAGAAATAATAAAGTCCTGAACTAGGACAGCGTTAAGTCGTGAAAGGGACTTAGTGAAAGATCTGATGTGCTCAGTGTTGAAGACAGCAGCTTCTAGAGGGGGCTACTGTGTACATGATAATACCATTACCTGTATCTGGAAATATTAATAGGGGGGTAGTGAATGATTTGTCTCATTTTGAGGTATACTGCTTTTGGAATCTCTATAGGACATCCAAGTAAGTAAATGTAAGCAGTCCAATTGGGTAGAAAACTCTGACCGAGGGCTCTAGACATCTGAAGGGCATCAGCATTTGAGGGGTTATTAAAATTATTATCTATACATATATAATAGAGAAATATGCAAATTAGCCCAGACACCGTAACCCAACGACCGAATAGCAGGGACCTGAGCAGCCACAGGCTCCCAGTGCCACCAGCCCCCGTGCACACCCTCAGGCCTGGAATAATAACGCATTCACAACGAGCCCAGAGTCACTGCACAGGGGGCTGCAGATCAGGGGGGCTGTGGATGGGGGTGCTGCAGATTGGGGGGAGCTGCAGATCAGGGGGCTACAGATCAGGTGGGCTGCAGATCAGGGGGCTGCAGACCAGGGGGGCTGCAGATGGGGGGGAATGCGGATCAGAGGGGCTGCAGATCAGGGGGCTGTGGCACTGGGGACCCCAGGTCGAAGCCCAGAGCCTGGCCTCAGGGCTGCAGCTGTGGCTGTGCTGCCCAGCAGGGAGCCCCACAATCTGCCCCCACAGACTCAGGAGAGCCAATGGGTCCATGGGGATGGCCAGGAAGAGGCCTCGCCTGGCGTCCTTTACTCCGTGAGAAGGGCCCCATGGATGTGAGTTGGGGGCCAGACCGTGACGAGCAATCAGTGTTTGAAGAGGGAGCCTTCAGCCCCATGAACTTTCTCTCCCAACGAAGCTCCAGCTCCTCCCTGAACTCAGGCCCTGCCAGAGGGCCATGCTGGGCCCACGTGGCCGCTGCCCACACCCACTGGTGTCTGCAGTCCCATGTGAGACTGTGAACCATGACTGAGCCACTCTGAGGTGGAGCCCACATCACCTCTTTAGAATTTTCATTTTTGCTGATCAGACCTTTGCCTTCTGAGGCGTAGAAGCCAGGACGGTGGGCACAGTGGAGCCCGCAGATGGGCACCCAGGAGCTCCTCGACAACAACGGCTTCATTCTGAGAAGGCGCCCCCGCCCCCCATCTCTCCGTTCCCCTTCCGCCCGCCCCCGCCCCCCCCCCCCCCCCCCGCACCACTCACCTTGGCCTTTGGGGAGCAAGCAGCACAGTCACCGCCACAGGCACAGCCCCAAAGCTGCTCCTGAACCTCGCTCTTCCTCCCTCGGTTCCCAAAGCCCAATGCGGCCTGTGGCCAGCCCCGCAGAGGGTTGGCTAGTGCCCCCAGAGTCCTCCCCAGTACCAGACAGGACCAGCCAGCCGGGGAGTGAGGTTCGCCTGGGACAGACTTAGCCCCTGCAAGCTGTGTCACAGCGGATCCTGAGCAGGAGAATTTACCAATGGGGATGTCTGTGCAGACATTTTAAACAACTTCCACTTTTAAAACTGAATTGAAAAGCATAGACTGTTGCTCTAGAGAGCAATGCTTCGGCAGGACCCCGAGGTCACCTTGGAGGCTAGAACCAAAAGTTACATGATAGCAAGTGTTGGCGAGGATGTGGACAAATCCGAGCCCTCACACAATGCTGTCGGAATGGAAATGGTATGGCCACTCCTCAAATGATTAATATCAGTCACATAGGACCCTGCAACCCGCCACTCCGAGGAATATACCCAAGTGAGGCAGCCAGTCACAAAACGCCCATTGTGTATGGTCCCATTCCTATGAAATGTCTGAAACAGCAGTGTGCAGATGGCTGGGTGGGGCAGGCAGCTAGATGGGGAAGGTGGTGTGGGGTTTCTACTAGAAGCCATACAACGTTCTAAAAGTGACTGGTGGTTCCCTGGCTGGTTTGGCTCAGTGAATAGAGCGTCAGCCTGCAGACTGCAGGGTCCCAAGTTCAATTCTGATCAAGGGCACATGCCCGGGTTGCAGGCTCGATCCCCAGTAGGACACGTGCAGGAGGTAGCCGATCCATGATTCTCTATCATTGATGTTTCTCTCTCCCCATCTCCCTTCCTCTCTGAAATAAATATATATATAAACAAAAGCCTAAGCGACCATCGCAACCAAACGGACAACCAAACAGCCTGTGTGCGGCGACTAGGCCGGCAGGGGGGTTAGTAAGGGACGACCAAACGACTGAGCAGCAGGCTGCGTGGGGCAACCAGGCTGGCAGGGGGGTTAGTGAGGGGCGACCAAACGACTGAGCAGCAGGCTGCATGGGGTGACCAGGCAAGCAGGGGGGTTAGTGAGGGGCGACCAAACAACCGAACAGCCAGCTGCATGTGGCGACCAGGCCCGCAGAGGGGGCAGTTGGGGCGACCAGGCAGGCAGTGGGGAGGAAGTGAGGGGAAACCAGGCTGGCAGAGGGGGGCAATGAGGGGTGACCAGGCTGGTGGGGGGGGGGGCAGTTGGGAGCAACCAGGCTGGCAGGGGGGGGCAGTTGGGGGCAACTAGGCTGGCGGGGGGGGCAGTTAGGGGTGACCAGGCTGGCAGGGGGGGCAATTGGGGGTGACTAGGCCAGCAGAGGGGCAGTTGGGGATGTCCAGGCCAGCAGGGGCGGGGGGAGTTAGGGGCGATCAGGTAGGCAGACAGGTGAACAGTTAGGAGCCAGTGGTCCCCGATTGTGAGAGGGATGTCCCAGATTGTGAGAGGCACATCCCCTGAGGGGTCCCGGATTGGAGAGGGTGCAGGCTGGGCTGAGGGGACTGCCCCCCCCATGCACGAATTTTGTGCACTGGGCCTCTAGTCTATAATAAAAGCCTAAGCAACCATTACGGCAGAACGACCAGAACGACCAGTCGCTATGATGTGCACTGACCACCAGGGGGCAGATGCTCAACACAGGAGCTGCCTCCTGGTGGTCAGTGCGCTCCCACAGAGGGAGCGCTGCTCAGCCAGAAGCCAGGCTCATGGCTGGCGAGCGCAGCAGTGATGGTGGGAGCCTTTCCCGCCTCCACAGCAGCACTAAGGAGCAGTGAGCCCAGTGGTAAGGAGCAGCGAGCAGGCGGACGGTAAGGAGCGAGGAGTCCCAGACTGCAAGAGGGCACAGGCGGGCTGAGGGGACCTGCCCCCCCAATGCATGAATTTCATGCACCAGGCCCCTGGTAATATATAAGATGATTCAAAAATAACATTTACAAGGAAAACAATGACTGAACTTTAGGAACACTAACATTTAAGGAGAAATTAGTGCAGAAAAATGCCTGAAGTATTTTTAGATAGGACAGTCAGAAAGGTAAAAGAAAAATCAGGAAAAGATATATCCAAAAGGCCAGGGAAACAGCCAAAAGCTAATACTTCTACCATTAATTTAAAAAAAAAAAAAAAAAGCTATAGTGACCTGAATAAGCTGGCAGAGATCAGGATCAGGAAGCGTCAAATCACATAACAGTCTGGAGAGAACCAAGATGGCGGCATAGGTAAGCGCCTGTAATTGCTGCCTCTCACAACCACATCAATACCACAACTAAACGGCAGAACAACTACCATCCAGAACCACGGGAAGGCTGGCTGAGTGGAAGTTCCACAACTAGAGAGGTGAAGAAAGCTCATTGAGACTGGTAGGAGGTGCAGCAGAAAGTGCTGGCACCTGGATGTGCTGCTCTTTTAATCGGGAGGGAGATACAAGCTCCCGATTGCTCTGAACTCCAGTTTCAGGCGAGACTCTGGGGGACCCAGGCACATACGAGGAGAAACTGGACTGTCTGGCATCAGGACGGGAACGCGAGGGCGGCTTTCTCTTAGAGGGGCTAGCAGTAATCATTGTTCCTGCACAGGGGCGTGGGACGTGGAGAACCGTGGACTTCTCCGGTTCAGGGCTGACTGGTAGCCATTGCTGTTTGCTCCACCCTGGTGATTCCCAGAGACCCTGCCCCACCCAATTTACAATCCCACCCAAGCTGTGCGCATCGGCTTTTTCATATGAATGGCCTGTCCTTTCGCCTAAAACCTGTCAAACTGCAGCTGGGTCAGAGAGCCCCAGAGCTTCCAAAAGAAGGCACAAGGCCCTGACGGCCTTGCTTCACAGCTGGGCCTCGTCTGGGCACTTCCAAACCCCATACAAAGAGGAGGAATCTGCAGATTTCTCTGTAGCTCCTGCTGAGTGGCCCCAGACAGTGGCTGACCTTGCACCTCCTTGGAGATCCAAGAGCCAGTGTACCCAGTGGTCAGAGTGAGACCATACCGGATTACAACTCTTCATATCCATAAGAGACACACTCAAGGGGCAGACTCAGTGAGCACCAAAGCCCCACTGAAGCAAGTCCTGCCCCATAAGGTATCTCCTGCGCAACAGATCTTCCAGTGTAGACACAGCTGGTCATCACAGCCAATTGGCCTGGAGGTCAATTCCTCCCAGTGATACCAACAGCAATCAAGGGTTAACTACAACAAGACTGTGCAAACAGCCCACAAAGGGGTGCACCAAGAACATCCACCTCAGGTGACTGAGGAGGCTGAGCCACTGGGCCCTATAGAGAGAAAGAAACATCAATGTGAGAGACACATGGATTGGTTGCCTCCCGTACTAGCCCCAGACCAGGGCCAGGGATCAAGACTACAACTGAGGTACATGCCCTTGACTGGGATGGAACCTGGGACCCTTGGGTCTGCAGGCTGATGCTCTATCTACTAAACAACCAAACCAGCTAGGGCTCTTCCTGAGGTTCTTAAGTAGTGACGCCAATCTGAGTGGAAAATACTAAAGGGATTAAACATAACTGTACATTATCTACAGTTTTAGTAGAGGAGTGTTTATGGTTGCTCTACACAAACAAAATTGGTAATGTATTTCTTATTAAACCAAAAGTTGTTGTTAATCATAATAAAGTGAATAGAAAAATGTTTACTTTTTATCATTTCTGACTTCTTGTTTGTTACACATTATCTCACGCATGACTTCACAAAATTCAATTGACTATATAAAATCTTATAAGCCTTATATAACAATGAAAAGTAAGCATGGATGATGTAGCAATCTATAATGCTAGTAATTAGGGGAAAGTATTACCAATACAATAAAAATTTATCAGAAATGGAAAGAATTTTTGATGTTGGAAGAAAAAAATAACTTGAAAGATAAAGGGAGAAATATCAGAGCAAGGGTCTATTTCCATTTCTTTTTTTTCTTTTCGATTTTTGTTTCTTGATTTTAGCTTTACTTTATCTACACTTTTTGGCAGGCCATCTAAAAAAATCACTCACTCTTGGATGGCTGTACTAACTTGGAGTGACCCCCAAGTGTTTGGTCCCACCCATACAGAAAAATGCTACAAAGAACTTAAAAAAAAAAAATACAGGAAGCATATTTTCAGATGAGCACCTAAAGCAAAATCAGTGAAACAAAGAAAAGACATGACATGGGAAAGGTAACAGCATTTTCTTGGAGTAGTAGGGGAAACTCCCAAGGTGTGTGTCATTAGCCAAAGCTGGAAAAGCAGGATTCAGAGCACAGCAGAGCAAACATGCAGCTCTCTAGACCAGACAGAAAAAAAGCTGTGCTGGGTTAGTGCTTCTATAGTTTGGGCGAGTCAGAGACAAAGTGGGGAAGAAAGCACTACCACACTCAATTTCAGCATATGGGAAAACTGTGTGGCTGCTTTCTTACCTTTTAGTTTATTCCCTCTTTTATTAATTTACTATTAAAACATTTTAATTACATTCAAGGAAGCTAAAATGAAAGTTACCTCAGAATCTTATTACTTCAAGGATCTGGACAGACTTTGCCACACTGCTTTGCACATAGACTAGACTAACATATAAAGCTAGCATCATTATCACAAACAACCTTTCTAGCACTAGACAGTTTGGTTTTGTTAATTAATATAACAACCAATTTGTAAAAAATTTATTTCTATGATTACTAGCAAGGATTAATGTATATTTATTACATATATTCATCTTGAACAAACTGCTTGTTTCTTTGGCCATATGTTTATCTACAATAATCTTGATGGCCTTCTTTTATTTTGGAAAGGGCATTTCATGTGTTATATATATTAATTTTTCTGTCATAATGAATGCAAATGATGCCCCATTTCCATTTCTTTTGAAACAAAAGTTTTCAATGTTTCTTTAGATACTCATTGATTTGATGTGCCTTCACTTGGGTGTAGGGTATAGTAGTTACTCACCTACCAATAAATCCTGAAGTTGTTTCCATTATTATACAGTCACACTGCCTGTCTTAGAACTTTTTACTTGCCGGCTCCAATCATTACACTTTAATTCTTTTATATCATTCGTGTTTTTCTTTATATATATATATCTAAATACATATTATTGGTTTCAGAGAAGAGAGAAGGAAAGAGAGATAAAAACATCAATGATGAGAGAGAATCATTGATCAGCTGCCTCCTGCATGTTCCACACTGGGGATCAAGCCTGTAAGACCGGGAATTGAAACATGACCTCTTGGTTCATAGGTCGATGCTTAACCACTCAACCACACTGGCCGGGCTTTATTTATTTTTTTAATCCTCACCTGAGGATATGTTTATTGATTTGAGAGAGACAGAGTCAGAGAGAGAGAGAAACATCAATGTAAGAAACATTGATCCCACATGTGCCCCAAAGGGGGATCAAACCCACAATCTAGGTATGTACCCTGACGGGGAATTGAACCCGCAACCTTTTGGTGTGTGGGATGATACTCCAACCAACCGAATGTGTTTCTTATCAAATATATTGCTATCATCCATTCTTTAAAAGAAATATTTTTGTGGCTAAGTAGTGATATGAAATTTAATGGGTTCCAAGCAATTCTACTCCTAGGTATCAACCCAAGTGAAATGAAAACACAAGGACTGTACACAAATGTTCCTAGCAGCATTGTTCATAATATCCAAAAGTTGGAAGTAATCTAAATGTCCATCAACCACTGAATACAATAAGATGTATTGTCCATCCAGGAGCTGGGTGGATGTGGCCAGATTGGGGCGGGGGGCGGGGGGGGGGGGGAGATGGGGGACATCTGTAATTAACATTACCCAATTAGGAGACGATACAAAAAGTGTACACTTGGGGAATTGGGAGGCATTGAATTAAATCTCTGGGAAAATAGAGTAAGATATCTGACATATAGGACATGTAGGGTAGGAACTCTCTCATATCTACACTTACACAAACAACTCATCCTAAAATAAAATCTAATCCCTAAACAAGCAGAGCTCTCTCCTCTTGTCTATGAGGTACAAAGTTTTCTCAGGGTTATTTTGCCCATCAAGCCAGAAGACACATCACCTCTCTCCTGTTACGGAGGTTAGCTAGGTATCCTATCTAATAAAGAGGGAATATGCTAACTGACCCTCAGGCTGTCGCAAAGATGGCGACGCACATAGCCAATAAGGAGGGAATATGCTATTTGACTGCCCCGCCCTCAAAGATGGCAGTGCCCAGAGCCAATAAGGAGGGAATATGCTAATTGACTGCCATGCCCTCAAAGATGGCAGTGCCCACAGCCACAAGATGGCGGTGACCAGTCCCCTCAGCCCCGCCGGGGCAGCAGGCATGCGCCTGCCTCCAGAGTCCCCCAGTTCCCTCAGACCTCCAAGCGGCCCAGGGCCAGCCTGAGGCGCAGGCAAGCCTCAAATGGCCGCTGCCCGGCCGCCCAAGGCTCAGGTAACCAGGGCCGGCCAACGCTTGCACTGCCGGCCGTGGCAGCAGCAGAGGTGTGATGGGGTGTCACCTTCCCCTGATCACTGGGTCGCCTCCCGCCCCTGAGGGCTCCCGGACTGTGAGATGGGGCAGGCCGGGCTGAGGGACCCCCCTCCAGTGCATGAATTTTCATGCACCGGGCCTCTAGTGTTTTATAAACAAAAGTGATTATGATTAGAGGAAAATGTCCTCTAATATTAGTTATGAGTAACAAATGTATCTCTCAACTGTGGCCATCAAACTCCCACATTTTATTTCCTGGCAATGTTATTCTATTAATTTACTCTCTTAACACAGAAATAATGATCCCCATAGTGGGCAGCCTACTGCAGCTACACTATATAGAAAAGAGGAGAACTTCTGAAAATCTAAAAATAAATGTATGAATATATAACTTTCATTCTTACCCTTCAGAGGAAAAAAAAAATCATTATCTTCATTATGACTGCCACTATAAATCGAGGTACCACAGAGTGACCTGCTCACAAAAATTTCCAAAACAATGGAATAGCTAGCTGAGTCCCTTAATCACTGAAGATTTAATTATCTCATTTAGTCAGTGAAGGAAAATTATCCTAAATAATAAAGAGGTGAAATGCTAATTGACCGTCACACCATCACAAGATGGTGGCACCCACAGCCACAAGATGGCAGCACCCAGTCCCCTCAGCCCCACTGCAGGCCTGCCACCCCAGTCCCCCAATCCCCTCAGCGCTGCCACGCACTGCCACCGGAGTCCCCCAGTCCCCTCAGGCCCACCGGCAGTGAATTTTCATGCGACCATTACCTTTTTAAAAAATCCTTACCCAAGAATATGATTATTTCTTTTAGATCATTTGTTCTCGGGGAGCAGGCCTAAGCCAGCAGGTGGGCATCCCCCAAGAGTCCCAGACTGTGAGAGGGCACAGGCCTCTAGTCTTATATAATAAAAGCCTAATACGCTAAGTGTCTGGTCATCCAGTTGTCCATTCAACCAATCAAAGCGTAATATGCTAATGATATGCTAAGGCCGCTCAACCACTAGCTATGACATGCACTGACCATCGGGGAGCAGACAGTCAACCGGTTGACCAGTCGCTATGACATGCACTGACCACCAGAGGGCAGATGCTCCAACCAGGTAGGCTAGCTTGCTGCTGGGGTCCGGCTGATGGGGACTGAGCAAGGCGGGCTGGATATGCCCTGGAGCCCTCCTATGGTCCCTCCCCAGCTGGCTAACCTCACACTTCTCTCCCCAGCCCCAACTGTGCACCAGTGGGATCCCTCGGCCTGGCCTGCACCCTCTTGCAATCTGGGCTGAAGGACCCCCGCCCCCCTAGTATATTATGAAAGTCATCTATTTCTATAGTCTTTGTTCCTCGGGGTTCTGAAAACGAATTCCAATTGACTCTGAAAGTGACTTTCACATACTCAGATTTATCTCTTAAAGCATTTGGTCATGCTCTACCAACTTCTAGCTGAGTTCCCCTTATAATATTAACCTTTCCTAGAATGGGCTAGGCAGCTGAAGTAAAACATTCCCTTGGGCTTTATGCCATTTACTAATAAAATTGAAACATCAGTTGAAGAAAAATAAGTATGACCTAAGAGCCTATGCAACTTAATTACAGATAGATTAAGCTGTACCCATTAGCCTCAGAACTAAAAGAATCAGAAAAAACTGTAGAAAAATTAAGTATGAGATTTTTAATGCTTAAAAAGGTCTACAAAATACGCTTATTGATGAAATAGCTTAGGGCCCCAAAGAAGCTGCCAGTATAAAAACACAAGACAAATAAGCAAAACTAGACAGCTAGCATCAGTCCATGGGCCGGCCCTCTATCCATTAAGCTAAACCAGCTGGGGCTGGCCTCCCAGTTCTTCAGCACTCAACTACATTGCCTTTTAATTCTGGTCCAACTTTTCATTTTGCAGATGAGGAAACTGTGTCCCCTAGGGAAGAGATAGAATTCATTCAAGGTTCAAAACTATTTAATAGCAGTACTAGTACTAGGATTAGTACTCAGAGTTGTTGTTTTTTTTTTTAATTGTTGACAGTATTACAGATGTCCCCATTTCTCCCTGCCTTTGGCCCCTTCCACCCAGCCCCCACCCCACCCCAGGCCTTCACCACATTATTATCTATGTCCATGGGCTATGCATATATGTTCTTTGGTTAATCTCTCCGCACCCCCCTTGAGATCTGCCAGTCTTTTCCATGCATTAATGTCTCAGGACCTATTTTGTTCATTAGTTTATTTTATTCATTAGATTCCACATATAAGTGAGATCATGTGATATTGGTCTTTCTCTGACTGGCTTATTTCTCAGACTCGGGTTTCTTATTCACATTATGCTTTCCTATTTCACATTGAGCTTTCCCCCATTTAGTCTTTCTAAAAAATAATCTGTTTTTTAGTATAAAATACTTATTGTTGAAGTCAAGAGAGTACAATAAAGTACAGAAGAAATTAAAATCACTCCTCCCAGCTTCCAGAGATAAGCACTCTCAACAGTTTAACATATTTAAATGCATTACAAGACTACCACTCCACTCACTTGCCCAGTATTTTTAAAGAAGTTTAAAGACATACTTTATATATAGTTGCATATTTAATTTTTTTCACTTACATTGTTATGTTCCATGGCATTAAATATTTGTTGAAAATATGACTAAATAGCAAATGACACTTCATAAATTTCATTAATTTATTTAACAATAGGTCTACTGATTATATATGGTAGATTTTTCGGAATTAATCTCTGTGATGAAATTGCTATACATCTTTAGGCAATATCTCTGATATTATTCTTAGATTAAGTCCCTGGAAACGGCATTACTGAGTTAAAGGGTATAACAATATCTAACACTTATGTGGTGCTTACTATTGCCAAACTCCTCTATGTGCTTCACCTTGTTTAATCCTTGCAACAACCCTATGAGAGAAAATGAATGCCCAGAGAGAACAAGTGACTTGCCCATGATTGTACAACTAGAAGGGGACACAGTCAGGATTTACATACAAGTAGTCAGGCTATAGGAGCCATGCTCTTAATCACCATGCTGGACTTTTTTTTTTAAACATATTTTTATTGATTTCAGAGAGGGAGACGGGGAGAGAGATAGAAACATCAATGACGAGAGAGAATCCTTGATTGGCTGCCTCCTGCATGCCCCACACTGGGGATGGACCCGCAACCCAGGCATGTGCCCTGACTAGGAATCGAACCATGACGTCCTGGTTCATAGTTGATGCTCAACCACTGAGCTACGCTGGCCAGGCCATGCTGGACTATTTTAATTCCACACTTTTTCAACTACATGATGCTGGTCTACTAGAAGTTTACTACAAATGTACAAAACTCATCTGAGGAACCTGTGCTTTAGTAAGCATCCCAGGAGATTCTACAGTTTGAAACCCACTATCTTGATCTAAAAATGTAAAAAGGGACATTTAATAAACCCTCCCCATGAAAACCTTAATAATTATATTGATGTTTTAAATATGGATGGGAGGACCAAGTAAGAGTATTCAAAAATGGTTCAAGTGAGCCGAAACCGGTTTGGCTCAGTGGATAGAGCGTCGGTCTGCGGACTGAAAGGTCCCAGGTTCGATTCCGGTCAAGGGCATGTACATTGGTTGCGGGCACATCCCCGGTAGGGGGTGTGCAGGAGGCAGCTGGTCGATGTTTCTCTCTCATCGATGTTTCTAGCTCTCTGTCCCTCTCCCTTCCTCTCTGTAAAAAATCAATAAAATATATTTTTAAAAAAATGGTTCAAGTGAGTCTTCATGACCTTGTATTAGGCAATGGCTTCTTAGATACGACACCAAAAGCAGTGACAATACAAATTTACAAATTTAAGATTATTAAAATTTATTTAAAATATAAAATATAAATTGAGCTCAATCAAAATTAAACATTTATGCTATAAAAAACACCATCAGGACATCTATTATCTTATTCCACTTATATGAGGCACCCAGAAGAGGCAAACTTACAGAGCTAACAAGCAGAAATAGTGGCTATTAATGGTCTGGGAAAGGACAAGAAAGGGAGTTATTGTTTAAAGGGCAAGAGATTCTATTTCATCTCTCTCTCTCTCTTTTTGACAATCTCTTCCATGGTAACTATTTGGGCTACTCAACCCAGGATTCACAACTTTCAAACACATTACATTCAAGACAGCTTAAATTTTATATTCTCTCTTCTTGAATGCTCAGTTGGGTCTTTTTTAATTAGAGCAACATGGTTATCCTTTACTCCTATAAACACTCCAGGATTGCTCTTACATTCAAATGAAACACATGGGGAGGGTTGGAGCTCAGTATGAAGAAAAAAGAAGATCTCGTCTGGTGATGAATTTTCACATTTTTTTAGTTTTACAGAGTGCTCCTTGTTGTTGGCATGCAGCAAAAAGTCTTTGTCTTTTGTAAGACTGAGGCTTACCATTAATTTGTGACAATCAACACAATCACCTATTTCACTTGCAGGTAACTGCAAGACATAGTAACAGAATAATACCTTGTCTTTCTCTTGTTTTTCCCTCAAATCTTCAACATAGATCTCATAACTTTCATCCGCAAAACCAAAAGTAATGGATTGACTGCTATATGTGCTCAGGGAAAAAGAATATTCTAGGACACTCGAGCCATCAAATGTTCTAGTATCTTTCTGGACCATAGGCATATCAAAGGGGAAGGCCTCCACAAATTGTTCCAGGTATTCCAGGTGCTTCCGAAAGGTAGTGAATAGCAGATGTGGCTCTTTGTGATTTCCAACTGTTTCTGGTGAATGCCTTTTGGCAGTTTCTTTCCTAAAGTAACAGGCCTTCTTTTCTATGACAAGGCCAGAACATAGGTGCATAAAGTACATCTCGTAAATTTCTTTGGCCTTCTGTTGGGATTTTCTCAACCCAGGAGATTTTACCAGGGATTTTCCTGCTGAGTTGTTCATCTTTACTGGGGAAATTTTGGTGGTTGAATACTTCATTTCAGGCTTCTTGGGCTTTAGCAGAGAAAGGGCAGAGTGGACTACAGCTATGTGAGGAGAGTCTGGGGTTGGTGGCTCTGGGGAGAGAGCTGAGAGGACAGCCGCCAGGATCCCTATACCAAGTTATTCCTCCATATTACAGAAGCCATCTTTCTCAGGCAGAGCGTTCTCATCCAGGCAGAGCTTTCTATTTCGGATGACGAAAAAGTTCAGGATATGGATGAAGGTGATGGTTGCACAACATTGTGAACATATTTAAACACATTAATGTCACTAAATTGTACACTTAAAATGGTAAATTTGTTGTGTATATTTTACCGTAATAATAATAACAAAGCACCATCAAGACAATCTACTGAATGGAAAAAAATATATGCAAATCATTTATCTGATAAGGGAATTGTACCCTGAATATACAACTTAATGATAAAAAGATAAATTAATTTTTAAAATGGGAGAAGATGTGAATATTTCACAAAAAATATATACAAATGGCCAATAAGTAAATGAAAAGATCCTCAATATTACTAGTGGTTAGGGAAATATTAAAAAAAAAAAAAAAAGGAAAAGAAATACCACTTTATACTCACTAGATGGCTACAATAAAAAAGACAGGAAAAAGTATTGACCAGGAAGTGTAGAAATTGAATCTTTATTATACACTGCTGGTGGGGCACATATAATAGGCCAACCACTTTGGAAAACAGTTTGGCAGTTCCTCAACATGTTAAATATGGAGCTACCATATGACCCAGTGAACTAAAAACATATGTCCACATAAAAACTTGTAGATGTATGTTCTCAGTAGCATTATTCATAATAGCCAAAGAGTAGAGACAACCCAAATGACTATCAACTGATGAATGAATAAGTGAAATGTGGTATATCCCTATAATGGCATATTATTTGGCAATAAAAGGTATGAAGTATCAATACATGCCACAACATGGATAAACCTTAAAAACACTATGCTAGGTGAAAGAAGGCAGACACAAAATTATATAACATATAATAACATGTCATAGGATTCCACTTATATGAAATATCAAGACAGACATATCTATAGAGACAGAAAGTAGATTCATTTGTGGTTGCCAGGAGCTAGGAGAGGAGAAAATGGGGAGTGATAGCTAATGAGTACAGAGTTTCTTTCTGAGGCAATGAAATGTTCTGGAATTGAATAGAGGTAATAACTGCACAATTCTGTGAATATATTAAAAGCCACTGAAGTGCACACTTAAAAAAGTTAAAAATAAACTAAAAAAAAGGTTAAGAAATTCAGGATAAGGACATGAATTCTGAAATAAAGTGCTTAGAAAAGTCTTTATGGAAGCCATAGACAATGAAAACAAAGATGGAGATGTCAAAACTGTCAAAAAATTAAAAACTAGGCAAGTACAGTGTGATGCAAACAAAAATTTAAAAAGTTCTATTAAAATTCATACTGAGGAAGATGGAAAAGTGAGTTTCCAAGCAGGAAGAAAACAAAAAGAATAACTACCAAAACAAAATCATTCAATGACTCATCTAAGAGGTTCCCTAATGACTTTGAAATTTAACCAAAATATGTTAAGGACATGTGATAGTATTGCGTTTGCACAGCAAATTTGATGACCTGAACTATGTTGAATTCCCTGTCAATAAATGAGAAGCACTCCCATTTGTCCTAAATAGGCTGAGGTGATGATGAAAGAGGGTTGAATGTCAGCTCCATGGGGGGCAGGGACTTAGGTTTTGTTTAATAAAGAACAGTGCTTGGCACACAGAAAATGGTCAACAATAATGGCTAAATAAATCAACAGCACTTTGAAATTTATGAATACTGTACATATGTTTTAGGAATTCGCATTTAGATGAGAAAATTCTACACATCTAGAAGTGGAATGTTAATAGGTGGAAACCCAGAGAAACTAGAGTTTCAGGGAAGAAAAGAATTTCCCTCTAGTACCACACTGACCGGAAGCAAATAAGCCTACATAACTTGTTTATGTTTTATTTTTTTCAAGTGAAATAGAGTTTATTAGTGAAGCAGTGAGACAGAGCACAAGCTACTCCACAAACGGAGCAGCCCTTGCTTGTGTTCTTAAATGTTTAAACATATTCCATAAATAATAAAAGCATAATATGCTAATTAGACTGGATGTCCTTCCGGACATCCTTCTGGATGACCTTCCAGACAAAGCCGGGGCTGCGAGGGAAGCCCAGGTCCCGGGTGCCTGCCAGCGGCCGGAGGGAAGCCCAGGTCCTGGGTGCCAGAGGGAAGCTGGTGCCGACAACCGGGGGAAGGAAGGCCTACTCTTGCACGAATTTCGTGCATTGGGCCTCTAGTATTACATAAATTTCCCGTATTTTTACATAGTCAGGATAATAGAAACTATAAGTGAGTCCATAAACTTCTAAAGAGTTAATGATTTAAATAGTTAAAACAATTACATACACTTAGAATTCATCATTATCAAGTTAAAGAACAAAGTATAGAAGATAAAATCCCCTAAAGATATGATTTAAGATGGTGGAGTAGGTGAACAAAGTACTTGCCACCGCCCACAACCACATCAAAAGTATAACTAAAATACAAAACAATCATCATTCAGAACTGTCCATAATCTGGCTGAATGGAAGTCTACAACTAGAGAATTAAAAAAGAAAGCATATTGAGACTAGTAGGAAGAGCAGAGGCAGAACAGGCTGATCCAACACCCGCGTGTCAGAAGGGATATGGAGGCTGCGGAGGCATCCTATTAAGGAGCTAGGGGTCCCAACCCCACACCAGACCCCTCAGCCAGGGTTTCAGTGCTGTGAAAAGAAGCCCCCGTAACTGTAAAAATCAGTGGGTATTGTGGCTGAGTGACACGGAGGCTGCTAGAGACCCAGGCACTTCAGTGAAAGAGCTGCTCTGCAGGAGACACCCCATGGAGCAGGACTTGCATCAATGGGGCTTTGGTACTCAGAGTGGGCCCTTTGAGTGTGACACTTGTGGATGTGTAGAGTTAAAGGGCCAGTGCGCAGACTTACTTGGATTCATTCCCCCTGAGCTCCAGTGCTGGGGCAGTGGCTTTGGGGGATCTAGGGACATATGGGAAGGAACTGGATTGTCTGGCATCAGAGCAAGAACTCAGGGGCAGTTTTCTCCCAGACAGGGGTGCTCACACGGGTCATTGTTCCTAAGCCGAGACCTCCTTCATCGCAGACCTGACTAGCAGGCACCATATCTGAGTCTCCATCAACCTGACTCACACTGTTTGCTCTGCCCTGATGATTCCCTGAGACCCCTACCCCACCCAATTTGCAGCCCCACCCAAGCTGTTTGCAGCAGCTTTTCCATATGAATGCCATCCTGGCCCAGGCTTCAAACTTTCCTAAAATCTCTCAAACAAGTAACAGCTGGCGTCAACATGCCCCATACCTCTCAATAAGAGGCCCCAGGCCTGGCACTAGGAGCAGCCTTGCTTCACAGCTTGGCTTCTCCTGAGAACTTCCAAGCTCAACACAAGTTACAGCCATCTGCAGATTTCTCTGTAGCTCCTGGTGAGTGGCCACAGGCAGGGTACAAGCAGCGGCTGACTTTGCACCTCCAGGGAGACCCCATTGGCCAGTGCACTGGAGGACAGCTTCAAATCATGCCAGATTACAACTCTACACATCCACAAGCGTCACACTCAAAGGGCCAACTCTGAGTACCAAAGCCCCATTGATGCAAGTCCTGCTCCATGGGGTGTCTCCTGCAGAGCAGCTCTTACACTGAAGTCCCTGCTGATCCTCACAGCCACTTGGACTGGGTGTCAATTCCTCCCAGTGATGCCAATAGCAATCAAGGCTCAACTACAACAGGACAGTGCACACAGACCACAAAGGAGTGCACCTAGAGTGAACAGCTCAGGTGATTAGGGAGGTTGAACCACTGGGCCATATAGGACACCTAACTACACAAGGCACTCTACTAATTCCAGGAGACATAGCAGCTCTACCTAATACATAAAAACAAACAGGGAAACAGACAAAATGCAGAGACAAACATGTCACAAATGAAAGAACAAAGGAAATCTCCAGAAAAAGAACTAAATGAAATGGAAGCAAGCAAACTACTAGATACAGAATTAAAAAACAATCGTTATAAGGTTGCTCAAGGATCTTAATGAGAGCTTCAAGGGACTTAGTAAGAATTTCAAGGGACTTAGTGAGAATTTCAAGGATCTTAGTGAGAATTTCAAAGACATAAGAAAGGACCAGAGAGAAATTAAGCATACACTAACTGAAATAAAGAATAATTTACAGGGATTCAACAGTAAAGTAGAGGATTTCGAGAATCAAATCAACTACTTGGAATATGAGGAAGCAAAAAAACACCCAATCAGAAGAGCAAAAACGAAAAGGAATCCAAAAAACAATGAAGACAGTTTAAGGAGCCTCTAGGTCAACTTCAAGCGTACCAACATTCACATTATGGGGGTGCCAAAAGGAGAAGAGAGCAAGATATTGAAAACCTATTTGAAGAAATAATGACAGAAAAGTTCCCCTACCTGGTGAAAGAAAGAGACTTACAAGTCCAGGAAGCACAGGGAGTCCCAAACAAGAGGAACCCAATGAGGTCCACACCAAGATACATCATAATTAAAATCCCAAGGATTAAAAACAAAGAGAGAATCTTAAAAGCAGCAAGAGAAAAGCAGTTAGTTACCTACAAAGGAGCACCCATATGACTGCCAGCTGATTTTTCAACAGAAACTTTGCAGGCCAAAAGGAAGTGGCAAGAAATATTCAAAGTGATGAATAGCACAGACCTACAACCAAGATTATCTACCTACCAAAGATATCGTTTCGAATTGAAGGTCAGATAAAGAGCTTCACAGACAAGAAAAGGCAAAAGAAGTTCATCACCACGAAACCAATATTACATGAAATGTTTAAGAAGGAGAAGGAGGAGGAGGAAGAGAAGGAGAAGGAGAAAATGTGAACAATAAAATGGTAATAAACACATTTCTATCAACAATGGAATCTAAAAATCAAAATAAAAGAACAAGGAATCTAATGAACAAAATAAACTGATGAATAACATAGAATCAGAGGCATGGAAATGTGGAACAGACTGACAAATCTCAGAGGGGAAGGGGGTTATGAAGAGATTAATCAAAGAATTTATATGCATATATGTATTACCTATGGATACTAATAATAGAGTGGTGAAGGCCTGGGGTGGGGCGGATATGATTTAAGTAAAATATCATAGACAAAATAAATATCTATGAGATCTAAGAAAATATAAAACCTGTTAAAATCTATTCAATTCTGCTCTAACCGGTTTGGCTCAGTGGATAGAGCATCGGCCTGCAGACTGAAAGGTCCCAGGTTCGATTCCAGTCAAGGGCATGTATCTTGGTTGTGGGCACATCCCCAGTAGGAGGTGTGCAGGAGGCAGCTGATTGATGTTTCTCTCTCACCAATGTTTCTACTCTTTTTTTTTTTTTTTAAATATATGTTATTGATTTTTCACAGAGAGGAAGGGAGAGGGATAGAGAATCAGAAACATCGATGAGAGAGAGACATCGACCAGCTGCCTCCTGCACACCCCCCACCGGGGATGTGCCCGCAACCAAGGTACATGCCCTTGACCGGAATCGAACCCGGGACCCTTCAGTCCACAGGCCGGTGCTCTATCCACTGAGCCAAACCGGTTTCGGCTCACCAATGTTTCTAACTCTCTATCCTTCTCCCTCCTCTCTGTAAAATATAAATAAAATATATATTTTTAAATTTTTTGGAAAAAAAAATCTATTCAATTCTAACTGAACTTAGAACAATGAGCACAGAAGTAAGACAAAGTCCCACCTTATAAGAATTCACTTAGTATAATAGACTAGAAAAAACTACAATTCAGTGATAAATGTCCTTAAAAGATAAAGACAATTTCTAACAAAGATTAATTCAAAAAATTTACTTCTAAGTTTACATGGAGAATTAAAAAGAGACACATTTTATTTTAAAGCATTAAAATATATGTATATAAAGTTTCTATATCTGTCACACAAATAAGTCAATACCAAAAAAAGGTATTTTATATTAAAATATCACTAATAACATTGTGTTTAAATATTTAATCAAAAATTAATACAAAATTTTATTCTTTAAAACATAGTATTCTATTGTTAAAATAATGGCAGATGTCACTAGTTAGTTCATTTTAACTCACTTTTCTTTTAAAACAAGATACCTGCAGGCAATGGACATACAATTAAAGCTGTAGTTCAAGGTCAAACAATTCCCTTTGAACACACTAAAATGATAGCCCACTAAAACATCCTGTTATACTTGTCACATTTGAAAACTATTTTTTATTTACCTTTATTAAGGACTTTATTTGAATTAAAAATATCAAGCAAAATTTGAGATTAAATTTTTTGCTTTCCATTAATAAATATAGATGTCTTTATATGGGTCAAAGTTTAGTAAAGGACATAAATTCAAGTATAAGAGATCTCTGTTACTCACTAAAATTACAAATTTTTAAGTACTTAATCAGAGCAAATTTAAATGCCAATCCAAAAACAAGCAATTTTTGGAGTTTTCTGTTGATATAGGAGTTCATTTGATAGTTTTTTGAAAATTATATTGATAATATTGAAATAAACTTTTAAATATTTATAACTTAGAAAATTAAGCATACCTTAACTTTTCTTACGTTCTCAAGCTGTTTTTCAAAACCCTGAGAAATTTACAATGTTTCAGGCATGTTATCTGAGCAGAGCCGGAATTATAATAAGGAAGTGACAATGCAGATTCTGGATTTTGACATACATGCTTTACAATAGAAAACATTGTGCAAGTAAAAGAGTAGTAAGGTTCAGAACTGTAACACATGCAAAATAAAATGTTACTCTTTTTTTAAAAGTAAAACTGCTGCTATATTCACTGGCCAAACTCATAAAAAGCCATTCCAAAATCTCCTTCTTCCCCTAACTCCTGCTCAAAGTAAGTTTTTCTATCCCAGAACTCATAAAATGTATTTAAATATATATCTCAGTATATCTTTTTTATCTTTACATTCAAGGATATAAGTCTCTGAAATAGAAAATATTTTATTTGACCTCTTTGCTCCAAAGTAACTTAACTATGTTTTTCTATTAAATTTAGAGTGCATTTTTAAATACATACATGATCTCATTTTATATAGTATAAATTCAGAGGAATTATTAGTCTTACATGTTTAATTGGAAATTGCTTGATATCTTCCTTTTTACTTAATGTCAAAAGTACATTACATTTTAATAGTCATATATTCAGCACCTACCACAAAAACATGAATGCAAAACTGAAAAACTATTATAAAGTTTACAAATAGAAAATAAGTGACCACGTAACAAAAAATTAAGCAAGAGAATCTGATAATCCACAAAATGGATCTCTCACTGCAAAAATATTCAAATTTTACCATGATGTTTCACTTTTTTTTTTTTTTTAACATTAGTTTGTAAGTTCCCATAACCTTTTTTGAATTGTTAGTTGTTTGTCAGGATGGATATTAAAACATTAACCCTTTCATTGAATATTACGGGATTTATGCTAAAAATCTAATTTTGGTCAAATGTAAAATAACAATCATTCCCAGATTAAGCAGTCCTCAGAGAGACTCTCCTGGTCCTCTCATTTCTCTGGCTGTTTTTCCAACTCTGTTTTCTTTTTCCGTGCCAGTTGTTCAAATATTGATCATCCCCAGGGTTCTTCCTTAGCCTCTAGAGATGTACAAACTTCCCTGGTAGTGTATTTCCTACAGCCTTCATTACACTGGTGATGAGTCTAAAATCTGTCTCTCCCCATCCAGAAAGTTATTTCTAACTGGCCTTTCTTCTATATCATTCTACTGGGTCTCCTTGTCTCTAGGCACAATTCCAACGTCTTCCACATTATCACCAAGATTGCTGCTCTAGTCCATCCAGCATGGCTCAGTGGTTGAGCGTCGATCTATGAACCAGGAGGTCACGGTTTGATTCCCAGTCAGGGCACATGCCCAGGTTGTGGGCTCAATCCCCAGTGTGGGGCCTGCAGGAGGCAGCCGATCAATGATTCTCTCTCATCATTGATGTTTCTATCTCTCTCCCTCTCCCTACACACACTTTGCTGCTCTAAAAGCAAAGATCTAAACATGTGATTCTATTACTTTAAAATTTTTTGAACTCCTCACCACTGTTTTAAAGGAGAAAGGAGCATGACATTAAAATCCTTCAAAACTTGATCCTAAATTACCTTTCTTCCTCATCTTCTTGTCCCTTCCCTCATATGATGTCACACAAAAATCACTCAAAAGTTCTCAAACAAGACACCTATCTTTATTCCTTCATGCTATTACTCATGCTATTTGTTAGTGCTGCCTAAAATGTACTTCCCTCTCATTTGCATGCTAAAATCCTACTCTTCTTTTAAGACTAGTTTCAGTTACCCAGAGATGCCATTCTATCCCTTCCTTCATCGCCATATCAATTGATCATCCCATCCTCAACATTTCTACCGTACTTTATTAGTTCCTCTCTTAGCCATTATTTCACTTCATTGTAATTTTCTGTAGACATGTCCATTTATGCAGAATCCCTAAAAGCAGAGGTCATATTTTTTCACTCTTGTATCCCTCTCAGCTAGTAAATATGCCACATAGCAGGTGCTTAATAAAGAGATGCTCAATAAGCAAATGCTATGTAATTTATGTCACGATTTTCTTTTCTTTATCTTTTTATTTCTATTTTACATAGCAAGTTTATTTTTCTAAAGGTATACAAACAATAAACAAAGTAAACATTCAATCAGATCTTAACTGCCGAGTATTATCTCTCCTGGAACTGTTCCATTAATTTCCAATGTCTAAGCACCTTAAATTCAATAACCATCATCTTCATCAGAGTCCATTACTTTTTTTCTATTGAACTTAACTGTCACTTTCTTTTCTGTTTGTTGGCTTACTTTTTCAAGGATTTCTATTAAACCTAGTTCTGTTATCTTCCCACTTAGTTGTCCATATCTTGCCATCTGTATAAGGTAATTCTCTACTCCTTTAGTTTTTTAAGGCTTTATAAGTGCTAAGTTACTAAACCAGGCCCCAGCTGACTGATCCAGAACTTGGGCTAAGATCCTGTTTCTCATTTCTGCCTCTTTGTACTTTGTTTCCTGTTGTGCTTCATCGGCAGGATCCCCATGCTTTGCCTGCAGCTTGGCCAGCCTCTGCTTCCACAGAGCTTCCAGCTCCTCCACCAATGTGTGACCCTCTGGGTGGAACAGCCACAACCCCACTCCAGCCCACTACGAGTTATCTCCCACAGCCTCTATGTCACTATTTTAAGTATCCTAATGTTTGACCCTAGGAACTAATATACACTAGTGTTTTATTTGAAAATATAATTGATGTAGATTCAGTCTCTGACAAAGCAGATGAATAAACAAAATAAAGTGATATATTTTTTAAACCACCATGACTAAACCTCATAACTCAATGTCAGAGTTATTCACAAAAGATATTAAGTATTGTATAAATGATATAGTCTTTTATCTCTTATAAGAACAACACTTGCCTAGCCAATGTGGCTCAGTGGTTGAGCAGGAGGTCACAGTTTGATTCCAGGTCAAGGCATATGCCTGGGTTGCTGGCTCCATTCCCAGTAGGGAGTGTGAAGGAGTCCGCTGATCAATGATTCTTTCTCATCATTGATGTTTCTATCTCTCTCTCCCTCTCCCTTCCCTCTCTGAAATCAATAAGAACACTTAAAAAAAAAAAAAAAAAACAGTTGAAGTACTTCAACTTTTAATTTCTTTTCTTTGAGAGATATATAAACCATTTAACTTATGGGTATTAGAATGTTCATATGGAACTGGAAAACAACTTTATTTTTGCTAAAATGCATTCTTTTTGTTTTTGTTTTTTATTGATTTCAGAGAGGAAGAAGGAGAGATAGAAACATCAATGATGAGAGAGAATCATTAATTGGCTGCTGCCTGCACACCCCCCACCAGGGATGGAGCTCGCAACCTGGGCATGTGCCCTGACCAGGAATTGAACCATGACCTCCTGGTTCATAGATCGATGCTTAATCACTGAGCCATGCCGGCCAGGCTAAGATGCATTCTTATTTGATAGCTTCCAAAGCTACATAATTTTCACTTTGAGTTGGAAAGAAGCTGAGTGTAACAGACTGTATGACTATACTCAATTATTCCACTACTTCTTCCTATATGAATATTAATTATATCTCAACTGCAACATGCTTGGCCAAGTGACTTGCTTTGGCCAATGAAATGTGAGTGGAAGTGACCTGCGCCACTTCTGAGCAGAAGCTTTAACTGTAATTTCATGACTCCGCATAGCACTTTTCCTTCTACCACTGGAACATGTCCCTGATGGAACTGCCCTTTAGGCTGAATTCCAGAAAGGAGAACAACTGTGGATGGTGCTGCCATCTATCTAAACATGTAACATGAGCAAGAAATAAATATTTATTGTTACAAAACTTTGAGCCTTAAGGTTGTTTATTACCACAGTATAACTAGCATAAACTGAGAGATTGAATTAGATGCTCCTCCTCTATAATATCATAACACCCAGGCATATGCCACTATAAATGTTATATAGAGGCCTGGTGCACGAAATTCGTGCGGGGAAGGGGAGTGGTCCCTCAGCCTAGCCTGCACCCCCTCCAATCTGGGACCCCTCGAGGGATGTTCGACTGCCCATTCACAGGGATCGGGCCATGAGCAGGTGGCCAGCCTGGGTGAGGGGCTGAGGGCTGTTTGCAGGCTGGCCAAGCCCCCCCAGCGGGGACCCTCACCCCATGGGGGTGTGGCCAACCTGGGTAAGGGGCTTTTTTTTTTCTTTTCTTTTTTTTTCAGCGCCTCCTTGAGCAGAGGCCAGGGCTGGCTGGAGGCAGGTATCTGGGATTTATTTATCTTCTATAATTGCAACTTTGTAGCCTTGAGCAAAGGCCAGGACCCGCCAGGGCGGGTGGGAAGCTTGACTTCCTCCATCGCTAGGGGCAACCCAAGCCTCCTGCTCACTCCAGCTCCGTGGTGGCCGCCATCTTAGTTGGGTTAATTTGCATACTCGCTCATGATTGGCTGGTGGGTGTAGTGGAGTGATGGTTAATTTGCATGCTTCTTTTTTATTAGTGTAGATATATATTATATACACAGATGCTCCTTGACTTACATCCCAATAAACCCATCACCATAAGCTGAAAACATTGTAAATCGAAATGCATTTAACCTTTTGCACTTGGATGTCGAGTGTGACTCGACACGGTTAGCATTAGAATAAAGGAATCGAGAAAAAAGCGAGTGCAAAGGGTTATTACACCTACTCAACATCATAGCTTAGCTTAGCTTAGCCTACCTTAAACGTGCTCAGAACATTTACATTAACCCACAGTTGGGCAAAATTATTTAACACAATGAACACACTGTCGATCATTGGTTTACCCTTGTGACTGCCTGCCTGACTGGGAGCTGCAGTTTGCTGCCACTGCCCAAGATCACAAGAGAATATTTTACTGTATATTACTAGCCCCAGAAAAGATCAAAACTTAACATTTGAAGTACAGTTTCTACTGAATGCATATCATTTTTGTACTATCGTAAAGTCGAAAAATCCTAAGTTAAACCATTGTGATTTGGGGACTTTCTATACATCGAAAAGTTTTTCTGCCATCCTTATGTCATATCAACCCAGCCTCCTCATCTCACTCCCAAGTAACCACAGTTACTAATTCCTTATGTATTTTCCAGATTTCTTTATGCATCAATAACAAATATAGTTTCCTACTTTCCCCCCCTTTGCACAAAGGTAGATTATATATATACTGTGCTGTTCCTTGTTTGTTGTACTGTTTTGTTACCTGTCGATATATTTCCTCATTCTTTTTTATAGACTTTCTGATGAAAAAGAACATCAAAGTTAGCCCCTTACTTTATAACTCATAATTCCCTTACAATCATCCCAACAAAGACATAATGCAGGTGTAATAAAAAAATATATCTGGAATTTAAAGAAACTTATTTGATATTTTTATTGTAAAGAATTTACTGAAGTGTAGAATACCACAAAGAAGTAAACAAATCAAAAGTGTACAAATTGATGAATCACCCTAAGTGAACACAGGTGTAACTACCACCCAGGTCAAGATATTAATAACATATCATCTATCTCATTTTTTAAATATTTCATAATATGCTAATATCTAGAAAATATGTTAGAGAAAATTAATGGTGTTGACTTCCTAAACTTCCATTTGGGATATAGTTCAAGGAATTGTTTCTTATATCCCATTTTAGATGGATTGACCATTGTTATTTTATTTTAAAAATTTTAAATAAATAGTTCATACATATAAAAATAAAAATAAATACAAGAATAAGAACTAAAGAATAATAAAAACAAACATCCATGTACCTAACTAACACCCAGCTTCAGAAGCCCCCTACCACTCCCATCTGGGCAAGCAGTATGGCTTAATGGTTAAGAGTGCAGACTCTGGAGTCAAGACTGCCTGGGTTTAATTAGGTTTACAATCTATTAGCAGTGTAATTTGGGGAAGTTAAGGTTTTCTGAACCCTTACTTATAAGTTCCTTTATTTATAAATGATAATAATAATAGTGCCTGCTTCACAGCAAGTTTTCATTTAACTATGCAAATTAAATAAATATGTATTTGTAAAGTATTTAACACTTTCCAGCACATATTATGCCAAATTTAGCTATTTTTATATTCACTCTGCCTCTCTC
Organism: Cnephaeus nilssonii; assembly: GCF_951640355.1. NCBI lineage: Eukaryota > Metazoa > Chordata > Mammalia > Chiroptera > Vespertilionidae > Cnephaeus > Cnephaeus nilssonii. Next base: position 45,378,088 of record NC_137088.1, on the reverse strand, counting down.
ATAAGGAAATATGTTTACCATTTTATTACTGTATATGTAGTAAAAGAGATTTATGAATAATTTTGTGCTTTTTAAATTTTATATTAATTGGCATCATAGTTTAAGTATTTCTTTACAACTTGTTTTTTTCATTTAACATTTTGGAGATTCATCTAACAAATAAATACAGCTGTTGTTAATTCGTGTTCATGCCTGTACAATATTTCATGGTGTATATTAACAGAAGTGTTTACATATTCCTGTCAATGGACATATATCTGGATTATTTCCATTTTTTTACTATCATAAAAAATGCTACTATTTAACATGCTTGAACATGTCTCCTAATGCAGATAAAAAAAGTTTTTCTAGAATATATACCTAAGTGAAGAACTTCTGGTACACACAAATTTAACATTATAACAATGTCAAATTGTTTATAAAAATAATTATATCATAGCATAAAATGCTTTTATTAGAAGAGATGTCTTAACTCCATGATCTAAAGTTTTCAATTTATGGAACTAGAAAACAGAAGAGGAAATTAAACCCAAAGTAAGCAGGAAGAAGAATATAATAAAGAATAGAAATCCATGAAAAACAAAAAATAGAGAAAAATCTATTAAAGATAATTCTTTAAACAACAAGTCAAAGTGACAAAGGAAAAAAAGAAAAAAGATACAAATTACCAATACTAGAAATGAGGATGTGACAGTACTACAGATTCTATAGATAGTAAAAAGATAACAAGGTAATGTTATGATTAATTTTATGCTAAAAAAATCCAACTTAATGAAATAGATACATTTCTTAAAAAGATACAAACTACCTGCCCTAGCTGGTTTGGTTCAGTGGATAGAGCGTCAGCCTGTGGACTGAAGGGTCCCAGGTTCATTCCGGCCAAGGGCACATGCCTGGGTTGCGGGCTCAATCCCCAGTGGGGGGCATGCAGGAGGCAGCCAATCAATGATTCTCTCTCATCATTGCTGTTTCTATCTCTCTCCCTCTCCCTTCCTCTCTGAAATCAATAAAAGAAATATATTAAAAATAAATACATTTTTTTAAAAAGATACAAACTACCTAAATTAACTGGAAAAGAACAAAATAGCATGAAAAGCCCTATATCTATAAAAAAAAAAAAAAAGCCTTACAGTTTAAAACTTTCCACACACAAAAAAACACACCAAAAACAAAATAAAATACAAACCGATCCAGATGGCTTCATTGGTAAATTTTAACAAGCATTTAAGACTAATCTTTCATGAATAGAGATGCAAAAAGTCTTAACAAAATGTAAACAAATCAAAACTAGAAATGTAAAATAATTCAGTAAAATCAAGTGGAATTTATCCCAGAAATGCAAAGTTGATTTAACATTCAAAAATCAATCAATATAACTAATCATATCAACAACAGAACATGGAAGTCCCTATTGCTCTACAGTGTCACCCACACTCGATATTATCCAACATGGTGAATGAGTATAAATGGTATCTCAAGGTTTAAGTTTACAGTTCCCTAGTTACGTTGAACACATTGTATTTGTTTATTGCCCATTCTTACTTCTGTTAAATTCTTATTTGTGTGTCTTTTGGCCATTTTTAAATTGCACTTTTTACTAACTTGGACAAGTCTTTTCTATATTCTGGATACTAATCCTTTGCACGTGATGTGTATTATAAATATACTAGAGGCCCAGTGCATGATTAAATCATGCACGTGTAGGGTCCCCTACACGCTTTCGCTTTCGATCACGGGGAGCTGGGTGCCTGTCCGCTGGTGCACCAGGCCTTTCAGAAGCCTCCGGCACGGCGGAGGCTTCTGAAAGGCCTGGTGCCAGAGTGGACAGGCACCCAGCTCCCCTGCTTTTGATGGTCCGCGGCGGGACGTGAGCTCGCTGCCCCAAAGGCCCGGCCCCTTCTGTGCCACAGCACAGCCATGGTGCAGACGCTGAGTTCGCGCCGCCGCTGGCGATGCGAGCTCAGCGTCACCTGGGCCCAATCAGCCACCCCGGCCACCCCGAGTCCCGCCCCCCCGCGCCTCTTGGCCAATCATGGGCATAGCGAAGGTACGGTCAATTTGCATATTTGTCTATTATTAGGTAGGAGATTTTATGTGTATTATAAATATATTTCCATCGTGTTTTTCTTCACTTTTCATTCTATTTTAATTTTAAAATTAAATTTAATATATCTAAATTTATTAGTCTTTTACTTCAATGTGTGCTTTTTGTGAATTACTTCTATTCTTTTCTACCCCAAGGTCATAAACATATTCTACATCATCTTCTAAGAGGCTTTTGAAAAAAAAGACAGGTTTTTTTGTTTTTATAAATATATTTTTATTGATTTCAGAGAGAAAAGGAGAAGGAAAGCGAGATAGAAAGAAAAATGATGAGCCAAAACCGGTTTGGCTCAGTGGATAGAGCGTCGGTCTGCGGACTGAAAGGTCCCAGGTTCGATTCCGGTCAAGGGCATGTACATTGGTTGCGGGCACATCCCCGGTGGGGGGTGTGCAGGAGGCAGCTGGTAGATGTTTCTCTCTCATCAATGTTTCTAGCTCTCTATCCCTCTCCCTTCCTCTCTGTAAAAAATCAATAAAATATATTAAAAAAGAAAAAGAAAAATGATGAGAGAGAATCATTGATCAGCTGCCTCCTGCACACCCCACGCCCACTATTGGGAATCGAGCCCGCAACCCGGACATGTGCCCTTGATCAGAATCGAACCTGGGACCCTTCAGTCAGGAAGCCAACACTCTATTCACTGAGCCAAACCAGCTAGGGCAAAGACAGGTTTTTTTTTTTTTAAGTTAGTACTCCTATAATTTCTTTAGAGAACAGTAGTGTGTTGGCAATAAATTTTTAACCACCTACTAAATAGTAGGCACTGTACCTTTATTGTAGAGCTACATGGCAGCATAGGCTATTAGAGTGACCTTTAAGAAGCTTATAGGCTAATTAGGGCCAGAATAATATATAATCAAGGGTTAAGTTTTGTGATAAACAAGATCTAATTTCAAAATATTAAGAGAAAGAATAAATTGGTGAGAATCGTGACAATCAATAAAATTTCATGAAGAAACATTAAACCTTCACTTAAATCTGATTTAGAATAACAACAAACTCCAGAATTTACCCAAAAATATCCATACTTAAAATGGCCAACAGATAAAAACCACAAATTAATGCAAAACTTGCATGTGACAGCAACAGAAAATGAAAAATATAATAAAAATAACCATTTAAGACATACATAAACATCATATAGATTTTTATTGTGTGTGCTTGCACTGCTTAGGGTCATACATAACTAAGATGCATCCAGTCTAACTCAGACAACCAGAAACTCAAAATTCAAAAGCAAAAGAAAGTTGACAGGTTAGGTGAGATGAATAACATTATTAACTATTACTCTCAGAATATTACGTAAGTCATATGTATGGTGCCAAGTGGGTACTACAATTATCGGGGAGAGGGGTAATCCCTCCATAAATTATATAAATGTGTAACCACTATGCTGTACAAGTGAAACTAATCTATACACATAAAAGCCTAAGCAACTGTTACGACTGAACAACCAGAACAACCGGTTGACCAATTGCTATGATGCGCACTGACCACCAGGGGGCAGGCGCTCAATGCAGGAGCTACCCCCTGGTGGTCAGTGCACTCCCACAGCCCCTCCCTCTGGCCGGCCGGCCAACCTCCTGCATCCCCTCCCCCTGGCAGGCCAACCTCCTGTGGCCCCTCCCCCCAGCTAGCTGGCCTCCCGATTGGCCAGCCAAACTACCATGGTCCCTCATCCTGGCTGGCCAGCCCCCTGATAGGCCTCGATCGCTGGCCAGGCTGAGGGATCCCACCAGTGCACAATTTTGTGCACCAGGCCTCCAGTATAAAATAATATTGAGGCCCTGGCCAGGTGGTTCAGTTGATTAGATGGTCATCCTGATACGCCAAAGTTGTAGATTCAATCCCTGGTCAGGGCATATATAACCATCAATCAATGAATGCATAAGTAAGTGAAACAACAAATTGATGCTTCTCTCTCTCACTCGCTCTTTCTCTCCCCCTCTCCTTTCTCTTTCCTCTCTCTCTTCCCCTCTCTCTAAAAAATCAATGAAAATGTCCTCAGGTGAGGATTTTAAAAATAAATAAATAAAAATAAATAAAACAAAATAGGTGCAGCTAAAACAAAGATAAATTTTTTGATACAATTCTCAAATCAGGTCACTGGCAAGGGGTAAGGGAGAACTATTAAATCCAAGTATAATGCCAATAAACTTTATTGATGCTTATCTGACAACTCTACCTGCATACAACTAACAATTATGAACAAAAACCTCAGCTTAGAGTGTCAATTTGAAATGGCAAGACTAGATGCAACTGGTTGATGTTTATTTCTCTCTCTTAAATCAATAAACTATATATAATAAAATATTTTTTAAAAAGAGTATCTCCCTAAAAATAAATAAATAAAATGGCAAAACTAGGACTACTACATAAGTCTTGTGTTTTAAAATATATTTTAACTGAAATTCTGATGTAGGTTCTATCACTTAACACCTGTCTCTGACTTGGACATTCCCATGCAATATTTTATTCATCATTATCCTTGTAACTTTCATTCTTCATTCAAAATTATAGTATTTAAATGAGTTTATTCCATAATTAAAAATGACTGACAAAAAAATATACCTTGCCCAGCCAGCATGGCTCAGTGGTTGAACATTGACCTATGAACCAGGAGGTCATAGGTCGATTCCCAGTCAGGGCAAATTCGGCTCAATTCCCAGTGGGTGCATGCGGGAGGCAGCCGATCAATGATTCTCTCTCATCACTGATGTTTCTCTCTCTCTCTCTCTCTCTCTCTCTCTCTCTCTCTCTCTCTCTCTCTCTCTCTCTCCATTCCTCTCTGAAATACATTTAAAACATATATCAAATATATATATACCTTAAAATGATGCACACAGGCATAATCTTTCAATATGCCAAGAAACAATCTTGAAAATAAGAAAACATAGTTTGAAACCTTTGAATCTTGTCTACTAACTATACCTATGAATCCAATCTTCTTCATTTTCCAATCACCCTAATATGAAGTCAGTATATTAAAGCAGATGGGTGTTTCATAATCTACTATTAGAACATACTAGCTTAGTTATTAAACAGGGTTATCTGAATGGATTGAGGAGAGGCATGGCTTTCCCCAAAGTTGCAAATCCAGGATTCTTACTCCCAAGATTTGTGCCTTGGTTCCCTAAAGGTTTCTGGCTTATTGCCCCATCAACCCTTGTACCTTAACCCTTGTACAACTTTCCTGAAATGGAACCTTACTCAGGTTTACCTCTATCATTTACTAGTAATCTAAACTATTGGATCAATGTAGTAATAGGGCTCCTTAACATACAATTGCCTCCTGACTATCCTCTGGGCTTATGCCTTTTTATGCAGACCTCCTTACACCAAGGATTCCTATTATTTCCTACCCTAAATTTTCAAAGTCCAATTTAAGTCCCTCTTCCTAAACAAACAAGCCTTCCCTAATCTTAATCACATAGAGCTCTTAATTCCATTTAGAACATAATTCTTCCCTAATTGTTTATGGGGGTTAGCTTTCGCTCTTTGAAGACTGAAATAACATCTTAACACCTTCATTATGCCTGTGTTGCCTAATATTAGCTCTTTTACATACTTCCTGATTGACTGACTAGATTCTTGTCATAAAACTTATTCAACTCCTTTCATGCTAAATCTTCAAATAATGCAAGCCAAGTATGCTATTGATTTTTATTGCTTTTAACAAGGAAACTATACAAACTTGGTAGTAATGGATAACAACAACTAAGATTTGGAAACAGCCTAAGTGTCCATCAGCAGATGAGTGGATTAAAAACAGTGGTACATCTATGCAATGGAATATTATACTGCTATAAAAAAGAATGAATTCTTACCATTTGCAACAGCATGGATGGACCTGGAGAGCATTATGATAAGCGAAATAAGCCAGTCGGAGAAAGATAAATACCACATGATCTCACTCATTTGTGGAATATAATGAACAACATAAACTGATGAACAAAAATAGTCAGAGAAAAATCCTATATAATAAAAGCCTAATATGCTAAGTGTCGAGTTGTCCGGTCATCCATTCAACCAATCAAAGCGTAATATGCTAATGATATGCTAAAGCCACTCAACCGCTTGCTATGATGTGCACTAACTACCAGGGGGCAGACACTCCGACCTGTAGGTTAGCTTGCTGCTGGGGTCCAGCTGATCGGGACTGAGCAAGACGGGCCGGACACGCCCTGGAGGCCTCCCACGGCGTGGCCAACCTCCCGCAACCCTCCCTGGCCCCAATTGTGCACCAGTGGGGTCCCTTGGCCTGGCCCGCGCCCTCTCGCAATCTGGGACCCCTCAGGGAATGTTGGAGAGTCAGTTTCGACCCCATCCCACAGGCCAAGCCTAGGGACCCCACTGGTGCATGAATTCATGCACTGGGCCTCTAGTATTTTAGAATATAATAGAAGTAATCCTGTTATTTACAGATTTTTAATATTTCCTACAACTTTTGTGACATTATACTATGCTAGTACACTTTTGGTAATATTATTATATTTATATTTAAAATCTTTTTTCTTAAAATATTAGTGTTTACTGCATGTAACATTATTATACTTAAAATCATTTTTCTTGAAATATTAATATTTATTGCATGTAACATTATATTTAAAATTGTTTTTCTTGAAATATTAATGATTATTACATGTAACATTATAAAAAATAAAAAACATTTAAAATAAATAAAAATGGATAACAGATATTAATTACAAGACTATTTGAACTGTATTTTTTTTAAGTACTTTTTATTTATTTTTATTGATTTCAGAGAGGAGAGAGAGAGACAGAAACATCAATGATGAGAGAGAATCACTGATCAGCTGCCTCCTGCACACCCCATACTGGGGATCGAGCTCACAACCCGGGCATGTGCCCTTGACCGGAATCGAACCCGGGACCCTTCAGTCCGCAGGCCAACGCTCCATCCACTGAGCTAAACCGGCCAGGGCTATTTGAACTGTTTTTACACACAACACTTCTGACATCCAATGTGTGGTGACTTTTGCAACACCACTTCAACTCCCCAGTACAAAGCCGAGTGTCCTATAACTCAATTCAATTCGGTTCTGACAATACCTGGAGTTAATGTCAGATCCCACAAGTTAAATGCTCAGTCCCACAAGATTCCCCCTACTTCAGATGTCTCTCCAAAAGTCTTGGATTGTCACTGATACTTCCAAACAATCAACTATAAATTTAGTTTGATAGTTCACTAAGATAAATGACTCAAGGATCTCAGGAAAGTGCTTTACTATTACCAGTTTGTTATAAAGGATACAATTTAGGAACAACCAAATGGAAGAGTGCAAGGGCAAGATATGGAGGAAGGGGCTCAGAGTTTCCATACCCTGTCTGGGTGAGCCACCCTCCCAGCACCTCAATGTGTTCACCAAACCCAAAGCTCCCTGAATTTCAATGCTCAAGAGTTTTCACAGAGCTTAATTTTCAACCTGCCATCACCGCTCTTCCTGGAAATTGGTAAGTGGGGATGAAAGTTCCAACCCTCTTATCACCAGGTCTTTCAGAAGACCAGCCCCATCCAGAAGCTATCTAGGGATCCCCAGCTACCAACCATCTTATTATCATACAAAAAATATCCTTATCACTCTGGAGATGCCAAGAATTTTAGGAGTTGTGTGCCAGGAACCTGGGACAATGACCAAATATTTATTTTTCATTATATCACACTATTTCTTTAACACATTCCAAAAAGTTTCTAGGTATTAAAGAATTATCTTAGTTTAGATAACTCCAAAGACTTCAAAGAAGATAACCTTTTTTTTAATCCTCATCCAAGGATATTTTTTTTATTGATTTTTAGAGAAAGAGAGGGGGTAAAAGGGGGGGACAGAGAGAGAAATATCAACGTGAGAGAGAAACATCAATACATCAAACCCGCAACCTAGGCATGTGCCCTAACTGGAAATCAAATCCACAATCCAACAAACTCAGCCATCCTACCAGAGCCAAAGAAGAAAAGTTTTTTAACAGTGAAAAGCACACTGATGGAAAATAAGCACACAGGCTTTACTATGTAAGTACACCAACAACAAAAAATAAAGAAAAATTATAATAACCACAAGTTACTGAGTACTTATTCTGTGCCAGGCATTCTGCTGTTATACATAAATTATCATTAAATCTACAACAATCCTGAGGTATTAGCCTCCTTTTACAAATGAGGAAAACTGAGTCACAGAGACTCCCCAAGGTCACTCATCTGGTAAGCAGTGAAGCCAGGATTTCAACTCAGGTAGTCTAACTCCAGAACCTTTAAGCTTTTAGCTATACTGTCTCCCCTATGCCTCTGTCAACAATGTTCAACTACCCCCAAAGGTTTGATAGCAGCTCTATTTTCCCCTCCCCAATTCTGTTAACATCTGGGTTTGTATTTCTCAGAATACATCATTCTCTTTTAGGCTTTTATGTCTTAAGCACATACTGTTCCCTTGGGCTGGAATGCCTTGCTCTTTTTTTATCCATTTAGCAAAGCCCTACTCACTCTTCCAACAGCAGCTTAAAAACAACTTTCTCTGTGAAACCCTCTTCATTCCTTCCACATTTTCTGCCCCCAATCCTGGGAGAAGGAATACAGCACTCCCTTAGCTCCTTGGAAACAATGATTCACAGATAGTTCTATTGTTGGACTTATTTGTACTGTAATTATATTTTTCAGTACTATGTACCTACTGGACATTCCACTGCACTGCAAGCATGAGACAGATACTTGTTAAAGATTAAGAATTCATAATGGTCCCAGTTTAAGTTCAACTATAACTTAAATGAACATTTTCTTCTGGTCAAGACAACATCATTCATTCTAATAATATTTTATTGCACTTTATGTGCCTGCATACACAAAAGATTCATAGTAAAATTAATGTCTTAAGCTTCTCAGGTTCAGACTGAGACTTTTAAACTGTATTTTTCCAACCATTTCTCAAGTCCCACATTAAGACTTTAGCACTAGAATTTCTCAATAATACCCAAGTTGTGCCTATTAACAAATATTTCAAAATTGGAAGCACACTCTCCATCTACTAAATTTGTTAAAACAAAAGTCTAACCAAGAGTAAGACAATTCATAATAGGATATTAGTGATAATAATTAAGCTAAAGGTACTTCAAAAGCTGCTCTGTTGTCCTAGCCAGTTTGGCTCAGTGGATAGAGCGTCGGCCTGCAGACTGAAGGGTTCCAGATTTGATTCGGTCAGGGGCACATGCCTGGGTTACAGGCTCAATTTCCCCACTGGGGGCATGCAGGAGGCAGCCAAGAGATGATTCTCTCTCATCATTGATGTTTCTATCTCTCTCTCCTTTTCCTTTCCTCTCTGAAATCAATAAAAATATATTTTTTTAAAAAGCTGTTGTTAATCCTACCCACATTTGAATACTCGCTCTATACTCTTCTACCTCCTACACTCTAATCTGCTTTCACTAAGTTATTACTCCATCTAACATTTCATTTTTTATAAGAACTTTTTTGAGATATAACTCACCTACCATACAATTTACCAATTAAAAGTGTACAATTCAGAATTGTGCAACCATCACCACAATCAATTTTATAACATTTTTATCACCCCAAAAAGAAATCCATACCCATTTAAGCAGTCATTCCCTGTATCAGCCAGGATTCTCCCGAGAAACAGATAAAAAAGACAGAGAGACAGACACAGAGACAGAAAGATATTTTAAAGTACTGGCTGAAGTGACTGTGGGGACTGTCAAATCTGAAATCTACAGGACAAGCCAGCAGGCTAGAAACACAGAGATGTAGTCTTGAGTATGATGGCTCTCTGAAGACAGAATTCCTTCTTCAGGGGAACCTCAGTCTTTTCTCTTAAGGCCTTCAAAACTAATTGGATGAGACCCACCACATTCTGGAGGGTAACCTGCCTTGCTCAAAATCTACTGATTTAAATGTTAATGACATTTAAAAATACCTTCACAGCAACAACTAGACTGGTATTTGGCCAAAAATGAAACACCAGGGCCTAGCCAAGTTGACATATAAAATTAACCATTACTCCTTTACTCCCAATCCTTGGCAACAACTAATCTACTTTCTAACTCTATTGATTTGCCTATCCCACACATTTCATAGAAACAAAACTATACCACATGTGGCCTTATATGTCTGGCTTCTTTCACTTATCATAGTATTTTCAAGGTTCATCTATGTTGTAGCATGTATCATTACTTCATTCCTTTTTATTGTTCAATAATATTCCATTATATGGTATATCACATTTTATTTATACATTCATCAGTTGATGGACATTTGGGTTCTTTCTACTTTTTTTTTTCTATTATGAATAAAACTGCTATGAACATTCATACAAGCTTTTGTGTGGACATATGTTTTCATTTCTCTTTGGTTTATTATAGCTAGGAATAGAATTGTTCAGAACTACAAATTTTGTTTATTCTAGAAGTATAACTACCATACCTATACTTGTAGCATATACAACATAATCTTATCTCCTATCCCTGAATTTTTGAAAACAGAAGGAATCTTGTAACTAGTGTCTAATAATATAGTTAGTATTTCTATAGTTAAACAGTTAAAAAAACAAATGTAGTAACTTTTTCTAAATTAGATTTACTTATGTGGAAATATATATATGTGTGTGTGTGTGTGTGTGTATATATATATATATGTATATATATGTATATATATATATATATATATATATATATATATATATAATATTTCATTTAAAACACAAACTCCATACATAATAAACTTAGAAATTACCCAATAAAAGAAAAAAGTACCTTTTTTAGTATATTATATTATCTGAACAGTGATATTCCAATATACTGGGTGGGGCAAAAGTAAGTTTACAGTTGTGAGTATGCAAAAGTTTATTCTTATATTATTATTTATTAATTTTTGTGTTATTTTCCATACAAACAATTGTAAACCTACTTTTGCACTACCCGCATTCACATGTAAACAGGTGTTTTTATTCAACTTGTAAAATGTTAAATGATAAATACTTTTTTGAGAAACTGATCTTCAACTATAACTATACTGATTTACTCCCAAAATATCTAAGCATTAAAAGACAATATTTTATTTCAATGCTTTTTTTTTCCTTTTGATCTATTGTTAACTAACAGACTGGTGATGAGATTAATGACTAAGAAAGCTGGGATAGCACACAATAGAGAGAGGTCAGGAGTGTGCATTCTGCAATCAGATGGTTCAAATCCTGACTCCAACACTATCTGTGTCTCATCTATAAGCTGAAGATAATACTACTTACTTCAAAAGTTTGCTGTGAGGATTAATTGAGATAACTCTTAGCACACCACCTAGTAAGTGCTCAATAAATTGATAACTATTAATCTTACAACAGTTTGGATGCTGGTCAGAAGTTAGAGCATATTAACACATTCCAGAATAGCTTACCAGAATTCACTTGATATTATCAGCTAAAAAGTACATTTTAAATTATGATCTAATCACTTATGAAAAAAAGTAACAACAACAAAAAACTGTGTTTCTTTACCTACATCCCTAAGTAGGTAAATACACAAAAAGTTCTGAAAATCACAATCTGATAACAACTTTTACTTCTGGCGGAAAGGAAGAGAATGGGAGGTGCCTATGTGAAGGACATATCTGCACTCATTATATTTCCCTATTGCTTAAATTTTTATGGAAATGTATTCCAGTTATTAGTACATAAAAGTTAAAAATAAGAAATAACAGCTTGAAAATCTATATTGGAAAATCATTTCTGTTTAGCTCAACTAGAACAAGTTAGTAGTTATAAATATAGATAAAACTATAAGTCTGAAATTATTGATAAAACATTAATATAAATAAATAAGAAACAAAGTTTCATATGTCTGTAAATGAAAATCTAATCCAAACTGTATATTTTACAAAGGATACAGTACTAATCACCAAGTTTCCATGTGTTCAAGTAGCTACATACATTTACTTTTTAAATTTATAATTGTCAGCTATTCTCTTAAAAGGATTAAAAAAGTACATAGCAAACAAGTTTTTCCAAAGCTGTTTCATTCATTTGCATGACACCCAAATCCAAATCAGTTGCCTGAATGCAAGTCTAAGAAAAAATATATTTATTAGTAGAAATAGTAGAGATAATGTTTAAAAAACGCTAATTAACTCGAGAGAGAAAAATAACTCAGGTTCTCCCAGTCATCTGTCATATAACAAGCATTTTAGTTATGTACCCCAAAAATAATAGCTTAGATTACCTTTCAAGAGAGCAAAAGACAGATTTTCATTACAGTAATTATTCAGTTCATAATGAGATAGTTCAGAATAAATGTCTAGCAGTTGGCTTTTATTTTAGAAAAAATCTAGATTCTGGTTACAACTCCCATAGTTCCTAAGAGGTGACCTTGTACTAATAACCTCTAAACATCAAACTTTTTTTGGATAAAAGGGAGCCAGTCTGTAGCTGCTCTACCTACCTAAGAGTGTTATACAGATCAAGCGAAATAAGAAAGCACTCTGAATATTATAAAATCTTTAAAATAAAAGTATTATTTTGTACAAAAATAGAAACATTTGCAATAGTTCAAAATTAATATCACCAACCACAGATTATCTATGATCGAAAAACACTTAGCAAACTGTCTTGCACATGACAAGTTCTCAATAAGTCATGATTTATATAAAGACTACTTATTGGTAATTAAGTTCATGATCCCAAATTAAGAACTAACTTAAATGACCTTCTGCCCTTTGACCCTCCTCAGGTTTTGCAGAAATACCAACTGATCCACTGTTCACATTTCACTCATTCAAACATTTATGCAATACCTATTCCCTTGTTCTCAAGAGCTCACATCTGGCAGGGCAACAGTACATATCTGCATCATAGTTATTTTGTTGTCTGTATCCCATAATGAAATTATATACAAAGTTCTATGGGAGTACAGAGGAAGACCCAATCAATTCTTCAGTTAGTGGGGGTCAGGGAAGCTTTCACATTGGAACTGGGCCTTAAGGAATGAAAGGAAAGATCCTTCTGGGAAACAAGACAAAACAGCAAAAAAGGCACTTATTCTAGAAACAGTCAGCGCTGTTACATAGCTACTGCACAGAATTTGGGGTAAAAGAAAAAAAGAATAATAGAAAATGGAGCTGAAAAAGAGGAAATCAGAGTCAGATTTTGATGGAGTTTGTATTATTATGCCAAAAATTTATGGAGCAACAACCAAAAATCTTTTTTTATTAATCCTCACCTGAGGACATGCTGAAAGAGAAAAAACCAAACATTGATGTGAGAGAGAAACATTGATTGGTTGCCTTCCATTTGTGCCCCAACCAGGTATTAAACCCACAACCCAGGTACGTGCTCTAAATGGGAATGGAACCAGCGACCCTTCAGTGCACAGGACAACACTCAACCGAGCCACACCAGTCTGGCTTAACCAAAAAAATTTTTTAAATATATTTTATTGAGTTTTTACAGAGAGGAAAGGAGAGGGATAGAGAGTCAGAAACATCGATGAGAGAGAAACATCGATCAGCCGCCTCCTGCACACCTCCCACTGGGGATGTGCCCGCAACCAAGGTACAAGCCCTTGACCAGAATCGAACCTGGGACCTTTCAGTCCGCAGGCCAACGGTCTATCCACTGAGCCAAACCAGCTAGGGCCCAAAATATTTTAATCTTTTTTTTTTTCAATTAAAGTTGACATAAAATATTATATTAGTTTCAGGTGTACACCCCAGTGATTAGACATTATATAACTAACTAAGTGATCATCCCAATATATCTCGTACCCATCTGACACCATCCATAGTTATTAGAATATTATTGACTATATTCCCTATGCTGTACTTTGTATCTCCATGACTATTATTAGTACTTCTTAAATCATTTCACCTTTTTCACCCATACCTGCAAACCCCCTCCCATCTGGCAACTGTCAAAATGTATTTATGAGTCTGTTTCTGTTTTGCTTCTTTACTTATCTTGCTTTTTAGATTTAATTGTTCACAGATATGTATTTATTGCCATTTTATTGTTCATTTTTGAAATCTTTTTTTTCCTTCTTTTTCTTAAAGAAGTCCCTTTAACATTTCATGTACTACTGGTTTCATGGTGATGAACTTCTTTAGCCTTTTCTTGTCTGTCAAGCTCTTTATCTGACCTTCAATTCGGAACGATAGCTTTGGTAGGTAGATAATCTTGGTTGTACGTCCTTGCTTTTCATCACTTTGAATATTTCTTTTTGTTGTTTTTTTTTAATATATTTTATTGATTTTTTACAGAGAGGAAGGAAGAGGGATAGAGAGTTAGAAACATCGATGAGAGAGAGACATTGATCAGCTGCCTCCTGCCCACCTCCCACTGGGGATGTGCCCGCAACCAAGGTACATGCCCTTGACCAGAATCGAACCTGGGACCCTTCAGTCCGCAGGCCGACGCTCTATCCACTGAGCCAAACCGGTCTCGGCGATCACTTTGAATATTTCTTGCCACTCCCTTCTGGCCTGCAAAATTTCTGGTGAAAAATCAGCTGGCAGTTATATGGGCACTCCCTTGTAGGTAACTAACTACTTTTCTCTTGCTGCTTTTAAGATTCTTTGTTTTTAACCCTTGGTATTTTAATTATGATGTATCTTGGTGTGGGCCTCTTTTGGGATCATCTTGTTTGGGACTCTCTGCACTTCCTGGACTTGTAAGTCTATTTCCTTCACCAGGTTAGGTAACTTTTCTGTTGGTATTATTTTCAAATAAGCTTTCAATTTCTTGCTCTCTCTCTTCTCCTTCTAGCACCCCCATGATGTGAATGTTGGTCACCTGAAGTTGTCCCAGAGGCTCCTTGCACTGTCCTAATTATTTTTGGATTCTTTTTCCTTTTTGTGCTGTTCTGATTGGGTGTTTGTTGCTTTCTTATATTCCAAATTGCTGATTTGATTATTGGCTTCATCAACTATACTGTTGATTCCCTGAAATTATTCTTCATTTCAGTTAGTGTATCCTTCATTTCTTTGTTGTTTTGTTAATCTTCACAGGAGGATATTTTTTCTATTGATTTTTAGAGAAATGGAAGGGAAGGAGGGAGAAGGAAGAGAGGAGGAGAGAAACATCAATATAAGAGACCCATTGATTGGTTGCCTCCTGCAAACAGCCCGACCAGAGCTGGGGTAGAACCTGCAACCCAGGTACATTCCCCTAACAGGGAATTGAACCTGTGACCCTTCAGTGTGTAGGCCAACACTCTAACCACTAAGCAACACCAACCTAGGCTCTATCCTTCATTTCTGACTGATTCTTCTTCTGGTTTCCATGTCCTTTTTTATGCTGTTGAAGTTTTCACTAAGTGCATTGAGCATTGTCATAATCAGTGTTTTGAACTCTGCATTTGGCAGATTCCTTGTCTCGGTTTTGTTTAGTTCTTTTTTCTGAAGTTTTGTTCTGTTCTTTCATTTGGGACGTTTGTCTCTTCATTTTGACAGCCTCCCTGTGTTTGCTTCTACGTGTTAGGTAGAGCTGCTACATTTCCCAGGCTTGGTAGAGTGTCCTAATGTAACAGGTCCAGGGGCATAGCCTCCCAATCACCCAAGCTGGGCACTCCAGGTGTACATACCCTGTGGGCTGTGTATACCCTCCTGTTGAAGTTGATTGCTGTTGGCACATCAATGGAAGTGATTTACCCTAGGCTGATTAGTTGCAAGAACTGGCTACGACCACCGTGGAGGAGCAGCTGTGCAGGGGTCCACCCCAAAGAGCAAAACTTATTTCAGTGGGGCTCTGGTCCCTGCTGAGTCTGCCCCTTGAGTATCACTTGTGGAGGTGGTTGGGTGGTGCTTTGACATGGACTGAAGCTCTGGGGCCTCCTGGAAGATGCAGGCCAAGGTCATCTGCTGCCTGTGTTCTGCCCAGGGTCCTCCCAGCATGATCTACAAAGCGATCTACAGATGGTTGCTACTTGTGCTGGGCTTGGAGATACCCAGGAGAGGCCAAGTTTCAAACCAAGGCCAGATGCTGCTAATGCCAGACCTGGGGTGACTTAAGGAGAGGTATGGGGCACTGAGGCCAGATGCTACTTTTTGGAGAGATTTTAAGAAAGTCTGAGGCATTTGTATGAAAAAGCCACTGGAAACAACTTGGGAGGACCCACAAGTTGGGTGGGACAGGGTCTCAGGCAATCACCAGGGTGGGGGCAAACAGTAATACCCAGGTTTGGAAACTCAATGATGCCTGCTGGCTCTGTGGAGAGAGGGCTTAGCAAAGAATCAATGGCCTCTGCCAGCAAGCACTTCTGTTTGCCCCTCCAGCCCTTGCCTTGATGCCAAACAATTCAGTTCTTCTGGGATGTGTCTGGTGCTTTTCAAGTAGCTGCCCCAGTGCTGAAGCTCAGAGGGAGTGAGTTCCTCCCTTTAAGAAGAACATCTAGGACCCCGAGAGCCCTCCATCTCACTCAGCCACAATTCCCACTGGTTTTTACAGCCAGAAGTTGTGGGAATTTCTCTTCCTGGCAGTGGAATCCTGTGCTGGGAAGCCTGGTGTGGGGCTGGGACCCCTCGCTCTCAGGTGGACCTCCACAACCAAGATATCCTTCCCGATTTTTATCTGCCACATGTGGGTGTGGGACCATCCTATTCCTGATTCTGCTCCTCTAGAAGAAGTCTCAATGTGACTTCTTCTATATATCCTTAGTTGTAGGACTTCTGTTCAGCTAGATTTCAGGTGGTTCTGAATAATGGTTGTTCTGTAGTTCAGTTGTAATTCTGACATGGTTGTGGGAGGATGTGAGTACAGCATTTACCTACATCACCATCTTGACTGGAAGCCCCCAACAACCAAGATTTTTGAGCAGTGGTGTAAACTGTTAATTTACCTGTAGTGGGAGTGACAGAAGCTTGGGCAGGAAAGAGTCTTTAGAACATTTCCACAGCTAACAAATGCCACCATTTTTCTTGATTCAAGTAACTAACATACGATGTTAAGAAACAATCTCACAATCTTTTCACTTAAAACTCTAAATGACAGACACCCTCCTCTCTATCTATCAAAGAGAACAGATACTAAGCTCTAACATAAATACCACTTGAGAAAACCAAATAGGAGCCTAGGAAGGTAAACAATAAATTTAACCTAAGGAATAAAGTCAAGTAACTAAGTACGAAAACATGTTTTAAGTGTATATACTGTCCATATTTTTTACAACTTGAAATAATAGTTAAAATATTTCATTAATTTTTTACTACTATGAAAAGTGACACAGAAGGAAATGAGTATGTGCTTTGGATATAAAACATGGCCTTCTAAACATGTTTACAATTAATGTGCCTTAAATATAACATGTGTCAAATATGTGACTTTCTCAGAAAAAGCAACCCCTCTTAATGACCTTTGAAATTCTGTCAAAAAAAAAAAAATTAGATATCACCCTGCCAGTGTATTCAGTGGTTAGAGCGTCGACCAGAGCACCAAAGGGTCATGGGTTTGCTTCCTGGCCAAGGGCATGTACCTGGGGTGCAGATTCAATCCTCGGCCCAGGTCAGGGCACATGTAGCAGGCAACCAATCAACATGTCTCTCTCACATCAATGTTTCCCTCTCTCTCTCTTTCTCTCCCTACTTCTCTCCCCTTTCCCTCTCCCTTCCTCCCTCCCTTCTACTCTCTCTAAAAATCAATGGGAAAAAATATATCCTCAGGTGTGGATTAACAAAAGAATAAATTAGGTATCTGTTAAAAAAACACACAAATAAACAAAATCAATGAATGTATGATATACCATTTTCCCAAAAGCTAAAGCCAGAATCATTGCTGTCATGTTTAGATAAAGGGAGGAAGAAGGAAGAAACTATCTTGGTTGTAAAATTCTGGAGATTCCCTTTGCAATGACTTCCTTGCAATGTCCTTGGAACATGCCATATCTATGTCTTTGCTTGAGCAATTCTTCCCACCTAAAACTCTTTCCTTGACTGAAACTATCTCATCCATGAAACTTTCCCTAAAATCTCTCTCTTTGCTAAAGTCCTAATGGATAAGTTAATACACTTGTCTTTTCTCACTTTTTGACATTTAATTATTTTCATTCCTATTGTGAATCTGGTCTATATCCTTACAAAATGACATTATATCTAAACTGTTACAAAGCCTCAGAATAGCAGAGTAGTTAAGAGCTTAGGTTCTAGACCTTAGAATCAAGAGTCAGAATACCTCAGTTCAAATCTTAGCTCTACCATTTAATAGCTATGTGAACTTGGGCAAGTAAACCTAATCTAATCTTCCTGTGCTTTAACTTCCTCATAGGTTAATATGGGGAAAATAAACACCTATCTTGAACAGCTATTTAAGAATTAAATAAATTAACGTTTAAAGCATTTAGAACAGGCATGGTACATAGTACACCACAAGTGTTAGTTGACCTGTTACTCATTTTTCCTTGCTCCAGACCTCTCTACATATTATTGTATCACTCTTAAATGGGACTTTTGGTATGTCATTACTCTGCACAGAACTCTCCCTGGCTTTCCATAGCCTGTGCGTCCATGTCCTTAGTTAGGTAATCAAGGCACTCTACAACCTGGCACCACACTATCTACTCAGCTCCAGTTACCCAACATCTACTTTATACAAAGTAAAAGGAAACAGACATATAAGGCAGAAACCCTCTCCTCCAAGGCCTAACTCCTAATTACAAAAACAAGGCACAAACATAAAACCATTACAAAGAATGGGTGTTCACCATAGCTGCTCTCCAAAAGAACTCTACAATCCAACAAAATTCATTTCTGCAGTATTTGGAAGATGTCAAAGTCATTAAAAATTATCTGCTTTTGTCTGTTTTATTTCACTCTCATCCCCTCAAAACACACAAAAACAACCAGAAAGCACTTTTTCGTAACTTGTATCTATCCATCTCTTGTTTTAAAAAATATAATTTTAGCCGAAACCGGTTTGGCTCAGTGGATAGAGCGTCGGCCTGCGGACTCAAGGGTCCCAGGTTCGATTCCGGTCAAGGGCATGTACCTTGGTTGCGAGCACATCCCCAGTAGGGGGTGTGCAAGAGGCAGCTGATCGATGTTTCTCTCTCATCGATGTTTCTAACTCTCTATCCCTCTCTCTTCCTCTCTGTAAAAAATCAATAAAATATATTTTTAAAAAAATAAATATATATATATATATATATATATATATATATATATATATATAAAATTTTATTGATTTCAGAGAGGAAGGAAGAGGGAGAGAGAGATAGAAAATCAATGATGAGAGAGAATCATTGATTGGCTGCCTCATGCACACTCCACACTGGGGATCAAGCCTGCATGTGCCCTGACTGGGAAATGAACTGTGACCTCCTGGTTCATATGTCAATACTCAGCCACTGAGCCACACCGTTCGGGTCATCCCTTATTTTAAAGTCAATTCAAACACTATCATGCTCTTACCATTTTAATTTATATAATACTATCTTATCTCAGTCAACTGTTCTCAAGGTGTATAGTCACCCTCTCTAAAATATAAGCTTCTAGAAAGAAATAACAATTTCTTACCAGTTATTGCCATTTCCGTTCCCCCCACTAAAACAGATCATGTTAGAACAGATGCTCAATAGTAACTGTTGAATTTAAGTAAAAAAGGGAAACTGGAAGTAAACAGCTAGTACTACTACAGAGAGACTGGAAACAGACTGCATACTGTTTGGACCACTGGACTTCTCCTTTCCACAAAGCCTCAAATCAGATGAGGCCATCCAAATCAGAAAAGAGGTAGTCCACTCACTCTCCTTTCTATGTAACCACCATATGGATAGATTTGTTTTTCAGTGGTACATTGAGTCAACAGAAGGATCACAAATCATTCTATTATCTACTATCTAACTTGGAAAGCTTGACCTCCAAAAAGATGATATATTGAGCCAGCATCCAAGAAGGGCAATATCCAACTGCTACATCCCTAAGTATATGATTTGAGAAAGCCTGTTAAAGTCTACTTTATGGCAAACTTGTCACCCTTCAACATGCAGGTTTTAAGTACCATAACACATTCCATGAACTTAGCATTAAAAAGTGTGACCTACATTTTCATGTGCCCACATTCTGCAAATTTTCTATAATGAACATGTATTACTTGAATAATCAGAAAGTTTCAAATGTTTAGTATTTCTTCCAGATTTTAAGGGGCGTCTCATAATGGCCCATGCAGAACACAACCCAATTAAAAATAAATCAAAAAGCCCTAGCTGGTTTGGGTCAATGGATAGAGCGTCAGCCTATAGACTGAGAGGTCCCAGGTTTGATTCCAGTCAAGGGCACATGCCCGGGTTGTGGGCTCGATCCCCAGTAGGGGGCGTGCAGGAGGCAGCCAACCAATAATTTTCTCTCATCACTGATGTTTCTCTCTCTCTCTCCCTCCCTCTCTGAAATCAATATAAAAATATATTTTAAAAAAAAACAAACCAAAAAGAGTCCTGGCCTATGTTTCTCAGTGGTTACAGCATCAGGCCAGGCCCAGGAGGATCATGGATTTGATTCCCAGTCAAGGGCACATAGCTGGGTTGCAGGTTGGATCCCCAGCCCCAGTCAGGGTGCGTGTGGGAGGCAACCAATCGATGTCTCTCACATTGATGTTTTTCTCTCTCTCTCTCCTCCCCTCCTTCCATCCCTCCTTTTCACTCTTTCTAAAAATCACCGGGAAAAATATCCTCAGGTGAGGATTAACAAAAAATAAAATAAACCAAAGGGCATATTACCCCAACTTTACACCTCCCAGGTAAAATGCCAGTTTGGACAGAGTTCTCAACTTTGTATGTTTCAATTTCAACCTCTACAGCCCTGGCCAGTAACTCAGTTGGTTAGAGCATCTTCCTGATACACCAAAGTTGCAGGTCAGGGCACATACAAGAAGCAATCAATGAATGTATAAATAAATGGAACAACAAATGGATGTTTCTCTCTCTAAAATCAATCAATAATTTTTTTTAAAAAATTTCCTCTAAATATGCCATCACATGAAAGGAAAAAATTTCTCATTACCTTCCCAAGACTCCACAGCACTACAACAAATTGCAAAGAGCTACCTAGATGGTTTCTCTCCCTCCACCCCCAAACACCCTCCTCCCTAAGTACATAGCCTTTAATAATGCCCAGGAAAAGAGTGCTAAGTGATTTACATGATTATCCCAATCCTCAAAACAAAAGTAGGTACCACTATTAACCCTAGAAGAGAAAACTGAGGCTTAGAGATGTTTTTTGGGGGGACGCGGGGTGGGGGGTTGGCGGGGGGAGTTGCCTGAGGAGGGATTCTTGTATTGTACAAAAAAAGTCTGCTGGGAATGGCCCAGGGACTTTTGATATGAGACAATTATAGCAGAAATCCTCAAACTAGAAATTTCACAGAGAAAACAATAAATGATATTTGGTCAAACTGGATTTTCTTTAGAACTGTGTACCTCATAATATCTGGTATATAACAGATGCTCAATAAAAACCAGTCTGTTCAAATTTAAATTTAAATAGTTAATTCCTAAAATAATTTGATCACATGGCAAAATCTGACAGGTTATTTGTTTTAACTAGTTTAGGTGGTACAATAGCCAATAATTATATCTACACCTAAAGTAATATTCTGAGTGTTGGCTAATAAAGTAGCAATAAAAAGGAAAAATGGCAGAAATGAGTTGTATATCCTTTAAGCTTTTCTAATAACAAATTCCATTTAAAATTTTAACATGTGATCGCAATTTACACAATAAACACTCACTACTGACCTATTCTTAGTCATCTCAAAATAACCTAGCCAGGAAAAGCACTGTTCATGCAATCACTGGTTTTCAAATAAGTAAAACAAAATAATCTGAGTCTCCTTAGAATATTGGGTCAAAGTAAAGAATGTGCATTTTTAGAGTATGTATTTTAAGCACACCTGTAATCTGTTTAAATTGGGCTATAACTGTTGCCTAGGGACATAAAAAGACAAAAATGTAAAAGCTGACTGAGTTATGGCCCTAGCAATTAACTGATGTTTGAATCTGATTGATGGAAAGATGAGTTCTATGAATATTCACTTTAAATGATTATGGGTAATCTGTGAAATCTTTCAGGCACCCAAACTTTAGTTTCCAGGGATGAAAAATATGTCTGTTCCACAGGTAAAATACCTGGTGTTATACAGAAAAATTAACATACTTTTCAGTTCTCATCCTACACAAAGATTAGGATAAAGGTATTATGCAAGCACCCAGCACTTGGGCAATTTTTTCCTCCTTTCTCTGAAAAAATGATTTATATAATAATTCCTTAATTCAGTAGCAACAGAGTATTACTTTCTTCCTTTTGAGACTCGGGTTTCTTTTATTTCAAAACACTACTCTTGAAGATTTAAATTCTTCTTTTAAAAAAGACTTAATCATTTAAGTCAAAAAGAGGGAGCAAAAGTCAAGAGGTGAAACCTGAGATATTATTATTAGTCTTACATAACTTGCTCTAAGTTGGAACTGATTCTGTAGCTGAACTAAAATCTAAGGTTTAAGCACAAAGATGAGCTCTTCAGTACATTCTTCACACACAGAGTTTTAAAAATTGAAAGGGTCTTTATTTTTCTCCTCGAATTCTTAAAATATAAGCACTCACATGTATAGTATTAGGGTGCTAACATAAAAATGATAAAATGCTCACACTTGCAATAGTCCTATTGCATCTAGGTAATGAAATAATTGATAGAAATGAATATAATTTCAAAAAAATAATTTCCTAACACTGACCTTTAAATATCGCTTCTGTAAGTATGCATAAAATATTTTAATAAGTGCTGCAGGCAACATCAAAAAGTGACTTCCAAAAACAATAGGTATAGGTTCATGCAACTTGCAAAAAAAACTCTGAAAATGTAGTTAGTTGTTCATGCCTAATTAAAATGGCTTTGATAACTGCAAATTTCTCGTGGGTATACATAGCAAATCTTTCAAAATCTAACTTTACACCAGTGAATGCCTTTACTAGACAGGCCCTGATCTGAACTCAACTAAAAGCTACATTAACTACATCTCACCACCGAGACAATTGAGCCCCACTGTAATAATGGTCACGGATTCCCTGCATTGCTTTGGGAACTGTTGCTTGCTCAATCAAGCTCTCAACTGCAAATTCACCTTTCTAAAAAGACTGAAAACAAAATGACAAGTTTCACTATCTACTTTTCCGAACCAAACTAGGGTTTGGGATTTCACTGGGAATGACCACATTATCAAGATGCCATCGCCCTCCCAAGGCATTTAATTACAATGCCTTCTCTGTTTTCCATTCAGCCACCTCAATTAAATTTCCACTAGAACCAGACACACAAAAAGTTGATTCCGTGGCCCTGCTGAAAGTCTCCTCTGGGTGCAAACCCTGGGATCCCGCATGCATTATGCAGAAAGAGCAAAGGGAAACAAAAAGTAATGATGGTTAAACAATGTTGTGACATTACCTTGCCCGTCTTGTGATCAAACCAGACCAGAGCATGGTTCCTTGACAGCACTTTGCAATCAAAGGTAGCATTATTCTGCGCGGGTCGACAGCGGGCCACGGAGCGGCCGATTTTAATGGGCTCGTCCAGGTAGACATGACGCTCCTGAAACGGGTGCGAGTTCGGGCGGCAAGTGAAGATGGCCAAGGCTGACGGCATCGAGGACAGACTGGGGTGTCTCTCCTACCACAGGACAAAGGAGTTCCACCGGATCCGGACTGCCCTTCACAAGCCTAGGCCCCTATCCTCCCCAAAATTCTATATTAAAACAAACTGCGCATGGTCTGAGCATAACCAGTGAACATCAACAACTCTTCACTCGAGTGAGAAGACAAGCCAGCGCCAGCCCCATCACCTCCTTTAAAACCCAGCACCGCCCTGATGACAAAAAGTCCCCAACTGGCAGCTTTCAATCCATCTTCTTCCTTGGGAAGAAAAGGCTCAAACATCGGACAGCTTCAGCCAAGAAAACTCCTGGAAGACAGTTTGGGGGCTGGAGGTATCCAAGCAGATGAGTCACACACCAGTTCTTGCGTTTTGTTTGGGATCGCGGCCGCTTTCCCCCCTCGGTGGCGGAAACGTTGCAGCACTGCAGCATGAAGGAAGGGTCGGTCCGGCGCGACCGGCAAGGTCCTTTCGGGGCGAAGAGAGGTGCAGCCGAGCTCCTCCGGGCAGCCACCACCCGTCCCGGAGGGCCTCGGAAGTGGAAGGGCGGGAGGGGTCCGAGAGGGTCTAGACCGCCAGCGGGACAGTCTGCATTGGCCCCAGATGCGCGGAGGCCGCCGGGAGAGGACACGGGGTCCCCGGACCGCACCAGCCGAGACGGCGGTGGCCGGGGTCCTTGGCACGAGGAACGGGGACTCGCGGAGGCGCGGGCGGCGGCCGAGTGGGGACTCCCGGGCACCTGGCGGGCGTCCCCGCGACCAGGGCGGGGATGCGGACCGAGCTCGGCACGACCCCGGGGAGGCTCGGGGGTCTCCGCCCGCAGGAAGTTGGTCCCTGGACGCCTGGACTCCGGGCTCCTGGGCAGCACACCGGCCGCCTCTTCTCAGGGTCGCCCCCGCGAGGGTCGCATCTCAGGGACGGCAGCCGCAGCTCCCGGCGGACGAGGCGGTGGGGGAGGGAGGCTGGCCCCGAGGCGGGGGGAGAGGCCTGGAGGCCCCGGGCTGAGTCCGCCGCAGCCTCCGCCACTCGGGGCGGGGGGGACACGCTCAGGCTGCGCCCGGCGAGGCAGGAAACTTTCCGACCTGGTAGGGAAACACCACAACAAACGGCCGTCAAGCGCCGGCGCCCGCCCGCCTCAGCGCTCGCCCGCCCCAGCCTGCCCCCGCCAGCCCCGCACCACGGCCCCAAACTCGCCGACCCCTCCGCGGACGGGCAGCGGATATTTGAAGGCCGGACGCCACGACAGGTCCTGCGCCCCCCGGCCCCGCCGCCACCTCAGCTTACCTTGCCAGCGCCGGCCGCCATAGTGACTCTGACTGAAACCTACCCGGTGCACCGCCGCGGGAACGCGCACCCTTCCCGGGCCCTCCCACCCCTCCGCCGCGCCGTAGTCCGGGCGTCACGTGACCGACGCCGTGGGAGCCCTGCTGGTCACGGGCAGAAAAGAGGGCAAGCTCGCGTTTCACGAACCTCCGGGCGCCATCTTAGTTAAGGGCCGGAAGTTTCCAGGGATAGGACTTCGCTCTGCGACCGTGTCGGTTAAGGGCAAGAAAGAATTGGACCCCTTGGAGGTTTTATAAACAAAACGTGCCAGCTTCCTGCTTTACCATCTTTTATAAACAAAACGTGCCAGCTTCCTGCTTTTGCCATCTGGGTGGAGAAGGCACCAACTTGAACCAGATTTTATTCACTATAGCCCTCGTTGAGAATAGTAAGGAGCAAAGAGCACGGGCCCGGCCAGAGGAGGCGTTGTTAATAGCCGCCTTATCTGAGGGCAGTCCAGGGTCCCCGCAGCTGCCGGGGGTGTCAGCAACCCAGTTCCCACACGTCCTGGGGTGTGTGCACCTACGGTGAGAGGGCCATGCTCCCCTGCGGAAGTCTTCATTGTGGGTCGTGCCCAGAGGGAAACTTTCTTGGCCGCTAATTCCATTTCAAATGATCCTTTTTCTCCAGGGGCCTATCATGTGCCCCGGGACTCCCAAGGCAGATTCTGCCCCCAGAAAGTGTGATTTAAACAAGTTTAAAATCACGTTGCTTCCAGAGAGAGGTCGAACAATTTCCAATATGAAAATAAAAGGGGCGGGGGGGTATTTCCGGCACTCATAATATTAAGGTAGATGATTGATCTCAAGAAGGAAAAATTGCAAAGCCTTCAAGAAAATTCCAAGAAAAGATGGTGGGAAGGAACCTTACTCGTTTAGAATCAATGGTGGCTTTACCCTATTCCATTGACAACAGACTCCGCCACTTGACCTTGAGCAACTCTCCAAACTTTTTCAAGCCTGGTTTTCTCATCTATACAATGGAGATAATTCATAACTCACCTGTTACTATTAGAATTCAAGGTGACAATCCATGTTACTCAGTAAAGAGTAAATATTATTCATTTCAGTACTTGTATAGGGTTTGGCCCTGTCCTAACCTTTGTGCTGGGCCCTGGGGACACATAGGTGACCAAACCTCAACTTCTGCCCTCTGAGGGCATATATGGGTATTATGGAATAGGGGTGGGAATATAGATGGTTGACAAACACAGAGATAACTACTTTGATATGACCAGGGCTAAAAAAAAATGGAGGCAAACACAAAAAAAGGGGTCAGGGGCAGCCTTCTAGGGGAAGGAAGGAGAGTAGAAAACCACAATAAATATGATATTTGATGAATAGCTTCATAACTTCCAAGAAAGAGGGACTATCAAGAAAAGGAATAAGGTTATTTGAAACAGTGGACCAATATGCCCAGCTCCTAATATTTAATACTTGAATGAAAATTATATACTGTTACTCATTATTACAGGATAAAGTAAGAGTGGTACAAAGTGTGTCTGGAGAAAATAATATGCTCTAGATTATAAAGAACTTGTATATTTTTTAAATACATCATTAATTCAGCAAATATTTATTGAACTGTGTTCAGCATACTTTATTCTAGAGAAAAATAAGGATATGTTGAAAAGTTTTAAAATAAGAGGACCACATGGAACAGACTGACAAATTTCAGAGGGAAGGCAGGGTTAGTTAAGGGGGTGTGAGGGGAGTGATTAACCAGGGAACTTATATGCATATATGCATAATCCATGAACACAGACAATAGTGTGGTGAAGGCCTGGGAGGAGCAGGTACAGGGTGGAGGGGGTCAATGGGAAAAAAACAACAACACACAAACAAAGGGAACATCTGTAATACTTTCAACAATAAAGATAATTTTTAAAAAATAAAAATAAATAAAGGAAAGAATAAAATAAGGGGATGAAATGTTTTCATTTCAGTTAACTTTTAGGCTTATATGCAATAAAGTAATACAGGTTTCTGCACACATTTCTAAAGAGTACTCCACATCAATTTATAAGTCATTTATGTATTCTTTCATTCATTCATTCTATAAATATTTAATTGAATGCCTACTTGGAAACAGATACTTTGAAAGGCCCTGGAAATACAACAATGAAAAAAAAAAAGACTCCCTTGAGTTGCTCACAATTTAGATGATGACACAAAAAGATCATTGCCATAATGAGTATATCAAGAGTAATGGGACTTCCGGTCAAGATGGTGGCATAGGTAAATACAGTACTCACATCCTCCCACAACCACATCAAAATTACAACTAAACTACAGAACAACCATCATTCAGAAACACCTGAAATCTACATGAATAGAAGTCATACAAAGGGGATTTAAAGATGAAGCCACATCAAGACTGGTAGGAGGGACAGAGACAAGGAACAGGCTGGTCCCACACCCACATGTGGCAGATAAAAATTGGCAGGGATATCTCTGCTGCGGAGGTCCCCGCTGAGAGCAAGGGGTCCCAGCCCCACACCAGGCCCCCAAGCCCACGGTTCCAGTGCCAAGAAGAGAAGTCTCCATAACTTCTGGCTATAAAATCCAGCAGGGATTGAGGCTGAGTGAAATGGAGGTCTGCTGGAGTCCCAAACAGTTCCTCTCAAAAGGCCTGTGCACAGACTTACTCTGACTCACTCCCTCTGAGCTCCAGCTCTAGGATAGCAGCTGGAAAGGCACCAGAGATGTATGGGGAGGAACTGAATTGCCTGGCATCAGGGTGAGAGATGGGGGCACCTTTCCCCCAGACTGACAGAGGCCATCATTATTTTAATTAGCCCTCCCAGCACAGAGCTGGCAGTTGGGAGAAATATCTGAGTCTCCATTAACCTGATTATCATGGATCACCCTACCTTGGTGATTCCCTGAGACCCTGCCCAACCAAACTTGTGGGCCCACCCAAGCTTAGTTTCCAGTGGCTTTTCCATAAGCATGGCCTATCTTGGCGAATGCTTCAGACTTTCCTAAAATCTCTAAAACAAACAAATAAATCTCTAAAACAAGCAGCATCTGGACTCAGCATGACCTGTACCTCTTGCTAAGTGTCCAGGCCTGGCACTAGCCAACCTTCACAGCTTGGCCTCTCCTGGGCACCCCTAAACCCGGCACAAATAGCAGCCATCTCAAGATTGCCTTGTAGCTTAAGCCAGCGGGTCCCAGGCAGGACACAAGTGGTGACTGACCTTAGCTTGCACCTTCTGGGAGACCCCCAGAGCCAACACACCTGGGGGGCAGCTTAGACTATGTTGAAGCACCACTCAACCAGTAACTCACTCAAGGGGCAGACTCAGCGAGCACCAGAGGTGCGCTGAAGTAAGACCTGCTATGTGGGTGGGCCCCTGCCCAGCTGATATTGCACAGTAGTAGGTGGTTGCAGCCAGTCCTTGCAGCTAATGGGGGTAAAATCCCTCCCACTGATGTGCCAACAGCAATCAAGGATCACCTACAACAGGAGTGCCCAGCTTAGGTGATGTGGGAGGCTGTGCCACTCGACCCTACAGGATACCTACTACATTAAGACATTCTAAGAGATGCAGCAGTTCCACCTAATACATGTAAACAAACACAAAGAGGCTGCCAAAATGAGGAGACAAACATGTCCCAAATGAAAGAACAGAACAAAAATCCAGGAAAAGAGAACTAAACCAAATGGAGATAAGAAATCTGCTAGATGCAGAGTTCAAAACACTGATTATGAAGATGCTCAATGCACGTAATGAAAACTTCAACAGAATAAAAGAGGGCATGGAAACCATAAAAAGAACCAGTCAGAAATGAAGGATGCATCAACTGAAATGAATATTTTATAGAGTATCAACAGTAGAGTAGATGAAACTGAGAATCAAATCAGCAATTTAGAATATAAGGAAGCAAAAAACATCCAATCAGAATAGCAAAAATAAGCTTAAAAAAATGAAGATAGTGTAAGGAGCCTCTGGGACAATTTTCAAGCATACCAACATTCACATCATGTGGGTGCTAGAAGGAAAAGAGAGGGCAAGAAATTGAAAACCTATTTGAAAATATAATGACAGAAAACTTCTCTAACCTGGTGAAGAAAATAGATACACAAGACCAGGAAGTGAAGACGGTCCCAAACAAGATGAACCCAAAAGAGGCCCACACCAAGACACATCATAATTAAAATGCCAAAGGTTAAAGCCAAAGAGAGAATCTTAACCTTTTGCACTTGGTTTGCACTTAACCTTTTGTCGAGATTAAAATTACTCTTTGAATGTATCAATAATTTGAAATATAAAAAAAATCCAAATAAATAAGTTTGTATGAAAAGAAACTCCAGTTTTTTATTCTACTGCCGCGCTTTGTAAAATCTGGGGTATTTTAATAATTAATTCCCGAGTAGAATAAAGGAATCGAGAAAAAAGCGAGTGCAAAGGGTTAAAAGCAGCAAGAGAAAGGCAGTTAGTTACAAGAGAGCTCCCATAGGGCTGTCAGCTGATTTCTCAACAGAAACTTTGCAGGCAAGAAATATTCAGAGATGAAAAGTAAGGACCTACAACCAAGATTACTCTACCCAGCAAAGTTATCATTCAGAATAAGCAGGAGGCAATCAATTGAAGTGTTCCTCTCACATCAATATTTCTCTCTGTCTTTTACTCTCTCTAAAAATTAATGAAAAAAATATCCTTGGGTGAGGATTTAAAAATATATATATATGAACAATAAACTAGCAATAAACACATATCCATCAACAATGGTATCTAAAAAGCAAAATAAATGAAGGCGCAGACAGAAACAGACTCACTGATACAGAGGACATTTTGACAGTTGCCAGATGGGAGGAGGTTTGGGAGTATGGGTGAAAAAGGTGAAAGAATTAAGAAGTCCAAATTGGTTGTTACAGAATAGTCATGGGGATACAAAGTACAGCATAGAGAATATAGTCAATAATACTCTAATAACTATGGATGGTGTCAGATGGGTACAAGATATATTGGGATGATCACTTAGTAAGTTATATAATGTCTAATCACTCGGGTGTACACCTGAAACTAATATAATACTGTGTGTCAACTGTAATTGAAAAATTAAACAAGCATTTTAAAAAAGAGTAATGGGAGCATGATAGAATAGGTTAAATAGAGATTTGAAAAATTAGTAGGAGTAGGCCAGCTAGACTGGTAGGAGAGGGATAACTAAATTTTAGGCCAAGAAAACATAAACAAAACCCAGAAACTTGAGATGACAGGACTTTAGGGGAATTACTAGTAGTCTGTGTTACTGGAGCATGAGGTATGGGGGTCAAGGAGAGGTGCACAAAAGTGTGGTTTCACTTGCCGAAGGACTTGGAGGCAACCCAATGGATTTCAGAACATTTCCATCTTTCTCCTAGAAGGTCAAAGGAGAGTAGTGAAAATCAAAGTTTCAGAATCAAATATTACATCACCATTTACCAGCACTGTAAATGGTCAATTATTTAGCTTCTCTAAGTCTCATATTTCTCATTTTAAAAAAGTAGATAACACCTCACAGAGTCTTATTAGGGTTATACAAGATCATGAAAGACAAAGTGCCTACCATGATGCCTAAAAAATTAGTAGGTATTCAAAGAATGTTGGGTTTTTTTTTTGTTTTGTTTTTTTAAATATATTTTACTGATTTTTTACAGAGAGGAAGGGAGAGGGTCAGAGAGCCAGAAACATTGATCAGCTGCCTCCTGCACACCCCCTACTGGGGATGTGCCCGCAACCAAGGTACATGCCCTTGACCGGAATCGAACCCGGGACCTTTCAGTCCGAAGGCCGACGCTCTATCCACTGAGCCAAACCGGTTTTGGCAAAGAATGTTAGTTTTTATTATTATTATTATTATTATTAACCTAGTGGCCCGGTGCCCAGATTCGTGCACATTGAAAGGAAAATAATAAGAAGAAATATTTTAATATTGCTATTTGCCCTTTCTCTGTAATGGACGCTGGTCGCCATCTGCGGGGCGATCAGCAGGGCAATCAGGCTCCCGCCCAGCTCCCTCAGCGCCAGGCCTCACTGGCACCTGCCTTGGCCTGGTTCCACCCGCTCACCTGCTCCACCATCCTCCTGCGGTGCCGCTCTCATGGGGCCCATTGGGGCCAGTGCCTTGTCACCAACGCTTGCTATGTTCAGCACCGCCCCCCTGGTGGTCAGCAAACGTCATAGTGAGCAGTCGAACTCCCAATCGAGGGGACAATTTGCATATTGGGCTTTTATTACATAGGATAGTAAGAATTCTCCCAGCCTTCCACATACAGTAAGGAGCAAGTTGTATTATTTCTAATCCTATCTAATAAAGAGGGAATATGCTAATTGACCCTCATGTCATCACAAAGATGGTGGCGCCCACAGCCAATAAGGATGGAATATGCTAATTGATTGCCACACCCTCAAAGATGGCAGCGCCCACAGCCACAAGATGGCAGTGCCCAGTCCCCTCAGCCCCACCAGGGTGGCAGGCACGTGGCAAGTCCGGGCCTGCCCCTAGTGGGGCCTGGCCTTGTCACATGCCTGCATCCGGAGTCCCCCAGTCCCCTCAGCCCCCCAGCCGCCCAGGGCCGGCCCAAGGTGCAGGCAAGCCTGGAATGGCGGTAGCCCAGCCCCCCAGGGCCTTCCAAGGCTCAGGTAACCAGGGCCGGCTGAGGCTTGCGTTGCCGGCAGTGGCAGCAGCAGAGGTGTGATGGGGCATCGCCTTCCCCTGATTGCTGGGTCACCTCTCGCCCCTGAGGGCTCCCAGACTGTGAGAGGGGGAAGGCCAGGCTGAGGGACCCCCTCTCCAGTGCATGAATTTTCATGCACCGGGCCTCTAGTTTGTATATATAGAAACTTGTTCATAAATATGGAAACAAAAGTGTCACTTTATAATCAGTTCTACTATAATACCTCTTAAAATTAAACAAACAGAATAGGCATTTTTTCTGCAAGAAAATTTGGGATGGGTGAGTAGTCTGGCTGCCTTTGGAAGTATCTCCAAGGTCCTGGGAACAGCATGGCTTCTCTGCTAGAATATTCAGCCTCCAACACATCTGTCCATGCTGCAATTAGACACAGAAACAGGAAACTCCTCAAGGGTTACCCAGGCTGTGGTCATTGGTTCCCTCCACCATCTCAATTCATTGTTTCTGAGATTATCCTCATCAGACCCACCCACCAAGACCCTCTGGCTTTTTTATATTGATCAGGATCCAGAAGAAAGACATGACCTGTCAAGAGAGTATCCCCATGTGGTCAAGCATTTCCTTTCCTGGCTACAGTTCCACCACACTCAGTGCCCATGTATTTCCCAGACCAGGACTCCCCCTGTGACCCCAAGGGCACTGGGGTTTGGGGCCCTTAGATGTAGGATTTAGGGAAGCCTTGGGGAGGTGGGGCTAGAAAATCTTTCTGTTGCAAGTTGGACTTCAACTTTTAAAAAAAGAAAAAAGAAAAAAGAAAATTTGGGATTGCTATAACCTGGAAGGGTAAAGAATCCTACCAAGATATGCAGGGAGCTGGAAATGCCAAAAACGACATTGAAGGCGTTCTTCACCCACTGGTATTCGGCAAGCACAGAAAAGGCTTAAATTAAGAAATCTCATACAAGAGATATTTAGAATTCTAAGCCATGTGGGTGTTCCTCTTTATGAATCTGTATCCATACAACATTTTAATTAAATATAAAACATACCATGTTTCGAGAAATTTGGAATGGTAGTATTCCTCAATGTTGTAGCTTTCTTTCCCTTTTCTACTTTTATCTTTTTTAATAGACAAATGACTATTACTACTGCTATGAACCATGCTACTTTTCAATCTTAGGAAAGCAAAGAGAGAATTATTGTGAAATTATTTCCCTGGTACCATGAAAGACAGGCAATTATTAGAATTTCAGTTGTGTAGGAGACAAATCTTTAAACTCATTGAAAATGCAACCCTTCTTTAAGTGATAATGATCTCATTGGACTTTAACCAATGACATTTGATGTAATGAATTGTGGAACACTTGCATAACTGCTTTCGCAGAGTATCTGGATTGCAAATATAGGTAAGCAAACTAATTAAAAAGGAGGCCTTGAATAGTCAAAGATTAAAATTGAGAGTATATAATATTTTTAATGGCACACACTGGCTTACTAAAACTACGTTTGATCCTTTTCCCAATAAGGAAGGCTCTCCTCATCAGGGAGATTCTAATGAATGGAAATACCCTGTCATTTCCCAGGTGCCCAGGGTGGAGTGGCCCAAACATTCCAGAGTTACTGCTCATCTGTTTTTGGTTTCCTGGTTCTACAGGAAATAAAAGAAAAATAATTACCTGAAGACAAGTAAAGACATTTATTTTTCAATTAGCAATCTTTTTCTGTGAACATAAAAGGAGGGTATCAGAATATTAATTCTCAAAAGGATCACAGACAACTAATCTAGTTCCCTCATTTTACAGGCAAAGAACCTGAGGCTCAGAGAAGGAACCTTTATTGGATGTGTATTTGCCATGTGGTAAGGCATTCTTCTCATGACATCTCTGAGTGATATTAATCCCACTTTATAAATAGGGAAACTGAGACCCAAAGAGATTAAGTGACTGATCCTAAATGATCATGCTAGATCTAAAGTACATGCAGGTGTTTGTTTTGTTTTCTTTAAAAAAAAAAATTTACTGCCGAAACCGGTTTGGCTCAGTGGATAGAGCGTCGGCCTTCGGTCTGAAAGGTCCCAGGTTCGATTCCTGTCAAGGGCGTGTACTTTGGTTGCGGGCACATCCCCAGTGGGGGATGTGCAGGAGGCAGCTGATCGATGTTTCTCTCTCATCGATGTTTCTGGCTCTCTGTCCCTCTCCCTTCCTCTCTGTGAAAAATCAATAAAATATATATATTTTTAAATGTACTGATTTTTTTTTGGGGGGGGGATTGATTAAACTAATGCATATTCATTGCATATATTCAAATAAGCAAAGAAAAGTAAAAGTCCTCTCTTGCCTCATCACAAATCCTCAGTCCAGAGCTAACCACTGTTATCCGTTTGTGAGCTATATCCTTCCAGATGTTTTTCTAAGCCACATGAGGAATGCCCTTTAAAAAAAAAAAAGCCATATTATTTATTAGAAATGGAAAAATGAATAGTAGCAACCTTATTCCTAAAAGTGACAAATACTTTATATCAATAGCAAAAAGCCAGTTCTGGGAGGGAAGGGGAAGAAGAAAGAAAGAAATTATGTTTATTTTTATCACTCTTATAAGATCCCTTTTGATTACTGAAAGTATTCTCTTGCTTTTAATAATCAGTTTAAGAATGTTACTTGGAATGCAGCAAATGTTTAATAAAAAAAGGATGGGTCAGAAAGCCACCTAAAGCATTTTTTTTTAATTTTTATTGGTATAACTGGGTTTATTTTTACATAACTTAGTTAAATAACCAATTGAAACATCAGAGATTGTTTATATGGTGGTTTTATTCATTTAATGACTTTAAAAGTGTATTTTAAGTATATTCTTTGTTCTGGGAAAACTGACATTTTGAATCATTGTTTTTTAATATAATTATTTGTTTCCTTGTAATAAGTTCCATTAGAGCTTTTGTTTCAGAGAAAGGCATTGTTGCTACTATGTTACAACACTGTCATTGATAATGGTCAATAGCACCTCATCAAATGGCTATACTTTGGAGAATTTCTCAAGAGATCTTTGAGACTTTTTAAGTAAAACCAGGTGGGTTCACCTCTCCATTTCCTGGGATCTAATTATAGGACTTGGTATCAGTGACAAAGATAGTTGCTTTGATTTTTTTTTTTTTAATTCTGGGAAGGCATTTTATCTTATTTTATTTTATTTATTTTATTTTATTTTATTTTATTTTATTTTATTTTATTTTATTTTATTTTATTTTATTTTATTTTTTGTTAATCTTCACCCGAGGATATTTTTTCCATTGATTTTTAGAGAGAGAAAGAGAGAGTGGGGTGGGGGGGTGGGGGGGGGAGGGGGTTTAGAAACATTGATGTGAGAGAGACACATAGATCTGTTGCCTCCCACACCCACCCCAACCAGGGCCAGGGATTGAACCTGCAACCCAGGAATGTGCCCTTTACCGGGAATCAAACCGGAGAGCCTTCGGTTTGTGGGCCAACACTCTAACCACTTAGCTACACCACCAGGGCAAAAACTTGCCTTGATTTTGTAACTTATCCATCCCCTCTAGTTAGATGCTGAAGTTGTGCTTGAAAGCAATGAGAATAATATAAAATTATGCACTTTATAATTTTTTATTATAAAAATTTTCAAATGTACAGAAAAATTGTAATAAAATAAAAATGAGAATACATATATATCCCTCCTTGATTCAAAGTTGTGGATTTTTTAAATCTTTATTGTTGAGAGTATTATAGATGTCCCCCAATTTTCCCTCCTCTCCTCCCCCATCTCCACTGGTTCATAGGTCGACGCTCAATCACTGAGCCACACTGGCTAAGCCACAATATGTTTCTTTTTAAAGTATTTTATTTTATGGGAAAAAATAAAAATTACCCCGTAGTTCCACTGCCTGGAGATTACCACTGTAAGCAGTTTGGTGCAATGGAGAAAAATGCTATCACCTTGTACTTATTGCTTTATCCCCACAGAATGAAGTACTAATATCTCTGCTTTTCTTCACTCTTAACAAGAACATTTCCAAGCCTTCTGTGGTAGGCAGAATAAGATGCTTCATAGATACCCACGTTCTAATCCCCAGCACCAATGAATGTTAAGCAAAGGAGACTCTGCAGGTATGATTAAAGGTACAGAATTTGAGCTGGCGAGATAATCCTGGATTATCTGGGTGAAATCACTTTTAATTGCATGAGTCCTTAAAAATGGAAGAGGGAGGCAGAAGTCAGGGCAGAGAGATGTGATATGAGGACTCAATATGTTGCTGACTTTAAAGATGGAGGGAGGGGGCAAAGAACCAAGGAATGAAGGATGCTTTTGGAAAAGGCAAGGAAAGTACAGTATTCTGCTCCTAGAGTCTCCAGCAAGGATTTCAGTTCTGACAATACCTTGATTTTAGCTTAGTGAGACACTGTCAAACTTCTGACTATAAAACTTTAAGATAATACATCTGTGTTGTTTTACACCACTAAATTTGTGGTATTTTATTACAGCAACAATAGAAAATAAATATATCTCCCCATTTGTATTTGCCTTTCAAATGGTGGTCTTTTATCCATTAGGACATTTTGTCTGAGTGATTTTTCTTTTCTATGTGCCTTTGAACACATTCATAATTAATGCAATGAGAAAATAAAGGCAGAATCCCTAGATTTTGTTCTAAAAGGGGCACTAGATCTATAGTTTTTTGTTGTTTTCTTTTTTACCAGAGCTGTGGAGATATGTATATTTACAGACCATTTATAGGCTAATGGAATAGAGGAAGGATTGCTCCATAGTCCTTTTAAGAAATTCATTAGAATTATGGGAACTATTTGTTTTGAGGAAAGTAACTTACTATTCTTATTCCTAGAACTAGTAATAATTTGTAATAGGGTATGAGGATAACATCTTCATTAATACTTGTTTTCCCTCTGCACTGTAAGCATTGTAAGAGTAAGAACCCTGCCTGATTTTCCTTCCTATTATTTCTCCAGTACTTAATACAGTGTGATACATACTAGGCACAAAAATTTGTTAAATAATTGAATTTTTGGCTATACAAATATCTGGTTCATGAATGGCTAATGAGAAACTAAACTGCTCTGTAATATTTTAAAAATATTAAATTATAAATAATAATATAGATAATATATAGTTAGATTATCTCATATAATAAAAGCCTAATATGCAAATCGACCAAACAGCGGAACGACGGGCGGAACAACCGCTCGCTATGATGCATACTGACCACCAGAGGGCAGGCGCTCAACACAGGAGCTTCCCCCAGCCCACAGACCCCAGGCCAGCCAAGGTGGGGGCCCCCCCAGTCGCCTCACCAGTTGTCCCACAGAGGGAGGTGACCGGTGGCGGTGGCAGGGGGCTGGGCCAGCGAGCAGGTGGTGCCAGGTTGGCCAAGGCGGGTGCCAGTAGAGGCTCCCCCCCCCCCCCAATTGCCCCACCGGTTACCCCACAGATCGGCCCTGATCACTGGCCAGGTCTAAGGACCCAACCTGTGCATGAATTTCATGCACCGGGCCTCTAGTTTTAAATAATATTAAAGTAATTTTTTAAAGAGGAAAAGCTGTTTTCAGCATGAGCTTGGGAACCTCTGCAGATGATTATACTTTTATGAAGATTTTTTTTCCTGGATGCAGATTCAGACTACACTGTCTGAATGCCATTCTTGCATATGTGTGACTTCCTTCCAAAAGTCTTCTCAGGAGGTCAGGAAAGACAATGAGCGGTGTCTTCACTTCCTGCTGGCAGTAGGCCCTGGAGTCAATCAGGCAGGGAGCCCACCCTGTGC
Source organism: Cnephaeus nilssonii (assembly GCF_951640355.1). Lineage (NCBI taxonomy): Eukaryota > Metazoa > Chordata > Mammalia > Chiroptera > Vespertilionidae > Cnephaeus > Cnephaeus nilssonii. Next base: position 45,340,608 of record NC_137088.1, on the reverse strand, counting down.
CTTTGTGCTCAAGTCAGATTGTATTTCAACACTCTTAACAGTCCAGATGGGGCAGTTTGGGGAAAATGGATTTAAAATAACCGCTGACTAAGTGGTGTCCCCATGCTGGAGACATTTCTAAGAGCTACAGTTAACAGAAAGGTTGCTCTGTTTTTCCAGGAACAGTCACTTCTTGGAGTGTGAAAGTAGACTGAACAGCAGAGTGATGAGCCTGAAAAGCATTTCCACACTAAGCTTGGAGGAAGGGTATACTCAGGCCCAACTTTTTTCTATGCAACCTAAGTCACAGTTTTGCTTGGACAAATGTTTCTGAAATTTTTTTCTAGCCTGCTGTTATGGTTTAGGGTCCTGGTCTAGCAAGCAACAGAATGTAGGTCAATTTAAGTCTGTGGAAATTGTTGAAAGCACATTGGGGTACCTGGGAGAATGAAAATAAATACTAAAGAAGCAAGTCTCAGGTGGATGGGAAGCAGAGTGGCTGAGTTAAAAAAGCCAATAACAGCCTCTTCAGGGCACCACCTTTAAGAAGAATCAGTCACCATTTTTCAATCCTTGAGACTCTCTCCTCAAAATTCAATACCCAGAGACCATTGACCTAGGTTGGGTTACATGCCCATTTCATGGCCAAAAGGGCAAGGCCCTTTGAAGGACAGTCCCACTAACTCTGTATCCAATGGAAGAGGGATGGTTTCCCAAAGCTCTTGCCAGAAGGAGGGGGAAGGGCTGCTGGACAGACAAAAATATTAGATATTCACTTAGCTTATTCACTGAGTATTCATTCAGGAATATCAGTCCTCTCCGTAAGCCTCTTAGCAAAGAGGTACAGCTGCCAATGGAATCCAGGCAGGTAACTTGCTATGTAATCTTAGACAAATCAAACTTTCTCTGAGCCATAGTTTCCTCATTTATGAAATTTATTGAACAGTTTGGACCAGATGTTCCCGAATGCCTTGTAGAGTGTAAAGAGCCAGAATAAAAGATCTTCTCCCGGAGACTGGCAATGTGACCTTGGCTGACTCATTTGCTAATTCTGGGTTTCCCTGTGTGTGAAAGAAAGATTGAACTAAACACCTTTAGTTTCCTTCTAACTCTTAAAGTCCATGATTCTCTAAAACAGGCGTCCTCAAACTACGGCCCGCGGGCCACATGCGGGTGGTTTTTGCCGTTTTGTATTTTTACTTCAAAATAGGATATGTGCAGTGTGCATAAGAATTTGTTCATAGTTTTTTTAAAAAACTATAGTCCGGCCCTCCAACGGTCTGAGGGACAGTGAACTGGCCCCCTGTTTAAAAAGTTTGAGGACCCCTGCTCTAAAAGGTCAGCTGAAGTAGCCAGGAAGTAGCCAGGTCAATCTCTCCTCCCTCCTCTCCTCCCCTCTTCCCCCCAATCAATGGGATATCCTTGTTTTGGGGAAACACACCTGAGGTGTCAAGGAGTAAAGGAGCTTTACGTATGCTACCTACTCTCAAATAATTCAGGGGGAAAACTTGAGAGAGAGAGAAATGTCGACAAATATTAAAAAATAGTAAATTTGAATAAGGAGTGTGTGGGACTTCTCTGTACTTTTCTTGAAACTTTTTTCTAAGTGTAATTATTTCAAAATGAAGTTAAAAAAAAAAAAAGTCAATGGGCAGGGCAAAAGGAAACATGCTCCTCCGCTTGCATGTCCAAAGGCCTTTTGATGAATTATTTGTGTGACAAATGAATATTTGTATGTCTATATTGGTAGATCCAAACTCTCTAGGGGAAGTTCTTTGTGCCAAAGCATGGACTATACAAAAAACTTTTCACTATTAATGTGACAAAGCTCTACTGTGGACCTGGAGAACACTGGATAAGGCCTATCTATTTATTCCTCCTAAGGAGTCTGACTAAGTGGGTGGAAATTTCCTGTTGGCTTTTATGGTTTTCTTTTGTTTGGAGGAACATATTTCAGACACAGCATATATACTGAACGCTTTGTACTTTTAATATTCATCTATAACCCAGTCTCTACCAAGTACTTACTAATTTGATTAGAAGCCAACCGTTACTACCTTCACAAAGTCACTTATTTCAAAATGATTTTACTGTCTAAAAGGGTATTCATGCCCTACCTGGTTTGGCTCAGTGGATAGATCATCGGCCTATGGACTGAAGGGTCCGGTCAAGGGCACATGTCTGGATTGCAGGCTCGATCCCCAGTGGAGGAGGCAGCCGCTCAATGATTCTCTATTATTTAAGTTTCTATAGTTTCTATCTCTCTCCCTCTCCCTTCCTCTCTGAAATCAATAAAAATATATTTAAAAGTTAAAATAAAAGGGTATTCATTTCAGGATTGTATTTGCAAAATAGTGGGACCAACCTAGGAGTCAATCAATAGAGTACTGGTTAAATATATTCATGCAATGGAAAATTGTGTAGAGGATTAAAAAAAGAATGAAGCAGCTCCCTAAGAGTGGGCTATGGAACAATCTCCAAGTTAAAAATAAAGAAGCAACTCTATATGAATGGATAATGTAACAATCTCCAAGGTAATCATTTGTAAGTATAATACTATTGTATTTTTAAAACAGCTTGAATGAATAAGCAATGAGTGGGTAATTTATGTTTTCGCATGCTCAAGCACATGCCTGTATATGTATATGCAGAGCATTTTCTTGGAAAATATACAAGAAGTCAGAAACAGTGATAACCTTCGTAGAGGGGAACAATAAATAAGGGTATGGATTGGGGAATAAGGATGGAAGAAATATTTTTCATTTATATAGTTTGAGTTTTACCAAATTTATTAGTGCCCCTTTATTAGTAAATCTTCATCATGTAGGCTTAGGTAAAGAAAAATCACTGTAGCCAAGGAAATTGTCCTATAAGAGTGTGAGTATTCTGAATATTGAGTCCATAGCTTCTCATCTCTCTGTTCTCAGCAGCAAGCCTTATTTTTTCATATAGTAGGTGCTTAATAATTGTTTACAGAATAGAGTTCAACTGGATTGATTTGCTTTGAGGAGCACATCTATACATGTTCATGCTTGTTGGTTTAAATCTAGGCATATTAGCCCTACATGTGTTTCTCCCTTTTTTTTTTTTTATAATATATTTTATTGATTTTTTACAGAGAGGAAGAGAGAGGGATAGAGAGCCAGAAACATCGATGAAGAGAAACATCGATCAGCTGCCTCTTGCACACCCCCTTCTGGGGATGTGCCCGCAACCAAGGTACATGCCTTGTCCGGAATCGAACCCGGGACCCTTGAGTCCGCAGGCCGACGCTCTATCCACTGAGCCAAACCGGTTTCGGCTGTTTCTCCCTTTTCTATCTTAAAGGAAAAAAAGATGAAGCAAACATTTATTTTCTATTCTTAAGAATTTAAAACTTAAGGATATAAATTGATGCCTCCTTTTTGGAAGGCATGTTAGTCATAAAGCAGCATGTAAAAAGTACTGAGGTTGTAACCCAGTAAACTTAACCCTAACAATTTATCCTAAGGAAGTAATTATATATTTCAGAGAAAGATGTATGTACAAAGAAGTTCATCGCAGTATTGCAGATAATATTGAAAATTTGCAAACAATCTTAAATGTTCATGGGTAGGTAACTGGTTAATTAAAGAATGGTATGCCCATCTAGTGTGGCCATTAAAATGATGATTCCACTCTATACTTATTCATAAGGAAAACATCTATTGCATATTGTTAAGTGATAGAAACAGATTATACACGTGTTTGCTATTTTTATCACATTTTATACATAGGTCACTATATGTATACATAAATAGATATCTGGGAGAAATTTCATCAAATATTTAAAATGTTTATTTCTGCCCTGATCAGTTTGGCTCAGTGGATAGAGTGTCAGCCTGCGGACTGAAGGGTCCCAGGTTCGATTCCGGTCAAGGGCATGTACCTTGGTTGCGGGCACATCCCCAGTGGGGGGTGTGCAGGAGGCAGCTGATCTATGTTTCTCTCTCATCGATGTTTCTAGCTCTCTATCTCTCTCCCTTCTTCTCTGTAAAAAATCAATAAAATATATTTAAAAATAAAAATAAAATGTTTATTTTTTCATGATGGATGATTTTTAATTTCCTCTCTTGTTTTTTTTCCATATTATTTACATTTTTCTGGAGTACACATTGAAATTATTTTTAAAAAACAATAAAATGATTTCCCTAGTTTCACTCTTTGACTCAATAAGTATTTGTTGATTGCACCAGAGTATACTAGACTTGCCTTTCCTCATTTAGAGTCTGTAAGATAGTCTATATACCCATGTAAGAAAATGCTGAAGCTACGCACTTATAAAGGCTCCTATTGAAAAACTCAGCAAATTTACTCTTAAGATTTGTGCATTACTCTATGTCAATTTTACATCTAAAGAAAAAACAAACAAATTGGACCTTAGGTATTGATGTCTGAAATTTACTCTGAAATGCACCAAAACCAAGATAGATTAATGGATGATTTGAGGACTGGATAAGTAGATAGATATATAATAAAGATAATATAATAAATAGGTCCAGAGGCATGGATGCATGGAACAGGCTGACAGATTTTAGAGGTGAGAGAAGTGGGGAGACACGAAGAGATTGACAAATAACTTATATACATATATGCATAGCCCATGGACACAGACAATAGTGTGGTGAAGGCCTGGGGTGGGACAGGAGCTGGGTGGGGAGGGACAAAGAGTGGGAAAATGGGACATATCTATAAAACTGTCAATTTAAAAATGTTAATTGTAGAATCTAGATAGTATATATATCTGTGTTCACTATAAAATTCTTATAATTTTGTTATTTAAAATTTTTTCATAATAAAATGTTGAAAAATATATAAGCACCAATCACCTATTGGTATATTGAATATGTTTATATTTTATTTTTACAAACTAAATTTAATGGATTGAGTTCTGGAATTTGCCTCCCAGAAAAATTCAATCTTTTTGGATTGGTAAGCTATATAAATACATGTATATGACATAATTAGTGATAGGGCTATCTTCATGATTGTAGGCAATCACACAGGGCCCCACACTTAATATTCTGCTGCTGCAGTATTAACATTCTTAATAATTTTTTTAACAAGAAGCCCTTCATTTTCATTTTGTACTGGGCCCTATAAATTATATTGCCAGTCCTAAGAAACAACAATAATATTACCAGCACTTTTTATCTTCTCCCTATGTGAAACATTGTTAAACACTTTACATACATCATCTCATTGAATCTTCAAAAAAGTAGTAAAGAGGTAGGTACTACTAATATTCCTATTTTACATATACATACTGAAGCTCAAAAAGTTAAGCTTTTTGCTCAAATTCACATATTTATTGTATCCTCAGTATGCCTAGCAACACAGTACACATGGTAGATACTCAATAAATATTTATTGAATAAATAATAATAATAACTACCAGGTTCCATTTATTGAGCACCGTCCAGGAGCCTAGAATGTTCCAACTGAAACCTGACATGCCCTCCCCTAATCCAGGCTCCCCACCTTTGGTGTCACTAACTCATTTCCTACCACCTAATTAGGTCAGGTCTCCTTTTGTGATACCCTAGGCTTCTTCTTTATCGCATTCATTACCATTGTAATTAGGTAGTTCTTTGTTTAATGCCTGCCTTCCCTCTGGACTGGAATCTCAGTGAAACAGTGACTCATTTTTATCTGTTCTCCAATCTGTTCCTAGTACCCAGTGCTGTACCTGGAGCACAACCTGCCTACCTGCTTGCTAGAGGTTAATTATGTATTTTCTCATTTAACTCTCAACCCTGTGAGGTAGAGTTTGTTACCATCATTTTACAGGTGAAGAAAGCAAGGCTCAGAGAAGTTAAGTCTGAGTTACCTCACCACAGGAAAAGCACCCACTACATAGTGGACCTACATTTGTCTGACCCAAAAAAAACTCTTGTCATTTTACTTCAGCCCACTGTTTCCATATGACATGTGCTTAACATTATATTTTCTATCTCTAGGAATCATTTACACCTTTAATATCTCTTTCATTTCCCATTTTTACTGTCTGATCTCCAAGCTCTCTAATGAAGAGGAGACATGCTTTCCAAGAAGTAATTACAGCAGGTGATATAATCAGGCTGGCGGAAGCCCGGATTTTATTTTTTAACCTTGAGTCAAGCAGCTGGAAACTCTACCATCTAAAAGCAAAGGATTCAATTTCCCTTTGGTACTAACTCTTCCTTAGTCCTGGGAAACACCTTGAAGTGGTCTCTAGGACTATCCTACCTAATAAAATAGTAATATGCAAATTGACCGCACCTTTGCTATACCCAAGCCACGCCCACCAGCCAAAGCCATGCCCACCAGCCAATTAGTGTGAGTATGCAAATTACCCAACAAAGATGGAGGTTAATTTGCATACGCTGAGGGAGGGAGGAGTGAAGATGGAAGACAACTTAGAAGGAAGAGGGAGGAAAAGCGGAAAGCAAGGTGGCTGCCAGAGGGAAAGCCTGGGTGGGGCGGAGCGGGGCAGAGCAGGGTGGGCGGCAGCGGCGCGCGGGTGCAGGATTCTTCGTGTAAATGGGCTACTAGTGTAAATATAAAACCATCACTCATGTATAGTTCTTGGGAATACTTGAAATAATTAAGTTAAAGCAAGTGTAGATGCTTCAAGCCAGGGGTCCTCAAACTTTTTAAACAGGGGGCCAGTTCACTGTCCCTCAGACCGTTGGAGGGCCAGACTATAGTTTAAAAAAAAAACTATGAACAAATTCCTATGCACACTGCATATATCTTATTTTGAAGTATAAAAACAAAATGGCAAAAACACCCGCATGTGGCCCGTGGGCCGTAGTTTGAGGACGCCTGCTTCAAGCTGTTAATAAAATGTCCTTTGGTAGTTTTCTGCCCCTATGATTTCTATATGGAAATGTTTTTCCCTAAGTGTGGATTTAGACTGTCCTAGGCTTATGCATTACTAGATATCTAATACTATTCTTTCGGCAGTTGTTGGTGAGGGTCATGGAACTGGATGGAAAGGAATTCTGGGAGAGTTCACAGGCTTATTTTCTTCCACCAGTGCTGGAAGAGAGGCTGTGAACTAAACATGGAGAGTGCTTGGCCCAGCATGCCATGGAATGGATTGTTGAGTTCCACCTGTGTTGTTATTTAAAAACTAAAATCCCAGAGCTTATGAACTGCACTGATGACAGATTGTGTTGCACTTTGTCTTTTGTAGGACATAGGACAAGAGAACATCATCTGATTGTAGTAGAGTTTCCAGAGGACCTTTTTTTGAGCCATTCTGAGGGTAAGTTTAGATTGCAGATCTCTCAGAGTAGGCACTGCTAATAACAGTGTAACTTACCCTATCCATTACATTTATTTTCTGGTATTTCCCAGGCCATCTGAAACAACTTGTTAACAATCACAGTGTGGACTCAGTTGTGCTCTTGAGCTTGTTTCACATTCTTGGAGAAATATCACACATTTCCCAAAGTCAGTGGTAGAAGCAATGGTGACAGTCATCTGTGCAAGACAGTGGTGACCAATGGAGCTATATCCTCATAGGGAGAAACAGCAGGGCTGTAGCAGATCCAGACAATTGGGACAGAACAGGAGAAACTGTTCCTGAGAACATAAGAGCTACATCGGAAATACAAAGAAGAAGAGGTTGCTATTTCTAGGAAATGGGCTGTGAGGACTTATGTCAACATTAAAAGTAAGCTAGTAAGGTATGATATATTTTTGTTACTCTGTATGCCACTGTCAATCTCAGGATGGCTTCCAATGATCCTCACATTTTGTATTCATGTCCTTAGTTAGTCTTCTCCCACAATGAATCATGGCTAATCTATGTGAACAACAGAGTATGGTTAGAGGAGGTGACTTCCAAGAGTAGTAAAGGATTCACAACTTCTGCTTCGATCTCTTGGATTGCTTGTATTTGGGGGAGGTCACTCATCTCTTGAAGACTCTTAAGTAGCTTTGTGGAAAGGCCCATCCAGCACCAGTTTGCCAATCATGTGAGTGAGCCATTGGCAGTGGATTTTCCAACCCATTCATACCTTCAGATGACTGCAGCCCCAGCTGACATTTGACTGTACCTTATGAGAAACCCCTAGCCAGAACTTCCCAGACAAGAGGTTCCATATTCCTGACCCATAAAACCAATGAGAAGTTAATGTTTATTTTGTTGTAAGCCACTAAATATTAGAATAATTTGTTATACAGCAATAAGTAAAACACTATACTATAAATTATATAGAATAAATGTCTATGAAACTATTGCCTAAATTGGTCAGAAAAAATCTTCAGGAAAAAAAAAGGGACATGAACTGAGTCTTCAAGATGAGTAGGAGAGTGCAGGTGGATGTAAGGTAGAGAAAGGGGAGTCATTTCAGGCTGAAGGAACAGCTTGTACACAAGACCAGGAATAAGAGAGCATGACTTGTTTGAAAAACAGCAATTAGTTCAGCATGACTAGGTGCAGTATGTTTAAAGAATGAGGTAGAGATTAGAAGAGTAGACAGAAACCAGCTCACAAAGCACCTTATATGCCATGTGCATGTATTTATTTTTTTATCCTAACAGCAATGAGGAGCCACTGAAGAAATTTTAAGCAGGCAACTGACATAATCAATTGTATATTTTAGAATGATGACCAAATGGAAGATGGATTGGAGGCAGAAAGACAATTTAGAAGCTACTGCAAGTCCAGATGAGAGATGATTAGTGACTGAAGTAAGGCCTAAGAACTTAGTAGAGTGAACAGAGAAGGAGGAGTGGATTCAAAAGACTTTTAGGAGGTATAATTTTTTAAATGTGAGGGATAAGGGAAAGGGAAGATGTGGGATCCGGGAAGAGGAGCAAGTTTTGAGGGGGTGAGTTTGAGTGATCTATGGGACATTCGGGTAAACATGTATAGTGGGCAACTAGAAACCCTGGCCTGGCATGGAACCCAAGAGGGAGCAAAGTCAAGCTAAAGTTGGACAGTTAAGTTGTGAAGGCTTTTTCATGCAAGCATCCCTCATTAAAACATAAACAATTCCATGGGTGGAATGAAATCTAAATACAATTTAGAGTTTTAGATTTATCTTTCACTGATAGCAAATCCATTTAGAAATAAAATTTACAATAAGAACTTGGGATAGGATTAGAGGAATGAATTAGAACCTGGTACAGGTAGTGAAAGTAACTCTAAGACCATTTTTTAATATCTTCCCGTTTTGCTGAGGATTCACCCATTGGCAGAACCTGATGACTAAGTAGATATAAAGGTGCAAAGATAGGGCAAAGTCTAAAAATTACTCACCCACCCCCAAATGTTTCCTTTTTAGATCAACTTGTTTTATCACCGCTAATATATCTCATCATCTACACTCCATTTCTGTATTACTATTCTACATTTTTTTCAAATTAAATATTGCTTTTGTTTGTTTTCCAGTGTATCTGTATCAGTTTCATGATCTTCTACTTCCTCCTCTCCCCCTTTTTCCTCTTCCTGCTTTTTGTGAACAATAGAAAATAAAACCTCTTCCTTTATTGAACAGGTGTGGCAGAGCTCTTGATTTCCTTATTGAGTATTTTACAGGCATGGAACACTTCTTGATTTCATTGTCAATAGTCATCTAATTCTTTGAAATTGTTTTTCAACTAATACGGTGATTTTCATTTCTAACACCTAAGTATAGCTAGAACTTAACACTCTAAGACTTGGAATTCAACCAATTTGAACTGATCTACTTATCTAGAACTACATATTTAGAAATATTACATATATAACTAAGTACAGTGTCTATAGCATTAGCACTTCAAAGATTTTAAAAAGTAACCTGCAGATCATATAGCTTTGTAATCAAGTGCGGAAGAAGAATCATTGTGATAAATCAATAAAGTCCCAGACATTGAACAGTACCTTTTCCTTTGGTTGTTTTAAAACTATTTCTGCCTCAGGAAAAAAAGTAGCATCAGTGGAATTCATGTCATCTTATTTGTGGAAATAACTGTGGTTTTAATAAAGAACCACTTAATTTTTGTTAGCAAGAAAGTTCAAGGAATGTTAAAAACGAGTAAATGGAGCTGAGTGTTTTTACCAGAGTATTTAATGGTTAGCACAGGCACCACTTAATGTACTTAACTTTTTCAACATTTAATTGATGAAAATGGAGGCTCAATAAAAATTTCTAAGGTGCAAAATATCTGATGAATATTTTAAGTTTAGCTTTAGATAAAACAATTTTACAGCATAAAAGTAAAGTTGTAAAATTCTAGGCAGATGTTTTTTCTAAGAAGAAAGCATTTTTTCTGATTACATAATTGAGACATGCTCATTTTTGAAAATTCAGTTAATGCAGAAAAGCAGGAAATAAGTTACATAAACCTCACTGGCCATGGATAAGCATTATTAACATCCTGTGAACTTGCTTCCAACCGTCCCTTCATACATATATTTGTACATATATATGTGTGCACATGGTTTGACCAACACAGAATCATACTCCACATACTGTTCTGTAAACTGATCTTTTCAGTTTGCAACATGTGTGGACCTTTCCACTTCTGTATGTACAGATCTGTTCCAGCTTTCTAAACAGATGCATATAAACACCATAATATAATCAACCATTCCCATGTTGTCGTTTAGGTCATTTCCAAGATTTTCCTTTAATTACCAATGCCATGGGGGCATATCCCTGTCATTTTTCTTATTTTCTTCATTCATTCAAATAAAACATGGCTCAGAGCCCTCACTCATCAAGGTGGACAAGAGGTAGTTCTAGGATTCTTTTCCTCATTGAAGTGAACTCTACAAGACCTCTAGGCTAGGAGTGGTAATGGGAAACTGGATTGGGGTTATACTGTTGATCCTCCTCCTTTGTCTTCTCCATTCTCTGGAGCAAAGCAGCCAATGACTCTTAGGGTTGTTTCCAGGGTCTCAGTGCTTAGACCTGTCCCTAAGGCATCCTGCAGCCATCCCAACCTGAGTCGTGTCCTCTCCTGGATGCTCCAAGAGAGGAAGACGCATGGAAATCCCCAGCCTCAGTGCTGTCTTTACATTAGCAAAAGCTATTTTCTTGAGGAGATGGGAAAAAGGAGATCTATCACTCAGTCACTCAGATAAACCTGTAACAGACAACTGAACAGTTGACTTTGGAGGAATTACATAATTTCTTTAAACCTCAAATTCTTTATCTATAAGATAGCAGCAATTAGCAACTCCATCCTGCCCATTGTAGAGGCCAAAAACTTAGTTGTCTTTAGCTCCTCTTGTTCTCTCAATCCCACTCATCTTCTACCTCCTGAACCTTCTAAATAGATCCAGAATTTGACCACTTCTCTCCACCTCTACTGCTTCTACCTTGGGCTAAGCCTCCATCATGTCTCACCTGGATCTTTGTAGTAACCTATTACCACGTGTCTCTGATTCTGTCCTTATCCCCCTGTGGTCAATTTTCAAGGCAATAGTCCATGAGTCTTTTAAAAGGACCATGGCTCACTCATATGTGGAATCTAATGAACAAACTGAACTAATAAGCTAAGTAGAGACAGATTCATAGATAGAGAGCAGGTTGATAGCTCAGGGGCAGGAGTGGTGGTGGTGGTGGAGGGATTGAGTAAAAAATTAAAAAAAGAGAAAGAACTCATGTACACAGACAATAGTGTGGTGATTGTGGGGTGGAGGAGTGGATGGAGGTGGAGGTGGGTATAGGGGGATAAATGGTGATAGAAATAAAAAAGGACCATGGCTTTATGTTTAACTTAGAAGAAAAGGCAACATTTTTAGACTACATTACAAAGACCTCCTATATGATTTAGCCCCACCTCCTCCACTTCTCTAACCTCAACTCCAATCATTCTCTTCTTCAGTCACTCTCCTCTTTCCAAAAAGGTCAGGTAAGCCTTTTGCTTTTTTCTCTGCCTCCAGCTATTCTCAAGAGTAACTGCTTTCTCCATTCAGGCATTTACTCCAACAATGATCTCTATCAGTCTCCCTATACTGTGCTTCATTTTTTCCAACACTTATCACCAATATTGTATGTTAAAACTGGAATATAAGCCTGTTGAAGGAAGGAACTTGTCTGTTTAGTTTTTCAGTGCCTAGAGTACACATTAGGCACACAATAAATATTTTCTGAATGAATGGCCAATCATAATAATCGTATTGTTCAGAGTTGGACTGAGGATTCATTCTGATAATTTTTTTGGCCTACCAAATAGTATGAACTATATAAATATAGATTTGTGTTTCATCATCATCGTTATTATGTTTAAACTAGTCTTTGAAGAGTATATATTTAAAAGGGGCATTCCAGCAAAGAACCGACTAGAGTAGAGGCCTACAGTAGGGAATACCCTGTAGGCAGGTGTGACCTGCACTAAAAGTAAGTGCATATTGGTAAGAGATAGAGTTGTAAATGTATGGAGGGGTCAGAATGTAAAGGAAATTAAACTCAAAGCTCAGAAGTCTGAGTTTGTCTAGTAAGAGTAGAGAACCATGCAGAATTTTCAGCAGAGGAAGATAAGATCTTGGTTTTTGGAACTTCTGTGGTGATAATCAGTTACCCTGTATTGCAAAGTTGCATTTTCTAGCTTGTGGGAGGTAGGTTTGTTAATCAGAGAAAACAATGTTTCTTTAAGAAATTTTGCTGGATTTTTTCAGGACCCAGCCTGTGACCTTATCTATGATCCCCTCTTTTCATGCTGACATCAAACGTGCTCCATGTGGGTGGAAAATAAAAGGCTGAGAGCCAGAGCCTTGGGGATTCACCCTTAGCAAGTCTGAGTTGTCAGCTATATCCCCTTTCATGATTCTAATTTGTTTAACCTTTGGGTTAAGTTTTCTTCAGACTTTGGCTATGTTTCATGTTTTGGTTTTTCACTTCGCATGCAATTTCTGACCATAGCTCATTCCATTACATAACTCCACTTCCAGTTAAAATCTTGCTATTCCTGGGACCAGCAGTATTGGTATCAGCTGGGATCTTGTTAGAACTACAGAACTCTCAGGACATGCCCCCCTACCCAGCTCCACTGAATTAAAATCTGCATTTTAACAAGCTCCTTTGTGATTTGTGTGAACATTGAAGTTTAAGAAGCACTACTCTTCAGCATCCTTTAACCAATAGCTGCACCAGTGTCCTTCAGGAGCCCCACATCACTTCAAATAAGATACAGGGTGTGCACTTTCTAAACAAACTTCCTGGACAAGTCCCCTTAGCAATCCTCCCCACTAGAGAACTTTCCACACTCTACCTTCCATATAGAAAATACGAAGCAGTGACTGCTCTGAATGTGCAGTGTTCCTCAGGGTTCAATCCTCAGATCATCTGCATCTGAATAACTAGAGGGTTTGTTAACAAGGCAGATTTCTTGGCCTCCATCTTACATCCACTAAATCTGACTCTTTAGAGGGAGAGCACTGCAAACCACTTTTTCAACTATAATCTGGATACATACCAACCATCAACAAACCATCAGAGAACTCCTGGCTGCAGAAACAAATGCAGTTTCTGACTTTCCTAGCTCCCGCTTCTCAGGACTGAATTCTCTTTCCAGCTTTGACTTCACTCCCTCAACCAGCCTGCAGTGGGTTATTTGAAATACAGTAATTTAGGATGACCCTACTGCAAGTGCTATTTTTTGCAAGAGATATCACATAAGTGCTGTTTGGTACCTCTTTTTCAAAAATATGCACATAGCATTCTAGAACTTCATTTTTTTTATTAGTTACCAGTCACTAATATATAAATGAAATGTAAATGCTTCTATCAAATAATTTAATGCTTATTTCTCTGCTTCTTAGTATTCTTATGTAATAAAAGAGAATGCTTTTCTTATGTCTGATGCTATCTTTAAGTCACTGTGTTCCTCATCACCAAAATCTTGTATCAGAATAGCAAGTTTCATAGTCAATGCTATTTGAAAAGCACCTGGGAAGACGAAGGGGGAAATAGCAGGTATATTATTCACCAGCTTGTGATATCACATAGCTAACAATGACTTTATTATACCATTCTCTAGAGCAGTGGTTCTCAACCTTTCTAATGCCGTGACCCTTTAATACAGTTCCTCATGTTGTGGTGACCCCCAACCATAAAATTATTTTCGTTGCTACTTCGTAACTGTAATTTTGCTACTGTAATGAATCGTAATGTAAATATCTGTGTTTTCCGATGGTCTTAGGCAACCCTGCTAGCGGTTCTCAACCTGTGGGTCGAGAATAGTTATGAAGTAGCAACGAAAATAATTTTATGGTTGGGGGTCACCACAACATGAGGAACTGTATTAAAGGGTCGCGGCATTAGAAAGGTTGAGAACCACTGCTCTAGAGCCTGGGAGTTGGGGGGTAGGAACAAGTACTGAAAAAGGTTCTTTGTGCCTGCAGTTTGCTGGTCTACTTCTGTATTGCTACAGACTATATCAAGGGCTCCTATCATTGACATGAAAGTCGAGCAGAATGAGTGCAAAAATGGCAGCCCCAGTTGAATATAAAACTATTATTAAATTGAATTCCACAGTTTAAATGTGAATCTGAATAAAGAGGGTATCAAGAGAGAATAAAATGTATTCCAGATTTCTTCATCCATCCCAACAGTGTTGTTTTAGATTTTAAAATCCTGTTTATAAAAAAATTAGAAAGTCAAAAATAAAATTATCCTTATCTTTCTCAAAAAGGTTTAAGACTCAAGGGCATGCCCTGGCCGGTGTAGCTCAGTAGGTTGAGCATCATCCCATACACCAAAAGGTCATCGGTTCGATTTCTGGACAGGGCACATGCTCAGGCTCTGGGCTCCAACCCCAGTAGGGGGTGTGCAGGAGGAAGATGATTGATGTTTCTCTCTCACATCCATGTTTCTCTCTCTCCCTCTTTCTTCCTCCTTAAAATCAATAAAAACGTATTTTTTAAAAAGGACTCCAGGGCATTCTTTAGTAAGCCTATATTTATGTATTCTTTTCAGAATTCTTACTAAGATCATATCTTGTGCTTTTAGAGCCCCTATAGTGCTTCCTTTCCTCATTTCCGTTCTCTTACTCTTCCTTGATTTGTGGTTATACCTGGGCCTCTCCTTGGTTGTACCCTTGGCCAGTTGTAAATTTTTCCAGGTAGAAACTGTGTATTTTATCTATCAAATATTTATTCTAGAGTACACATTAGGGCCAATTCTCTATGTTCAGAAAAGTAAGGCATACAAAAAAATAAATTATGAAAAAAACAGTTTAACTTGGAAGAAAAATCCTACCCATGTAAAACTGTAGCAATTCCTATAAAAGAGTATATAAGTATATAACTAATAGAGACATGAGCTTTGATCCCATATGTTCGGTCCTGGGAGATGCAAAACCACCAGTATGGATGCCTGGCCTCTCAACATTAAAGCCATTTAGCCTCGAGATCTGCAGTAAAAATTCCAGTAATTTAAAGAGAGTAGATGCCCTCAGTCGATCTGCTCATGTTCAAATGGGGGAAAAAAAGGGCAGTGAATATCTCCAAGCTATCGTGATGAATCAAGGCCAAAGCTCTTGGTTCAGTTTCCCTGGATTCCTTTATTTATTTATTTATTTATTTGTTTATTTATTTATTTATTTGGTTAATCCTCACCTGAGGATATTTTTCCATTGATTTTTAAAGAGAGTAGAAGGGAGAGAAGGAGACAGAGAAAAACATCAATGTGAGTGAGGCACACCTATTGGTTGCCTCCAACACGCACCCCAACCAGGGCAGGGGAGCCTAAACTGAGGTATGTGCCCTTGACCGGCATTGAACTGTTAGTCCAAGAGCCAATGCTCTACCTACTGAGCCAAACCAGCTAAGGCTGGATTCCATATTTTATTTATGCTTCCAGGTGGGGAGGAATACCTGAAAATTGGTCATTAACGTTATGTAATAAAAGAGAATGTCAGGTGAAACCAGTACCAAATTTAATTTTATTTAGAAAAATATATATGAAATATCTGCATGTTATGAAGCAGTTCATAAGGTTACTTAAATTATGGTAGTCATAGATTGTTTTTACCTACCAGTGTTCCTCCTGATAAACCCTATCTCAGTTTTCCTTTAGGAACTCTCCTTCCTCCATTCTGAGTCCACTTGATTCAGACTGGGCTCTACTCCCAGTTCTGGGGTTGGAGCATGTGACCCAGATCTGACCAGCCAGCATCCAGAATCCTGCTCACCACAGTGTTGATCCTGGAATGGGTATGACCAATTCAAGATCAAAAGGGTGAATTCCAAGAATTGCTTGAAAATGTCCAGGAAGAAATTCTATTTTTTCATTGGCTTTGAACCTGAAAGAATGTAAAGTTGTAGCCTTGTTTGGGGTGAGGAGAGAAATCACATAGGGAGAGCTTGAGAATAGAGCCAATTCAGTGAAAGGTAGAACCCAGAAATGAAAAGCAACCAAATCCTGATGACACTATTGAAGACTTTGAATAGAACCTCAATAAAAGAAGATACACCCTAAAATTTTAAATTATGCCAAACAAGAAATTTCCTTTTATTGTTTAATAAATTCACTTGAGCCCTGGCCAGGTGTCTCCATTAGTTGGAGCAGTGTCCTGTACACCAAAAGGTTGTGGGCTTGATTTACAGTCGGGGTACATAGCTAGGTTGCAGGTTCGATTTCCCTTCCTCTCTCTCTAAAAAATATCAGTGAAAACATATCCAGTGAGGATTTTTTTTAAAAATTTACTTGAGTTGAGTTTTCTGTCACTTGCAACCAAGAGAGTCCTGATATATATATATATATACTCTAAATTATATGGCACCTACTCTAAATGTTTATTTCTTTGCCCCTTTTGTTTTCTTTTTTAAAATTTTTATTGAATTTATTGGAGTGACGTTGTTTAATTATATAGGCTTCAAGTGTACAATTCTATGATACATCGTCTGCATATTATATAGTGTGTTAACCACCCAAAGTCAAGTCTCCTTCCATCACCATTTATCCCCCTTTTACCTTCTTCTACCTCCCCCTGGCCCCCTTTGGTAATCATCATACTGTTGTCTGTGTCTATGAGTTTTTTTGTTTTTGTTTTGCTTAATCCCTTAACCTTTTTCAACCAGCACCAAACCCCCTCCCCTTTGACAGCTATTAGTCTGTTCTCTGTATCTATGAGTCTGTTAATATTTTGTTCATTAAATTCCACATAAGTGAAATCATATGGTATGCACCCTTATGTTCATTGCAGCATTATTTACAATAGCCAGAATTTGGAAGCAGCCCAAGTGTCCATCAGTAGATGAGTGGATAAAAAAGCTGTGGTACATTTACACAATGGAATACTACTCAGCTGTAAAAAAAAAAAAAAAAAAAAAAAAAAAAGGACATCTTACCTTTTGTGACAGCCTGGATAGACCTGGAGAGTTTTATGCTAAGTGAAATAAGCCAATCAGAGAAAGACAAATACCATATGATTTCACTTTTTGTGGAATCTAATGAAAAAAAAAAAAACACTAAATGTTTTGGTTGAGAGGGACTAAGGAGTATAGTCAGGGCAGGGTCAGTCAGGGAAGACTTTATGAATAAAATGGAGGGTGAATGTGTCAGAAAGTGATAAAGAGAAAAATGGGGAAGTCCCTTTGTGATGTTGACACTTTCCCTCCAAATTCATCTCTCGCCACTTTCCTCAGAGTCACCCTCCAGCCATATTGGCCACCTCTAAATTTCTAAAATATCATGGCCCAACAGAACTTTCTATGATAATGGAAATGTTCTTCTGCACTGTCCAGTTGTCTGATGATGTCCACCAAGCACACATAGCTATTGAGCACCTGACATATGACCAGTGCAACTGAGAAAATGATTTTTTAATTTTAATTAATTTAAATTTAAATAGCCACATGTGTTAAATGGCTACCCTGTTGGGCAGTGCAATTCTAGAACACATTGAGATTTTCCCATATTAAGGCCTTCTGTTCTATGGGAAATTACCTTGTAAACATAAATTATACTATCAGGCAGGCTATCCCAAAGGTCACAGAACAGAAGGGCTCACAGATCAAATTAAAATGCTTAAACTGCTTATATAGAGCGTCAGCCCATGGACTGAAGGGTCCCGGGTTCTATTCCAGTCAAGGGCACGTACTTCGGGTGCAGGCTCGATCCCGGACCTGGTCGAGGCACAAGGGTAAGGCAACCAATCAATGTCTCTCTCTCACATCGATGTTTCTTTTTCTCTGTCTCCCCCCCCCCCCCCCACCTCCCTTCTACTGTCTCTAAAAATCAATGGGAAAATATTCTTGGGTAAAGATTAACCAAAATAAGACAAACAAACAAACAAACAAAAAAACCCATAGAGCGTTGGCCTGTGGACTGAAGGGTCCCAGGTTCGATTCCGGTCAAGGGCATGTGGTCAAGGGCATGTATCCTGGTTGCGGGCACATCCCCAGTAGTGGGTGTGCAGGAGGCAGCTGGTCGATGTTTCTGGCTCTCTATCCCTTTCCCTTCCTCTCTGTAAAAATTCAATAAAATATATATATTTTTAAAAAGGGAGCCCACAGACAGAAGATGACTTGGACCAGTAACATACATTTGCTCTATCAGAAAGACACAGAGAAATATACACCTGGCTAATATTTGTAGCTTGCCAATTACCTTGCTGTACAGCTATGGGCTTTATTTGGACTATGAGTTTATGTGTTTGGGGCAGAGGACATGTGGACCAGAATAGTTATTACCACTGAGTGGCTGGATTAAGACCTCATAATTATTAAGTGATCATATATATTTAGTGTATCCTCATATGTATTTAATTTGTCATGAATATTTAGAGCCTCTTGAATATTACTCTTGGTCCTTTAATTCCTTTCTATTTATGTTTAACATACCTGTGTTCTACTCACTACTATTTGTCTATACTTACTCTACATCTTATGAGTTTCCTTTATCTCACTTGTTTTTTTCTTTTCTTCTGCATCATAACTCAATATTCCCAGTATAACAAATGTACATTATATTTCTGTACATATTTCTTCTTTGTGTAGTGATCTTCCACTGGCTTATCCCATAACAAGATCCTATAGCTTTTAGATCTCAGTGGAAATGTTGCTATCTCTGAAAGGCTTTCTCTGATCATCCATCTGCTATAGAATTAAATATGTACCCCTGACCACAAATTTATAGTTGAAACCCTAACCCTAATGTGACTATATTTGGAGACAGGGCCTTTAGGGAGGTTAAATGAGGTCATAAAGGTTATCCTTATAAGAAGAGGAAGAAACACCAGATCTCTCTGTCCCCTTTTCTACTTTAGAGGGATCTAACAAGGAAAGGGCATGTGAGTACACAGCAAAAAGCCAGATGTCTACAAGCTAGGAAGGGAGGCCTCACCAGAAACCACTCCTGATGGCACCTTGGTCTTGGACTTCTGGCCTCCAGAACTGTGAGAAAATAAAGTTCTGTTGCTTATTTTGTGGTGGCAACCTCTGAACTATTTTTACTCACAATACCTCTATCACTGAATTGTGGACGTTTCCTCCTAACAACCAATTCTCCAACTCTCCAGATACCAACTGGCTGTTGAACAATTCAATTCAAGTCTGACACTATCTACCTGGAGTTAGCACCGGATCCCACAAGTTAAAGGGTTCAGTCCCACAAGACTGTCCCCACTTCAAACGCCAGTCACAAGTCCCAGGTTGCCAACTGTACTCTGACCACCCAGCTATATAACAGGAGTTCCTACAACTCCCTTCTCAGGTTTGATAATTTGCTTGAACAGTTCACAGGACTTAGGAAAACACTTTACTTACAATTACTAGTTTATTATAATAGATACAGCAGAGAAACAGCCAAATGAAAGAGTGGCATAGGTCAAGGTATTGGGGAAAAGTTGAGGAACTTCCATG
Source organism: Cnephaeus nilssonii (assembly GCF_951640355.1). NCBI lineage: Eukaryota > Metazoa > Chordata > Mammalia > Chiroptera > Vespertilionidae > Cnephaeus > Cnephaeus nilssonii. Next base: position 45,320,819 of record NC_137088.1, on the reverse strand, counting down.
GCCTCTCTAGGCTTGTCACCCTCGCAGCATCTCCATGTGTTCACCAACCCAGAAGCTTTCCAAGCCCCATCATTTAGGGGTTTTTATGAAGGCTTCATTACATAGGCATGATTGAATCATTGGCCATTGGTGATTAGCTCAATTTCCAGCCTCTCTTCTCCCCCTGATATCAGAAAGTACTGCTGAAAGTTCCATTCTTCTAATCATGGCTAGGTCTTTCTGCCAACCAACCCCCATCCAGAAATTATCTAGGGGCTCCCAGCAACCAGTGATCTCATTAGCATTCAAAAGACACTCATCATCTCTCCAGAGATTCCAAAGCTTTTAGTGACTGTATTCTAGGAACCTGGGCCAAAAACCAAAAGTTTATTTTTATTATATTACTCAGCCCTAGAAGACTAATATACTATCTATCAGATCCATCTAAAGTAGGTCTTCCCCACACCCATTAATCTTCATCTTATCATAATGTTTACTTCTTCATGCTTTCCATAATTTATCATTATTTAAGTTATTTGCTTGTTTACTTTCTTTTTACCTGTTTCCACCAAAAACTATATGCTCTACTATGTTTTGCTCATTTTTGTAACCTCAGCAAGTTGTCAATGAATATTTATGAATGGAAAGCCCAAAGTACATATTAGTGTTTGAAAAAAATCCTATAAATCATTAAGCCTGGCTCTTGAAAATGATTTTCAGTGTACCTATATGCCTGAAGCCAAAAAAATGTTTTGTGGTAAAATACATGTAAAATAAAATTTACCATCTTAATCATTTTTAAATATACAATTTAGTGGCATTAAGTCTATTCACATTGTTGTACAAACGATCACTGTTATCCATCTCTAGAACTTCTTCATCATCCCAAACTGAAACTTAATACCAATTAAACAATAACTTCCCTCTCAAATTATTCCAAAAATTAAAACAGAAGGAATGCTCCCAAATTCATTCTATGAAGCCAGCATAACCTTTGTGACAAAGTGGTTAGAGCATTGGCCCACCCACCAAGGATCTCTGATTCAGTTACCCATCTAGGGCACGTACCTGGGTGGCAGGTTCGAACCGAGCCCCAGTCAGGGCATGTGTGGGAGCCAATCAATTGATGTGACTCTCTCACCTCTCTCTCTCTCTTTTTTTTTTTCTCTCTTCCTCTTTCTGTCTCCACCCCCCGCCCCTCCTTCTGTCCCTTCCACTCCATTTAAAATCAATGGAAAAATATCCTCTGGTGGTAATTAACAACAACAACAAAAACCCCAAAAAACAAAGTCACTACAAAAAAGAAAATTACAGGCCATTATTGAATATAGATGCAAACATTCTCAATAAAATATTAGCAAATCCAATTTAAAAATACATAAAAAAAGATTATGCACCATGATTGAGATTTATTTCAGGGATGCAAAGATGGTTCAATATTTGCAAATTCATCAACATGATATGCCACATGAACAAAATGAAGGATAAAAACTACATGATTATATCAATAAATGCAGAAAAGCATTTGACAAGATTTAACATTTATTTATGCTAAAATTCTCAACTGTGTGCCTATAGAAGAAACATACCTCAGCACAATAAAGGCTATATATTATAAACCCACAGCTAACATCATACTAAATGGTGAAAATGATTAAAGCTTTTGCCTTGGCCAGATAGCTTAGTTGGTTGGAGTGTCATTCCAATGTGCCAAGGTTCTGGGTTTGATCCCCGGTCAGGGCACATGCAAGAATGCATGAATAAGTGAAACAACAGGTCGATGTTTCTCTTACTCCCTCTCTCTCTTTCCTTTCCCCTCTCTCTCTAAAAAAAAATAATGAAAGCTTTTCCTTTAAGATTAGGAAAAAGACAAAGATGCCCACTCTTATCACTTTTATTCCATATAACATTGGCAGTCCCAGCCACAACAATCAGACAAGAAAAAGAAATGAAAGGCATCCAAATTGGAAAGGAAGAAGTAAAACTGTCACTATATATAGGAAACACTAAAGACTCTGCCAGCCCTGGCCAGTTTGGCTCAGTGAATAGAGCATCCGCCTGGGGACCAAAGGGTCCTGGGTTCAATTCCAGTCAAGGGCATGTACCTTGGTTGCAGGCTCCTTCCTGACATGGGCCCTGGTCAGGGCTCGTGCAAGAGGCAACCAATCGATGTGTTTTTCTCACATTGATGTTTCTCTCTGTCTTTCCCTCTCTCTTCCACTCTCCCTAAGAATCAATGGAAAAATATCCTCGAGTAAGGATTATCAAAGAAAAAAAATAAAAGACTCCACCAAAAAAACTATTAGAACTAATACATAAATTCAGTAAAATTACAGGATACAAAATTAATATTGAGAAATCCGTTGCATTTCTAAACACTAATAACAAACTATCAAAAGATTTTAAAATGGGCAGAGGACCTGAACAGACATTTCTATAAAAAAGACAACAGGTGGCCAACAGACACATGAAAGATACTTAACATCCACTAATCCACATCACTAATCATCAGGGAAATGCAAATCAAAACCATAGTGAGATATCACCTCACACCTGTCAGTATAACTATTATAAAAAAGTCAACAAACAACAAGTGTTGGCAAGGTTGTGGAGAAAAGGGAGCTCTCAGTGTACTGTTGGTAGGATTGGTTTGTTTTGTTTTTTGTTAATCCTCATCCGAAGATATTTTTTCCTTTTTTTTTTTTTAAAGAGAGAGTGGAAGGGAGGGGGAGAGACACAGAGAGAAACACCGATGTGAGAGAGACACATCGATTGGTTGCCTCCCGCATGCACCCTGACCAGGGTTGGGGATCAAGCCTGCAACCAAGGTATGTGCCTAGAATCAAACCTGGGACCCTTCAGTTCGTGGGCTGACGCTCTATCCACTGAGCCAAACCAGCCAGGGCACTGTTGGTAGGATTGTAAATGGGTGCAGCCACTATGAAAAACAGTATGGAGGTTCCTCAAAAAGTTAAAAATAGGATTACCCTACAATCTAGCAATTCCACTTCTGGGTATTTGTTCAAAGAAAATGAAAACACTAATTTGAAAAGATATATGCACCACTCTAGGTTGATTTCAGCATTATTTATAATGGCAAAGATATGGAAGCAATCTAGATGTGCATCGATAGATAAAGAAGTGGTGAGTGTATATGTACAATGGAATATTAGTGATAAAAAGGAATGAAATCTTGTTATTCGCAACAACACAGATGGACCTAGAGGATATTAGGCTAAGTAAAGTAAATCAGACAAAGACAGACAAATATCATATGATTTCACTTACATGTGGAATCTAAACAAACAAAACAAAATAGAAACAGATTCATAAAGAGAATAAACTTGTTCAGGGAAGGAGGAAGGAGAATGAGTGCAAAGGGTGAAGGGAAATAAGAAGCACAAATTTCTAGTTATAAAATAAATAAGCCATGGTGGGTGTAGTATATAACACAGGGAATATAGTCAATAATATTGTAATAACTTTGCATGGTGATAGATGGCTATTGGACTTACCGTGGTGATCACATTGTAAGTATATAAATGTCAAATCACTATGTTGTACACCTGAAATGAATATAATATTGTATACCAACTATACTGTTATCAACACCAGAAAAGATGTTATTGGACAGCCCCCTGAGTTGGAAGGAGAGACCTGTCTCCTCCTTGGTTCTTGTTGGCTCCTAAGAAAGATTTCAAACAAGTGACACCATACAGCAAGCAGCATTGAAGCAAAGCAAGTGAATTTATTAAGGAAGCAAGACAAGCAAATTTATTAATAAACTTGGCATATAGTACAAGTGGGCCACTCAGCTAATCTGAGTGCCTTCCTGGTGCAGGTTCAAGGGGTTTTATTCCCTTTGTCCTATAGTTTTCAAGGTTACTCTGCTGGGTATCTTGGGTAGCAGATTAGGTTTCAAAGTCCCCCTTTTACTTTATTGTGGCTTCTCTTGGAATGTTTGTATACACACCTGGTCATCTTGTTTGGCAAGTCCCAAGGAGGCTGACTTCTTTGTTCAGTGAGTGAGATAAACTCCCATTTTTTCCTTCCGCCTTCCCCACTCCTGCCTTAGCTGTTCCAGAGTGATTTAAGCTATGTATTCTCTGGATAGGAGGAGAGGTATTAACTATTTGCTCTCAAGTGTCCTAGGCTGGGGAAGGTAAGGTCTTACTGCAAGCTGGCTGCAAGCTGCCCAAACTGTTGGTCCTTATTTAATTTTCTTGTCTCGGTTTCCTATTCCACCACCCCAGGAATTTTCCTAGCTTCTAACTATCCTCTCACATATACTTTAATAATAATAAAAAAAGAATTGATGAGACCAAAAAAATGTATGTGCTAAATCTGGCACCTCTAATCCTACATCATCATAAGTGCAAATGTAGAAAAAGTGTTGCAAGTATTACAAGATCAGTATATTTATGATGAAAATAAAAGCAGAGAATAAAAATTTGAAATTGGTGAAAAATGACCAATAAAAAGCAAACAAGCAAACTTCCCATTCCTTCCTCCCAGCCTCTGGCAACCACCATTCAACTTTCTGTCTGTATGAGTCTGACTACTCTATGCACTTAATATAAGTGGAATCATATAATATTTGACTTTTTGTGTCTAGCTTATTTTACTTAGGGTGTCTTCAAGGTTCATCCATGTTATAATAAGCATCAGAATTTTATTCCTCTTTCAGGCTGAATAATATTTCATTGTATGTACATGCCACATTTTGTTTATCCATTCCCCTGTAGATGGACATTTGTGTTGTTCCCACCTTTTGGCTATTGTGAATAGTGCTGTTATGAACACTGATGTATAATTATTTGTTTGATTCCCTGCTTTCAATTTTTTTGAGTATATATCAAGAAGTGAAATTGCTGTTATGTGGCAATTCTATCTTTACTTTTTTGAGAAACTTCTATACTGTTTTCCACAGTGACTGTATCATTTTACATTCCCACTAGAAATGACAAGAGTTCCAATTTCTCTACATCCTCACTAACACTTGTTATTTTCTGGTTTTGTATGTTTGTTTTGGTAATAGATAGCCTAATGAGTGTGAAGTGGTTTCTCATTGCGGGTTTGATTTGCATTTCCTAAATGATTAGTGATATAGATCATCTTTTCATGGGCTCATTGGCCATCTGTATCTTCTTTGGAGAAATGTCTATTCAAGTCCTTTGCCCAATTTGGAGTTGGTTTTTGTTGTTGTTGTTGAGCATTGTAGGAGTTCTTTGTATATTCTGGATGTTAATCCTTTTTCAGATAAATAATTTTAAAATATTTCCCCCCATTCTGTAGGTTGCTTTTTCACAATGATGATGGTGTCCTTTAACGCACAGTTTTAATTTTGATAAAGTCCAATTTACTTATTTTTTCTTTTGTTGCCTGTGATTTTGATGTCATATCATCACTGCCAAATCTGATGCCATGAAGCTTATTTTTTGTTTTCTTCTAGCAACTTTATAAGTTTAGGTCTTTGATCCATTTTGAGTTATTTTTATACATGGTGTAAGGTAAGGATCCAACTTCATTCTTTTTACGTGGGTTTCCAGTTTTTCCAGCACCATTTTTTGGAAAAACTATCCATTTCCCATTGAATGGTCTTGGCACCCTTGTTGAAAACCATTGACCAATGATTTATTTCTAGGCTCTCATTCTATCCCATTGGTCTATATATCTGTGTGGCACTGTCTCACTGTTTTGATAATTGTAGCTTTGTAGTAAGGGTTGTAATCAGGGCATATGAGTCCTCTGACTTTGTTTTTCTTTGAAACCAAATTTTTAATCCACTTTCTCAAATTATTCATAGGCAGCTGCCATCTTGGCAACACTGAAAAAAACATGGCAAGTATTTCTAGTAAGAATTAGTCTTCTTCGTAAATTCTTGATAATAAGGAGCCTAAAGACAGCAGTCCTAGTTTGGAATCAATATAGTCCCTTTACTTTCCTTAGCCAAAACTCTTAAAATAGAATTTGCAGTGGCTTATTCTTGTGTGCAGGCCAGCACTGCCCAGATGGGAAATCAACCAAGGAAGACTTCCTGGATTAAGTTTAACTTAGTTAGGTAACTCTTAATTTTAGCTATCAGACTCCATCAGTTTGCCCAGAATACAGAAGAGAACAAACTTGTTTAAAACAAGATGTTTTGGATTTTTCTCAGGCAGTGTTGCTGCACTTTCAAGGTTAGACTAATAAAAACAAAAGTCAGTGAGAGAAAATCTATGACAGAAACTTGCAGGCAAATTCTCAAAATGATGCAGAGCCTTGCTGTTTTGCCTCTAAATGATAAGAAGAGAATCAAGCTTATTTTAGTGTGGTCTCTGAGAGTCTCCATGTTAGGTTTTGTAGAAGAAAAATTATAGTTTGAAAAACTTCTTGGTATTTTGCTCTTCTCCTAGCAGAGGTAGGGTGGGGTAATAAGAAAGAATGTTGGCCTGTGTCTAAGGAGTTCTGGCTTCCAGTGGGACATTGCCACTAACTTGCTATGGGAACTAAGTCACTGGCTTTCTGAGTTACAATTTCATCAACTATGGGTTCAAAGAATTGCTGGATCTCTAATCTCTTTACCAGCTCTAATAATATTACAGAATTTTTCACACTTTCCCTAGATATTTCTCTTATTATTCTCTAATTCTTAGAAAATGGTATATAACTGTTATGAGCACTCATGTTTTGTCTGCTGTGCTAAATTATAAGGTCCTAAAAACATTTCATATTCAGTCTGCTATTCCTCACAATTTAACACTGCAACTGTTACAAGTTAAATAAATATTTGAAGGAATGGAGAATGTGTTGAACTATTTGTTGTTTTGTTTCGTTTTGAAGATTATTTTCCAATAATTGTTTTGCTTTTTGGTGAGATAAATATCCTTTAGCTAGGTGATAATAATTATATTATAGTAATGATAATATCCCCTATTTTACAAAATGATTTATGGTTTATTTTATAATATAAAAACCCAGAAGCATTATGTTAGTTTTCTATTATACCGCTTTTTGGTAAGTAACCTTCAGGGAAGATTTCCTATGAACACTTGGCATGGTAAAAGGCTAATGTAACGAATCAGGACTAGTTAGCATTACTAGTTAGGACTTCTAAAGTTGCAAATGTCAGAAGATCTAGCTCAAACTTGTTCATCCAAAATGGAAAATTTATTTGACTCATGTATCTGAAAAGTTCAGGCTTGGCTGAATCCAGAGCTGAATGACGTCATTAGGACTCAGTCTTAACTCTTTCCATTTCTTTTGCTTGTTTTTTTTCTGTTGACTTAAATCTGAGGCCAGCTCTTCACTTATGGCTACTCGCTAACAGCTCCAAGCTTATATTCTATCCTCTAATCTTGGTGTTAGGACAGTGTTTCTTTCAAAACAGTTCTAATGACTTCCAGAGTTGAGTTTCATTGTTTGATTGGGTTGTATGTGGGGATGTGCCTGCACATCATTATTCCAGGAATATAGTGTACACTGATTCGCTAGGACTGGGTTATGTGCCCATATTGGTGTCCACAAGTAGCATTTACCTCCTCCTGAATCTCTTTGACTTAGAAAGATGGTAGGGTGGCTCCCTGTTGGAAAACTCAGGGCTATTAAGCAGAAAAAGGTACAATGGATAATGGGCAAGAAAGAACAGTGGGAATCCACAACAAAATTAACAAAAAAGAGGTCCTTGTTATGCAAATTAAAACTATTTTAAGTCTGTTTATATACAAAAGATTAACTGAGAAATCAACTCTAAACACAAATTCATTTCTAATGTCTACCTACCATTTGAGCTTTCTGATATAGCTTTGAATATGGTAAACATCTTAATGAAAAAGCAAACTCATGTCAGTTATGATTTACATTTGGCTGCAAATGACAGATCTAACTACAGTGGCTTAAACAGATAAGGGTTACTTTTTAAGAAGTCCAGAGGCAGGTTGTTGCTAACAATGGTTTGGTGCTTTATGAATGCTAAGTCTCCTGATATTTTCTTCCTGGCCCCCAAATGGCTGCTTTAATTTTGGCGTTCATGTTCAAGTTTGCATTAGAAGGAAGCAGACAAGTACAAAAGGCCAAGAACTGCTTGCTGTATTTATTTTTTTCTGTATGATTTTTAAAAAAAATATTTTTATTGATTTCAGAGAGGAAGGGAGGAGAGAGAAATATCAATGGTGAGAGAAAATCCTTTATCGGCTTCCTCTTGCACGCCCTCTACTGGGGAGCAAGCCAGCAACCTGGGCATATGACCTGACTGGAATTTAACCATGACCTCCTAGTTCAGTGGTTGGCAAACTCATTAGTCAACAGAGCCAAATATCAACAGTACAATGATTGAAATTTCTTTTGAGAGCCAAATTTTTTAAACTTAAACTTCTTCTAACACCACTTCAAAATAGGCTCGCCCAGGCTGTGGTATTTTGTGGAAGAGCCACACTCAAGGGGCCAAAGAGCCGCATGTGGCTCGCTAGCCGGGGTTTGCCGACCACTGTCCTAGTTCATAGGTCGACAATCAACCACTGAGACACACCAGCCGGGCTTTCTGTATGTGTTTTAAAGAGTATAACCACTCCCCAGCCTTCCCGCTGTAATTTGACAGTCTGTTCAGTGCTTTACTTCCTCTGTATCTATCTTTTTGTTCATCAGGTTATAATGGGCTGCAGAGTGTTGGGGATGGGGGCGGGGGAGAGATCAACCAAAGGACTTGTAGGCATGCATATAAGCACAACCAATGGACACAAGACACTGGGCGGGGGAGGGGGGGGAATGAGGGCATGCGACAGGGGGTAAGGGAGCCTGGGGGAAGGTTAATGGGGGGAAAAAAGGAGATATATGTACTACTATATGTAATACTTTGAACAATAAAAAAAAGTATAACCAGATGTTCTAATCAACACTTCTACATACTAGTATATCTTATTCATCACATGGTCACATATTTCTTTTGTGGAGGCTGAGAAATACAGTGTTTTAGTTTACCTCAGTACCACCCCGAATTAAACCAGGCTGTAATGGTAAGAAAAGGGAGTTAAATGGATATTGGGTGACTGGTCAGTTTGAGCTGCTATAACAAAATACCCAAAACTGGGTGGTTTACACAATAGATATTTATTTCTCACAGTTCTTGAGACTAGGAAGTCCAAGATCAAGGTACTGGCTGATTTGGTTCCCTGGTGAGTGCATTCTTTCTTGGCTTGCAAATGGCCCCCTTCTGGCTATGTCCTTACATGGTAGAGAGAGAGAGTTCTTATAAGGAAACTTGTCACATGAGGCCCCACCCTCATGACCTCATTTAAACCTAATTATATTATAGCTCCACATACCATCATGTTAGGTGTTAGAGCTTCAACATACAAATTTGCAGGTGACATATAAAATCAGTATACAACATTCTATTCCTGGCCCCCCAAATTCCTGTCCTTCTTGCATGCAAAATACATTCACTCAATCTTAATAGTTCAAAAAATCTTAACTTTAACTCAAAGGTCTAAAGTTCAAATCTCATCTAAATATCTAAATCAGATATGGGTGCTACAGGGAGGTATGATTCATCCTGAGGCAAAATTCCTCTCCAGCTGTGATTCTATGAAACCAGATACATTATGTGTTTCAAAAATACAATGGTGGGACAGGCAAAGGATAAACATTCTCATTCCAAAATGGAGAAATTGGAAGGAAGAAAAGGCTGTCAGATTGCACAATTCCAAAACTTGGTAAGACAAATAACATTAGATCTTGAGGCTTCAGAAAAAATCCTTTTTGGTTCAATGCACTGTTTTCCAGACCTACTGGGGGAGGGGGGGACGGGGGGAGAGGGGAGGGGGGAGTGGTCTTGCTTCTACAGCTCTGCCAGGTAGGGTTGTACACCGAAAGCCTGTTGTCTACCACCCCCACCACCCCAGCCCCCAAGGCTGTATGCAGGTGGCTGCTGTCTGGACGGTTGAATCTGAATCAACAGCCACAAAACACACCCAGAGCGCGCATACACACACACACACACACACACACACACACACACACACACACACACACGTACACGCACACACCCTTCCCCTCCTTGAAACTGAGGAGGCAGCCCTGATGATCTATAAATCACCTTTGTGGTGATTTTTCCTTCTTCTTAAAGAATAGCACACATTTTCAGCTGTATAGTTCTATAGTCCAGTCCTGTAGGATCTGAGAAGTCTGATAGCCTTCCTTCATTTTCTGCTGGGGTGGATGATAAGGTTTATGGTTCACACCCATACTAACCTCCTTATCAACCTGTTTGGTCACACCCTTAATGTTCTCTTCAAAACAACCTTTCTTATTTTTTACAGTATGAACAGAGTGAGACTATTACAAATCTTTAAGTTCTGGTTCACTTTCACTTAACAATTCCTTCTTCAATTCATTTCTCTCTTCCTGTGTTTTACTGTAAGCAATCAGGAAGAATCCAACTGCTCCTTCAACACTTTGTGTAGAAATCACCTGAGCTAACTAACCAGTTTCATAATTTGCAAGTTTACTTTCTACAAAACACTAAAGTATAGTTCAGCCAAGTTCTCTGGTCACATTTTAACAAGGATCACCTTTTTATCCACTGTCCAATAACATGGAGATTTCACCAGAATGGCTTTTACTGCCCCTATTTCAACTAACATTGTATTGATGATTATTTCTGTAGTTTCTAAAAAGATGTATAGGCCCTAGCCAGGTAGCTCAGTTAGTTAGAGCTTTGTCCCAGTACACTAAGGTTGCAAGTTTGATCCCTGGTCAGGGCATATACAAGAATCAAACAGCGAATGCATAAATGGTTAGAACAACAAACAGATGTTTCTCTCTCCTCTCTCTCTCTCCCTCTCTCCCTTCCTCCCTCCCTCTCTCTATCTCTCAAATCAATAAATAAAAATTTGTTTTAAAATAAATAAAAAGATGTATAGGCTGAGAAGTCCCATGGTCTACAAGCAGCAAGCTGGAGACAGAAGAGCCAATGGTATATAGTTCCTGTCCAAGTCCAAAGGTCTGAGAACCAGGAAACCTGAGTTTGAGTCTGAGTCCAAAGGCAGAAGACGAATGTCCCAACTCAAAGACACTCAGGCAAAGAGCTTATTCTCCCTTACTCAGCCTTTTAGTTCTATGCAGGCTTCCATGGATTGCATGAGGCCCACCCACATTGGGGAGGGCAATCTGCTTTACTCAAGTTTACCAGTACAAATGTTAATCTCACCTAGAAACACCCTCATAGACTCACGCAGAATAATAATTAACCAAATATCTAGGTACTCCATTGCCCAGTCAAGGTGACACACAAAATTAACCATCACAGTGACATTGCAGTTTCTGCCACAAAGATATTAGTGAAAACATTTTAATTTCTTTCTCTTCATTTTCAACTGTTTTGTTTTATACATATATATATATATATATATATATATATATATATATATCTTTTAGTTACATAGATATATTTTTTAACTGCACCCCAGTTTCTTTTTATTTCTCTTTTGTTCTTGTTTTCCTTTTTTTTTTTTTTTAAGTATGGAAGCTCAAGTATAAGATGTAGATTTTTTTAAAGTTTTACAGACAAAAACAGAATAAAACAAAAAACTCCTTTTACATTCCACAAAAATTGACAGAAAAGCACCTAGCCAGAAGAGCAGATCGGTCTGAAGGCCCCACCCTGCACACCCCACAACATCCTCTCGGTGGGACAGGGGATAGTCGATGTGGGACAATGCTGAGGGTCACCTCTCTTTTCTCCCAGAGCTGTCCCGTCCTCCCACCCCCCAACCCCAAGCAACTCCCAAATACATGAGTTATTTCATAATTTTTTTGTTTTATTTTTTTTATACCAATATAACTAAAAGGTGGGAGGAAAGGGGAGTCAGATAGTGTATTTTATGCCTATAAACAGGTGGTGGTGGGGACATGGGGCTGGGCAAACAGAATACATACAGTCAATATGGAAACATTGAGGTGTGTTGTTTTTTTTTTAAGTAGTATGATCAGTATTATCAGGAAGCATATATATAATGTATAATCACAGTGGTGTGGCAAGTGTGTGTTTTTTAATGTTTTTATTGATTTTTATTTTTTAGAGAGAGAAGAAGGGAGAGGTTAGAGAGATAGAAATATCTATGAGAGAAACATCATTGATTGGCTGCCTCCTATGCCCCTCTCCCCGCCCCCACAGTGGGTTGAGCCTGCAGCCCTGACCAGGAATTGAACCAGTGGCCTCTTTGTTCCTGGGACAACACTCAACCACTGAGCTACACCGGCCAGGCAGAAACATTGAGGTTTTTTTGGGTTTTATGAAACACTGAGTTTTGATAGCAAAACTGGTGGGGAAAGCAGGCCTTGGAGACAGAGACAGGTCTTTATCAGCTTTATTCTCAGGGTATGATGGCTCCATGCAGGTCAGTGACACAAGTTACTGTGTGACCTGTCAGGGAGGGAAGGGACAAAGGAAGGGAGCAGAGTTGTGTAAGAAAGGAATCTAAGGAGTGCATAGCATGTCCGGTTAAGGTGAAGCAGAGGTTTTACAATTGCTGCTTTCTCTTCAAAGCATCCACCAAGTCATTCTTAAGAGCTTCTTGTTTTGATTTGTCTGTAAAAGTCTGCACAGACCTCAGCCCATCGATGATGTCCTTTGTTTTTCCAAAGTAGATCTCATTCAGCATACTTCGGATTTTGTTTCCCATATCCTCTACCAAGCGCCCGATATTGGCGATGTGTGGCGAGCAGTAACTCACAGTTTCATCTTTCTCCATCTGTAAGGCTGCCTCCGAGGTTCATGGTGCCAGAGCCAGATTTGTTGGTTTGTAGCCACAGCATCGCTGAGGAGGTCAGCTTCTGATGGGTGGTGCAGCCATTGGTTTCTCCTGCACTTCCACCACATGGATGGAATCCCAACAGCCTCTGATCTTCTTTCATCCATCTCCAGCCTTCTTATGAGGATCACCCCAGCAAAGCCATGATCCAGATCCCACAGATTGACAGATGAGATGCCGCCTTCAAAATACAGATCTTGATACTGGTCAAAGGCATTGTTGGCTTCCACCTCCAGCTTTCTCACCCGAGCAGAAGGCATGCCCCATCTTCCATCTCCTATAGATGGTGACCTGTAGGAGTCCCCATCTCTGTTGTAATCACACAAAAGGTAATCCTTTCCCACCATCTTCTTGGACGATTTTCAGTGTCTGGTCAACAGAAGACAGATCTTCACTTAGACTGGGGACCAGGTCAATCAGGTCAATCTTGATTTGCTGTGGAGGCAGGTGCCTCATTAAGTCCAAGACATAGTTCAGCTGCTGATCATTCATGGTGGTGATGGCGGCAGAGCCCTCACTCCCAACTACCCAGGTGTCCAACTAGTTACATAGATATTAAGAATAAAGGAAATGTTTGATTCCAAACAAAAAATGACTCCTTTGTCAAGATATTTTTTTATCAACTCGTGTTTTTTTTTATTTTGCAAATAATTTCTAAAAACAGAATCATTTATTGTATTTTATTTTATGACCTACCTTTTTCTACTTTAAACATTTTTTTCTGCTACAAAATGGTCTTCTATGACGTTTTTAATGATTGCATAACAGTCTATTGAATGGATACATGATATTTTTCAGTCAATCCTCTATTGTTGGATACTTAGGTGGTTTCCAATTTTTCACATGCTATGCAACTCTATTACACCCCTGTTATCTCTTTTTTTAAATCCTCACCCAAGAACATGTTTTTATTTATTTTAAAGAGAGAGAAAGGAGAGAGAGAGAGAGAGAGACAGACAGACAGACAGACAGACAGACAGACACACCCTATTGGGAGAGAGAAACTTCAATTAGTTGGCTCCCATATACCCGCTGACTGGGGTTTGAAACTGTAACCAAGGTATGTACCCTGACCAGAAATTGAACCTGAAACCTTTTTGGTGTATGCTTTTGCCAACTGAGTCACCCAGCCGGGACACCTTTGTTATCACTTAATGTTTAGTTACAAAAGCAATATATGTTCTTTCTAAATAATAAAACAATACAGAATTGTGTAAAATAAAAAGCAAAGTTCCCTATTTCTATTCACCAGCACTTTTATTTCCCAGCATTTCAATTCCCTATGGGGCAACCACTGTTAATAGTTTACTGTGTATCCTTCTGAATGCTTTTATTTTCTGATTACTTTTTTTCTTTCCTTCCATTCTATTAACCTATAGCCTTCTGTTTTCTGCTCTTTTCATGCTCAGCTTCAAGCAGCCTCTTTACTCTTCTTATTTGCTGGTTAGTCTGGGAAACCTGACAAGCATATCTGTTAGAATTATGTGTAAATTCAGACAAAATAATTTCTGAGCAAAGGCCTCACATCTCTGATTAAAGAACATAAATTTCACTGGTTACTTTTCTGTTTTGCATTTCAACTGGTAGTAAGCCTATTAAAACTGCCCCCTGGCACTTACAGAGTCAGATAGTTGGAAAAGTAATCTTCAAATAATTGAGGTGTTCCTGTCTTTACTTTTCATAAGCTAAGAGTGAAGTACATTTAAGAAACATTTCTGTTAACTTTTCATGTGTTCATACAACTGACCATGAAAGAAAAATTCTATCAAATAGGAGAACAGTAATTGGAGATTTTATTTTAGTGTATTGATTCATTCATTAACTATTTACTGAGTGTCTGCCATGTTCCAGGCACTATATAGATATTAGGAATGTAAATATAAAAAAACAAAGCTCTTGCCCGGCCAGTGTGGCTCAGTGGTTGAGTGTCAACATATGAACCAGGAGGTCACGGTTCGATTCCCAGTTAGGGCACATGCCTGGGCTGCCAGCTGGATCCCCAGTGGAGGGTGTGCAGGAGGCAGCTAATCAATGATTCTCTCTCATCATTGATGTTTCTATCTCTTTCTTTCTCTCCCTTCCTCCCTAAAACCGATAATATATATATATATATATATATATATATATATATATGCTCTTTACCTTCTTTTTTTTTTTTTTTAAGCTCTCACAAGCACTATTAAGGAACCACCAAACAGTGTATTTTATTGTCTTCTTTGCCTGGACTCTTCCTTCAAAATCTGCATTTGAGCATTTTGTCTCTCAGAGGCATGTGGTAGTAAATTTAGTTGTCTGTTGATAACACATTGGTACTTGAGCCTCTGTGCATTTCTCTGTGTATTTTCTCTCCATTACAAGTGTGGTTATGGCCCAGCAGCTGCAGTAGCATTTAGCTTTAGAGCAAAAGGGAAGTCCTCTGGCTACCCAAGTAGGTGGATATCTCAGGTATTTGGACTCCCTTCAGGTCCTTTTGGTAAAACTTAGCCCAGAGATTTGGCATGGCAATTCACACCATTATCTAAGGCTCACACTCTTTTACTTTCTTTCTTCTTTTTTTAAACTACAAAAATTGCTGAAATGCCAGGAGTTTGGTTAGGAATGAATAGGGAAGTCTGGCATGTTTTTAATCCTATGCTCAATGTTGTTGGTAATATTAGAAGAGCAGCAGAGCCATGAATCCAGTCATGCTCTTGGCTAATGCAGCCTACCCTGACTTAAGCGCTCCTCAAATGAAAAAAGACCCAGGGCTTTAGTTGACAGTAAATGCAACCTGAGCCAGTGATGTGACCTGGCTGCCAAAACAAGCAAATGTGATCTGAACCAGCATTAATAGAAGGCTGGTGGCTGGGACAAGTAAGGTAATAGTCCCAGAGTACACTCTGCAGTGGTCAGATCACACCTGGAGGATGGTGTTTCCTCCTGGGCACTGCATTTTAAGAGTGATGTGGAAAAGTTGGAGTATGCCCAAGTTGGGCAACAGGATGATGAATGGCCTAGAAACTAATATCCTTTGAGGAACAGTTAGAGGAACTGAAGTAGTTTACCCTGGAAACTAGAAGGCATGAGGATGTGGGATAACCATTTTCAAATATTCGCAGGGCTATCATATAGAAGAGTTGGACTCCTCTGTGGAATCTCAGCAAACACAACTTAAGCCAGTGGGTGTACATTACAAATTGGCTGATTTTGTCCCCATAAAAGGAATAATTTTCTAGTCCTTCTGAACATCCAGAAAATAGCAGCTTTGTAAGGTAATGACAATACCTTAATAAGGGGTGTTAGGACGGTGGCCGGATGACTGAACTTCAGACGATTCATGAATAGGATGGGAGGTTTGGAGAGATGACCTGATCCAAGCTCCTTTCACATTCAAAGGTTCTAATAACCTCAAGAAGTAAAAAACAAAACAAAACAAAAACAAAAATTACTGCTTTTTCTCTTAGACCCCATACAAGCATTAACCACAGAAATTATGTTAAAATTGATGCTAACAGCAAATATCAGTTATGAAGTTGGAAGGCAAAAAATCCATAGGAACTTTTCTGTTTTCCCTGATGGTTGTGAATTTTGTTTTAGTAGCGTTTTTTTCTAACTGAATGATTTTTTTTTTCACTTTTAAGATTCTTTAGAGCCCTGCTATGCTTTCTTTCTCATCAAATTTATGCTCCTCTTTTTAAAAATATATTTTTTATTGATTTCAGAGAGGAAGGGAGAAGGAGAGATAAAAACATCAGTGATGAGCCCTAGCTGATTTGGCTCAATGGATAGAGTGTCGGCCTGCGGACTGAAAGGTCCCAGGTTCCATTCCGGCCAAGGGCACATGCCTGGGTTGCGAGCTTGATCCCCAGTAGGGGGCGTGCAGGAGGCAGCCGATCAATGATTCTCTTTCATCACTGATGTTTCTATCTCACTCTCCCTCTCCCTTCCTCTCTAAAATCAATAAAATATGTATTTTTAAAAAATCAATGATGAGAGAAAATCATTGATTGGCTGCCTCCTGCACCAGCCCCTTACTGGGGATCAAGTGCAACCTGGCATGTGCCCTTGACCGGAATCAAACTCGGCACCCTTCAGTCCACAGACCAATGCTTTATCCACTGAGCCAAACCGGCTAGGGCTATGCTCTTCTTAATATGTTGTTTGCAGGACACTATATTTTGATAAGATTACTCTTAATCCAAAATTATAAAGCAGCATTTTGGGGGATAGCAATCTGTATCTACATGTCAAACAACCAGCTCTGTGGAACAGCTGGTGTTTAAAGTTCATTAATCATTAATAATGAGGTAACATACAGTAAAATGTGTGCACTGGGATAGTCTGGCCCTTCCCGAAAATCGGTGAAGTTAGCAGGCTGGAAATGATTATTCCTATTTTATTCAGCACCCACTATGCTAAGAATAAACTGCACTAGTTCATCTTATGTCCTAAAGAAAGTCTATAGCAAACATTACCATTGATGGCTGAGGATACTTGACTCTCTTCTTGAAAACAGAGATGCTAACAGTTACTTCAAATAAAAATCCTAAGGTTGTGGACAGAACAATGTTTGCTAAATGGGGTAGATTTGACTGGGCAGTGTGGCAAAATGCTTAGGAGCTCTGGCTGTCAGAGACCTGGGTTTAAAATTTTTGTTCTGCCACCTACTGCCTGTGATATCACTGTCATCTCATGAAGCCATTATCAGTACAATGGGAATAATAATAATAGGTTTTGCCTTTTTTGGCTGTTGGGAGGATTAGATAGAATGTGTGTAAAGGCACGAACACGGGTGCTGTTTTTAAAAATATTTTTAATAATATAATTAATATCCATTGTTTATTACGCATTTTTTAAATTGGGGTATTATTGTGTTTCCTATTTACTTTCACTGTGCAGTTTATACTTAGCATAGTAGGTTCTGAATAAATTCTAGTCAGTAATATGCTGGACCAACAATCAGTAACAATTCAACTGAGCAAGTCCCGTGCTTCCTGGGTGCCCAGCCCAGTACTAGTCTCTGAGAATACAACGCTGCCTGAAACTGGGCCCTTGCTAAGAGTGATGCGTAGGTTGCTGTGGAGGCCAACCTGCCGTTCCAGAAAGGTCTGGAGATGTTGTGTGAGTATTGAGTGACTCACAGGGATCCAAGCCAAGAAAGGTGGGAGGGGCCTTAGTCAAGAGAAAAAGCTGAGTGAAAGTTCAGAACTCCTACATCAGCAGACTGTTGGAGTGAACTGTTAAGCTGGCATCGGAGTTATACTTGTTGGCCTAGTCATGCAACCTCTCAGAACCCGCTTCCTTATCTGTAAAGAAATAAATAGTGAGGTCTACGTACTAGCCATGATGCGAAGATTCAGGGAGGTGGTCTTTGTAAAGTAGTTGCTTGGCACATCAACTGGCACAGAATAAGTGTTCAATGGTTGTTACCATTACCATTAATTTAATAATACCTTATAATTATGAACCGGGACTCCTTAGTCGCTGGACTGCGAAGGAGGGTGCCAGGACTCATAAACCACCGGTCAGGCTCGAAGAGCTGTAAGACAAGGCGGCCAGCGCAGGATGCCTAATCCTAGTCAAGCGCCAGCGTGACGTCCCCACGTCCGCGTGGTGCAGGGGGCGGGCCCGCGCGGAGCTGGGCTCCCAGGGTCACGTGGGTTCCGGTCTCGCCCCGGCGGAGCCCGTCCCCCGCGGCTGCAGCTGCGGCGGCCGCGCCTGCGCAGAACCGAGCGCGCTCTGCGGCTCGCTCCGCGGTGGAGGCGGCGCGAACAGCTAGGGGCCGGTGGATGGCTCTGCGGGGCCTGGAAAGCTCGGGGCCCAGCTCCCGCGGGCCGTTGGAGGAGGCGGGGGCGGCGGCCGAGGAGCGCGAGGCGCCGGCTGAGGCGGCGGCGGCGGCAGCCGCGCCGCTGGACGATGAGGAGGACGATGGCCGCGGCCTGCTGCGCTGGGACGGCTTCTCGGCCTGGCTGCACTGCGTGTGTGTGGTGGGCTTCGACCTGGAGCTGGGCCAGGCCGTGGAGGTGAGGCCCGGCCGCAGCGTTGTCCCTCCGCCCTTTCCGGGTCCGCACCTGGGCGGCCTTTGCAGAGTGTGTGGCCTGCGGGCTAGCCCGCCGGCCTGGACCCCGGCCGCCGCGCATCTGGGCGTGGCTGGCCGCCCCTCCGCCCATCGGGCCGGGCTGCGGGCTATTGACAGTTCCCCTGGGAGCATCCTGGGCTGCGGCGAGGGGTGAAAAGTTCTCTCAAGGCCCCTCCTAAACACTTGCTGGTGTGTGTGTGTGTGTGTGTGTGTGTGTGTGTGTGTTTAACCCGGTGTTACCAGATACATAACTGTGTGTGTGTGTGTGTGTTTAACCCGGTGTTACCAGATACATAACTGTGTGTGTGTGTGTGTGTGTGTGTTTTTAACCCGGTGTTACCAGATACATAACTGTGTGTGTGTGTGTGTGTGTGTGTGTGTGTGTGTGTTTTTAACCCGGTGTTACCAGATACATAACTGTGTGTGTGTGTGTGTGTGTGTGTGTGTGTGTGTGTGTTTTTAACCCGGTGTTACCAGATACATAACTGAAATGGTTAGCGGCACCTGGAGGAGGCTACAGGCAGGATGTTTGGGACTTTTCCAAGAAGCAAACAATGCCCTTGACATATGGTGAAATATAATAGCCAAGACTCTTAGAACAAACTTTTTTTTAGACTAAGAGATTGTTTTGGTCATTCACAGTAGTAACTCTTAGAGCATTTTAGTGAGCCTGAGCCGAAATGCATAGCATGCATTTTATCATTTTCCTCCTTTTGTTCCTCACTTCTGTTATTTCTTGATGTTGCTTCTGAAGCAGTTGGCCTGAAAACTAATATGAAGAAGAACATAAGGAATATCTTTTGCTTGTGAATCTGTCAAGTTTCCTATCTTTATGGCACCTTATTGAAAGGCCTTTGAGTCTTAATCTGTTCTTTACATTGTTTAGGGTACTTTATGTAGCATAAGAGATTGCTTGTCTTCATGTGTCCCAAGAAAAACATTATCAGAAGGATGCATGTTTGAGATTTTTTTTTTTTTTTGTAGTGATGCCATTTTAGTGCACCATCTCATTTTTACTTCAGTGACATGAGTTGGCTAGGAAAATTGGCCAGGGAGGTTTTTCTTAATTCGAAGATACTGCTTTTGTATTCAGCCTGTCTTCTCTTACGTTTTATCATTATGTAGTTCCATACACTGTGTCCACAAAGATCTAGGCATTATGCTGGTTGCTGGGCATGCAAATATGAACGATATGCTCTAAACTATATTTGTGGAATGAGACTATAATTTAGGGAAGAACCCAGAATTAATCACAGTAGCAGATAGGGCCAGATGTGGTGCCTGGCACATATGGTGTTCAATAAATACTTGCTGATAGAATGAATGAGTACAGGAACAATTCTTTATCTTATTGAGAAATAAACAACTGGTTCTCAAAGAATTTGAAGAAGAGATTTATAAACCATCTATTGACTATATTGACACATTAATCTGAAATTATATGTATAGCAAACTACAATTTAACCAGAAAACAATGGTTTGGGTTGTTGTAGTTTATTACATTTTTATATAGCTAAAGGAGATCTTTTCGGACTTTCGTCATTTGGGACATTCTTTTTAACATGAATATGTTTTTCTGACCAAATAAAGAATACTTAGCATAATTAAAGTGCTACAAAAATGTGGATCATTAAAGGTCTTATTTTGAATTTCATTTGCCATAGTATGTGCTGTTGCAGAGTTTTCTTTAGGTCAGTTATTAATAATGTTTTTTTGCATTCTGAAACTTTAAAAAAATATATGATGAATTTCATGAACTCTCTCCATTAGGAAAATGCTTACTAATACAAAATTATGAGCGGGCTCTGTGGCGCAATGGATAGCGCATTGGACTTCTAGTGACAAAATTATGTATTTGTTTCTGTGTACTTTCTGGGGGTTATCTATGGACCTTATAGTCCATTGTCTCTAGATTAAGAACCATTGATTTTAGAAGGTGTAGGATGAGAGTGGGGAAGATTCCCTAATGAAAGATCCAAAGACAGATAAATACAGCGCCGCTGGTGTAGTGGTATCATGCAAGATTCCCAAAGACAGATAAATACATTGAGATGCAATGCAACAATTTTGTTTTGTTTCCCTGAGAAACATAGAATATTGCACTTTGCCACTTTTAAAGAAAAAGGAACACAAATTAGAAACTAATATAGCAAAATAGTTGAAAAACACATAGTATTTTACCTTTGTATTATGGCCATACCTAGGCCAAAAATGGACAGGAGGAGTGGCTATAATGAGATAAGAAGGTGTGTATAGTCTGGCTGGTATGGCTCAGATCTGTGAACCAGGAGGTAATGGTTCAATTCCAGGTCAGGCACATACCCAGGTTGCAGGCTCAATCCCCAGTAGGGGCGTACAGGAGGCAGGCAATTAATGATTTTCTCTCATTAATTATATTTCTACATCTCTCCCTCTTCCTTCCTCTCTGAAACAAATAAAAATACATACTTTTTTAAAAGGTGAGTGTAGAATTGTGTTGGAGAAGTAACATATAGTAGCCCATCTCTACTTCCGATAAAGCACAACTATGGGGACTCAAAAGGGAAGTTAGTTAAAGAATAGGTAAAAATTAAGCTTGGACAATAATATCCTAGAACCTAGCTGTGCTATAAAAAAACAGTCATTGAATATTAGGCCTGGGAGACTTAAGAATCTGTTCTGCCAAGACAGAAAATACCATTTGCAGATTTTAAACAAATGCATGAACAGTGCCACTTAAGTTTAAATCCCTACTAAAGTGACAGTATAGAATATTGATCAGGAACTCTAGATTCTAGAGCTGGTTTTAATCTATGTACTTTGGGTACATTACTTTGCTTGTCTGAGCCTGGTGCTGCTCCTCTGTAACAGGGTAACAGTACATTTGTCGTGGCATTGTGAGAATTAGGTAAGTTAATGCTTGCGAAGCATTTGGAATAGTACCTGGGACCCAGTAAGGCTATGTAAGCATTGAGAGTCCCTTTTTCTTTCTTAAAATGTATTTTTATTGATCTTGGAGAGGAAGTAAGAGGGAGAGAGAAAAACATCAGTGATGAGAGAATCATTAGCAGCTGCCTCCTGCACAACCCTCCACTGGGAATGGAACTGTGACCTCCTGGTTCCTAAGTCTTTGCTCAATCACTGAGCCACACTTGGCTGGGCGAGAGTCCCTTTTTCATTTTTGATGGGGAGAACCCTCACTTTTTGCTTTGTGAAAATGAGGCCTTTGAACTTCAGTTTTCTCACTTGTAAGATGAAGTTGAGTTACTAGAATCAGTACTTTTTTTTTCCTTTTTTTTTAGTAGGGGAATATTTTCCTCTGTAAATAAAGACCTGGCTAATCCGGTTGAAATGGTGCCTGTGTGTGTATATTTGGTTTTAAGCAGCAGAAACTAAGCTCAAGCAGAAAAGGGGGACTTGCTGTAAGGCCACAAAGGTATTTTAAGATATCCAACCTACAAACCTGGTGGGGCTTCAGAAAATGGCTAGAGCCCAGAACCAAGCACACATCTTATTTATGCTCTTGTTTTATGGATTTTGTTCATGCTTATGCTCCCTGCAAACTGACTTCCTCTACTTCTGTGACTTCAATGGAAGTCACTCTTGTTCCAAACATTAGAGGAAGGTACTCAGGCCTGGTTTGGGGCAGATTATCACTCTGATACAATCAGCTGAAGACCTGGATGGTTGGGGGCAGATGATCACTTTGATACAATCAGCTGAAGACCTGAGTGGTTGGGGGCAGATTATCACTCTGATACAATCAGCTGAAGACCCTGGGGGGTTGGGGGCAGATGATCACTTTGATACAATCAGCTGAAGACCTTGTTGCACAAAATGTCAGGGTGGGGGCGTCCTTGTCTGAGTGAAGGAGACAGTTGGGGGCAGGGTGTCTTTGGAGCTAGAAGAGCCGGCAAAAGGTACAGACTGCAGTAGGTGTACTTAGCTTCTTTTTTTCCCCTCTGAAGTGGCCATGAAGCATCATCAGAGAATCTAAGTGTCCTGTGGAATAGGTTTGAAATTCTCTGGATTTGAAATATTCTCTGTTACTTCTAGATCTGAAATTACATGATTATCTAGAAAAGCCTTAATTATCTCAATGCAGAATTGCCTTATTTACTCAAGTTCCTCCCCTCCCCCCCGCCCCGCATTGAGTAATAATATGCTCATTGTTGAAAACTTGGCAAGAAAGAAAATTATAAATACTAGAAAACATCACTCATAGTTCTATTAAGAAACAACTGCTATCAGTATTTGGCATTTTTGTTAATGCTTTTTTTTTTCTTTACATAATTTTGTATCTGTCAAGGATTAATTTGATTGTTAGTAACAGAAACCCTGTAGAATAAATTTAAGCAAAAAGGGATTGATTGTGAGGAGTCTTTTGGAACACACTTACAGGAAACAGGAATGAACCTTATGGAATTTGGAAAGCCCCAGGCTTTTTTTGCCTTTGTTTCTGGAGCTGTGTGGTCTTTTGTCTCTGCTTTTCTTTGCATGTCTTGTTCCATTCTCCATGCTGAGGGTGGTTTCCTCTGCAAGTGTCACAGTTTCAGCTCCCAGGTTCTACTGGACTTTGGGTTACCCTGGTACTGATTTTAGCCACTCTACTCTTGTATTCTGGAATCACACTGAAGTGTAACTCAAGTAGTGGAATATCCGATTGGCTCAGAATGGGTTAAGTTCTCTGTTTTGTTCATTGAGCTGTAATCAGGAGACAGGGTCTCAGTAACAGTAGTGGCTACTTAAGCTCACTTCTGCAGAAGGCAGGAAGGAGACACTTTCAAAAGCATGGGCTGAGCAGCAGTCTACTGTAAAAGTCTGCTTTTATTGATAAACATTCTCATAAACAATTTGCCAGATCATTGAAGAGTCTTCATAAACATAATTTTATGGACCATAATTTATTAAATCATTTTGCTTAATTTGGATATTTAGTAGTTTCCTTTTTAAAAAAACAATATATTTAAAAAAATATTTTATTGATTTTACAGAGAGGAAGGGAGAGGGATAGAGAGTTAGAAACATTGATCAGCTGCCTCCTGCCCTTGATTGGAATCGAACCTGGGACCCTTCAGTCCGCAGGCCGACGCTCTATCCACTAAGCCAAACCAGTTAGGGCTAAAAAAATATTTTTTATTGATTTCAGTAAGGAAAGGAGAGGGAGAGAGATAGAAACATCATTGATGAGAATCATTGATTGGCTGCCTCTTGCACGCCCCACACGGGATTGAGCCCACAATTCAGGCATGTGCCCTGACAAGAATTGGTGACTTCTTCGTTCATAGGTTGCCGCTCAACCACTGAGTCACGCCAGCTGGGCAACTTCTGCTTTTTTGAGTCATTGCCTGTTCCCCCTTATCCTCTAAGCAGGGTGGAGCCTGGAGTAGTGACCAATTTTCTTTATCTTAGCAGTTTCTGTTTATTTTTCTGAGAAGGATAAAGACATGTGAAGGGTTGTTTCTTTCACTCTTTAACTGAGTGATCCGTAGCCCCAGTATTTGATCATCAGCAAGTTTACTCTTTGAATTGAAATGGGTGTTATGTGTAATTGTATGTTGCTGTACTGCCTCATTGAGCCATCTGTTCAGCAGGTATTTATTGGGCACTGATATGTTCTAGAGATAAAGCCTTGATCATTCCCTCTTCATCAGGCAGCAATTTAGCTGGGAAGGTAGGCTATTTAACAGTGAGTACTTTGATAGGAGGATATTCAAGGTACTAATAATAGCCTTTAAGTTCCCTTGTGAACTAGTAGCACTTCATAGTTCTGTGATTTGAGAATTAAAGCCTTAGTGTACTCTTGAGCTTCTTAGGCTCCCAGATTTTACAAAGGCTTCTTTGGTGTTACTAATCTCTAATTCTGTTATGAAATTGTATAATCCCAATCTGGAAACAATCTGGGACATTCTCTTGTCCAGTTAGTCCTTTCACAAGTACTTTATGTTTTTGTATTTACTAAGATGCCTGATGTAAAACATGGACAATCCTATCTAATAAAAGAGTAATATGCAAATTGACCATCACTCCAACACACAAGATGGCTGCCCCCATGTGGTCAAAGATGGCTGCCCCCATGTGGACACAAGATGGCCACCACAAGATGGCCATCAGGGGAGGGCAGTTGCAAGGGAATAGGCCAGCAGGGAAGGGCAGTTGTGGGGGACCCAGGCCTGCAGGGGAGGGCAGTTAGGGGTGACTGGGCCTGCAGGGAGGGCAGTTAGGGGTGACCAGGCTGGCAGGCAAGTGGTTAGGGGGTGCTCAGGCTGGCAGGCAGAAGCGGTTAGGGGCAATCAGGAAGGCAGGCAGGCGAGCAGTTGGGAGCCAGCAGTCCTGGATTGTAAGAGGGATATCCGACTGCCTCGAGGGGTCTCAGATTGGACAGGGTGCAGGCTGGGCTGAGGGGCAGCCCCCCCGTGCATGAATTTCGTGCACCGGGCCTCTAGTTACATATAAACTTTATTCTTTTTTGAGAGAAATGCTTCACTGTCCATTTCATATTCAAATTGATCAAGCTTTTTCTGTGACATAATTTACCTTCAATCTTGAGAGAGCTGGAATCTTAGACTGAGGCCCAGCCTGTCCTAATACTGTGATGTCATTTTTTTACTTTAAAAATAACTAAATAAATATTTTAATTTAAGTATAACATATAGAAAAGTACACAAATCCTACATCTGTAGTTTAATGAATTTTTATAAAGTGAACATACCATGACACTACCATGGGATTAAAAAAACCCTGGCTATTATCACTGCCCCAGAAATTTCCCTTATCTTCTTTCAGTTATGACTCATTACCTTTTCCCTGTCAGCCCCTAGCAACCACTAATTCACTTTCTGTTTCTGATTCTGTTATTCTGTACATTTCATAAGAATGGATATTGTGTGTCTGGCTTCTTTCACTTAGTATAATGTTTTCAAGGTTCATTCACATTATATGTATTTAGTACTTCATTCCTTTCTATGGTTGAATTTTATATCAATCTAGCAGGGAGGGTAGACCATTTAACAGTGAGTATGGATGTACTATATCACATTTTGTTTATCTGTTTATCATTCGATGGAAATAAGGATTATTTCTACTTTTTTTTGGCTATTATGAATAATGCTGTTTTGAACAATCATTCACAAGTTTTTGTATGAACATGTTGTCACTTCTCTTGGATATATACCTAAGAGTGAAATTGCTGGGTCATATGGTAACTATGTTTACTAAATTGTTATCCACTATGGCTGCATTTTCACATTTTCATCAACAATATATGATTACTCCCCTACTGAGGTGGAAATGTTAGGGTATCCAGGGCAAGTGGCAAGTAGACATATCTTTAAAGAGAATAGCCCCATTTAAAACATTTTATAATACTGTTTTTCAGTACGTATACATTTTTTTCTGGGGCACATGTTTTCCTATTTTATCATAATGTAAAAGATATATGCTATGTCATCATTTTTAGGCCTTAATAGTAATTCTATGAAATAAAACTTTTTTTTTTATTACCTGGCCATCTTTCTCTTATTTGTTATAACATGGATATCTTATCATAGGTAACAGAACAAGGATGACATTAGCTGACGCTCTGTGTCCCCCTTTGATGCCTCCCAGGAATACAAGTGGCCTGGGGGACAGAGATGCCTGGGCTTGAGCTGTGGAGAAAGAAAACTTCAAGCGAGAGGCATCTCCAGATACTGTGGCTAAACGATAGTCGATTAATTTCCTTATAGGTGTCAGGAGCTAACTGACTAAACTAACAGTGATTGCCCATATTTATATTTAACCCCCCCCCCCCCCCCCAAGAAATAAAGTATATACATAGAAAATAATTCTACTGACATTTGTGCAGTTCAAGCTACTTGACAATGGGTTACTTTTCTTTTTTTTAGATAGGGAGTTTAATTGAGGTTTTAAAAATCAAATCAAGTGTGAACTTTTCTATTAAGTACAGAGTGGACATTTGGAATTCTATAGCATATAATAATACACTGTTACTTTTAGAATAATATATCTGTTTCAAAATAAAATACTGGGTAGCTCTAAAAGAGTACATTGAAATGAATTTCTAGAATTCTGTTTGATAGTCTAGTACAGTGGTCGGCAAACTGCGGCTCATGAGCCACTGTTTGCCGACCACTGGGATAGGGGCTTAATCACAAGGAACAACAACATCGTGTAATTATTGGAATCAAGAATCTAGTTCAGTAGTCGGCAAACTCATTAGTCAATAGAGCCGCAGTTTGCCGAACACTGGTCTAGTACAACCAGTTTGCCGACCACTGGTCTAGTACAACCAGTTTTTAAAAGGTACAACCAGTTGTTTTTTAAAATATATATATTTTATTCATTTTTTACAGAGGAAGAGAGAGGGATAGAGAGCTAGAAACATCGATGAGAGAGAAACATTGATCAGCTGCCTCTTGCACACCCCCCACTGGGGATGTGCCCGCAACCAAGGTACATGTCCTTGACTGGAATCAAACCTGGGACCCTTGAGTCCGCGGGCCGATGCTCCATCCACTGAGCCAAACCGGTTTCGGCTACAACCAGTTTTTGATAGCTTATATAGTTCTTATATCCTTCTAGCTTACTTAAATATATATAGCTATATAAACTTCTTATAATATATACATACATAGACATATATATACATGTTGTGTATATTTAAGGTACTCTTATATAGGTAAAACATACCGACATCTTTTTCTACATTGTCATGCTGATATTTAAACCATAGGAAACCACAGTCCAAAAGAACCACTGTGATTATGTAAAAGAAAGGAAAAAGAAACTGTGTATTTACTTTTGAGTGGATATTTTAATCGCAGGAAATAAAAATCTGAAGGGCACTTACATAAAACTTATTTTAGAGGCTAAAATTAAGCTATTATAGGTCACTAAGCTTACCAATATGTTTTAGACCAGAAAACTCCAGGGTAACTTAAATGCAATGAGATTTTCATAAAATATGGCTAAATAGGTTTTAAGCATCCCATTTCTGCTTTAAAGGGAACAAAGTAAAATAGTCTCAAGGGAAATGTATCTACACATAATGAATTACATATAAAATACTTAGTTGTTGAATAGACTTAACTTGAAGGTATATCCACTGATAGAAGACATATACTTTAGTGTCTACTGTGTAGCAGAGATTGTTCTGGGCGTCAAGATAAAGTGGTAAACAAAAAAGACCAGTTCTTGCCTTCATGAATTGTGGAGACAGAGATTAAGTGAGGTTGGTCAGTACATGGAATACAAAGCAGGGTAAGTAGAGAGAATATGCTATTCTCCGTTTCAGGAATGGTGGGTGGTTTTCATGTAATCTACTAGCTCTGTAGACCCTCCCATAGACCTGGATTGAGGGCTGTGATTGCATGTTAATGATCACTACTATAAGAGCAGTGAGGAATGGTGGCTTGTATACTTTGGAATCAAACTTAAATTCAAGTCCTAGCTCTGGCACTTACTACATAGATAAGTTTTGGGAGAGTTATTTAACTACTTTGAACTTGTTCCCTCTTTGGTAAAGCTGGGGAGTATTGACAGGGTTGTGAAAATTAAAAACTCCAGAAGATGCTCATTAAGTATTAATTCTCCCCATATTTTTTTTTTTACCTTAGTTTTCTTATATGTAAAATGGAGATACCACTACTGGCATTGTCTATGATAGTAAGAACTAAATAAATGAAATAAATATGTGAATCTACTTTAATATGGTTTATAATATGATATTACTATATGTTATTTCTGGAGAGGGAAGATTTTCAGGCTCTCAGCAGCTCTGGGGAATGGAAGAACTCATGGATTTTCCAGAAGTGGAAGTCATGGATTCTCACATTAGCAGCCCAACATTAACATAATTTAGCTACTCTTTGTATTGTTTTCTCTCCTTTTTGTTGTCAGCCTCCAGCTAACCTGCTGCTCCTAATCCCATCTCTTCTTCACATTCCCAAGAGAATCTGGATTAGTCCACTGGAGCCCTGATACTCTTATGGGCAGTATTTTCACACCCAGCCAGATTCAGGCAGATAATTGGCTTGTAGGGTGGGTGCCCTTGGATCTGGTGTTTACTAGTGTTGGTTCCCACAGTAGCTAGTCTTCCTTCCTTTGCTGGGGCTATGATTTTCCCTCAGAAGGTGGCTTTGATTACTGCAGACACTAAAACGACCTATCTAGGAAAATGCAATGATTATTTAAAGAAATTGGAGGGAAGTGGGATAGGTTTTATGGTGGGAGATGGACTTTGAAATTTCTTAAACTGCAGATAATTATTTTTTCCTTTTCATTTTTCTTTTAATAAGAAGTTAGTAATTTATGCTACTTTTTGGAATCAATTGAAAATTATTCTTGCTTGAAGTAGATACCAACTGATAGATCAATTTCTCTTTAGGTTTTAGGCTTCCAAAGAAAAGACTCATTAAGCTTTGAGTTATTGGTAATTCAGTTAGTAAATTATTCTTGATAACTCAAGATTTCACCAATCTTTTAGAGATAACTTTTAATCAAAAAGGTGTTGTTTTTTTGGCCTAATATAAGTTCTACTCAATTCTCCCAATTTCTCACATGTTTCATTGTTCAAGTTTGTGAACTATTTCTTGAAACTATTTGACGATAGCCAACTAGTATTTTAAAAGTACCTACTAATGTTTATAATATACACTCAATATATTTATGTATAAAATTTAACTCTTTTTCTCCTAGGTAATTTATCCTCAGCATTCCAAACTTACTGATAAAGAAGTAAGTAAAAATATTGCTCTGTATAGTTTACTGTTGTAATTTTTTATTTTTATTGGTGTGTGTTGTGTGTCAACATATATAGCTTTTGTTTTCTTTTTCAGAAAACCAATATTTGCTATTTGTCTTTTCCAGATTCAAATTCAGGTAACTATTTTTCATGTGGTGTTTCTGTTGAATTTTATACTAAGAATACTGATTTTACTTTAATATGTGAAAATTGATTGAAACAGCATATTAGAATGCCAGCTGTTGCAGCCTAACAGGTCAGTGATTTAGATTCCTAGCTTTATGATGTCTAGTCATGTCTTGTTGATTATAGTTGGTTCAACTTTTAAAATAACTATAATGAGGTAAAACATCCAGGAAAAATAAACTGTTGAAATAGTGAAGAGATTGAAAATCAGCAACATTGGTATGTTTGGGGATTTTTTTCTTTTGTTTTTGTTTGTTTTGTTTGGGGATTTATAATAAGTAGTTTACTTTTAGTTTAGAGTTTGAGAGCTTGCCAAGAACTATGTAAAAGCACTGAGTTAAATAAAACCCAACACAACAGGTGAATCTGGTTATAAAGCATGACCATCAATTATTTTCACCCAATATGTGAGTTAATATATGGAAAGTATTTGGAATAGTGTCTGGTGTGTAGAAAACACCATATAAGTGTTTGCTATTATTTTAACTTGATTTTGCTGATCTCTCAAACTCTTTCTAATTGTTGAAATCTTTCAAGTTACTTCTCGTGTTTCACTTTTAAAACAGCTTTTCAGGCTTATAATGACCAGAGCTTTCAACTTCTTAGACCACACACAGTTAGACAACCCTATATGAAGCAAAGACACTCGTTTCCTTTTCTTTTGAGGTTACTTCTAATATTCTGTTAATTTAGTTTAATTAATCTGATTTGGGAGATTTGACATTTAAATTTTTTTCCTTTCCTTATAAATGCTTCCAGAGTTTTTTCTATATATTTGGAACTGAGCTTTCATGACATATGTAAAAGAGAAGTGCTATTTTGTAAAAAATAAAATAAAAAGATGCCTTTGAGAGATCCTAGTAGGGCATTTGTTCTGACTTGGAATTATCGGAATCTTTTATTAAGTTTTGCCTACAAAGTCCACACATGTAATTCTGAATGTAGAAAATGTTGGATTGAACTTTCAGGACTCAGGGTAAGCTGAGTTGTATGGATTGCAGGATGAGCTGATTATGTGATTGGAGTTCTAGCAGGTTCTACTACACTTTCTTCTCTTTCAGATAATAGTTGGTTTTCATGGCTTTCTTTCTTTTTCATATCTCTACATGAGCATCGAGTTAATTATATGGTGTTCAGATAGCCTTTTCATTTCTAATTTTGAAATAGGTCTTTCCATACCTCATTTTCTTACTGGAAGTTAAACTCAGTATAAATATGTGTAAATCAGAATTTGATCAGTATTTCAGGCATTTGAGTGACCTACCGATGTTTTATAAAACCTTTTTAATAAGCTCTACATCAAATGAAGTGTGGTTTATTTTATTCAAAGTATGATTGGCACTTAGAAGTAAAATTGACAAGAGATCTTAAAAACAGACACTTTGCTCTCTTAACAGATGAATATTACTCGAGACACCAAAAGATTGTGAGTTTTATGTGTATTTAAGATCAGTATTCTCAGTTGTGATTATCCAAAAAGTTTGTTTCACTTAAGTGTTTTATTAAATAGAAGTTGGGATTACTGTGCCAACTTTGAAATGGATTTAATTTTTCCCAAAATAGCTTTTCTTGTTATGAAAGGAAATCTAGGCACAGTAGAGCAGTCTTTAGGAAAGCGTAGGGTTCGTTTCCATGATGCACACTTTTTTGTAATCCTCACCCAAGGATATGTTTTTATAGATTTTAGAGGAGGGAGAGAGAGAAGGAAATATTGATTGGTTGTCTCCCAAATGCACCCTGACCAGGGATAGAACCTGCAATCAAGGTTATGTGCCCTGATTGGAAATCAAAGCCTCAACTTTTTGGTGTATGGGAATACACTCCAACCAATGCAGCCACCTGGTCAGGGCTCCAAGGTGCACACTTTAAAAAATAAAACATTTAGACTTTGGTATGCTGAATAGGAAAAAAGAATGCTTTGGGAATTCCCAATAGAATGATTTGCCAATCCTCTACTTCCTCCATCCCGTACCCACACACACACTCTAGATTTCATGTCTTTAGAAATTGGTTTGTTTTTAGGTTTTGATTTCTTGTTCCATTTGAATGGTTTTTATCTTTAGGAGCCTACATTTGAAGTATGCCTACTCTTTGATAAATATTTGTCAGATTTTATTTTTCCTCCTTATTGTTTATCATTAACATTGTCTAGATACAAGTGTTCCTAAGGTTTAAACTATAATGGGTAGCCAAGGACTATAACCACTATATTTTAAACATGTCCAGAGAGAAAAGTCAGCAATAGTAGAGAAAGTTTCAATAATGATGAATTTAAGCGAAGGATTAATCCTTGCTCTGGATAGATTAAATATGCAGACAATATTTGTCTCAGCAGATTTTTTCTCTATAAATAGCAGGGACATTGTCATGTGCTTTACACTTCCTAGTCCTTAAAGCAATGCTTCTCACACTATCTGTGTTAAAAGGCCAGTTGGGTTTTCTTTTTTTAAAAAATCTTCATTGTTGAGAGAATTACAGATGTCCCCCTTTTTCCCCCTGATTGCCCCCCTCCACCCGTTCCTGCCCGGTCCCATACCTTCACCACCCTTATTGTCTATGCCCATAGGTAGTGCATATCTTATATAATAAAACCCCAATATGCAAATCGACCAAGCGGTGGAACGACCGGCCGCTATGATGCGCACTGACCATCAGGGGACAGATGCTCAAAGCAGGAGCTGCCCCCTGGTGGTCAATGCACTCCCACAGGGGGGCCACTCAGCCAGAAGCGGGGCTCACGTTGTCGAGCGCAGTGGCGGGAGCCTCTTCCACCTCCATGGCAACGCTAAGGACCCCTTGGGGGATGTCCACCGAGGGGTCCTGGACTGCAAGAGGGCGCAGGCCGGGCTGAGGGACCCCCCTCCCCCAGTGTAAGAATGTCGTGCACCGGGCCTCTAGTGTGCATATAACATCTTTGGTTAATCTCTTTCTGCCCCCTCCCCCTTTTCTTCTGAGATTCATCGGTCTGTTCCATGTTTCCATGTCTCTGGTTCTATTTTATTCATCAGTTTATTTTGTTCATTAGATTCCTTTTTTGTTTATTTTGATTTTTAGATTCAATTGCTGATAGATATGTATTCATTAGCATTTTATTGTTCATATTTTTTATCTTCTTCCTTCTCCTTCACCTCCTCCTCCTCCTCTTCTTTATCATCATCCTCTTCTTAAAGAATGCCCTTCAACATTTCATGTAATACTGGTTTGGTGGTGATGAACTCCTTCAGCGTTTTCTTGTCTGTGAAGCTCTTTATCTGACCCTCAGTTTTAAAATGAGAACTTTGCTGGGTAATGTAATCTTGGTTGTAGGTCCTTGCTATTCATCACTTTGAATATTTCTTGCCACTCCCTTCTGGCCTGCAAAATTTCTGTTGAGAAATCAGCTGACAGTGATATGGGTGCTCCCTTGGAGGTAACTAACTGCTTTTCTCTTGCTGCTTTTAAGATTCTCTCTTTGTTTTCAACCCTTGGCACTTTTGTTACGATTAAAGTAGGCCTCTTTGGGTTCCTCTTGTTTGGGACTCTCTGTGCTTCCTGGACTTATAAGTCTACTAGAGGCCCATTGCATGATATTCATGCAAGAATAGGCCTTCCTTCCCCTGCTTCACTCCTGGCCGCCCGGGAGCCTGCAAGTCCTTGCTCCCGGGCTGCCCAGGAGCCTGCAAGTCCTCACTCCCGGGCCGCCCAGGAGCCTGCAAGATCTCGCTCCCAGCCAGCACACCGCTCCTGTAGCTCCCTCCGCTGCCCCCCTCCCCCTCATAGCAGGCATCCTGCCCCTCCCGGCTGCTCCGCGTCTGCATATGCAAATTAACCCGCCATCTTTGTTGGGTTAATTTGCATATTCGTTATTGGCTGTGGGCGTAGCAGAGGTATGGTCAGTTTATATGTTTGTCTATTATTAGGTAAGATTTCTTCCACTCGGTAGGGGAAGTTTTCTGTCATTATTTCTTTAAATAGGTTTTCAATTCTTGCTGTCTCTCTACTCCTCTGGCACCCTTATAATGGGGATGTTGGTACACTTGAAGTTGTCCCAGAGGCTCCTTTCACTGTCTTTATATTTTTGGATACTTTTTTCTTTTCACTCTCCTAATTGGGTGTTTTTTGCTTTCTCATATTCCAAATCGTTGATTTGATTCTCTAAATCCTCTACTCTACTGTTGAATTCCTGTAAATTATTCTTTATTTCAGTTAGTATATGCTTAATTTCTGACTAGTGCTTTTTCATGTCTTTGATGTTCTCACTAAGATCTTTGTCTTACTAAGTTCCTTGAAGTTCTCATTAAGGTCATTGAGAAACCTTATAACTATTGTTTTGAACTCTGTATCTAGTAGTTTGCTTGTTTCCATTTCATTTAGTTCTTTTTTTTTTTGAGATTTCTTCCGTTATTTCATTTGTGACATGTTGCTTTGTCTCTGCATTTTGGCTGCTTCCCTGTATTTGTTTCTATGCATTAAGTAGAGCTGTTATGTTTCCTGGAATGAGTAGAGTGCCTTGTGTAGTAGGTGTCCTGTGGGGCCCAGTGACTCAGCCTTCCCAGTCACCTGAGCTAGGCACTCTAGGTGCACCCCTGTGTGGTCTGTGTGCACAGTCTTGTAGTTGAACCTTGATTGCTGTTGGGGTCACTGGGAGGAATTGGCCCCCAGGCCAGTTGGCTGTGAGGACCAGCTGTGACTACAGTGGGAGAGCTGCTGTGCAGGAGACAGCCCTATGGAGCAGGACTTGCTTCAGTGGGGCTTTGGTGCTCACTGAGTCTGCTCTTTGAGTGTGTTGCTTATGGATGTGTAGAGTTATAATCTGATATGGTCTGAAGCTGTCCACCGGGTACACTGGCTTGGGGCCTCCTGGGAGGTGCAAAGTCAGCCACTGCCTGGGGTCACCCAGCAGGAACTACAGAGCTATCTACTGATAGCTGCTACTTGTATGGCCTTGGAAGTGCCCAGGAAAGGTGAAACAAGGCAGGCTGGTGCTAGTGCCTTATCTGGGGCCTCTTATTGATAGATGTGGGGCACCCTGACTCCAGCTGCTGCTTGTTTGAGATATTTTAGGAAAGTTTGAAGCCTGAGCCAGGACAGACCATACATATGAAAAAACTGCTGCAAACAGCTTGGGTGGGGTGCAGATTGGATGGGGTGGGGAGTCTCAGGGAATCACGAGGGAGGAATAAACAATTTGAGCCAGCTTAATGGAAACTCTGATATGGCTGCCAGTCAGGTCTGCGATAAGGAAGGTCTCAGCATAAGAACAGTGACCCCTGTGAGCACCTCTGTCTGGGAGAAAGCCACCCCTGAGTTCTTGCTCTGATGCTAGACAATCCAGTCCTCCCAATATGTCCCTGGATCCCCCCAAACCGCTGCCCCAGCATTGAGAGAGTGAGTCTGTGTAAGTTTGTGTGCCAGCATTTTAAGGGGAACTGCCTGGGTTTCCAGCAGCCTCTGTGTCACTCAGTCCCAATCCCCACTGGTTTTTACAGCCGGAAGGTACGGGGACTTCTCTCCCCAGCTCTGGAACCCTGGGCTGTGGGTCGGATATAGGGCTGGGATCTCTTCTCACGGGAGGCCCCCACAGCCACGATATACCTCCCAATTAAAAAAATGACACATGTGGGTGCCAGACCAGCCTGTTCCGCACCTCTGTCCCTCCTGCCAGTCTCAATGTACTTTCTTCTTTACTTATGTAGTTGTAGGACTTCCATTCAGCCATATTTCAGGAGGTTCTGAATGATGGGTTCTGTATTTTAGTTGTAATTTTGATGTGGTTGTTGGAGGCAGTGAGTATTGGTATTTACCTACACCACCATTTTGGTTCTGTCCCAGGGTGTTTTTTGTGTTTTTTTGGTTTGTTTGTTTGTTTTTGCTTTTTAGAGCGAGAGTGAAAGGGGAGGGGAGGGACACAGAGAGAGAAACATCGGTGTGAAAGAGAATCTTGGATTGGTTGCCTCCTGCACACGCCCCAACCAACCGGGGGATTGAGCCTGAAACTGAGGTACGTGACCTTGACTGGAATTAAACCCACGACCCTTCAGTTCATGACCTGACACTCTATCCATTGAGCCAAACCAGCTAGGGCAGCCAGTTGGGTTTTTAAAAAATTTCCAATCTAGTGGACCAATGTTTTTATAAAATGCAGTTTAAAGAAATTTTTAGAAAAATGAAGTCCAGATTTATCATGACAATATCAAATTTCTGTAAGAGTTCCTAAATACTTATTCTCAGTTTGGATATTCAATTCATCATGGATCAGTAGCAAGATTTATATACTGGCATCAGTCTGTGGACTACACTTTGAGAGGTATGTGCACTCAACTGGAATAGAACCCAGGACCCTTCAGTCCGCAGGCTGACGCTCTGGCCACTGAGCCAAATGGGCTAGGGCAGTAGTTGATATTTCTTTAGTAATCTTTCATATGTGAATGGGCAGATCACTGAAAATAAAATAGGAACTATTTACCTCAGTTCATAAGGACACTATTAAAGCCTTTTTGACCTGGTAAACTTGCCTCCTGACCAATTCTGTATAGCTTTTGGGTGCAGCTGGAAAGTTCTCACAGCATGATTTGGAAATGGAACCAGGTGGGTAGGAATTTAAGGCTATGGGAGCTTCATTACTTCCCTTCCACAAAGCTTAGCATTTTTTACATTTTCTAGATGCTATAATATCTCTTTCTTAAAATCCATTGCATTTTCCTGATCTATATTATCATGATCTCAGAGAAATTAGTGTGTACTTCTCAGTGTACCTGCAACCTAGGTATTTGCCTCGTCTGGGAATCGAACCCACAACCTTTTGATGTATGGGACAACGCTCCAACCAACTGAGCCACACTGGTCAGGGCACTGAGTTGCTTTTTAAAAAACATATTGGTGCTCTGGCCAGATGAAGGTTTTTCTGGTGTTAGGAGGGCTGTACTTCCTTTTTAATTTGATTTGGACTTGCCCTGGAGAACACCAGTGTATGTACAATGCAGCCCCTCTTTGTTCCTGGCCAGTGTCAAGTCAACTGCAATTGAAAATGATCTACTTATGGCCCTTGAAGTAGTATTTCTGGGAGATCAGTGTCCTGTTAACCTCGGATTTTCATAATATCAAGTTTCGATATCATCCTTCTGATTGTAACATTAGAGTTGAGGTTCAGGGGATCGTCTTTTTATGTGTGAAATCATCTTTATGTCAATGTTCTCCACTCTTGAAATTTCAGTACCTGTGCCCTGTGCTGTCCCCGCCATCCAGCTCTTGTAAGAATAAGTATGGAAATAATGCAGATAAACCAGGTGCTCCCCCAAAGATCAGGAATAGTAAATTTATACATTGGAGAGAAGATCAACCAGAAAGTTAAGAGCAATGATCAGTTTTTGCTACTCAAAATATCACATGGGTTATCTTTCTCCACCTGAGAATTCAGAAGCTAATATAATCCCTATAACTGTGACTGTAGGAGGACTGCATGTTAGAAGTGGGAATGCCATTTGAGGATTCTATTTGTTATGTTAAATTCTCAGTGTTTGAGATTATTTGATTTTTAATGGAATGGTCCTTAGTTTTATAATTCTTTATTTAGAGGAGCCTGCCTCTGTTTTTAACTTCATAAGGAATTATAATAAAGTGTATTATCTTTAGAAAGAAAACTTAAACATATTACCAAGTTTCTATTTCCTTTGTTAAGAACTTCATGTGCTAAAGTACTTCTGTGCATAATAATAAGTAATAATAAAATCTTGAGCACATTTCATATTTAACATAATCCTATTAATTTTAAATATAGTAACTGGGGAAAATTTGAGTGACAGGTTACTTCATCTGACTTTTTAGAATATTCAGTTTTTTGTAATTATTACCTGACATTTTAGTTATAACGTTTACATGTTTTAAGAGGTTTCCTAAAATGATTAAAGGTTAAAAAGTTATTCTTAATTAAAATAGTAAGTTTATTACTTGAGCTCTTCCTGACTTGGCTGTATTATGCCTTTTTAAAAAAAATTCTCATTGTGAAATATAAAACACATACAAGGTCAAGAAATACAACTTTGCCAGTACTTCAAAAGCCCCTTATGTTCCTCCAAACACTGTTTCCCTCCCCTTTCAAAAGTAACCACTACCCTGATTCTTACAGTAATAAGTTTCTTGCTTCTTTATAGTTTTACTAGAGGCCCGGTGCATGAAATTCGTGCACGGAGGGCGGGGGTTGTTCCTCAGCCCAGCCTGTACCCTCTCCAATCTGGGACATCCCTCTCACAATCCAGGACTGCTAGCTCCCAACTGCTTGTCTGCCTGCCTTCCTGATTGCCCCTAACCGTTTCTGCCTGCCAGCCTGATCACCCCCTAACCACTCCGCTGCCAGCCTGTTTGCCCCCAACTTCCCTCCTCTGCCGGCCTGGTCACCCCTAACTGCCCTCTCCTGCAGGGTTGATCACCTCCAACTGCCCTCCCTTGCAGGCCTGGTCCTTCTCAACTGCCCTCCCTTGCAGGCCTGGTCCTTCTCAACTGCCCTCCCTTGCAGGCCAGGTGCCTCCCAACTGCCCCCTCCACCTGGCCATCTTGTGGTGGCCAACTTGTGTCCACATTGGGGCAGGATCTTTGACCACATGGGGGCAGCTATATTGTGTGTTGCAGTGATGATCAATCTGTATATTACTCTTTTATTAGATAGGATAGCGGCCTGGTACAGGGGTGGGGGCCAGCTGGTTTGCCCTGAAGGGTGTCCCTGATCAGGGTGGGGTTCCCTTGGGGCGTGGAGCGGCCTGAGCGAGGGGCCTGTGGTGGTTTGCAGGCCTGCCACGCCCCCTGGCAACCCAAGAGGAGGCTCTGGTATCTGGAATTTATTTTCCTTCTACAATTGAAACTTTGTAGCCTGGAGCGGAGCCAAGCCTGGGGCTCCCTCCGCGGCCGGCAGCCATTTCTGTTGGGGTTATAATTGAAACTTTGTTTCCTTAAGTGGGTGGGCCTGGCCAGGGTGTGCGGAAAGCTTTGCTTCCCCTGTTGCCGGGGACAACCCTGGCCTGCTCTCTCAAGCTCCATTCTGCCGCCATTTCTGTTTGAATTTGTTTACCTTCTATAATTGAAACTTTGTAGCTTGAGTGGAGGCTTAGGCCTGGCAAGGGCAGGCGGAAAGCTTGGCTTCCTCTGTTACCTAGGAAACCTTGCTCTCTGTGGCTGTAGCCATCTTGGTTTGGGTTAATTTGCATACTCGCTCTGATTGGATAGTGGACGTGGCTTGTGGGTGTGTCGGAGGTATGGTCAATTTGCATATTTGTCTATTATTAGGTAGGATCACCCAACCATGCATCTCTAAAGTCTATAATCTTGCCTGCTTTTTTTTGGTTTTGTTTTTTTGTTTTTTGTTTGTTTTTTTTTTTAATTTCTTTATTGATTAAGGTATCACATATTTGTCCTCATGCCCCTATTCCCATCCCACACCCCTCCCCACACATGCTCCCACCCCCCTGTTGTCCCCAACCGCTGGTTAGGCGCATATGCTTGCACACAAGTCCTTTGGTTGATCTCTCCCCTTTACCCCCACCCTCCCCTACCCTCCCTCGGAGGCCCGACAGCTGGCCTGGCACACGCACATGGAGGTGAAGTCGCCCGCACCTGCTTTCCCGCAGGCCTGAGCCCCAGAGCAGCTAGGAATGAGCTGGTGATCCCAATGGCCTGAGAGCCCAGCTGCGGAGGCCGCATTTGGCCTGGGGACTGGCGAATGGGCAGAAGATAGCCCTTATCGCAGGAGGCTAGACCTAGGGACCCTTCCTGCATGATTTCATGCACTGGGCCTCTAGTTTTAAATACTTTTAATTCCATAGGGAAAATGGAATAGGAAAAATAATGCAGGACTTAAGATGCATGTTTTGCTAATGACTTTGCCTCTAACCAGTGAAGATAGCTTTGAGCAAGTCACTTGAACTGTCAGGATCTCTTTTTTCTTCTCTAAAACATGATAGAATGGATTTAAATGATTGCTAGGACCTCTGCCACTCTAACATTTGATGAAACTGGATAAGTAAGTGTTATACTGTGCTATCCTAAATTTATTCATTTTTGTTTTCATTAGGTTGTCTTGGAGATACCCAGTTTTGTTTTAGATTTCGACAGTCTTCTGGGAGGAGGGTGTCACTGCATTGTTTCCTGGATCAATTTGACAAAGATTTACCAGTTTACTTAAAGGTTGGAAAAGTAGTAATAAAAGAATGTCTATGTGAGAGGAAACTTTAAAACTCAGTTACTTCTTATAGCATTCATAAACATTTTGCTTTTGTTTTGTTGTTATATCACACTGCTGAATTTCCTGAATCTGATTCATATAGATTCAATATGTGAGTGAAAGAGACTTTATAAAGTTACTGTTCTTGAAATGTAATGCCCATTGGGAGTTATAGAAATTGATTAGAATGCTGAAGTAATTTTCTTTCATTTGTTAATAACTCCTTGTTTATTTTATTATTATTATTATATTTAATCCTCACTCGAGGATATGTTCATTAATTTTAGAGGGAGGAAGGAGAGAGAGAGAAACCGATGTGAGAGAGAAACATCAATTAGTTGCTTCCCGTACTGGCCCTGATTAAGGATTGATTGAACCCACAATGTAGGTATGTGTCCTGACCAGGAACCAAACCTGCAACCTTTTTTGTGCATGGGATGATACTCCAACCAACTGAGCCACCCGGCAATAATTCCTGGTTTAAAATTTTATTTTAAGTTTTATTCTTATTGATTTTAGAGAAGAAGGGAGAGAGAGAGAAACATCACTAATGAGAGAGAATCATTGATTGGCTACCTCCTGCACACCCTACACTGGGGATCGAGCCTGCAACCCCGACATGTGCCCTAACCAGGAATTGAACCATGACCTCCTGGTTTAAAGGTTGACCTTCAACCACTGAGCCACACCGGCTGGGCAATAACTCCTTGTTTAGATGTGGAGATAGGGTAGTATTATACCAGTAAATATCACCCAGAGTTAAAGATTCCATGTGGTAATCCCTACCTACTTTATGATATAGAATTATAATTCCCTTTTTGATATTTTAATGAGCTTTGTTTTAAAATTATTGTTTATTAAAAATAATGTTAACAATTCCGATTATTCCAGAGCATACATTTCTGTTTTGTACCCACACTTGCATCTCTGTGTGAGGAACATTTCCATCTATGTGTCCTATCAGCACATCCAATATGAACTTTACATAGTTTGCCTAAAATCAGCATTTACAGTATACCTAACTGGTTTCACTAATGACAGGAACCCTCTCCCAGTTAGCCAAAGGTATTACCTTTGAAATGTCTCTTGTAGCTATCTATTCCTTTCCATGACCTTCTGCTTTCACTATTAACATATTCTTTCAACTGATGATAATAATCACGACATTTATTAGACCTTTTTATGTTCTAGGTTCACTGTATCAATAAGCATATATTATCTCATTAATCTCTGTAGTGTTCTGAGAGCATTCCTTTTGCAGATGAGGGAATTAAGGGCTACTGAGGATATGAAACTTGCCCAAAGATATTCCAACGCAATGTATCTTACACAGTGTTCCCACTAAAATGTAAATATGTATTATCTAAAAATAAATAAAATCTAAAATGACTACCTATTATTTAATAAATAAAGGGCTAATGATAGTACTGTTTCCTTGTCCTCACTTTCTGGACCTTCCAAAATAAGGCCTTTACCTTTCTAGTTTCCAACTTATTACCCTTTCTATACATGTGCCATATTTTAGCCTAAATAAACTACTTTTATCTTGGTTTTATTCTGGGTAGCTTGGATTTTTCTGTATGTTTTTGCTGGAACTCCTAAACCTGGAATGTCTTTGTCTTTGTTTAAACATATCCATCCTTCATTGCCCAATTCAAAACTAGATGTCTCCATGAAATCTTTACTGATCTATATAGTCAGAGATAATCTCTTCCCCCTTGACCTCTTCGTAACACTTTGTGCTTTCTTCATGGTACCTGCCCTCCTATTCCATAATGGTCATTTTTGTACTTTCCTTATCCCTCTTAGATTATGATATCCTTTAGGAACTGTGTCTTATGCATCTTTCTATCTTCTCTAACACAATGCCTTGTTCAAAGTATGTGGTCAGTTGATAAGTATTTGTTTAAAAAATATCAAATGAGGAACCAGACCAAAATTTATTCCATTAGGATGTCAAAACTTCCTAAGTTTTTTGGAATGTAATTACCTTCCTAATTGTATGTTGATAAACATTCCAATGTTTCATTATTATTGGGTAAAAACATTACTGGCTACATAAGATTCAGATTGGCATTTAACTCCTTTTGTTTTCTCTCTCTAAATTTTACATTAGGACACTTCATTTTACTAAGACTGGCCCCTAATGCAAAAGTATAGGCAGGATTTAAAAAATTATACAAAGCATTGGGGAAGAACAATTTAATTGTTCATAACTCCCTTTAACTAGTATAGCTATGAATAAAGAGCATAAACAGTAAGTTATAGGGGGAAATATGACTTTATTAATGATTATTTCATCTTTGGGCAAGTTAGCAGGTTTTTATCTGGCTATTAACTGTCATGATTGTTGTTTGTGTTGGTGGAAAAGCATAACTAGTTCTTTGTGTATACCTCATGACTCCGTTCGGGTTTATAAATGAACCTAATGTTAATAATAAAAGATGGCTACACATATTTATATTTTTCATTTGTCACTTCTTTCATAGAAGGATCCTGCTTATTTTTATGGATATGTGTATTTCCGACAAGTTCGAGACAAAACTCTAAAAAGAGGCTATTTTCAAAAGGTAATATTCAGATACACTATAATAGAAAAATATTTTTATAATATGGTTAGAAATATAGAAACCAGCAGAATGAATAGTCTTTAAAGTCTTTGATATCTTATTTTTAAACATACTAAAATTTATATTTTATCTTTGTGTATTTTTTAGATTA
This sequence comes from Cnephaeus nilssonii, assembly GCF_951640355.1. Lineage (NCBI taxonomy): Eukaryota > Metazoa > Chordata > Mammalia > Chiroptera > Vespertilionidae > Cnephaeus > Cnephaeus nilssonii. Next base: position 45,278,175 of record NC_137088.1, on the reverse strand, counting down.
TAGACATATGTTCCTAGATTTTTATCTGCTATTGAATTTCACCTTTATGCTATCTCTGTACTATATCCCTGACAATAAGTTACAGTTTTTTATGAAACTGTCAAAAGCCAGAAGAATCTGCTTTAATTTTTAAAAATAGTTTATTGATTTTTTAGAGATAGGAAGGGAGAGGGAGAGAAACATCGATGTGAAAGCACAATATTGATCAGCTGCCTCCTGTAAGGCCCCCTATGGGGGATCAAGCTGCAACCTGGGCAAGTGCCCCTGACCAGCAACCTCCTGATCCACGGGATGACACCCAACCAGTTGAGCCACAGGCAGAATCTACTTAATTTTTCCATTTTAGAATAAGGGAAAGAATAAACAGATTATAATATAGTTACAACTAATACTTTTTTGATGAGTCAGTAAATATACGTTAGCAACATCTAGGCATAGTTTTTACTGTAAATGTACAATCTTTTACTTTCTTTAAAAAAAAAAATGAGTTGATTTCAAGTCAGTCCCAGCTAATGGAACGCACCTTTACCTTTTGTAACCAGAGTATGCCCTGACCAGTAATTGATGCTGGATGGAAAAGTAAAAAATAATTTTCAAGAAAAATAGATTTAAAAAATAAGATCAACATAATCTGTATCTGAAGTGATTAAACTGTAAAGCCACAATTTCTAAGTATGTGGCTATGACCATTGAACTCTAAAATATTGGGGGGAGATAGGAGAGGATAAGGGTGAATAAGTGGTAATGGAAGGAAACTTGGGGTGGTGAGCACACAATACAGTATACAGATGTTGTGTTTATAGAATTGTATTCCTGAAACCCACTTAATTTGATTAACCAATGTCATCCCAATGAACTCAATAAAAAATAAAATATAACAGTTATAGGTCTTAGTTTGAAAAAGTATCACAATTTGCTCTTTCCTTATTAGGAATAATTTATCTAGCTAATTCCTGATAGTGTTTTGCTAATGATAGTAGTAGCTAGACTTTAGAAATTATCCATGATGTTAGTCTGTTTATAGGAAATTCTTTTTCCTGGAAAGAAGGAAAATCTGTCAATGTGCTTTTTATGCTCTTAAAGTGTAGTAAAAAGGTTAAAACTTTTTGTATTCTGCGATTATAGTTTTATGTTTCCTTTTAACCATATACTGTAAAAGCCTTTTTCAAAATCCACACTTTTTGCTGAATTTAGATTGTTAGTGATTGCTGATGTAAGAAATGACAAACTTAAATTATAATCATTAGGAAATTAAAAAACAACACCTTGTTTCTTTTTTTCCCTCCAGTCCTTGGTTTTGATCAGCAAACTACCTTATATTCATTTTTTTCACACTGTACTCAAACAGATAGCACCAGAGTATTTTGAAAAGAGCAAACCTTATTTGGAAGCAGGTAAGTTAAACATTGTGTGACCTAAGTAGCTTTATGAAGGAGTTTTAAAAATTTTACTGGAAATGGTCTGATGATAATGAAGTTGACCCTTTAAAAATTTAGTTAAGAATTTTATGGTGGGAGAGAGATGTAAAACTATTCTTCTGCATCTTTACCTAAAAACACCAAAAACTATCATTTATTATCTCCATTTGCACCATAGGATAATAATAAACAAATATTGAGTTGACATTTCTGATACTTAGTACTGTTAAACAGAAATCCTTATGTCGCTCGGTATAGAGAGAAGGCCCCTGCCAAGTGGTGTGCTTTTGTAGCTAATTTTAGTAGTAATAAATGAACAGAAAAACTCCTTTAAACCTGTTATTTGGTTGCTTTAAAAAGTATATTAACCAATTTTATCCTAGTAGAGGTGTATTTCTAGTGAAATGTAAGATATTTTCACTGCTTTTATTTTTCTTTTACCTCTTTTCTTCCAACCTTCCCAGTATATTTGTCCTGCCCTATAGAAAGTAGAGTTCTAAAATCTAATATGCTATTTTTTATATTTTCATATTTCCATTTATACTAAGGAAGAATTTTATTATGTTTTTACAGCTTGTAATGATGTTGATCGATGGCCTGCCCCAGTGCCAGGGAAAACATTATACCTGCCTATTATGGGGGTGGTAATGAAGGTAATAGCTTATATTTCATTTGTTTCATTTTTACAAGATCTGTAAGCATTCACACATGAGTTTTACTTTTTAACTTCCTAATAACATCCAGTCTTGTTATTGCCTTCACTTGTTTACTTATTTTATGTGAGGAGTTACAGAGATACCAGTTCATCCTGCTGCACAGAACCATTAGTCACACAACAGGGGCACCAGTCCCATCTTCCTGTAAGGTTTGCATGAAGGGGTCATCCTATACAATAAAGAGCTAATATGCAAATGGTCGTCATGCCCTCATGCCGTAAAGGCTCAGACTCTCAACACTGGGGAGAGAGGAATGGGGACCAGCTAGGCTGCGGCCCGGGAGAGGAACAAGCCGCCTGCTCTGTGGTCCCGGGCACCAGTGGCTGCGCCTGTGCCTGCGGCCCGGGAGAGGGACAAGCCACTTGCCCCATGATCCTGGGTGCCTGCGGCTGCGGTCCAGGCAAAGCCGCCCACCTGTGGTCCCCTGCAGCTGTGGCTGGCCCGGGTGAAGCCGGCCCAGGTCCTGGGTGCCTGCGGCCAGCCAGAGGAGGGAAGCCCGGGTCCTGGGTGCCTGTGATTGGCCGAAGGAGGGAATCCTGGCTCACAGGTGCGGGGCAAGGCAGAGGCGGTTAGGGCAATCAGGCTGGTAGGGGAGCAGTTAGGGGTGATCAGGTTGGTAGGGGAGCACTTATGGGCAATCAGGCAGTCAGGCAAAGGTGGTTAGGGGCAATCAGGCAGGCAGGCAGAGGAGTTAGGGGAGATCAGGCAGGCAGGCAGGCGAGTGGTTAGGAGCTAGCAGTCCTAGATTGCGAGAGGCAGTCGGACATCCCCCGAGGGGTCCAGGATTGGAGAGTGTGCAGGCCAGGCTGAGAGACTCCCCCTTCCATGAATTTCGTGCACCGGGCCTCTAGTCTTCTATATATATAAAAGCCTAAGCGACTGTTCGACCAGTAGCTATGATGCGCACTGACCACCAGGGAGCAGATGCTCAATGCACAAGCATAGAAACATGGAACCAACTGATGAATCTCAGAGGGAAGGAGGAAGGAGGGAAGGCAGGAAGAGATTAACCTAAGATCTTATATGCATACTAGAGGCCCGGTGCATGGATTCGTGCACCGGTAGGGTCCCTCAGCCTGGCTTGTAAGAACCCGGCTGAAACCAGCAGTCTGACATCCCCCAAGGGATCCTGGATTGTGAGAGGGTGCAGGCCAGGCCGAGGGACCCCACCAGTGCATGAATTCATGCACTGGGCCTCTAGTTTTTATAAAATACATGTGCATATAAATGCCACCTAGAATTCTGGTACTTTATGGCTCTCCAGAGATGGGTGGTATTGCAACATACTTGTAGGATCAAGTATGAATTACTAAAAATTAAAAGAAATTAGGAAAACCATTGTTTTTTAGTCTTAAATGATCTTCTTAATATGTAATATCAGACCAAACATGTCCATCCTAGAGTATTGTTTCCTATTAAATTTTCTTTCCTTCATTTTCTAAAATGAATTTGCATTTTGCTCTCAGGCTTTGTATGAATGTGCTCTAAGTGCTTTTGCATTTAATTTTCTTGTTGGACTTATTTTTGGCAATGCTCTCTTAAATGTGCTCTTTTCTCTGTTTTGTTTTTTTCCCTGGGAAGTCATCAAAAGTAGTACTTGTAGCCCTGAGTTGAGAGTTTTCATGGTTTCCTATGGGATTTATTCCATAGTTTGGCAAGCTTGGAAGGGTGTGTTTGGGTGTGTGTCTATTAATGCAGCAAAGATTGGAACAATAAACTGGAAGCGGTATAAAGTTGATGTCCCTTTTCTGTTTTTCAGCACATCTGCTTCTCATTGGTTTAGTGATTTCTGTGTGTATGGGAATGTGGAGACCTTGATACATTTACCTTTAGCTGTGACTGAAAATAAATGTGACTTCAGTTTTTAATCTGACATAAATACCTTGTTTTTATGGCTTTTTAGGTAGTGCTAAGTGTACCTTTTTAGCAGCAGGATAGAGCATTTCTGATTCGTCTGTGGTGGGACTGGCAAATTATATAAAGGACATTCTTTTGTTACCACGGTTAATTTCTTCTTTCTCTTTAAGGTACGGATTCCCACATGTCATGACAAACCTGGAACAACTCAAATAGTGCAGGTAGTGTGGTACTGTGGTAGAATAAACCAGCACATAGAGTCTCTTTAACAGACATTTTAAACTAGCAAATGCAGTCTTGGATTTATGATATATTTCTGAATATCACTGAAATATCCTATTAAATAATATTTTAATGAATTGACAATAAACTTCCTAATGTTTCTCAGATATTTTTCTTGTTCTTTCTCTGGTAGATACTGTTGAGAACTCAGAATTTATACTGTAATTGTGAGGACAAGGGGAAAGTAAATATTTTTTTCAGCAAGATTTAATTCTAAAAAGCCTCTTATAGAGTGGTCAGCAGACTTCTGGTCTTAGCAAACTCAATCAAAAGGATTATGTAGTTATGATTGCCTTTCATTTTTCTCAAAGCTACATCTGTTCTAGGGTGGAGTTGAATTTTTTCATCTGAGACATTTTAACTAGTATATTAGCACTTCCATTGTTCTTTGAATTGAATAAAAATGGAGAGCAGTAGGAAAGCTAATTTTGCCTGTTATATATATCATATAGTATTATGGTAGTATTTTATACAGTTGTGAATTCGTCTGGCCATTAAATTAGTGCTTTAACCATGTAATCTGTGTTTTCTTGATCTTCTGCTGTTTTAGGGGAGATGGGTCAGATCCACTTTCTGTGGCTTTTCCTAGAGGAAGAGAATCTTAAAAGATAGGGCAATATGTTTTTTGATCATGAGATAAATAGGTATATTTTAAAAATCAATTTCTGTACATTTTAGTGACATCTCTATTTCTTCTTTTCTATCTCAGGCAGACACACACATATCTGTTGTTTTATCTACTGTTCATGAAGTGGATCTTTTCAGGTAAAGAGTAAAAAAATTTTAACTGCTTTTGCTTTGTGATGTTAAATTTATCTTTAGAAAATGAATGTTTATATATGAAATGTAGAAAAAAACTGGAAAATAATCATGCTTCACCCTGACTGCATGTTACAAGCTTTGGTATTGTAATGATGTAAAAAAAAAAATGCACTTATTCCCTGGCCTGTGTGGCTCAGTTGGTTGGAGCAGCATCCTTACACCGCAAGGTTGTGGGTTGGATTCCCGGTCAGAGCGCATATCTAGGTTGCGGGGTTTGATCCCTGTGAGGGGCATGTATGGGAGGCAACCGATCGATGTTTCTCTTTTTCCGTCTTTCCCCCGCTTCCCTCTCTCTAAACTCAAACATATCCCCCAATGAGGATTAAATTTTTTTAAATGCACTTATTTTTTTAGAGATGCACTTTTAAGTATTTTGAGGTGAAATGTCATGAAGTTTGTGTTTTAAAGTACTTCATTCAATAAGAAAAAGTAAATGAAGCAAAAATAGCAAAATATTGTTAACACAAGATGATATATATAAGGGAGTTCTTACACTATTATCTTTATTTCTCTGTATGTTTGAAACTTTTCAAAAATGCAAAACTAAAAATTAAGTGCAGATAATCTAGCACTTAAAAAAGAAAAAAGGAAAAAGTACCAATGTACTTTACACAGAGCAGCTAAGTAAGAATCTTTGAATTGGTGCCCAAGTTCTAGCTCCCAGGTGGTTCTCATGTGGAGCCCAGCTTGAGAAACCACTGTTATAAATGAGCAGTTACTAAATATTAATACATATAATCAGAAGTCATGTGAAAGACAGTGAGTTTTGGTTTGATTTTTTTTTTGTGTGTGTATATGGGTTGTGTGTGTGTGTGTGTGTGTGTGTGTGTGTGTGTGTGTGTGACCTGCATGGAATATTGCTTCAAAGATTATTAGTTTTATATGCTAGATTTGTTTTATGTCCTGGCCCTGGCACAGCCCAGTAACCCTACTTTTAGGTATTTATGCAATAAAAATGAAAACATACCTACACCAAGACTTGTATACAAGTGTTTATAGCAGCTTTACATACCAGCCTAATATTGGAAATAATGCAAATGTCCATCAGCGGGTAAATGGATAAACAAAATGAGATATGTGTATGTGCATAGAATACTACTCAGGGATTAAGAATGAACTATTGATATATTATGGATGACTCTCAGAAGCATTATATTTAGTGAAATGAGCTAGATTTTTAAAAAGCTACTTACTGAATGATTCCATTTATATAATATTCTGAAAAAGGCAAAACTATAAAAATCAGGCCTTTTTTCTTTTTAAAGATATGATTGATTTTATTTTGAGAGAGAGAGAAAGGTAGAGGGGAGAGAGAGTGAAACATTGATGTGAGAGCCTAATATTGATCGGCTGCCTCCTGCATGCCCACTACTGGGGATGTAGCCTGCAACCCAAGCATGTGCCCAAGCTAGCCTGCAACCCAATCAAATTGGCAACCTTTCGGTGCAGGACACACCCAACCAACCGAGACACACCAGCCAGGGCTCAATGTGAAGTGTTTAGAATGATTACATGGGAACTTAACAAGTTGGATAAATAACAATGTTCCTACTGTGTAAACACCTTTCAGGTGTTTTTTCCCAGTTTTCTTTCATAGTCAGATGCTTTGGGAACTGGTGCTGTTGGGGGAGCCCCTTGTGGTCATGGCACCATCACCTTCAGAGTCTTCGGAGACTGTATTGGCACTTGTTAAGTGAGTACATTTGGTTCATAATGGTGATAGTTGTAGCACTTTCCCATCTGTTATTTCCTGGTACACTTATTGCATTGATCCACACAAAGAAGTTAGTGCTTATTATAGCACCAATTTATGGATGAGAAAATTAATCAGGCTTCATGAAGGCTGCAACCATGTTCTTGTTTTTCTGAGCAACAAGCACATTCATTTACTTACACCAGTGGTTTCCAACCCATGTGCCAAAACATGCAATACCTGACTGTTTAGTCAGGGGCACTGACCTCTTTACCCTTCGATTGTCAAATTAAAAAATGACAACAGCCAATACACCTATAGCCATTCAGTGTGAATGAATCAAAATTATACCAGTGCTCTTCCTTTCAGGAGCACGCCCACCCAGCCCCCGCCCCGTCCCCCAGGTGCGTTACCTTTGCCTTTCCCTCTCCTAAGCTTCAAGGTCCCTTCCTTTGCTTCTGTAACTTGTTTCCTGAGCCTATGCAGCCCAGCTGGCTCGCTTCTACTACCTCTGTAACTTTCTAAATAAACTTTCTCTTATAACTTGAAAAAAATATATACCTTTTTATTTTTGTCAGAGCAGAAAAAATATATATTTTGGTATGCCGTGGAATTTTAGTAATTAGTTTATGTGTGCCATGAGATGAAAAAGGTTGAAAATCCCTGACATACACAAAGTTGACACCTGAAAAATATTAGGTTTGTGAATGGTCAGTGTCTAGTAAAAGGCATATGATAGAATCAGAATTTCACCTTATTTTTTGCCCCAAGTCCAATGTTCTTTCAGTATGCCCTTTCACATTATGTATTTCCATTTGGTTTCTAGTTTCCTGAAATGAGTTTGCCATTTATTGAAATAGATACATTATCCCATTAGGAGTATACTGTGTATATGGATGCTTTATGCTTATTGAGCAGGGCCTTTAATTTCTGTGTCCTTTGTTTTACATGTTCTCGCTCCACAGCTGTATTTCTCCATTGAAGTACTTCAGTGACTTCCGACCTTATTTCACTATTCATGATAGTGAATTCAAAGAATATACTACTCGTACTCAAGCCCCGTAAGTAAACAAAGAAACTTTTATTAACCAATTATTACCTTTATAAACTGCAGAATCATTTTTGGTAATAATTTAAAAGTTTAAATTTTGAACTTATTGGTAGACTGATTTTATAAAGTAAGGTTTAAGGAGCTGCTGGTTCACATTTCCAGAGTCAGCATCTTATTTTCTTTGAATGATTCATTTTATTAGTGGGAGATATATTGTCATTAATAGCCTCCAACTGTACTGTCAGTTCTATCTTCTTTTCATACTTCAGGATCTCTTGTAGTATCAGTTATCTCTTCTTGCTCTATAATTTCCTTTTTCTTCTTCCTCTTCATTAGCATATAAACATGAATATTCTTCCTAGTCTGTAAAAGGGGGAAAATATTCTTTCTCTTTTAGCTCCTGCTCTATTACTCATCTTCTTTTCATAGCTAAGTTTCTAGAATAACAATAAAAACCTCTGTTTATTATCTCCTTTTCTTGGTTTCCTGGTTGCTTCTCAGTCAATTGCATGTTGATTTCTCCATCTCAACTGATGTTGTTCTTGCCCAAGTCAGTAAGGCCCTTCTCACTGCTTGACCCTGTGCGTACTGTATTGCCCCATTTTCCCTTTCTTATAACATTTAAGCTATTGACCGTGAAAATATTTTAATCCTTGATACTACTCTTACCTGGCTCTCTGGTGGTGCATCTCACTCTCCTGTGCAGACTTTTCTTTCTCTGCCAACCTCTTAGATGTTGGTATTCTTCAGTGTTGTGTTCTGGATTCTGATTTCATACTAATAATTGTTTCTGTACTATCTTATCTGTACTCACGACTTCCGTTAGCACCTATATACCAAGGACTGAAGTTTATCTTCCTAGTCAAAATCTTTATAAGGTCCAGACCTATATATCCAAATTTTATTTATTTTTTTTAACCACGTTTGCTATTTGAACATCTAATGTCACCTAAAACAAAACATGTTCAAACTTAATTCTTTTTGTTTCCTTTTTCCCCCCTAATCCCAAGCCTCTTACTATTTTCATGAATGCTATTACTTTTTGCTTAGTTATCAAAACCTAAATTGTCATAAATTTCTCCTTAATAGGGTGTACATCAAGTTTTACCAAATCCTGTCAATTCATCATCCTAATCTTTCCAAAGCTCTCTTCCCACTCCTCCTGTCTCTTTTCATATTGGCTGTTGATTTTTCTCAAACCTCTTCCCCTCCTTATAGGATATCTTCTACATTTTCCATAGAGTAGCCTTTCTAATAAGTACATTTTCATTCATGTGGCATGGCTCTACTGAGTTCTCCAGAAGCTTTCATTTGCCTACAAGATAACATCTAAACTTCTTAGCATATTAACTTGGTACTTAATGATCTGGCCAGCATCTGCCCAGCTACTTTTATTTCTACTTTGTGCTCTAGAAATGCTGAACTATTTGTAGTTCCACAAACAGATCATGATCTCACTTCATTGCTTTGCACATACTATTCATTCTCCTGCAGCACCTTTACTACTCTTATCCATTTGGCAAAGAACTCTTACTCATCTTTCATATCTTTGTGCAAATGTCATCTCTTTGATGAGGCCGTCCTTTCATCCCATGGTAGACATAATGTCTCCTTTGTAATTATTGTACATTTTTTTTACCACTTTCACTGTTTTATCATTTCTGGCATCATAATTCAGTATGTATCCCTTTTAACTGTGTGCTTTAGAAAAACTATGTCTTTTCATCTTTATATGCTTAGTGCTAAACATGGTATCTGGCATATACTTTATATGTAACTAGAGGCCTGATGCATGAAGATTTGTGCAAGAATGGGCCTTCCTTCCCTGGCTGCTGGCACTGCCTTTGCTCCGGCCCGGAGCCGCCTTTTGGCCTTCACTCAGTCCCAGAGCTGCCTTTCCGCCTTCCCATGCTGCCCAGAGGCCCCGAGTGGCTGGGGTGGTGCAGCCCTGCCCCCGGCCGCTCACTGCCTGTGTATGCAAATTAACCCGTCATCTTTGTTGGGTTAATTTGCATACTCACTCCTGATTGGCTGGTGGGCGTCGCAAAGGTATAATTTGCATCTTCCTCTTTTATTAGTGTAGATACATTGAATGAAGGAAAAGATCATTTATTTATGGTTCACTTAAAAGAAATTGTAAACTATTCTTCACTGATGGAACATTCATCTTTTTCTCACCTCATTTTTGTTTTGTTTTTATGTAGGCCCTCAGTCATATTAGGAGTAACCAACCCCTTTTTTGCAAAAACACTTCAGCACTGGCCACACATTATTCGAATAGGAGACCTTAAACCAGCAGGTAAAGTATAAACTCGGTGTTCTTCTTTTTAATATATAATGTGGCTGAGCAGGTTTATTTCTTCCCCTTTGTTTTTACTTTTTGGTTACTTTTTAATTATGTTGATGGCAGTCTTCTTTGAGGCAGTCTGAATAAGGGCCTTTGAAGAAGAGCATAACTTCTCACTAAAATATGCAGGTGTAACCATCATTCCTCCTATTAAAAAAACGTACTTAGTGTTATAAACATGGAATGAATGATAGCAAAATGAAACCTCAAAAACAAGCTACTTTTTGTAAATAGCCCAATTAAAAAGGGATTTCCAACACTTTACTAAGTATTATATATTTCTGTAATGCTGATATTGATTAAAGAAGTAATCAAAAGGTTGTGCTTTCCTTAAGAAAATAAGCTCATGGTGGCTTTTTCTTTTTTAAATAAGATAAATCCACTTGTAATTGTTTTCTTTTCAATAAATTTAAATTCTCAAGGAGTACAGCATTACATGAATTCTGTGTCCAGTGACCTTAGCAAGAAGATTGCTTCCAAATTTGGCATGAACCATGCCACTATTTCCATAAGCATGAGTTACCTTTCCCCAGATTACTCAGTTTGCCACCAGGAGTCACTATGTTGTTCTTGGTTTTGTATATGTAAACATGTCTCTTGCCCAGATAGAATTCAGTTTCATTTTGAGCATAAACACCTTTAATTTTAAGAAAATGGTATGCTCACTCTGGTTCCAGAGAGCCTACTTATTATATCCAGCAGTCATGGCCTTGGACCACAGCCTTCCAGACATACTTGTCGTTTTACAAGTCCTGTTCCCAGCAGGCCTCCACCAGCTCCAAGATGGTGGAAAGAGCCAGGGTAGCTGTTTCAAAGGTGTTTTTAAATGAATACATGCATTCTGCGGTTGGAAGTTTTATACATCTAGATAATTTAATGGTACCTCTGACATTCCTCACTGGACGTTCCTGAATTTTTCATTTTGTTATGATATCTTACCCGCTAATATTCTTGCTGATCTGAAAAAGTCTCTTCAGGCAGGTAAAGTTGCCATTTAAAAGACCTAGGACCAAGGGAGGGGAAGGAAAGGCTACAGAAAGGAAAAGAGAAAGAAAGCCTGTTATATTTCATGTGCATATGACACTTTTAAGTGTTTATCTTGAGGTATTTTTCTGCCAGGTAAAAGGGTGGTTTAGATTGTAGCTTCTCTAGACCTTAAGGCTAGAACCCCACTGCATATGCTGCAGGAATTGTTTGTTCACAGCAGCCCTGCTCAGGAGTCCTGTTCACCTTTGAATCAGACCTGGGGTTGTGGCATACGCTATCACCACCTGGTGGCAGTGTAAGTTCCTACAGTGCAAAAGCAGAGGTGTGTATGTGCGTGGGGGGACCTTTAAATACTTCTATATTCTAATTTAGGAGTTACTTTAATTCCATTTACTCTTAAAGGGTATTTTATGTGTATTGGCACATAAATAATAAAGGTACAACCAGTGCAAAAATAAAAATTTTCAATATTATGTACTAATAGACATTAATAAAAGATCAAGTACCTATTGTATGTAATTTACACAAATTTTTTCTGTAATGTTGTAATCAGTATTGTCTTTAGCCAGTTTTAAAGTACCAGTTATAAACTCTTGAATATATATATTTTGTTGTTACTAATCCTTACCTAAGGATATTTTTCCCATTGATTTTTTTTTTTTTTAAGAGCGAGAGGACGGGAGGGGGATAGACAAAGCGAGAAATATCTATGTGAGAGAGACGAGAGACACATCAATTGGTTGCCTTCTGCATATGCCCCAACATGTGCCAGGGATCGAGCCTGCAACTGAAGTATGTGCTCTTGATTGGAATTGAACCCATGACCCCGCAGTCCATCTGCCGACGGTCTAGCCACTGAGCCAAATCAGCTAGGGCAAACTTTTGAATATTAATTGATTTTAGGAAGAATACATTAGCTACAATATCCCTGACTAAGTAATAGTCAGCAGATTATTAATCTTATAAAATTTCAGTTTTGTGATGTGAAATTTGAATAATTCTAAGAATCTTTCTAATGTATCTTTCAGGTGAAATTCCTAAGCAGGTTAAAGTAAAAAAATTGAAGAACCTAAAGACTCTGGATTCTAAACCTGGTATTAACTTTTATTAATTTAAAAATATATACATATTGGGCACTTGTTAAAAAATAAAAACTTACTGCTTACCTTGTTTTCTTCTTAGGAGTTTATACTTCTTATAAGCCATATCTAAATAGAGATGAAGAGATCATAAAGCAATTACAGAAGGTAATTATTTGCTCATATTACTAATTTAAATTGCTTTATTCAGTTATGTAATATATAACTAGGCAATTTGTGCTTTATATATATATATATATAACTAGAGGCCTGGTGCACAAAATTCATGCACTGGAGGGCGGGGTGCCTCAGCCCGGCCTGCGCCCTCTCGCAGTCTGAGACCCCTCACTTCTTACTGCCCGCCTACTCAATGCTCCTTAGCGCTGCCATGGAGACGGGAGAGGCTCCTGCCACCACCGCTGCAAGCCCGGATTCTGGCTGAGCGGTGCTCCCCCTGTGGGAGTGCACTGACCACCAGGGGCAGCTCCTGCATTGAGTGTCTGCCCCCTGGTGGTCAGTGCCCATCATAGCGACAGGTCGTTCTGCCCTAACGGTCACTTAGGTTTTTATTATATAGATCAGTGATGGCGAACCTATGACACGCGTGTCAGCACTGACACGCGTAGCCATTTCTGATGACACATGGCCGCTGAGGCGGCCGCATGCTGAGGATGAAACATTTGCTGCTCCTGAGGATGAAAGTTTGCGAAATAATGTTTTTTCCTCAAAGTGACACACTACCCGAGTTATGCTGTTTTTTGGCGAAGTTTGACACACCAAGCTCAAAAGGTTGCCCATCACTGATATAGATACTGTGAAATGAGGTCTCTCTTTTGAACCAATGCTTCCTAAAAATCAGGAGACTACAGTAGCAGCAACTAATGGGCAGGTGCAACTACAAACCAGTGCCAGATACTTGGAAGTTATAGTGAAAAAGTGGACTGTGCCATGAGGTAGCTTAGCATCTAATGCAGTATAGTTAGCCTTTTTTGGAAAATGTAAATAGTATTTTTTTACAATAAATAAATTGTAAAAAAAATTATTTGATATGGCAGTTATGAAATAAATACAGTCTTTGTTGTGAACTGATATTTTTAAGTATGGTGAATAGTTCATGTTTTTTTCTAAGGATTTTTTTTCACAGTATATTGTATAATAAATTTTAGATGAAATTATTTCAAGATGAAGTTATAGGGTTTGTTTTATATCAAGTAATATATATATACACACACATATATATATATATATATATATATATATATATATATTATTATATATATTCACACACACTAGAGTTCCAGAGCACAAATTCGTGCACGGTTGGGGTCCAGCCAGCCCACCCCGATGGGGGCCCATTGGGCTGGGTTTGCGGGGGGGGGCTGTTGGTTGGCCAGCCCTGCCCCTGATTGGGGTAAAGGAGGGCCAATTGGGGGCAGGGCCAGCCAAGGGGAGGGGCCGCAGGTGGTTGGCTGGCCAGCCCTGCCCCCAATAGAGGTGGGGTGGACTGGCTGGGGGGAGGGGCCACGTGTGGTTGGCCGGCTGGCCCTGCCCCCAATTTGGGTGTTGGGGGACAATCGGGGGCCGGGCTGGCTGGGGGAGGGGTGATGAGGGCCCAGATCAGGCCGGTTGGCTGCCACAGCATACGTCATAGCCACCAGTCATTTTGGTAGTTCCACCGTTCCAGTTGCTGGGCTTTTATATATATAGATACCATATATATGTGTATATTTTTTCATGTATCAGTTGAGCTCTATAATTATCCATTATTTTATATTCTCTGATACCAGACTATAGGTTCTTATTGTTTTCTCTTTTAAGGGTGTACAACAGAAACGTCCTTCTGAGGCTCAAAGCGTTATTCTGCGACGTTATTTCTTGGAGTTGACACAAAGCTTCATCATTCCATTAGTAAGTTAATATATACATTTGCTTAATTTAATGATTTGTTGAAGAGAATATGAATGTTTTTCCCATTCACCAAAACTTTATCTTAAGGTGTGTGTTTTGTCTGCTCTTGTGTTTAGTGATGAAAAATAGAGCCCTTGGTAGAAGGGAGTTATGGGGGGGAAAAGAGGGACATCTATAATAATCTCAACAATAAAGATTATTAAAAATGAAAAATAGAGCCCTTTAGATGGAAAATGATTCTGCCAGTAAATAACATCCACAGAAAAGCTACTTATATCTGACAAAATAGATTTCAAGATAACGAGAGACAAAGACAGACACTTTATAATGATAAAGGGGACTCTACATAAAGAAAACATAATATATGCCCCAACCAGGGAGCACCAAAATATTTAAAACAACTCCGAACAGAACTAAAGGAAGAAACAGATCAAAACACAGTTATAGTTGGGGATCTTAATTTTCCACTGAAAGCTCTAGACAGATCAACCAAACAGAAAATCAGTAAAGAAATATCAGCCTTAAATGAAACACTAGACCAAATGGACATATTGACATTTATAGAACCTTTCATCCTAGAACATCAGACTCTACATTCTTCTCCAGTGTACACAGACTATTCTCAAGGATAGACCATATGTTGGGTCATAAAACTAGCATCAACAAATTTAAGGAGATTGAAATTATATCAAGCATATTCTTTGACCATGATGTCTTGAAATTAGAAATACCAGTAAACTGCAAAAAGGAAGTAAAGAAACCTACAAATTTATGGAGATTAAACAACATACTACTAAAAAATGACTGTGTCAAGAAAGAAAAGATGAGATCAAAAGATATATAAAAACAAATGAGAATGACATTACAACATGTCAAAACTTCTGGGATAAAGCAAAAGCAGTAATAAGAGGGAAGTTTATGTTGTTAGAGCTGTTTCTCAAGAAACAAGAAAAATCTTAAACAACCTAACATTACATCTTAAAGAACTAGAAAAAGAAGAATAAAGCAACCCAAAGTCAGCAGAAGAAAGGAAATAATAAAAATTAGAAGAGAATTGAATGAAATAGAGAACAAAAAGACTATGCAAAAAATTAGTAAAATAAAGAGCTGGTTCTTTGAAAAGATTAATAAAATTGACAATCCCCTGGCTAGATTCACTAAGGAAAAAAAGAAAAAGACCCATATAAACAAAATGAGAAATGAGAGAGAAGTCACTATAGATATCATAGATATACAAAAGATTATACTAGAATATTATGAAAGGGTATATGCCACCAAATTCAATAACCTAAAAGAAATGGATATCTTCCTAGAATTATATAACCTTCCTAGACTAAATCATGAAGAATTGGAAAATCTAAATAGACCCATCAGTAGTGAGGAAATTGAAACAACCATAAAAAACCTCCCCAAAAATAAAAGTCCATGACCAGATGACTTCACCAGTGAATTCTACCAAACGTTCAAAGAAGATTTAAAAGCTATCCTCAAACTCTTCTAAAAAATTGAAGAAGCAATATTTCCTAACACATTCTGTGAGACCACTATGATCCTGGTACCAAAACCTGGCAAAGATAACACAAAAAAAGAAAAATACAGACCAATATCTTTGATGAACACAGATACAACAATCCTAAACAAAATACTAGCAAATCGAATATAATACATCTAAAAAATAATATATCACCATCAAGTGGGTTCATTTCAGGGGCACAAGGATGGTTCAGCATAATGCAAATCTATCAGTGTAGTACACCACATTAACAAAAGGAAGGATAAATATCATATGATCTTATCAATAGATGCAGAAAAAGCATTTGATGAGATACAACATCCATTTATGATTAAAACACTAAAATTAGGAATAGAAGGAAAGTACCTCAACATGATAAGGCCATCTATGATAAACCCTCAGCTAATATCATACTCAATGGTGAAAAACTGAAAGCTTTTCCTCTAAGAACAGGAATAAGACAAGGATGTCCACTCTCACCACTCTTATTTAATATAGTGCTGGAAATTCTAGCCAGAGCAGTAAGGCAAGAGAGAAAAATAAAAGGCATTCAAATAGGGAAGGAAGAAGTCAAACTGTCACTCTTTGCAGACAACATGATTCTGTATGTAGAAAACCCTAAAGACTCCACCAAAAAACTATTCGAAATAATAAATACAGTCAAGTTGTAGGATACAAAATCAGTGTGCAAAAATCCATTGCCTTTCTGTATACTAACAATAAAACTTCAGAAAAAGAAAAAAAGAAAAAAACAGTTCCTTTTGCAATTGCAACCAAAAGAATAAAATACCTAGGAATATACTTAACAAAGAATGTGAAAGACCTATATATTGAAAATTACAAAGCATTATTAAAAGAGGTTGAAAAAGACACAACAAAATGGAAAAATATTCTGTGTTCATGGATTGGAAGAATCAACATAGTTCAAATGGCCATATTACCCAAAGCTATATACAGATTTAATGCAATCCCCATCAAAATCCCAATGTCATTTTTTAAAGAAACAAAACAAGAGATCATCAGATTTGTATGGAACCACAAAAGACCCCAAATAACCAAAGCAATCTTCAGATAAAAGAACAAAGTTGGAGGTATCATGCTACCTGACTTCAGATTATACCACAGAGCTACAGTAATCAAAACAGCATGGTATTGGCAGAGAAACAGACACACAGATCAATGGAACAGAATAGAAAGTCCAGCTATAAAACCACAGGTATATGGACAGATATTTTTGACAAAGGAGCCAAAAACGCACAATGGAGTAAAGATAGTCTCTTCAATAAATGGTGCTGGGACAACTGGAAAGCCACGTGCAAATGAATGAAACTGGATTATAGTGTGTCCCCATGTACAAAAATTAATTTAAAATGGATCAAACACCTAAATATAAGACCTGAAACAATAAGTTACATAAAAGAAAATATAGGTACCAAATTTATGGACCTTGGTCATAGAGAACATTTTATGAATTTGACCCCAAAGGCAAGGGAAATACAGGCCAAAATAAATGAATGGGACTATATCAAACTAAAAAGCTTCTGCACAGCAAAAGAAACTTGACAACAAAACAAAGAGGCAGCCAACCAGATGGGAGATGATATTTGCAAACAATAGCTCCGACAAAGGTTTAATTTCCAAAATATATAAAGAACTCATAAAACTCAACATCAAACAACCCAATCAAAAAGTGGGCAAAGGACCTGAAAACACACCTCTCCCAAGACGATGTATGAGCAGCCAATAGATATATGAAAAGCTGTTCAACCTCACTGGCAGTTAGAGAAATGCAAATCAAAACTACAATGAGATACCACCTCACAGCTATTAGAGGGACCAGTATCAACAAAACAAGCAATTACAAGTATTGGAGAGGTTGTGGGAAAAAAGGAACCCTCATTCTCTGCTGGTGGGAATGTAGACTGGCACAACCACTATGGCGATTCCTCAAAAAATTGAGAGTAGAGCTGCCGTACAACCTAGCAATCCCTCTCCTGGGTTTCCCTCCCAAAAACCTCAATATGATGTATTTGCAAAGATATATGCACTTATATTCATTCCAGCATTATTCACGGTGGCCAAGACATAAAAACAACCAAAGTATCCTGCAATAGAAGACTGGATAAAGAAGACTTGGTACATACACACAATAGAATACTACTAAGCCATAAGAAAGGATGAAATAGTGCCATTTGCAACAACATGGATGGACCTTGAGATCATTATACTAAATAAAATGAGTCAGAAAAAGCTAAGAACCTGGGAGAAGTGGGACAAAGGGGAGGGGAGGAAATGGAAATACCTGTAATACTATCAACAATTAAAAAAAAGAAAGAAAAAGCTAAGAACCATGTGATTTCACTCATATATGGGATATAAAACTGAAACTTGTGAACATAAACAGCAGCATGGTAGTTGCAGAGGGAAGGGGGTCGGGGAAAAGGGGGGGTCCTAATATATGGTGATGAGAAAATTTGACTCGGGTGGTAGGTACACAGTGTAATATACACATCTTGTAACATAGAAACCCACACCTGAAACCTATATGTTCATGTTGACCATTGTCACCCCAATAAATGTAATAATAATAATAATAATAATAATAATAATAATAATAAATAGAGCCCTTTAGCCCAGCCAGTGTTGTTCAGTGGTTGAGCATCAACCTGTAAACCAAGAGGTCACTGGTTGAGGGCACATGCCCAGGTTGCAGCCTTGATCCCTGGTAGGGGGCGTGCAGGAGGCAGCCAATCGATGTTTCTCTCTCATCTCTTTCTGTCTCTCTCTATCCCTCTCCCTTCCTCTCTCTCTAAAATCAATAAAAAACATATTAAAAATTTTAGTCCTTTACAAAAGACCTGGATTCTCTATTCTTGTTGTAACTGTGTAACTTTGGGAAGTCACTTTCTTTCTTTTACCCTCAATTTTTTAATATGTAAAATGTGGTTAATTCCACTTTTCCTAAATACCTTTCAGCGTTGTTGTGAATATCTTAAATGATATAATTGCAGTAAAATGTTACATACTTGTTGCATTTTGTGCCATAATAGGTTATCCTATAGCTTCTTTCTCTGATTTTTTTTCTTATTTATTGATTTGAGAGAAAGAGAGAGAGAGAGAGAGAAACATTGATTTGTTGTTCCACTTATTTATGAATTCATTGGTTGCTTCTTGTATGTGCCCTGACCCCAGGGATTGAACCTGGAGCCTTGGCATATAGGGATGATACTCTAACCAACTGAGCTATCTGGCCAAGGACTTGATTTTATTTCTTGAGCACAATTTGATGTGATAGCCATGAAACTGTAGCTCCATTATAACGGTTCTTACCTGTCTGTTCATGAACTTTTACTCAGTCTGGTATATGGTAGCACTCTATAAACATTTATGGTATAAACTAGAGGCCCGATGCACAAATTTGTACACAGGTGGGGTCCCTCAGCCTGGCCGGCGATCGGGGCCAATTAGGGGGGCCGGCCAGCTGGGGGGAGGGCCTGCAGGAGATTGGCCATCCAGGGGGAGGGACCATGGGTGATTGGTTGGCGGGGGGGAGGGACCATGGGTGGTTGGTTGCAGGGGGGGAGGGACCACCAGAGGTTGGCTGTGGGAGTGCACTGACCACCAGGGCGCAGCTCCTATGTTGAGCATCTGCCCCTTGGTGGTCAGTGCATATCATAGCAACCGGTCGACTGGTCATTCGGTTGTTCCAGCTAAACTAGAGGCCCGGTGCATGAAAATTCATGCACTGGAGGAGGGTCTCTCAGCCTGGCCTGCCCCCTCTCACAGTCCGGAAGCCCTCAGGGGCGGGAGGTGAGCCGGCGATCAGGGGAAGGCAATGCCCCATCACACCTCTGCTGCTGCCACTGCCAGCAGAACAGGCCTCAGCCAGCCCAGGTTTCTCTCTCATCTCTTTTTCCTCTCTCTATCCCTCTCCCTTCCTCTCTCTCTAAAATCAATAAAACACATATTAAAAATTTGAGTTCTCAGGTTACCTGAGCCTCGGGTGGCCCTGGGCGGCTGGGCAGCCACCATCTGAGACTTGCCTGTGCCTCAGGCAGCCCTGGGCAGCTGGGCAGCCGCCATCTGAGACTTGCCTGCGCCTCAGGCAGCCGCCATCCAAGGCTTGCCTGCACCTTGGGCCAGCCCTGGGCAGCTGGGCAGCTGCCATCCGAGGCTTGCCTGTGCCTCGGACCAGCCTGGGTGGCTGGGGGGCTGAGGGGACTGGGGGACTCTGGAGGCAGGTGCGCGGAGCGGCCCGGGCTCACCTGGGGGCGGGCCCAGCCTTGCTGTGTGCCTGCCATCCTGGCAAGGCTAAGGGGACTGGGCGCCACCATCTTGTGGCTGTGGGTGCCGCAATCTTTGAGGGTGTGGCAGTCAATTAGCATATTCTCTCCTTATTGGCTGTGGGCACTGCCATCTTTGAGGGCGAGACAGTTAATTCACATATCCCCTTCTTATTGGCTGTACATGCCGCCATCTTTGAGGGCGGGGCAGTCAATTAGCATATTCCTTCCTTATTGGCTCTGGGCGCCACCATCTTTGAGGGCAGGGCAGTCAATTAGCATATTCCCTCCTTATTGGCTGTCAATATACCAAGATTGTGGGTTCGATCCCCAGTCAGGGCACATATAAGAAGCAACCAATAAATGCATAAACAACAAATCAATGTTTCCCTTTCCCTCTCTTCTCTTCTTTTCTCTAAAATCTATCAATAAAAATTGTGGTTTTTTTTTTTCTAAAGTGTAGTTTCTTGAATTATCTAAAATTTATATTTTTATTGAAAGTCTGACTTCTTAATTCATTCTGAACTTTACCACTATGGGGAATAATGGTGGTGTTGATATCCAGACCATATGATGAAAAACTTGGAAACCCATTTCTTTTAAGTTGGTCTATTTAATAAACGTTTTTGAAGACTCTCTGGAACAACTAACTTGATTGATGTTATTTTCTTGGTTTTAGGAAAGATATGTGGCAAGCTTAATGCCTTTGCAGAAAAGTATTTCTCCATGGAAGGTATAAATATATTAAATTAAATTCCTATTTGAGTTCTCTAACTGTAATTAACTTCTTTGAACATACACATTTTTAACCCTTTGCACTCGTTTGCTTTTTTCTCAATTCCTTTATTCTACTCGGGATTTAATTTTTTAAATACCCCAGATTTTACAAAGCGTGGCAGTAGAATAAAAAACTGGAGTTTCTTTTCATACAAACTTATTTATTTGGATTTTTTTATATTTCAAATTATTGATACATTCAAAGAGTATAAAAAGAGCTGCTACTGATGCTAACTGTGTCGAGTCACACTCGACATCCGAGTGCAAAAGGTTAATTTTTAAATATAGTATGTCCTTTTTTTATAGAGTCCACCCCAATTAAGACAATTTCTTCCAGAAGAATTTATGAAAACACTTGAGAAAACAGGACCTCAGTTGACCTCTAGAATAAAAGGCGATTGGATTGGACTTTACCGGTTAGTCTTTTTTACCCATCTGTACAGCTTTGTTTTTGACAAGAAAAAACAAAAAGCTGGACTTGAACTTATATTCTTTTATTCAAAATTGCATTGTTTCACATGGTTCTTCCAGCTATAGGTAGGAAAGGTATTGAGGAGAGGAAGTAAGTTATAATCAAACTTTGCTGTTTTAAAATTGATTTTTATAGGCATTTTCTAAAATCCCCAAATTTTGATGGTTGGTTCAAGACCCGGCGGAAGGAAATGACCCAGAAATTGGAGGCACTCCATCTAGAAGCTCTTTGTAAAGAGGTTAGAGAACTGCATGTTTGTGTGGTATTAACATTTATTGAAAAAATAAAAAAGATAAAATTATCCTTAGAAGCTAGAAGGATATAACTAGTAATAGCTAACTCTTGTGCAAAAGCCTAGGACTGTATAAGGTGCTCTATGTGGAAAATCTCTCTTAATTTTCATAACAATTCATTGAAGTAGGTGTGTTATGATCTGCATTATGGGACACCTGAGGATTGTTAAGTTAAGTGACTTGCTTCAGATCACATTACTGCTAAGTAGGGGAGTTAGCAGTGAGCCAAAGCCCACTTGCATTGGCTCATAAGAGCTGTCTGTATATCTCTTCCCTGCTCTGCATTCACTGATCTCAGGTTAGTAGTTTAAAATTGGCTACAGTGGGAGTATTATACCACAGAAATTGGCAAATGCTACAAACCATAGACTTTTTTTGGTTGTTAAATATTTACCAGCATACCACTGGATGGAGTCAGGATCCATATTTTTTCCAGCATGCCTTATTAACCTCTTGCAGTTAACTATTAATAATTTCTCCCTGTATTTGGACTGACTTTATATTCTATAATATATTACCAGACTATTTTAAATTAAGTGAAAATACAAAGGATAGTCTCATTTTCATATGTATGTAGTTTGAGGTGGGCTAGCCTCAGTATTAACTTTCTAATCATAAACTCACAGTGATTGTGATTTTAAGAGAAGGAGTACGATGAAGACAACCATAAATAAGTCCAGTATCTTTATTTGAAGATACAAAGTTTATATCCAGTATTATATTCATGTTCACAGTTATCTTCATTTTTTAGCCAATGTTCCTTATAAATTAAAATATTCACTATTAGTGGGGGTAGGTAGTACTGATTGTACTTTGAATTGCAGTTTTGTTTTTTCGTGATTGATCTAAAAGGGCTACCTTAGAAAAAAGGTTCTTACATTTTATTTTACTGACAAATATTCAATAATTGTTCTGGCTAATGTTGAAAATTATCTAATTAACGTTGTTAGAATATCATGTACAGAATTATTTTTGTGCTGTCATGCTGTATCTGGGATAAATACCCTGTTCTCTTTTTTGTTTCTGTCCTTCTCAGGAGTTTTATCTTTTGAAATAGAGTGGTTTGAAAATGATTTTGAGCACTTAACTGATTTGGGATTTGTTTGTTCTTCTAGGACTTACTTCTCTGGACCCAGAAACACACAGAAGTAGAAACAGTAGACCTTGTATTGAAGCTAAAAAGTAAGCTGGTATGTAGCCGAAACAGCCAAAGATCTGTGAAGATATTTTCTTCGCATTTGAGGTGACAGTCCATGATGTATCACAGATGTAACCTTTTTATTTATTTTTAATTTTTAATTTATTTTATTTATTTACTTTAGAGAAACATCGACTTGTTCCACTTATTTATGCTTCCATTGGTTCATTCTTTTAAATATTTCCCCCATATGTTTTTACTGATTTCAGAGAGAGGAAGGAAGAAGGAGAGAGAGATAGAAACATCAATGATGAAAGAGAATCATCCATTGGTTGCCTCCTGCACACCCCCTCCAGGGAATCGAGCCCACAACCTGGGCATGTGCCCTGACCCAGAATCGAACCGTGACTTCCTGGTTCATGATTAGACACTTAACCACTGAGACACACCAGCCAGGACATTGGTTGATTCGTGAATGTGCCCTGGTCGGAGATCCAACCTGCAACCTTTGTGTATCAGGATGATGCTCTAACCAACTGAGCTGCCTGGCTAGGCACAGATGTAATCTTTTTAAATGAGAGGACTTGAGATTGATAGTAGACTTGACTGAAAATACTTGATATCTCAAGCAGATCATAATAATATACTTCTGCCTAAGATGGTTCTCTCTCATCTTTGATGTTTCTATCTCTCCCTCTCCCTTCCTCTCTCTGAAATCAATAAAAACATATGGGAAAAAAATTTAAAAGAATCAACCAATGAAAGCATAAATAAGTGGAACAACAAATCGCTGTTTCTCTTTCTAAAGTAAATAAATAAAATAAATTAATAGAAAATAAATAAAAAGGTTACATCTGTGTCACATCATGGACCGTCACCTATATTTTAAAAGTATTTACATGGAGTCTAATGTGCTCTACAAAATCTTTGTCACTTATATTCAACCTTTTGCACTCGGATGTCGAGTGTGACTCGACACGGTTAGCATCGGTAGCAGGAATCGAGAAAAAAGCAAGCGATTGCAAAGGGTTAATACCACATGATAGGCGTTAAGTATTATCAATTTACATGGAAGTCTTTTATTAAGCTCAAACAATATATTGTTTAAATGGCATGTTCTTTTTTATTTTTTTTTACAGTTTCTGTAAATTCTGATTGAAGTGTCCAAATCATTAGACCATTAAAAATGTTTATTTAGAAAATATAATGTATTAATACAGACTCAGAGGATAATTTAAATGCTTCCAAATGTTTCTTGTATAGTTGCAGGCTGATCGAGAGCATTTACCTGTGAAACCTGAAACTATGGAAAAGTTACGGGGACACATAGACGCAATTATCTTAGCATTGCCAGAGGACCTACAAAGCATCCTGCTCAAAACAAGCATGACATGACATTTGCCAGGCTTTTCCAGCCAGAAAGGACTGTGCGTGCATCATGAAGCACACTGACATTTCAGCTGGACGACAAAGGAGATCTCCTGGAGTGGAAAATAGCCGTAATGCTAGCTACAGGGTAGAAAGACTATACTGACTGTTTTAGTGCATTATTTTAAAAAATGGATATCTGTGGTGGTTCCACTTTAATCCTGAAACACCGAAAGGCATTTCTATATTTTTAATCATGTTCTAAAGTGCTCTTATGAGAGACCTGTGGGACCATCAGTATAAGTGATTCTAAACTGCAGTGCTGGCATTGCAGATATTTTTTTAAATTGGTGCTGTTTTGCCCAATCATGTTAAAACTCAGGGGGATATAAAAATAACATTCACACTGGTTACCTTCTTAAGAAGAAGGCAAGGACTGAACTGTCTGACTGTAGTTAGAAGTAACTAATGCTTTTGTAGTGCCTTCCGTTGTCCTACATGTTTCACAAAACCTGGCTGCTAGTCTTGAAGCTTTTTCTTAATTATGATATGTAATTATATAAGACATACTTTTGCATAATAATTGCTTAAAAACATGTTTTTTGCCTCCCATCATGTTTAGTAGTGGCATGGTATCCTTCCTCCCCCGCCCCCCCAATTGTCATGTAGGTATCGTTTCATTATTTTCTATACTATTTTCAAATTTAATTTTATTAGTTTCTCCAAGGGCAAGAAGGCATCTAATATTAATTATGGAAGAGTTAATTTCCTCTTACCTTTTACTAATTGGTTTCTGTTTAAGTTAATTAGCTTGGATGTTTTTCAAAAACATTCTAATAAACCTCATAATCAGCTATTTTTTAATTGAGCTAGTCTTATTTTAAAGGCATTCATAAACCTTTTATGTGGTAGTTATTTGACTATAAGATTGATTTTTCAGCATTATTTGTTTATTAGGGTTTTCCCCCTTGAATTTATATTTTTCATTAACACTTTCTCTACTGTGTTTGACATGGGAACTTTTGCCTGAATCACTGTTACAGCTATTTTGTTGTTTATTTCTGTTCTGTTTTGTTTTTACTACCTTGCCAAAAATAGAAGATCATAGTTTGGTTTACTTTACCAAAGTTGTTTGGTTTGTGTTTGAATAGGAGTGTCCTGCAAAAGCCAATATTTTAAGGCACACATGACATAGCACATATGTAAATAGCTGCATCTTGAATTACCGTCTAAGTATCCAAACTGTGTTTGTAAAAGAAATGGCTTCAGAAGCTATCCTTTTCTGTTAATATAACTACTAAGTGCACTCTTTATCCAAGAAAGGCTCTTTGTGTT
This sequence comes from Cnephaeus nilssonii, assembly GCF_951640355.1. Classification (NCBI taxonomy): domain Eukaryota; kingdom Metazoa; phylum Chordata; class Mammalia; order Chiroptera; family Vespertilionidae; genus Cnephaeus; species Cnephaeus nilssonii. Next base: position 45,252,836 of record NC_137088.1, on the reverse strand, counting down.
TATAACTGTGGTCTTATACAGTCTCTTGAAGCATACCTCAAAGTCATAGAGAGAATATGGCATTTGAAATAAATCATTTGCCTCAGATCATATGAGTTATTTTGTGAAACAACAATTATCCTTATGGAAAAGGCAACTACTTTTAAATTTCATATCTTTCTGGAAACCTTATTTAGGTATAAATGGTCATCTTATTTTTCAAAAGGTGTATTTTAATAATCTCACAATTTGTATGCAGTTTGTGACTAGAATTTGAAAGTTGTTAGTGTCATATCAAGGATCTTTTAAATTATACCACTACAGATGTATCATTTCAAGTTTATTTTGCATAGCTAAAGAGTATCAAAGGCTTCCAAGCAGCATAATAATTATCTTTATATTTACTGTATTTAACTAAAACCGAACAAATGTTGAAAATCCTATAATACTTAACCTGGTTTATCTATTAATTTCGAATTACTTGTAAAAATAATTTAAAATTTCATTGGGAACCTGAGAAAGACTGACTGGTAACTTAATTTTTTGTGTGGTTTTCAGAGTTGTTCCCCCACCCCCCCTTTTTTTGAGAGACATTGCTAAGATCTAAAATCTGCCATTTAATGTTTATCTCCACCAGCATCAGAAGAAATCACTGCTTCAGGGTGTTAAGTAATGCCTAGTGCCTTCTGTTTTCAGTGATAAAGATGTTTTGTGAAGGCATTTATGGTCATTACTGAAAAACTGAATTAAAGGCCTTTGATATTAAAACACTTGAATATCTTGTGTTATTTCTGAGTAAGGTTGGAATGCTTGAAAAAAATGCACTGTAAATGAAATGTGTATTATGTGATTCCTTTTACTTTCTAAAGTACTTGTTTAAATTCAAATGAAAACCTTCTTTTTGTTCACTTCACTAGGAACAGGTGAATAGTCCAGTTTAATAACAGACAGATCAACTAAGTGATCTGATAGTCTTCTTATCAATGTATTGATTATGAAATGTCCTGATGAAAAACATTTAGCTTAATAATCTAGGTATTGTTAGATTGTCCTTTGCCACCTTTTCTAACTTTAAATCTCAAATTACTTTTATTTCTTCCTTTCTAAAAGTGGCAAGTTATGATACCATTCTTTGGATTTTAATTTATTTATTAACTAGAGGCCCGGTGCATGAAATTTGTGCATGGGGGAGGCGGTGTCCCTCAGCCCAGCCTGCACCCTCTCCAATCTGGGATCCCTCTCACAATCCAGGACTACTGGCTCCCAACTACTCGCCTGCCTGCCTTCCTGATTGTCCCTAACCGCTTCTGCCTGTCAGCCTCGTCACCCCCTAACCACTCCCCTGCCAGCCTGTTTTCCCCTAACTGCCCTCCCCTGCAGGCCTGGTCACCCCTCACTGCCTTCCCCTGCAGGCCCGGTCCACCCCAACTGCTCTCCCCTGCAGGCCTGGTCGCCCCCAACTTCCCTCCTCTGCCGACTTGGTCACCCCTAACTGCCCTCCCCTGCTGGCCTGATCCCCCCCCAACTGCCCTCCCTTGCAGGCCTGATCCTCCCCAGCTGCTCTCCCCTGCAGGCCTGGGCCCCTCCCAACCGCCCTTCTCTGCAGGCCTGGTTGCCCCCAACTTCCCTCCTCTGCCGGCTTGGTCACCCCTTACTGCCCTCCCCTGCTGGCCTGATCGCCCCCAACTGCCCTCCCTTGCAGGCCTCGTCCCTCCCAACTGCGCTCCCCTGCTGGCCATCCTGTGGTGGCCATCTTGTGTCCCCATGGGGGCAGGATCTTTGACCACATGGGGGCAGCCATCTTGTTTGTTGGAGTGATGGTCAATCTGCATATTACTCTTTTATTAGATATGATAGAGGCCTGGTGCACGAGTGGGGGCCAGCTGGTTTGCCCTGAAAGATGTCCCGAACCAGGGTGTGGGTTCCCTTGGGGTGTGGAGTGGCCTGGGCAAGGGGCCTGTGGTGGTTTGCAGGCCAGCCACGCCCCCTGGCCGACCCAAGAGGAGGCCCTGGTATCTGAGGTTTATTTATCTTCTACAATTGAAACTTTGTAGCCTGGAGCGGAGCCAAGCCTCCTGCTTGCTCTGTGGCTGCCGCCATTTCTGTTTGGATTTATGTATCTTCTATCATTGAAACTTTGTAGCCTTGAGTGGAGGCCCAGGCCTGCAAGGGCAGGTGGAAAGCTTGGCTTCCTCCATTGCTGGGGAAACCCAAGCCTCCCTCCTGCTCTCTATGGCCAGAGCCATCTTGGTTGGGTTTATTTGCAAATCAGGTGGCTCCTGATTGGCTGGTGGGCATGGCTTGTGGGTGTAGCGGAGTGATGGTTAATTTGCATATTACTCTTTTATTAGATAGGATAATAAAATACATTGGCATGGCCGGTGTGGCTCAGCAGTTGAGCATTGACTCAGGAACCAGGAGGTTGCCAGTTTAATTCCCAGTCAGGGCACATGCCCAGGTTGCAGGCTCGATCACCAGTGGGGGTTTTGCAGGAGACAGCCAAATGATGATGCTCCTCTTTCATCAGTGTTTCTATGTCTCGATCCTTCTCCCTTCATTTCTCTCTAAAAACCAATAAAAACATTTTAAAATAGTAATAATAAAATATATTGGATATCACTCCTTTTTAAAGTTACTGGGTAAATATCCTTCAAAGGATACTATGAAATGTTTTAGTATATTTAAAAGATGCCATTAAAATATTGTCCTTTTGTTTTCTCTTGCTCATATCAATTCATTTGTTTTTATATACCCAAATTTTACTAACTTGCAAAGATTAGTCCTCTAAAAACAGATAGTTGAGTAAGACAGAAAGCTTCTCTAAGTATGGATAAATGTTATTTAAATAACAAAATATATTAACTCAATAATGACTAAATTTTGAGTAATTTGATAATGCTTCATATATCTAAAATATATTTATATGCCATTTACAACTTGGTTGAATTGTGGTGTTTATTATACAAATAGAAATTAGCATTTGTTAATAAAACAACATCTAGAAAAATTTTCTAATTACAATTTCCTGTTTGTTTGAAATAGATAAAGCTGTTTGATACAAGATACAGAATCATGATTCCTAAAATTTTCTTTTAAAAAATATTTTTATTGATTTCAGAGAAGGAGGAAGAGGGAGAGAGATATAGAAACATCAGTGATGAGAGAGAATCATTGATTGGCTGCCTCCTGCATGCCCCTCACTGGGAATCAATCAAGCCTGCAACCTGGGTATGTGCACTGACCAGGAATCGAACCGTGACCTTCTGGTTCATAGGTGGACATTCAACCGCTGAGCCACGCTGGCTGGGCATGATTCCTAAAATTTAACCAATTTTAGAAAAGCAAGTTTTAACTTGATGATTGGTTAATGAAATAGGTTTCTGACATTTATTTTGCAGTGATAACATTGCCTATCACAAGGGCTTCTTACAGTATACACAAATGTTGGGGGAAAACAATGGCAGTAGAATTCTAATGTATCTTATTTTCCAGTGTTATTTCTTTGCTTTGAACACCAACCTTTCTCTGCTACCCATTACTTGAATGACTTTCTCCAAATTAAGGTTAATGTTGTCTAGTAATCATAGGTTTCATTCCATTTTACTAGCATCATTACTAGGCTTGGGTTCTTCTGTTTATTGCCTTCTCATTTATTTTTTGTCATAATACCATTTAGGCTTAGCCATTAGAAAGCTAAACTTTGTGAATCCTTCATCTTATTTCCTGTCTCATGTTTTTTCATAGCCACCAGTCTGAGTATATCCTACCTGATAAAGAGGGAATATGCTAATTGACCCTCATACCATTGCAAAGATGGCAGCGCTCACAGCCAATAAGGAGGGAATATGCTAATTGACTACCCCACCCTCAAAGATGGTGGCACCCACAGCCAATAAGGAGGGAATATGCTAATTGCTGCCACACCCTCATAGATGGTGGCACCCACAGCCATAACATGGCAGCACCCAGTCCCCTCAGCCCCTCTGGGGCGCCTGCCTCCAGAGTCCCCCAGTCCCCTCAGCCCTCCAGCTGCCCAGGGCCGCCGGAGGCTCAGGTAACCAGGGCCGGCCGAGGTTTGCGCTGCTGGCAGTGGCAGCAGCAGAGGTGTGATGGGGCATCGCCTTCCCCTGATTGCCTGATTGTTGGGTCGCCTCTGGCTCCTCAGGGCTTCCAGACTGTGAGAGGGGGCAGGCCAGGCTGAGAGACCCCTCCTCCAGTGCAGGAATTTTCATGCACTGGGCCTCTAGCTGTAATATAAATTGCTTCAGATTGATTGAGATACTTTTTGAAAAATAGTAACTTTATATTCCAGAATTGTCATACTTACTATTAAGTGAATTGAATTTTAGATTTCGGTAGGAAACTATTAAAATGTTGGTTTTAATCTAATGTAATGGGTAAATATTTTTTAGTTAGTGGCTTTGGTGATAGAATCCAGAAATTTGTATTTTTAAAAACTAGCTTTATTGAAGTATAATTGACATACAATAAACTGAACATACTTCAAGTGCACAGTTTGATGTTTTAACATTTGAATACACCCATAAGACCATCACCACAGTCAAGATAAGAACATATTTGTCTCCCCTCAAAAATTCCCTCCTGCTCCTTTGCACTCCTTCCTGCCTCCTCCCAAAACCACTGATCTGTGTTCTGTTACTACAGATTAGTTTTTTATTTCTAGAGTTTTACATAAATGGAATCATACAGTGCTTTTTTGGTCTGACTTTTCCTCCCGCTTTTTTTTGTTTGTTTGTTTTGGTTAATCCTCACCTGAGAATATTTTCCCATTGATTTTTTTTTTCCCCAGGGATGGAAGAAAGAGGGAAAGACAGAAATATTGATGTGAGAGAAACACATTGATTGGTTGCCTCCTGCATTCACCCTGACCAGGGCCCAGGCTAGGGAGGAGCCTGCAATCAAGGTAAATGCCCTTGACCGGAATCAAACTCAGGACCCTTTGGTTCACAGGCAAATGCTCTATCCACTGAGCCAAACCGGCTATGGCTTCCTCCCCCTTCTTGATAATACAATATTTCATTCTTTCCTTCTTGTCAAACCCAGAGCCATCTGCTTTTCCTATGCTGCCTAGGAATGATAGGAAAAGGAACATACAGGGCACATGAAACTTGGGATAAAAAACTATGGAAGGGCCGAGACCGGTTTGGCTCAGTGGATAGAGCGTCGGCCTGCGGACTGTAAGGTCCCAGGTTCGATTCCGGTCAAGGGCATGTGCCTTGGTTGCGGGCACGTCCCCAGTGGGGGGTGTGCAGGAAGCAGCTGATCGATGTTTCTCTCTCATCGATGTTTCTGACTCTCTGTCCCTCTCTCTTCCTCTCTGTAAAAAATCAATAAAATATATTAAAAAAAAAAAAAAAGAACTATGGAAGGTGCAAAGGGCTTCTTAACATGGCAAAGAAGATGTAAAAGACTACTATCAAGAAAAACAGCCCCATGTACTCTAGAAGATGACAAAGCCCAGAATGGTGTAGGAGAAAAGCTGTTGCTCCAGAGAAGAGTTCCTGGCAGAACCAATGCAGAGGCTCCCAAACACAGTTCCAGGCCCAGACCCAGAGCCTGCCACTCCTACTGGGGCAGTGCAGTCGTAGTGAACTCGGCTGCTGTGTTAAGATCCCTTGAAATGGCGCTGGTCTGGGAGTTATGGCTAGGGATACGTGGGAAAAGTGAGGTCAGGAGATATGAGGCTGCCAAACTCCTGTGGTTCTCATCTATTAGTGTCTCAGATCATTTCAGCACTGCTGCAGAGTGGTTGGCTCAGCAGCTGAGAAGTGCTCCTGACCAGGGAGGAGGTGGAGATAAATTTGGTACGGAGTATATTTTCAGGGAATGAAGGGCTGTGGCAGGAGAGCTGCTCTCAATGCAGAGAGCAGTCTTTTTTCACTCAGCATAATGATTTTGAGATTCATTCATGTTGCATGTACCAATAGTTCATTATTTTTATTGCTTTTATATGGCTACTAGAGGCCCGGTGCACAAATTTGTGCACATTGAAAGGAAATTGATTAGAAGAAATATTTTAGAGGCTGGGGAGGGACCTCGGGAGGTTGGCTCCAGGGCATGTCTTAACATGATACCATCTCGCCCAGTCCCTATCAGCCAGACCCCAGCAGCAAGCTAACCTACCAGTCGGAGCATCTGCTCCCTGGTGGTCAGTGAGCGTCTTAGTGACTGGTTGAGCAGTCAACTGAACCGTCGTCAGACACTTAGCATATAGGCTTTTATATATATATGTAAATATATATATATGTATATATAACACAAATATCTACTCACCTGTTGATATTTGGGTTGTTTCTAGTTTTTGGCTGTTACAAATAAAGCTACTGTGAACACTTTTGTACAAGTCTTTGTATGGATCATATATATCCTCTTACCATAGAAATTCCTAGAGTGATATGAGTGGGATGGCTAGATCATATGGTAGGTAAATGTTTAACTTTTAAAGAAACTGCCAAACTATGTTTTCAAAGTGTTTGTACTAATTTGTTTCCACCAGCTGAGTATGAGAAAGTTCCAGTTTCTGTACATCCTAGCCAACACTTGGTATGGTCAGCCTTTTTAATTTTAGCTATTCTAATAGGCTTATAATGCTATCTCATTGAGATTTTAATTTGCATTTTTCCAGTGACCTGGGATGTTGAACATCTTTTCATGAGCTTATTAGTCACCTGTATATGTTCTTTGGTAAAGTGTTAATATATTTTGTTCATTTTAAAAATTGAGTTGTCGCCGAAACCGGTTTGGCTCAGTGGATAGAGCGTCGGTCTGCGGACTGAAAGGTCCCAGGTTCGATTCCGGTCAAGGGCATGCACATTGGTTGGGGGCACATCCCCGGTAGGGGGTGTGCAAGAGGCAGCTGGTCGATGTTTCTCTCTCATTGATGTTTCTAGCTCTCTGTCCCTCTCCTTTCCTCTCTGTAAAAACTCAATAAAATATATTAAAAAATAAATAAATAAAATAAAATAAAAATTGAGTTGTTTAATTTCTAAAGGTTGAGTTTAGAGAATTTTCTTATGTATCAAGTTCCTTTTCAAATATATAGTTGGCAAAGATTTTTCCCAATTGTGAGTTTTTTTCAGTTTCATGTGTCTTTTGAAGAAGTTTATGAATTTCTGCACAAATTTCTGCTTGGCTTTTGATTGTGATTGTATTAAACCTATAGGTAAATTGGGATAACAACTTAATGTTGTTCTCTGGTGCGTGAACAAAGTATGTCTCTCCATTTATTTAAGTATTCTTTAATTTCAGCAATATTTTGTAGTTTTCAGGATAAAAATCTTTCACATCTTCTGTCAAATTTATCCCTCAGCCTATTGTATTTTTGATGCTATAAATGATACCATTTTTTAAAACTTCAGCTTTCAATTTTTCATTCAACTATTCAGTTCAAAATACTAGTAGATAGTTTATATTTATACTGATCTTGTAGACTGCAATATTTCCCACTAAGTTCTGTTTTAGTAGCATGCCATAAATTCTGATATTTTATATTTCTTTTCATTCAGTTCAGAATACCTTATTTCCTTTTGGATTTCCTTGATCCATGGATTATTTAGAAATGTTATTTACTTATCCAAATAGTTGTATATCTTCTAATTAAAAAAAAAATTAACTAATTTTTATTTTTATTGATTTCAAAGAGGAAGGGAGAGGGAAAGAGAGATAGAAACATCAATGATGAGAGAGAATCATTGATCGGATGCCTCCTACATGCCACCCACTGGGGATCAAGCCCACAACCCCAGGCATGTGCCCTGACCAGGAATTGAACTGTGACCTCTTAGTTCATAGGTCGATGCTCACCCACTGAGCCACACCAGCCAGGTGCCAAAATGTTTTTGTTACTGATTTCTAACTTTATTACACGGTGGCTTGAGAACATACTTGTTATGATTTGAATCCTTGTAAATTTATAAAGATTTGTTTTATGGCCCAGAATATGGTTTATCTTGGTAAATGTTCTGGGTACACTTGTGAATAATGTATATTTTGCTGTTGTTGGGTGGAATATTTTATAAAGGTTAGACAGGTCAAGTTTGTTTATATCCTTGCTGACTTTCTCTTTTTTAAATATATTTTTTATTTATTTCAGAGAGGAATGGAGAGGGAGAGAGAGATAGAAACATCAATGATGAGAGAAAATCATTGATTGGCTGCCTCCTGTATGCCCCCTACTGGGGATCAAGCCCACAACCCAGGCATTGTGCCCTTGACCAGAATCAAACCCAGGATCCTTCAATCTTCAGGCTGACACTCTATCCACTGTGCCAAACTGGCTAGGGCTGCCCTTGCTGATTTTCTGCCTACTTGTTCTAATTAGAGGTTAGTAAAATCTCTTGATTATAATTGTAGATTTGTATATACTTTGTTCTGAAATCTACTTGGTGTGATATTAATAGAACTCCAGCTTTCTGTTGACTAGTGTTAGCATGGCATAGCTTTTTCATCGCTTTATTCTTAACCTATTTGTGACTTTATATTTAAAAACTTTTCTTGTAGGTAGCATATAGTTCTTGCTTTCTTAACCAATCAGACAAAATTTGCTTTTTAATTTACACCATTTACAATGAATATGATTGATATGGTTAGATTTGAATCTATTATCTTGCTATGTTTTCTATTTGTCCTATCTTCTGTTTATTTCCCTTTTCCTTCTTATCTGACTTATTTTGAACCAATAGAATATTTTTATGATGTCATATCTCCTGTGTGAGATTACTAGGTATAACACTTCATTATTTTAAGATTTGTAGTACAGTATACATTTTTAACTTACCGGATTACCTCTAGTGATATTATGCCATTTAATGTATAGAATAAGAATGTACAATAGTGTACTTATTTTTCTTTGCAGACTTTATATTCTTGTTCATGAGTTTTACATGTTATAAATTCCATAATACATTGTTATTTTTGTTTAATTTTTTAAAGTTTTAAATAGTAAGAAAAATTCTTGCATATACGTTCTTATATTGAACCTTTTCAGTGTTTTTATTTCTCTGCATAGATCAATATGATATAATTTTCTTTAGAGCTGAAGAACTTCCTTTTAACATATTTTGTAGTTCAGATTTGCTGTCAATGCATTTTTCAACTTTTGTGGTCTGAAAATATCTTTATTTTGCCTTCTTTTTCAAATGTGTTTTTTCTGGATATAGATTTCTAGGCTGTCCCCCTTTTTCAGTATTTTAAAATGTTGCTCCACTCACTGTATTTTTACTTGTATATTTCCAGTAAGAAGTATGTCATATTATCTTGGTTCCTAGGTAGTTAGTTAATAAGTCTATTTTTCTCTGGCTCTTTTAAGATTTTCTCTTTATCACTAATTTTGAGTTATTAGATAATAATATGCTTTGGTATAGTTTTATTTATGTTTCTTGGGCTTTTACCTCACTGAGTTTCTTGATCTTGGATATACAGTTTTATAGTTGTCATTAAAGTTGGAAATGTTTTGGCCATTATTTTTTCAGGTTATTTTTTCTGTCCTCTGTCCATCCCTTCTTTCAGTTACTCATGTATTAGACTGCTTGAGGACCTACAGCTCACTGATGCTTTTCATGTTTCTTACTCTTTTTATTTAATTTTGGAGAGTTTCTATTGCTATGCCTTTAAGTTCATTTATCTTTCCCTCTGTATTGTCTAGTCTGCCATTAATTCCATTTGTTATTTGTCATCTCAGACATTGTAGTTTTTATTTCTAAAAGCTTGGTTTGTTTTTATGTCTTCCATGTTTCTGCTTGAGATAATATCTGTGTCGGTTCTGAGTTGGTTTCAATGATTATCTCATTATTATGGGTCATGTGTTTCTGCTTCTTTGCATGCCTTGTCTTAGGTTAGATGCTAGCCTTTTACCTTGTTGGGTCTTGGATATTTTTGTATTCTTATACATCTTCTTGAGCTTTGTTCTAGATTGCAGTTAATTTTGTCAGGCCCAAAACAGTGCTCAGTCTAGAATTAATTATTCTTCACTACTGAGGTAAGACCTTCTTGAGTACTCTACCCACTGTCCCATGAATTATGAGTTTTTTTCAATCTGACTGGTGGGAACAGGCATTGTTCCCAACCAAGCCTGGGCACTGTTCCATTTGATTATTTCTTATGGTTCTTTGCTTTGGGTAGTTTCCTCATATGCATGTACTAACCAGTTCTCTGCTGAATCTTTCAGGGGAGCCCTCTGCAGATTTCTTTCTGTACAGGGGCTTTTTCTTTCTATGCTATTCTCTTTGTAATTCTCTCCTAAAGTTTGGTTTCCCCAGACTGTCAGCTCAGAGTTTACCAAGCTCCCCCTCTGCTCCCTCTTTCTATGCTGTAGCCTAGAAACATTCTCGGGGCAGTAAACAGGCAATCTCAGGCTAAGGGCTCAATGCATTTGTTTTCCGTCTTTAGGAATCATTGCCCTGCACTGCCTGGTGTTCACTGTCTTCAAAAATCATTGTTTCTTCTCTTTTATTTGGTTTGTTTTGTTTTCATTTTATGTGAGAAGGTAAATCTGGTCAATGTAACTTGATCTTGATTAGAAGCAAAAAAGTCCAGCAATCTGATTTTAACAAGCCCTCCACGTAATTCTGATACATGTTAAAGTTTAAGAACCATATAGATATATAAATTTAATGTTAGGTGATTATTCACTAACATTATAAATCATTTGCCTTGAAGACAGGATTATATGAGTCAGTAAATCTAATTTTTGGAGAAAAAAACACTTTTGTTTGTAAATCCTCTCATTTCTATGTGTTTTTTTCTTTTTTTATTGATTAAGGTATTACATGTGTACATATCTTCCCATTGCCCCCCCACCCCACTCCCATACAAGCCCTCACCCCCCCAGTGTCTTGCGTCCATTGGTTATGCTTATATGCATGCATACAAGTCCTTCGATTGATCTCTTATCTACCCCCCCTTCCCAACCTTCCCGCTGCAATTTGGCAGTCTGTTTGATGCTTTACTGCCTCTGTATCTATCCTTTGTTCATCAGGTTATAATGTTCTTTATTATCCATAAATGAGTGAGATCATGTGGTATTTTTCTTTCATTGATTTCTGTGTTTTGTAGCATTGAAAATATGTCAAACATTTCAATTACTGTAAGACATTTCAAACATGTATACAGATGGAGATTTGGGCAAGGAGAGGAAAAATTTGTAAAATGACCTTATTTCATTAATGTTGCTATGGTACAAAGTTGTCTTTTAGCTTTAACCTATCTAATGATTTCTCTAGCCATGAAACTATTATAAATGTTAGATGGTAAATACAAATCTTAGTAGAATTAGTGGCCTCAAGATATATTCCCATTATAAAATCATTCTGCTTTAAAGAATTCAGAAAAAAAGAGTACCAGTTCTTCTGGAAGTTAGGAATGTGATTGCTATGAATCCTTTGAAGGAAACTAGTCAAGGAGTTATATTCCTTGTTTTTAAAAAGTTTCCTGCCAGAAACTAAAACAGGTTAAGGGGGAATATTTTAAATTAGGGAAGTAGGTGAATGTTGACTTAGTCAAGTCAGGCAGACTTTATACTCTTCCACGTTAGCAGTGTTTACCCAAATTATTAAAAAGCAAATAAAACACTCCTAGGAAAGATGAGGGCATAGATCCAGTTATACAGACTTTCCCACAATATCAAATGGAATAAACAAAACTTTTAAAATAAAGAACTAGTAAAAGGCACTGAAACTAGGGGCAGGTCTTAACCTCATGGCAGAGGCTTAAGTGGCTGAGAAGTAACAGATTGGGCAAAACCAAAGACTCAGGGAATTCACATACCACTCCCCTCCTGGGAGAGAAAATGGGTGGATAAGACTCTTCATAGAAGCACAGATACTCTTTCACTATTGCAGGTAAATAACAATGTCCAGAGAACGTGAACTTTAAACAAGATCAGTGATGAGTTGTCAGATAATGAGATAAAAATGGAGTTTACAGAGGTTGGGGTGGGGTGGGGAATAAGGGCAAAAATTACACTATTATACAACAAGTGGACTAGAAACAGCTGAGTAATTCTTGCAGAGAACAAAGGAAATGACATGGATTAAATTGTTTAGAGGATCAAATGGGATATAAGTACAATGCTTGGCAGATAGTAAGTGTTCAATAACATTTATTGTTGCTAGTAAATATTAGCACTATTTTAGAACACATACTCTCAAGTGCTTTGAAAATGTCAAAAGAAGTTTTACAGTTTACTTAAGAAGCTGCCCAAGGTCTAATTTGAATGGGACATAAACAATCAACAAAAACATTACATTATTAAATTTAAAGGACTGGAACAAAAATATACAAAAGATGTGGTACATTTATACAACGGAATACTATGCAGATGTAAAAAAGAAGGATCTCTTACCCTTTGAGACAGCAGGGACGGACCTGGAGAGTATTATGCTAAGCGAAATAAGCCAGTCAGAGAAAGACAAGTATCACATGATCTCACTTAATATGTGGAATCTAATTAACAAAATAAACTGATGTATAAAATAGATCCAGAGACATGGAACAGACTAACAAATCTCAGAGAGAAGGGGGTGGAGGGGCAGTGGGAAGAGATTAACCAAAGAACTTATATACGTATATGCATAACCCATGGACACAATAGTATGGTAGAGGCTGTGTGTGTGTGTGTGTGTGTGTGTGTGTGTGTGTGTGTGTGTGAGGGAGGGAGGGGTTAATGGGGGCAAAAAGGGAACATCTGTTATACTTTCAACAATAAAGATTTTAAAAATTGGATGATGAAAACATATCCCTAGTGTAGTGTGCTATTTATGAGCTTTAACATAACATGCTTTAACATAACATTTTCCTCAAATTTGTCAGGATTAAATGAAGTATAGGACTTAGTACATGACAAGTGATTAATAAACAATAGCATTTCCCCCCTTCTGGGACTCAATTTTCTCATTTTAAAAAATAAGAAAGCATTATTAAGTATAATGGTTAAGGGTACTGACATCAGAAGACATGGGTTCTTATCTCAGTTCTGCTTATTATCTGAGACCTTGGGCAGGTTACTTAACCTCTCTGACCCTGACTTTCCCTATCTTTACCATAGAGACATTTTAGTTGGCCATTAACATCCTGTTTTATAACTTCCATTGGCCACTTAATAAGTAGCACCTCTTAAATGGAAATCTGAAAAATTATTTTATCTTTTTATTTTTGGTTTAGGATTTGGAGGCTAGAGGTGGAGGTCAGAGTTTTTTCCATCTATTTTACTTAAGTAAAGAGAAAACATGAATGAAAATTTAGAAGAAGGCGATTCATTTTCATTTGTCTTGAGAAACAGAGTCAGTTTGAAATTGTCTTAAGGAATTCTATATAAAACTGAAAAAATTATTTTAAGGACTTCTATATAAAACTGAAAACATAAAGGCTACTTAAAGACTACAGATTTTTTTTTAATCTAGCAAGCTTTTAAAATGCAATTTTAAGTTACTCAACTGTTAAGCAACTCTTCACATGTATCTCCAGTACAAAGGACGGTTCTTCTCAAGGGAGACAGTCTGTAATTGCATTTAACAACAACAACAACAACAAAAAGATTAACTAGGAAAATGTGGGGGTCTCTCAGGTAATTGCGAGTCTTTAAGTTATTACAAAATAAATAGTATTTTGCTTCACCCCAGTAATAAACATTTCTATTAAATTGCTTAAACAGTTTAAAAGTATAAGTGCAGAAAACAGATTGCTTTCCCTTTGCATTTTCTTGGTGGTGTTCTTTAAATGTTGTATATTTAGTTACATTTAATTTTTGGAAAGTTTTAAAAAAGGCAGGATAAACTCATTGTAGAGTCCAAAATAGCTTTATCTTATATGCACCTGAATAAAGAAGTTTTTGCTCTGGATTGCCCAGGGTCACTACTGAGAAATGAGTTTCTAAAGGGTAGTTCTACCAAATGGAGCTTTACCTAACAGGCTGTCAACAATACAAAACAGCTTACTCTTTTTGAACTTTGCAGGTTTTTCTTATTCAACCCCATTCTGCAGAATGCACCAGTTGGAACAAGCAACTACAGAACACCTAGAATGCCACTGTTAGGAAAAAAGATTAAATCTTTATCCTGGCAATGGGTCTAATTTCTCTCCTAATTTATCATTGTGAATTTATAAAATGTAGCAAAGCAAAAGCAAAATTAGAATATCTGGGCTAGTGATCAGTGAGGGAAACATGGGGAGATTTAAATATTACTTTTTAAAAAAGATTGATGCTTCCAATTTTCTCCATTACAAACAATTCTGTAATGAACTTCTTACAAGTAACACATAGCAAACTTGAGGGAAATTTTCATTACGTCAAATTCCTGGAAGTGGAATTTTTGAATCAAAGAGTATACATGTTTCACAATTTGACAGATAAGTTAAGTAAGTTATTTTACAGGCATACAATGGAATGCAGCCCTTAAAAAGAATGAGTTAAATCTAAAGTACTGATATTTTTAAATGTCCACAGTATATTATTAAATCGTAAAAGGAGTTACTTCACACTGTAAAATCCCATTAACATTTATATAAAGATGTTAGTATTTCAGAGAGGAAAATCTGGAAGAACATATGTCAAACACTGATTAACTCATTCATCAAATTTGAAGATTACTTTTTACATTATGTAAGTAGTGCATTGGTAAATTCATCTTGTAAAAATAAATTTAATACAGATGCACAAACACTGTACCAAAATGTTCAAAAAGTTTTATTCATAAAAGCCCAAAACTTTAAACAATCCAACGCTCATCAACTGGTGAATGAATAGAAAAATTTGGTATCTCCACACAATGGAATACTACTTAGCAATAAAAGAAAAATAAACTATTGATGTATGATATAACTTGGATTAATCTCAAAATCATTATGCTAGGAGAAAGAAGCCACACACAAAAGACCATATGATTTCATTTATATGAAATTCTGGAAAGGGCAAAGATATAGTGTTAGCAGATCAATGGTGGGCTCGGGGCTGGAAGTGAGGATGACTTATGAAGGAGTATGAAGGGACTTTTGGGGGGCAATAGATATGATTGATAGCATGATTCTGGTGTTGGCTACATTACTATATACATTTGTTAAAGTTTATCAAATTGTATATTTAAAATAGGTGAACTTTATTGCATGTAAATTTTATACATATAGATTTTTTTTAAATACCCACTTTTATTTTTATTGATTTCAGAGAAGAAGGGAGAGATAGAAATATCAATGATGAGAGAATCATTGACCAACTTCCTCCTGCAGGCCCCACACTGGGAATTGAGCCCGCAACCCGGGCATATGCCCCTACCAGGAATCGAACCGTGATTTCCTGTATCATAGCTCAATCACTGAGCCAGGCTGGCTGGGCTTAATAAAGTGGATTTTTAAAGTACAGATAAAGCTCTCTTTTGACTACCACTCCCAAACCAGGTTCCCTCAGGCTCTGGGAAGGCTCCCTCCTCTCTCTATACAGGTTAAACAGGTAACCACTAACTATCACTGTTACAGATTCTACTTCAAAGTTCTTGTGCATTTACACATATACCCGGGGAAATCTACACTTTTATATTTCTTTACAGTACTGTCATTATTTGGATTTTTCCACTAATTGTATCTTGGAGATCTTTTCATTAGAATTTATAGTTCTACATCATTCTAATTCTTGATAGTATCCCATAGAATAGGTATACTATAGTTTATTTACCAACCCTCTATCATTTAACCATATATGAGTGTCATGGTGTGCCAAATCCAGGGATCTGGATGCACTTATCAGGCGGAAGGGTCTCGCTAAAGTCTGACTGGAAGTGACAAAGCGAGGCATTGCGGGACTTTGTCTCCCAGTACGCCTTGCTAATGATATATAAAAACGGACTAGCCATGGCTGGGTGATTCAGTTGGATGTTGTGATTCATCAAAAAGGTTGCGGGTTTAATTCTCATTCAGGGTGCATACCTAGGTTGTGGATTCATCCCTGGTCAGGGCACTTACCAGGGAGGCAACCCACGGATGGACATTTCTCCTACTGATATTTCTCTCTTTTCCTCTTCCTCTTCCTCTCTCTCAAAAACAAAACAAAACAAAACAATACACACACACACACACACATCCTTGGGTGAGGATTAAACACACACACACACACACACACACACACACACACACACACACACAACAGACTAGAGTCCTGCCTTTTGGTTTGTTTTTAAAATTATTTTATTTTTTGGTTAACAACTTTGCCATACAATTCCTCATTCAAAGTTTGCAATTCACTAGTTCCAGTAATTCATAGAGCCACGTAACCATCACCACCATCAATTCCAGAACATTTTCATCACCTCAAAAAGAAACCCTCCACCCTTTAGCTATAATCCCCAAGCCTCCCATCCTTCCTAGCCCCAAGCAACCACAAATCTGTCTCCATAGATTTGCCTGCTCTGAACTCTTCATACAAATGGAATCATAGGATATGTGGTCCTTTGTGACTAGATTTTTTCCCCACTTAGTGTAAACTTCTCAAGGCTTATCTAGTTTGTAGTATACGTCAGTGCTTTATTCCTTTTTGTTGTTGAATAATATTCATTGTATGAATGTACTACATTTTGTTTACTCACTAGTTGGACATTTGAGTCATTTCCAATTTGGGCTACTATATCCATCCTATATAATAAAAGGGTAATATGCAAATTAACCATCACTCCACTATGCCCACGATTGGGCCGGAGGGAGGTGCGGGGGGCGGGACTCGAGGTGGCCGATTGGGCCGGTGGGAGGAGCGGGGGGAGGGGACTTGTGAGTACCCTCCCCCCGCTCCTCCTGCTGGTGCGATCGGCCGCCACGCTGCTGAGCGGGGACTGATGGGGCCGGCAGAAGGCGCGGGCGGCGGGACTCCGGGTGGCCGATCGCGCCGGCGGGAGGCACTCCGATTGGCGGGTGGGCAGAGCCAAGGCCTGGGTCCCAGGTGCTAGAGGAAAACTGGTGCCGGTGGAAAACTGGTGCCAGCAGCCAGGTGAAGGAAGGTCTATTGCACAAATCTTCGTGCAATGGGCTTCTCGTATATATATAAAAGCCTAAGAGACCTTCACTACTGGATGGTAGCCATGACATACACTGACCACCAGGGGGCAGACGCTTAACACAGGAGCTGCCCCTTGATGGTCAGTGGGCGTGCCCACAGCCAACCTCCCATGTCCCCCGCCCCCACCTCACCTGGCCCCCTGATTGGGCCAGTCGGCCAACCTCCCGAGGTCCTCCCCACAACTGGTCAGATTGCTGGCCAGGTTGAGGGTCCCCACCCATGCACGAATTTGTGCACCAGACCTCTAGTTATGAATAATGCTGCTATGAATATTTGTGTACAGGATTTTGTATGGACATACGTTTTCATTTCTCTTGACTATATACCTAGGAGTGGAATTGCTGAGTCAAATGGAAAGTCTATGCTTAACTTTTTGAGAAACTGCCAGACTGTTTCCAAAGTTCTTTTACCATTTTATGTTTCCATCAGCAGTGTATGAGGGTTCTGATTTATCTACATTCTTAACACTAGTTATCTTTTTATTTTAGCCACCTTATTTAGTATCAAATTGGTATATCACTGTGGTTTTGATTTGCATTCTCATAACTGATCGTTATTTAAACTTCCTTTTAAAATTTTTATCTTTATTGTTATAAGTATTTCAGATGTCCCCTTCTTAAAGGTTTCAGACAAGTGGGCAAAAGGGTTGTCAATAGGTAATATTAAAAGTCAAGTCTTAACTACGAAGAGCGGTTATGATTCTTTGAGTGGGAGTGATTTATCTAGTCAGTCAAGAAAGTACTTCCAAGGGAGTTAAAATTGAAACAGATCTTTAGAACGGGTGAGCATCCTAAACTGCTAAAACAGTTGGGGTCTATGTGGGAAGTGGCGTAGATTACCGGGAACTTGTTTTTTCATACATTTTTTTCACAAGACGTATGCCTTATTTTGAATCAGGAAAACATTAAGATCATAAATATTTTTAAAGTGAGAAGGCTTCCCACTTCCTCAACATAAGGAATCAATCTTACATGCTTCTGGGAGACAGTAAAAGTAAGCCTTCCTTGTTGGCTTCTCTTAAAAGCTGAATAATTGCTGAAAATAGGAGTTCTCTTGTCCTGACCTAGGATTAGGGATCTTCAGTATGACCTCGCCTGGGGGGTTGAAGCGGCTAGACCTAGCTTCCTCAGCGGTTGCCACAGGCTCTCCGCCAGCTCGTCGTCCACTAGGGAATGAGTCTGGTCCAGCGCGTGCAACGTGTTCGTTGGTGGGACCGGGGAATCCCCAACACGCGTTGCATTGGAGGACGCCGCCCAAAAGGCATAAAGAACGGAAGTTAACTACCTCCTAACCCACAATGCACAACCCACCTTTCCGGAAGCAAGGGTTGTAATCTCCAGGATGCACTTATCAGGCGGAAGGGTCTCCCTCAAGTCTGATTGGAAGTGACAAAGCGAGGCATTGTGGGACTTTGTCCCCCAGTACGCCTGGCTAACTGGCCTCGCCCGGTTCCTGCAGCCACGTCCCGGAGGTGGCGGCGACTGGAGATGCACGTCAGCAAAGCTGGCCGCTCCGTTCCGTGCGCAGGCGCAGTAGCTCGGGCAGCACCGGAAGCGCAGGGGGATGGGCCGGCGGTGACGCGATTCTGTCCGCGTTGGAGGGGCCGGGCCGCTGCCGGAGTCGCCGCGGCTGCCGAGTGACGTGGCACAGCCGAAGCCTTAACACTAGAGCCGGAGCTGCCGCGGCAGTCGTCGAGCAGGTCCGCGCCCCGCTGATTCCGGTCCCGGAGCGTCGCCCGGCGCGCCGGCTAGCGAGCCGCCCTCTTTCTTCATTAGCTCCTCTCCTCCTTGCTCAGTTTGCCGGGAGCGTGAACAGAGAAGGCCGGGGGAAGCTCCAAACCCCTTCTGCTCCTGCCCATCGCGAGTGCAACTACCGCCATGGGCCTCACCATCTCCTCCCTCTTCTCCCGCCTCTTCGGCAAGAAGCAGATGCGCATTTTGATGGGTGAGTGAGCGACCGAGAGCTGAGCCCGAGCCCGGTGGGGGTCGGGGAACGCCGGTCTCTGCGGTTGCGGCGGCGGCGGCGGCGGCGGCGTCGGGGCCTGGTTTTGCCTCATTTCGCCGTGGTGGGGGAGGGGCGGCGGTTGGGGGTCGGGAGGAATTCTTAAGGGGGAACAATGGGGTGAAGGGTGGGGTGGTCGTCCCAGACCTGTCCGAGAGGCCCTGTAGCGGCGTGGGCAAGGTTTCCTCCTCCTGCGTTTGGCTTCCTCTCCTCGATCTGATTGAAAGGCCAACGAGATTGGGCGGAGATATGGGGGAAGCGACCTGGGATCTCGCAGAGCCTGGAGAGATACTGGCGGGGCCCCTTCTGAGAGTGCGATCTGGCTCCCCTCTTCCCCGGGTGGGTGTGGGCAGCGGTCGGGAGGAAGGCAGAGCGACGCCAGCCCTCCTCCTCCTCCCCCTTTCCGCCCGTGTACACACTGCACACTCCATTGGTATGTGAGCGAGCGGTCGCCGAGAGCCCGGAGCTGGCCGGGGCGGAAGTGGCCGGGCCCAGCGCGGTGGCACGGGAGCGCCCCGGGCTTCAGGAGAGACCCGGGTCCTCTGTGCTCACTTCGCTAAACTTTGCCTCGCGCTGGGTTCCGCTTCATATTTTTTCTTTTCCTCGTTAGTAGCCCTGAAAACTGAGAGTTTTTCATGAATATGTTTCTTTTAGCCACTCTCAAACACTAAATGTGTTTGATTCACTCTCTTTGGTTTTCAAACTGATTTTTTATTCGTAGTTTTAGTAGCCCAGCTGGCTAGGTTTAATGGGGGGGAAAAACTTTCAGAAAGTAATTTTCTTAAGCCGATAACAAGTTTTCAGTAACTGAACTTTATGACGCTTAATTTTAGGGTAGCCTTCTTAATAATTACAAAGGTGTTCTTTTTAAATTCTTCTGGGAAATAGGCTTTTGAAAACCTGTTTTTTTTCAGAGTCATTTTTCGCCCAGCTGAGGGAGGAGGGGCTTGTCATTTGAGTGAACCCCTTGGCCCCGTAGTACTGTAGGTAATCTGCATTGTAGCTAAGCTCCATGGACCCCAATAATGCTAAAAGGTGCCCCTCTAACTTTAAAATTGAAACTTGGTTCATTACCTTGTTTTCTAGAGAGTGGAAAGGGTAAAGGTTTTATTTTCAAGTTGTACCATTGAAAGTTTTCGAAAGCAAGGTTCAGTAATATTTCAAGGTATATTAAGATTAAGGGTAAACACATTTGGTTCTTTTTTTAACTTCTCTGTTAAAATTCTAACTTCTTCACAATTCATGGAACAATTGTTAATGAATCACTCACAAAGGAGAATCAAAATATTTTCTCTTTCAAAGTGTTTCTTGGATTTCATTTTTGAAGATGGAATTTAGGAGGACAAACATGTTATTTAGGCTTTAAAAGTCACTGAAAAATGGCAGTCTAAAAAAGTATCGGAAGTCAATGAGAGGACTTTGGACTGTGATAAATTAATTTTCAGCCTGTTCCTTAAAGAGATGAACTAATACGACCTTGTATTCCTGGAAATGTATGTTTGGTCCTTTTCCTGAAGTTGTTGGAAGTAAATTGCTGTTCTTCATTTCCTTAATCTTTGTTATGGCTACAAGTTAAGAGGGAAAAGAATAGTAGAATTATGCTATAAGTACTGTCCTATTTTTATTATATTAGGGGAGCATTTCTTCCCCTACTCCTCAAAAATGATGGAAAGAAAATGGAAGAGGAAAAGTATTTAACTTTGTGCATTTGTGCAGGGCGTAGAAGTAATGATTTGGAATTATTCATTTATTACTCAGGTTTGCTATTATTTTGTATTATAATTTCAGGATAATTAGGTTCCTTGATTAAAAATACTTCAGTCACAAGAACAACTTTTATGGTAACTCATCAGATGAAGTGTAACCATATGATGGATAGAGAAATAGGTGATTTGGAAGTTTGATAATTATTAGAAATTTTTGTTCACCTTTCTGAGTGAAAGCATAAATAATAGTCAAGATGTCTGCCTCTGTTAAAGTATTAGAATAAAAAAGATTTGCCAAATTACTGTGGAGAATTTTAAATTTTATTCCTATATCCACTCTCCCAAAAGTTCAAGTAATTTAAAAAAGGTGTTTGAAGTTACAGCTTGCAGTAAACTAGTTAAAAACAATATCAGATTTAAAGTAACAAACTAAGATTAACAGAAATCTGTCAATCATAGTAATTTTTCCCTTTCAAGGAGAAATAGCTCCTGTAACTAATATGAGCTTAAATTCAGAGTTTCCAACCTTTATCTCTCCTGTAGCCCTTCATTATGCTATTTTCCGTAGGATCAACATATCTTGATCTGATAATACGTAATTTCAGTAAATGATCCCCACGTTTTGTTTACATCTGAAAACCACCGATGTGTTCGTAGGGGAATTACTAATTTTATTCTTTGAACTTGCAACTTCTTGACTGTTGAAAAGCTGAAAAATGTTGCTTTCTAAAAGATTGCTAATACCAGTTAAGTTCTGCCTTTCCCTTATATTTTGACTATTGGGGGGCGGGGTGGGAGGGACCAGAGAGGTTTAAGAGGAAGGATCCTCTGATGGTCAAACCTCTGAGTAATTAGATAAAATATTAATATAGATTGTGTCCACTAAAAGAATCTAAAGGCAGATTGGCAGTGTACAAATACTATTTGAGAGCTCTGGCATCAGTCTAGGTGTTTTTGTTTGTTTTGTTTTTAATTTAAAAATTGAGATGTAATTCACAAAACATGTAATTCATCCCTTTAAAATGTACAGTTCAGTGGTTTTTAGTATATTCACAAAGTTGTGTAACAATCACTACTCTCAATTCTAGAACGTTTCCATCAGGCCAGAAAGAAACCCCATACCCCCAAAATGTCTGTCATTGCCCCATCCCCCAATTCCTCTTGCAACCTCTCATCTATTTTACTTTCTGTTTCTGTGGGTTTGTCTACTTAGAATATTTTGTATCATGGAGTCATACAATATGTGACCTTTAGTGTTTAGCTTCTTTCACTTAGCATCATGTTTTCTAGGTTTATCCATATTATAGCATGTATCAGTACTTCATTCCTTTTTATGACTGAACAGTAATTCTACTGTATACATATACTACATTTTGTTCAAATGGGGTTGTTTGATGGAAATGGGGTTGGTTCCACTTTTTGGCTATTACAAATAATACTGTTAGGAACATTTGTGAGTAAGTTTTTGTGTGGGCATATGTTACTTATTCTCTTGGGTAAATAAATACCTAGGAGTGGAATTGTTGGGTCGTGTTAACTATGTTCAACATTCTGAGGAACTGCCAAACTGTTTTCCAAAGCAGCTATGCCATTTTACATTTCCACTAGTATGAGGGATTTAATTTCTCCACAAGATCCAAGGGTTGAATTACCTGTTCTCTATTATTCCTGTGATTCTGGGGGCATTACTGAACCTCAGATGCTTCATCTGAAAAATGGAGGGTTATTGTGGGGTTTAAATTATAAAAGTGGATGGAATCACCTAGTGATATGGTTGGAACACAGTAAACATTCAATGTTAAATTATTATGAAGTTGTATTTCAAGCTTCTTTGTAAGAAAATTTGAAAGATAAAGGAAACAATAAAGAAAAATATCTGAAATTTTACTTTTTTTTCTTCCCAATTTTTTCCTTTCTGCATCTGTTTTTTTCCTTCAAGTTGAGATAATTGAAATCTAGCTTAATTTAAAATATAAATATTTCTTGCTGCCACAGTTTGGTAGACAAACTTTTTAATGGTTGACAAAGATTTTTGGGGTTAGTTTTGCTGCTGTTAACACTTTGGTCCAAGTGTGGGTCCAGTTAAGGAGAACAAGTAATTCCAGTGTATCTTTCAATACAGTGAGTGAGTTGTTTATGGGGGTGAGAGGGAGGGAGGACATAACTGGACTGTACAGATTAGAGTCTTATCTTGGCTAGTTAAAAATTGGTTATAGTTTTCATTTTGTGGAGAAGTCTCATTGCCAAACATTGGAACATTAAGGAAGTACAAACTTAAGAAATTATTAAAATAGCACAATATTGTTAGACCAACATGTTTTTGAGTAAAGACCTGTATAATGATTTTTATTTTATTTATTTATTTTTAAAATATATTTTATTGATGTTTTACAGAGAGGAAGGAAGAGGGATAGAGAGTTAGAAACATCGATGAGAGAGAAACATCGATCAGCTGCCTCCTACACACTCCCCCACTGGGGATGTGCCCGCAACCAAGGTACATGCCCTTGACCGGAATCGAACCCGGGACCCTTCAGTCCCCAGGCCGACGCTCTATCCACCGAGCCAAACCGGTTTCGGCTGTATAATGATTTTTAAATGATGGTAAACATTAATGTGTGCATCTTAAATCTGCAATAGAAATATCTTTTTAAAAAACTTTTGGTTTGCATATATATATAGCACTATAATTTTGGGTTCAACTCAAAAGATATCTTTGTGATTTTAGAAACTTCTATGTGGCTGCAAGTCATTTAAATATTGTCATAGTTTTTATTTTAAAAATAACTTGTGGTTGCTTAAAAAACCTTGTGGTTGCACTATTTTGTAAACTTCTTTAAAAAAAAATATATATGTATTTATTGATTTTTACAGAGAGGAAAGGAGAGGGATAGAGAGTTAGAAACCTCAATAAGAGAGAAACATTGATCAGCTACCTCCTGCACGCCTCCTACTGGGGATCGAGCCCACAACCAAGACACATGCCCTCAACCGGAATCGGACCAGGACCCTTCAGTCCGCCAGCCAACGCTCTATCCACTGAGCCAAACTGGCTAGGGCTGTTCTTTTTTTAATGAAAGTTAACACATGTTTATTGTGTTACCAAAAAAAAAAAAAAATCTAACAATATGGAAATAGAATAGTAATTATGCATACAAGCAGGTATAAAGCTTTTATTAAAATAAAAATTAGATTACTAGAACTTAAAGTAGTTATATAATCATAGTTTGTTCCGGTTTTCTCCCATTCCTTGTCAAATTTTTGAATTTACATTGTTTTTAAATGGCAGTATGAGGTTCATTTGGACCCCAATGAGGAGTGGCATGTGCCATAGTTCTCAAATTCTAACTCAAGTGTTTTTCCTAATCACCATCTCAATTTCAATTCTTCTGACTTGTACCTAATCATATTTGACTTGGTTAAAGGGGACTTTTGCTTTATTTTAAAATTTGGTCAGAATCACGAGTGGCATTTATGCTCTCAAGAGACCGCTTTTTTGAACAATGAAAAGAGTATATGTTATTCCCGTTTTCTGTATTGTTGCTGAAGATTTGTGTTGTTGTTTTTTTCGAGTTATGTTTTCAATTTTTCGGTAATGTTCCATACTCAAAAGGCAAAACACTTCCTGGTAATAGTTGATTTTTCTTATGTCCATGAGTGAGAGCTGAGAGTGGGCTGCTCACTCTGTCTAGTAAGTGTGTCAGTATTTTGGAAAGAATAAAACTGAATCCCAGTATGACGAAGTAGAGACCAAAGTTTTATTAGAGACACAGAAATAAGAAGGTTTAAGAGTTTCCAGAGAAATCTTAAAGCTACCTTTTTTCTGCTAAGGGCCATTTGGGTATTTATAACATAATTCACGGGCCATACAAAACTATCAACTTCTGCTAAGTTAATGCATCCCTAATGCCTTGGAGGGGCCAGACCAAATAATTTTGAGGGCCTTATACGGACGTTCCCCATCCCTGCTTTATAGGGAGCAAAGCCGAAAGGGTAGGAGTATGAATTGCCTATAGCCTTTAGTTCTGTTTTTGAAGTAACTGATCAAAATGAAACTTACTTGCACAGGAATGTAGATTAGATAGGTGAGGTGATTTCTGGTTTTCTTTTAAAACTTAATAGGATTGGTTTCATGTGCCAAGTCTTGCTTTGATTTAAATTTTTAAAAAACATCTTTGCTTAAATCAGCACTTGGTTGAATTTCAAAATCTGTGGTAATGTGGAAATTCAAGTGGCCAAATGTGAGTGATATCCTTACAACAATGGTACATTCAATGAGATTATTAGATACTGACCTTCCATTTATGAAGACTTTAGCAAACAATGTAGAATATGCAGGTTTTGAGAGATACTTAAAATAAGCATTTAATTTGTTCTTCACTATCACTGTAATAAAGTGGTATGACTTCTTTTTTAAAAATATATTTTATTGATTTTCCACAGAGAGGAAGGGAGAGGGAGAAAGAGCTAGAAACATCGATGAGAGAGAAACATTAATCAGCTGCCTCCTGCACACCCCCACTGGGGATGTGCCTACAACCAAGGTATATGCCCTGGACCAGAATCAAAACTGGACCCTTGAGTCTGCAGGCCTATGCTCTATCCACTGAGCTAAACAGGCCAGGGCATGACTTCTTGTTTTCATATGATTTTTTTTCCCAGAAACCAAGCACATTCTTCCACACTTGTATATGCCTCAAGGAAGCATTTTAAGAATTTAGACGTGTTGTAGATGACTATGATAGGGTCATTTTTACAAGTCATATTAACCAGTCTTTTGTTCTCATTTCTGCACATTTGACGTTGAAATGAACGTAAGCGAGAGTAAAATTGGCCTTATCTTCCTTTGGAAGTCATTTAAAGAGATTAGGACATAGTATTGAATTTACTAATCTTACAAGTTAGTTCTTTATTCACTTGTTCTTATGTGTTCTCTGATTCAACTTCTAATTTGTGTTTTTTAAAATGGTAGGTCATAGAAATAATACAGACTTGAGTTGGAGATCATAAATTATCTGATCCAGTGTCCTTATTTTATAGCTAATTCCTCTGGCTTTAGTTTCCTAAAGTGACTTGTTTAAAGGCACTTGACTAGTTTGTGGCAAAGCAAATCTCGAAATTATTGCCTGAATTAGCCAGATACTATTTTCTCTTCACTACTACATGCTCTCTCTTTAGGTCTAGAAAGAAAAAGTGAAAAGGCAACACTTTTCTGTAGAAAGTGTTGCCTTTGGAAATCAGAAATGAGGTAATTTTATTTCTAACTCATTTGTGCCTTGTCCAGTCAACTTGAGCTTTCAAACTATATATTTGTTGCAAAATAATTTCTTAGTGTGTGCTTTTGGTCTAGATTTAAAACCTGTGATGTCTTTTCTAGTTGGATTGGATGCTGCTGGCAAGACGACCATTCTGTATAAACTGAAGTTAGGAGAGATAGTCACCACCATTCCTACCATTGGTAAGAAAGTTTACAGGTGATTATTATAAATGAAATAGAATAGAGCTCAATTTTGAAACTGCCTTATATTTAAAGACTTTGTTTTTAGAGCAGTTTTAGTTGCACAGAAAAACTGGGAGGTATTCCAAATTATCTCTTCCCCCATTGTCAACATCACTCACTAGAGTGATACATTTGTTACAATAGATGAACCTACATTTTCACATCATAATCACCCAAGGTCCATAGTTTACCTTCGGGTTCACTTTTGGTGTACATTCTGTCTAAACAGATGTACAATAACATGCATTCATCATTATAACTCCTAGGTTTTTAAGTTTGTTGATTATTTAGTGGGACTTAAAAAAAGCAATTCTGAGATAATTCCACAATAAAGGGGTTTATTTTCTTAATGACATTGTGCACAACAGTCTTTCTGGTCTTTCTCTTTGTAGGTTTTAATGTGGAAACAGTAGAATATAAGAATATTTGTTTCACAGTATGGGATGTTGGTGGTCAAGATAAGATAAGGCCTCTCTGGAGGCATTATTTCCAGAATACCCAGGTAAGGAATGATAGACATTTTTTATAACTTTTCTTTATAGGTTTCATGCTCTAAAATTTATGTTAATATTTACTGTTTAACTGGCTGTTGGTGTTTACTATATGAGTTGGCATTCTTCTTATCACTACCATATTCGTCAGTGAACTCTTAAGCTTTGAGGCTAAGTTACTGAGGGTGGAAGAGTTACATAGCTGTCATAGTAATATTTTTTTAAGTATGTGGGTTATTCTCAAGATTGAATTAGCTGTTTCAGCAGTTCTATTGGTTTCATTCTTAGTCTAGAAAGTAAGATATGTATAACTTTCTGTCATAGTTTTTAATGAATGTAAGACAGTCGTTCTTCATTTACCCCAGTTAATTATTTACTTCACTAAAATACATTACAACCCTGGCCGAGTGGCTCTGTTGATTGGAGCATCATTCCCTACACCAAAAGGTTGCTGGTTTGATTCCCAGTTGGGGTGTGCACAGGAAGTTACCAATTGATGTTTCTCTCACATTGATGTTCTCTCTCTCTCTCTCTCAAAATCAAAAAAAAAAAAAATAAATCCTCAGGTGAGGATTAAAAAATATTCTAAAGGAAAAAAAAGCATTACAAAAATATATTAAGGTTAATCTGCCCTGTTAATTTGTAAGATAGTTTTATATTTCTGTGTAGTGTATATAAATAACACATGGAAGAGTCATTAGAGCAGAAGTCCTTAATTTGGCTGCACATTGGAGTAACTTGGGGAGCTTTCAAAATCCCAAAGTCCTGATCATAACTCCAGACCACTTGAATCAGAATTTCTGGGAATATAAACTAGGCATTAGTAATGCTTCTCAAACTTTAATGTGCCTATTAATTATCTGGGTCTTTACTAAAATACAGATCAATTCACTAGGGCCTGGCTAAGTAACACCTAAGGTTTCTGTTCTAGCAAGTTCCAGGTGGTGGTTCTGATGCTGCTGTTTGAGACCTTACTTTGCGGAGCAAGGCTCTAGTACAGAGTAATTCAACAGCAGCACTGTTGACATTTCAGGCGGAAAAATTCTGTTGTTGGGTGAAGGGAGAGCTCTTCTTCACATGGTAGGATCTTTAGCAGCATTTCTGGCTTCTACCTACTAGGTGCCAGTAGCAGCACCCTTCTTCCCCCCAATCCAATTGCAACAACCTAAATTGCTCCCTCGTGAAAATCACTGCTCTGGTCTTACTCTTATACGTAAGGAAACTGAAGCTTGGAATGACTTACCTAAGACTGGAGAGCTGGTTCTTTCTCTACATTTATATTTAACCTGCTTCCAACTCTATTGTGTGTGCGATGTTAACAAGCACTTCATATGTTTAAGATTTGCAGATAGCAGTTATCCTTGGTCTCCAGCTCATAACATTGTATACAAGTGAGGTACATTGCCACCAGGTGGCAGTGAATACCCTAGCAACCAGGTTTAAGTAGCATGTCCTGTTAAGTAAGTAGCTTGTTTATTTATTTAAAAACTAGAGGCCCAGTGCATGATTGAATCATGCACGTGTAGGGTCCCCTACACGCTTTTGCTTTCGATCACGGGGGAGCTGGGTGCCTGTCCGCTGGTGCACCAGGCCTTTCAGAAGCCTCCGGTGCGGCGAAGGCTTCTGAAAGGCCTGGTGCCTGAGCGGACAGACACCCAGCTCCCACGCTTTTGCTTTCGATCATGGAGGAGCTGGGTGCCTGTCCGCTGGTGCACCAGGCCTTTCAGAAGCCTCCGCCCCGCTGGAGGCTTCTGAAAGGACTGGTGCCTGAGCGGACAGGTACCCAGCTCCCCCGCTTTTGATGGTCCATGGTGGGACATGAGCTCGCTGCCCCAGAGGCCCCTTCTGTGCCGCAACACAGCCATGGCACAGACACTGAGCTTGAGCCGCCGCTGGCGACGTGAGCTCAGCATCCCGCCGGCCCAATCGGCCACCCCGGCTCCCCCGAGTCCCGCCCCCCGCGCCTCCTGGCCAATCGCGGGCATAGCGAAGGTACGGTCAATTTGCATATTTGTCTATTATTAGGTAAGATTAGAATGTTCCCAGCCGGGTTGCTCAGTGGTTGAGCATCCACCTATGAACCAGGAGGTCATGGTTTGATTCCCAGTCAGAGTATATGCCTGGGTTTCAGGCTCCATCCCCAGTAGGGGGCATGCAGGAGGCAGCCAATCAATTCTCTCTCATCATCGATGTTTCTATTTCTCCCATCTTCTCTGAAACCAATACAAATATATTGAAAAAATTAGAATGTTTTCTGTTCATTAGCATAGCTGTGGTTAGAAAAGATATTTTGATGAGTCACATGCTTTAAAAATAAATCTTGTTTTGAAAATTTTCAAATATACCCAAAAGGAGAGAGAGTAACATAATAAACTCCCACATATCTATTAATTAACTTAAATTATTAGGATATGGCTATATTGTTTAATCAGTACTCCTCTAATGTACTTCACCTTTAGGATTATTTTAAAGTAAGTCATAGGTATTTCATTTAGGGAGCATGTTTTTGAAGTAAAATTATGTGCGAAGTAAAACTATGTTAATCTTAAGCCTTATAATTTTTAACCAATGGTAGCCCTGGTTTTATCCCTAGATTTGTTTAGCATGTTTGGTAGTTTACTTTGAGATTTTTTTTGGGGGGGAGGGTACCAAATTACTTTATTTGAAGGAATGGTACAAATGAAAGACATGAATGAATGATTTGGTACAAGTTATAGAAAAGGGAAGGTAACTCCAACATGTAAGGACTAAGACTTAGCTCTCATCACCATCTCCCAGGGTGTGCTTATCAAAGAGATACCCTGCCATGCCCGTTTTGGGGGCCTCCCAGCCTGTGCAAGTTGGTTACAAGGTCTTAATTTGAGATTAGATCCATCCCTGATCTCTTTGGATTACCTTAAATCAAAAGTCCAAGTACTTCTTCCTAGGGACCTCATGCCTGCTGGAGAAAGCTTTATGTGTTACCTAATAATTACAGCTAAGCTGTTATAGCTAGATTTGCCAGCACTCCTGACCAGTTCTTTCAGCTATAAAATTTAAAAGAAACTAATTATGCCATGATTTTAACTTGTGTTAACAATCCAGGACACAGTGTTTATTGTAGTAAATTCCTCTTCCCTCACTAGATAATTCCAATTATTTTGTTCTAAACAATTAAATAAATATTTAGCCATTTAAGTAATCTTATAATAGACAGACTTATCTTTAGAATTTTACTTTTTCTACACTCTTGATTCTAGGCTGTCCAAGGAAGTGAATAACTTACAATTTATTTCTAATAATTCTCCCTCTCAATCATATTATTTTGGGACTGATAGCATTACTTATATTTTAAAACAATAAAAATGGGTTGATAGTACAGAAAAAAAGTAGATCATTTTAGAGGTATTAACTCTTCTAGGGGGGATAATTAATAAGTAGTGCTGACATCTGAATTTGGCTATCTTTATACTATGGCATACTGGCTCTCATAGTACCAAAAGTTTTTTTCAAAGGTCAGATGTTTAAAATGATTGTTTCTACCTGGCCCATGTTGCTCAGTGGTTGAGCATCAACCTATGAAGAGGAGGTCAGGGTTCTATTCCCTGTCGGGGCACATGCATGGGTTTCAAGCTCAATTCCCAATAGGGGATGTACAGGAAGCAGCCAATCTAGGTTTCTCTCATCATTGACGTTTCTCTCCTTCTCCCTTACTCTCTAAAATCAATTTTTAAAAAATTATGTAAAAAGGATGGTTTCTAACAGACATAAAGAAAATGGGTTTGAAAGTTGCTAGATCAAAAGGATATTATGTCATTTAACAACCATAGCCTAAAATAACTATTAAGTACCCTGGCAAACTCAATGTAATACTTAGGAGTAAATACAAAGTGATGTAGACCTTCGTCCTCCGTGGATTTAATCTAGTTACTTACATAAGTAATAACACAAGACAGTTTGTGATAAAAGTGACAAATGATCATAAATACTCTGTGATCAGGGTTGTGAGAACAAAGTAATCACTTGTATTACTAGGAATAGATTTTAATAAAGCTATAAAATTAATCTGCCCTCCAAGTTGAAAACTTATATTTTCCCATTTGAAATATTTTAGAAAAGTCTTAATTCAACAAACTGCTTCCCAATTCCATTTCTTTTCTAGTATAAAATTCTAATACTTGTGAATATCTTTAAGAATAACTACTACCTTCCTTTTTATTAAGTATTTCTTGTTTGATCAAGTCAACCATGAATTTCAGATATATTTTGCTTAAAACTTCCTTACCCTGATTGAGTTGGTGGGCAACATTCTGGAGCAAGGCTAACTTCCTGATGAAGTATAGAAAAACTGCTGTAACGTGCCTCTTCTCCCTCTTTTTTTTTAAAACACTGTACTCCTTTCAATAAGTTCAGTTAGTAAGTTTATGAATCTTTGGCTTATTTTTTTCCTTTTGTCCCCACTTACAGCCATTTTGTTACGTAAACTTATCTGCACTTAAACATGCAAGGGCACAGGGAAGGAATGGAATGAGGTAATTTAGTCTTAGCGCAACTGAGAAAAGATTTCATTTGGTTAAGAGTGTCATTTCTTTTGATTTAAAATAAAATTTCAAATGTTGAAGTAAAAAATAGTGCTCAAATTTGTTTTCAGGACTTAGAGCCCTGTTCTTTTTCTATTTTTTTTAAATAATGGGACATTTTCTTCTCAACATTACCTTTTGATATGGTTTTGCTGCTTATACTTGTGTTTCATATTTAGTGTGTCCTTTAAATTTAACTCATTTTCTTAAACAATTTTTTTTCAGGGTCTTATTTTTGTGGTAGATAGCAATGATCGTGAGAGAATTCAGGAAGGAGCTGAAGAGCTGCAAAAAATGGTAAGAATATATTTTTTTTAATTTGTGATTTCCAGGATGCATTTTTTCCTAGGTAACAGTGGTGATGTTAGTGATTAGCACATTTTTAACTGTGATTAGATTACACAAATGATACTTTTTAGGGCGGAAAGAACTATCATCATAGGTTCTTAAAGAATGCATATATGGACACAGACACCAGGGGGGTAAGGGCATGAGTGGAGTGTGGCGGGGGGCGGGGGGATGGGGGGATAAGGACACATGTGATACTTTAATCAATAAAGGAAAAAAAAGGAATGCATATAAAAATCTCCTATAGAGCTTTTTTTAAAAAAACAAACAAACACACACACAGAAGAGAAACTACTTCAGTAGGCTAGCTGTTTTTAGAAAGCCCAGCTTGTTTTTAGAATGCTCCATGACTGCTTTTGATGCATATCTCTGATTGAGGATGTTTACATTAGTCCAGTCTTTTATTTTATAGGTACAAAATCTGTAGTTTTGATACTTTATGGGAGGGATGCTGGTTCAGATTCTTTGCTCCTAAGGTCATTTGGTTTAGTTTTTTCTATATTGTGCCTACAATGTATACTTTGAAATGTTTTGTAATAGTAACCATGATAAAGAATCCCGGAGAAAGTAGTAGGATTTTGGTTGCCAGTGGCACCTTGGCCTGGCAATGTATTGAATTAATGTTATCATTTGTCTGTATTGCTAAAAAGCCAGGGCAGGGTGGGGTTGTTGAGGAAACTTGCCATGGTTTCAAATTATGGCCATAAAACTGTTACTGAAATGAAATCTTAATTCTCATTTATCGCTCCTAAAACAAGTGCAATCTGTAAAACCATTTTGTCAGTGTATGTGTAATTAAGTAACTGCTGGGGTGTTTTTTGTTTGTTTGTTTGTTTTTGTCTGATGAGTTACATATCACCCCTTCTACTCTTTTTGTAAATAGTTTTGAGATAAAAGTAACATACCATAAACTTCACTCATTTGAAATGCACAAGTTAGTGATTATTAGTTTACAAAATTTTAGAACCATTACCACAGTCTAATTTTAGGACATTTTCATTGGCCTGTAGAACACTTACTATTTATTCCCCATTCCTTTCCCCACTCTACCCTCCCCCCCAGCTCTGACATGCACTAATCTTCTTTTTGTCTCTACGTACATATGCCTATTCTGGACATTCATATAATTTGAGTCATGCAACATGTGGTCTTTTGTTAATTTTTAAAATTTTCATTACTTTTCACTGAGCATAAGTTTTCAAGGTTCATATTGTATCATGTATCAGAACCTCATTTTTACTGGCTTTCTACTTTTGGTGATATTCTTGCATTTTTTATGATATTGTTAATACCCTAATCATTGTATTGTTGGCCCACTGTTGTCTAGTCCAGCTGGCTGGAAAGGATAAAAGTCCAAAAAGAATCATCATCTAAATAGTTCTACTACTAAGTACCATAAGATCCTGTCATAAATATTTATTGCCATATGTGTTTCTTGTCCTTGCCAGTCTTACCTTCAATGGATGATCATGAAGGCTGAATAAATGTTTTACCTTAATGGAGTATAGCATGATTGGCTTGAAAAAGTTTTGCTTTACTTGAAGGCATATAATTATTTGCTCAGGATTTAAAAACTGAAGGATAAGATCCCACTTCTGGGAATATATCCTAAAATCCCTGAAACACCAATCAGAAAGAATATATGCACCTCTATGTTCATAGCAGCATTATTTACAATAGCTAAGATTTGGAAAGAGTCCAAATGCCCATTAGTAGAGGAATGGATAAAAAAAAAGCTGTGTTACACCCTAGCCAGTTTGGTTCAGTAGATAGATTGTCAGCCTCCGGACTGAAGGGTTCCGGGTTTGATTCTGGTCAAGAGCACCTGCCTCAGTTGCAGGCTCGATCCCCCGGCCAGGTTGGGGCATGTGCCGGAGGCAACCAATGGATATGTCTCTCACATTGTGATGTTTCTCTCTATATATCTCTCCCTCTCCATTCCACTCTCCAAAATCAATGGGAAAATATCTTTGGGTGAGGATTAACAACAACAAAAAGCCTGTTACATTTACATAATGAAATATGCAGCTGTAAAAAAGAAGGGTCTCTTACCCTTTGAGACAACATGGATGGAACTGGAGACTATTATGCTAAGTGAAATAAGCCAGTCAGAGAAAGACAAATACCACATGATCTTACCTATTTGTGGAATTAATGAACAAAATGAATTTACCAACAAGATAAGACTAGAGGATGGAGGCATGGAACAGACTGACATATCTCAGGGTGAGAGGAAGGAGGATGAGAAGAGATAAACCTGAGAACTTAAATACTTCTATGCATAGCACTTGGACACAGACAGTAGTTTGGGTGAAGGTCTCGGGGAGTAGAGGCTGGGTGAAAAGGGGTATCAGAGGGGAAAACGGGAGGTATCTGTAATACTGTCAACAATAAAAAATATATTTAAAAAATATCACAGGCATACTTACAAATAAAATATATGTAAGTACTGGGAAAAACCCCACAACAACTGAAGGATAAGAGATTTAAGTTGTAGGAATACCATAACTTTATGTAGAGAAATTGGGTTGATATTTAATAATATATATAGGAAGACTGTTTTACCTAGTTTGTTACAATAATTGAATTCCAGTTTTACAGTTGTTAATGTCTTAGTTTTTATTTTCAGCTTCAGGAAGATGAGTTGCAAGATGCAGTGTTGCTGCTTTTTGCAAATAAACAGGATTTGCCAAATGCTATGGCCATCAGTGAAATGACAGATAAATTAGGTCTTCAGTCTCTTCGTAACAGAACAGTAAGTATTTGGTTTATATGAACTTCTTGACTATTAGAATTATTAGGATAATAGTTTTAGCTAGTATTTAGTTTAAAAATTTATTAACTAGTTGTCCCCTTTGAGCAGATAATGAACACATTATTTTATTATAGTTTACTCTTGCTTACACAAATATGACCCCTTTCAGGCTTTATTTCATACTGTTATAAATATGTTCAGTTTTACTTTAAAAAATGCTGATACCTTCTCCATTTTTTAAACTTTTAATAAATATTTGGCAAGGATCCAAAGATTTAAATATCTTTATTTTATTTAATGTTTGTTAACTTTATCTTCAAAATGTTTAGTATTGATAAATATGTAGAAAACTGCTATGTGTAAATTGTAATACTAAAAAATTATTGGTATTTTAAATTTTATATCTTTTAAATAACTGCAGCAAATGTAAAGACTGTTTGAGATGTTCCAGGCTGATTTAAATAAAATAAACTGTAAAGGATACCAGTTTTCCATGCTATGATAAAAATTTATGCCTTTTCCCAACCTTCTGGGGTGTTTGATATTCAAGTAATACTTGGCAACATTGTATACTTTCAGTGGTGTTGCAATATAAGTCTTTTTGTATTTGTAATTTTTCATGGCAGTACATAGTTATTAGAGAAACGATTCATTGCCAATTTTAAAAAGAACTTTTTGGAATGCATAAGACTAAAGATAATGAAATTATCTGAAAAGCATGTCTCTAAAAATATTAACAAGCCCATATTCTAAAAATTTTGCCTCCTATATTCTGAACTTATTTTTAAAAAATGGGAAATAAGAAGGTTATAAGGAATTAGGTGGGTAGTTTATTGGTTACTAATCTTCCCATGAATGTGCTTTTTAGATTAAGTAGTAGATAGTTGGTTAAATTTAATGTGTGGGTAGAAGTAGTAGCTTTAAATGTGAGAGGAGTTTTTTGAGAAGCAAGAATTATCAGAGAACTCCCAATATAAAGTTACTGAGATCATTAAATATATAAGTAATCATTTGAGATGTAAAACATTATTTACTCATTTATGTCTATGGTTTTATGTATTTTGTTTCCTTTGTTTAAAAAAAATTGATTTCGGAGAGGGATAGAACATCAATGATGAGAATCATTGATTGGCTGCCTCCTACACGCCCCCTACTGGGGATGGAGCCTGCAACCTGGGCATGTGCCCTGACCGGGAATGGAACTGTGACCTCTTGGTTCATGGGTTGATGCTCAACCACTGAGCCACACCGCCAGGCTTATGTTTTGTTTTGTTTTTTTCCTATACGTTTATGGAAACTGCTGACTAAATAATACCCCTGAGCAATTGGGGGAAATAATTTTCTGATTCAGAAATTTTAAACTGTCTTATACATAGTCTCATGTTAATCACATATTTTCTTGTTTTTTTCTTTGTAGTGGTATGTTCAAGCCACTTGTGCTACACAAGGAACTGGTCTGTATGAGGGACTTGACTGGCTGTCAAATGAGCTTTCAAAACGTTAAATGAAACTGGATATCTAATCAAGGACATGTTGGATAGAATTTGTCTAGGCTTGTTACAACAAAATTAGTTTGCATCTTGGTTATTAAACAGTATCTGGGACTGGTTTGGGCAGAATATTACAGCGTTTAAACTTATTTTGTTGCCAATTATTGTTTACCAAGTATAATGTTGCACTTTAGCAATATGCTTGGTTTTAAAGAAATTATCTTTAACTTGGAGGGGAAAAAGTGCCCTCTTTTAATTTTACTTCCCTTAAGCCTAAATGCCTGGACTTAGCTATTGTGACACCTTTAAATAAATCCGTTTTAAATGTTTTTTTGAGCCCACAGAAAATAATGTTTTAAAGTTATCCCCGTGCTACTTTACTGATACCTTTATCATTCCTGGGACAGTCTGCTGATTTAAAAATAAAAATGTAGCATTCCATTTGTATTTATTTTCCTCCCTTGCCAAAAAGATTTTCTAATACTGCTTGTACCAGCCAGGGAAATGCTCCAAAACACTATTGAGATCTCTTGCACTGAGGAACTTATTACTCCTCCCTCCTCTCCCCCGTTATGATTCCTGGCTTCCATCAGCCAAGCTTACCTTGGTGTGGTTTGGATTCAATAGCTAATTAGTTCTATGCTGGTAGCAAAGAGTTCATATGGAGATGATTTTTAATACCCAGCAGATTGTCTTTCTTTATATTGTATCTTTTTTATGTTGCATGTTGCTTTTGGTATCAGCCTGACTCTTTGCCCAGTATATGATAGTTCTGCTGATGTTTTATTGTTTATTGGTGAACATATCTTCATTAAGAGTTTTTGGAAAACTCATCAAACTCAAATGAATAAGTTTTCTTCATAACCCATTTGGAATTATTCCTAATAAAATGATAAAATATATAATTGTGTGTGTTCTTTTTGAGTTTTAAAGATGTTTGAAATGGATTTTCTTATTTAGTAAAGTTGATTTATATACTTGACACTGAATAATAATACAGATCCCAGTGAATTTTATTAATTGTTTAAATTGAAAATCAAGTTTGGGTTGCTATCGTGTGTATGACAGAGTGGGGAAGCAACTTTTGAAATTTAGATTTATTTGATAAAATACCATTTTTTGACACTGTACGTAAGTGCTGTTTCATGGCAGAATACATAGACTGTTAGTGATGTTGCTTTTCTACATAGAAGAAAAAAGTTCACAGCACTTTTCTTTTTAGCTTTACAAATTTTGGAACTGCAGAGAGATTACATGTGACGTAAGTTTTTGTTAATAAGGCAATAAAGGTATATACCTCATTAACTATATTATTAGGGACTCCACTTGGTAACCTTATAAATAACTTAGTTTTAGTCTATATAGTCTAAAGATCTTTGTATTTTATAAACCTTGCTTTTTTATGATTCTTAATGGCTTGCATAGATTTTGGTAAATTTGTGGATTGAAATTTTATTTTCAAAACCAAACACATGCTTGTAAAATAATGTATAGTTTTGAATTGTTAACAACAACAAAAAGTACTGGTTGAAGTGAAAAGAAATTGGAATTAAGCAGTTGATGATTGTCAAACAGGTTACTGGGATAAAGCCCGTGTTTAACCTGTCATTTTGATGTAAGTGCAACTTTCCTAGCCAGCCAGATGAGTTTTCTTTTCTTCTCTCCACATAAGAAATGTATCATTTCTTGTTGGTTAAAACTAAGATCTAGTATATTATGTGTAGCTTTATGGAGTTCAAGAGATATTAAACTTCAGTAGGTTCAGTGTAGGATCACAGTTAAATATAAATACCACTGTATTAATTTTTAAAATTAAGCCAAGTAAGTCAAAGAAAGGGAGTAAAGAAAATTCATACAATGTCAATTATAAGACGGTTCTACTACCATTGTTGGAAATGACTGCATTAAGAAACTAAAATTGCTTAATTATCACGAAATGGGTTTTAAAAAAAGATTAGCTAGAGTTCACCCCTCCACCCCGCTTATTTTTTATTTTTTTAAAGAAAGCATTAAACTTGGTATGTATTTTACCCCCCACAATTTTACTTCATCCCTAGTCAGGGTAATTTTTTAGTTTTTTAAATCAAATTGAGAATTTTTTTTTTCCAAATAGGAGTAAACTTGGAAAAATGTGTAAATTAAGAGATAATACCTAAATGCTTTTCCCTATTTTTTTTTGTAATAGATCAAGCAAAATCACTATCACTGTCCTAATTAATTGACATATGCAGTACTTTTTAAAAATATAATTTTTTTTTATTGATTTCAGAGAGAGATAGAAACATCAATGATGAGAGAGAATCATTGATCGACTGCCTCCTGCACACTCTCTACTGAGGATCAAGCCTGCAACCTGGGCATGTGCCCTTGACCGGAATGGAACCCTAACCCTTCAGTCCGTAGGCCGATGCTCTACCAATTGAGCAAAACCAGCCAGGGCCATATGTAGTACTTTTTATGAAATACTTTACACTATCAAGATTCATTTCTTGCCCTGGCTGGTACTTTCAATGGTTAGAGCATCTGCCTGCACACTGAAGAGTCTAGGGTTCGATCTCCAGTGATTTCCAGTCAAGGGCATGTTCCCAGGGTTGTATGTTTGATTCACCAGCCCTATTAGGGGCAAGTGTGAGGCAAAAAATCAGTGTCTCTCTTACATCGATGTTTTTCTCTCCCCTTTACTACTTTGTCAAAAAATCAATGGAAAAAAATATCCTCGGGTAAGGATTAAGAACAAAAAAGATTTAATGCTTATTGTTCACACAAGTGTTAAACTTAGTATTGGTCAATCAATAAGAGGTCTCTGTGACCTCTATTATACATAGAACAATTGATTATATTCCTAGATTTAAAAAGTATTCTGGCAAATAATTAAGTATGTCAATAGAGAAACTGAAGAGGAATTGTAGTTCTCTTAAAGGCTGACTAGCAGCAGAGTTGAGGATAGAACCATTATCTGCTTTCTATCTGTGTCCAATAAGCTTTTTTTAATAAAAGTCCATAATATTCCCCATTGTCTATTGTCTAACCACTCAGTTGCTTTTCTGTGATGTAGTATCTTGATAATTTGTAGCATATTTGTTTCTGTGGGTTTTCCCCTTCACCTTATATATTCTTGATTGAAAATAAAATTTAAGTGAAATGTTATCTTAATTTTCCAGATCATCAGTGTTTCATTCACTGAGACTTCCAGTTTTTCTTTAGCATATGTACAGAATTATATCACATAGTCAAGTTTCATAACATTTACTGAGATCAAACTTTCTTTTAAAGTCCATGGAATCTAGTGATATCCCAATTTTCATTTCTGATGTGTATCCTCTTAGACTGGAGGCTCATCAATTTTATTCGTCTTTTTAAAAAAGTTTTTGGTTTAGTTGATTTTCTCTGTTGATTTTCTGTTTTCAATTTCATTGATTTCTACTCTTGGTTTATTGTTTCTTTGCTTAGGTTGGATTTAGTTTGCTCCTCATTTTCTAATTTCCTAAGGTGAAAGCTTAGCTGATGATTTTATTTTATTTTTTAATATATTTTATTGATTTTTCACAGAGAGGGAGAGAGAGGGATAGAGAGTTAGAAACATCAATGAGAGAGAAACATCGATCAGCTGCCTCTTGCACACCCCCCACCGGGGATGTGCCCGCAACCAAGGCACATGCCCCCGACCGGAATCGAACCTGGGACCCTTGAGTCCACAGGCCGATGCTCTATCCACTGAGCGAAACCAGTCTCGGCTTAGCTGATGTTTTTAGATTCTAACACAGTATCTCCTGCTTTCCAAAAGTTGATGTTATGCCACTTAGATTTTAACACAAGACCTACATTATTACTTGTTTTCGTTAAGCCAAAGAAATTCGAAGAGGTTTTTTGCTTTTCATTGCCTCCATAGTTTTGCCTTTTCCGGACTGTTATATAGTTGGAATCATATAAAATGTAGCCTCTCACATTGGCTTCTTTCAGTTATTATGCATTTAAGTATATTCCATGTCTTTTCATGGCTTGATAGCTCATGTACCACTGTTTATCCATTTTAATGCTTTGCAATAGATGGAAGCAAAATCACTATCACTATCACTGTCCTAATTAGTTGACATATGCAGTACTTTTAAAATATATATATTTTTTATGTGTCCAGCACCTACTGAAGGACACCTTGGTTGCTTCCAAGTTTGGGCAATTATGAATAAAATTACTATACATGTCATGTGCAGGTTTTTGTGTGGACATAAATTTTCAACTCCTTTGGGTACGAAGGAGTACAATTGCTGGATTGTAATGGTAAAAGTGTTTAGTTTTGTAAGAAACTATCAAGCTTACAAAATAGCCGTACTGTTTTGCATTCCCACCAGCAGTGTATGAGAGTTCTTGTTCGACGTCCTGACTAGCATTTGGTGTTGAGGGTGTCTGGATTTGGGCCATTCTAAGTGTGTGGTGGTACCTCATTTTAATTTGCCTTTTCCTGATGGCATATGGTGTGGAGCATCTTTTCATGTACTTGTTTGGTTTCAACAAATGAGTGGAAAGCAAAAACAGCTGAAAATCCCTAAACACTTAGAGATTAAAAAACACTTCTAAATAAGACAAGAAGGTTAGAGAAATTTTAAAATGTTTTGAAATCTTATCTAATAAAGAGGGACTATACTAATTGACCATCACTCCATCACAAAGATGGCTGCACCCACAGCTGACAACAAGTTCCCTTAAGGAGCCTTAACAAGCAATCAGCAGGGACCTGAGGCTACACCCTCCCCCGCCCCTGTGGGGCTTGACAGGGGACCTCAGACCGCACCCCCCGACCCGGCAGGGCTTGACAGGGGACCTCAAGGTGTGCTTCCCATCCTGGTGCTGGGCTAGGGGACCTCAGGCTGCTTCCCTCACCCCAGCACCAGGCCAGGGGACCTCAGGCCGTGCCCCCCACCAGGTAGGGCTTGATAGGGGACTTCAGGCTACTCCCCCCACCCCGGCACCAGGCCTGGGGGGCCTCAGACCACACCCCCCGCCCAGCGGGGCTTGACGGGACCTCAGGCCATGACCCTGCCCCAGCACCGGGCCAAGGGATCTGAGGCTGCGCCCCCCTGCCTGGCTTGGCTTGACGGGGGACCTCAAGGTGCACCCCCAGTGCAGGGTTGGGGGAACTCAGGCCATTCTCCCCCCCCTCCCTGTCCTGGCGCCGGGCCAGGGGACCGGAGGCTATGCCCCTTGCCCAGCGGGGCTTGACAAGGGTGGGACTGGCCAGGTCTGGATCTAGCCCAATGGAGGGGTGCCGGCTGGGTCTGGGTCTCACGCGATTTTGAGGTGCATGTGGGTGGGCAGGGACTTGACTCTGGGTCCTGTGGTGTGCCCCAGACACTGACAGGAGGAAGGTTTTCATATACATTTTACTAATTTTCTTTCATCTCTGACACTTGTATTATAGAGAAAAGGCAAATAGCAATATTAAATTATTTCCTCTAATCCCCTTTTAATGTGCACGAATTTCGTGCACCGGGTCACTAGTAAGTATATAAAAAGATGCTTTATTGAAATACTTGCTTTATTTTAGTGGTTTGGAACGGAACCTACAATATCTTTGTGGTATGTCTGTACCTTAATAAAATAATCCTAATCCTCCCAGTTCCTTGTATCATTGCAGTCATTCACTTCTCATACACATAAGCATACGTAGTTACAGTATTGCTGTCGTTCTTTTGAACAAACTTACCTGTTAGATCAATTTAGTTTCTGACTTGTGTCGTTTTCCTTCTTTCTAAACTTATTTTAACACTAGGACAGGACTACTGGCAACAAATCCCCTCAATTTTTGTTTTATCTCTCCTTCACTCTTGATAAGTTTGCAGGGTACAAAATTGTACATTTGTAAAGGTTTTCCCCTTTTTATAATATTTTGCTCTACTCTCTTGCTAGCATGGTTTCTGAGAAGTTAGATGTAATTCTTTGCTTTACAGGTAAGGTATTTTTCCTCTGGTTGCTTTTAGGATTTTTTCCTTTGATTTTTCTGTAGTTTGAAAATGATATGCATAGTTATAGGTTTTTTGGCACTCTACTTGGTGTGTGTGTGTTGTTTTTTAAATTTTTTTTATGTGCATGACATTTACTTGGCATTCTCGGTCATTTCAAATAATCTGTTCCTCTTCTGGTATTCCTATTACATATATGTTACACCCTTTGTAGTTATACCACAGTTGTTGGGTAGTCTGGTTTTTTGTTGTTGCTGTTTAGGGGTTGGTTTTTATTGATTTATTGGTCTTTTTTTTTTCTTTTTCTCTTTGCATTTTAGTTTTGGAGGTTTCTGTTGAGATGTCTTCAAACTTAGAGAGTCTTTCCTTAGTCATTTCTAGTCTGTTAATAAGCCCACCAAAGGCATTCCCCATTGGTGACAATGTTTACCTCTGGCATTTCTTTTTGTTTCTTCCTTAGAATTTCCATCTCTGCTAACATTGCCCATCTGTTCTTGTATATTGTCTATCCATTAGAGCCCTTAATGTCATTATACTTGTTTTAAGTTCCTGGTCTGGTAATTCTGTCATCCCTGCCATATCTGATTCTGGTTCTGATGCTTGCTCTCTCAGCAAACTGTTTTTCACCTTTTAGTATGTCCTATAATCACTGGACATGATGTCCTAGGTAAAAGGAACTGCTATAAATAGGCCTTTTGTAATGATATGGTAAGGTGTGGAGGTAGAGGAAGCATTCTGTGGTTCTATGAGTAGGTCTCAGTCTCTGGACTGAATTTTACATGTTTCTCAATTTTGTTTCCCTCTTCCTTAGGTGGGACAGGAGGGTGGGCTGGATTTGAGTATTTCCTTATGCTGGCTGGTCATTTAGGCTCTGATAAGACCCCTGGAAATTAGGGTCTGGTTAGTTTCTCACTAGGGCAGACATTGTTAAGATAGGGATGTTCTGGCATTATTTAAAACTAGAGGCCCAGTGCACGGATTTCTGTACCGGTGGGATCCCTTGGCCTGGCCTGCAGAAACTGGCTCTCCGGCTTCCCCCCGAGGGGTCCCAGGTTGCAAGAGGGCACAGGCCAGGCTGAGG
Source organism: Cnephaeus nilssonii (assembly GCF_951640355.1). Lineage (NCBI taxonomy): Eukaryota > Metazoa > Chordata > Mammalia > Chiroptera > Vespertilionidae > Cnephaeus > Cnephaeus nilssonii. Next base: position 45,209,916 of record NC_137088.1, on the reverse strand, counting down.
GACCCCACCAGTGCACGATCAGGGCCGGGGAGGGCTCCAGGGCATGTCCGGCCCGTCTCACCCAGTACCCATCGGGCCAATCAGAGCCATCTTGCCCAGTCCCGATTGGGGCCAGCCGAGGAGGGACCGCAGGAGGTTGGCTGGCCGGGGAGGGACCACAGGAGGGCTCCTGGGCATGTTTGGCCCATCTCGTCCAGTCCTGAACAGCCGGACCCCAGCAGCAAGCTAACCTTCCAGTCAGAGCGTCTGCCCCCTGGTGGTCAGTGTGCATCATAGCGACCAGTCAAACAGCCGGACACTTAGCATATTAGGCTTTCATTATATAGGATGGTTCCCTTCTCCTCACGCCCCCCCCCCCCCCAACTTGCTGGAAGCATGAGGGGATTTTTCTCCAATATTCTTTAAGAATTTGGCAGAAATCCAGAAAGTAAAACTCAGAAGTGTGACCCTCTCCTCCCTCAATGACTGGGTTCCCTTGGAGTTTAAACTTTCAATTGTCCACACTGAGCCTCCAGCAATTCCTTAATTACTGTTCAGGTTTCCCTACCTGCCAATGGTTCCCACAGAGGTTTTTGCTCCTTTAAGTTGTGACTCTTCACCTGTTGGTCTCTCCAATTTGGGGGGCGGGGGCACTGGTTTGCCCTGTGAGATTTCTCTTTTGAATCTAAGAATAGTTGTTGATTTTTCAGTTTGTTGAATTTTTACTACTTGTTAGGACAGAGTGGCACCCTTCAAGCTTCTTACATGCAGGACCAGAAATCAGAAATCCCGGAACAAACTTTCTTAAATGTGGATTTATGGTTCTTGGTCATGGAGGTGAAAGTAACTTCTTTTTCTTAACATATTTTTTATTTTTTAAATGTATTTTTATTGATTTCAGAGAGGAAGGGAGAGAGAGAGAGAAGAGGGGGGAATCTGGGGATCAAGCCTGCAACCTGGGCATGTGCCCTTGACCAGAATTGAACCCAGGACCTTTCAGTTTGCAGGCTGACGCTTTATCCACTGAGCCAAACCAGCTAGTGCTGAAAGTCACTTTTGACATCACTGGAAACAAGTGCTTATGCTTTCTGGTGTCATGTTACATGTTTCTTTAATGTAAATATGAATTACCAACTGGTAGAATTAATATGAAAACTTATATTGACTAATAAAGAGTAAATGGTTGGTAAATCTGCAAGAACATTATCTGAAGATCTGTTAGAGGGAAAAATTAACCAGGTCCAGAGTCTGATTACCTATTCAGAAGGTTGAAGTCTGAGTAAGTGATTAGAAATAGTCTACTACCAGCAGTTTACCTTTTTCAAGGTTCAGCAGTTACTGGTAGTGTTGGGATAGTATTGGCACACCAAGAACTTCTCCCATACAGGATTTGTTTATAATCTGCTTAGTTATTTTTAGGAAAATGTTAGGAATGAAATATTAGCTTTACATTCTTAATCTCATTATGGTCATCTCCATATTTTACTTTAAAGGCTGTATTAATATATCAAATTGATTTAGAACTTGGTTCTAAAATTTACTCCTGAGAGTTATTTAAGCACAAGTGGATTCTTGATAAATCTTTCTTAGCATATACATTGTGGCATGTCCTTCAGGTGCCTAACTTAAAGGAAGTTACCACTACCAGAAGGTTACTTGGCTGCTTTTGTTTCTTACTGTATTACTTTTAGGCAAAGACCCCTTTACCTTAGTTATTTTCACAAACTATAAAATGTTTAAGTGGTTATATTCTAGTAACAAAGATTGTGAGAAATCAACAATAGCAAAAGCAACAATCTGGACTCAGGTAAAGAATAATTAAGGCTGATGTTGCAGAAGTGAAGGGAACCAGGTTTGCTAAAGTAATTGTGGTGATAGAAATGTATTAGCCTCAGAAGTTACTGAGGTGGTTCATTCTATCCTAGTACAGTGTAAAAAAAAAAAATTAAGTCAGCTGTACTAGTAAATATATGCCTACAAGGTCCTTTGTATTTTATTGATTTCAGAGAGGGAGAGAAACATCAATGATAAGAGAGAATCATTGATTGGCTGCCTCCTGTATGCCCTTTACTGGGGATTGAGCCTGCAACCTAGGCATGTGCCCTTGACTAGAATCAAACCTGAGATCCTTCAGTCAACAGGCCAATGCTCTATCCACTAAGCCAAACCATCTAGGGCTATTTATTTTTAAAATATATATGATTTTTTATTTTCGAGAGGAATGGAGAGGGAGAGAAACATTTATCAGTGATGAGAGAGAGTCATTGATTGGCTGGCTCCTGCACGCCCCACACTGGGGATTCAACCTGCAACTGGGGCATGTGCCCTGAATCAAACCATGACCTCCTGGATGCTCAAGCCATGCAGGCTGGGCAGTCTTTTGTATTTTATAGAATACAGAACAGTTGAGTCAGGGGCCTGCCTTACTGAGCTTGCCAGGGATTTCTGCACTGTATGCTTTAAATTATATTGGTCATCTAAGTACTCAATTGGGGTCCTGGGGCTTAGAACTGCCATCTGCAGGCAGGGAGCTGGCTCTCAGGAACTGGCTAGTACTTTGCTGGCAGTGGTTCTTTTTTTTTAGGCTGGGTTGAGCGTCACTAATTAAGGATGTATATTAAGCCAGGTTTGCCTCCCAGATAGCCCTGAAGAGATGAGGGAATGATGATTTAAAAAAAAAAAAAGGGGGGGGGGCTGCTAAACAAAACCCCCCAAAAAAACCAATTTTTATTTTTTATTGTATTGTATTTGACAGTATTACAAATGTCCCCTAATTACCCCCCCTTCTCTCAGGCCATTGGTTATGAATATATGTATATAAGTTTTTTGATTACCCTCTTCCCATCTCCCCTGTCCCCCCCACTTCCCCTCACTCCCCTCTGAGATATGTCAGTCTGTTCCATGCCTCTGGACCTATTTTGTTTGTCTGTTTATTATGTTCACTAGGAGCCCAGTGCACGAATTCGTGTACCTTGAAAGGAACTGTGAGCTGCAGCAGGCACAGGGGTGGGTCTCGGCCCATCCTCCGCATCCCCGCCTGGCCCCTCCCGCCACGGCCCCTGGTCCCCTGTCTGCTAGCAGCCCCGCTCCCACTGCTGTTGCTCCCATGCGCTAATGGCGCCAGCCCCACTTACACCCACTGGCAGCGCGGAGTGATTGGGGCTGGTGCCAGCAGCAGGTGCGAGCAGGGCCGTGCCATCAGTGGGTGTGAGCAGCAGCTGCTGCCCCGATCGCCCCTCAGGAGCAGGGGGAGGTGGAGAAGCCCTCAGGGAGATTGGGGCTGGCAGCCGCCACTCGCACCCACTGTTGGCACCGAGCGATCAGGACCGATGCTGGGCACTGGCAGCAGGTGTGAGCGGTGGCTCCGGTGCCGGCAGTGGGTGTGAGTGGGGTTGTTGCTGGCAGCAGGTGCAAGAGGTGGCTGCTGGCCCCAATCACCCCTCAGGAGCAGGGGGAGGTGGAGCAGCCCTGAGGGGCTATCGGGCTGGCAGCTGCCGCTTGCACCTGCTGACAGCGCCGAGCAATTGGGGCCGGTACCAGGCGCTGGCAGTGGGTGCGAGCAGGGCTGGCACCTACAGCAGGTGCAAATGCCGGGGGGGGGGAGGGGGGACTGAAGTGTGCGGGAGCAAAGAATTTTCAGTAACCACCAGAGGCTTGTCCCGATGACAGCAACCAGTGCCCCGCCTTGGTCTGGCACCACCGCTCATCTGCTCCACCATCCTGCTGCGGCCGACACCTGCTATGTCCCATGCTCTGCTGCCTGCTGCCGATGCCTGCCATGTTCTGTGCGCACCCCCTGGTGGTCAGCACACGTCATAGCAACCGGTTGTTAGATTGTTTGGTTCCACCATTTCAGTCTATTTGCATATTAGTGTTTTATAAATATAGATTAGATTTCACTTGTGAGATCATGTGATATTTGTCTTTCTCTGACTGGTTTATTTTACTCAGGATAATATTCTCCAGGTCCATTCATGCTGTCGCAAAGGGCAAGACATCCTTTTTTACAGCTGCATAGTATTCCGTTGTGTAAATGTACTACAGCTTTTTTATCCACTCATCTACTGATGGCACTTGGGTTGTTTCCAGATCTTGGCTATTATAAATAACTAGAGGCCCAGTGCACGAAATTCGTGCACGAGGGGGGGTCCCTCAGCCCAGCCTGCACCGTCTCCAATCTGGGACCCATTGAGGGATGTCCGACTGCCCATTTAGGCCCGATCCTGGTGGGATCGGGCCTAAATGGGCAGTCGGACATCTCTCTCACAATCCAGGACTGCTGGCTCCCAACTGCTCACCTGCCTGCCTTCCTGATTGCCCCTAACCACTTCTGCCTGCCAGCCTGATCACCCCCTAACCACTCCCCTACCAGCCTGATTGATGCATAATTGCTCCCCTGCCAGCCTATTTGCCCCTAACTGCCCTCCCCTGCAGGCCTGGTCACCCATAACTGCCCTCCCCTGCTGGCCATCTTGTGTCCACATGGGGGAAGGATCTCTGACCACATGGGGGCAGCCATCTTGTGTGTTGGAGTGATGGTCAATCTGCATATTACTCTTTTATTAGATAGGATGCTTTGAACAGAGGTGCATGTATTCTTTCTGATTGGTGTTTTTGGCTTTTTTTTTAAATATGTTTTATTGATTTTTTACAGAGAAGAAGGGAGAGGGATAGAGTTAGAAACATTGATGAGAGAGAAACATCGATCAGCTGCCTCCTGCACACCCTCTATTGGGGATGTGCCCGCAGCCAAGGTACATGCCCTTGACCGGAATCGAACCTGGTACACTTCAGTCCCCAGGCCGACGCTCTATCCACTGAGCCAAACCGGTCAGGGCTGTTTTTGGCTTAAGATATCTTCCTAGAAGTGGGATCACGGGGTCAAATGGTAGGTCCATTTTTAATTTTTTGAGTAAATTCCATACTGGTTTCCATAGTAGCTACACCAATCTGTATTCCCACCAGCAGGGTACTAGTGTTGCCTTTTCTCCACATCCTCGCCAGCAATTTTTATTGATTGATGGTAACCATTCTGGCAGGTGTGAGGTAATATCTCATTGTAGTTTTAGTTTGCATCTCTCTGATGATTAATGACGTTGAGCATTTTTTCACGTCTCTATTGGCCATCTGCATGTCCACAATTCAGTTTTTAAAATGAGCTCCAAAGATATACAACTGGCCAATAAGCACACAAAAAAGATGCTGAACATCATTAGCCATCAGGGAAATGCAAATTAAAACCATAGTGAAGTGCTGCTTCATATAAAGATAGCTGTAATCAAAAAGTGATGTGGAAAAACTTGAAACTTCATACATTGCTGGTGGGAATGCAAAATGGTGCAGCTGCTTTGGATAATAAGTGTGGCAGTTCCTTAAAAGGTTAAACATTTTCCATATGGTCCAGAAATTCTACTTTTAAATATATGTCCAAGAGAAATGAAAACATGTCCAATCAAAAACTTGTATACAAATGTACAGCTTTATTCATAGAAGCCAAAAAGTAGAAGCAATCCAAATATCCATCAATTGATAAATTGATGAGTATGGGGTTTCTTTTTGGGGCCAATCCTTGCCAATTCAGTTGACCTGCAGGGGCAAAAAGTCCTTAAAGAGAAAATAGATCAATTTTGGATTGAAAAGCCAAAGCATCATGGGGTTCTTTCATTTAGAAGAAAAAGGACAAGCCAGGATGCAAAAAGCCAGATTTCTTTAGGTATGTAATAAACAGTAATGTAAGAATGTTATTTGCAATACTTAAACATTCTATAGCTTCAGAAATAGTCTTTGGTTTGATATCCTTTAAAACGATATACTTCACTCAGATTTTCTGAGGAAGGGCCAGCTTTTTCTGAATAAATGTATCTCTGGATACTCCATTTCTTCAAATTATTCCACAGGGGAAATAGAGATTATAGGCAATACTTTAAAAAGTCTGTATATTGGTCATCCAATATAAGAAAGCCAACTAAATAAAGGCTATGCAATTCCCTACTAAACCATTTTCAATTATAGAACAAAATGAGATGAAATCAGCAAAAATGCAAACTAGGAATATTTTAATACAGTAACATTCTAGGATATCATTAAAGTGAGTACTGGGCAAAATGGATTGCGTTATATAAACCCTTTGACATACAATCAATGCAAAATGAACAGAAGGTAGAGATGATTCAGTTTGAAAATTGAGGATATTTTTCCATTGATTTTTAGAGAGTGGAAGAAAGAGGGAAAGACAAAGAAATATTGATGTGAGAGAAACATATCGATTGGTTGCCTCCTGCACAAGCCCCGACCAGGGCCGGGGAGAAGCCTGCAATCAAGGTTCGGGCCCTTGACTGGAATTGAACCCAGGACCCTTTGGTCCGCAGGCTGACGCTCTATCCACTAAGCAAAACTGGCTAGGACTGAACATGGATTTTGATAAAGTAGTTTGTTAGCAGCATGAATCCATCTGTTAATTACTAGTTATATTGAGGGATTGCAGCCAACTGAACGAAAAGATTTAGTATTTTTAAGGTCTGCAATTTAAAGACTATCATTTATATATAAAATGTTAATTTTTAACACTTGGCTTCCATATGATTCAATACACTGAAGATGGCTAACAACAAAATATTTTTTCCATATTATACTTTTTTGGTTTTCTTTTTACGCTTTGAACAAGTAGAATTTATTATAGAAGTACAAGGTTCAATATTGGGAAATCTATAAGAGAAATCATTTCCATTAACAAATTAAAAAAAGAAAATATGTGATCACCACTAATAGACTTGTCATGATTAAACCACATCCTGAAAATTGTGAAAATTCTAAGTATTAAAAAAATAAAAAAAAAAAATCCTCAAATAAAAAATATCTAAATGATAAAGGACGAGTTAGCAAAAAAGAATAAAAATAATTCCAAAGCCACTTCCATTAAAATCATGACCAAAGCATGAGTCTGCAATCACTATAATTCAACAAATAATAGCATAGCAATAAAATAAAATGATCGGTATAAATATTGGGAAAGAGATAAATTCTCTCTCCTTTATTGCTAAAGACTCAAGTGAAATCTATAAACTAAAATTGAAAAAAAACAACAATAATACACTATTCTAATTATCCAGGGAGCCTGGTAATATAGCTGGCTATAAAAATACAAAAAGTTCTGAATTGCAAATAATTAGCTTGCAATAAAATGGAAAAAAATATTCTATTCACAATATAACACATTTTTACATGGCAAACAAGAAATAAAAACAGCTATGATAGCTGTTTGTCCTATATAAATAGAATTTAAAGCAGCCCAGTTGGCGTGGCTCAGTGGGTGAGTATCGACCTATGAACCCAGAGGTCATGGTTGGATTCCTGGTATGGGCACATGCCCGGATTGTGGGCTCATTCCCCACTGTGGAGCTATGGGCATGCAGGAGGCAGCGATCAATGGTTCTCTCTCATTGCTGATGTTTCTATTTCTCCCTCTCCCTTCCTCTCTAAAACCAATAAAAATATATTTTTAAAAATAGAATTTAAAGCAAAAACCATAATAGAAAAAGGACTTGTATACTGATAAGTTAATCCTGAAATAGAACATATTATAATTTTTAAAAATTATTTTTTTATTGATTTTAGAGAGGAAAGGAAGAGATAAAAACATCTTGAGAATCATTGACCAGCTGCCCCTGCACGCCCCCTACTGGGGATGGAGCCGGCAACCTGGCAAGTGCTCTGACCAGGAATCAAACCATGACCTCCTGGTTCATAGGTCGTCGCTCAACCAACTGAGCCACAACAGCCGGGCATAGTATAATTTTGAGAGTCATATTAGTTCAATATGGGTTTTTTTTTTAAAGTTTATCTTGAATTTAAGATTTCTTTTCAAAATGTAAGGTTTTTAAAAAAGTGTAGTCTGTTTTTATGATTATGTATTACAACTTGGTAAGGTATGTTCAGCCATAGACAGCTGTTTTCTCAGGAATTAGTATTCAGGCATTCATGCCATCTGCTGCTACTCTGTACCTAAATTGGGATTTTAAGAGTGGTGGGTAACAGTGGAACCTGGCTAAAGCATTTAAAAGCCAACATTAGTAAGCAAATTTATTCTCTGAAATCACTGAAGTAGACTTACTTTTTTTGTTGTTTTTATCATAGACTTCTAGTTCTAATTTATTTATACTCCAGGGCTTTGGGGTTGTGTGTGTGTGTGTGTGTGTGTGTGATGTTTCTCTCCCCAAATCTTTTTAAAAGAAGCAACAAGACTGACCTTTCTAGCTTGACACAAGCTTGTAAAAGTAGGAATTGCTGAAGATGAGGAGTTCTCTGGAAAAAATATAGGGGGTTGTATAATCCATTGTGAATAATCTAGTTCATGACTGCAACAACATAACTGATCGGACTAAGCAAGTTTAAAATGCATTGGTAGAGATGCCACCTCACATCCACTTCCATGACTAAATTTTTTAAAATGTAAAATAAGTTGGTGAGGATATGGAGAAATTGAAACTCATACATTGCTGGTGGGAATGTAAAATTGTGTGGCCACTGTGGAAAACATTTTGGTAGCTTCTCAAAAAGTTAAGCGCAATATCCACATGGCCCTGCAACCACTCTTAGTTATATAACTGAAAGAATTGAAAACATGCCCAGACAAAACTTGTACACAAATGTTCACAGCAGCATTATTCACAAAATGCCCAAAAGGTGGACACAAGCCAAATGTCCATTTGGATAAAGAAAATGTGGCATAACCATACAATGGAATATTATTCAGCCGTACAAAGGAATGAAGTGCTGACACAACATGGGTTAGCCTTAAAAACTTTGTGCTAAGTAAAAGAAACCAGACACAAAAGGTCACATATTATATGATTCCATTTATATGAAATATCCAGAATAGGGAAATCCATTGAGACAGAAAGCAGATTAGTAGTTGCCAAGACTGGAGGGGTAGGAAGTGACTGCTTAATGGATAAGGGGTTCCCTTTAGAGGTGATGAAACTGTTTTGGAACTAGAGATGATGGTTGTACCACATCATGAATATACTAAATGAAATGGAATCACATTAAAATGGTTGGTTTTATATGAATTTCACTTCAATTAAAAGAAATGCTTTTGCCTGGCTGTGGTGGTTCAGTGATTAAGTGTTGACCTATGAATCAGGTCACAGATTCCCAGTTGGGGCCCAGGCTTAATCCCCAGTGGGGAGGTGGAGGGGGGGTGAGGGGGAGGTGCAGAAGGCAGCCGATCAATGATTATCTCTGTCTCCCTCTCCCTTTCTGAAATCAATAAAAATATATATTTTTAAAATGCTTTGGTACTGTCATCTCAGAATGTATTGTTATTCTAAAGTTAGTACTTCAAAAGCCACCCCAAAACAGCTCTAATACCTTTAATAAGTTAAAGCATGGACCTTCACATAAAGCGAGGCTTTATGCATTGGAATATTACCCAAATCAGTTAAAGCTCTTGAATTGTTTCATCTCCCAAATGAAATCTAGATAGCATTTCCTTCTAGTACTATATTGAACAAAATATTAAAAATTTTAAAACAAAATGTTTTTGGCCCTAGCTGGTTTGGCTCAGTGGATAGAGTTGGCCTGCAGACTGAAGGGTCCCGGGTTTGATTTTGGTCAAGGGCACATGCCCAGGTTTCAGGCTTTATCCCCAGTAGGGGACATGCAGGAGGCAGCCAATCAATAATTGTCTCATCATTGATGTTTCTATCTCTCCCTCTCGCTTCCTCTCTGAAATCCAATAAAATATATATATTTTTAAATGTTTTGGGATGTTTAGAAAACCAGTGTTGACTCTAATTTTTTAGAGGAAAGATTTTCCCTATTGAGTTGCCATGTGGGACTTGTGATAAACTAGTAGTGCAAACTTTTACCCTTCAATATGTATGTGTTTTGGTTTTGTCTCAAACTAGTTTGTAGGCAACTTCTGCCTGTATTTCATAGCTGGAGAATATGAGATCTAAAGGTGTCACTTTACACCAGGGAGCTCTTACCACAGTAGTATTCTTTGGAACCTCTCTCTCTTGTATTATGTTCCTCAGAGATCTACCTCCAGTCTGAAATCACCACATTCTGATGATAATCAGGTCTTAATTCTCTCAGAAAAGTCTTCACCCAGTGAAATTCTTGGAAATTTGAAACAGATATTAGTATTCAGAATTTTAAAGAACGTTACATTATAGCCAGGAATGATGTTTGCTAATGAATTATGAATTACCAGTGTATACTAAAGTGGCAACTGTGCAAAAGTTCAGTAACAGGATGTGTCCTATATATTCTTAGTTATTTATAATCAATATAAAATTTTAGATTGTTTCATTCCTACAGCAAGAACTAATGACATCTGGTTTGGCTAACTGGCTTGGCTAAGTGGATAGAGCGTTGGCCTACGGACTGAAAGGTCCCAGGTTTGATTCCAGTCAAGGGCATGTGCCTTGGTTTTGGGCACATCCCCAGTAGGGAGGTGTGCAGGAGGCAGCTGATTGATGTTTCTCTCTCATTGATGTTTCTGACTCCCTGTCCCTTTCCCTTCCTCTCTGTAAAAAATCAATAAAATATATATATTTTAAAAAAGAACTAATGACATCTTAAAATGTGGTTCACCATAGTTTGTTACTTTCCATATTTTATTAAAATTAAATGTACTAAAAATCCAAATATAATTGAAAAATTCAGTCACAAAGATGGCTTTAAACACAAACATTTCTGAATGATGCTTTATTCTAACTGGAATACAAGGAAATTTTGGTATGATATTTATTGTTTTCTTAGTGTTCCCTACCTTTGGACTCCCAATCATACTAACCTATCTGTATACTGAAGATTTAATCAGAGTATGGGCACTTTATAATATTCTATATTCAAATATTCTGAAATGCTTATATATTATCTGATCACACTGTTTAGTCAGCAAATAAAAAATTTAAAGATTCCAGATGTGGAATGTTTTATAAGTGTTTAGAGTTTTTCTGACCAGAGTTCAATTTAGCTAGCCATGTTGTTAATATAGGACCTATATGTTTTTCTCTTGGGCATGAGTATATCATGTTATAATTTTTCTTTCAAAGTGTTTCTCAACTTTTTGCTTAGAAGCTTTTTGTTTTCTCTCAAGTTATTGTAAGACCCTGTCAACATATTTGTTTGAAGGGAGACCAAAACCAAATTTTAAAAAGAAAAGTTTTTTCCAAAAGAATCAGGTTCTGGCTTTAATATTTATGTATTTGTAAACTGATGTTAAAATGCTCTCAAAAATGTTATTTAGGAAAGCACAATTTGGTAACATCAATTTTTCATTTATAGCTTTTTGTAAAAAAGATCCTTAATTTTCCCCCTCAAGTACTTTTAAGTACTTCAAAGTTCAATCTAAAGTGCATGTAAAACCTTCTCATTCTCAAACTTACTAAACTAAGAGTTAAAAATACAATGGATAGTGAGCAGAATATGAAAGTATGGGCTACTTTATCAAGAGTAAAGTTCTCATAGTGTTGGGTTTAAGATGAAGGAAATGAAAGAATTTGGAACAAAGGCTCTCACAACTGTGGAAAGAGCTCTTCTTGAAATGGATGGGATTTTAATATCTAAGCTGGAAATTAAATGCAGAAATGAGATAATATTACAGTTTTCCCAAACATCAAAAAAACAACAGCTAAAGCATTACAGATTAGGTATGGTGATAATTGAGTTAGAAAAGCTTGGTTACCACACTAGGCCAGATACCATTCAGTAAAACTGTAATTTCTAATTTTAGAAAGTTTGGCTTTATATTAAAATTTTTTTTACAGTATATAAATTATATATATAATGTTTACCTGCAACTCAAATTGTAATGCTCAAGCCTATAAAAGGATGTTTATTTCAAGACCCTCAAAAGCCGCAGTGCTCCCTTTTCTATTTATAAACCAACAATTTCAAAAATACTTCTAACATAGAAATGCTCAATAGTTCATCCAAAATTTAAAGCCCACATCAGTAAGTAGTTTCTCATAATGTATTGTGCTGTATTTTCTAATATCACATGGTCACATTCTGTTAATTTATGAACACTTTTCATGGGCAAGAGTACTTAAAGGGATAAAGTTTACTTTGTTGCTATTCACTTTGAATATTAAATTGTGCTTGCATCCTAAAAGTTAAAATGAGCTGCAGTAAAAAATATATGAATATGTTCATTTGTACCATATTTAGTTGTACTAACAGCTAAAATCCCAAAAATAAGAGAATGAAACTGTTAATTGAAAAATGAAAGATGAGAAGCAATAACAATATTTTAATCTTTTGTTAAAGTTCTCAAGTTGTATTAAATTGCTAACCAAACTGAGGTAGAGGTAAGCCCTAATGTTATTCCTCTCACATATCAGAACTTAGGCCTCTCACTTTAACTTGTATGCATTCCCCCCTAATTATATAAACATGATTCAATTGGAAATGTTATGATAGAAAAATTATAGCATCATTCAAATGGTATTTTACAAAATTCTTAATAGCGAGGCTAAAAAAAAAAAAGTATTTATAAAATGTACACAATAATTCAATGTTCCCTGCCAGTCATAAATATATTTGTTTTTCCTCCAAGTGTCGGGGGGTGGGGGGGGAGGGGAAGAATACAGAAACTATATTATGCAAAGATGATGAAGTCATGTAATGAAGACATTAAAACAACTAGTAGGGTAAGAACTAAGAACCTAGTGTCTAGTTTTCCTCTTTGAAGGTTACACATAAACTTTGATTCATATTAAATATCTCTTATTAAAGCAGACTTAAATTCCATTAAACACAAATCTATTTCCATTTTAAATCACATACAAGTGCTATGTGATCCGAGGGATGAGAAACACTAGGTAAGGCCTGGTGGGTGGTAACTTCTTCATGACTAGGTAGTGGAATCACCTGTTCAACCTCTAAAGCATTTAAGTCAATGAAAATGTAATCCAGACATCCATGAAAGCCACCAACATAATTTGTGTAAGCAGGTTCACCACAAGCACTTTTCAGTTTCAAGAAATGGGTAAGAGACATGTTGCATCGTTCCTCTTCCCCATAGGAAGCCCAGTCTTCATGATCCTCTGGAATGTTGCCATTGATGACAAAATGATACATTCCTGTTGATGGGGTACTATTAAAGTCCCCACAAAATATAACTGGTATGCCAGGATACAGATCACATGAGACATGTCTAATGTGAGCCAAGGCTACTGCTATTTGAATGAGACGAATGTACCCACCTATGAATATAAAAAACATTAATGTAAGTACCTTTTAAAGTTGCCTTTAAGTTAAAACAAACAAAACAAAGCAAAGAAAGAAACTCACAAACTACAGCATTTGTGTGACATTCAAGATGTGTATTTGTGTGTGTGAGTGTGTGGGATTAGATAGAGGTGGTCAAAAGGTACAAACTTTCAGTTATAAGATAACTAAGTACCGAGGATTTAATGTACAACATGAGTATAGTTAACACTGCTGTATGGATATTTGAGAGTTACTAAGAGAATAAATCCTGAAAATTCTCATCACAAGAAAAATAAAACACCACCTTTTTTTGGTATCTATATAAGCTTGTTGTGGTAATCGTTTTGCAATGTATGCAAATCAAGTCATTATGTTGTACACCTTAAACTTGTATAGTACTGTATGTCAATTATATCTCAATAAAACTTTAAGAAAAAAATATATTTGTGTAAAACAGCTTTATTGACCTTAAGTTACCATGTTTAAGTCACTTGTGAAAACCAATAAAACATACCTTTGGGATGCCAGTAGAGATGGGTATTAGCAACACATATCTTTTTAGAAGAGTCCTTTGTAGACTGAAGAACAGAAACCTAAAACATACAGAAAGTGTCAAGACTTCAGTTGTTATCTGACAATCTCCTGAATGTTTTTTTTTTTATCTAAGACTATATGATGAAATAACATTTTATTCTATATCCTTCCCATACTGATGAAGTATAATCATAACTGTGAAATTTAACTTTTGTTAAAAGTTGTTTGGTTGTGTTTTTTTAAAATATATTTTATTGATTTTTTACAGAGAGGAAGGGAGAGGGATAGAGAGCCAGAAACATCGATGAGAGAGAAACATCGACCAGCTGCCTCCCGCATACCCCCTACCGGGGATGTGCCCGCAACCAATGTACATGCCCTTGACCGGAATCGAACCTGGGACCCTTGAGTCCGCAGGCCGACGCTCTATCCACTGAGCCAAACCGGTTTCGGCTGTTTGTTTGTTTTTTAAATTGATTTTAAGGAGAGAGAGGAGGAAGACGGAGGGGTAGGGAGGAAACAAAACACATTGATCTGTTGTTCCACTTATTCATTCATTGGTTGATTCCTGTTGGTGCCCTGACAGGTTGGAGCCCAAAACTTTAGCCTATCAGGATGACACTAATCAACTGAGCTACCCTGCCAGGGCTAAAAGTTTTTGAATAGAGTAGTGTCTCCTTATCCATGGGAGATATATTCTAAGATCCTCAGTGGATGCCTGAGACCACAAAAAGTACCAAACCCTATATATACACTATGTTTTCCTATACACATATACCTATGATAAAGTTTAATTTATAAATTAGGCACAGTAAGAGATTAACAATAACTAATAATAAAACAGAATATAACACTGCATATACTGTAATAAAAGTAATGTGAACTCGCTCAAAATATCGTATTGTACTCCACGTGAGGAATGAAGTGAGGTGAAGAGGTAGGCAGTGCTAACAGTGTGAGGGTTACTTGAACATGAGTATTGTGACAGTCCATCTGATGCCCAGGACAGCTACCCAGGACTAATGAACTTGGTTAAGTAAACTTGGCCATTTCCCCATTTACAAAATAGGAAGGCTGATATCTAAATAATGGGAATAGCAGGATTACTATGAACCAAAAATTAAAATAATAGCTAGTATTTATGGAGCACTTTGTAAAACATGTCAGACACTAAAGTACGTTAGAAATGTGTCCGAACAGTTCTTGGCAAGTAGTAAGAAAATATTAGCTATTACCATTATTCTTGTAGTTAGCATGTGTCTCTCCCACTAGGTTATAAGCACTAATAAAGTCCCTGTTTGTGTTGTTCAAGGCAACCTGCGGCATGCTCAATAAGTACTTGCTCAATGAACGAATGACGGTTAACCTTTGTGCTGTAGATACAAGAGCAAACACCTTTCAGTAAAATCTGGATGGTTTTACTCAATTAGAAGCAACCCCACCCACACCCCCTTTCCAGGACCCTAAAAATGGATGAGTATGTAAAGAGACTGGCGGAGCTACTTCACCTGAAGGACGGATGATCTCTGGAACACCCTCTCCTGGGCCGCTGGGTTCAAAACTAATTTCTCCAGCAGTTCTTTGTGAAGTGGGTCGGACTGCAGGGCTTCATGGAAAGAAATGTCATGCTGGCTAAGGAGGCTGAACTTGGACTTTCGGTAGAAAGTAGCTAGGCCTTCCTGCTGCTTGATTCGAAACACGCCCTCCAGCCCAAAGGCCTCGAGGGCCGGCACCAAGCTGTCGGTGAACACGCCGCGGTCAACCTCCTGCAAACAGATGAGGTCGGCGTTGTAGCCGGTGAGTTCCTTCTGGATGAGGTTCTGACGGTAGTCGAGCTCCAGGGCGTAAGGGGCGCAGTACGGGTACAGGACGGTCCGCGAAAACTCAGTCTGGGCGTACGTGTCGGCGAGGATGTTGTAGGAGACAGTGCGGATGAGAGCGTCGTCCGTCACCTTCTTAGTGTAGAGATGCCGGTGATCAAAGGTGCAAGTGCCGGGCCCCGCCTCCACTAGACACACACTTTCCAACTCCCGGCTGGGTCCGAAGCGCTGCCCATTGCCCGGGGTGCAATGAAGCTTGAGACGTAGCCCGATGTCGGCATTAGACGGGGTGTAGACGCGCTCGTCCACACCCGTGTTCGTCCAACTCGTATTAGGCGAGGAGGGAGACAATGAGGAGGGGGCCCCGCCCTCAGGCTCTGCCGATCCCGGTTTGGCTTCCCTGTACCAGCGGAAGAGGGAGCCGGCGGGATCCCCAAACTCGAGGCTGAGCTTGGGGCAAACCGGGAAGCCGGCCATGATGTACCGTGGCAACTGCAGCTCGGTGAAGGCGGGCGGGTTGCGCTCCACCTTGTACTTGACATCGCCGATCTGCAGCACCGCACCGTCCTGCCAGGCATCCACATTGAGCACATCTTCAGCCACGGCCTCCTCCCGGTAGTACAGCTTCACCACGGGCTCGCAGGCCGCAGCCTGCTCGGACCCAGGCCCCGCACAGGCTCCGCCGCCGCTTGCGTTTGGCCGGTTCTTTCGGCTCTTCTTGGCCGCGGCCGCTTTAGCGTGGCCTTTAAGGGCGTTGGTGGCGATCCGGCTGAGGACTCGACCCAGCGGCTCGCTTTGGTCGCGCTGCATGTTCTTGTGGCTGCCATCGGCCAACGAGAACGACAGGCTCAGCTTAGGCTCGGAGGGCACACAGCGCACCACGGCGCGCTCCATCGAGCCCACCACCGGCTCCGCCCGACTGTGTCTCTCCACGGCCGCGCGGACCCCACGAAATGCGGCGCGGGCGCCTGGGAGCCTCCACATGAACCTGGTGGCCCAGCGGCAGACACAATAAGCGGCCGCTAAGCCTCAGGTGTTAACAGAGCTGCTGCCGCCACCCGCTCGTGGACTCATTCAGTCCCGCAACTTCCGGCCGGTGAGGAGAGGGCGGACGTGCTCCTGCCAAGCACTTTCGCCAGGGCCGCTCACGAGCTCCTTTCTTTCCGTAGCCACGTCTGTCTCTGATAGCTCCAAGATTAATTTTTATCTTCAAGTTGAATCATAAAGAGGGGGAAATGAAGGAAATGTAGAAGCGCCAAAGGGAAATATTAGACTCCATGGTTTTATCGAAAGTGCAGTTAGAGGATGGAAGGAAAGGTGCACCACGCCGGAAGTGGCTGGGCGGTGTCACGCGTTCGCCTTGCTATAGGAGGAGGTGCCTCGCCTGAGCCGTTACCGCCGGCTTTCCGGCTTTCCGTTCTCGCCGTCTGGGGCTGAACTGCGCGAGAGCGAGGGAGCTCCGCCCGGAAAGTCGGTCGGGCTCCGGGCGCGGCCAGCGTTGCTCAGTCTTCTCCACTGCGTTCCCGACGCCGCTCGTCCTCTTCCGAGGTGTGGCGGGTTCGCCTCAGGCCGGGCCAGCGCCGACGCGCGGAGCCGAGCTTTGTGGTAGTTAATAACAGTGAACAATACGTAGTAAGTTCTCATTTAGTGAGCGATGACTTTGCTAAAAATGTCTTCTTCAGATGTGAGGCCCAAGAGATGTTACCTGTTCAAGGTCACACAGACATTGCTGAGTAAATGACAGGAGACTGGGAATAGCCAGTGAGGAGGGAGAACTGAGTGTAGCTTCACTGAAAGCCTAAGGAAGAAAGTATTTCACGAAACAGTGATTTTTTTGTGTTTAATATAATTGTTATTCTGTGACTAATTCAATGGGGGGCAGGGGAGAAGAAGCCCTTGAAAATTCAAAGAGCCAATTGAGAAGTCTTTTCTGAACAAATGATCTATTTGTATATACTACCTTAGTCTACAAGTAGGATGTTTATTGGGTGTTTAATAATAAACCATACCTTTCCCCCTGGCTTACCATGAGGAAAATAAACTGTTTGAACTATGTTCTAAAGGAGGCTGAATTTTGCAGCCATTGGAAATTTCTGTTCCTGCCCTCCCCGGCCCCCATGGGTGACTGGATACTGACGATATATGTAGTCCAGGGTTACAATATAGGGATAAAAGTCAATACATTACATCAACTGGCCGACCTAAGGAGGAAAGAAAATAAGTCTTAGTACTCCAGTTTATAGCACCCACATGTAGCAATATTAACATGGCATTTTTCTTGTCCCCAGCAATTTCCTTCATACAACTTTGCACAACTCAATCTTAAATCAACTTACTTAAAGATAAACACCCAATTAGAAAATGTAACTTTTCCTTTAAGCAAGCTGATCTAATTTATTCCCGTAGCAGTATTAATCTTGGTTTTGAGACAGATGTCTTGAAGTATCATAGTTATTTCTTTTAGTTTTTTTTTAATTTTTTGAAAGATTAAAATATACCTATAGTGAAAAAGTAATCTTTCTACCCCTGACACATATGCATACACAAATATTTATGAACATATACCCTTCCACTTTTTTACACAAATAGGATTGTATTATAACCATAGTTCAGTACCTTTCGCTATCTTTTGTCAATTCTTTCAAGAGAAAGTACCTGAAAATGTTCCGAAAGTGCCACAACTTGCCATAGAAAGTTTAATTTGAAAATAATACATAATAAATGGTGTGTTTGAAGCTATATATATATATTTACAAGGCTAAATTATAACATAATTATATACATAATAAGTATAATTTAAATTTGAGACTGAAAGACTGAACCAATACTATGCTTTCCCTGATACCAAAGGAGAAGGGGCTAATAGAAATCTATATTCATCCATTTTCAGTCCTTACCATGAAACACAATCTAACTTTCAGTAATCAAAAGTTAGGGTTGATGAGGTTATTCTTTTACTTGCACATATATCTGCAAAGATTAGTGTATGCAGACTAGTTTCTTGTGATTGCCTTCACTTTGGTTAATAACGTCATGAATATACTTCTATCTTTTTTTACTTAAGGTCAACGTGATACTGTAGTTTTGAGTGATAGCACACAGAAATTGTGAGTAGTACCTGCTGATATCACTTCAGGGTAATCTTCCTAATATATTAAAAATTTAATAGCCGGCTGGTGTGGTTTAGTGATTGAGCTTCGACCCATGAACCAGGAGGTCACAGTTTGATTCCTGGTCAGGGTATATGTGCAGGTTGTGGGCTCAGTCCCCAGTGGGGGGCTTGTGGGAGGCCCCTGATTGATTATTTTCTCTCTCTCTCTCTCTCTCTCTCTCTCTCTCTCTCTCTCTCTCTCTCATCAATAAAAACATATCTTTTAAAAATGTCCTAGCCAGTTTGTCACAGTGGATAGAGCGTTGGCCCTCGGACTGAAGGGTCCCGGTTTCAACCCCTGTAACCTCAGTTACAGGCTCAATCGCTGGCAATGGTTGGTTGGGACAGGTGTGGGAGGCAATCAATCAATGGGTCTCTCTCACATCAGTGTTTCTCTGTCTCTGTTTCTCCCCTCCCTTTCACTCTCTCTAAAAATCAAAGGAAAAATATCCTTGGATGAGGATTAACAAAAAGAAATTAATAATTTTCATTTGCTTTTAAAATTTTTAGTTGTTTATTGACTTAGAGAGAGGAATGGAGAGAGAGAACGAGAAGCATGGCCCTGACCGGAGATCAAAACCACTGAGCTACTTGCTCTATTTGCTTTATATTTAAGGGACCAAACTCTTCTATTTATTTCTTTAAAAAATTTTTAAGTTTTCCAGTTTTATGATGATATAGTGACATATAAAATTGTATTAGTCCAAGGTATATAATGATTAGTTATATATATAAACAGGTATTACCACAATAAGTTTAGTTAACATCCATCACTTCACAGGTAAAATTTTTTACCTTTTTATTGTGAGAGAACTCTTAAGATCTACTCTCTTAGAAACGTTTAAATATACAGTACAGTTTATTAACATTAGTACCATACTACGTATACATTACATCTTACAACTTGATTATTTTATAACTGGAACTTCTTATTATATTTTTATTTTTTGAGAACCAACAGCATAATCAGCTATCATCCTATCTAATAATAGAGTAACATGTAAATTACCATCACTCCGCTACGCCCACGATTGGGCGGCGGGAGGCTGGGGGGCGGGACTTGGGGTGGCCTATCCGGCCATTGAGAGGCACGGATCCGCTGCCACTGAGGTGGGGCTACCCTGCTGTTGAGAGGCGCAGGGGGCGGGACCATCAAAAGTGGGGGAGCTGGGTGCCTGTCTGCTCCGGCACCAGTCCTTTCAGAAGCCTCCACTGAGCCGGAGGCTTCTGAAAGGCCTGGTGCACCAGCGGATAGGCACCCAGCTCCACCGCGAAAAGCAAAAGCGTGTAGGGGACCCTACACGTGCATGATTCAATCATGCACTGGGCCTCTAGTACCTAATAAAATGGTAATATGCAAATTACCATCACTCCGCTACGCCCACGATTGGGCCGTTGGGAGGCTGGGGGCGGGACTCGGGGTGGCCGATTGGGCTGACTCACGAGTCCCCGCCCCCCGTTCCTCCTGCCGTCCCCACTGGCCGGCACTGCGGGAGGACGCATGGGGCCAGCGGAAGGCGCCGGTGGCGGAACTCCGGGTGGCTGATTGCGTGGCTGCCGGCACCAGTTTTCCGCCAGCAGCAGTTTTCCTCTGGCCACCCGCCGACCAGAGCGCCTCCAGCCATCTCCATCGGCCACCCAGAGTTCCTCCACCGGCGGCACTGGAGGAACTCAGGGTGGCCGATCGCGCTGGCGGGAGGCGTTCCGATCGGCGGGTGGCCAGAGGAAATGGAGCTGGAGGAACTCTGATCGCGCTGGCGGCCAGAGGAAACGGCACTGGAGGAACTCGGGGTGGCGATCGCGCTGGAGGCCAGAGGAAACGGCGCTCCGATCAGCGGGTAGCCAGAGAGAAACTGGTGCTGGCGGAAAACTGGTGCCAGCAGCCAGGTGAAGGAAGGTCTTTTGCACGAAACTTCGTGCAACGGGCTTCTAGTTTTATTATGTTTAGTTTGGTTAGATTACTGTAAACTTAATAGATTAGGCACAAGCAAATCATTAAAATGACATTACTGAATATGAAGGAATTTCTTACTTTTGACCACCTTCAACCATTTCTTGCACTCCCCTGCCCTGCCACCTTCCCCTTCCTCTGGCAACCACCAATCTGTTTGTTTTTGTTGTTGTTTTTTTTTGTATTTATGAATTCAGTTTCTTTCTTTAAAAAAATGTTTTTATTGATTTAAGTGAGAGAGGAAGGAAAGGGAGAGAAACATCAATGTAAGAGAGAAACATTGACCGGTTGCCTCCCATAAGTGCCCTGACCAGGGATTGAACCCAAAATCTAAGTATGTGTCCTGACTGGGAATCAAACCTGCAACCTTTTGGTGTATGGGACGATGCTCTAACTAACTGAGCCACCACCCAAGATGGATTTCTTTATTTGTTATGGCTGAATAATATTCTGTCTAACTGTATCTATATATTTTGCATTGTCTTTATCTATGTATCAATAAGTGCTTAAACTTAGGTTGTTTTCATGTCTTGGCTATTATAAATAATGCTACAATTAACATGCAGGTGCAGAGATCTTTTTGAGATGGTGATTTCATTTTCTTTGTATATATACCCAGAAGTAGAATTGTTGGATCATATAATAGTTCTATTTTTAATTTTTTGAGGAACCTGTATACTGTTTTCCATTGTGGTTGCACCACTTTACACTCCCACCAACTATTCTATTTCTTTCTTATATTTTACTATATTTCATATTAAATATAACTGGTGATTGTATAATTTATAATGATGACGTATATCATATAATACTATACTGTATTGCATTGTATACATAATATATGAAATAGCTATATCATTTAGTATAAGGTATAATGTTAGTATATAACAACAATCAAAAATTAGTTTGAAAAAATTCAATCAAAGAACTTAGGTGAAACCTGTCACAGTTTAGCTCCATTAAGAACTCTTAAACATATGAACTCATTTATTTTTCCTGTAATCCCCTTTTTAATTTTGAAATAAACAATGCATAGTATAAAACATAGTATCTTCAATTTTTCTATTAAAAAGTAGATGAGCCCTAGCTGGTTTGGCTCAGTGGATAGAGCTTTGGCCTGTGGACTAAGGGGTCCCAGGTTCGATTCTGGCCAGGAACACATGCCCAGGTTGTGGGCTTGATCCCTCCCCCAGTAGGGGGCGTACATGAGGCAGCCAATCAGTGATTCTCATTGATCTTTCTATCTCTCTATCCCTTTCCCTTCCTCTCTGAAATCAATAAAAATATTTTTTAAAAAAGAAGTAGATGAAACTTTTTGTGTAGTATTAGAGAATCACATTTTGGTGTCATATCCATAAGTGCTCTCATAAATAATCTGCTCTTATAAATAATATTTCTAACCCTTAAACTTGGAAATAGAGCTTTTAAGGAAGGATTTTTAAGCCTCAAATTAAATATCTTTAGTTAGTTAACATATTTCTTCTTTCCTTCAAAGCAAAAGATTTATTAAAATTCCAGCTGCCTCTTTTACAGACATTGATAAATTAATACTAAAATTTATATGGAAATGCAAAGGACCTAGAATATTAAGAAGTACTTCCTTTTTTTCTTTTTATTAAATATATTAGGGTGACACTGGTTAACAAAATTATACAGGTTTCAGTCGCACAATTCCACAACACATCATCTGTACACTCTATTATGTGTTCATCACCCCAAGTCAAGTCTCCTATCACCGTTTATCCCCCCTATAACCTCCTCCACCTCCTCCTACCTCCATTCCCTCAAATTACTTCTTATAAAAGAACAAAGTTTAAGCACTAATACTATCCACTTTTAAAACTATAGCCATCGCTACACTAATCAGGACAGTGTGATCTATAAAGATAGACATAAAGATCAGTGTCCAGAAATTATGGCCAATTTATTTTTTTTCAACAACAATGCAAAGGCAGTTCAGTGAGGGAAAGAACAATTTTCAACAAATAGTGCTGGAACAATTATATATGTATGCAAAAGAAAAAAAAAAGAACTTGAATCCACACCTCTCACCACATATATATATTAACTCTAACTGGATCATAAACCAAAGTATAAAACCTAAAACTAGAAGAAAACAGAAAATCTTTGCTGGTAGGAATGTAAAATCTTTCAGACACTTTGAAAAACAGTTTGATAGTGTCTTAAAAGGTTAAACACAGACTTACCATTCAACCCAGCAATTCTACTCTAGGCTTTTATTGATGAGAAATGAAAATGCATGTTCACCCAAAGATTTGTACACAAATGTTTATGGCAGGATTATTCATAATAGCCCCAAACTGAAGCACTCCAGATGTCCATCAACTGGTGAATGGATAAACAAATGTGATATGTTCTTATAATGGAAGACTATCCTATATAATAAGAGAGGAATATGCTAATTATCCATTACTCCGTAAGGAGTAATGACCGACCGTGTAAGGACTGGATCATGGATCTGCAGGAGGCAGCGAACTACAAGCGGGTGGCGGCGGAGAGCTACAGGAGGGGGCAGGGCAGCAAGCAAGTAGAAGGTGGAGAGCTACAGGAGGGGCAGGGCAGCAAGCTATGAGGGAGGGGGGAGGGGAGCTACAGGAGGGTGGCAGCGACCTACTGGCACATGGATTCCTGTGCAGGGCTACTAGTTCAGCAATAAAAAGGAATGAACTTCATGCATGAGCCTCAAACAAATTATTAAGTGAAAGAAGCCAGACAAAAATCTACATAATATATGATTTCATTTATATGAAATGTTCAAAAATTGCAAGTCTCTATAGACCAAAAGCAAAACAGTGGTTGCTTGGAGCTGGAGATGGAAGTAGGGATTGAGTGAATATGAGCCCAAGGGAACTTTTAAAAAAATATTTTTATTGATTTCAGAGAGGAAGGGAGAGGGAGATATAAACATCAATGATGAGAGAGAATCATTGATCAGGTGCTCCTTACTGGGTACTGAGCTCGAAACCTAGACTTGTGCCCTGGCAGGGAATAGAACTGTGGACCCCTGGTTCATGGCTTGACGCTCAACCAGTGAGCCACACTGGCTGGACCCAAGGAAAATTTTCGCAAAAATGGAAATATTTTAGAACCGGACCTTGGTAATGATGGTACAATTATATAAACTTCCTAAAAATAATTGAATTGTATACTTTAAAATGGTGAATTTTAGAGTATGTAAATTATGCCTACATAAATTATGCTGTTAAAACAGGTATGCATTGTATTAGAGTTTAATGAGGGAAGCAGAACCAGTAGATTACATATGTCTTCTATATGTATCCATATGTATGTATGTGTATATATTTGCATATATATGTGTGTGTATGTATGTATATATATATACATACATACACACACATATATATGAATGAATTTATTATAAGGAATTAGCTTTTGCAATTGTAGAGGCTAGTTAGGCAAGTCCAACGTCTGTAGGGCAGGCTGTTGGGAAGGGAAAATCCAGAGAGGGCGAGTGATTGTAGACTTCTGTTTGGAGTCAGACTCCTTGAATGCCTAAGCCTTTGTGTGTGTGTGTGTGTGTGTGTGTGTGTGTGTGTGTGTGTGTGTGAATCCTCACCCAAGGATATTTTTTTCCATTGATTTTTGGAAAGAGTCTAAGGGAGAGGGGAAGAGAGAGAGAAATATCTATGTGAGACACATCGATTGGTTGCCTCCCTCACACACCTCGACTGGGGTAGGGATAGAATCTGTAACCCAGGTACCTGCTCTTGACTAGGAATCGAACCTATAGCCCTTTGGTGTGCCAGCCGACGCTCTAACCACTGAGCAAGCAACACTGTCCAGAGCTAAGTCTTTTTAAAAGGACTTACACGGATTGAGTCAGGCCCACCTAAATCTCCTTATTTATTAGGGACTTGAATTATATCTGCAAAAATCTCTTCACAGCACTATTAGATTAGTGTTTGATTAAATAACTGGGAGAAGATGCATCTAGTCTAGGATATAAAAGACTGCTGTTCTCCCTTTAGTCTTTGTAAGGATATGTCAAAGAACCATCACATACAAATATTTTGTTTTCTACAGAAAGATAGATTGCTTTTACAAGCTACAAGTATACTACTCACTCTCAGCTCCAGCACTGGGACAGCGGCTTGCGGGGGATACAGGTACCGTATTTTCCGGCGTATAAGACCCCCGACTTTTGAGAAGATTTTCCTGGGTTAAAAAGTCGTCTTATATGGAAAATACGGCACTTAATTTGTTTGTTCGCTCACTCAGATAACATTTTTATTTATTTTAAGCTATTTTTTATTTAAAAATTTTAATGTTGACATAATTACAGGTGTCCTCCTTTTCCCCACCCTTTGTCCACCTGTACCCTCCCTTAGCCTTCATCAAACTATTGTCTTGTGCCCATGGGGTTTGCAAATATGTTCTTTAGCTAATCCCTTTATCTTCTTTATCCAGTCACTCCCATAGAGGACTTATTGTGTGCCAGCCACAACAGTACTGTAGCCTATACTATGGTGACTGGCAAATAGATGCTCAAATACTAGTATTTGTTGAATGAATAGGCCATCAATACACCCCCAGGACTTATTTTACCCCATTTATTTGTGCACATAGTATTTAAGCTATTATCCTTAAGATGGAATATCCATTGTGCAGCCTCAAATAGCAAAGTTTCACATTTCTGATTCCAAGCAGACTCTTAAAATTTACACATCTTAATCTTTTTTTTTTTGCCAATGATTTCCTGAAGAAAAAGTGCTATATAAATAAATACCAAATATAGAAACAAGATAAATTATATTGCTGATTAGTTACAATATTTATAGAGAAGTTACTATGGGGACACTTGAACACTCGATCCTCAATTGAAGCGAGTGTTTACATCTATTTTCTAACAGATCTAAATATCCAGTCTTGCCATTTTCCACAGTTTGAAGATTCTGATTCCCTGGACTCCTTCCAAAGGAAGACAGGTTAAAAAAAAATCTCATTCAACCACCCTCCATTTACTTGAGTAATGAATTATTGTTGTGGCAGGTAGTCCTAATCTGTCGCAGCTCAGCAACTGCCTCTCCAGGCAACCTTTACCCAATCTCTCCAACTGCGAGGGACAGTTTCTATGGCGACTGACAACTTTGTATCTGTGGCAGGTTACTGCCTACCTCGGCAGGCAGTGGGGCGTCAGTGGGGTTCCTGAAGTTTCGCCAGGAGAGCAGCTCACTGAACGTTTCCCTCTTATTTGCGCAGCTGAGAAGTAGTGAACAAGAGACAGGTACTTATTTGTCTTCAGCTTTTCACCCCTCTCTAAAGCCAAGAGATCACCAAATAGATGCCTGCAGAAATACTTTCTTTTTCATGGCAGGAATCTCCAAATTCTGTGGGAATCCGCGGTAAATGCAGTTGGTATCACAGTTAATTGTCCAGCATTTACTTTTGCTTTATTATAATATCACTTTCTAGGAAGGTAGCAAAACTAAGATACGACATTGATATTTAAATATTAGTGATATTAAATTGGTTTGGGGGGAGAGAGATTATACCTCAACAACTGGATTTGTTGTGATTTGCATCTTAGGGAAAATTTGAACAGAAAATTTTAGAACTGTAATTTCATCCTTGAGGAAACTGAAGCCCTAACCTGGAAGTGATTTTTTTCATTTTTTCATAGCAAGTGGATGGTTAAAACTCTAACAGGAATCCCTGCCCATTTATTTCAACTGCCATTCTTGTTTTCTTTTACTGTGTGTGTGTGTGTGTGTGTGTGTGTGTGTGTGTGTGTGTGTGTTGGTAAGAGTACATTTATTTGGTAGAAAATGTAATTTTCTACAGAGGTAGAAAAAGTAATTCCTGGAAGAAATGGGCTGAGGAAACAAGTTACAGAGGTAAAGGAAGGGCCCGTGGAGCTTGGGAGTGAGGAAGCTGATGGTAATGTGCCTGTGACGAGGAGGGGGTAGAGAAAGGCACCAGCGTGTTCCGGGAGGGAGAGTGCCTCAACTGCCATGAAGACGAATACCATACTTGGAAGGAAGATATAAAAAGGCCTAGAATTTTGGGTATTGATATATAAGGTATGTTATCAATATATAGAGGCTAGTTTTTACAATAATGGCTTTATGGACTTTTTCTCCTCAGATTATAGAGTATTTTAATCTTTAGGAGACCAAGATGTCAGATCCAAACAAAGCTGCCATTGCAGCAGAAAAGGAGGCTCTGAACTTGAAGTTACC
Organism: Cnephaeus nilssonii; assembly: GCF_951640355.1. Lineage (NCBI taxonomy): Eukaryota > Metazoa > Chordata > Mammalia > Chiroptera > Vespertilionidae > Cnephaeus > Cnephaeus nilssonii. The sequence continues at coordinate 45,183,036 of NC_137088.1, read as the reverse complement.
TCCCATTGTTCATCCTCCTGAAGACATAGGTGTGGATACACCAACACAAAGTAAGCTTCTGAAGTATAGAAGATCCAAGGAGCAAAAGAAGACAATTAACCAGTTAGTGTAAGTAGCATATTAGTAAATAATTCTTGTTTAGAATTCAAGTGAAATGATTTTGTGTTCATTTATATATATAAAAGGCTAAGCAACCATCCGACCGGCTGGTAGGTATGATGCACACTGACCACCAGGGGGCAGGATCAACGCAAGAGCTGCAGTGACTTGGCAGTGGTGGTTCTCAGGTGGCGCATCATGGAACCAGAGAGGAGGGAGCCCGATTCCGGGGTGTGTCACCCGAGAACTGCCTTCTTGCAATCCAGGACCTCTCAAGGGGAGGTCCGACATCCCGTCGGAGAGCCAGTTTTGGCCCGATCCCCACAGGCAAGGCCGAGGGACCCCACCTGCCAGAGGGACCCCCACTCACTCCACGCACGCACTTCGAGCCACAGCACCACCCCAGGTGCGGCAGCCCGGGGAGGGACGGTGGGAGTTTGGCTCCAGAGTGTGTCTGGCCTATCTCGCCCAGTCCCACTTCACCGGCCTCCTTCTAATTAATTTTCTTTCAATATGCATGAATCCATGCACTGGGGCACTAGTATTTTCATAAAAAGCTTTATACACCCATGCTTAACCCTTTGCACTCGCTTGCTTTTTTCTCGATTCCTTTATTCTAATGCTAACCGTGTCGAGTCACACTCGACATCCGACATCTGAGTGTAAAAGGTTAATCTACTGTTGTATAAATTTTGTATTTTCATTTCATTGTGAAGCTCTTTTATGTCAGTAAGTATACTTCCATCACATCATATTTAATGACTGTTTTCCATTGTTATCTTTACACCACAAAGTATATAATCAATCCTCTCTGGACATTTTGCAGTGCTGTGATAAATATCCCAGTAGCTAATTTCTTACACACACCTTTATATCTAATTTCTTACACACACCTTAGAAACAAGGTATACATTTTTCATATATTGCCAAATTGCCCTGGGAAGTGTGAATTTTCATTTCTGTCAGCAATGAATTGAAGAGCATCCTCTTTCCCATACCATTGCCAACATTGGGTATTAGTGTTTTATCATCTTTGGTAAAAAAGGGGAAATAAAGTCTCCTTGATATTGTACTTGCTCTTCCCTAATTAGTATTGGGATAGAACTTTTTTCATACTTTTGGGAGTATTTGGATTAGTTCTTTGTGAACTCTATCATGTCCATGGACCATTTTTCTTTCAGGGCTTATTATACAGTTACTAGTGGCCTAGTGCACGAATTCGTGCACCTTGAAAGGAACTGTGGGCCATGAGGCTGCAGTAGGCACATGGGAAGGTCTTGGCCCATCCTCTGCACCCCTGCCCAGCCCCTCCCACCATGGCCCTGGTCCCGTCTGCTGGTAGCCCGCTCCCGCTGCTGCCATTCCCATGTGCTGACGGCATTGGCCCCGCTCACACCTGCTGACAGCGCGGAGCGATTGCGGCTGGCGCCAGCAGTGGGTGTGAGTGGCGGCTGCTGCCCTGATCACCCCTCAGGACCAGGGGGAGGTGGAGAAGCCCTCAGGGGTGATCAAGGCTGGCAGCCGCTGCTTGCACCTGCTGATGGCGCTGAGCAATCAGGACCAGTGCTGGGCACCTGCTGCAGGTGCCGGCAGGTGTGAGTGCCAGGTGGGATCGCGGTGCGCAGAAGCAAAGAATTTTCAGGAACCACTAGAGGCTCATCCTGATGACAGCAACCAGCACCCTGCCTTGGTCTGGTGCCCCCACTCACCTGCTCGACCATCCCACTGTGGCCGATGCCCGCCATGTTCCATGCATGCCCCCTGCTGGTCAGTGCATGTCATAGTGACCGGATGTTCGGTTGTTTTGCCATTCGGTCTATTTGCATATTAGCCTTTTATTATATAGGATCATTTACCAAAATAATTGGTCAAATATATTTCTCCCAATTTTTCATTTGTTTTTAATTTTTAAGTTTTTTAATTTCCAAGAACTTTAAATGTTTCCTTTTTTATTTCTGTCCTTGACATCATCTTTATAAAAGAATCCCTTTCTACTTCAAGGTTATAAAAATACCTAAATTTTTGCCCTGGCCCATGTGGCTCAGTTGATTGGAGCCTCCTCCCATATACCAGAAGGTGGTGGGTTCAATTCCTAGTTGGGGCATATGCCTAGGTTGCGGGTTTGATCTCCACAGCCAATCTGTGTTCTTCTGGTGTTTCTCTTTCTCATTGATGTTTCTCTCTTTCTCTCTCTGCCTTCCTCTAAAATCAAATTAAAAATATCTAAATTTTCTTCTTGTACCTCAAAGTACTAGTATTTTCCATATTAAAATGTTTAATTTATCTAGTAATTTAAAAATAAAAAATAAAAAGCTTTAACTATGTAGTGTTTCATAAACAGTTTTATACCATCTTAAAGTTCAATTAGGAAAACAATAGAAAAGTAATCATAATGACAGTGAGTGATGTATTGTAAGTGCTTACTCTAAGCATTGTTTTTATCACTTCACCTATATTTCTCACAACAGCCCTATAAGATGGGTACTACTGTTATCTCTGTTTTATAGATGAGTAAACTGAGTTACAGAGAAGTTAATAACTTATCCAAGGTCACACAATCTGGTTCTAGGGTTCACATATTTTAAGCACCATACGATTCCTCCTCTTTATATATTATGATCATACTGGTTCCTGAGAGTAAAACCAAGTAATTGGGCCTCTAGTAATAACATTGCATTTGACAAATACTTATTAAGATATCTAAAACAATTTTTTTAATTTATTGATTTTAGAGAAAGAGAGAAACATCGACCTGCTGTTCTATCCATCCATGCACTCATTGGTTGCTTTCTGAATGTGCCTTGACCAGGAATTGAGCTCAAAATCCTGGTGCTCAAACCAACTGAGCCACCCAGCCAGGGTCTTAATGATATATCCTGAAACTACTTGTTTTTAAATTTTTTTACCTACAAAAGAAAATATAGTACAACATCCTGTCCTTTCCTCTCCAATTTAGTGGAAATTAAAACCATTCACCAAAAGCTGTGATAAGGATGTTTCAGTTTAACTTAGCAGTTACTGGGAATTTCCTAGGTACCTGACTCTGTAGTTTTTTTGGGATAACTAAGAAAAAAAAGACAGTGAGCTTATTTGTACGATTCTAACCTAACACTGAAGTATAAAATGGGAAATTTCTCTTGGTAGATTTCTGCTTCTCTTTCTGAATTCTCTTTCCCTTCTTGATTTGCCTCATTTATACATATTTTTGCAACTGACTAAATTTTACTGTTTGTTACATTGTTAATGATCATATTGTTGCTAATTTTTGCAAATTTTATTTTCCTTACAATTAAACTGATCTATATAACTTTTTTAGATTTATATTTTTATTAGTTTATCAATCATCTAATCATGTTTAAATCCAAATTTATAAGGTATATTAGCTAATATTAGTATATGTATTACTAGAGATCCTTTACCCACTTCATTTCTAAGACTCTACTCAACATTTCAGTAGACTTACAGAATACAGATGGGAGTTCCTGAGGAGTTAAGTATTATTCTTACTCCAAAACCTTTCACTTTCTCACATTGTCATGTTGAACTACTCGCAGTACCAGGAATCTATAATAATAAAAGCGTAATATGCTAATTAGACCGGATGTCCTTCCGGAGGACCTTCTGGATGAAGCCGGGGCTGCAAGGGAAACCCAGGTCTCAGGTGCCAGAGGGAAGCCAGTGCCGGCAGCCGGGGCGAGGAAGGCCTACTCTTGCATGAATTTCGTGCATTGGGCCTCTAGTATATTATATTTTTCATAATTTAGTAAAAAATAAATTTCAGCCCTGGCTGATGTTGCTCACTTGGATGAGCATCATCTATGCACCAAAGGGTTGCTGGTTTGATTTCCATTCAGGGCACATGCCCAGGGTTGTGGGCTCAATCCCCAGTAGGGGCATGCAGGAGGTAGCCAATCAATGTTTTACTCTCATGTCGATGTTTCTCTCTCTGCTCCGTGTCCCTCTCCCTTCCTCTCTCTCTAAAAATCAGTGAGAAAAATCTTTAAATAAAAAATTAAATAAATTTCACAGTTGCTTCCTGCAGTTTACTTCACTGGAAACTATTTGTCTGCCTGAATTACACTAGTTCTTCAAGGCTTAGTTTATGGATCACCACCTTTGGAAAGACTTCTCATAATCCCCTTAATGCATCTTTAACCCTGTCTAGATATTACTCTTACACCATTTGGCAGACATTAAGTACCTATTGTTACAAAGCTGCTGTGCTTGCTACTGGGGAAGACTATAGGGAACACAAAAAGAATTGTATCTTTAAGAAGCTTATGTTCTAGTGGGAGGAAACAGATAGTAAATATGTTAAAAAAAAAAAAAAAGTATGTTGCCGAAACCGGTTTGGCTCAGTGGATAGAGCGTTGGCCTGCGGACTGAAGAGTCCCGGGTTCGATTCTGGTCAGGGCTGTGTACCTTGGCTGCGGGCACATCCCCAGTGGGGTGTGTGCAGGAGGCAGCTGATCGATGTTTCTCTCTCATTGATGTTTCTAACTTTCTGTTCCTCTCCCTTCCTCTCTGTAAAAAATCAATAAAATATATAATTTTTAAAAAAGTATGTTAACCTTTTATATGTACGTCGGTACTATGAACAAATAAGATAGGGGGATAGAGTGTGATAGGCCAGGAACATTTCAGGAAAGGCCTGTGGAAATGCTATTGAAGTAGAGAATCTAAAGTTGTCATTTAAATAACCATGGGAACAGCACTGTAGCAAAGGGAATAGCAAGCATGGAAGCCCTGAAATATGAATGCTTTTAGTGTGTTCTAGTAATTTAAAAAGGCCAATGTCACCAGAGTATCAAGGGCTGTGGGAAGAGTGGTATCAGGTGAATATGGAGACAAAGGTGGGGATGGATTGTGAAAGGCTTTGCAGACCATGATAAGGAATTCAGATACCATTTCAAATGCAGTAGAAGCCATTGAAATGTTTTAAACTGGGAAGTGACATGAAATCCAACTTACACTTTAAAAATATCACTCTGGCTATTAGGAATAGACTGAGGTGGAGGGAAGAGGGCAAGAATAGAAGGAAATAAGGAAACCAGATAGTAGCATAGAGGAGAGCTTCTGTGGTTTGGATAAGGCTGGAGACAATGGAGGAGCAGAGAAGTGGATTTACAGGTGATATGTTTTGGAGCCTGCATCCATAGAACTTGCTACTGGATGGCCTTTGGTAACAAGGTGGATGGTAATGTTCATATGTATAGCAGATTGGAAGTCCAGGAGATGATGCGGGGTGAGGGGTAAGAAGCAATGATTCTTTTTAGGAGTCGAGGTGCTATGTGACATCTAAGGGGAAATATGTTAGCTAGGCAGTTGGATATATAAGAGAAGAGGCCTAGGCTAGAGATACCAATTTAGGAGTCAGCAGAATGAGAATATTGAGAGGAGAAGGCCTAGGACTAAGCCTTCTAAGAATTATAATATTTAGATGTTGGATAGAGAAGGGCCAACCTCAGCAAATAGACTCAGGAAATGCCTCCAATTTGACAGGAGATAAAGCAGAAGTTCAGGATGTCATGAGCAGAGAGGGGAGAATGTGTTATAACATAATGTATTGTTTGTTTTCTTACTTGTCATTGTCTTCTACTTTACTTTGACATGCTCAAGGACAGAGATCTCAACACAAAGTGCTCAGTGTCTGGCATGTTATTGTTGGTGAATGAGTGAGTGAATGAATGACATTTTAAAGGAGGAACTTTACCTTTATGGTGCTTTGTACAGATCTATATGCAGTACCTTTCTCACTTGGGTGCTTAATAAAAAATCCTGCTTCAAAATAATCTGAAGCAGCCCTGGCCAGGTGGCTTGGTTGTTTGGAGTGTTGTCCCATGCACCAGAAGGTTGTGGGTTCAATTCTTGGTCAGGGCACATACCTAGGTTGCAGGTTTGATTCCCAGTTGGGGTGTGTGTTGGAGGCAACTGATTGATGTTTCTCTCTTTCCTCTCTCTCTAAAATAAATAAAAACATATCCTTGGGTAAGGATTAAACAATTTTTAAAAAATCTGAAGCAGAGTGCTGTATAATGCTGATATTAGAATTGCCATGAGTTTTATTTGGGAAAATGTATTTGGAATTAAAAGTTTTTACATTAGAAACACATTTTTCTGGATGACTGTGGATTTTGTTATTCTCCATTCCTTGCTTACCTCTACCTGTTAGGCAATAGGAATGTAATCTTCCCTGATACAAAGGTAGGTGGGTGAAGTCTGTGACTAGTGTTCCAGGAATGAGGTAGGAGATCCACTGTGGGCAGAACAGGGCTCCCTGTTGGGATCAGATTCTGGAAAGATTTGGCTGAGCCAAAATCATTTTGTAGCTTTCCAGAGTCCTGGGAATGAGCCATTTTTTCCTTGTTTACTATATCCCTCTTTATTCAGACTATCCTTTCCTTCACTGCATGTAGTGTTTCACACAGTCCTTTAAAATTGTCCAGTTTTTGTTTATTTATTTATTTTTATTGTTACCACACAAAGCAAAAATAGATAGACTGAAAAAGGCTCACCAAATATTCTTCCTAGCTCTTTTTGCTTATAACAATAGGAGAAAACACTTCAGGAATTTTTTGCTGTATTAGGGGGTGGCATTTATATATTAAGAACTCAGGGAAGTTAGGCATATTTATGTTGGGATAAATTCAGTGCTAGACTGCTAGTGCCAATTAGCATACCAAAATATAAGGCAAATTCCTTGAAAATATCAATTACGAGAGGTAGGCTGTTTAGGGAGATAATGATGGATGAAGGGAAGTCTGGTCTGGGCCCTGATGGTTAAAAGAGGATGTACAGTATTCCAGGCCCATTTTTTTTTTACTTCATGTGCAAAAGCCTTTGGAATTTTAGCCTTGTCAGGATCAATAAGATTAAACAGGGAAATAAGGCTACTCAAAAAGGCTAATTTAGTCTCAGGCTCCTTCAATAAATGTAGAATGTCTTGCCCAGCTGGTGTGGCTCAGTGGTTGAGCATAGATCTATGAACCAGGAGATCATGGTTCAATTCCCAGTCAGGGCACATGCCTGGGTTGTGGACTCGACCCCCGGTAGAGGCATGCAGGAGGCAGCCGATCAATGATTCTCTCTCATCATTGATGTTTCTCATTCTCTATCTTTCTCTTTCCCTTCCTCTCTGAAATCAATAAAAAATTTTATTTACATGTATATATTTAAAAAATAAATGTAGAATGTCTAGAATGTGGGAGAGAAATTTTTCACTCTGCACTGGTCAAACAACATCTGAAATTCTGAGATCATACTTTAAGAGGAATGCTGATCAGGGATGTAAAGCATAGTGAATGTAGTCAATAATATAATAACTATGTGTGGTGCCAGGTGGGTACTAGACTTACTGGGGGGATCATTTTGTATATTATATAAATGTCTAATCACTATGCTGCAAAACTAATATAAAATAATATTGAATGTCAAATTTAGTTGAAATACTTTTTAATTGTAAAAGGAAATAAAGGACAGTTTATTAGATGCTTATTGCTATTAGCCCAACTAGAACCTCCACTTCTATGATCACATTTAATTTTTGCAATATGTGATGAAATACAGAGGGAAGTATGTCTCCTTAAAGTGCTATTAATTTCCTTTTTGTTCTATGTTTTTTGAAAAGGAAGAGCAGAGTTTCATAGAGGAAGAATTGTTTACTTTATGCAAAGAATTAACTCAGGTTCACTTTTTGCCCCTCTTGCATAGAATATTATTTAAATAAAAGAAATGAAACGTTACAGACAAAAAAAAAAAAAAGAGGGACATGAGACACTGATAAACCATAATAAAGAGGAGTGAGGAATTTTGAAACGATCTCATTTGAAGGAAGCTAATTCAGTTAATGGTTGAGAGTATAGACTCTGGCATCAGGTAGGCCTCAGGTCAGATTCCATCTCTGCAGCTTATTAGCCATGTGAATTTTTCAAGTCAGGTACTTTACTGATCTTTATCTTACTATCTATCAAATGGAGATTAGAACAGTGTTCACTTCTTAGGATTTTTGTGAGAGTTAAATGAGGTCCACGTATATGAAGACCTTAAGGCAATACCTAGAATATAATAAGCTTACCATAAATAGTGACTTTTTTTTTTTACAAGAATAGTTGAAGGAACTGGATAGATATTATTAAGTTTTGGGAGGATAGCAAATAAGAAGGATATGACATTTTGTAAATAGCTCCAGAGAATATAAGTTACAAGGTTACAACTCAACATAAGAAATTTGTTTCTAAGAATATGAGCTAGCTGACAATAAATTGGGCTACTGCAGAAAGTGATGAATGTTATCACCCTCATCCACTTGGGGTTCAATTTGATATTTTTTAGAGACTTCATACATTAGTACTGAATTAGACATGTGAGATCTTTTCCAAATCCACTGTTCTGATCATTCCACAGATATTTATTGACCTTACTGTACACTATCTAAGTGGTATAGATAGCAAAACAGACATGGTTCTAGTCTTTATGGAGTTTACCAGTCTGTGATTTTATGGTTTCCTTTTCTCAAAAATTAACTAATTTCCTTTCCTTTCCTCAAAATTCCTTTTGTTTCTCTTCTTGTCTTTAATCATATCTCCTTTACCTCCTTCAATTGTTGTTCTTCCTCCTTCCTGGTATGCTTGATATCCTCCAATTTTTTTCTCAAATCTCTTTAATTTTCCTTGCATATTCTCTACTTTGGCCATCTCTTGCAGTGAATATAGCCTTTCCAAATTGGTAGATTTCTCTTCCTAATGTTCCTATGCTCAAAAACTCTTAGTGATTCCCCATTGTCTATTGAGTAAAAAAGCTTGACATTTGCGGCCTTTGACTGGATATTCCAATCCACTTCTCCAAACTTACCTTCATCTGGTCTCATAAACTCTGGGAAAATTAGACAATTTCCTACTCCTGTTTTTTCCTTTGTTCATTTCCTGGCCTTTCTATTTCTGAGGTCTTTGTGTTTGTAGATCCATCTACCCAAGAAAACCACATCTCTACCTGAAATCATCTTCTTTCTTTGAAGCTCATTGCATATACTAACATGTTTATGTAGCCTGTAACTTTTACAGATATCTCCAGGTGGAAGTGAACTTTTCCCTCCTCTGATTCATCAGGGTCCCATACCATGCACTCTGTTTTTATCTACTTATCACTTCCATTTAAATTCCTTGAGATTTGTTGCTGTAATCCTATATAATAAAAGCCTAATATGTAAATAAACCAAATGGCAGACTGACCGGTAGAATGACCGATCGCTATGAAGCACACTGACCACCAGGGGGCAGATGCTCAATGCAGGAGCTGCCCCAGCCTGCAGGCCCCAGGCCAGCCAAAGTGGGTGCCAGCGGGGGCCCCCGATTGCCCTGCCGGTCACCACACAGAGGGAGGTAACCGGAGGCAGCAGGGAGCGGGCCGGTGAGCGGGTGGTGCCAAGCCGGCCAAGGTGGGTGCCAGTGGGGGCCCCCTTGATTGCCCCGCCAGTTGCCCCACAGATTGGCCCTGATCGCCAGCCCGGCCTAGGGACCCTACCCATGCACGAATTTCGTGCATCGGGCCTCTAGTATTTTAATAAAACCTAGTAAAGTGTCTTGCATAACATAAGCATTCAATACATATTTGGTGATGGATTATATGATGATGTAACTTTACTTACAGATGAAGGAGTATTTTATGGGTGATAAGTTTGTATATTAAATACTATTTATTGAGCACCTACTCTATGCCAGGTACTCTACTGGGCACTGGGGATAGAAATGGATAAAACATATTCTATGTCAAGTGGTGCTAAGTGCTATGTATCAAAGTAAGTGAGGATGAAAGGGATGATAGTGAAGGAAGTGCAACTTTATATAAGGGGTAAGGGAAAGTTTCTCTGAAGGGTGGTAATGAAGAGAGATAATACATATAAAGGCCCACAATGCAACAGGATGAACTTTAAAATTTTTCAATAAGCTATAATTGAAAAAAAAATTGATTTTTGTCTCATTCTTTTACATTACACATGAATAATTGGAAAGTTAAGATCTCATTGGTAATGGCTTTTGGGGATTTATTTCTCATAGAAAATTCGGTAAGATAAAGAACTCTTGAGTCTCTCTTCTTTAAGTATAGTTGAAAAAATGTTCAAATTGTAATGTTTTAATAATATGTCCTAATGTTATTATCTTCAAGAGATACATACATTTTTAAATTATATATTTCAGAATTGAGGGAGCCAAAAAAAAATTAGACAAAACACTAAGTAAAAGAACACGTTTATCACCAGAGCCAGAGGATCCTCCAATCGTAAGTTTTTGTTTTCTTTTTAAAAACTTTATTTTAATGCTGTTTTAATTCTTAATTATTTTAAGTCAATTTCAATATAATTAGTATTTTAAAGAATATTATATATATTTTAAACTATACTTTAGTATTTAAAAAATTAAATCACTTAAAAATTTCTACTTGATTTAATTGTCTTTTTGTTTGCTTTTGACAGATGACCAGTGAAATTAAAAAGAAAGGAGTGAGTTCAATTTTTTATATTTATTGTTTTGAAAATATTCAAAGAAACTATTACAAAGTAGCTCCTTCTAAGACCACCTACTAAGTGCCATTCTTGAAAAGAAAGAAATTTAGAAAAAGATTTTATTTTCTTTGCCCAAAGGAGCAAGCATGTCATAGATGGCAATGTGGGTTTTAAGAGTTATATTGTTGGCATTTGTTATTTGGGAATTCATTTTAAATATTATGGTTGTTATTCAAAAAAAACTGAAAGAAAATTTAAAATGACAGTTACAAAGGAAATGCATCTAATCTATCTCTATATATAAAAGCCTAAGCGACCGTTATGGCTGGACGACTGGCCAGTAGCTATGATGCTCACTGAACACCAGGGGGCAGATGCTCAATGCAGGAGCTGTCCCCTGGTGGTCAGTGCGCTCCCACATCCAACCTCCCACAGTCCCTCCCCCTGGCCGGCCAGCCCCAATCGGGACTGGGCGAGATGGCCCCAATTGCTGGCCAGGCTGAGGGACCCCACCCATGCACGAATTCGTGCACTGGACCTCTAGTATATATATAAAAGGCTAATATGCTAAGTGTCCCTCCAACTGTCTGACCAGTCACTATGATGCACACTGACCACCAGGGGGCAGATGTTCAACTCAGGAGCTGCCATGATGTGCACTAGCCAAGAAACAGCACCATGGACCTAGCGCCAACAAAGCAACGCTCGGCTTCCCCCAAGTGGGACACAGGCCCCGCCACCACCCTGTTCGAGAGCCCACCAAATTGCAGCCAACACTGCCAAGATGCCATGGTACAAAATGTGGCCCACAGCCCAGCCCAGACCAGAAACGGTGTCTGTGGGCGCTGGGTAATGATGTCATGTAGCACCACCCGCTTCCTCTCCTTAGCAACTAGCCTCCTTGGAGTTTCTTTAGCCCAGGAACCCGATTTGCTTTATAGCCAGGTGCAAACATTTTACACTTTAACCAAATGTCTGTGAAGCATTTTCACGTGCCTCATCTCATTTGATCCTCACAGAAGGTAAATAGGAGACTCGGTGAAATCCTATTTTCTTTTCATTAGCTGGAAAATGGAGATTTAGAAAGTTTAGAAACTTGACATGACTGAAAAGAAGTGAGAAATGGTGGAACTTGAAAATGACTTCAGGTTTTCTCACTGCCCAGAATATAGTCAAACATTGCTACAGTTAATTGTTTCACCCTTTGTTCTCCCTGCGTGATCTACAATAATGATCTGCTTTGTGTTGATATTTACGGCTCTGTTGCTAACAATTACTTTATTAAAGAGAAGTTGGGATACTTAACTAGGCTGGAAAAAGTTTAGCTAAATCAGAAAACAGGTCTAATTAAACAAGTTTATATACATATATTAAGCTCTTGCTGGCGCCAATTGCACAGGTGTGTTTCCATCTGTCATTATTGATCATGAATTTGGTTGACACTTCTATTATAGAGAAAGGGCAAATAGTGGTATTAAAATATTTCTTCTAATTAATTTCCTTTCAATATGCACAAATTTGTGCACCAGGCCTCTAGTACTAATGTAATGATGATTACTTATTGATAATCTATTGTATGCTAGTCACATGCTAGGTGTCAGAGATTTTAAAAAAAAGACTATGAGTAACAACAAGGGACTAAGACAGGCGTCCTCAAACTATGTCCCGCGGGCCACATGCAGGTGTTTTTGCCGTTTTGTTTTTTTACTTCAAAATAAGATATGTGCAGTGTGCATAGGAATTTGTTCATAGTTTTTTTTAAACTATAGTCCGGCCCTCCAACGGTCTGAGGAACAGTGAACTGGCCCCCTGTTTAAAAAGTTTGAGGACCCCTGTACTAAGATATGATTGGTGAAAAGATGACAACATGAGAAATTTCTTTAACAGCAAAGGATATGTAAACTCATGGATATGTGTACCAAAGAGGAATTTATACAACATGTTCCCAGAAGAGGGATACAGATTTTCCATTCCTTTAGTGTTCCCCTTGGGGATAGAGGACTAAAGATACCTCCATATGGATTGTGGGTCTTTGGAAGACCCTCATTTTAGCTATTCTGAGTTTTTTGTTGTTTAAAAATACTTGTCCTCCTTCTCCTTCTGCTTCCCAACTTTTCTGGAGATTTTAGCTGTGGATTTCCTCTTTACTAGGTATAAGGTCTGATATGAAACAACCCCTAAACATTCATAAATATCTAATATGAGGTTGGGTGAATTATAAGAGATATTTCTGTTTATGTGTTTAGCATCCTCACTCTTCCTCCACAGTTTTGCCTTTTAGTGTTTTACTATCTAAAATAGGTACCTAGGTGTAAAAACATTCATTCACTCCAGAACCCACTGTTCTTGGTAATCTGGCTTCTAGAAACCACTTCATCATTAATGTCACCATTGACCACTACTTGCCAAATCAAGAAGATATTTTTCCAATACTACTATCACTAGACCTTCAGTTGACTTTTTTAAAATCTTTTATTTTTAAATAATCGGACAAATGGATCAATGGAACACAATAGATGACGCATTTAATCCCACAAGTGCAATCAACTGATTTTTGAGCAAGGTGCAAAAATCAATTCTATGGGGAGGACAGTCTTTTCAATAAATAGGGTGGAGCAAGTAGACATCCATACAAAACAAACAAGTAAACAACAACAAAAGATCCCAAGCCTAAACATCTCACTTTGTAAAAAAAAATTACTAAAAATTGATCATAGATTTAAGTGTAAATTGTAAAACTATTTTTTAAAGTTTTATAATTAAACACGGGAGAAATATCCTACCTAATAAGACAGTAATATGCAAATTGACCGCACCTTCGCCATGCCCAAGCCACGCCCACCAGCCAAAGCCACACCCACCAGCCAATCAGGGCGAGTATGCAAATTACCCAACAAAGATGGCGGTTAATTTGCATACGCTGAGGGAGGGAGCAGTGAAGACTGAAGACAACTTAGAAGGAAGAGGGAGGAAAAGCGGAAAGCAAGGTGGCTGCCAGAGGGAAAGCCGGGGCGGGGCGGGGCGGAGCAGGGTGGGCGGCAGTGGCGCGCGGGTGCAGGCGCGGAGGCCAACGGCGGCAGCGGCGGCAGCAGCGGCAGCGTATGCAGCCGCAGTGGCTGCTTGCAGGATTCTTCCTGCAAATGGGCTACTAGTAAAACTATAAAAATTTTAGAAGAAAACCTAGGCTGGGCAAAGAGTTTTTAGACAACACACAAAAAGCATAACCCATAAAAAGTCCCCAAAATTATATTTCATCAAAATTAAGAACTATTGCTCAGTGAAAGACCATGTTAAGAGGGTGAAGGAAAAAAAAAACAAAGAAACACACACACTGGGAGAAAATATTTACACATCGCATGTCCAACAAAGGATTTATATCTAGGATTTATAAAGACCTCTCAAGACTCAAAATTATAAAAACCATCAACCAAGAGCCTTGTATGCATGTATGCATGACCCATGACCACAGACAATGGGGCAGTGAGGACCTGGGGTGATGGGCAGGGCAGGCTGTAGGGGGTCAATTGGGGGGAAAAAGCAACATATGTAATACTTTCAACACTAAAGAACTATTTTTTTAAAAAAGAAAGAAAAGCCCTAGCTGGTTTGGCTCAGTGAATAGAGCATCAGTTTGCGGACTGAAGGGTCTCAGGTTTCTGGTCAAGGTCACATGCCCGGGGTTGCAGGCTTGATCCCCAGTAGGGGGCATGCAGGAGGCAGCTGATTAATGATTCTTATCATTTATGTTTTTTTCTCTCTCTCCCTCCTCTCTGAAATCAATAAAAATATCTTCCTTTTCTTGTAATTAATTTATTTATGCATGAGATATTTTGTTCTTATTTTGTGTACTCCATCCTGTGCTAGATGTTGAAGATTTGATGAACAAGATGGACATAGTTTTTGCCCTTTTAGAGCTTATACTTTAATGGAGAAGGTATAGAGTAATCAAGTAGACAAATAAATAAAATAATTTTAATAAGTGCTATGAGGGAAATACAGGGTAATATAATAGAGAGTGACTGGTGAGGGAGTTGGACCATATAAAGCAGATGTACAGAAAGTCATCCCTGAGGTGATAATAACCAGCTGGACATGGCATCAATCCATGAATCAGGAGGTTACAGTTCGATTCCCTATCAGGGCACATGCCCAGGTTGTAGGCTCTACTCCCAGTTGGGGGCGTGCAGGAGGCGACCAATCAATGCTTCTTTCTGATCATTGGTGTTTCTATCTCTATAAAAAACAGGAAGAACTAGTTAGTTGTAGAAGACAGCAATTTAGGTGAGAGATGATTATAGTTTAGAATAGAGAGATATAAAGAGAGCTATAAGAAATTGATAGGAAGATATATTTTGGTGTAGTAATGATGGGACTCATTGATAGATTAAATGTGGATGGTGAGGAAAACAGGAACTAAGGATGACTCTTAAGGCTAATTTTACAGTGTAATTTATGCTGGTATAAGCATTGCTACCCCAGCTTTTTAAAAATTTTCCATTTCATGAACTATATTTTTCCCACCCTTTAATTTTAGTCTGTGTTTGTCTTTCTATCAGAAGTGAATCCCTCGTTGCCAGCATGTATATGGGTCTTGTTTTCTTATCCATTCAGCTACTCCATGTCTTTTTATTGTAGCATTTAATCCATTGGCATTTAAAGTAATTGTTGGTATGTATTTATTGTAATTTTTATTAATCTTTTTATATTCCTTCTTCTTTCATCTTCTAAGTAAACCCTTTAACATTTTTTTGTTATACTGATTTGGTAGTGATTAACTTCTTAAGCTTTTTCTTGTCTGGGAAGCTCTTTATCTGCCCTTTGATTCCAAATGATAGCTTTTCTGGGTAATCTTGGTTGTAGGTTCTTGCTTTTCATCACTTTGAATATTTTATGCCAATCTCTTCTGGCCTGCAAAGTTTCTGTTGAGAAATCAGCTGACAGTTTTATGGGAGCTTCTTTGTAAGTAACTGCTTTTCTCTTGCTGCTTTTAAGATTCTCTTTGTCTTTAATCTTTGGCATTTTAATTATGATGTGTCTTGGTGTGGGCCTCTTTGGGTTCATCTTGTTTGGGACTCTGGGCTTCCTGGACTTGAGTCTATTTCCTTCACCAAGTAGGGGAAATTTTCTATCATTATTTTTTCAAATAGGTTTTTTAATTCCTCTCTCTCTCTTCTCCTTCTGTCACCCACATGATGTGAATGTTGTTATGTTTAATGTTGTCCCAGAGTCCCTTTAAGTTATCCTCATTTTTTAGAATCGTTTTTCTTTTTGCTGTTCTGATTGGGTGTTTTCAACTACCTTATTGTTTTTTTTAAAAAAATACGTTTTTATTGCCCTGGCCAGTTTGGTTCAGTGGATAGAGCGTCGACCTGCAGACTGAAGGGTCCTGGGTTCGATTCTGGTCAGGGGCACATGCCTGGGTTGCAGCTTGATTCCCAGTGGGGGGCATGCAGGAGGCGGCCAATTGGTAATTCTCTCTCCTCATTGATGTTTCTATCTCTCTGTCTCCCTCTCCCTTCCTTCTGAAATCAATAAAAAAAATTTAAAAATATCTTTTTATTGATTTTAGAGAGAGAGAAAGGGAGTAGGGTCTCAGGGAATTGACCAGGGCGGGAAAAATGGTATAAGCCAGGTTGATGGAGACTCAGGTATGGCACTCACTGATGGCTGAGGGGGAAGGCTCAGCAAAGGAAAAAAGCTTCTGCCAGTGGAGAAAGCTGCACCTCCAACCCTTGCCCTGAAGCCAAACAATTGAGTTCCTCACATATGTCCCTGGAACCTTTTGAACTGCTACCCCAGCACTACAGTTCAGAGCAAGTGAGTCCAGATAAGTCTGTGTATGGGACCTTTAAGAGGAATGCCTTCAGGATCCCTTTGTCTCATTCAGCCACAATCTCCCCCTGGTTTTCACAGGCAGAAGTTATGGGGACTTTTCTTCCTGGCACTGAAACACTGGGCCATGGAGCCTGGTGTGGGGCTTGGACTCCAGAGCTGGGATATTTTAAACTGCAGCACATGGGTGTGGGAACTGTCCATTTTGCATCTCTGCCCATCCTATCATTCTCTACATGACTTCCATATATTCTTAGTTATAGGACTTTTGTTCAACTAGACTTCAGGTGGTTTTCAAAATCACAGGGTTCATTCCAGTCTTTTGAGAAACCTGGCTTTTAAGAACCACAATTATTTATTTACTAGAGGCCTGGTGCATGAAATTAGTGCACGGGGGAGAGGAGGTTGTCCCTCAGCCCAGCCTGCACCCTCTCCAATCTGGGACCCCTTGAGGGATGTTCGACTACCCGTTTAAACGGGCAGTCGGACATCCCTCACACAATCCAGGACTGCTGGCTCCCAACTACTCGCCTGCCTGCCTTCCTGATTGCCCCTAACCGCTTCTGCCTGCCAGCCTGATCATACCCTAACCACTCCCCTACAGGCCTGATTGATGCCTAACTGCTCCCCTGCCAGCCTGTTTGCCCCTAATTGCCCTCCCCTGCAGGACTTGTCACCCCTAACTGCCCTCCCCTGCAGGCCTGGTCACTCCTAACTGCCCTCCCCTGCAGGCCTGGTCACTCCTAACTGCTCTCCCCTGCAGGCCTGGTCCCCTCCAACTGCTCTCCCCTACAGGGCTGGTCACCCCCAACTTCCCTCCTCTGCCAGCCTGGTCACCCCTAACTGCCCTCCCCTGCAGGCTTGATTGCCCCCAACTGCCCTCCCTTGCAGACCTGGTCCCACCCAACTGCCCTCCCCTGCTGGTCATCTTGTGGCAGCCATCTTGTGTCCACATGGGGGCAGGATCTTTGACCACATGGGGGCAGCCATCTTGTGTGTTGGAGTGATGGTCAATTTGCATATTATTCTTTGATTAGATAGGACTAGATAGGATAGAGGTCTGGTGTACAGGTTGGGGCCAGCTGGCTTTCCCTGAAGGGTGTCCTGGATCAGGGTGTGGGTTCCCTTGGGGCGTGGGGCGGCCTGGGCGAGGGGCCTGTGGTGGTTTGCAGGCTGGCCATGCCCCCCGGTGACCCAAGCGGAGGCCCTGGTATCTGGGATTTATTTATCTTCTATAATTGAAACTTTGTAGCCTTGAGAGGAGCCAAGCCTCCTGCTTGCTCCGTGGCCACAGCCATTTTTGTTGGGATTTAGTTATCTTCTATAATTGAAACTTTGTAGCCTTAAGCGGAGGCCAAGGCAGGCCAGGGTGTGCGGAAAGCTTAGCTTCCTCCATTGACAGGGAAACCCAAGCCTCCTGCTCTCTCCTTGGCCACAGCCATCTTGGTTGGGTTAATTTTCATACTTGCTCCTGATTGGCTGGTGGGCGTGGCTTGTGGGTGTGGCAGAGGTACAGTCAATTTGCATATTACTCTTTTATTAGGTAGGACAAGAGGCTAAGTGCACAAAATTCGTGTACGGGTAGGGTCCCTAGCAGCTGCCTTCTGCTGGCCGGGGCCTCCCTTCATTCCACACCGCCCTCTGGTGGTCAGCACACATCATAGCGATCGATTGAACTCTCAGTGGGTTGAACTCCCGGTCGGTTGAACTCCTGAGGGGTCACTTTGTATATTAGGCTTTATATATATAGATTTTGTTAAATCCTAGAATATACATAAACAGTTGTAAAATTAATAACTCATAACACATGAAAAACAAACCTAATCACTATAGTTCAATATTTTTCTATAATTTTTTGTACTTAGCTTGAAGGTACATAATCTAAATGCTGTGTTCAAAAGTTACCATGGTTAGTTCTAAACCCCTTCCAGTATGACTATATTAAGTTGACTAGAGGCCCGGTGCATGAAATTTGTGCACGGTGTGTGTGTGTGTGTGTGTGTGTGTGTGTGTGTGTGTCCAGCCTGCACCCTCTCCAATCTGGGATCCCTTGAGGGATGTCTGACTGCCCCTTTAGGCCCGATCCCACTGGGTAGTTGGACATGCCTCTAACAATCCAAGACTGCTGGCTCCCAACCGCTCGCCTGCCTGCCTGCCTGATTGCCCCTAACCACTTCTGCCTGCCAGCCTGATCACCCCCTAACCATTCCCCTGCCAGCCTGATGGACGCCTAACTACTACCCTGCTGGCTCGATTGCCCCTAACTGTCATTCCCTACAGGCCTGGTCACCCCCAACTGCCCTCCCCTGCTGGCCTGGTCACCCCTAACTTCCCTCCCTTGCTAGCCTGGTCACCACTACTTCCCTCCTCTGCTGGCCCGGTCACCCCCAACTGCCCTCCCCTGCTGGCCCAGTCACCCCTAACTTCCCTCCCTTGCTAGCCTGGTCACCACTACTTCCCTCCCCTGCTGGCATGGTCCCCCCCCAACTGCCCTCCCCTGCAGGCCTGGTCACCCCTAACTGCCCTCCTTTGCTGGCCCGGTCACCCCTAACTGCCCTCTCCTGCAGGCCTGGTCTCCCCCAACTGTCCTCCCCTGCAGGCCTGGTCACCCCTAACTGCCCTCCCCTGCTGGCCTGATCACCCACAAGTGCCCTCCCCTGCAGACCATCTTTTGGTGGCCATATTTAACCACATGGGGTGGCCATCTTGTGTGTTGGAGTGATCGTCAATTTGCTATTACCTCTTTATTATATAGGATATGTAGTTAGCTTCATTTCTTTTTCTGTGTGTAGTTTTTTTTTTTAATTTTGAGTTTCTATTCCCCCCATTCTTACTGATTTTCTTTACTTATAATTTGAGCATGTGAAACAATAGCATGGCTTAAAAGTTAGAACTATAGTAAAATGTATACTTCTGTCACTTTTACCCTGTTCCCATCCTCCCCATACTTTCTACCCATTCCAATCCTCTCCATTTATATAACCACACTCATTATTTCTGGCTTACTTTTCCTGTGATTAATTTTTCATAAAAGAACATACATGTTTTTTCTTTTTCTTTTATCTTGCACAAAATGCATCAGATTATAAATATCCTTTTGCATTTTGTTTATCCTAGAACTTATTCCATATTGGTTCATAGAGATTTTCATTCTTTTCTTCTTGCCAGCTTTATCAATTGATATATAACATTGTGTACATTTAAGGTGTTGATTCGATTTCATCATTCTTTTTTACTGCTGCACAGACTACCAATGTGTGGAATATATATATTCAGCCTCTCTTAAATGCTTCCAATATTTTGCTGCAGTGAATAACCTTGTGTATATGTGTTTTCATATTGTTGGGGGTGTATTTTCAATTTCTAAAAATGGAACTTCTGGGTCAATATGTAGTTTTATTAGATATTACAAAGTTTCATTCCACATGAGTTGTGGTAGTTTGCCTTCCTACTCACAGTTTATGAGGGTGTTGCTTCTTTATAGTCTTACCACAGTATGTGGGGCTTGTAATTTTTTTTTTCAATTAGCTGACAAATAGTATTTCAGGGTGGTTTAAATTAGCTTTTTCTAATTATGAGTGAGATTAACATTTTTTTAATAAGTTTAAGGGCTATTTTAATAATATTTTTATTGTGAAATGGTTTATATATTCTGCCTAATTTTCTATTGGATTTCCGTCTTATTTTTCCCTAAATTAAAAAAATTATAAAATACAACTAACATAAAATTTGTTATTTTTTAAAAAATGTATTTTTATTTATTTCAGACAGTAAGGGAGAGAGGGATAGAAACATCAATGATGAGAGAGAATCATTGATTGGATGCTTCCTGCATGCCCCAACTGAGGATTGAGCCTGCAACCTAGGCAGGTGCCGTGTCTGCGAACCAAACCTGTGACCTCCTGGTTCATAGGTTGACACTCAGTCACTGAGCCATGCCGCTGGGCTAACATAAAAATTATTATATTAACCATTTTAAGTGTACAGTTTAATGATGTTAAGTATTTGAATATTGTTGTGCAACACATTTCCAGAACGTTGTCTTTCAAAACGGAAACTTATTAAAAAAAACTCCCCATTTACCTCTTCAGTCCCTGGCAACTACCATTCTGTTTCCTGTTTCTATGAATTTGAGTTTGACTACTCTGGATACCTCATATAAGTGGAATAATATGCTGTTTTTTTCCACCGGCTTATTTCATTTAGCATAATGTTCTTAAGATTCATCCATTCACTAAATTTAAGTATTTTTTTTATACTTTATTTGAGATATATATTGAAAATATGCCAGATTGTCAGTTGTCTTTTGACCTTTATATTATGACTTTTTTTTACACCATGCAAACATTTTTATGTAGTCAGAATTTTTCAATTATTTTCCCCCTTTTGTATCTGGAATTTGAAGAATAGAAATTTTTCTATA
Organism: Cnephaeus nilssonii; assembly: GCF_951640355.1. Taxonomy (NCBI): domain Eukaryota; kingdom Metazoa; phylum Chordata; class Mammalia; order Chiroptera; family Vespertilionidae; genus Cnephaeus; species Cnephaeus nilssonii. The sequence goes on along the minus strand of NC_137088.1, from coordinate 45,162,184 downwards.
CACTCAAGTTATAGAAAAATTTATTCTTTCCCCCCTAGTCTTTGTATAGTTCCACTGTTTAATTTAAATTCTTGAACTATTTGGAATTTATTCTTGTGTATAGTGTAAGGTATTGATTACATTTATCTTTTTCCACATAGCTAACCAGTTATCCCAGTACTTCATCTTTGGCCTGGCTGGTGTGGCTCAGTGGTTTATGAATCAGGAGGTCATGGTTTAATTGCCAGGGTTGTAGGCTCAATTCCCCTGGTAAGGGGCATGAAGGAGGCAGCCAATCAATGATTCTCATTATTGATGTTTCTGTCTTTCTCTCCCTTCCTCTCTGAAATCAATAAAATAAATAAATAAAAAGAAACAACATCTTTGCTCCAGTGATTTGAGATGCCACATTTACCATATACTAAAATTTCTTGTGGACTGGACCTATTTCTGGACTTTCCATTTTTTACCACTGGTTAATCTATTCATGCACCTGTACTACACTGTTCTAATTAAAGAAATTTTATAGTATACTAGAGGTCCGATGCATGAAGATTCATGCAATAATGGGCCTTCCTTCCCCTGGCTGCTGGCACTGCCTTTGCTCTGGCCCGGAGCTGCCTTTCCACCTTCCCACACTGCCCAGAGGCCTGGAGTGACTGGGGCGATGCGGAGCACCTGCGTTGTCGCCGTGGCGATGGCACAAGCATCCGCCCCTGGCCACTTGGCACCTGTGTGTGCAAATTAACCCACCATATTTGTTGGGTTAATTTGCATACTCACTCCTGATGGGCTGGTGGGTGTCACGAAGGTATGGTCAATTTGCATCTTTCTCTTTTATTAGTGTAGATTTTAATGTCTCCTAGGGCTAGTCCTTCCTTGTAGGTTTTCTTTTTCAGGGATTTCTTGGTTATTCTGACATGTTTATTTTTCCACATGAGTTCTATGCTTAACTTGTCTAGTTCCATAAAAATATGTGTAGATATTTATATTAGTATTGCATTAAATTAACTTTGGCACAAACTGAAATTTTCATGATGTTAAAATGTCTTCACCAAGATCTAGTGTTGTCTTTCTATTTGTTTGTGTCTATTTTTGTTATACTACTCACTGTTAGGGGAAAATTTATGAAATTTTACTATACTTCTTTGTACCAGAATATAATCTCCAAGACAGCATGATCTTTATATGTTTTGTTTTTACTACTGTATCTTTAGCATTTGGAATAATATCTAAATATTTGTTGAATTTGTGAATATTTGTTGAGTGAAGGAAGTTAGATAAAAGGTCTTTGTTTTGCCTTGAGAAAAGGAGAAATATACCAAGAACATTATTTAGGTGAGAATTCATCATAAATAAAGAATATAAAATGGTATCTGTAGATTGTACTTTGGGTTAAAATCTTTGTATTCTGAAAATATGTTATTTTGCAATATACTAGTGTTTTTATTCTCAAGGAAAATTTTGTCTTGAGAACAGAGCTTAGTAGTTACATTGAAATGCTACTTCATTTAGAACATTTACTTTTTTCTTATTATGTTCTCAGTTGAACTATATTTATATGAAGCAATGTGTAGAAAGTAGTCCTATAGTACCTATTCAGCAGGAATGGCTGGATCACATGTTAATGCTGGTACCTGAGTCTTTAAAGCAAGGGAAAAAAAGAGAAGAACTCCTTCAAAGTCTCATCAGTGAGGTGTCAAGTGACTTTGAAAAAAGCACAAAGAGGTATTTGGGTAAGTAATATATAGCACCTTTGCTCCCCTGCTAAAAAGCAGAAATATGAATAATGCATGTTATATATTTAGCAATATGTATTCTTAAATATTTTTATTTAAGTATTTTGAGCCTATAATGTCAAAATATTTGAAAGTTAAGGCCATTTTTTAGTAACTTTTTATGTTCTTATTAGAGCGCCCCGGTGCACGAAATTCATGGGTGGGGGGGGCCTCAGCCCAGCCTGCACCCTCTCCAATCTGGGACTCCTCGAGGGATGTCTGACTGTCCGTTTAGGCCCGATCCTACCGGGATTGTGACATCCTTCTCACAATCTAGGACTGCTGGCACCCAACTGCTCGCCTGCCTGCCTGCCTGATTGCCCCTAACTGCCCTACCCTGCAGGCCTGGTCACCCCTAACTGCCCTCCCCTGAAGGCCTGGTCACCCCTAACTGCTCTCCCCTTCAGGCCAGGGTTCCCCCCAACTGCCCTCCTCTGCTGGCCTGATTGCCCCCAACTTCCCTCCTCTGCCGGTCTGGTCACCCCTAATTGCCCTCCCCTGCAGGCTTGATCGCCCCCAACTGCCCTCCCTTGCAGGCCTGATCCCTCCCAACTTCCCTCCCATGATGCCCATCTTGTGTCCACATGGGGGCAGGATCTTTGACCACATGGGGGCAGCCATCTTGTGTGTTGGAGTGACAGTCAATTTGCATATTACCCTTTTATTAGATAGGATAGAGGCCTGGTTCACAGGTGGGGGCCAGCTGGTTTTCCCTGAAGGGTGTCCCGGATCAGGGTGTGGGTTCCCTTGGGGTGTGGGGCGGCCTGGGTGAGGGGCCTGTGGTGGTTTGCAGGCTGGCCACGCCCCCCAGCGACCCAAGTGGAGGCCCTGGTATCTGGGATTTATTTATCTTCTATAATTGAAACTTTGTAACCTTGAGTGGAGGCCTGGGCCCACCATGGTGTGTGGAAAGCTTGGCTTCCTCCATTGCCTGGGAAACCCAAGCCTCCTGCTCCCTCTGTGGCCGCAGTCATCTTGGTTGGGTTAATTTGCATACTCACTCCTGATTGGCTGGTGGGCGTGGTTTGTGGGTATAGCAGAATGATGGTTAATTTGCATATTACTCTTTTATTAGATAGGATTAGCTAAATAGCTTTTTAATTTTGCACTTTTTCTTTATAATTCTTGCTGCACTATGTACTGGATTATAAGATAATATTAACAGATTTGGGGATATTTGTTAGGGATTTAACCTTTGCAATTTTTATTGTAATAAATTTTCTTAAGAGGCCATGCCAGGCACTTTTCAGTAGACAGAAAGAGAAAAACTGAGAACTTACTGAAGCTGTATTATATTTGAATTTACATTCAAAGTAAGGCCAAAGTAGTATCAAAAGTGTGATTTTGTTTCAAGTAAAGGGATTTTTTCTTATACTCATTTTAATGTACAGTAAACTGTACCATTCAATATCAAGAGTTAGAAACTTTGATTTGAGTTATAGAAAATATTTTACTATGGTTTTATTTAAATAAACTAAGCAGAAAAAAACTATTTCTGAAGCAAACTAAAATGAGAGGAAAGTCTAGAAGTATGTATCAATATTGTGAATGATTACTGGGTTCATGCTTAAAGATTATAAGCTTTATTGGAGTATATTAACAAAAGGACTATCCTAGTAAACATTTTTTTGAAATTATGAAATTCCAAGTTGATGGATTCTCATTTTGTTCTCTGTAAAATCTTGGATCAAAATGTTATTGATCATCTTTAAAGGGTTTTCAAGAAGTATTAATACATATATGTATTTTAGTGAAGAGTGTTCTTGTGAAACCTCCAGTTAACTGGCTTGAAGATGATGGAGGTCCTTTACCTGAATTCCCTGTGTGAGTAAATTATTTTAAAAACAGTGCTGCACTTAGGTTTTGATAATAGATTGAAAATAAACTGATCTTGCCCTGGCTGGTTTAGCTCAGTGGGTAGAGCGTCAGCCTGCGGACTGAAAGGTCTGAGTTTGATTGCAGTCAAGGCATATGCCCTGGTTGTGAGCTCAATCCCCCGTCGGGGGCATGAGGTAGTCGATCAATGATTCTCTCTCATCACTGATGTTTCCATCTCTCTCTCTCTCTCCCTTCCTCTCTGAAATCAATACAAATATTTAAGAAAAAGAAAATAAACTGATCTTATATTTAAGTCTACAGCTGTGAAACTCAAAGGTATTTTGAACACACCTAAAAAAATAGTACCACTGCTGTTTTTTCTTTCTCTCCAAAGTATCCTCTATACTGTACTTATCTAGTTTTAGTCTATACAATTAGGGGAACTTATATGGATGCACAATTCAATTTGACTAAGTGAGCTCGGTGTATGCCAAATAGATTTCTCCATCCTTTCTCCCCAGTTGATTTATCTCTGTCCAAGGTAACTGAGCCAGAGCACAGTGGAAGTTAGCAGGGTACTCATGCCTGGCCCATCAGCCTTCCTTGCCTACAAATGATCTCTGTTCTCAGTATAGTGGTTAGCAGAGGGGTAAGAGGTCGGGGGAGTATGAAGAGGGGAAAGGGAGTCAAATATTTGGTGACAGAAGACTAGACTTAGGGTGGTGAGCACACAATGGAATATACAGATGCTGTATTATAAAGTTGTACACCTGAAACCATGTTATTAATCAATGTTACTCCAATAATTTAATTTAAAAAATTTAAATGATCTCTGTTCTCTCTGAAGATAATACATTTTCAAAATCTTGATGTATTTTTATTACATGCATATTTCCTAAGGCTTCCATGGCTGACCACATTTCCCTCTTCTCAATTCCCAGTTTTCTCTCTTTAATATTAATTCCATGTCATAAATATTATTCCTAAAATTAAGAGTATATTGTTTGAATTCTATTTAACATGGTGTATTGCTTTCCAGAGGCCTGGATTATTCCAATCCTTGGCATGGTAGCTATGTGCAGGCAAGAAATCAAATACTGTCTAATTTGCACATTGTTCATCCAATTATGAACATGTTACTGGACCTTGGTTACAAGACATTTGCTAATACAGTTTTGCTGGACTTAACAGGAATTAGGTAAAAGCGATATTTATTAATTAAAATTTAAAATGTGAATGTCTCCTGTTTGAGTCTTTATATTTTTGACTATATAAATTTTAAAACTCGTTGATAAATCTTCAGAACTTTTCTTTAGATTTCAAAAAAATTTAAATTTCTTATTTGTTTCAACAATTACATATCAAGACCAGTATCTATCATTTGCTTTAAAATCATTTTTATTTTTCTCATAATAGAGCTAAAGGCCCAATTGATTGCGAATCACTGAAAAATGATCTATCAATACAAGCTAGGAAGGCAGAAGAGAAGATAATGAACACATGGTATCCAAAGGTTATAAATCTTTTTACCAAGAAGGAAGCTCTTGAAGGCATTAAACCTGAAAAGTTGGATTCATTTTATAACTGTGTTTCGACACTTATGTCAAATCAGGTAAATATGTTTTATGTATTTTAAGTGATAATGTTATTAAAATTAGTTTGGTATTTTAAATATAAATATGGATTTATCCTGGGGATGCAAGGATGGTACAATATCTTAAATCAATAAACGTGATACATCACATAAACAAATTGAGAGATAAAACCACATAGTCATATCAATTGACGCAGAAAAACCATTTGACAAAATCCAACACCCTTCCTTGATAAAAACTCTCAGCAAGGTAGGAATAGAAGGATCATACCTCAACATAATAAAAGCCATATATGACAAACGCACAGCCAACATCATACTTAATGGGCAAAAACTAAAACCATTTCCCCTAAGAACAGGAACAAGACAGGGATGCCCACTCTCACCACTCCTGTTTGACATAGTACTGGAAGTACTAGCCATTGCAATCAAACAAGAAGAAATAAAAGGTATCCAAATTGGAAAAGAAGAAGTAAAACTGTCCTTATTCACTGATGACATGATACTGTACATAGAAAACCCTAAAGACTCCATCAAAAAATGATTTGACTTAATAAATGAATTCGGCAATGTAGCAGGATATAAAATTAACGCCAAGAAATCTATGGCATTTCTATACACTAATAATGAACTTTCAGAAAGAGAGACTAAAAAAGCAATCCCATTTACAATCGCACCAAAAAAATTAAGATACCTAGGAATAAATTTAACTAAGGAGGTAATAGACATATATGCGGAAAACTACACGACACTGAAAAAAGAGATAAGAGGAAAACATAAACAGATGGAAGAACATACTGTGTTCATGGATTGATAGAATCAACATAATCAAAATGTCCATACTACCCAAAGCAATCTATAGATTCAATGCACTCCCCATTAAAATACCAATGGCATATTTCACAGACGTAGAACGAACTTTCCAAAAATTCATCTGGAATAAAAAAAGACACCAAATAGCTGCAGCAATCCTGAGAAAGAAGAATAAAGTAGGTGGGATCTCCATACCAGATTTCAAGCTGTATTACAAAGCCATTGTTCTCAAAACAGCCTGGTACTGACATAAGAACAGACATATAGATCAATGGAACAGAATAGAGAACCCAGAAATCAACCCAAACCACTATGCCCAATTAATATTCGATAAAGGAGGCATGAACATACAATGGAGTCAAGACAGTCTCTTCAATAAATGGTGTTAGGAAAATTGGACAGATACATGCAAAAAAAAAAATGAAACTAGATCACCAACTTACACCATATACAAAATAAACTCAAAATGGATAAAGGACTTAAACATAAGATGGGAAACCATAAAAATACCAGAGGAATCCACAGGCAGCAAAATCTCAGACATATGCCGAAGCAATTTCTTCACTGATACTGCTCCTAGGGCAATGGAAACTAAAGAGAAAAATAAACAAATGGGACTATATCAAAATAAAAAGCTTTTGCACAGCAAGAGAAACCATCAACAAACAACACGAAAGCCCACTGCATGGAAGAACATATTTGCCAATGTTATCACCTATAAGGGTTTAATCTCCAACATTTACAGGAAACTCATACAACTTAATAAAAGAAAGATAAACAACCCAGTCAAAAATTGGGCAATGGACCTAAATAGATACTCTTTGAAAGACAGAAGGAAGGCCAAGAGACATATGAAAACATGCTCAAAGCCACTAATCATCAGAGAGATACAAATCAAAACAACAATGAGGTACCATCTCACACCTGTCAGAATGGCTATCATCAACAAACGACAAGTGCTGGCAAGGATGCGGAAAAAAAAGGAACCCTCATGCACTGCTGGTGGGAATGCAGACTGGTGCAGCCACTCAATGAAGAACAGTATGGAGTTTCCTCAAAAAACTAAAAATGGAACTCCCATTTGACCCAGTGATCCCACTTCTAGGAATATATCCCAAGAAACTAGAAACACCAATCAGAAAGAATATATGTACCCCTATGTTCATAGCAGCACAATTCACCATAGCTAAGATTTGGAAACAGCCTAGGTGCCCATCAGCAGATGAGTGGACTAAAAACTGTGGTACATTTACACAATGGAATACTACGCTGCAGTAAAAAAGAAGGAGTTCTTACCATTTGCAACAGCATGGATGGAACTGGAGAGCATTATGCTAAGTGAAATATAAGCCAGTCAGAGAAAGATAAAAAACCTGATAAGGATGACATATATTTTTTCATTTATTATTTTAGACTACATTTATTTAGAACATACTGTGCTGCCCTGCCTGGTGGCTCAGTTGGTTGGAGTGTCTTTTATCTCACTCATTTATGGAATATAATGAACAACATAAACTGATGAACAAAAACAGATCCAGAGACAGAGAAACATCGATAAGATCGTCAAACCTCAGAGGGAAGGTAGGGGAGGGTGGGGTTAAGGGAAAGAGATCAACCAAAGGACTTGTATGCATGCATATAAGCTTAACCAATGGACACAGGCAACGGGTTGGTGGTGGTGAGGGCATGAGTGGGGGAGTTGGGAAGGTAATGGGAGGATAAGGACACATGTAATACCTTAATCAATAAATTTTTGAAAACTCCCCCCCAAAATACCATGACCTCCTGGTTCATAGGTCGAGATTCAACCACTGAGCCATGTCATCCAGGCAAGATGAGGAACATTTTGAAGATCATTTAGATCTATATTTGTCTGTTTGGGTAAATTTCCAAACAGTTGGTTAATGATAAGAATACACTAAAGGCCCGGTGTACGAATTTGTGCATGGGTGGGGTCCAGTTGGACTGCCCTGATGGGGGCCGATCGGATCAGGCCAGCTGAGGGGAGGGGACACGGGAGGTTGACTGGCCAGCCTTGCCTCTGATCAGCGTATGGGGGGCTGATTGGGGGCAGGGCCAGACAGGGGAGGAACCGCCCCTCCCATCCAGCCGGTTGGCTGGCTGGCAGCAGTGTGTGTCATAGCGACCAGTCATTCCAGTCGTTCAGTCGTTTCAGCGTGCTGGGTGCTTGGCTTTTATATATATAGATTATTCATACTTTGGTCATGTATTGTGCACATTTCTTTTTTTTTTTTTTTTTTTTTTTATTTTTATTTTTATTGATTTCAGAGAGGAAGGGAGAGGGATAGAAACATCAATGATGAGAATCATTGATCGGCTGCCTCCCGCACGCCCCCCACTGGAGACCGAGCCCGCAACCCAGGCATGTGCCCTTGCCTGGAATCGAACCCGGGACCCTTCAGTCCGCAGGCCGACGCTCTATCCACTGAGCCAAACCAGCCAGGGCATATTGTGCACATTTCTAAGTTCCAGTAGCTTCACCCTAAACAAATGGTGTGCTGGAAATTTGGCTCTCCAGAAACAACAACAACCACCACTCTGATTTGTAGTGTTTGCTAATTTCCATGGCATAAATATTCCCACCATGATGATTTTCAAGCATCCAAAGGTTTAGTAACAGGCTTACAAAATTTATGAATATTGAACAATTTGCTCTTGTGACAATAGCAGCTAGCTGTATCTTTACCAATGCCCCTCACCCCATGTGCATGTCATCCCATGACACCCTCACCCTCAGGGTCAGGGCTCCCCTACCCTCTGTCTTCACCATGTTGTTTGGACTTCTGAAATGTTTTCTATATCAGGGGCAAAATTACTAGAGTGTGGAAGATTCTGAGTTGCCATTTTAAGATTGTTGATATTCTATAAAAATATGAAAGTTTGCATATATTTTTTCATTTATTATTTTAGACCACATTTATTTAGAACATACTGTGCTGCCCTGACTGGTGGCTCAGTTGGTTGGAGTGTCATCCCATACACCAAAATGGTTGTGGGTTTATTTCCTGGTCAGGGTACATACCTAGGTTGTGGGTTTGATCCTGGGTCAGTTGCTAATGGGAGGCAACTGATCAATCTCTCTCTCTCTCTCTCTCTCTCTCTCTCTCTCTCTCTCTCTTTCTCTCTCTCCCTTTCTCTCTAAAATCAATAAAAACATATCCTCGGGTAAGGATTAAAAAAAAGAGCCCTGGCCGGCATGGCTCAGTGGTTAGAATGTCTCCCCACATACCTAAGGGTTTTGGATAGGATTCTTGGTCAAGGGTATATACCTGGATTACAGGTTTACTCCCCTCACCTGTTTGGGGTGTGTGTGGGAGGAAACCAGTGGATGTCTCTCTCATCGATCTTTCTCTTTCTCTCTCTTCTCCCACCCCTCACTCCCTCCCACTCTCTCTGAAGAGCAATGGAAAAAATGTCCTTAGGTGAGGATTAACAACAACAAAAGAACATATGTGCTGAATGAAGATAATTTTCAGGACTAAATGGATTGATAGAATGACTCAATTATAGACTTATTTTAGTTAAAGGTTGAACTTGTATTTTAAAATTAATAGTAATTTATACTATCATGCAGATAAAGGATCTCTTAAAGAGAACTGTAGAAGGATTTGTAAAACTCTTTGACCAAGAAGATGAACGAGGGCTGCCAATATTTAAGATGGAATTGACATTTGATGAAGATAAAATGGAATTTTACCCTACCTTTCAAGATTTGGAAGATGTTGTTTTTGGTTTGGTAGAGAGAATAGCTGAAGCTCTGCAGGTATTACTTCATCCTTATCTATCAGGTTTTTTTATATGGCTCTTTTTCAACATTTTAAATTGAGTTGAAGCTCCATAAAGTATTTATATACATAAAATGTAACAACTCTTTATTTCCATACTCCAAGTCATTTTACATTAAAACAAAGTGATTTGTCTTGGAGGAAGTCTTCTGGTTGAAGATAACGTTTGCTCTTAGAAGTCTTATTGTAGTTATGATATTTTTATGCATGTCTCAACTTCCCTACTGAGTTGTTAGCCACTTAAGTACATGATCCAAGTTATGTTTGTTTTTTTCTAGAGCTTTCTAGTATAGTCACTTTGACATTATACTTACTCAATAAATATTTGTTGAATGATAGAAAACTAACCCAACTTAAGTTTTATGTTAGACTAGGGGCCTGGTGCATGAAATTCGTGCACTGGGGGGGGGGTGTCCCTCAGCCCAGCATTCCCCCTCTCACAGACTGGGAGCCCTCAGGGGATGTCCTGCTGACGGCTTAGGCCCGCTTCCCTCAGGGGAGCGGGCCTAAGCCACAGTCTGGCCTCCCTCTGCGGGAGGAGAACAGGCTGATCAGGGGAAGTTGCCAGCCCCATCACTCTGCTGCTACAGCCACTGCCAGCCACCACAGCTGCCAAGGTGTTTTCATCAACACGGATTCCAGTCCCTTCACCATAAAAAAATGACAGCTTTCTTTAGGCATTTTCAAGATGTGTCTTTCATAGGATATGACATTTCTTTCTTTCTTTTTTTCTTTTATCCTCACCTGAGGATATGTTTCCATTGATTTTTAGAGAGTGTGGAAGAGAGAGGGAGAGACAGAGAGAAACATCAATGTGAGAGGGACACTTTGATTGGTTGCCTCCTGCATGAGCCCTGTCCTGGGCCCCGGCCAGGGAGGAGCCTGCAACCTAGGTACACGCCCTTGATCAGAATCGAACCCGGACCCTGCGTTCGGCAGGCTGAGGTTCTATCCACTGAGCCAAACCAGCTAGAGCAGGATATGACATTTTTTAGCCCCTCCAGCAGTGGACTTTCATTTTTTTCTCCAGGAGTGTGGTGGAAAAGCCCTAGATCACCTTCTTGGATTCTTATAACCCAAGTTACCAAGAGCACTGCAAGTGGTGGCGTACAGGGAGCTTAGCCAATGCATGGTCAGAAAAGGTGTTTACGCTAGAAGTGGTTTGGCTCAGTGGATAGAGCATCGGCCTGCAGACTGAAGGGTCTCAGGTTTGATTCCTGTTAAGGGCATGTACCTTGGTTGGGGGCACATCCCCAGTGGGGAGTGTGCAGGAGGCAGCTGATCAATGTTTCTGTCTCATTAATGTTTCTGGCTGTCTATCCCTCTCCCCTATTCTCTGTAAAAAAATCAATAAAAAATATATATATATATTTTAAAAGAAAAGGTGTTTCCTCTGCAGCTCATGCACAGAGGACCTCCTGTGTTGTGACCACTGGGCTAGGGGCATGTCCCTGTGGCCCGGGGGGGCATACCTCCCAGGCCGGCAGCCCTGTGTTGTGGGCACCGGCTGGGGGTTGTGTGGACCCAGGCTGCGGTGGCCACTGCCACTGGGGGCATGCCCCCAAGGCCAGCAGCCCTGCATTGTGGGCGCTGGGCTGATGGGCATGGACCTGGGCCGCCGTTTGGCACCGACGCACATGCAAGCAGCAGCAGGGCGGGAACATCCACTTGGCACCTGCGCCGGTAGGTCTGGAGTGGCTGGGGGCATTCTGGGACCCTGGCCGCTCAGGGCCTACACGCGGGCCTACAGGCTAGGAGCAGCCTGGGTCCTGAGGATGTTCCCAGGACTCAGGCTGCTTGGTGCCTGTGTATGCAAATTAACCCACCATATTTGTTAGGTTAATTTGCATACTCACTCCTGATTGGCTGGTTAGTGTAGCGGAGGTACAGTCAATTTACATGTTTTGCTTTTATTATATAGGATTATAAACTATACAACTTTAAATCATTATTTTGCATCAAGTTATCTTTTCTTGGGTCACTAAAATCTGAAAAGAATGTTCAAAAATATTCGATCTACATATATACTAGTAGACCAATTACATAGATAGTTATTTCATAAACTGTCATTTTTATTTATGTTAGAATGTCCAATCAGTACCCTCTTGGCTATCAGCAACTTCACCAGCTGTAAATCTTGACACAGAACTTCCAGAACATGTGTTACAGTGGGCACTTAATGTGCTAAAGGTGGCAGTACATCGTAACTTAGAAGGTGCAAGACAACACTATGAGACATACGGTATATGTGATAAATTTAATATTATACCTTTTATTATAAAAGGATGACATTTTATTTTTACTAGAATTTGTCTGATATTTGGTTGTCTGGGGCTGTCATGAAAGAGCAGGGAGAGCCAGAAGTTGGCATGGGCATAGCTGTTGGCAGCATCAAGGATCAAAGTTAAGACAATTGAATTCTGTTGTCTGGTCCAAAGAGAGAATGCTAACTGGATCAGGGTGATAAAGCCAAAAGGTAGAAAGAAGAAATGCTGGAATAAGAAGAAAGTTAAATTAAGGGTAAAAGCAAAGTAATCTATAAGAATATCAGCTCAAGTTTATAGTCTTCTCAAGTGTGTATGAAGTCAGGATGGATAATTGTTATTTGATATCTTAAGCAAAATCTTATATTAATTGGCTTATTTTTATCTCTTAAACAAGAGGCCCGGTGCACGAAATTCGTGCATGGGGGGGGGGTTGTCCCTCAACCCAGCCTGCACCCTTTCCAATCTGGGATCCCTCTCACAATCTAGGACTGCTGGCTCCCAACTGCTCGCCTGCCTGCCTTCCTGATTGCCCCTAACCGCTTCTGCCTGCCAGCCTGATTACCCCCTAACCACTCCCTGCCAGCCTGATTGATGTCTCACTGCTCCCCTGCCAGCCTATTTGCCCCTAACTTCCGTCCCCTGCAGGCCTGGTCACCCCTAACTGCCGTCCCCTGCAGGCCTGGTCACCCCTAACTGACCTCCCCTTCAGACCTGGTCCCCCCCAACTGCTCTCCACTGCAGGCCTGAGTCCCCCCAACTGCCCTTCCCTACAGGCCGGTCACCCCCAACTTCCCTCCTCTGCCAGCCTGGTCCCTCCCAACTGCCCTCCCCTGCTGGCCATCTTGTGCCAACCATCTTGTGTCCACATGGGGGCAGGATCTTTGACCACATGGGGACAGCAATCTTGTGTGTTGGAGTGATGGTCAATCTGCATATTACTCTTTTATTAGATAGGATAGAGGCCTGGTGCACAGGTGGAGGCTGGCTGGTTTGCCCTGAAGGATGTCCTGTATCAGGGTGTGGATTCCCTTGGGGTGTGGGGCAGCCTGGGCGAGGGGCCTGTGGTGGTTTGCAGGCTGGCCACGCCCCCTGGCCGACCCAAGCGGAGGCCCTGGTATCTTGGGTTTATTTATTTTCTACAATTGAAACTTTGTAGCCTGGAGCGGAGCCAAGCCTTCTGCTTGCTCCGTGGCAGCAGCCATTTCTGTTGGGGTTAATTCACCTTCTATAATTGAAACTTTGTAGCCTTAAGTGGAGGCCTGGGCCAGCCAGGGTGTGTGGAAAGCTTGGCTTCCTCCATTGCCGGGGGCAACCCTTGCCTCCCACTCTTTACAGCTCCATGGCTGCCGCCATTTCTGTTTGGAATTGTTTCTCTTCTATAATTGAAACTTTGTAGCCTTGAGTGGAGGCCTAGGCTGGCAAGGGCAGGCGGAAAGCTTGGCTTCCTCCATTGCCTGGGAAACCCAAGCCTCCTCTTACTCTCTGTGGCTGTAGCCATCTTGGTTGGGTTTATTTGCATATTTGCTCCTGATTGGCTTGTGGGTGTGGCTTGTGGGCATGGCTTATGGATGTAGTGGAGTGATGGTTAATTTGCATATTACTCTTTTATTAGATAGGATTACTTTAAGATCATTACATACACTTTTATCTTTATTTTAAAACATCTGTGTTTAACCTGGTCTATTTTATTCAATTTTTATTAATGTACTAGTATGTTAATACTCAATGAATAATAATAATTAATTGAATAGGCTATTCCATTTCATGATCTTATAAAAAAGCCTTATCTTTTTAAAAGGGTATTATTGATACTTAAATTAGATTATTAATTTTTAGTTGAAAAATATAATTGGCTCCTTGATGGCACTGCAGTTGAGATGATAGAGACTTTTCAGGCAGAAGATCATACTTTTGATGAATACACAGAGGTAAGTGATAATTCTGTTTTCCATTATTGCCTTTTGAATATCCTTTAAAAATTATAATATTTTTATTCTAGAAAATAAATGCTTCAATTAAAGTTAGTAGAATTTATTCAAAACATCATTTTAGTAAATTTATAGATTTACCTCATAGTTTCTTTAGTCATTCATTTACTCATTCATTTTTTAAAAATTTTTTTATTAAGGTATTATATGTGTACATATCTTACTATTGTCCCCCCCCCCCACCCCACTCCCATACTTGCCCTCACCCCCCAGAGTTTTGCGTCCATTGGTTATGCTTATATGCATGCATACAAGTCCTTCGGTTGATCTCTTATCTCCCCCACCTCTCCCTAAACTTCCCCCTGTAATTTGACAGTCTGTTTGATGCTTTACTGTCTCTGTATCTATCTTTTTGTTCATCAGTTTATAATGTTCTTTATTATCCATAAATGAGTGAGATCATGTGATATTTATCTTTCTCTGACTGGATTATTTCACTTAGCATAATGTTCTCCAATTCCATCCAGGTTGCTGCAAATGATGAGAATTCCTTCTTTTTTTATGGCAGCATAGTATTCCATTGTGTAGATGTACCACAGTTTTCTGATCTAGTCATCTGCTGATGGGCACCTAGGCTGTTTCCAAATCTTAGCTATTGTGAATTGTGCTGCTATGAACATAGGGGTGCATATATACTTTCTTATTGGTGTTTCTAGTTTCTTTGGATATATTCCCAGGAGTGGGATTACTGGGTCAAATGGGAGTTCCATTTTCAGTTTTTTGAGGAAACTCCATACTGTTCTCCACAGTGGCTGCACCAGTCTGCATTCCCACCAGCAGTGCACGAGGGTTCCTTTTTCTCTGCATCCTCGCCAACACTTGTCGTTTGTTGATTTGTTGATGATAGCCATTCTGACAGGTGTGAGATGGTACCTCATTGTCGTTTTGATTTGCATCTCTCAGATAATTAGTGACTTTGAGCATGTTTTCATATGTCTCTTGGCCTTCCTTCTGTCTTCTTTTGAAAAGATTCTATTTAGGTCCGTTGCCCATTTTTTTATTGGATCATTTATCTTCCTTTTATTAAGTTGCATAAGCTGCCTGTAGATGTTGGAGATTAAACCTTTATCAGTGATAGCATTTGCAAATATTTTCTCCCATAGTGTGGGCTTTCTTGTTGTTTTGTTGATGGTTTCTTTTGGTGTAAAAAAGCTTTTTATTTTGATGTAGTCCCATTTGTTAATTTTCTCTTTAGCTTCCATTGCCCTAGGGGCAGTGTCAGTGAAGAAGTTCTTTTGGCATATGTCTGAGATTTTGTTGCCTGTGGATTCCTCTAGTATTTTTATGGTTTCCTGTCTTATGTTTAAGTCCTGTGTCCATTTTGAGTTTATTTTTGGCTTTGTAATACAGGTTAAAATCTGGTATTGAGATCCCTCCTACTTTATTCTTCTTTCTCAGGATTGCTGTGGTTATTCGGGGTCTTTTTTTTATTCCAGATGAATTTTTGGAAAGTTCGTTCTACGTCTGTGAAATATGCTGTTGGTATTTTAATGGGGAGTGCATTGAATCTGTAGATTGCTTTGGGTAGTATGAACATTTTAATGATGTTGATTCTACCAATCCATGAACATGATATGTTCCTCTATCTGTTTACGTCTTCCTCTATCTCTTTTTTCAGTGTCCTATAGTTTTCCGTGTATAGGTCTTTTACCTCCTTAGTTAAGTTTATTCCTAGGTATCTTAATTTTTTTGGTGTGATGGTAAATGGGATTGCTTTTTTAGTCTCTCTTTCTGTAAGTTCACTATTGGTGTATAGAAATGCCATATATTTCTTGGCGTTAATTTTGTATCCTGCTACATTGCCGAATTCATTTATTAAGTCTATTAGTTTTTTGATGGAGTCTTTCAGGTTTTTTATGTACAATATCATGTCATCTGCAAATAAGGACAGCTTTACTTCTTCTTTTCCAATTTGGATGCATTTTATTTCTTCTTGTCTAATTGCAATAGCTAATACTTCCAGTACTATGTCAAACAGGAGTGGTGAGAGTGGGCATCCCTGTCTTGTTCCTGTTCTTAGGGGAAATGGTTTTAGTTTTTGCCCATTGAGTATGATGTTTGCTGTGGGTTTATCATATATAGCTTTTATTATGTTGAGGTATGATCCTTCTATTCCCACCTTGTTGAGAGTTTTTATCAACAAAGTGTGTTGGATTTTGTCAAATGCTTTTTCTGCATCTGTTGATATGACTATGTGATTTTTATCTCTCAATTTGTTTATGTGATGTATCACATTTATTGATTTGCAGATATTGTACCATCCTTGCATTTCCGGGATAAATCCTACTTGGTCATGGTGTATGATCTTTCTGATGTACTGCTGGAGCCGATTTGCTAGAATTTTGTTGAGGATTTTGGCATCTATGTTCATGAGGGATATTGTTCTGTAATTCTCTTTCATTGTGTTGTCTTTATCTGGTTTTGGCATTAGGGTGATGCTGGCTTCATAGAAGGAGTTTGGAAGTGTTCCTTCCTCTTGAATTTTTTGGAATAGTCTGAGGAGGATAGGTTTTAGTTCTTCCTTGAATGTTTGGTAAAACTCTCCTGTGAAGCCGTCTGGGCCCGGGCTTTTGTTTGCCGGAAGCTTTTTGATGACTGCTTCAATTTCTTCCATAGTTACTGGCCTGTTGAGCTGTTTTGATTCTTCCTGATTGAGTTTTGGAAGATTATATTTTTCTAGGAATATGTCCATTTCCTCCAGATTGTCCAGTTTGTTGGAATAGAGTTGTTCGTAGTATTTTGTAACAATCCTTTGTAATTTGGCGGGGTCTGTTGTTATTTCACCTCTTTCATTTCTGATTTTGTTTATTTGGGTCCTCTCTCTTTGCTTCTTGGTGAGCCTGTCTAGAGGTTCATCAATCTTGTTTATCCTTTCAAAGAACCAGCTCTTGGTTTTGTTGATCTTTTGTATTGTTTCTTTAGTCTCTATGTCGTTTATCTCCACTCTTATCTTTATTATTTCCTTCCTTCTGCTTACACTGGGCTTTTCTTGTTGCTCTCTCTCTAACTCTTTGAGTTGTAGGGTTAGGTAATTTATTACCATTGTTTCTTGTTTTTTGCAGTAGGCTTGTAGAGCTATGAACTTCCCTCTCAGGACTGCTTTCGCTGTGTCCCACAGAGTTTGGATTGTTGTGCTTTCATTGTCATTTGTTGCCATGATGTTTTTTATTTCTTCCTTGATGTCTCTGGTAACCCAGTCATTGTTTAATAGCATGCTGTTTAGTCTCCATGTGTTTGATTTCTTTGGATTGTTTTTATTGTAGTTGATTTCCAGTCTTATGCCACTGTGATCTGAGAAGATGCTTGATATGATTTCTATCTTCTTGAATTTGGAGAGACTTTGCCTATGTCCTAACATATGGTCTATCTTTGAAAATGACCCATGTGCACTTGAGAAGAATGTATATTCTGTGGCTTTGGGGTGAAATGTTCTGAAGATGTCGATTAATTCCATCTGGTCTAGTGAGTCATTTAGGATTGCTGTTTCTTTGCTGATTTTTTGTTTAAAGGATTTGTCCAATGGTGATAGTGGGGTATTAAAGTCTCCTACTATGATTGTATTGCTGTCAATCCCTCCTTTGATATCTTCCAGGAGTTTTTTTTATGTATTTGGGTGCTCCTGTATTGGGTGCGTATATGTTTACCAGAGTTATTTCTTCTTGTTGGATTGCTCCCTTTAGTATTATGAAGTGGCCTTCATTATCTCTTGTTATGTCCTTCACTTTGAGATCTAATTTGTCAGATATAAGTATTGCTACCCCTCCTTTTTTTTTCATTTCCATTCTCCTGGAAAACCTTTTTCCATCCCTTCACTCTCAGTCTGTATGCGTCTTTTTTTCTGAGGTCGGTTTCTTGTAGACAGCAAATATATGGGTTTTGTTTTCTTATCCAATCCATTACCCTATGTCTTTTGATTGGGGCATTCAACCCATTTACATTTAAAGTTATTATTGATAGGTACTTATTTGTCGCCATTTTTATTCTATACCCCTGTGTTCCTTCTTTGCTTCCTATTTCTTTCTTTCTTTTTCTTTTCTTTTCTTTTTTTTTTTTTTTTTTTACAGCAGACCCTTTAGCATTTCTTTCATTGCTGGTTTGGTGGTGATAAATTCCCTTAGTCCTTTTTTGTCTGTGAAGCTCCTGATTTCACCTTCAATTTTGATTGATAGCCTTGCTGGGTACAGTATTCTTGGATTCAGACCCTTCCTTTGCATGACTTTGTATATTTCATTCCATTCCCTTCTGGCCTGATGAGTTTCTGTTGAGAAATCAGTTGTTAGTCTGATGGGGGTTCCTTTGTATGTAACTTTCTGTCTCTCTCTGGCCGCTTTTAAGATTCTTACTTTGTCGTTGGTGTTTGCCAATTTAACCTTTTGCACTCGGATGTCGTGTGTGACTCGACACTGTTAGCATTAGAATAAAGGAATCGATAAAAAAACAAGCAAGTGCAAAGGGTTGATTATAATGTGCCTTGGCGTCGGTCTTTTGGAGTTCATTTTGCTTGGGACTCTCTGAGCTTCTTGGATTTGTATGGGTTTTTTCTTCCCTATATCAGGGAAGTTTTCCGTCATCATTTCTTCAAACAGGCTTTCTATTCCTTGCTCAGTTTCCTTTCTTTCTGGAACCCCTATTATTCGGATGTTGTTTTGTTTTGTGTTGTCCCAAAGTTCCCTTAGGCTCTCCTCCTGCTTTCTAATTTTTTTTTCTAGAAGCTGCTCTACTTGGGCATTTTTTTCCATCTTGTCTTCTAGCTCACTTATGCGGTCCTCTGCTTATTCTAGTCTACTCTTGATGCTTTCTATTGAGTTCTTTACAGCAGCGATGTCATTTTTCATTTCTTCTTGGTTTTTCTTCATTTCCTCTTAGTTCTTACTCATATTGTCGAATTTTCTTCCATTCTTTTCAGCCACCTTATGACCATTTCTCTGAATTCTTTCTCTGATAGGTTGCTTGCCTCTTATTAGTTTACTTCCTTTTCTGGTGATGCCTGCTTTTCTTTCTTATGGGGGCTGTTTCTTTGTCTCCCCATGGTCTCTCTTCTCCGGATGTCTGATTATGTTGTTCTCTCTCTCCTTATCCCAGGCGAAATTTGACCTTTCCTTGGTGCAGTGAAGAGTTTCTTTGAATCCGCGTGTTTGCGCCGATTGGGGACTGGTGTTCTGGTGCTCACAGCTGTTCAGTGTTCGCCATTGTTGTGGAAAATCAGGCCTCCAATAAAATCCTCCTTCCCTTGCAAGATGGCGAGGTTTCCCCCTCTCCATTTACTAATTAATTGATTCAACAAAAATTTCTTCATTACATTCAGAAACCTAGCAAGATTTTGGTGATATAAAAATAAATAATACACTAACATTGTTCTCAGGAGCTTATACTTGGCCTAGAAGCTAGACATATTAGTAGAAATATTGAGATAGGTATTGGAATACAGATATGGATGAAGTGTTGTGAAAGCACAGAAGAGGAAATGATTGCTTTTGCTTTGGGAAATTGGTAAAGGTTTTTTAAAGCAGTGGTAAGTGAGCTAGGTTTTGAAGTAGATGATTATAGGTGGATTTAGCTGAATCAGGGAGGCATGGAAGAGACTGACATAGCTCAATGTGGGGTAGGGGGGAATGAGAAGAGATAAAGAATTTATATACACAGCCCATGGACATGGGCAATAGGGTAGTAAAGACCTTGGGGGTGGGTAGGGGCTGTGAGGAGAGGGGGAATGGGGGAGAAAGGGAGATATCTGTAATAATGACAATAAAAATACATTTATAAATGAAAAAAAAGAATATGAAGTTGGAAATGTAAGTTGGAGCTATAAGTGAAAATCTTCAAGTATCTTTACTTAGGAGTTTATACTTTGTTTTGGAGGTTTTTAGCCATTGAAGTAATATACTTGGATCAGAGTTTCAGAATGATAATTCCAGAAGCAGTTGGGAAAAGATAATTCCAGAAACAGTGGGGAAAAAGTAATTAAATGAGAAAAGATTCCTACCTTTTGAAGGGACCTTGTTCTATTGGTTAAAACTATGCTTTTTCACCTTCTCTCTTTCTATTGACTGTTTAGATTTTATTCATAAAGTACAATATAGACATTTTAATTTTTCAACATTTTATTATGAAATATTTAAGCATACAGAGAAGTTGAAGAAATTTTATGAAGAGTTCCACCTAGATGCTACTATTTTACTGTGTTTTCTTAATCACATATTTATTCATCAATCCATTCCCTTTTCCATCCTTGATTAATTTCAAGAATTATTAACTTTAAAATAATCAACTTCATTGAGGTTTGGTTTACATATAATAAAATGCACCCATTTTAATTGAATAAATGAGTTCTTACAAAATTATGCACCCATGCAACTATCACCAGAGTCAAGATATAAAATGTTTTCACCACCTCAGAAAGTTTCCTTATATGCCATCCCAGTCAGTTCTCCCTAAACCTGACCTTAGGCAACTACTGACATACTTTCAGTAACTATAGGTTTTTCATTTCTAATGAAATCATACATACATACTCATTTGTGTCTGGTTTCTTTTATTAATGTAAAGTTTTTGAGATTTAGCTATGTTGTTGTATCTATCAGTAACTTCTTCCTTTTATTGCTGAGTAGTATTCCACTGTATAAATATGATTTATTTATTTTAATATCTTTCAAATATCTATCTCTATATATTTATTTTTATTGATTTCAGAGAGGAAGGAAATGAATAAAAATGTATTTTTAAATTTTGCTTTTAGGTTTAGTATATATCCCTGCATTTCTTTGTCAATTCTAGACATTCTGTAATTGCAGTTGTATGCTATATTTTGCATGTAGTCATAGTTTATTATAGCATAGCACTTCATTGTATTGATATGCCATCTTTTCTACTGTAAATGGACATTTGTGTTTCCAGTGTACCACATTTTCTTTGATCCAGCCAATTTCCTTTTCCATATCTGTTAATTACATCCCAGAAAAACTAGATGATAGTACTTGAGAATAAGAAAATATCTGTCCCTTTTCCAGTGTCCATCAGCTCTTTCTAGTCTCTTTGCTATGTTTCCAACCAAGAACCAGGCAGGTGCTCAATGTAGTCTTTGAATTAATTACTATTCTCAGCTCTCTTAAACACTGAAAACTTTAAGCTCATCCATAGAAACGAAAATGGATGGAGACTAGAGAAATAGGGTAGCCTTGAGAGAAAGAGAGAGAGAGAGAAGTAGAGGGAAAGTCTCTTTAAGGAGAAAAAAAAATGAATGGGGCATTTTGGTGGGGGATGAAGATGGGGTAAGAAGGTAGAGAGGCAACATTAAAGATGGAATATGGAATTAAGTCAAAGTTGCCCAAAGTTGGCAGGTATATTTCACTTTCACAAAATGCAACATAACTTGTTAGATTTTCTTTGTATTGCTTTGTTTAATTTTTAAAAATTATCCCAGTGTCTGGGTATTAAGAAGTTGCATAAATTCCATTATCTTAGATTATTGGTAATGGCAGAACACAATGTTTCTTTTTTGGATTATTTTGGTCAAAACCAAAAATTCCTTATATTTCTTTTCCTGAAGACTGCATTAGAATCTTCAGTGAGGCATCAGGTATGGCTCAAGCAAATATTTGTTAGCTACACAAATTACCACATGATATAGATTTGTTTCTAAACAGAGAGATGAGTTGACTTTGGCGAAAGTTTTTTTTTTTTTTAATAGTTACTGAGAGAAATTTCACTTTTAGAAATTTTTATTTAAAATTTTTTTAATTTTTCTATTGATTTTAGAGAAAGAGGAATGGGGGTTGCGGGGGGAGAGAGAGAGAGAGATAAAGAGAGAGGGAGAGAGAGAGAATGAGAGAGTGAATGTGAGAATATTGAGAGAAGAAATATCGATTTGTTGTTCCACTTATTTATGCCTTCATTGGTTGATTTTTGAATGTGCCCTGACTGGGATTGAACCTACAACCTTAGTGTATCGGAACAATGCTCTAACCAACTGAGCCAGGGCCTGAAATTTTTTGATAGCGATGCTATAAATGGCACCATATTGGATATTTACTGGTAGATTGGCAAATTCCTTAGTGAAAGGACAGGTGAAAAAAGATTTATTCAACAAAGGGGACAAATTTAATCAATTAGCAAAAAGAAATGAGTTTACATTTATATTATATAATTAAGAAGTCCACTATAATACTATACCACAATACTGTAATATAAAATGACTGATGAATTTTAAAATGCTAAGCATTATTTTGTGTGTGCTTTTTTAAGTTTATAGAAAAATTTTTCAACCTTGCCTCAGAAATAATGCTTTTACCTCAGTGGGTTCATTTCCCTATGGTTCGTTTGGATTGTGAAGATTTGAAGACAGGCCTAACAAATAAAGCAAGAGCCTTTGCAAATATATTACTAAATGACATAGCTTCAAAACATAGAAACGAAAATGAATGGTAAGTGAAATTTATTGCCAAACTTAGAAGTATTAGGCTAAAAGATATATTTTGCTCATAATAACACTTGTTTAAAAACAAAAGATCTACCTAATAAAAGAGTAACATGCTAATTGACCATACCTTTGCGATGCCCACCAGCCAATCAGGAGTGACTATGCAAATTAACCCAACAAAGCTAGCAGGTTAATTTGCATACACAGGCGCCGAGCAGCTGGGGGCGGGGTGGGATGCTTGCCAGGCATTCCGCACCACCCCAGCCACTCAGGGCCTCTGGGCAGCGTGGGAAGGCAGAAAGGTGGCTCCGGCCCGAGCAAAGACGCTGCAGGCAGCCAGGGGAAGTAAGGCCCATTCTTGCACGAATCTTTGTGCATTGGGCCTCTAGTTAAAATATAAGTACTTACAACTTTTTCTCCATAACTGCCTTCCAGGGAGGTTTCTTTGTAGTACCACTGATCTGGTTTCTTTCTTTCTTTTTAAAGATAGTTTATTGATTTTTCAGAGAGAGGGATATCCTTACCCCTCTCTGAAGAGAGAAAAAGAGAGAGACGTTGATGTGAGAATGCAACATCTATCAGCTGCCTCCTACTGTTGATGAGCCCTCAACCCAGGGCATGTGCCCTTAACCTAGAATTGAACCAGCACTTTTCTAGTGCTCAGGACACTACCCAACCAACTGAGCCCCACCAGCCAGGCCTGGTCTGTGTTTTTTTTTTTTTGTTTGCTATTGTTTGAGGCTAGTTTTGAGGCAACCCAGGACTATACACACACACACACACACACACACACACACACACACACACACATACATACACATACTAGAGACCTGGTGCATGAAAATTCATGCACTGGAGGAAGTCCCTCAGCCCAGCCTGCCCCTTCTCACAGTCCGGGAGCCCTCAGGGGCGGGAGGCAACCCAGCGATCAAGGGAAGACGATGCCCCATCACACCTCTGCTGCTGCCACTGCCGGCAGCACAAACCTCAGCCAGCCCTGCTTACTTGAGCCTCGGGCGACCCTGGGTGGCTGGGAGGCTGAGGGGACTGAGGGACTCTGAAGGCAGGTGTGAGGAGTGGCTGGGCCCCCCTGGGGGCAGGCCTGGCCTTGCCATACGCCTGCTGCCCCGGCGGGGCTGAGGGGACTGGGCACTGCCATCTTGTGGCTGTGGGTGTTGCCATCTTTGAGGGTGGGGCAGTCAATTAGCATATTCCCTCCTTATTGGCTGTGGGTGCTGCCATCTTTGAGGGCGGAACAGTCAGTTAGCATATTCCCTCCTTATTGGCTGTGGGTGCCGCCATCTTTGCAATGGCGTGAGGGTCAATTAGCATATTCCCTCTTTATTAGATAGGATTAGAGTATACTATGTACTAGGCCCTTTTACATACGTTGTTATATTACAACAATCTAGTAAGATTAATTTTATTCACTTTATTTTATAGATATAAAACTAAACCTCAGAGATTTGCCTAAGTTCACAATGCTAGTAACAGCTGAGGCAGGATTTAGATTTAGGGCCTGATCCAAAATATGCTCTATGTTATATGAAAATGTTACCTTAATTTTATAGTGCTGAGTTATACTAGGTAAGTTATGCTTAAATATTTTAAGAAATCTTAGTGAGTTAACCAATTATTTTTAGGATATCACAGTTCCTATTTTATAGTAATCATAACAACATATTCATTGAGTATAATACAGCATTCATTACCATAACTATAGTAAAGCACAGTATTATGTTAGTATTTGCAGTGAATTTGAAGCAATTAAAGAACATGCATTAAAAATCCCTGAGACAACAGAAGAGATGATGGATCTGATAGCTTATGTGGAAAAAGCCCGAACCGTTAGAATTCAGGAGTTGGTTTTAAGAATCCAGGTAAGAATATTTAATTTACATATTTTAAAATAGCTTTTTTCATTGTGAAATACGATAAACATATAGTTAGTAAATAGTTAAAACATAAGCATCTATGTTGCCACCACCCAGGTCAAGAAACCAGCACCCAGAAGCACTTTGAGTATGGCTTTGTGATTATAGCTACTTCTCTCTCCTAGAGGTTCCCACTTGGTTTCTGCAGTAATCACATATATTTTTCCTTTAATTCCAAAAACTATACATACATCCTTAAACAGCATAGATTTAAATTTTTTCTTTTATAGTTTCTACATTTGGTAGTATGCTTATGCCTTGCCCAGTACAAGATTATATACCTAGTCACCTATATTGCACTCTAATTTTTTATTTAAAAATGTGAAACATAACACACCAAAAATTGCATAAAACATAAATTGTACAATTTAAAATATTGTAAATACAGTAATTCACCCAGGGAAAGAGATAGAACCTTGCTAACACCCTAGAAACCCATCACAATCTCTTTTTCTGGCTATCCTGACTTTTAATCACTTCCTTGCTCTTCTTTAGTTTTATTATCTATATTTAAATATGCATTCCTAATCAATATAGCTAACTTTTGTTTCTTTTGATCTTTATATAAATAGAATCATAGTTTCTATATTTTCTGTCTCATCAATGTTTTGTTAATAATGTTAAATTCCTTTAGTTCATTTTCATTGCTGTCTAGTAATCCATATTCTGTAACTACCATGTACCATAATTTATTATTTTAATTTTACTGTTCTGCATATTTGGGTTGTTCCTACTTTTATTAGTAGCAGTGCTGCTGGGAACATTTCTGTACATGTATCCTGGTGCATATGTTCATGCAGTTCTCCTAGGTAGTATAAGGTATACTTATTTTCACCTTTACTAGTTAAGGCAAAACTCTTTTCTAAAGTAGTCAGCAGTGTATACAGGTCCTATTATTTTACATTCTAACCCATACTTGCTATTATGAGATATTTAACATTTTGCCAGTGGTGGTTACTATATTTTTAATTTGCATTTTCCTGAAGACAAATGAATTTGAACACTTTTCATATGCTTATTGGTCATTTAGAGTTACTCTTTTGTGAAATGCCAGTACATGTCTTTTGCCCAGTTTTCTTTGGGCTCATGATCTCTTTTTCCTATTGATATGAGTTTTAAGAAATTATGATAATATATAACAAAAATTTACCATCTTAACCATTTTGAGTATATAAATCAGTGTAGTAGTTTTGAATATATTATTATTGATAAATATCCTTTCTTCACTCTGTAATTTTACTTTAATGGTGTTTTTGATGAACAGACATTCTTAATTTTAATGCAGTCAAATAGAGCAATCTTTTATAGCTAGTGATTTCTGTGTCTTATTTAAGAAATCCTTTCCTACACAGAGTTATCAAGCTTGTTTTTTTTCTTGAATATTTAAAAAATATTTTTTTATTGATTTTTAGATAGAAATGAAGGGAGATGGAATGATAGAAACATTGATGAGAGAGAAAGATCTATTGGCTGCCTTCTGCACGCCTCCTACTGGGCCATGCAACCAGGCCATGGGCCCTGACCGGAATTGCACCAGTGACCTCTTGGTGCATGGGACGATGCTCAATGCACTGAGCCACACCAGCTGGGCTTCTTGTATATTTTTTGAGAACCTGTTTAGTTTTGCCTTTCATTTAGGTTTCAGTCCTCCTGGAATTTTATTGTTGTGAATGATGTGAAGTCAAATTTAATTATTTTTCCGTATGTATGAGCAGACACACACACACACACACACACACACACACACACACACACACACTCACACATATGTATGCTAGTTTTAGATTTTATTTTTTATTGTTGACACTATTAGAGATGTTCCCTATTAATCTCTCTTTGCTCCCAGCACCCAGCCTTCGCTGCCCTTCCCGTCTCCCTCCCCTCCCCCTGCCTTCACATATTATTGTTATGCATATATGCATACTTGGGGCCTGGTGCACAAAATTCGTGCACTGGGGTGGAGTATCCCTCAGCTCAGCCTGCACCCTCTCCAGTCTGGGACCCCTCGGGGGATATCTGACTGCCGGTTTAGGCCTGATCCCTCAATCGGCAGTTGGACATCCCTCTCACAATCCGGGACTGCTGGCTCCCAACCACTAGCCTGCCTGCCAGCCTGATAACCCCCTAACCACTCCCCTGCCAGCCTGATCGGCACCTAACTGCTCCCCTGCTGGCCCGATTACCCCCAACTGTCCTCCCCTGCTGACCTGGTCACCCCCAACTGCCCTCCCCTGCTGACCTGGTCACCCCTAACTACCCTCCTCTGCAGGCCCGGTCGCCCTCAACTGCCATCCCCTGCTGGCCTGGTTGCCCCCAACTACCTTCCCCCACTGGCCCAGTCACCCCAACTGCTCTCCCCTGCAGGCCTGGTCCCCCCCCCCAACTGCCCTCCCCTGCTGGCCCGGTCACCCCCAACTGCTCTCCCCTGCTGGGCTGGTTGCCCCCAACTGCTCTCCCCTGAAGGCCTGGTCACCCCCAACTGCTCTCCCCTGCAGTCCTGGTTCCCCACAACTGCCCTCCCCTGCTGGGCTGGTTGCCCCTAATTGCCCTCCCCAGCAGGCTTGGTCACCCCCAACTGCCCTCCCCTGCTGTCTTGGTCACCCCCAACTGCTCTCCCCTGCAGGCCTGATCCTCCCCCAACTGCCCTCCCCTGCAGGCATGGTCCTCCCCAACTGCCCTCCCCTGCAGGCCTGGTCACCCCCAACTGCCCTCCCCTGCAGGCCTGGTCCCCCCTGAACTGCCCTCCCCTGCAGGCCTGGTCACCCCCAACTGCCCTCCCCTGCAGACCTGGTCGCCCCCAAGTTCCTTCCCCTGCCAGCCTGGTCACCCCCAACTGCCCTCCCCTGCAGGCCCGGTCACCCTTAACTGCCCTCCCCTAACTGGCCTGGTTGCCCTTAACTGCCCTCCCCTACTGGCCTGGTTGCCCCTAACTGCCCTCCCCTGCTGGCTTGATCATCCACAACTACCCTCCTCTGCCGGCCATCTTGTGATGGCCATCTTTGACTACATGGGGGTGGCCATCTTGTGCGAGGGCGTGAGGGTCAATTTGCATATTAACTCTTTATTATATAGGATATGTTCTTTGACTAATCGCTTCCAACCCCTCTCCTCTCTGTTCCATGTATCCATGCCTCCAGCCCTACCTTGTTCATCAGTTTATTTTGTTGATTAGATTCCACATATAAGTGAGATCATATGGTATTTGTCTTTCTCTGAATGGCTTATTTCACTTAATAATTTCCAGGTTCATCCATGATGTTGCAAAGGGTAAGAGTTCCCTTTTTTGTAAAGCTGCATAGTATTCCATTGTATAAATTTACCATAGCTTTTTTATCTACTCATGTACTGATGATTAGTGATGTTGAACATTTTTTCATGTTTATTGGCCTCTTTGGAGAAGTGTCTATTCAGGTTCTTTTCCCATTTTTATATTGGATTGTTTGTCTTCCTGGTGTTGAGTTGTAGGAGTTCTTTATATATTTTGGAAATTAACCCCTTATCAGACATATCATTGCTGAATATGTTCTTCCATACAGTGAGTTCCCTTTTCATTTTATTTTAATTTTTAATTTTAAATGCTCACCCAAGGATATGTTTCCATTGGTTTGAGAGAGAGAGGCAGATGAGAGAGAAGGGGGCAGAGAGAGAGAGAGAATTGGTTGTCTCATTGCCTCCTGTATGCACCCAACTTAGGGACCAAGCCTGCAATCTGGATATGTGCCCTGACAGGTAATCAAACCTGTGACCCATACCATGACAACGCTCCAACCAACTGAACCACACTGGCCAGGCCTCTCTTTTCATTTTTGTTGATAGTTTCTTTTGCTGTGCAGAAGTTTTTTTAGTTTGATGTAGTCCCATTTGTTTATTTTTTCTTTGTTCCTCTTGTCCTTGGAGTTTTATCAGCAGAAATATTGCTCTGCAAGATGTCTGAGATTTTACTGCCTATGTCTTCTGGGATTTTTATGGTTTCTCAATTTAAGTATTTTATCCATTTTGAGTTTATTCTTGTGTATGGTGTAAGTTGGTGGTGTACTTTTATTTTATGTTTTGTATTACCTGTCCAACTTTTCCAACATTTATTGTATGCACCTGCCTCCTTTGTAAAAAATTAATTGACCATAAAGGTGTGGGTTTATTTCTGGCTCTCTGTTCTGTTCCATTGATCTATATGCCTGTTCTTGTGCCAGTACCAGGCTGTTTTGATTACAGTGGCCTTATAGTATAGTTTGATATCAGGTATTGTGATATCTCCAACTTTATTCTTCTTTCTCAAGATTGCTGAGGCTATTAGGGGTCTTTTCTGGTTCCAAATAAATTTTTAGAACATTCTTCTAGATCTGTGAAATATGCCATTGATATTTTATTTTTAAAATATTTTTAAAAATATTTCTTCTTGATTTTTAGAGAGAGGAAGGTAGAGAGGAAGAGAGAGACACACATATCAATGTGAGAGGGAAACATTGACCAGCTCCCTCCTGCACACACCCTGCTGGGAGATCGAGCCTGCAACCCAGGAATGTGCCCTGACCCTTTCAGTGCATGGAACAACACCCTACCAACTGAGCCACAATAGTCAGGGCACCATGGATATTTTAATAGGAATTGCATTGAATCTAAAGATTGCTTTGGATAGTATGGACATTTTAATGACGTTAATTCTTCTGATCTATGAACATGGTATGCTTCCATTTGTTGGTATCATCCTCTATTTCTTTCTTCGGTGTATTATTATTTTCTGAGTACAGGTCTTTTTCCTCCTTGGATAAATTTATTTCTAGATACGTTTTGTTGTTGTTGCAATGGTAAATGGAATTCCTTTAAAAAATATTTTTATTGCCCTAACCGGTTTGGCTCAGTGGATAGAGAGTCAGCCTGTGGACTGAAAGGTCCCAGGTTCAATTCCAGACAAGGGCATGTACCTTGGTTGCGGACACATCCCCAGTAGGAGGTGTGTAGGAGGCACCTAATAGATGATTCTCTCTCATCGATGTTTCTAACTCTCTGTCCCTCTCCCTTCCTCTTTGTAAAAAAAATCAATAAAATATATTTAAAATATTTTTTATTGATTTCAGAGAGGGAGAGAGAGAGATAAGAAGCATCCATGATGAGAGGGAATCATTGATCAGCTGCCTGCTGCACACCCCACACTTGGGATCGATTCTAAAACCTGGGCATGTGCCCTGACCAGGAATCAAGCCATGACCTCCTGGTCACACAGGCCAGGCTAGGATTTTTTTTTTAGTTTCTCTTTCTGAGAGTCATTATTTGTATATAAAAATGCCACTCATTTCTGGATATTAATTTTGTATCTGCTACTTTACCAAATTCATTTATTAACTCTGGTAGTTTTTTTGGTGGAGTCTTTAGGGTTTCCTAGGTACAATATCATGTCATCTGTGAATAATAATAGTTTTGCTTCCTCATTTCCAGTTTGGATGCCTTTTATTTCTTCTTGTCTGATCACTGTGGCTAGGACTTCTAGCACTATGTCAAATAAGAGTGGTGAAAGTGGACATCCCTGTCTTGTACCTGTTCTTAGGGGAAAGAGTTTTAGGTTTTGCCCATTGAGTATGATGTTGGCTGTAGGTTTGTCACATATGGCCTTTATTATGTTGAGATATTATCCCTCTGTTCCCACTTTGCTGAGCATTTCTATCAAAAATGGGTGTTGGATGCTAAGCAAAATAAGCTAGTTGAAGAAAGATAAATATCACATGATCTCACTCATATGTGGGATATAATAGTCAACATAATTTGATGAAAAAAAAATAGATCCAGAGACAAATGGCAGGGGAGGTATGGGGGTTAGAGAGCAACCAAAGGACTTGTTTGCATGCATATTAGCATAACCAATGGACACAGACACTGGGGTGGTGGGGGCTTGCCTGGGGTGGGAATGGCTGTGGGGGGGTCAATCAGGGAAAAAGGAGACATATGTAATTCTTTAGACAATAAAAAAGGGGGTGTTGGATTTTGTTGAATGCTTTTTCTGCTTATATTGACATGATCATGTGATTTTTGTGTTTCAGTTTGTTTATGTGAGGTATCACGTTTCTTGGTTTGCGATTATTATACCAGCCTTGCATCCCTAGAATAAATCCCACTTGGTCATGGTGTATGATCTTTCTTTTAAATAAATCTTTTTTGTTCAGATTATTACAGTTGTTCCTCTTTTTCCCTCCATAGCTCCCCTCCACCCAGTTCCCACCCAACTTCATGCCCTTACCTCCCCACCACACTGTCCTCATCCATAGGTGTATGATTTTTGTCCAGTCTCTTTCCGCACACCCCACACCTCTTTCCCCCTGAGAATTGTCAGTCCACTCCCTTTCTATGCCCCTGATTCTATTATATTCATCAGTTTATTCTGTTCATCAGATTTTTTATTCACTTGATTTTTAGATTCACTTGTTGATAGATATGTATTGGCTGTTCATAATTTTCATCTTTACTTTTTTTCTTCTACCTCCTCTTCTTAAATAGTATCTTTCAACATTTCATATAATACTGGTTTGGTGGTGATGAACTCCTTTAGCTTTTTCTAATCCGTGAAGCTCTTTATCTGACCTTCAATTCTGAATTATAGCTTTGCTGGGTAGAGTAGCTTTGCTTGGTTGTAGGTTCTTGCTTCTCATCACTTTGAATATTTCTTGCCCTCCCGTCTGGCCTGCATAGTTTCTGTTGAGAAATCAGCTGACAGTTGTATGGGTGCTCCCTTGTAGGTAACTAACTGTTTTTCTCTTGCTGCTTGTAAGATTCTCTCTTTGTCTTTTGCCCTTGGCATTTTAATTATGATGTGTCTTGGTGTGGTCCTCTTTGGATTCCTTTTGTTTGGGGTTCTGTGTGCTTCCTGGACTTTTAAGTCTGTTTCTTTCACCAGATGGGGGAAGTTTTCTGTCATTATTTCTTCAAATAGGTTTTCAATATCTTGCTCTCTATCTTATTCTGGCACCCCCATAATTCAGACACTTGAAGTTGGTATGCTTGAAGTTGTCCCAGAGGCTCCTTACACTATCTTCATATTTTTGGATTCTTTTTTCTTTTCCGGTTGGGTGTTTTTTGCTTCTTTGTATTTCAAATTTGACTTGATTCTTGCGATCCTCTAGTCTGTTTTTGGATCTCTGTATATTATTCTTTATTTCAGTCAGTGTATACTTAATTTCTAATTGGTCCTTTTTCATATCCTTGAGGGTCTCACTAAATTTATCAGTGGTTTCTAGAAAATTCTTGAAAAACCTTATAACTCTGGTTTTGAACTCTATATCCTCCATTTCTTTCATTTGTGACCTGTTTCTTTGTCTCTGCATTTTGGCTGCTTTCCTGAGTTGATAGAGTGGCGTTGTGTGCTAGGTGTCCTATAGGGCCCAGTGGCTCAGCCTCCCCAGTTACCTGAGGTGGACACTCTTGGTGCGCTCCTTTGTGGGCTGTGTGCACAGTCTTGTTGTAGTTAAGCCTTGATTGTTGTTGGTATCACTGGGAGGAATTGACCTCCAGGCCAATTGGCTGTGAGGATCAGCTGTGTCTACGATGGGAGAACTTCTGTGCTGGAGACACCCTTATGAGACAAGACTTGCTTCAGTGGGGCTTTGGTGCTCACTGAGTCTGCCCCCTGAGTGTGTCCCTTATGGATCTGAGGAGCTGTAATCTGGATGGTCCCACTCTGACCATTGGGTACACTGGCTCTTGGATCTCCAAGGAGGTGCTAATTTAGCCTCTGTCTGAGGCCACCCAGCAGGAGCTACAGAGAGATCTGCAGATTCCTCTTCTTTGTTTGGGTTTTGGAGGTGCCCAGATGAGGCCCATTTGTGAAGCAATGCAAGCTGCTGTGGGGCCTTGGGCCTTCTTTTGGATGTTCTGGGTCTCTCTGACTCAGCTGCAGTTTGTTAAGTAATTTTAGATTTCAAAGGACCAGGCCATTCATATGCAGAAGCCTCTGCACTCAGCTTGGTTGGGGCAGGGTCTCAGGGCAGAGCAAACAGCCATGGCTTCCCATCAGCCCTGCCCTAAGAGGCCCCCGGGTCTCAGTGTCCCGCGGTAATCGCTACAAGCACCTCTGAGAGAAAGCTGCCCTCGAGTTCTGCCTGATGCCAGACAGTCCAGTTTCTCCCCGTATGAGTCTGGGTTCCCAGAGTCTCGCCCAGAACTGGAGTTCAGAGCAGTTGGGAGCTTGTGTCTCCCTCCTCATTGAAAAAGACCACAGTGTACTCAGTTGCCAGCCCTTTCCGCGTGCGCGCCTCCGTACCTCTGCACTTTGCTTCCGCAGCTCCTCTGAGTCTCAGTGTGCTTTTCTTTCCTTCTAGTTGTAGAATTTCCACTCAGCCAGCCTTCCTGTGGTTCTGGATGATGTTCGTTTTGTCTTTTAGTTGTAGTTTTAGTGGTTGTGCGAAGCAGCAAGTTCAGGTGTTTACCTATGCCACCATCTTGGTTTCTCTCCTGATCTTTTTAAGATATTTCTGGATCCGATTTGCTAATATTTTGTTGAGGCTTTTAGGGTCTATGTTCATCAGGTATATTGGCCTATAATTCCCTTTCTTTTGGTGTCTTTATCTGGTTTTGGAATTAGGATAATGCTGGCTTAATAAAAAGAGCTTGAAAGTGCCCCACTGGCATGGCTCAGCTTGAGTATCAACCTATGAACAAGGATATCATGATTTGATTCCTGGTCAAGGCACATGCCCGGGTTGCGGGCTGAATCCCCAGTGTGGGTTGTGCAGAAGGCAGCAATCAATGATTCTCTCTCATCATTGATGTTTCTATCTCTCCCTCTCCCTTCCTCTCTGAAATCAATAAAAATTTATATATTTTTTAAAATTTGGAAGTGTTTCTTCCTCTTGGATTTTTTTGGAATAGTTTGAGAAATACATGTGTTAGTTCTTCTTTGTATGTTTGGTAAAATGCCACTGCCAAGCCGTCTGGACTTGGGCATTTGTTTGCTGGGAATTTTTTTGATTATTGGCTTATTCAGGTTTTCTGTTTCTTCCTGATTCATTTTTGGGAGATTGTATTTTTTCCTAGGAATTTGTCCATCTCATCCACATTGTCCAGCTTGTTGGCATATAGTTGTTCATCATATTTTCTTGCAATCCTTTGTATTTCTGTGGTTTCTGTTGTTCCTTCTCCACTTTTGTTTCTGATTTTATTTATTTGGGTCCTTTGTCTTTATTTCTTGAGTAGTCTGGCTAACAGTTTTGTTTATCTTTTCAAAGAACCAGGTCTTGGTTTCATTTATTTTTTGTTTTTTAGTCTCTATGGCATTTATTTCTGCTCTTATCTTTATTATTTCCTTCCTTCTATGTTCTCTGGGATTTTCTTGTTCTCTTTCTAATTCTTTAAATTGTAGGGTTAAATAGTTTATTATTAATTCTTCTTGTTTTTTTAAGGTAGGCCTGTAGTGATGTGAACTTCCCTCTCAGAACAGCTTTTGCTGTGTCCCTTAGATTTGGGATTGTTGTGTTTTCATTTGTTTCCAGGAAGTTTTTGATTTCTTTCTGGATCTCATTGGTAACCCATGCATTGTTTAAAAACATTTTATTTAGCCTCCATGTGTTTGAATGTTTTTGTGTTTTTACTGTGGTTGATTTCTAATTTCATTCCATTGTGATTTAAGAAGATTCTTAATATGATTTCAATCTTCTTGAACTTGTAGAGACTTGTTTGTGTCCTAAGATGTGGTGTATCTTTGAAAATGTCCCATGTCCACTTGAGAAGAATGTATATTCTGCAGCTTTGGGGTGAAATGTTCTATAAATGTCAATTAAATCCATCTGATCAGGTGTGTCATTTAGAGTCAGTTTCCTTGTTAATTTTTTGTCAGGAAGATCTATCCAGTGAGGCCAGTAGGGTGTTAACATCCCCTACTATGAGTGTATTGCTGTCGATCTTTCCCTTAAAGTCCTGTAGAAGTTTTTATATATATATATTTGGGTGCATATATGTTTACCAAGTTTATATCCTCCTGTTGGATTGATCCCTTCAGTATTATGTAGTGACCTTTTTTTGTCTCTTGTGATAGCCTTCATTTTGAAGTCTATTTTGTCAGATGTGAGTATTGCTACCCAAGCTTTTTTTTTTTTTTTTTTCATTTGCATGGAAATTTTTGTCCCATCCTGTGTATGTCTTTTGTTCTGAGGTGGGTCTCTTGTAGATAGCTTATAATTGGGTCATGTTTTTGTATCCATTCTGCTACCTTATGTCTTTTGAGTAGAGCATTTAATCCATTTACATTTAAGGTTATTATTGATAGGTACTTGTTGCCATTTTAATTCTGTATGCCTATGTTTCTCTCCATTTCTCTTTGTATCTTCTTCTCAACACAGCAGTCTCTTTAGCATTTTTTGCAGTGCTGGTTTTGTGGTGATAAACTCTGTTAGCCTTTTTTTTGTTTGGGAAGCTCTTTATTTCACCATCTATTTTGAATGATAGCCTTGCTGGATATAGTAATCTTGGTTTCAGATCCTTGTTTTTCATTACCTTGAATACTTCATGCCATTCCCTTTTGGCCTGCAGAATTTTTGACAGCCTTATAGGATCTCCTTTGTAGGTAATAAATTGGTTTTCTCTTGCTGCCTTTAAGATTCTATCTTTGTCTTTAATTTTTGGCATTTTAATTATGGTGTGTCTGGGTGTGGGCCTGTTTTGGTTCTCCTTGCTTGGGACTCTGCCTCCTGAACTTGTGTGACTTTTTCCTTCACTAGGTTAGGAAGTTTTCCACTATTATTTCTACAAACACGTTTCTATTCCTTGCTCACTTTCTTCTCCTTCTGATACTTCTATTATGTGAATATTGTTACATTTCATGTTGTCCCACAGCTTTCTTAAGCTGTCTTGTTTTTTTAATTGTTTTTTCTTTTTGGTTCTCTGATTGAGTTATTTTTTTCACCCTGTCTTCTGATTCACTGATCTGATCCTAGGCTTCCACTAATCTGCTGTGTATTCCTTCCAATGTGCTCTTTATTAGTGCTAAGACATTCTTTATTTCCGACTGGTCTTTTTTTGTCGTCACTATATCTTTACTCATGATGTTGAGCATCTTTGCAATCACTATTCTGAACGCTATATCTAACAAATTTCTTATCTCCATTTTGCTTAGTTCTTCTGGAGAATTCTCTTGTTCTTTCATTTGGGAGTAGTTTTTTTGGTTGTTTGTTTGTTTGTTTTTTGTCTCCCCATTTTGGCTGCCTGTTTGTGTTTGTGTCTGTGTATTAGGTAGATCTGCTATGATTCCCAATCTCTAGTGCAAGACAATGTTGCACGCTGTTTGTGACTGGCCCTGAGTACCCTGTTTGGAGCTATCAGGAATACACAGCTTGTGGGCTCCCTCTTCTGGTGCTGGGTGCCTTTGGAAAGGACCAAGATGTGTACCATGGTTTGTTTTCCCTAGCTCAGGGCACAGAAAGAGATCAGTCAAAGACTTAAACCTCCAGAGATCTGCCTGTGCCTGTAGTTCAATTGATACTCCGTCTTGATTAGCCTCAAGCTATCAACTACAGGGTGAGGCAAGAGGTCTTCCAATAGGGTGGGGCAATGACTTTTCCCCAGGCAAACACACCCTGGATAGCAAAAGTCCACCAGAGAAAGGTATCTTCCACAGTGTGAAAGAATGACTCAGCACAGGAAAATGGGATGGCCACCCTCTAAGCGCCAATCCCAGAGCCTGAAACCCTGGACTCTCCTCACACAGCTTCAGTCCACTCAGCCCTTTCTCTTCCAGAACCCAAGGGAGTTGCTGCACCCGAAATTTTGTTTGTTGGCTCTTTAAGAGGGTGCCTGAATTTCTAGCCCTACCTCGCTGGCAGATAGCAACCCTGCTGCTTTTCACAGCCAAATGTTATGTAGGTACCTTTCTCAGTTCTGGTGCTCTCTGCTGGGGGGCCCAATTTTGGGATTAGACCCCAGAGTTCTCAGTGGCAACCTCCCACAGCTGAGATATCTCTCCAGAACTTCACCTTCTGTTTATGGGAGCCCAGGCAGCCCTTTTACGTCTCCACACTTCCTACCAGTGTCTATGTCAGTGATGGGCAACCTTTTGAGCTTGGTGTGTCAAACTTCGCCAAAAAACTGAGCATAACTCGGGTAGTGTGTCACTTTGAGGAAAAAACATTATTTCGCAAATGTTTCATCCTCAGGAGCAGCAAATGTTTCATCCTCTGCATGCGGCCGCCTCAGCGGCCGCATGTCATCAGAAATGGCTACACGTGTCAATGCTGACACGCGTGTCATAGGTTCGCCATCACTGGTCTATGTGGTCTCCACTTTCCATCCTCGGTTATCAGGGTTCTCTCCAGCTAGGCTTCAGTTGATTTTTCAGCGTGGTTTTTCTGTATTTTAGTTGTATTTCCAGTTTGGTCCTAGGAGAGTGTCAGCATAGCTTCCACGTACTCTGCCACCATTTTGGAATTTGAATATTCTTTTGAAATGTCTTAATTTACCATTATGTAACTTATAAATAATAAGAGTTTGGGTTTGTCCTCATCACGTTACACATTTCCAAAACTTTATTTTCCTTGTTATAACAGACTGGTTAGAACCTCTGTCACAATGTTGAATAGCAGCCATCTTGATCCCAGCTTCAAAGGGAAAGTTTTCAAAGACTCACTATTAAGTATGACATTTGCTGTAGGGTTTTTTTAAAGGTACCTTTATCAGATAACTAAGTTTTCTTTTATTATGTATTTTTTAAATTACTATGATTGGATGTTAAATTTGATTCAATATTTTTTGCATTCATTGAAGTCATCAAAATTTTTTTCTGTTATTAATATAATTAATTACAGGAATAACTTTATTAGGTTATACCTCTACATGGAATCTATAATAATAAAAGGATAATATGCTAATTAGACCAGACATCATTCCAGACGTCCTTCCTGACTAAGCCGGGGCTGGGGGGTACGTGGGGGGAGAAGCCAGCTTGGGTTCTGGGTGCCTGTGGGCAGTCCGAGGGAAGCCAGCCTGGGTCCCGTGTGCCTGTGGATGGCCTGGAGGAGGGAAGCAGCCTGGTTCCCGGGTGCCTGCCAGAGGCCGGAGGAGGGAAGCCCAGGTCCTAGATGCTGGAGGGAAGCTGGTGCGGCAGCTGGGAGAAAGAAGGCTTACTCTTGCACAAATTTTCATGTATAGGGCTTCTAGTATAATATATATATCATGCATTTTGTGCATTATATATATTATATATGTACTAGAAGCCTAGTGCACGAAATTCATGCACTTGGGGGAGGAGGGTGGTCCTTCAGCCCAGATTGTGAGGGTGCAGGCCAGGCTGAGGGACCCTACCACCGGTGCACAATCAGGGCTGGGGAGGAACACAGGAGGTTGGCCAGCCAGGGAGGGACCATGGGAGGTTCTTCAGGGCGTGTCCAGCCTGTCTCAGTCAGTCAGATCAGCCAGACCTCAGCAGCATGCTAACCTACCTGTTGGAGCGTCTGCCCCCTGGTGGTCAGTGCACGTCATAGCGACTGATCTGGTCCACTGTCTGCCCCCTCATGGTGAGTGCATGTCATAGCAAGTAGTTGAGTGGCCTTAGCATATTATGTTTTGATTGAACAGATGACTGGACGACCAGACACTTAGCATATTAGGCTTTTATTATATAGGATTAAACCAAAAACCTTCAATTCATCTTTGAATCTATATTTCAAGTCTTAAAAATTACAGCACTGCATATGGATCAATGAAAGCTATAGGGGGTAAAAATATTCAACTTCTCTACTCAGGTAAATCTGTTGGTTTTAAAGGTGTTTTGTTTGTTTGTTTGTTTGTTTTTTCCTTTGCCATTCATCCCTAAATTCTTTCTGGACAATTCCTGTAGAGTCGACTAACTATAGGCAAAAAAGGTGGTAACATTACTTATTTTGTATAACAAAATAAAAATGCTACAATCTTTGTTACCAAAAATTTAAAAATCAAATACATAAGAATAAAATATATAAAATTATTTAGCATCAAAATTACAGTAAAGGCTTGCTGTATATTTGGTCACCTTTTTTAGTCACGTATAAGGAGGAACAAGAATATCTTACATTAAATCATCTGCAAGTAAAAATTTTTTAAAGCTTTATTTTTTGTATAGAAGTCTGCAGTTGTGTGTTTTGAGGTCAAATAAATCCTGCAGCTACTAAAATACTGATCTGATTTGGGTGATATAAAATATCAATTAATCTGAGACAAATTGAAATTTGAAAGAGTATTAGAAGTTGTTGGTTCTTCTCTTTTTCATATTGCCTTAAATTTTCTATATGGTGTATTATACATGGAGTTTCTTTTTGTAGGAATCGAAACGCCGAATGAATTACTTTTTAGATGTTTTTATATTTCCTCAAGAAGATTTAGCTTTGAATTCAACTGTCCTTTTATGGCCTTGGAAAATTAATCCCATCTTTGATGAAAATGATGAGGTAAATATATTTTTCAGTATATATTTTATTTTCTGACATTTTAAGCACAGTGTTTATTCAGTTTTCATACATACTTGCTGTCTACCTTTAAAAAGTAACTTCATGTGTCAATATGAGTTTGGGACTAGCAACATTTATGGCCCTGCAGGCTTAGGACAGGCTGTTAGGCTTAACTCACAGTAAGAAGTGAGATGAATGTTAAAGAAGTCAGAACTATGATATAACTCGATAATAATAGTAAGTACTACACTAAGTTTTTTCCATTTATTAAATAACTTAATACTCACAAAAATCCCAGGTAATCTTATTTTCCTCATTCATAGAGGAGAAAAATAAATCTCAGAGAAGTTAAATAACTTGTTTAATATCACAGGGATAAGAAGTAGCAGAGTCAGGATTCTGAATATAGTTTAGATTTTGAAAAGTTCTAATGTAAACCAGTTTCTTCTAAACTGGAAAGTGAGATGGTATTATAGTAGTGAAAAGTCAGGTAAACTTAAGTTCTAATCTAGATTTTGACTTTTATGGTTTTATGACATTGGACTTGCCTCTTAACCTCTGTAAGCCTAGGTTTCTTCATCTCTGAAATGAGAATAATAATAATACCTGTGGTAATGTAGATAATAAATGGTAGCTTTTTAATTATTATCCTAGAATCGATAAAATAGTGAAATTATATCTGATTAATAAGTAAAAATTGTTACAGTCACTTTGGAAATCTAGGAAAATTTTTGTATGGTTTATTATTCTTTGCATTTTAATATAAGTCAATGTTTTGTTTTTGCTTCTTTAATAGTTATGAATAAACAAAGCATTAAGATTTCTGATTTGATAACTCCTCTGTAACAAAATAATTAACATGATTTAATTGCCTTTTAAAAAGATAATTGAAGTTGCTAAACATAAAAAAGAAAATGAGCTAATAGCCAAGAGAGAGAAACTGATTTTGGAACTAGAAAAGGAATCACGCCGCATGGAAGAGTTTGCAGAATTTGCAGAACTGGACCGAATGCAACAGGTTTGATAAATATACTAGAGGCCCAGTGCATGAAAATTCATGTACTGGAGCAGGGCGTCCCTCAGCCCGGCCTGCCCCCTCTCACAGTCCAGGAGACCTCAGGGGCAGGAGGCAACCTGGCAACCAGGGGAAGGCAACGCCCCTATCACACCTCTGCTGCTGCCACTGCCAGCAGTGCAAGCCTCGGTTGGCCCTGCTTACTTGAGCCTCAGGCAGCCCTGGGTGGCTGGGCAGCCGCCATTCAAGGCATGCCTGTGCCTTGGGCCGGCCCTGGGCGGCTGGGGGGCTGAGGGCACTGGGAGACTCCAGAGGCAGGGGACTGGGAGACTCCAGAGGCGGCTGGGGGGCTGAGGGGACTGGGCTCCGCCATCTTGTGGCTGTGGGTGCTGCTGTCTTTGAGGGCGTGGCAGTCAGTTAGCATATTCCCTCCTTATTGGCTATGGGCGCCTCCATCTTTGTGAGGGCGTGATGGTCAATTGGCATATTCCCGCTTTATTAGATAGGATAAGACAGTAGTTATGGCTGGTTCATAGATTCATACAGGACATGTTTACATAAGTTTAAGAAAAATGTGTCCTTACCATAGCAAACAAGAGCCTGACTCTTAGGCCTAAAACTGATACTATTTATATGATCTTTTCTGTGGCTTTGTTTTCTAAGATATAACCATAGTTTTTGCTGTCATAGTAATGTTGTCAAGTTGATAATTAAAGTTTCTATATAACATTACATGGATATTTTTTGAGATAAAAAATTATTGCTTTCAGTATGTGACCGATGTAAGACAACTGCAGAAACGTATTCAGGAATCTGAAGAAGCAGTTCAGTTTATTAATAAAGAAGAGGAACTTTTCAAGTGGGAATTGACAAAATATCCTGAACTGGATAAATTGAAAGTTAACATTGAGCCCTATCAGAAGTTTTTTAATTTAGTTTTGAAGTGGCAACGAACAGAAAAACGGTAATTTCTGGTTATGCCATAAAAAATAAAGCAAATGATGTAAAAGGATTTTATAAAATAGCATATTGATTTTTTTGGTTTTGTTAGTTAAGTGTTTAAAGTAGGACTTATTTATTAATTTGAAAAAGAACCAAGTATCCTAAAGGAGAAGCATCAAATGTTGCTAAAATATCTACCTAAGCTTACTAATGCTTATAATATCTAAAGGATAACTTAGGTTTTCCAGAGGTGATTCCTTTTTTAATGCAGTTAGTTAATTTGACGAATGTTCACACCAAAAATTAGAAGTATGGAGTCTAATCTACATTTTATTTTGATACTATTAGTTATCCATTTGCAGTCTGGTGCATATTTTAGCCATGTAGGATAGCCGAATTTATGGTTTTAATCTTGTCTCTCTACCATCAGCTCTATGTGTGTG
The DNA here is from genome assembly GCF_951640355.1 of Cnephaeus nilssonii. NCBI lineage: Eukaryota > Metazoa > Chordata > Mammalia > Chiroptera > Vespertilionidae > Cnephaeus > Cnephaeus nilssonii. The sequence goes on along the minus strand of NC_137088.1, from coordinate 45,120,998 downwards.
ACTAAGAAAACCTGTTAACACTCTTGTCCTCATTTGTTTCTCTTTTAAAATGAGAGATCTAGCCTACAGAACCCCTAAGGTTCCTTCAAACACCAAGTTTCTGAGTTTAATACTGGTTGTTTTTTTTTTATTCAGGTGGATGGATGGAGGGTTTTTGGATCTTAATGGGGAAAGCATGGAAGCTGATGTAGATGAATTTTCCCGAGAGATTTTTAAGACATTGAAATTTTTCCAAATGAAACTGAAGAAGGAATTACAAGAAAAAAGAAAGTTAGCAAAAAGACGATCTCTGGGAGAAGAGAAAGTTGAAGAAGAACCAAAAGAGAATCCTACTATTAATATGTGCTCTACAGTAATGGAGAACATAAAAGTTTTTAAGGTATGAACACACTTAATGGTATTTTCTAAAGCCCTGGAAGAGAGAGCTCTTCACATCAAGTGTTAATGAAGAGAAATAGATTTGGAAGCAAAACCAAAGGTGAATCCAGAAAACTTGATCTATTCCTGAATCCATGATTTGTTCTTTCCTGATGAAGTCATCGAAATGAATTCCTCATGGAACAATACTTAACAAAAATAAAAGACTATAACAACTAGCTGCAATGATATAGAGAGGATAAAAAAATTAATAGGACAGACCAGTTAGCCTATACTAAGGGCAGCAACACAGTGTGACATTACTTAATTAGGAAAGTTTGGAGTCACACTACCTAGGTTTATATCACACTACCTAGGTTTATTCTACATATATAGCCTCTTGTACCTCAGTCACCTCATTTATAAAGAGAGGATAATAGTTTTATGACACTTAATATTGCATCCACCTTCACAAGGCAACAATGACAGTAGTTCTAATGTAGTGCCAAGTTTCTACAGTCAATGTACTTGAGTGCCAACTCTGATGGGATTTTGAGTATTGTTTCTGTCTGTCTAGCGCTCTGGGATTCCATGAACTGTATAAAATTTTTTAAAGTAACTATTTAAACTTATTTTCAATGTTCAGTGTATTTATATGGTTTGAAAAATAGAAAAAGATATATATGAAAAGTTTCTTTCCAAAGTTTCTCATCCATGTAACTCAGATTACCAGTGTTATTACTTTCTTTTGTATATTTCCACAGTTTTGTTACACATATAACAATGTGATTTTTTTTTATCCTTTCATCTTTCTACATAAAATATATCACACTATAAGTACTGTTTCCCCCTTTGTTTTGATTAATTTGTCTTGGAGGCCTTTTCTCATTGTATATAGAGCTTTTACATACTTGTTGAGCAGTTGAATAGAATTAGTCTTTTTGTTTTCTATCCAGCCTCATAAGGAAGTGCTCTCCACACAGGTTGGCAATACTTCTCTCAGCTTCTTTCATGAGTGAGAAAATAATGAATTTCTAATGAAGCTAAATTTATCCACTTTGAGAGTATGTTCTTTCTACTTTATAGGTGTTAAAAATTATTTATTTAACAAATACTTACTGAGTGATTGTTCTATCATGTTCTGATGAATCCTGGGGAATCTGATGGCAAGCAAAAACAGGTGATGGTAATAATACTGGAAGGTTAAAACCAAAGTCCTTTTTTTATTTTCTTTATTGATTAAGGTATTACATATGTGTCCTTATTCCCCAATTGCCCCCCTACCCTCCCACTCATGCCCTCACCCCCCTGGTGTCTGTGCCCATTGGTTAGGCTTATATGCATGCATACAAGTCTTATGATTGATCTCTCCCTCTTACCCCCATCCTCCTCTACCTTCCCTCTGAGGTTTGACAGTCGGATCGATGCTTCTCTGTCTCTGGATCTGTTTTTGTTCATCAGTTTATGTTGTTCATTATATTCCACAAATGAGTGAGATCATGTGATATTTACCTTTCTCTGACTGGCTTATTTCGCTTAGCATAAAAACCAAAACCCTTAATAATTGAAATTAAAAGTTGGATATTCTACGGTTCTCCAATTTTAAAAAAGAACTTTATTAAGAAACATGTCAAATATTTTATCCTACTTATTAATTAATGAGAGAACCAGTAAGATGGTAAGTCTTGTTCAAAGAACATTTGAGGAGCTGAGTATTTACAGGCAATTTAATAAAGGAATGTTAGGAAAAGATTGGTAGTATTGATAATATACCATAACAATTTGCCATTATACCATTTGAAGTTATTTTTTTTTAATTAGCTATAAGTTACTTGCATCTATAGTGGATAAAAAGCTATCAGTCAACATGTAATTTTACAAAATCTGGGACTTCAGGTAGTAAACAGTGAGTTGAACAATATGCAGTATTTAAAGAGTTAAATTTTCCATAGGTGGCACGTACCTCATATGACATTGAAAGAGTATGCCACAAGCCTTTTATTTCCTTCCCCCCATTAAAAAAATTAAAATATAGTTGACATACAATATTAAATTAGTTTCTTTTAATTTAAAAAAATTTATCTTTATTATTGAAAGTATTATAGATGTCCTCTTTTTCCCCCTCACTGACCTCTTTTAGCCCTCATCTGCCCCCCACCCCAGGCCTTCATCACACTGTTGTCTGTGTCCATGGGTTATGCATATATTAATATTAAATTAGTTTCAGATGTATAAATAAAATGATTCTATATTTAGATACCTTATAATGTGATCGTCACAATAAGTCTATTAACCATCTGCCACTGCACAAAGTTATTATGATATTACCTGTGCTGTACATTATATCCCCGTGACTTATATATCTCACAAGTGGAAGTTTGTACCTCTTATTACCTTTCACTTTTTCATCCATATCCACCCACATCTTCTCTGGCAATATCAATTTGTTCTCAGTATTTGTGCCTGTTCCTGTTTTCTTTCTTCATTTGTTTTCTTGATTCCACATATGTGAAATCATCTGGTATTTGTCTTTCTGTGTCTGACTTATTTTCCTTAACACAATACCCTCTAGGTCCATATTACAAATTCTGAGATTTCCTTCATTCTTATTGCTGAATAATACTCCATCGTATGGAGTATTTACTCATTCATCTATCGATGGACACCTAGGTTGCTTCCATATCTTGGCTATCCTATCTAATAAAGAGGGAATATGCAAATTGACCATCACACCATCACAAAGATGGCGGCGCCCACAGTGGAGGTGGGTTTCTGTAACACAAGATGGCTGCACCCACAGTGGAGGCTGAGTTCCTGTAACAAGCCTTAAGGAGCAATCAACAGGGACCTGAGGTGGCGTGGCACTGGGCCGGGGCAGGGGACCTGAACCTGTGCCCCCCCACCTGGTGGGGCTTGATAGGGGACCTCAGGCTGCACCCCCTGCCCCAGCATCAGGCCAGGGGACCTCAGGCCATGCCCCCCACCCAACAGGGCTTGACAGGGGACCTGAGGCTGCACCCCCCGCCCAGTGGGGCTTGATTGGGGTGGGGCCAGCCAGGTCTGGATCTTGCTCAATGTGGGTGGGGCCAGCTGGGTCTGGGTCTCACATGATTTTGAGGTGCCGTGGGTGAGCGGGGACTTGACTCTGTGGCGCACCCCAGACTCTGACAGGAGGAAGATTTTCATATACATTTTACTAATTTTCTTTCATCTCTGACACTTCTATTATAGAGAAAGGGAAAATAGCAATATTAAAATATTTCCTCTAATTAATCCCCTTTTAATGTGCATGAATTTCGTGCACTGGGCCACTAGTGGTAAATAAAGCTTCAATGAATATAAAGGGTGCATATATCCTTTTAAGTTAGTGTTTTTGTTTTCTTTAGATAAATGCCCAGAAGTGGAATTGCAGAGTCACCATTTTGAATTTGTTTTTTAGGAACTTCCATACTGTTTTCCATTGTGCTGCACCAATTTATAATCTTAGCAGTGCACAAGGGTTCCCACTTTTCCACATTCTTGCTAATACTTGTTATTTGTTAACTTTTTTTTATGACAGCCATTTCTAAAGGTATGAGGTGATATCTCGTTGTGGTTTTGATTTGTATTTCCCTGATGGTTAGTGATGTTGAGTATCTTTTCATATGTTTGTTGGACACCTGTATGTCTTCTTTGAAGAAATATCTTTTCAGGCCCTCTGCCCATTTTTTATTTATTTGTTTGTTTGTTTGTTTGGTTGCCTCCTGCATGAATCCTGACCACGCCTTCACTGGGGAGGAGCCTGCAACCAAGATATGTGCCCTTGATTGGAAACGAACCCAGGACCCTTTGGTCTGCAGGCCAATGCTCTTTGGTCCACTGAGCCAAACTGGCTAGGATTAAAATACATTTTAAACCTTAATAAAAGGTAGCTGGGGCTCTGGCTGGGTGGCTCAGTTGGTTGGAGCATCATCTTATACACCAAAAGGTTGCGGGTTTGATCCCTGGTCAGGATACATACGTAGGTTGTGGGTTTGATCCTTGATCAGGGCATGTACAGAAGACAACTGACCAATGTTTCTCTCTCACATCAGTATTTTTTTTCTTCTCTCTCTCCTTTCCTCTCTCTTAAATCAATTTAAAAAATACACACCAAAAACATATGGAGTGAGGATTAAAAAAAATGAAGCCAGGATTTTGATAGGGATTGCATTGAATTTATAGATGGACTTGGAAAGTATTGCCCTCTTCATAACATTAATTCTTCCAGTGTTTGAACATGGAATGTCTTTCTATTTATTTAGGTTTTCTTTAATTTCTTCTAAAAACTATATGTAATTATCAGTGTATAAGTCTTATACTTCTTTTATACTTCTTGATGCTGTTATACCTGGGGTTTCCCCCTTACTTTACATTTTGTATTGTTTATTTCTAGTTTATAGAAATACAATAGAGTTTTATAAATTGATATCGTATCCTGCAACCTTGCTGAACTCATTTATTAGTTCCCACAGTTTTTAAATGAATTCTTTAAGATTTTCTGTTTACAAGATCAGATCATCTGAAAATAGAGATAGTTTTACTAGTACTTCTTCCTTTCCAAACTAAATGATTTTTTTAAATATTTTACTCAATTGTCTAGGATATTGAAATTAGCTAGAGTCTTCTAGCTCAGTATTTTTATCAACTGGGTCATACAAATTGACTTTTGACCCTCAGGGGTCTCCAACATGGTAGGAGAAATAGACTATGAACAACTGGTTGTAATACAAAGCATAATGAATAAATTCTTAGGTAGAGGATACCAGTGAGAGAATAGAACATGGAGCAATTAATTATGCCATTTGAAGAACAGATAAGGCTTTACTAAGGAGGTGACCAGAATTGGATTGGGAAGAGGAAAAAATAAGTAAGTATTCTTTTTTAAAAACACATTTTTATTACATAATATTTGAAGAATATATGTAAAATGTATATAACTTATAAAGTATAACAAGAAAATGAACACCCATTAACCCTTCCCTCTGCTTTAAAGTTAGATTATCAATCCTTCTGCTTCTCTCTGTGTATTCCTTTCCTATTTTATCCCTTTAATACTCTTTACAGATTGAGAACCGCTGCTGTAGAGCCTAAGACCATCGGAAAACACAGATATTTACATTATGATTCATTGACAGTAGCAAAATTACAGTTATGAAGAAGCAACGAAAATAATTTTATGGTTGGGGGTCACCACAACATGAGGAACTGTATTAAAGGGTCGCGGCATTAGGAAGGTTGAGAACCACTGCTAATTAAATAATTTTAAGTGACACATTTTTATATTTTTACCATTAGGAAAATATCCCTACTGTATCCATCCTATGCAATCCAGGAATGAGAGCACGTCACTGGAAGCAGATGTCAGAAATTGTAGGCTATGACTTGACTCCAGACTCTGGAACTACACTGAGAAAAGTTTTAAAATTAAACCTTTCACAATACTTGGAACAGTTTGAAGTGATAAGTGCAGGTGCAAGCAAGGTGAACATGAAGATCAACTGAAATACTTTATTTAATGAGTTTGTTAATCAAATAATTGTGGTTTTGTTGTGATTGAATGCATAGCACTGGCTAGCAGTGGGAGGAGATGTGGGAAAGTGATAGAGGACCACTCTTCCCCCACACACACACTTCCTACTTCGTTCTACTGAATCTAAATTAGAAATGGCTCATTTGACCTCTTCTTAATTCTACCACATTCTGATATGCATGGATGATATGCTAATCTTGATATATAGTAATCTTTCTATTAATAATATTGGGTGAATGTGTGTGGCATGTTATGTGATGTATGTATTCTAGCAGAATAACTATAGTCCTTTAGGGTTCGTGAAATACTCAGAAAACATCTTCAGATTATAGACTGGAGAAAGGGTACTTTAGGGGAAGCCCAGGGGGTATTCTATTCTATTGTCTATTTCAGTACTGACAACAAGTTTTCATAGCAAATGCATTTTTAAAACTACATCATCATTCTTTATAGGAATTTTTAAATTATTTTAAAAACTTTTCTAATTTAATTAAAGTGTAGCCACAGATTATGTTAAGGCATATACTTGCTGAATTTATTAGGGAAAGTCAATACAGTAAATAAGATTCTTTTTTTCACAATCACATTCTTTCCTCCATTTTAGGAATTTTCATTAGAGAAGGCCATGCATACAATGATGGGAACTTGGGATGATATTGCTTTTCATATAAGTCTATATCGTGAAACTGGAGTCTGTATTCTTTCTTCAGTAGATGAGATTCAGGCTCTCCTTGATGATCAAATTATAAAAACTCAGACAATGAGAGGATCACCTTTCATTAAACCATTTGAAAAAGAGATCAAGGTATGTTAAACAGGATAGCTCCTGGTCATTTGCAAAAATTGCAATCTTATTACATATACTAGAGGCCCGATGCATGAAATTTGTGCATGGGGCGCCCCTCAGCCTGGCCTGCACCCTCTCTAATCCGGGACCGCTGGCTCCTAACTGCTTACCTGCCTGCCTGCCTGCCTGATTGCCCCTAACCACTCTGCATGCCTGCCTGATCACCCCTAACTGCTCTCCCCTGCCAGCCTGATAACTCCTAACTGCCTCTGCCTCAGCCTCCACCACTGTGGCTTTGTCTGGAAGGATGTCAGGAAGACGTCCTGTCTAATTAGCATATTACCCTTTTATTAGTATAGATACTCTTGTGGAAATGAGTCAGTTTGTTGGATAGCTTTAGAGAAATGCAGGAAAAGATATTTAAAAATTCATGTGGAACTATATAGAACAGATCTGAGACATTAATTCTAATGATTTTGAAAAGCACACATTATGTTTTATTAAAAAAAAATCATCTCCTGCTCAGCTGGTGTGGCTCAGTGGTGGAGCATTGACTTATGAACCTAGGAGGTCAAAGTTCAATTCCCAGTCAGGGTACATACCCAGGTTGTGGGCTTGATCCCAGGTGTGGGGTGTGCAGGAGGCAGCCAATCAATGATTCTCTCTCATCATTGATGTTTCTATCTCTCTCTCTCCTTTTCTCTCTGAAATCCATAAAAAAATATTCTCCAATGACAACAATAGACTTGGAAGGAAAACAGTTGGTATTATTAATTCTTACATTAAACAGACTAGTCCCTGTTCCATGTTCTTTTAATTTGTAGTGAAGTTCTGTATACCATGCTTTAATTATATTTCTGAACAATTATCTTGAGGGTCTGTTAGAATAATTAATGAATTATTTTTCACTTGAGAAAAAAGTTATATTTGAGACTATAAGATTATTTAATATTAGAGGCCTGGTGCACGAAATTTGTGCACTGGGCGGGGGAGGTCCCTCAGCCTGGCTTGCACCCTCTCGCAATTTGGGAGCCCTCGGGGGATGTCCAACTGACAGGCCTAAGCCGTCAGTTGGACATCCTTAGCGCTGCTGCAGAGGTGGGAGAGGCTCTGGCCACCGCTGCTGCGCTTGCCAGCTGTGAGCTCGGCTTCCGGCTGAGTGGCGCTCCCCCTGTGGGAGTGCACTGACCACCAGGGGGCATTTTCTGCGTTGAGTGTCTGCCCCCTGGTGGTCAGTGCACATCATAGCGACGAGTCATTCTGCCGTTTGATCAATTTGCATATTATCCTTTTATTATATAGGATCCTTATAGGTGATGTGGGTAAATACAGAAAGCAAACAAATTATGATAACTAACACCTTTATAGATAGTATCAAAATTCTTACTGGGATTATATATAACAGGGAAAATACAAACAACAAATGGATTTTTCCCCTTGTATTTATTGGTTTTTAACTATACCTCTCTAGGCACTTTACATTTACCAGCCCATTTAATTTCCATAGCAGACTTTTAACATAGGCACTTTTATTATCTGTATTCATAAATAAGGAAATCAAAGCATAGGAGGTTTGCCCAGCTGATAAATGACAGAGCTGGAATTCAAACCAAGGCCCGGCCAGGGTGGCTCAGTGGTTGAGCATCAACCTGTGGGCCAGGAGGTCAGGGTTCTATACCCAGTCAGGCCATATGCCCGGATTATGGGTCATATGCAGAAGGTGGCTGATCAGTGATTCTCTCTCATCATTGATGTTTCTATCTTTCTCTCCCTCTTCCTTCCTCCTTGAAATCAATAAAAATATATTTTAAAAAAACAAAAACAAGGTAGACTGGTTTTAATTTAAGTATAGATGGTGTTTTTATCAAAGACCTTGGCTCTTGATATTCAGAGTAGACAGAGTTATGTTCTTCCAAAAGGACATAATGCTGCACATTTTCTCATGAATCAGGCTGACCTAGACTTTCCTGGTATGTCTTTTGCAGAAATTTCTTGTCTAACAAGGTAGAATTTACAAGATAAATTTAAAAGCTCTTTTAGAGCTTTAAAAACAATAAAATATGAGGTCTAATCTCTTGACATATTGGACCTTAGGCCGAATATTTAAGAACCAAAGAGAGATTATATGAATGACTTCAACTAATGAAATATCTTACTGAGTCTTGGAGACCTGTGAGAGTAAGGAGACTTTTTTTTTCTTTCCCAAATTGTGTTGCTATGGATCAGGGTTTTTCAACATGGCACTAAAGACATTTTGGGTTAAATAATTCTTTGTTGTGAGGGTTGTCCTGTACATTGTAGGAAATTTAGCAGCATCCCTGGCTTCTGCTAACTAGATTTAGTAGCACCCTCATCGCCTCGGTTGTGACAAATGAGGATGTCTCCAGACATTGTCAAATGTTCCTTGGGATGGGGGACAAAATAGCCCCTAGGTTGATAACCATTGATGTAGATCAGGGTATATTCCTGGATGCCTTTTGGATGTGGGATGGTTTACCTAGTGATGAGGAAATTGGTCTAAATAACTACAGTCATTTCCAATTATGAGTTCCAATGATTTAGGAAAACTTCAGACCTCCTAGTGTTTTTCTAAACCCCTATGAGACACTTATAAGTGATCTTGGCCTGTTGTGCATTGATTTAAAAATAACAGTAAAATTTAAATACACATTTATTGCTATAACTTATTATTTTTCTTTAATAACTAGAATTTAGTACACTATGTTTTTCATTAAGGCCTGGGAGGACCGTTTGATTCGAATACAAGAAACGATTGATGAATGGTTAAAAGTTCAAGCTCAGTGGCTATACTTGGAGCCCATTTTTTGCTCAGAGGATATCATGCAACAGATGCCAGAAGAAGGACGTCAATTTCAGACAGTAGACAGACATTGGAGAGATGTTATGAAGTTTTGTGCGAAAGATCCAAAGGTGTAGTATTTGTTTTTTCTCTTACAAATGAAGGGGAACCTTTATTTTGGGCTATTAAAAAAGCGTTTGGCTTTTTTCTGATTAAAAAAATAAAAACATGCTATTGTAGAAAAACTGTAAAGTTCAGAAAAATGTAAGAAAGCATTAAAGCAATTTTACTTTTCAATTCATAAGATATACTACTTGTAATTCTTTTACAATAGATTGGGGTGACATCCTATCTAATAATAGAGTAACATGTAAATTACCATCACTCCACTATGCCCACGATTGGGTGGCAGGATGCTGGGGGGCGGGACTCGGGGTGGCCTATCCGGCCATTGAGAGGCATGGATCCACTGCCACTAAGGGGGGCTACCCTGCTGTTGAGAGGCACAGGGGGCGGGACTCCCGCCCCCTGTGCCTCTCAATGGCCAGATCCGCAGCTGCTGAGGGGGCCTGCCGCGGACACTCAGCTGCGCCTCTCAACGGCAGGGTAGCCAGGTGTCTGCGGCAGCCCCCCTCAGCGGCCATTGAGAGGCGCAGGGGGCGGGAGTCCCGCCCCCTGCGCCTCTCAACAGCAGGGTAGCCCCCCTCAGCGGCCGCAGACCATCCAAAGTGGGGGAGCTGGGTGGGTGCCTGTCTGCTCCGGCACCAGGCCTTTCAGAAGCCTCTGCCAAGCCGGAGGCTTCTGAAAGGCCTGGTGCACCAGCGGACAGGCACCCAGCTCCACCGCGAAAAGCAAAAGCGAGTAGGGGACCCTACACGTGCATTATTCATTCATGCACTGGGCCTCTAGTTGTTTAATAAGATTATATAGGTTTCAACTGTATATTTCTATGATACATGCTCTGTATGTTGCATTGTGTGCCGACCACCCAAAGTCAAATCATCTTCCAGACGTCACCATATATTTGACCCCCGTTACCCTTTACTACCCCCAAACCCCTTCCTTCTGGTAACCACAGTACTGTTGTGTGTGTCTATGAGTTTTTATTTGTTTTTATTATTTATTCATTGTTGCTTTCAGTTTTATATCCCACATATGAGTGAAATCATATGGTTCTTACCTTTTCTGACTGACTTATTTCACTTTAGCATGATATTCTCAAGTTCCATCCATGTTGTTGCAAATGGCAGTATTCATCTTTTCTTATGGCTAAGTAGTATTCATTGTATATATGTACCACATCCTCTATCAAAGGACACTTTGGAAGTTTCCATGTCTTGGCCACCGTGAATAATGCTGCAATGAATATAGGAGTGCATATACCTTTGCAAAGAAATGTTTTCAAAATTTTCGGGTAGATACCCAGAAGTGGGGTTGCTGGGTCATATGGTAACTCTATTTTTAATTTTTTGAGGAGCCTCCAAACTCTTCCATAATGGCTGTACCAGTTTACATTCCCACCAGCAGTGGGGATCTTTCTTCACAACCTCTCCAACACTTGTTATTACTTGTCTTGTTGGTAGTAGCTATTCTAACAGGTGTGAGATGGTAGGACATTGTAGTTTTGATTTGCATTTCTCTAATAGCTAATGAGGTTGAGCATCTTTTCATGTATCTGTTGGCCATTTGTATGTCTTTTTGGGAGAAGTGTTCAGTCCTCTGCCCATTTTAAAATTGGATTATTTATTTGGTGTTGAGTTATATGTGTTCTTTATATATTTTGGATATTAACTACTTATCGGATGGTAGAGCTGCTTCACATGTACATGTAACTTACTTCACATGTTCATTTAACTCACTGTTCCCCTCCTCTTGTAAAATAAATAGTAAAATAAAATGGAGAGAGAGAGAATAGTGCAGGTGATTCCACTCAATGCCTATATGCTTGGGAGAGAAGGGAAAAAAGAATCTGAGGTTTCCTTAGTTGGTTGCATTTGTTATCTCTCTCCTAGTGAGTATAGTACCTTACTTAGTGTGAGTCTAATATTGAAAGACATACTATGCATTTTTCATATACATATTATGCAAAGTCCACTTTAAAAAATCTAGTATTCAACTTAAGAATTTGTTTCAATGCTGGATGAAAAAGTAGCTGTGCTGGACTTACTGAGAGTAAACAGTATACTGATATTTATGAGTCACAAGGATTTTGCCTTATATGTTGACTTTAGATCCTTTGTGAGACATGATTTACAGATCATAAGTCAGAAATTTTTTTCTGCAAAAGGCCAGATGGTAATATTTTGGGCTTTGTGAAACATAGTTTTTCTTTTCTCTTTTTCCCCCTAACAAGACAACTCTGCTGTCATTGTAGTGAGAAAGCAACTGGACAATTCGTAACTTAATGGATGTGCCTGTGCTAAGTAAAATTGTTTATAGATCCTGACGTTGTGTGCCATGAAATATTATTTTAATTTTTTAACACTTTAAAGCTGTAAAAACAGCCCTGGTTGGTGTTGCTCAGTGGTTAGAGTGTTGGTCCATGCACTGAAGGATTGCAGGTTTGATTCCTGGTCAAGGACACGAATCTGGATTGCAGGTTGGATCCCGGCCCAGTCCAGGTGAATGCAGGAGGCAACCAATTGACGTGTCTTTCTCACACCGATGTTTCTCTCTCTCTCTTTCTGTGTCTCTCTCCCCTTCCATTCCTCCCTTTCACTCTCTCTCTAAAAAAAAAATTAATGGAAAAAAATCCTCAGGTGAGGATTAATACATACATAAAAAAATACATACATAAAAAAATACATACATAAAAAATACATACATAAAAAATCAAGTTGTGCACCTTAAATACAATTTTTATTTGTTAATTATACTTCATAAAACTGAAAAAAGAATAAGTGGTAGCAGGCTGGATTTAGCCCATGGGATGCAGTTTGCCAACTCATACATCTAAATTGTTAAGTTTGTAGTTGACAATTATAAATGTAAAAATTGTATCACACACCAACCTAATAGATTCTTCAAATACTAGTAGATACATCACTTTTTAAAAAAGTATATGAGAAATGAAAATATGCATGACAGTCATAACTTCTCATTTGTAACTAGCATTTTGGACTAGAAGAGTTGTAGTTTATTGAATTTTAATAATTTCCCCTGACAAAAAATCTTATGACAGTTTTCATACACCTTTTTGACATATAACATAGATTAATGTTTAGGTCTTATAATTATATCTAGTATACAAGTGATGAACTGAATGCGTATGTTTCTTTTAGGTTCTTGCTGCTACTTCTTTAACAGGTTTATTGGAAAAACTACAGAACTGCAATGAACTTTTGGAGAAAATTATGAAAGGGCTTAATGCATATCTTGAAAAAAAACGACTTTTCTTTCCTCGGTATGATGGATAATCAGTTGATCTATACTTAAAAGCACTTTCTGATGTGTGATGAATTATAACTAAAGCTTTTGTATTTGCATGTTTTTTTCTCTAGTTTTTTCTTCTTATCTAACGATGAAATGTTAGAGATTTTGTCAGAGACCAAAGATCCACTTAGAGTTCAGCCTCATTTAAAAAAATGCTTTGAGGGCATTGCTAAACTGGAGTTCCTTCCCAATTTGGACATTAAGGCCATGTATAGTTCTGAAGGTGAGCGCGTGGAGCTGATTTCACTTATTTCCACGTCTGCAGCACGAGGTGCTGTGGAAAAGTGGCTCATTCAAGTGGAAGATTTAATGCTCCGGAGTATTCATGATGTGATTGCTGCAGCCAGGCTGGTACGTTTCCTAGGATTTAATGTATACCTGATATTCTGTAAATGCTTTCTTTTAGGAGGTTTTGAATGGGTACCAGTAAGTTAATATTTAAAGTTCTTACTATTTACAACCATTTATTATTTTATTTACTCTTTTGTTGTTTCTAACAATTAATATTAGTAAGAATTAATGATAATATGTGATTATGTGCTACAAAAGAATAACAATAATAAAGTGTATATAATTTAGAATGGGGGTGGTAGTTCTAGTGATAGATAATTAGAGGAAGTAAAATTGAAACTGATAACCAAAGCATAAGTAGAAATTAACCAGGTAAAGAACAAATAGAAGACCATCTTGGTGTCCTATGTAAAGGCCCTGGGATCAGAAAAAACCCCTCAAAATCAGGTATTAAATGCATGATCTAGTTCACTTACTGTGGTTTACACTTAATTACCTAAAAACTTTAAACTTGAAATGAGTTGAACGAACATTAAAGGAGGATGTATATTTGAAAGAAATATAACACCTAAGCAGTACATGTACCTCACTTATGCTAATCCAGTTAACCTAATTTTGAATGATAAACTTCAGAATATATCTGCTTTGGGGGACCACAAAGGAACAGTTGTGTAGTTTAAAAAAAATAATTTAAAAAGGCATTGTAGCCTTATATCCAGCAACTCACTTTATGTGAGTGAGGTATCCTTTTTCCTTTACCAAGAGCTCAGGAAGCTCATAATCTTACAGTGGATGTTATGTTCAGCTTCAGTGTTCCTATAGATAAATATTGACTTTTCCTCTCTTTTTTCCTACTTATGACTCTAAACAAACTAAAACACATAGGAAAGAATCAACATTTCCCGTCAAGTATTTCCTTAATAAATATAGAAGTGTATTTTCTATGTACCTAGTAATGGCTCATCTATTCTTTGAAAATCATCCTTCTTTGAACTTAGGTTAGCTTGTCATTTGCATTTATTTCTAAACTAGAAGCCCGGTGCATGAAATTCATGCACGGCGGGGGGTTGTCCCACAGCCCAGCCTGTACCCTCTCCAATCTGGGACTCCTAGAGGGATGTCCGACTGCCCGTTTAGGCCCGATCCTAATGGGATCGGGCCTAAACGAGCAGTCGGACATCCCTCTCACAATCCAGGACTGCTGGCTCCCAACTGCTTGCCTGCCTGCCTTCCTGATTGCCCCTAACTGCTTCTGCCTGCCACCCTGATCACCCCCTAACCACTCTGCTGCCAGCCTGTTTGCCCCCAACTTCCCTCCTCTGCCGGCCTGGTTACCCCTAACTGCCCTCTCCTGCAGGGTTGATCACCTCCAACTGCCCTCCCTTGCAGGCCTGGTCCCTCTCAACTGCCCTCCCTTGCAGGCCTGATCCCTCACAACTGCCCTCCCTTGCAGGCCGGGTGCCTCCCAACTGCCCTCTCCTGCTGGCCATCTTGTGGTGGCCATCTTGTGTCCACATGGGGGCAGGATCTTTGACCACATGGGGGCAGCTATATTGTGTGTTGCAGTGATGATCAATCTGCATAGTACTCTTTTATTAGATAGGATAGAGGCCTGGTACAGGGGTGGGGGCCAGCTGGTTTGCCCTGAAGGGTGTCCCGGATCAGGGTGGGGTTCCCTTGGGGCGTGGGGCGGCCTGAGCAAGGGGCCTGTGGTGGTTTGCAGGCCGGCCACGCCCCCTGGCAACCCAAGCAGAGGCCCTGTTATCTGGAATTTATTTTCCTTCTACAATTGAAACTTTGTAGCCAAGCCTCCTGCATGCTCCACCGGCAGCCATTTCTGTGGCAGTTAATTCACCTTCTACAATTGAAACTTTGTAGCCTTAAGCGGGTGAGCCCGGCCAGGGTGTGGGGAAAGCTTTGCTTCCCCTGTTGCCGCCGGCAACCCTGGCCTGCTCTCTCAAGCTCCCTTCTGCCGCCCTTTGTTTGAATTCGTTTACCTTCTATAATTGAAACTTTGTAGCTTGAGTGGAGGCTTAGGCCTGCAACGGCTATGGGAAACCTTGCTCTCTGTGGCTGTAGCCATCTTGGATGGGGGTTAATTTGCATACTCGCCCTGATTGGCTGGTGGGCGTGGCTTGGCTGGTGGGCATGGCTTATGTAGCGGAGTGATGGTTAATTTGCATATTACCATTTTATTAGTATAGATATTTCTAATCAAAAGGTATTTTAATAATAATACACACACACATATATATACATATATATATGTGTGTGTGTATATATATATATATATATATATATATATATATATAGCTTTAGGTTTATATCTAAAGCATGTTGAAAATGGTGTTATATTAAAGATGATGATGTATTAAATATATAGTTTCTAGTAGCATCAACTTCAAACTTTGTTCTGTAGCTGTTTTTTCTCCAATTTATCATTTGGATCTGCTATTATCATTTACTTTTGAATTAAGTTATTTTTTAAACCACCAAATCTCTTTAAATACATAAAAATGTTAGAAAGACATGAAAGTATACTTTGAAGTCAAAAGCCCAGATTGTTCAATATAATTGAACAAAATACAGGCAGGGTGAAGCAAAAGTGGGTTTTCAATTGTGAGCATGTTAAACACAGAGATTATTATTATTTAGTAATTATATTAGTTTCCATAGGAACAACTGTAAACTTACTTTTGCCCCACCCTATATATGATTATTCAAATGATATACTCTGGTCATACAAATTTTTAGAATTGCTATGGATTAATAATACAAGGGCTCTAACTACTAGGCCAATTTTCCACTAAATTGTGTAAGTATTCTTTTACATAATTTATTAGACTGATTTATTTATTTATAAATATATTTATTGATTTTTTTACAGAGAGGAAGGGAGAGGGATAGTTAGAAACATCGATGAGAGAGAAACATCAATCAACTGCCTCCTGCACACCCCCTACTGGGGATATGCCCGCAACCAAGGTACATGCCCTTGACTGGAATCGAACCTGGGACCCTTGAGTCCGCAGGCCAACCCTCTATCCACTGAGCCAAACTGGTTAGGGCTATTTATTTTTAAAGATGTTTTTATTTTCTTAGAGAGAGAGGGAGACAGAGAGAGATAGAAACATTGATGAGAGAGAAACATTGATCATCTGCCTTCTGCATGCTCCACACTGGGGATTGAGTCCACAACCTGGGCATGTGGCCTGATTGGAAATTGAACCAGTGACCTCTTGGTCCACGGGACAACGCTCAACCAACTGAGCCATACTGGCTGGGCTGATTTATTTTTTTACAGTCTAATTTCTGTAATAGAAGTAATATGTATTCTAACAGAAGTAATATGTATTCTATTCGTAAAACTTGACAACTCGCCACAGCAAAAGAAGATAAAAATTATATACATATTTTAAAAATATAATAACAATTTATAAAAAATGTTTAGGTATTTTAAATAGTCACCTAACATTTTTCATTACTATATGATATTCTAGCCTACAATGTACCAAATATTTTGCTTCTCTGTTGTTGTTAGACATTTAGCTTTTTTTTTTTCCCTTTAGAAATCTTTTAAAGTTAGAAATGCTTTTTTTATTATTCAGGCTTATCCAGACTCTGCAAGAAGAGACTGGGTTCGAGAGTGGCCTGGACAAGTTGTACTTTGTGTTTCTCAAATGTTCTGGACTTCTGAGACACAGGAAGTTATAAGTGATGGGACAAAGGTAAAGCATTATTTGATTTTAAGTAACATTCTTTTCTATATGCTATGTTTCTTAGTTAGCTTATCTGTTATTTTTAAAGCAAATCTTCCCCTGAATTTCTGCATGTAGCATTAAAATTATATAATTACTAGTGGCTCGGTGCACGAAATTCATGCATGGGAGGTGGTGTCCCTCAGCCCAGCCTGCACCCTCTCCAATCTGGCACCCCTCAGGGGATGTCCGAATGCCGGTTTAGGCCTGATCCCTGCAGGTTTGGGCCTAAACTGGCAGTCGGATATCCCTCTCACAATGCGAGACCACTGGCTCCTAACCTGCTTGCCTGATTGCCCCTAACTGCTTCTCCCTGCCAGCCTGATTGACGCCTAACTGCTCCCCTGCTTGGCCCGATCACCTCCAACTGCCCTCCCCTGCTGGCCCGATCTCCCCCAACTGCCCTCCCCTGCCACTACCCACCTCCTTCACGTGAGGCAGTGAAGACACCGGGACTGGCCTCCTCCATGCCTCATGGAGTCGCGGGACCCCCAAGCCTCACCAGATGGAGCGGCCACTGGGCCCTGCCTCCACTGTGCGTGTGGCCATCTTGTGGCAGCCATCTTGTTGGCGACGTCACGCGCGAGGGCCACCTAGGCTTTTATTAGTATAAATTTGAGAACTTATTATATTTTATACTAGGCTTAGACAAAAATCACTCTTCATTTCTCCATTGAGGTATATTATGAAGTCAGAATTGTTTTATATAAGAATAAATATATAAAACATATTTTAGGTGCTATATGACATTAGTTTAATTGCTTTTTTATTTTGTAGGGATTAAAGAAGTACTATAAGGAACTTCAGAATCAACTAAATGATATTGTAGGTCTGGTAAGAGGAAAACTATCGAAGCAGACCAGGACTACTCTGGGCGCTTTGGTTACTATTGATGTCCATGCTAGAGATGTGGTCATGGACATGATTGATGTGGGTATGTGACTTTTTTCTTTAATGTTAAAGATAAAATATCAATAACTTCTAGCAACAAAGACTTATACTATACGTATACTATAGAATTTATTTTATATGATATTTTCTACATATTGGAAAACATGAATTGTTTTAATATTTGCTATTATAAAAGATGATAAAATACCTATTTTTCAAATTATTTCTATTTTAGGATCATGTATCTTGTTTTACTTTATTCTTTTTAGGTGTCTCACATGATACAGATTTCCAGTGGCTTGCTCAGCTTCGATATTATTGGGAATATGAGAATGCTCGAGTTCGCATCATTAATTGCAATGTTAAATATGCTTATGAATATCTTGGCAACTCACCTCGACTTGTCATTACTCCTCTAACTGACAGATGTTACAGAACATTGGTATGCATTTAAATTATTTAATTCACACATTAAAGTTTACTTTTTGGTGTCATATTTTTTTGTCCAAATTTAACATGGCTATCCTCATTTTATTCTCTTATTGGTGATAGTTGAATACAGCTATTTCTTTCTAATTCCAAATTTCCTTTGTGTGAAATTATCATAATGAATACTTAATTCTGGGTGCTTTTGTAGAATACAAGCATGTTTGAATTCTAATGTTTGAAAATCATGAGTCACTTCCATTGGGGATAATTAGAAAAAGGAAAATACTGAAGATTTTAAAGAGAAAAATCAAAGCTTTGGAAAACAGTATCAGTTTTTGCAGTGGAGTTCTGGGAGAGATGACAGGAAGATGTGGAAAGTACAGTTGGGCCTTAGAACTCCAAGTTAGTTCTGTTGAATAGGAGGGAGAGACCTGAAACATAGGGAGTTGGCCCTGAGGTCTTTGTTTGGTGGGAAGGTATGGAAGATAGAGCTATGACTATTAAAATAGAAACGTTAGGATTAGGGTTGCCAGATAAAATACTGGACTCCCAGATAAATTTGAATTTTAAGTAAATACCAAACAAATTTTTAGTATAAATAAGTCCTAAATATTGTATGGTACATATTTATTCATTGTTTATCAGAAATTAAAATTTAACTGGGCATCCTATATTTAAATTTGCTAAATCTCAAACCCAATCTGGAAACTGAGGAGGAACATCAAGAAACACCAAGTAAAGTAAGTAAAATTAAAGTGTCTTTGATTTGAGTTCTCTAGAAGCAGAAATGAAATGACAATTGTTGGGCAAATGATTTACTAGAGAATGCTCTTAGTATAAATCTGTAAGGAGGTGAGGAAAACTGGCGAAAGCTAAGGAAAGATGTGATTTCATTGGATATATATCCTTAGCCTGATCTCACGGGAGTTTTGGAGCATGAATTGCGTCACAAAGGTACCACACTTTAAGGCAAAGGGGCTGGCTTTTATATACCTTTTTTAGCTATTGGCTGTGGGTCATCCTTAGGGTTAGGGGTGTAAGTGAGTTATCAGTATTTGCTAGTGAGGTAGCTTCTATTAGTTGAGAAGAATTTTCAGGAGAAAAGAACAGGTGAGAGCAAGTGGGGGATGGATGCAATGGTCAGTAAAGGGAATATGGGTATATTAGTGCATCTACAATAAAATGTTTCACCAAACCCTCTCATTACTCAAGAAGCTACCTGAGGGCAGATACCATGTCTGTCTTGGTTTCTACTCTAGTGCGAACAAGTATATAATTACTCTTTAAATATTTGTTGAGTAAATGAATCTCAAGCTTCCAAGTCCTATATGGGACCTGAGAGACATCAAAAGCTGTGAATACTTGTAAGGTGGAAGTTGTAAAATCAAAAGCACATTAAGCACTTGTATACAACACTAGAATGAAAAAAAGAAGTCTCCTAGGATATGTATTATCTATATACTAGTGACCCAGTGCACAGATTTGTGCACATTGAAAGGCAATTAATTAGAAGGTGGCCGATGGGGCAGGACTGAGCGAGATGGGCCAGACACTCCCTGGACCCAACCTCTCACAGTCCCTCCCCTGCCGTCCGCACCTAGGGGGCGCTGTGGCTCAAAGGGTGTCTGCAGAGTCACTGTGGGGTCCCTTGGCCTGGCCTGTGGGGATCGGGCTGAAATCGGCTCTCCGACATCCCCCAAGGGGTCCAGGAGTGCGAGAGGGCACTCTGCAAAGTTGCTGTCGTACAGGGTGTGGAATGCAAATGCAAGTGTGCAGTAAACCAGATTCAGGGCCGACAGTGCCCCAGCAACAACATAACCCAATGGCCGAAGGTAATGGCGCGAGCCCTGCGAGGAATTGGGCTTCCTCCTCTCTGGTTCCGGGGTGCATCAATTGAGAACCGCCGCTGCCAAGTCACTGCAGCTCGGCAGCTCCTGCGTTGAGCGTCAGCCCCCTGGTGGTCAGTGTGCATCATAGTGACTGGTTGGACGGGCAGAGGGACACTTAGCATATTAGCCTTTTATATATCTACTAGAGGCCCAGTGCATGATTAAATCATGCATGTGTAGGGTCCCCTAGGCCTAACCTGCCATCCAGGCCATATCTACTGCCCCGCAAAGCCTAGCACGCTCCGCGGACACTGCTAGCAGCCTGCTCCCCGCTTTAGATGGTAGGGGGTCCGCTGGTGCTGGAGCGAACACACAGCTCCTGGCTTTCGATTGCGGGGGAGCTGGCTGTCTGTCCACTGGTGCACCAGGCCTTTTGAAAGCCTCTGGCGCAGTGGAGGCTTTCGAAAGGCCTGGTGCTGGAGCGGACAGACAGCCAGCTCCCTCACTTTCGCTCCCCGCTTTTGATGGTCCGCAGCAGGACGTGGGCTTGCTGCCCCAGAAGCCCCTTCTGTGCTGCAGCACAGCCATGGCGCAGATGCTGAGCTCTCACTGCCGCTGGCGACACGAGGTCAGCGTCCCGCCGGCCCAATCAGCCACCACGGCCACCCCAGCCACCCTGAGTCCCGCCCCCTGCGCCTCCTGCTGGCCCAATCGTGGGCGTAGCGCAGTGATGGTAATTTACATATTACCCTTTTATTATGTAGGACTAGAGACCTGGTGCATGAATTCGTGCACAGGTGGGGTCTGGCTGGCCCACCCCGATGGGGGCCCATTGGGCCAGGCTGGCAGTGGGGAGGGGCTGTGGGCGGTTGGCCAGCTGGCCCCGCCCCCAATCAGGGTGTTGGGGGCTTATAGGGGGGCCAGGGCAGCTGGCGAGGGTGGTGGTGATCGGGGCCCGGATCAGGATGGTTGGGTGCCACAGTGTGCATCATAGCCACCGGTCATTCTGGTTGTTCTGGTTGTTCCACTGGTCCAGACGCTAGGCTTTTATATATACCCGTATAGGTATATATAAAAGCCTCAGCAACTGTTCGACCATTCGACTGGTAGCTATGATGCGCACTGACCACCAAGGGGCAGATGCTCAACACACAGGCATGGAAACATGGAAGAGACTGGTGAATCGCAGAGGGAAGGGGGGAGGGGGACTGTGAGAAGAGATTAAGCAAAAATCTTATATGCATACTAGAGGTTCAGTGCATGGATTCTTGCACCGGTGGGGTCCTTTGGTCTGGCCTGTGGAGATTGGGCCGAAACCAGCTCTCCAACATTCCCCGGGGGGTCCCAGATTGTGAGAGGGCGCAGCCCAGGCTGAGGGACCCCATTGGTGCATGAATCTGTGCACCAGGCCTCTAATCCTATCTAATAAAAGAGTAATATGAAAATTGACCATCACTCCAACACACAAGATGGTTGCCCCCATGTAGACACAAGATGGCCACCACAAGATGGCCAGCAGGGGAGGGCAATTGGGAAGGACCAGGCCTGCAAGGGAGGGCAGTTGTGGGTGATCAGGCCAGCAGGGGAGGGGCAGTTGGGAGGGACCAGGCTGCAAGGGAGGGCAGTTGGGGGTGATCAAGCCTGCAGGGGAGGGCAGTTAGGGGTGACCAGGCCGGCAGAGGAGGGAAGTTGAGGGTGACCAGGCCTGCAGGGAAGGGCCATTGGGGGGAGGTAGGCCTGCAGAGGAGAGCAGTTGGGGGGACCAGGCCTGCAGGGGAGGGCAGTTAGGGGCAAACAGGCTGGCAGGGGAACAGTTAGGCATCAATCAGGCTGGCAGGGGAGTAGTTAGGGGGTGTTCAGGCTGGCAGGCAGAAGCAGTTAGGGGCAATAAGGAAGGCAGGCAGGCGAGCAGTTAGGAGCCAGCAGTCCTGGATTGTGAGAGGGATGTTCGACTACCCATTTAGGCCCAATCTTACCGGGATTGGGCCTAAACAGGCAGTCAGACATCCCTTGAGGGCTCCCAGATTGAAGAGGGTACAGGCTGTGCTGAGGGACAACCCCCCTCCCCCGTACATTTATTTCGTGCACTGGGCTTCTAGTATATATATATAAAAGGCTAAGTGTCCATCCAACTGGTAGCTATGATGCACACTGACCACCAGCGGGCAGACGCTCAACACAGAAGCTGCCATGACACACACTGGCCATTTAAAATTAAACAGCACCAAGGACCTGGTGCCAACAAACCAACACTCAGCTTCCCCCAAGTGGGACACAGGCCCCGCCACCACCCCAGAGCAACACCCTACCAAATTGCAGCCAACGCTGCTAAGACCCCCTGGCGCAAAATGTGGCCCATAGCCCAGCCCAGCCTGAAAACGGTCACTGTGGGTGCCGGGTAATGATGTCATGTAGCAACACCTGGCTTCCTTTCCCTAGCAACTAGCCTCCCTGCAGTTTCTTCAGCCCAGGAACACGACTTGCTTTATAGCCAGGTACAAACATTTCACAGTTCAACCAAATGTTTGTGAAATGTTTTCCTGTGCTTCATCTCATTTGATCTTCACAGAAATCCTGGAGCAGGTACATAGGAGACACAGTAGAATTCTGTTTTCTTTTTATTAGCTGGAAAACGGAGACTTTGAAAGTTTAGAAATTTGACCTAACTGAAAAGAAGAATCGGTGGACCTTGAAAATGACTTCAGTTTTTCTCACTGCACAGAATATAGTCAAACACTGCTACAGTTAAATATTTTACCCTTTGTTCTCCCTGCGTGATCTACAATAATAATCTGCTTCATGTTGATATTTACTGCAGTGTTGCTGACACTTACCTGAAAGAGAAGTTGGGGTGCTTCACTGGGCTGGGAAAAGTTTAGCTAAATCAGAAAGCAGGTCTAATTAAGCAAGTTTATTCTCTATATATAAAAGGCTAAGTTGACTTGTGCATGCGCAATATATATAAAGCTCTTGCTGAAGCCAATTGCACGCATGTATTTTGATCTGTCATTGTTGGTCGTGAATTTGCTTGACACTTCTATTACAGAAAAAGAGTGAATAGTGATATTAAAATATTTCTTCTAATTTCCTTTCAATGTGCACGAATCCATGCACCAGGACACCAGTCTATAATAAAAGGAACATACTTGTAAGCATTTTCTTGAAATTGTAAAGGGAGAGGTTTCTAAGCAATCAAATGAATGGACATTAACAGTGTAGCATTTATCATAAATTTAAGATAGATAAAATATCATTGATATTGCCTTTATTTAGATGTCTATTGTTTTATTTTAGTAAACGTAAAAATACTATTTTATAGGTTTGTTTATTTTTAAAATAGTCTTTTAAAAGAGCAGTTTTAAGTTCTCAACAAAATTAAGTAGAAAGTACAGGAGTTCCCATAAACCTCCTGCTTCCCCATATGTACAACCATGTGTCCCTTAACTTTATTTCTCCTAAAAGGAGTTAAGTTTTACAAACTCTCATATTGGTTTTTATGAAACAAACTTCATAGTTAGAGAGTTGACTGTAATCTATGTGCTTCTAAAAATGTTCAGCCACTGTTCCAGTCATTGTGGAAACCCAGAAAGCATTCAGATACTGCTGATATTGCGGTTATTGAACTTAAAGACTAAGTGAAAGGAAAAAATCTACATAATTAACTGTAAGGCAAGGTAGAAAGCAATACTACTGGTAAGAGAAGTATAGAATAGTGTTATGGGAATAGAGAACATACCAAGAGTATCAGGATCAATAGCCAGGGTGAATCATAGATCAAATTATATAATAGGTCATATGTTTCTCTTCCAACTGATGGGTCCCCATTCATAACACCCACTTTCAGATAAGTACTCTCTGTGAGGCTAGCCAAGAGATTGTCATTATGGGACTCTATAATCATCTCCACAGCCACTTCTGACCAAATTATAACACCTCAAGGCTAGATTTTCTTTGTTTATAAAGCCAAATGGAATACTGTATATGTAAAGTATTAAAGGATAAGGAGATTTTGATACATTTTCACTTTTTTTGAACTCCATAAACTGCTTATTTTTTGTACAGCTAGAAAATTGTGTGCTAAAAATTAACTGAAAAATATAATTGTATTACTGCCTCTCTGAAGTTACAACTAAAACTAAATCCATTTTGGAAGTGATTATCTGTGTTGTTGTTGTTTTCAGTTAAGCATGGATTTCTTTTCATATAAATGTTTCTTTTCAGATAGGTGCCTTCTATTTAAATCTTGGAGGTGCTCCAGAAGGGCCAGCCGGCACAGGAAAAACGGAAACCACCAAGGACTTGGCTAAAGCTCTTGCTGTACAGTGTGTGGTGTTCAACTGTTCAGATGGGTTAGATTATCTAGCAATGGGAAAGGTAAAGTTACATTTTAAATGTTACCAACTTATAGCTAGGTCTAACTGGATAAACTGAAGCAAACTTAGTTAAACATTATTTGAATGTAGTTTAAGCATTACGTGAACATTGGGTTTAGAGATAAAGACATTGTTTATATCCTTGGGCTTTTATTAACTTTAATTTTCAGTTTTGACTTAAAAGGTTAAATATTTGTTTTAACAAGTGATGCCTTTTCCTAAGAAACATTATTTCCCTTTTTTCTGGTCCTTAGTTTTTTAAAGGATTGGCTTCTTCTGGTGCCTGGGCTTGCTTTGATGAATTTAATCGAATTGAGTTGGAAGTGTTGTCAGTGGTAGCTCAACAGATCCTTTGCATTCAGAGAGCCATTCAACAGAAGCTGGATGTGTTTGTTTTTGAAGGGACAGAACTTAAACTCAATCCCAACTGTTTTGTAGCTATTACCATGAATCCTGGCTATGCAGGACGTTCTGAATTGCCAGACAATCTTAAGGTAATATTTTTTAAGAATATAAATTTGTTAATCAAAAGTAATAGCATAACCCACTCAAAAGGTATATTTTCTCACATGTTTTTGTAATTTCTCTTTTCTATTTTCTGCTTGGTAAACCTCCAAAAACTCTTTTAGGTGTCTAAAAAAAATTAAGGGGCACAAAACTATTCAAGTGCCAGTGAAAAATTACAAAGTTAATGAAAAGGTGCTGCATTGGGGGAATAAACTTGAATATCAACACATTATCTTTGGGTGCTTATGCTTAGTATTAAGCATAAGTTTCCTTTATGTAAATAATGTATTTCATTTATTATATACTTCAGGTTCTTTTTAGAACAGTGGCTATGATGGTTCCAAACTATGCCCTCATAGCAGAAATCTCCCTCTACTCCTTTGGATTTTTGAATGCAAAACCTCTGTCTGTGAAGATAGTAATGACCTATAGGCTTTGCTCAGAGCAGCTTTCATCGCAGTTTCATTATGACTATGGAATGCGAGCAGTGAAAGCCGTCTTAGTGGCTGCTGGCAACCTAAAACTAAAATTTCCAAATGAAAACGAAGATATACTTGTAAGTATTAAATGCATACATTGTGAAAGAAAGCCTGAGTAAAAGATAATTTTTTTTTTAGTGCGGTTGATCAGGAATTATAAATAGGCAAAAACAAGAATTCTTCCTTTGAGCCTTTTTATAAGAGGTTGAAATGATAGTTTAGAGGTTATGTTATTCATTATACTTTATGTAAATGCAAGGACCTTTTGGCTCGATAAGCATAGTGTTGGCTTTTCAGTATGGGGATTCCACGGAACAATGTAAAATAAACTTTGACTTTGGGCATGGGGGAAGAGAGGGCAAATACTGGCAATTAATATTGCACTTTTTGGATGCTTTTAGCTTCTTCGATCAATTAAAGATGTAAATGAACCAAAGTTTTTATCACATGATATACCCTTATTTAATGGAATAACTAGTGACTTATTTCCTGGCATTAAACTTCCTGAAGCTGACTATCATGTAAGTAGACCTCTGAGAATAACTTACTCTGCAAACAAATTTATCTGATGACTTAATAGTTTACAAGGTTTTATTAAATGGATGAAATCATTCTGTTTGGAGGATAAACCCCTATTTTGGTCACCTTAATATGAAAATGAGTAAATTTTACTAGTACCTTCTGTTATATGATATTAGAGTTAACAAGGTTCAGGTCAAAGATAATGATTATTGTAAGAGAATAAGTATTGTATTTTCTATCTTGTGATTTCTAATAATACTATGTATACTATAATATTGTTGTATACTTCAGCTGGTAAAAAAATATGCTAAGCTGAAAGTGGTAAAACATCTTATAGTTAACAAGGATTTGTTTCTCAAATTTAAATAATATGCTTGCTCTTTTTTTAAAAAAAGGAAACAAACTATGTATAGTTCCAATTCATTAAATTATAGACATTATAGGAGGCGCGCACACACACACACACACACACACACACACACACACACACAGATACTAGAGGCCCAATGCACGAAATTTCACACACTGGGGGGATCCCTCAGCCCGGCCTGCACCCTCTCACAGTCTGGACCCCTCGCTCCTTACTGCCTGCCTGCAGCGGAGGCAGGAGAGGCTCCTGCCACCACTACTGTACTTGCCAGCCATGAGCCTGGCTTCTGGCTGAGTGGCGCTCCCCTGTGGAAATGCACTGACCACCAGGGGGCAGCTTCTGCATTCAGCGTCTGCCCCCTGGTGGTCAATACGTATCATAGCAACTGGTTGTCCTGCCGTTCGGTCGATTTGCATATTAAGGTTTTATTATATAGGATATCTATATGCTATTTACAGCTGTTACATAATATAAAGTAAAACAAAATTAATTATAAACAACAATCTCAATTTAATGAGATGGATGATTTATGGCTAAAACTAAATTGTTACATTATGGTAGTTTCTATAGTAAAATATACAGTGAAGATTGATTTGAGTTCTACTTTAATCATAAACTACTTTATGCCATATGATGATTCAACTCTTTCACCCCTTCTTTCTATTGATATTACTGTGAAATCTTTTTTTTTTGAGCTTTTATATCATTAAGTTATCACTTGACTTAAAGCATTATTTACTTTTTGCCTCCTTTTGTTTTTAATCTTCAAACTCAAATACTAATATATGTCCTATGACAGTATCAGATTATGGTGATTCTAGGGTATTTTTCACAACCAACAACCAATTTTCTGATTCTCTGGACACCAGCTGGGTGTTCAACAATTCAGTTCTGACACTAACTACCTGGAATTGTTTTCAGATTCCAGAATGGGGCTTGGTCCTATAAAATTATCCCTCACTTCTAATAGCAGTCTCAAGTTCTAGGCCACTATACTTCAGGGGTTTCCCCGACCTCCCCCCACCTCCCAGGTTTGATAATTTGCTAGAACAGCTCACAAAACTCAGAATCACAGTTTATTTATATTTACTCGTTTTTATCAAGGATACAACTCAAGGCAAGGGATGGGAAAGTGGCAGCAGTGGAGCTTCCATGACTTGCAACTTGGTGTGTTCACCAAACCAGAAGCTCCCTGAATCTCATTCAGAGTTTTTGTAGAGCTCACTCTTCAGCCCTCTCCCTCTCCTTCCTCAAAGGTTGATAGGTAGAGATGAAAGTCCAGCTCTCTAATCAATGGGTCTTTCTGGTGACTAGTTGCATGCTGAGGCTATCTAGTGTCCTTAACCTAAGTAAACTCAGGTGTGATTGAAAAGGGCTCATTGTGAATAATAAAAGACTCAAGAAATTCCAAGGGTTGTAGGAGCTCTGTGCCAGGTAGGGGGGAGGTGTCAAAGACCATATATATTTTTGTATTATACCACAGATAATTATCAAGATGATTCAGGATATGCTAATATGATTTTTAGAAATAAAAATCTTACCATTCTCTTGGAGAGTTCTTGCATTCCTGTAAATACAGAAACAGACTCATGGATCCATAGATTCCAGTTTGAAAAATATTACTAGGACTTCAATAGTAAAACTGGATGTTTGGGAGTGTTTCATTACCTGGACTAACAGATTTCTGATATGCTTTTGATTACAAGCAAATGGACAGATTAAATTTGAGACAGTGTAATTACCATTTCTGATGACATATTATGTAAAATCAGGACATTAAATTGAGTAAACATTCTCATGCTAAGAAAGGGAAGGCAGTGGTCTGTTCAATAAAAAACAGCAAGTAGGTGGTCTGCATTACAGTACTCTGTAGTGAAGGCACATTCCAAACATGTAAAGCATGTAAATGAGTTTAAAGAACTGTTTTGCAATCCATAGTCCTTAGTTTTTCACCAAATTCAGGAAATGCAGTTTTATTTAACCTGGAACTGAATTAACTGCTATTATTGTATGCCTTAATAAACAAATGGTAGTTAAGTAGGATTGTTCACAATGGGTTATACACACATACATCATATCATTCTTAGACTTAAGCTACTGAAGCTGGAGGGATTAGGTTGTATAAGATAAAATCAAATGAACTTCTAGTCATTGTGAGCCTAAGCTCATAGGAGGAATGTTGGAAATTTTGACACTCTTTGAGATAAATAGGCATATAATGCCCACTTGAAATCTTGCTAAAATAAAGGAATAATTTAAGTATAGACTTAGAAACTGAGGTGATGATGCTTTTACTGTATTTGTGATGATGGTACATTTGATTGAAGCAGCCTGAATCTTGCATAAGTGTAAAGTTGTGTTTTTTTATATTGCATTGTATTTTTTGTTGTTATTATAAAAGAAGACAGAACAAATGGAAATGTTTTATTATGCTTCATGGCAATTGCTTTTTGTCTTTCAAAGTTTCCTTGTGCGGGCCAATGCTCCAACCACTGAGTCATGTCAGCCAGAGTCTAAGTCAGAGTTTTGTTGCAGAGTTGTTAAGCTTCAGTTTATCTCTGGTTTCAAATGTCTTTAAGAGTGAGAATTGTCCTGTATTATAGGGCCCTCCCTCAAGCAGAATTTTGGGATGTACATCCCAAGACTAAGGAAATTTCTCTCTTTATGTGCCTTATTCAGCAAAAGCAGAGGAAAAAGCTTTGCACTTGAGGCTCTTCCAGATTAAAATCTGTCACACATAACCATTAAAATCTCTGTTGGTTTCTCCTTACTTCAGCAAAGTCCCTATGCCTATAGCAGATCCAATCCACTAACATCTATGTTCACACTTAAAAAATGCTCCCAGGGGCAAAATTAGTTGTTGAGATGTATTCACCTAAGAAAGGCTCATTCCTTTCTGAAATTTAATTCTTTTAGACTTATTTGTATTCAAAGTGCTCCTGTATCTTCAAATACTTATGGATATTTTTTAGCTTCTCTGTTTATTTCTAGTTAGTACAGTATAAAGGATTGTTTGGCATGTTCTTCTATAGCCTATCCCAGTGGTCAGCAAACTCATTAGTCAACAGAGCCAAATATCAACAGTACAACGATTGAAATTTCTTTTGAGAGCCAAATTTTTTAAATTTAAACTTCTTCTAATGCCACTTCTTCAAAATAGACTCGCCCAGGCTGTGGTATTTTGTGGAAGAGCCACACTCAAGGGGCCAAAGAGCCGCATGTGGCTCATGAGCCGCAGTTTGCCGACCACAGGCCTATCCAAAGTAAAATTCTGGAAAACACTATTAAAAGGAATTGTGTCATGTAGCATATACCCAGTGCTATCCTATATAATAAAAGGGTAATATGCAAATTGACCCTAATGGCGGAATGACCAGGAACAATTGGTCACTATGACGCACACTGACCACCAGGGGGCAGACACTCCACATAGGAGCTGCCCCCTGATGGTCAGTGCCCTTCCGCAGGGGGAGCTCTGCTCAGCCACAAGCCGGCTGACAGCTGCGAGTGCAGGGAGATGGCGGGAGCATCTCCTGCCTCCTCCGCAGTGCTAAGGATGTCTGACTGCAGCTTAGGCCTGCTCCCTAAACTGGCAGGTGGACATCCCCTGAGGGCTCCCAGGCTGTCAGAGGGATATCTGACTGCCAGCTTAGGCCCAATCTCCCGGGGAGCAGGCCTAAACCAGCAGATGGACATCCCCCGAGGGGTCCTGGACTGCAAGGGGGTGCGGGCTAGGCTGAGGGACCCTCCTCCCCCAAGTGCATGAATTTTCGTGCACCGGGCCTCTAGTATTTTTAATAACTTCTAATGGGGAATACTGATAATATTAAAGTATTTTAATTCTGTTCCTCCTTTCAATTAAAAAGATAAAGCTTTAAGAAATAATTTATCAATATAAGAAGACTAGAGCCGGGAGCATGAAATTTGTGCGTGGGTATGGTCCCCAGGCCTGGCCTGCGATCAGGGCCATCTTCCCCTGCTTCCGAAGCTGACCCCGCCCCCTGCCGCCACCCACCCCCGGTTCTCCGTTTGCCATCGGGAGATCGGAGCCTGCCGGCTGGGGAAAGGAACCGAGAGGTAGTTAGTGTGCCTCATAGTGATTGGTCGAGTGGTTGTTATGGTCATTCCATAGGTCAATTTGCATATTACCCTTTAATTATATAGGATAGTTTTCTTATTTGTAAATAAAAGGTCTACATTTATAAGTATGACATGATTTATAGTGTAATACCATTTTATAGAAATGCATTCTATTTTTCTTTTATTTTAGGAATTTTTGGAATGTGCTCATGAAATCTGCAAAGTACACAATCTTCAGCCTGTGAAATTTTTTATAGAAAAAATGATTCAGACATATGAAATGATGATTGTTAGACATGGGTAAGATTATAGATTAACATTGTCTGCCAGTGTTAGATGTTATTTTTAAATTAAGCTATTAAAACAACTAAATTTGTGTATCAAAAGACTCAGCAAACTTCATATGCTAGGTAGCTAGGGAGGAAACATCTTCTACCTCCTAATCCTATACCCATGGCTTAAAAACAAAAGTTTATTTCTTTCTCATGCTACATGACCAACAAGGATTGGTAAGGCTCATTCAGTGATATAGCACTAATGATAAACACAACTTTCCCTTTTGATCATCAAATATGTTATTCAATCTCCTTCATAAAATATACTCTTTCCTTCTCCAGAAGACAACCTAAAAGTTCCAGTCAATCAATGAACTAGACTCAAAGTTCAGGATATCTAGATGATGCATGATAGTTTCTGTATCAAATTTGGAAGTTGTTCTTCTTGATCCAGACGCCTAGGAACTAGAAAGACAAGTTATCTGCCCTTTACACACCCAATATTATAGAAGTGGGTTTACCAGAACAGGATTATTAGAGCAAACACTCTCCTTCAGAAGTAGAAGAATAGAAGACAAATAGGAGATACAGCCAACACTGACCTGTAGCAATTCTGAAACCCAGGTGGGCATATGGGGTCCCAATTCCAGAGACAGATTGAGTGAAACTAATGGAGTTTAAACGTCAGGACCTCTCACTTGTAGGGGCCCCTCCAAGGAGTCATAAGTTATTATATAGGGTGTCATTAAAGTGGCTGTGGACATTTTGTATTTATAATTACATATATATTTTTTCCTTAGACAGCCTCCCCCACCAATTGTATAAACTTAAAACTCCATAAAACCTGGTTCCATATTTGCTTTATTCTCCCTGTGAGGGGCTTTCCAGTTAACTGTTTTCTGTGGACCTTGGTTTGACCTTCTGAGAGGTCTTTTCATCTCTATTTTCTTTCCTGGTCACATGTGAAGTTGACAATAGAGAAAATGTCCTTGGAGTTGAGATGTTTTCAGCCTGCTCCCCGCCTATAGAAAGTTGAGGTCTCAAAGATCATTATTATTTTAAAGGCAGGATTTTTTAAGAAACAACCTTTGTATTATGTAATTTTTCAAACAAGCAAAAATAGAGGTAATACTAATACAATCAACCCTCATGCATCCAATACCCAAGGATCTTTTTTTCCCCCACCTGAGGATATGTTTATTGATTTTAGAGAGAGAAGAAGGAAGAAGTTGCTTTCTGTATGTGTCCCGAAGGGGATCGAACCCACAACCTAGGTATATGCCCTGACTGGGATCGAACCCGAAACCTTTTGGTGTACGGGACGACACTCCAACCAACTGAGCCACTGGCCAGGACCCCCAAGGATCATTTTTAAGTCTTGAATATTCACATGTGTTTTAGCCTAGACTCATGGTTTCTTTGTCAGTAAACTTTCAAAAACAATAAGCTTTTTACCTACTGGTAAAAAGGCAGCTCTATGTACCAGTAGCCACAACTACAGTCCTTAAGTTATACGTTTCTGAACTTCCTTTTAGTATCCTTTAACCTATCAAGCTTAATACAGAGGATCACATTCTTAATCTGTTTTCCCAGAACTATTTTATCCTCCTGAAATGATTACTGGGAACCATATAAATTTTTCATAGGTTTTAATAAAGTGATACAATGGCCCTACCCTTGATGTGATCCTTGATGCCAGGCTGAGTAGGTCTTTATTGTTCAAAGATTTTCTCAATTTATCTTTTTACCAATGGGGGATGAGAAAAAAATATCCTCTTTCAATCATGCAGGTTTCTTGAATTTCTGGACTCTTTCTATTCTCTTTCATTCTTGCTTGAAAACTGCCTGTTTTTTTGCTGGGCTTATGTCTTTATTGTGGTTCCTTGTTAAATGCAGCTATCAATGGCCATTATATAATATTAATACTCTGTTTACTATCCTTTTCTCTGAAAACTATAATTTTATTAGTTATACTATCTGTCTTCCAGTTAACCTCAAGAGATAAATTTACCAAATCATTGCATAACATTAATTGACAATCTTTTAGCCTTTGATAACAGTTAATTTGCCACCCATGGCCTAGCCTCTAAGCTGCTGCCACATATTTTAGTCTTTTTTATTATAGCAAGAATACCTTCCCCTTTCTAGGATGGGCTAGAATATTCTGTAGAAACAATCAGCACCCAAATTTTAGTGTCTTAAGAAACAAAGGTTTATTTCTCTTTCATGCTGTGTCCATCATAGATTAACAGGGAGGTTCTACTTGTCATAATTATACAGGGTGCCAGGCTGTTGGAACAGCCACCATCTCTACATTGTAGGTCATGGCTGTGCTAGAGGGAAAAGAGAGAACTCTGTAAGGTCCCTCTCTGGCAATTATCTATCCCATGCTAGGAAGTAACACCCATCATTTCCACTTATTACTCATTAGTCACCTGTTACTTCCACAGAAAGTGAGGAATCCCACTATGTGTAGGAGATTCAGAAGTATTTGGCCAAGAGCACTAATAATTACTATAGCAAGTGAAGACTTGAGGAAAGAGAATCTTTACTCCTCTCCTTAGAAGGACCCAAAACATTTTTAATTTATTTTAAGAGTATACAATTATTAAATTTTCATTTGAAGATTTTTATGATATTCTCTTTTGTAGATAATGGTATTAATGTAGAGAATTTGATTTAGAGATCAACCAGTTCAGAAGTTAAGTGTATTTTCCTCATGTCTGAGAAAAATTCATATGATTTCAAAAATTATATATAGTAATTAGGGTAAAATTTTACATACCACTATATAGGCAAATAATTTAATTGACTATTATTTTTAGAGTTATTGTATAATTACTTCTCTTCCTTAATAGTTTTATGTTAGTAGGAGAACCTTTTGCTGCTAAGACAGAAGTTCTGCATGTGCTGGCTGATACTCTAACTCTTATGCATGAACGTGGCTATGGAGAGGAAGAAAAGGTCACTTATAGGACTGTAAACCCCAAATCCATTACTATGGGCCAACTTTTTGGACAGTTTGACCCAGTATCTCATGAGGTAATGTATAGTATAAACATTCTCAACTCTTATTGACAATGCACATTAAACCAAGAGATTTTAAATGTTTTCATATAATCACTTTGTAGTTCTATATAGGAAGCTTTCCAATTTTTCATTTTTTCCTCCTCAGTGGACTGATGGTATTGTGGCTAACACTTTTAGAGAATTTGCCTTATCAGAAACACCTGACCGGAAATGGGTTGTATTTGATGGTCCCATTGACACTTTGTGGATAGAGAGCATGAACACAGTATTGGATGATAATAAAAAGGTAAAATCATCACGATTAAAAACAAGACATGCACAATATGAATATAACTAACACTACTGAATTATAAACTTAAAAATGGTTAATATGATAACTTTAATGTATTTTTTACCACAATTTTAAAAAGCCAAAGCATGTTGTAAGTTCAACAACTAATCACCTAGGACTGTATATTTGAAATAAATGATGCAGAGAATTGCATAACTTTATAAATGGTCTTTTCAATGACAATTTTTTTTCAGTAAATTCTTTGCTTAATTTTTATAGAATAAAAGTATATTGTATTAAATTACTATGTTAGCAGGAAGGCATAGTAATGTAATAGTTGATAATAATTTGTAAAGTAACTGTAGACCTATGGTTTCTTCAGCACTTTAAATTAATATTTTAGGAAAAAAGAAAAGGACTGTATTCTTTTTTGAAAATTGATGCTGTATGTGGTATATTACCTTAGAATCTATAACATATACAAAAGAACTAGAAAGTGGAAGACTTCTAGTATTTATTTTAATTGAGAGAGAACATACATACAGTATAAAACTTTAAGTTTCAATTCTATGTGTTTTTTTACATAAGTGTACCCTCACATTGTTACAGAAAACCAGAGAAGAACCAAGCAACACTTAGAGAGATGGAGTTACATTTATTATTATTATTATTATTATTACGCATGGGCCCAGAGGAAAATGTCTCTCAAATTCTGGGCCAAGTCACACAGGAAGTTTCTTGTATTTATACCTTTTTACCCTTTTTGTCTCCCAAATATGGGGTTTTCCTGTCCCCTTTGCAAGTTCTTAAAGAGCCCCTATGTGCTGGGGCTTTGAGACCTCAACCAAAGGCTTGGCCTGGTGCCAGCACTGATAACTTCATCTGGGGAAGGTTTTATGGCCTCTCTGAAATGGGAGTAGTCTTATTTTCCTTATTATTTAAGCAAGCAAGCATTTACAGAAGCCAAAATATCAGGGTTAAAATTTCAAACAGCAGTTTTTATATAAGATGGATGCTTCAACATAACTATCACCTAGGTAAAGATGCCTAAAATTTCTTGTATCTTACAAAGTTAACTCACGTTCCTTCCCAATCAGTATACCCCAGGAGCAATAACTATTCTGACTTCTACTGTGATCAATTAGTTTTGCTGGTTCTTGAACTTCATGGAATGGAATTATACTCTTAAGTGTTTCCTTTTTTTAAGTCAGTATAGTATCTGTGATATTCATGTTGTTATAGTTCCATTTTATTTATTTATTCTTTTTATGTATGTGTTTATATTCTACTGTATGAATATACCACAATTTATTTTCATATTTACATGAAATTACTATACCACTAAACAAGCAAATTAATTTAATTAGCATTCAAACATATACTTTAGTACTTTATCATAGGTGGTTGGTCATTTATTCATATTCTTTCTTTCATATATTTAGTCATATTGATTGGGGAGGAAACAGAGAAGATACAGTGATGATTCACAAGAGAGGGGTTAACCAGCAGAGACAAGTCTAAGAATTCATAGCCAGGTAGAAGGATTATTTCATATTGGATAAGAGAGAAGCAGTAAAGGATAGATATAGACAAAGGTGAATGTATGGATTTGATAGTGGAAATTTGAAGAAAAATCTTTTTGGTTATTTATTTTTATTTTGTGAAGTTGCAGGCCCTATTTCTTTGCACACTTGAGGAGAAAAGGGAAGATTTAAATTAGCCATTTGGAAAATGGGGAAGAGAGCTGTCTAGGAAACTATAGAAGCATACCAGAGTGTTACTGAGAACCTGATTGAGTTGAAGACCATGAATTAGTAGTAGTAGTGCCAAGGTCTGCCTTTGTGAGATTTTCTTTAAGAGTGTAAGTGGTTTGGGTGTGTGTGTGTGTGAATAATGTTGCTTGACTGGAAATACAGGAAGACTTTAAAGATATTGGCATGAGAATGGTAGAAGTGCTAGACCAAAGAACAGAAGTTGCTTAATAATGGAGGAAGTGAGAACAACAGGGATATGAAAATGAAGAGCAAGGGGAAAAAGGAGACATATGCAATACTTTAAAAAATAAAACATAAAAGAAAATAAAGAGCAAGTGTGGTATAAGTTAATGAGCAAGAGAGTTGGATGGGTGGGAGTCTGTGGGCAGAAATTGGGATGCTCGAACTTAGTATTTTAGAATATTTAGTGTTTCAGTAGAGAAGGCCCCAGGTATATAAGTGGATGGTTGGAGTGGAGTAGGATAATAAGTGAAGACCAGGTGGTCAAGGGTCCAAGTTTTATGAGATGCTCCCCCACTTAGCACTGGTTAAGGCCAGAGTTATAGGAGAAAGAAGATTAAACCAAGTACCGAAGGCTGTAGCTAATAGGGGGGAGGGAGGATGATTGGGTGTTGGTGAGTGACAGCAGTAAGCAGGGGTTGTCAAAAGAGCAAGGATTGTACTAGAGGGTGGAGTAGAAGTATTTGAGAAACAGCATGAGGGTATGAGGAGAAGGCTGATTCTACCTCCCAAATTTTTAGCAAGTAGAAGAATGTTTGCTGAAATAATCTGTTGGAAAGTTAATAGTATTCTAGACTAGCACTGTCCAATAGAACTTTCTGCAATGATATAAATATCTGCACTGTCCAACAAGGTAGCCATTAGTTCCATGTGGCTTATTGAGTATTTACTCACATATTGAGCATCTGAAATGTGGCTTAGTACAATTGAAGAACTGACTTTAAATTTTTAAAAATGTAATTAGTTAAAATCTATAATAATAAAAGCGTAATATGCTAATTAGACCAGACATCCTTCTGGACGACCTTCCAGACAAAGCCGGGGCTTCAAGGGAAGCCCGGGGAAGGAAGGCCTACCCTTGCACGAATTTCATGCATCTGGCCTCAAGTTAAATATAAATAGCCACATATGATTACTGGTTAACACATTGGACAGTCCAGGTCTAGACCATTTATTTATAAGCAGATTCAGAAATGTTAAATGCCATGTTATCTACACTAATAAAAGAGAAACATACAAATTGACCATCACTCCACTACGCCCACCAGCCAATCAGGAGGGAATATGCAAATTAGAAGGACAAATATGGCAGCCGCCCAGCAGCTCCAGGCCTGGAGTGGCCTGGCGGGGCAGGATGCCTGCTATGAGAGGGAGGGTGGGGGGCAAAGGGATCTACAGGAGCAGCACTCCAGCCACAGCAAAGACGAAGACTGCAGACTCCGGAGTCTGCAGCAAAGATGAAGATGGAAGACAGCAGACTCCTGCCTGAGTCTGCAGTGAAGATGGCAGACTCTGGCCGGAGTCTGCTGCAAAGGCGGCAGACTCCAGCTGGAGCGAAGGCCCGGGTCCCAGGTGCCGGAGGAAACTCGTGCTGGAAGCCAAGGGAAGGAAGGCCTATTGCACGAATCTCTTCGTGCAACAGGCCTCTAGGAATATTATGAAAATACTAGAAGTCCAATGCACAAAATTCGTGCAAGAATAAGCCTTCCTTCCCCCAGCTGCCGGCACCAGCTTTCCTCTGGCACCCAGAACCCGGCCTTCCCTTGCATCCCCGGCTTCATCCAGAAGGTCATCTGGAAGGATTCCAGGAGGACATCCAGTCTAATTAGCATATTACCCTTTTATTAGTATAGACTAGAAGCCCAGTGCACGAAATTCGTGCACGGCGGGGGGTTGTCCCTCAGCCCAGCCTGTACCCTCTCCAATCTGGGACTCCTAGAGGGATGTCCGACTGCCCGTTTAGGCCCGATCCTGGCGGGATCGGGCCTAAACGGGCAGTCGGACATCCCTCTCACAATCCAGGACTGCTGGCTCCCAACTGCTTGCCGGCCTGCCTTCCTGATTGCCCCTAACCGCTTCTGCCTGCCAGCCTGATCACCCCCTAACCACTCCACTGCCAGCCTGGTTGATACTTAACTGCTCCCCTGCCAGCCTGTTTGCCCCCAACTTCCCTCCTCTGCCGGCCTGGTCACCCCTAACTGCCCTCTCCTGCAGGGTTGATCACCTCCAACTGCCCTCCCTTGCAAGCCTGGTCCCTCTCAATTGCCCTCCCTTGCAGGCCGGGTGCCTCCCAACTGCCCTCTCCTGCTGGCCATCTTGTAGTGGCCATCTTGTGTCCACATGGGGGCAGGATCTTTGACCACATGGGGGCAGCTATATTGTGTGTTGCAGTGATGATCAATCTGTATATTACTCTTTTATTAGATAGGATAGAGGCCTGGTGCATGGGTGGGGGCCAGCTGGTTTGCCCTGAAGGGTGTCACAGATAAGGGTGGGGGTTCCCTTGGGGTGTGGGGCGGCCTGAGCGAGGGGCCTATGGTGGTTTGCAGGCCGGCCACGCCCCCTGGCAACCCAAGGGGAGGCCCTGGTATCTGGAATTTATTTTCCTTCTACAATTGAAACTTTGTAGCCTGGGGCGGCAGCCATTTTTATAGCAGTTAATTCACCTTTTACAATTGAAACTTTGTAGCCTTAAGCGGGTGAGCCCGGCCAGGGTGTGCGGAAAGCTTTGCTTCCCCTGTTGCCGCCGGCAACCCTGGCCTGCTCTCTCAAGCTCCATTCTGCCGCCATTTGTTTGAATTTGTTTACCTTCTATAATTGAAACTTTGTAGCTTGAGTGGAGGCTTAGGCCTGCAATGGCTATGGAAAGCTTGGCTTGCTCTGTTACCTGGGAAACCTTGCTCTCTGTGGCTGTAGCCATCTTGGATTGGGGTTAATTTGCATACTCGCCCTGATTGGCTGGTGGGCGTGACTTGGCTGGTGGGCATGGCTTATGTAGTGGAGTGATGGTTAATTTGCATATTACCATTTTATTAGAGAGGATTAACTTTATGTCAACAATCTATACTAATTAAAGGATAATATGCTAATTAGACCGGATAGACTGGACATCTTCCTGACATCATTCCGGACATCCTTCCTGACAAAGCCGGGGCCCAGGTGGCGCCGCCCAGGTCCCAGGCAGCACAGCCTAGGGTTCTTGGTGCCTGTGCTGGCCCAGGTGGAGATGCCCAGGGTCCTGGTGCCGGCCCGGGCGAAGCCACCTGGGGTTCCAGGTGCCAGCCCGGGCGAAGCCAGGCCAGGTCCTGGGTGCCTGAGGCCGGACCGGGTGAAGCCGGTGTGGGTCCCAGGTGCCTGCGGTTGGCCTGAGTGAGGTCAGCCTGGGTCCCGGGTGCCTGCGGCTGGCTAGAGGGAGGGAAGCCTGGGTCCCAGGTGCCTGCAGCTGGCCAGAGGGAGGAAAGCCCAGTCTTGGTTGCCTGCGGCTGACCAGAGGAGGGAAGCCTGTGTCCCAGGTGTGGGGGCCAAGGCAGAAGCGGTTAGGGGCAATTAGGCAGGCAGGCGAGCAGTTAGGGGCATCAGGCAGGCAGGCAGGAGAGTGGTTAGGAGCCAGCAGTCCCGGATTGCAAGAGGGTGCAGGCTGGGCTGAGGGACCTCCCTCCCTCCGTGCATGAATTTCATGCACTGGGCCTCTAGTTGACATATAACTAGATAGGGACAAAACTGGAACTACAGTTGTAATGGTAGAGGCGGAGAAGAAATACTGAAAAATAAATGAATAGGAAGAATTTAAGAGACTTAGTAATGAAATTAACTTGGAATATCAGTAATTAATAATTATTATTAAGTTATTAAAACCTGATAATTCCAAAGTTAGAAGCCAAAGATATTAAGAAGACAGAATGGCTTTAGTAATAATGAACAAGAAAGGAGTTTTGCAGAAAGGGAGAAGTTGATAAATTTAATTTTACATATTTGATTAAAAAGGAATATTTTAGATTAAAAGGGACCAAGGGGGCATAGCAGACACAATTCATGGTCATTGATTGAATTTTGGTTTTAATAAATCAGTTGAAAAGACATTTCTGGCACAATTGAGAAAATTTGAATATTGGGTAAGTTGATGATATTAAGGCATTATTGGTAATTGTGTTAGATGTGATCATATTGTGGTGATATAGAAAAGACTTTATTTTTTAGATGAATATTGGAATATAAAATGTCATGGTATGTAATGATCTTTAAAATAATTTTTTTAAAAGAAGAAAATATGGCAAAATGTTAACATTGATAAATCTAGGAGATAGGTATATGAGTATTCATATTAACTTGTTACATCATATCACATATATTACCTTATAAGTAAAATAGATTTTTTATTTGAGAAGTTTGAAAAATTTTTACATAAACATTTGAAAAAATAATTGTTTTTAGCTTTGCCTTATGAGTGGAGAAATCATTCAAATGTCCCCTCAAATGAGCCTAATCTTTGAAGCAATGGACCTTTCCCAGGCCTCAGTAAGTTCATAATTTACTATAACAGTAGTTTGTTTGTTTATTAATTTATTTATTTAATCAATAGTGTTTTTATTATGTTTCAGAAGATGAGTTAGACACTAGAAATACAAAGATGAATAAGACACAGTGTATGCTCATTTAGGGAAGACGAGAAGCATGCTAATAAATAATCCCAATATAGAGCTACATGTAAGTGCTCTAAGAATGTGGAGGGGGTGTGTGCCCAGGAAGGGTATGGAAAACATTTGAGTGTTTGATCTGGTTTTGAGAGGTAAGACTTCTCCAGGGAGATTGTTTGGGGCTGGGCATTCCAAATCATGACAAGATATAAAGACCTGAACCAAGGCATGCCTGGGGAACTGTAACTTTAAATAGTTCAAATAGTATGTGAGGTTATAGAGAAAGACAGGAGCCAGATCATGAAGGGCTTTATAAGTCATGCAAAGTAGTAGTTAATAACTTACAGGTATTACTGCTATAAGAGCAACAATAGAAAAAGAAAATGTGCCTTTTTTCTCTAGCCCGCCACTGTAAGCCGCTGTGGCATGATTTATTTGGAACCCTCACAATTAGGATGGGAACCGCTTGTGTCTTCATGGTTGAGTTCACTGAAGGGACCTTTACAGGAACATGATCATCAGGCTCTTCTGAGAGGACTTTTTGACTGGTTAATATGGCCCTCTTTAAAGCTTCGTAAGAAACAATGCAAGGTAACACTATTGTTCTCTGACCCATTGAAATTTGTTTAGGGAGCTGAGTGAATAGGTGAAGGGATTAAGAAAAAACTTAAAGAAAAAAAATTTTTAAGAAGTTATTGATACAGACAACAGTATAGTGATTACCTGAGGGAAAGGGGAAGTGGGGGCTGACAGAAGAGGATAAAGGGGGGATAAATGGTGACAGAGGAGACTTGACCTTGGGTGGTGAACACAAAATACAATATACAGATGATGTATTATAGAATTATACACTTGAAACCTATATAATTTTACTAACCAATGTCACTCCAAAAAATTCAATTAAAAAGAAAAAGACGTTAGCAGGGCCGCGCTTCCTCTGGAAGCTATAAGGGAGAGCCTTTCCTTACCTCTTTCAGCTTCTTTTGGCTTTGGATATTACTTGTCTTGTAGCTATATAACTCTAAGTCTCTTCCTTTATGCTTACCTGGTTTTCTACTCTGTCTGTCTCTCCACTGTATGACTCATAAAGATTGAGGACCTTGAATTTAAGGTCTATCAAATAATTCAGAATATTCTCCTCATCTTGAGATTCTTAATTGCATCTTCAAAGACACTTTTTGCAAATAAGATGACATTTATGAGTCCATGGGATTAATTAGGACATGGGCAAAAAATCTGTTGGGGGACCAAAATTCAACCCATCACATACATATACACACAGACACACATGCACACACATTTGTTTCTTACATATAAATAAATACAGAGTGGGGCAAAGTAGGTTTCCAGTTGTGAGTACGTGAAACAGTTTATTGTATAAATATTTATAAATTATTACATTGTTTTTCATATGAACAACTAGAAACCTTCTTTTGCCCCACACTGTATATTGATCTAGCAAAGACAAAGGGTATTCATTCAGTAGATTTCTTTATCCTAAAATATTATTTATAAGATAGGAAAAATATTTTGCATTAAAGGAAAACTATAAAAAATTCTACTTTATGAAGATTCTGTACAATGTCTTTATAGAGAAAATATACAGATAAAGTCACTTTTCAGTTCTTGTATTTTAAAGCTCTAATACTATATATTGTAAATAATATAAAATACACTTCTGAGTGATGGATTTTATTCTTATAATTCATTCCCATATTTTCCACATTCAGTTAGTCCCCAAGATCTATGGATTTTCCCTCCTTGCTAACTTTTACATTTGCCATCTTCTCTCCATCCCAGTTCCTCTGATCACCCACTTCTACCTATTAGTAACCTTTGTTCTGACCTTAATCATTTTCTTTTTTTGTTTTGTTAATTTCTTTATTGGTGAAGGTGTTACATATGTGTTCTTATTCCCCCATTCATGCCCTCACCCTCTTGTTGTCTGTGTCCATTTGTTAGCCTTATAATATAAGGCTTATATGCATGCATACAAGTCCTTTGGTTGATCTCTCCCCTTTGCCCCCACCCTCCCCTACCTTCCCTCTGAGGTTTGACGGTCTGATTGCTGCTTCTCTGTCTCTGGAGCTATATTTGTTCATCAGTTTATGTTGTTCATTATATTCCATAAATGAGTGAGATCATGTGATATTTATCTTTCTCTGACTGGCTTATTTCACTTAGCATAATGCTCTCCAGTTCCATCCATGCTGTTGCAAATGGTAGAAACTCCTTTTTTACCACAGCGTAGTATTCCATTGTGTAAATGTACCACAGTTTTTAATCCACTCATCTGCTGATGGGCACTTAGGCTGTTTCCAAATCTTAGCTATTGTAAATTGTGCTGCTATGAACATAGGGGTGCATATATGCTTTCTAATTGGTGTTTCTAGTTTCTTGGGGTATATTCCTAGAAGTGGGATCACTGGGTCAAATGGGAGTTTTTAGTTTTTTGAGGAAACTCCATACTGTTCTCCATTGAGTGGCTGCACCAGTCTGTATTCCCACCAGTAGTGTACGAGGGTTCCTTTTTCTCCGCATCCTCGTCAGCACTTGTCGTTTGTTGATTTGTTGATGATAGCCATTCTGACAGGTGTGAGATGGTACCTCATTGTCATTTTGATTTGCATCCCTCAGATGACTGACCTTAATCATTTTCTACTTGAATCAATACAATAGAGCTGCTCTGGTCCAGTCTACATCGGGTACCAGAATGAAGATTCCAAAACACAAATTCATTCCATTTACTCCCCTACTTAAAATCCTCCATTGTAACCCTCTTCTCTTAGCATGAAATCTTACCACAGGCTACAAAGCCTTTGAGAATCTGATACCTTTCTGCTTCTTAAGCCTTATTTCTTGCCACT
Organism: Cnephaeus nilssonii; assembly: GCF_951640355.1. Lineage (NCBI taxonomy): Eukaryota > Metazoa > Chordata > Mammalia > Chiroptera > Vespertilionidae > Cnephaeus > Cnephaeus nilssonii. Next base: position 45,077,690 of record NC_137088.1, on the reverse strand, counting down.
CCTTTTTCACAACCTATTTTTCACAACCTACAAAATTCCCTTAATTCTGGGTCTGCTTCTATTTCCATTTCTGTGAATATAAAGTTTCTCCTGCCTTGAATGTCCTTCCTTTTAGCACCTGCCTAACTTTCTCCCCCCGCCCCCCAAATTTAGCTGAGTTATTACTTAATCTGGGAAGCCTTTCTTGATTTATTCCTCTCCCACTTCCCTTCTTGACCTCCTCCCTGGGTCTGGGCTAATTGTTTATCACAAGTACTCTAGTAGCCTTCCCCCACCCTGGTACTTCCTCTGCCTTGTCAGTATCACCCCATATTACTTTTGTCCATTTAACTTCAATAACACTACTTTTCAGATAGTGTGTGTTCTATATCTCCTAGCTTGGTATATAGGTATAACATGTTTTTTATAAGTGTTTGTTGAATAAATAAATGAATGTATGGCAGTTAGAGACTTTATTTCTGCTACCCCTAGAACACTGTTTATTCTCTTACAGTAGCTAATTTTTATTTCTTAGAGAGTTTAGAATATGTTACGTATAACTATGTAATATGCTAAACCAAAATATTTGAGAGATGTATTTATCATGTATAGTTTAAATTCTTTATGTTTAAAAGTTATAAACACTTTATGAAAACCATATATGCTTTTATCAGTTTTAAAAATATTTATCTTCTTTTGCTTTTTAAATAAGATGAAAGAAAAGTATCATTTTTTTTTTCACTTTGCAGGAACTGATTCCTACAAGTGATAGCAATGCAGTTGTATCTCTCACACGCCTCTTTGAAGTACTCCTCTGTGACGTGGTAGAAAATGAGCCTACAAGCAAGCACCTTCATGTTTGGATTATGGTTGGTTTTATTCTTAATGTGGTATTTAATTACAGAATAAAATATGCCTCTGACAAAGGATACTTGTACTGAGAATGACATTGTAAGATCCAGAGCTGGTTTTTGATGAGCACTGAAAGAATAGCTGAAGACATTAAAGTTGCCCTGACCTGGTATTTTGGTTTAAAAAACACTTTCAAGAAAGTAAAATATGTCAAAACAAACCAAATCTACCCTGTAATTGATAAAATATCATAATTTGATAAACAATAAGGTGACTTAATATTAATCCAGGATGGACTTTAGGTGAATTGATTTTGTCTTAATCAAACCAGCATGCAGACTGCAAGAAGCTGGCTACAAACGACAAGAGTAGGCACACACCTGTTGGGTAGAGCATTGCTGGCAGAATCCATAGAGCACAGGGGTAGGGAGGATTCAGTCGTCCAGGATGGCTAATGTCTAGAAGTCAGAGAAAGCCAGAGAACATCACTCTGAGGGAGCCAAAGGAAAGAGGGGTTTCGCTCTCTTCCCTGGTGTATGCTACTTTCCCATCCACCCCCTTATTCCTGAAAGTCTTGATCTCCTTTACTCAGTCTACCTTCTCTTCTAATCTGGTAATGGCATTTCTTCCTGTTGTTTTCCCTTCATCTGTTGCCATAAAATTACCTCAGACATTTCACATTCCAGGGTTCCCTATTAACCATAATCTCTTCCTTTCCCCTCTCCCTTTGTCTTTATTTCCCTCCACTTTCAAAGAAATTGAACAGACATGTTTGAAATGTAATTTATTCATATCCCTTTTTCTCCCTAAGTTTGGAACTGCATTTCACAGAATTAGTTTTTAATATACTTTCATACATATCAGTGCTACCTTTCTATAAAATAAAAGTATCTTAGGAATAGTTTCCCTATGTAACCTTCATGTTATATATTTCCTGGAATTTTTCATTCTGTTGGTAAACTTAAACTCCCAAAATTATTTTAATGGTTCAGAATCATTTTTAGACAAATATAGGTCTATACCTGGCTGAAAATTTCCTCTTAAAATATATTTGATAGATGTTTAAACTAAATAAGGCATGTATACTGAGTAAAATTCGAAAGGCAGAAGTAGGTTTTCCATCCATACCAGTCCTCTAGCCACTCTCAGGCCAACTACTATTACCAGTGCCTAGGTAGCCTGCTAGAGGTATTTGATGCATACTTTGATGTGTATAAGTTTAAAAAATTTTTTTTTATTGATTTCAGAGAGGAAGGGAGAGGGAGAAAGATAGAAACATCAATGATGAGAGAGTCATTGACCAGCTGCTTCCTGCCCGTCCCCTATTGGGTTTGAGCCCACTACCTGGGCATGTGCCCTTTGATTAGAATCAAACCTAGAATCCTTCAGTCCACAGGCCGATACTCTCTCCACTGAACCAAACTGGCTAGAGCTATATAAATTTTTATATATGTTAGCATACCATCTATACTTATTTACATCTTTTCTCACAGTATATCTTGGAGATCATTCCATATCAGTAGAGTTATCTTCTTTCTTAACAGCTGCATGTATTCCAGTGTATGTAGCATAATCCAATTATACAGGCCCCAATTGAAGAACATTTTGGTTCCTTTTATTCCTTTGCTATCACAAATAATGCTGCAGTGAAATTTTTTGTACATATATCATTTTAACAGTTGGAAATATATTTCAGGATAAAGTCCTAAAAGAGAAATTCCTAGATCATTTGGCATGGACATTTTAAATTTAGATAACTATTGCAAGAGAAATGATTCTATATGATTTAGCTGTATTCCAGTAGATTTTATTTATAGATCTGATCTTTTCCAAGTTAACCAGGCCTAATATCTTAAATTGTAATTAATTCTTTAAAATTTTCTTTTAAATAATGAGTTTAAATTAAATATTTTTAATTGCATTTATTGGGGTGACATTGGTTAATAAAATTATACAAGTTTCAGGCACGCAATTCTACAATACATCATCTGTATATTGTATTGTGAGTTTACCACCCCAAGTCAAGTCTCCTTCCATCACTATTTATGCCCCCTTACCCTTCTTCAACTTCCCCTACCCCTTTTCCCTCTGGCAGTCACCATACTATTATCTGTTTTTTCTTGTTGTTTTTTACCAACAGGCTTGCTTTATGTTTTCTTTGATTTGGTCCATTGGAGGAAGTTGTGATACAAATGGTCGCATTATTTTTGATTCTTTCCTACGATCAATCATACTGGGAAAAATTGAAAGCAACCCAGTGCCTGATTCTGTGGGTAAATGGGAATGCCACTTTGATGAAAAAGGCTTGGTATATGATTACATGTATGAGGTATGATATAAAATTATTGTTATAATAAGCTATAAATCAGTCTTGGATCAGCAGGCAAAATTCCTGAGTTCCAATTCTAGAGTTATTTTATTTTTTAAATAAATCTTTATTGTTCAGATTATTAGAGTTGTTTCTCTTTTTCCCCCCATAGCTTCCCTCCACCTGGTTCCCACCTTACCCTCTGCCCTTACCCACCCCCCACTTTCCTCATCCATAGGTGTACGATTTTTGTCCACTCTCTTCCCGCACCTCTCACGCCCCATTCCCCCCAAGAATTGTCAGTCCACTCCCTTTCTATGCCCCTGATTGTATTATATTGACCAGATTATTCTGTTCATCAGATTTTTTATTCACTTGATTTTTAGATTCACTTGTTATAGATATGTATTTGTTGTTCATAATTTTTATCTTTTTTTCTTTATTTTTTTATTAAGGTATTATATGTGTACATATCTTACCATTGCCCCCCACACTCCACTCCCATACATGCCCTCACTCCCCAGAGTTTTGCGTCCATTGGTTATGCTTATATGCATGCATACAAGTCCTTCAGTTGATCTCTTATCTCCCCCACCTCTCCCTAACCTTCCCGCTGTAATTTGACAGTCTGTTTGATGCTTTACTGTCTCTGTATCTATCTTTTTGTTCAACAGTTTATAATGTTCTTTATTATCCATAAATGAGTGAGATCATGTGGTATTTTTCTTTCATTGACTGGCTTATTTCACTTAGCATAATGTTCTCCAATTCCATCCAGGTTGCTGCAAATGGTAAGAATTCCTTCTTTTTTATGGCAGCATAGTATTCCATTGTGTAGTTGTACCATAGTTTTCTGATCCAGTCATCTGCTGATGGGCACCTAGGCTGTTTCCAAATCTTAGCTATTGTGAATTGTGCTGCTATGAACATAGGGGTGCATATATCCTTTCATATTGGTGTTTCCAGTTTCTTAGGATACATAATTTTTATCTTTACCTTTTTCTTCTTCCTCTTCTTAAAGAATACCTTTCAGCATTTCATATAATACTGGTTTGGCTTTTTCTTATCTATGAAGCTCTTTATCTGACCTTCAATTCTGAATGATAGCTTTGCTGGGTAGAGTAATGTTGGTTGTAGTTTCTTGCTATTCATCACTTTGAATATTTCTTACCATTCCCTTCTGGCCTGTGTAGTTTCTGTTGAGAAATCAGCTGACAATCGTATGGGTGCTCCCTTGTAGGTAACTAACTGTTTTTCTCTTGCTGCTTTTAATATTCTCTCTTTGTCTTTTGCTCTTGGCATTTTAATTATGATGTGTCTTGGTGTGGTCCTCTTTGGATTCCTTTTGTTTGGGGTTCTGTGCGCTTCCTGGACTTGTAAGTCTATTTCTTTCAACAGGTGGGAAAGTTTTCTGTCATTATTTCTTCAAATAGGTTTTCAGTATCTTGTGCTCTCTCTTCTTCTGGCACCCCCATAATTCTGATGTTGGTACGCTTGAAGTTGTCCCAGAGGCTTCTTACACTATCTTCAACTTTTTGGATTCTTTTTTTCTTTTCCAGTTGGGTGTTTTTTGCTTCTTTGTATTTCAAATCTTTGACTTGATTCTTGCGATCCTCTAGTCTGCTGTTTGATCTCTATATTATTCTTTATTTCATTCAGTGTATGCTTAATTTCTAGTTGGTTCTTTTTTATATCCTCGAGGTTCTCACTAAATTTATTGGCCGTTTCTAGAAAATTTTTGAAAAACCTTATAATCGTGGTTTTGAACTCTATATCCAGTCGTTTGCTTTCCTCCTTTTCTTTCATTTGTGACCTGTTTCTTTGTCTCTACATTTTGGCTGCTTCCCTGAGTTGATAGAGTGGCTTTGTGTGTTAGGTGTCCTATAGGGCCCAGTAGCTCAGCCTCCCAGTTACCTGAGGTGGACACACTTGGTGCACCCTTTTGTGGGCTGTGTGCACAGTCTTGTTGTAGTTAAGCCTTGATTGTTGTTGGTATCACTGGGAGGAATTGACCTCCAGGCCAATTGGCTGAGGATCAGCTGTGTCTACAAAGGGAGAACTTCTGTGCTGGAGACACCCTTATGAGACAAGACTTGCTTCAGTGGGGCTTTGGTGCTCACTGAGTCTGTCCCCCAAGTGTGTCCCTTATGGATCTGAGGAGTTGTAATCTGGATGGCCCTACTCTGACCCCTGGGTACACTGGCTCTTGGATCTCCAAGGAGGTGCTAATTTAGCCTCTGCCTGAGGCCACCCAGCAGGAGCTACGGAGAGATCTGCAGATTCCTCTTCTTTGTTTGGACTTTGGAGGTGCCCAGATGAGGCCCATTTGTGAAGCAATGCAAGCTGCTGTGGGGCCTTGGGCCTTCTTTTAGATGTTCTGGGTCTCACTGACTAAGCTGCAGTTTGTTAGGTAAGTTTAGATTTCAAAGGACCAGGCCATTCATATGCAAAAGCCTCTGCACACAGCTTGGTTGGGGCGGGGTCTCAGGGTGGAGCAAACAGCAATGGCTTCCCATCAGCCCTGCCCTAAGAGGCCCCTGTGTCTCAGTGTCCCATGGTAATCGCTGCAAGCACCTCTGAGAGAAAGCTGCCCTCGAGTTCTGCCCGATGCCAGACAGTCCAGTTTCTCCCCGTGTGTGTCTGAGTTCCCAGAGTCTCGCCCAGAACTGGAGTTCAGAGCAGTTGGGAGCTTGTGTCTCCCTGTGGATTCAAAAAGCCAGCTGCGTACTCAGTTGCCAGCCTTCTCCGTGCGCGCCCTGGACCTCTGCACTTTACTTCTGCAGCTCCTCTGAGTCTCAGTGTGCTTTTCTCTTCCCTTCTAGTTTTAGAATTTCCACTTAGCCAACCTTCCTTTGGTTCTGGATGATATCCGTTTTGTCTTTCAGTTGTAGTTTTGAAGTGGTTGTGCGAGGCAGCAAGTTCAAGTGTTTACCTATGCCGCCACCTTGGTTTCTCCTCTAGTTATTTTGAATTGTGTGGTTAGCATTATAGTTTTTTCTCTTTAGTTTCTTCTCCTGTGACTTGTGGACAGACAGATAAACTTGCTTTAAGAATAGTTTATAATTTCAGATTTAAATTTAAGATATTTTCTCCACTTTTAAAATAATTTACAAAAGGATTATTTTAAACAGTAACCATTTGAATAATCATTTGATTCATGCAAATTTTTCTTAATAAAGTCATAAGATCTGGGATTTTTTACCTAAATCTCAAGGTTTCCTTTTTTTAAAAAATATATTTTATTGATTTTTTTACAGAGAGGAAGGGAGAGAGATAGAGAGTTAGAAACATCGATGAGAGAGAAGCATCAATCAGCTGCCTCCTGCACACCCCCTACCAGGGATGTGCCCACAACCAAGGTACATGCCTCTGACTGGAATCGAACCTGGGACCCTTCAGTCCGTAGGCTGACGCTCTATCCACTGAGCCAAACCGGTTTTGGCTAAATCTCAAGGTTTACAGATTAAGAAACAAACCTAGAGAGGCAATGGCCAGAAGAGTCAGGACTTGAACCTAGTTCTCTTGATTGCCAATGCAGAAATCTTTCCACAAAACCATTCTTAAAAACAAATTTTAAGAATATGACCAGAGTTTCATCCTCATTAGTCACAATGAGAAGTCAATAAAATAATTTCTAAAATTAAAAATCAAGAGTGATAACACAGCATATTCCTTAATAATTGGAGGAAAATACCAAAATATCCAGCTTAAAGAGCTAAATGTAGTTGCTGTTGGAAAGGAGAAAATGATAGTGAGAGGGTGACTGCTGGTGTTTTTTCAATTACAGTTGACATTCAGTATTATATTAGATTCAGGTGTACAGCATAGTGGTCATATAACTTACAAAATGATCTCTCCAATAGGTCTTGACCCCATACATATTTACAACAACATTATTGACTATATTACCTAAGCTGTACTTTACATTCCCCGTGAGTATTTTGTAACTACCAATTTGTACTTCTTAATCCCTTCACCTTTTTCACTCTATGTGATTTAGCTGTGTTCTAATAGATTTTATTCATAGATCTGATCTTTTCCAAGTAAGTTAACCAGGCCTTAATATATTAAACTAGAGGCCTGGTGCACGAATTCCTCGGCACCGGGACTGGTGGGGTCCCTTGGCCTGGCCCGTGGGAATCAGTGGACCTCTGTGCTGCCACAGCCCGGCCTTACTTTACCCGCCAGCTCATAGGGCTACAGCCTGCTGTCCGCATTGATCCTGCACAGCACGAAGTGGTGCGTGAAGCAACAGGTGGCAGTGGAGGAGCCTGTGCTGGGCACCACACAGCTCCTGCTCATCCCGGCCTCACTGCGCCTGCCTCTCTGATGTGCAGGGTAGTGTCCAAGGGAGAGGCTCACACCACAGTAGCTGCGCTTATCAGCCGTCAGCCCGGTGTCTGGCGCCCCTCTGTCAGCTGACCAGTGCTCCCGCTGTGGGGTGCACTGACCACCAGGGGGTAGCTCCTGCATTGAGCATCTGCCCCCTGGTGGTCAGTGCACATCATAGCTACTGGCCGGTCGCTTGGTCGTCCAGTCATCTCATCGTCCAGTCGCTTAGGCTTTTATATATACAGATTGCAATTAATTTTTTAAAAATGTCTTTTAAATAAATAGTTTCAATTAGCTCCCTAATCCCCTCCCATCTGGCAGCCATCAGTTTGTTTTCTGTATCTATGAGTTTGTTTGTGTTTTGTTTGTTTCGTATTTTAGAATTCACATATGAGTGAAATCATATGGTATTTGTCATTTTTACTCTGACTTTATTTTTGTTTGTTTTTAAAAAAATATTTTTATTGATTTTACAGAGAAAGGGAGAGGGGGAGAGAGAGAGAGAGAAACATCAATGATGAGAAAGAATCATTGACTGGCTGCTTCCTGCATGTCCCCCACTGGAGATCAAACCCCCAACCCAGGCATGTGCCTGACCAGGAATCCAACCAATCCAACCAATCAAACTGTGACCTCCTGAATAATAGGTCTATGCTCAACCACTGAGTCACTCGGGTCAGACCTGTCTTACTTTATTTAACATAATATCCTCTAGGTCCATCGATGTTGTTGCAAATGGCAAGATTTCCCTCTTTTTTATGGCTGAGTAATATTTCATTGTATATATATATATATATATATATATATATATATATATATGTGTGTGTGTGTGTGTGTGTGTGTGTGTATGTATATATATATATATATATGTATATATATATATATATATACATATATATATCCTCCTTTATCCATTCATCTATTGATAATACTTAGGTTGCTTCCATATCTTGGCTATTGAAAATAGTGGATGCTGCAATGAATATAGAGTTGCATGTGTGTTTTAGATTTCTTTGAATAAATATCCATAAATGGGTCATATGATATTTGCAAGTCCTAGCCACAGCAATTGGACAAAAATAGAATAAATAATTTACAAGTGCATATGGAACATTTTCTAGGTTAGATCATGTGTTAGACTACAAAAGAAGTATCAGTAATTTAAAAAGACTGAAATATATCAAGCATCTATTTCAACCATAATGTCTGAAACTAGAAATCAATTATAAGAAGTAAAACACACTTTTTAAAAATTCTGTGCTTTACTTCTTATAATTGACTAGAGGCCCGGTGCACGAAATCTGTGCATGGGGGCGGGGGATGTCCCTCAGTCCGGCCTGCATCCTCTCCAATCTGGGACCCCTTGAAGGATGTCCTTACTGCTGGTTTACAGGGATCAGGCCATGGCGGTGTGGCTAGCCTGGGTAAGGGGCTTTTTTTCTTTTCTTTTTCAGCGCCTCCTTGAGCGGAGGCAAGGGCTGGCTGGAAGCAGGTATCTGGGATTTATTTACCTTCTATAATTGAAACTTTGTAGCCTTGAGTGGAGGCCAGCCAGGGTGGGTGGAAAGCTTGGCTTCCTCCATCACCAGGGGCAACCCAAGCCTCCTGCTCACTCCAGCTCCATGGCCACCGCCAGCTTTGGTGGGTTAATTTGCATACTTGCTCCTGATTGGCTGGTGGGTGTAGCGGAGTGATGGTTAATTTGCATGTTTCTCTTTTATTAGTGTAGATTATTAGTGTAGATTTTTAATTATATTTCTAATTTTTTAGAAAGCTTCATGCTATTTTCCATTTCAGGCTCTCTGCCCATTTTTAAATTAGATTGTCTTTTTTTTTTAGGGGGAAATATTTTTTATTATATGTATGTCCCATCAATATGTAGATTATTTGTCTTTTTGGTGTTAAATTGCTTGAGTTCTTTATATATTTTGGATATTAACCTCTTACTGGATGTATCATTGGCAAATGTCTTCTCTCATTCAGCAGGTTGTCTATTTGTGTGTTTTTATGGTTTTCATTGCTGTGTAATAACTTTTTAGTTTGCTATAGCTCCATTTGATTATTTTTTCTTTTGTTTGCCTTGCCTGAGGAGACATATAAAAAATAAACAAAAAAATTACTAAGAGCTATGTCAGAGTTTACTGCCTATGTTTTCATCTATCTGTTTTATGGTTTCAGGTCTTACATTTAAATCTCTAATCCATTTTTAATTATCTTGTATATGCTGTAAGAAAGTGGTCTAATTATTTTTTTTGCATGTATCTGTCCAGTTTTCACAACACTATTTATTGAAAAGACTGTCTTTATTCCATTGTATATTTTTGCCTCCTTTGTCATAGATCAATTGACCATATAGGCCTGGGTTTATTTCCGGGTCTCTATTTTATCCTATTGAGCTATGTGTCTGTTTTTAAGCCAATATCATGCTGTTTTTATTACTGTAGCCTTGTAGTATAGTTTGATATCAGGTAGTGTGGTACCTTTAACTTTGCTCCTCTTTTTCAAGATTGTTTTGGCTACTTTGGGTCTTTTGTGGTTCCATGTAGATAGGATTACTTATTCTAGTTCTGTGAAAAATGCCACTGGTATTTTGATAGGGATTTCCCTGAATCTATAGATTGCTTTGTGTAGTATGGATATTTTAACAATGTTACTTCTCCCTATCCTTGAGCATGGTATATGCTTCTATTATTTGTATCTTCTTCAATTTCTTTCTTCAGTGTCTTACAATTTTAGGAGTACGGTTCATATATAACCTTGATTAAATTTATTTTTAGATATTTTATTATTTTTGGTGTAATTATAAATGGGACTTTATTTTTAATTTCTCTTTATGATGGTTTGTTATTAGTGTATAGAAATGCAACAGATTTCTGGACTATTTAGGGTTCTCTCCATATAGTGTCATGTCATCTACCAAAAAATGGCAGTTTTACTTCTTCTTTCCTAACTTAGATGCCTTTTACTTCTTCCTTTCTAATTTGGATGTTGTGTTTGTGTGTTTTACTTCTTATAATTGATTTCTAATTTCATACCATTGTGGTTGAAATAGATACTTGATATATTTCAGTCTTCTTAAATTACTGATACTTCTTTTGTAGTCTAACATGTGATCTATCCTAGAAAATGTTCTATGTGTACTTGAAAATTATTTATTCTATTCTTGTCCAGTTTCTGTGGCTAGGACTTGCAATACTGTGTTGAATAAAAGTGGTGAAAATAAATATCCTTGTCTTGTTCCTGATCTTAAGAAAAATGCTTTTAGGTTTTCACCATTGAGTATGATGTTAGTTGTGGGCTTGTCATGTTTTATTATGTTGAGATGTGTTGCCTCTATTTTCACCTTGCTGATGGTTTTGGTCATAAATGGATGTTGAATTTGGTCAAATGCTTTTTCTGCATTTATTAGTATGATCATATGCATTTTGTCCTTCATTATTTTAAAATGTATCTTTATTGTTGAAAGTATTACAGATGTCCTGTCTTTCCCCCCATTAACCCCTCTTCCACCACACTCCTGCCCTGCCCTCCCAGGCCTTCACTGCATTACTGTCAGTGTCCATGGGTTATGCATTGTTCTTCATATTGTTTAGGTAGTGTATCATATTTATTAATATGTGGATATTGAACCAACCTTGCAAATTAAGAATAAGTCCCACTTGATCATGGCATATAATCTTTTAAATTTATTTTGAATTTGGTTTGCTAACATTTTGTTGAGTATTTATGCATCTATGTTCATTGGGTAATCTATATATATAAAGAGGTAATATGCAAATTGTCCACTACGGTGTCACAGTAACGACCGCAGGTGGGCGGGGCTGCGCATATTTCCTTCTTATTGGCTGTGGGCACCACCATCTTTGTGATGGCATGAGGGTCAATTAGCATATTCCCTCTTTATTAGATAGGATATGAAAAAATGAATTCAAACTTTAGTAAATTATAACTTGAGTTACATCAGAGTGCTTCTCAAATAAATACTTGATATATGTCAAAGGACATCTTCAAGGCATTTTGGAAAGATTGGAGTGCTAAGAGAACATAGATGCAAAAATATCTGAAATTCTAGGTATGTTAAATTTGTGATAACTATTTCACTACATTCTTCAGATTATCATTGGAAAGGAAAATTAAAGAAAAATGTATTTCTTAAATTGGGTAGTGGATTCATGGATGTTTATTAAGTTGCTTTATGACTTAAAAATATTATATATCCTATTTTGAAGAAATCTGTTATTTCATACTAAAAAGCAGAAAGACTATTAGGTTTTTAAAAGTAAATATGATAACTGTGTTTAAAAGAAACTTTCGGATAGCAAGTGCATTGTTATAATATTTGAAACTTATTTCTCTTGTAGTTGAAAAACCGAGGTCGCTGGATCCATTGGAATGAATTAATTAAAAGTACTAATTTAGGAGATAAACGTACCAAGATTCAAGATATCATAGTCCCTACAATGGACACAGTTAGATATACATTTCTAATGAATTTGAGTATTACCTATGCGAAGTAAGAAATTCTTATAACATACACTTTAACCATAACAGTGTCATTCTAACAGGATCATAGGATATTTGAAGTAAGCTTTAAGGTCATTTATTTTCAGGTAACTGACTCCTTGGGAGACTGGCTAATTGACATGTCCATATTGACATCTGTTTCTAGTGGCACACCTAGAATCCAGGTTTTCTATTGCCTATTTCAAAGTGTTTGCCATCATACTTTGTTGCTTCATAAGCTGCCTTGTATTTCTTTTATTTGTAACAGACTAAAAATCAATGTTATTGCTAATAGGTATGCATTCTACTCAAAGATTCACTGTACTCCTGAGGTCAGACTAACTATGATCCACATTCTTCCATTACATTTAGCATTTTTCAAATATATCCTATTCTAGTTCTTCATAACTTAAGATGAACATGCAAAACCCAGACTTGAATCAGAAGAACACATCAAAAAAGAGTACATGAAACTGAATCAAAAGCCTAGCATGTACCATAAGCATATCCATACCAACTTCCTTAATAACGTTTTGGTAGTTATTTTTCTTTTAAAACATGAGGCATGATTTATTATTAATGCTATTTTGAATGAGAGAAGCTTACATAATTTGCATGAATGTAATGGCTTGTTGTTTATAAAAAACTTGTATCTGAATGAATTTTGTGACAGTTTTATCTTGTTTAATAAACAAAAACAGAAAAAATAGCTTATGAGGGAACATTATTTTATCCCTATTTTGTAGTTGCATTTTTGCATTTATTTATTTTTATTTGTTTATCATTTGAGAGAGAGAGAAACACTGATTTGTTGTTCCACTTATTTATACATTCATTGGTTGATTCTTGTACCTACCCCGACCAGGTATCAAACCCTGAACCTTGGCATATCAGGACGATACTAACCAACTAAGCTATCTGGACAGTGCTGCATTTTTGCATTTAGTGTCTAATATTTAAAACTTTCTTAGGCAAGGAAGGAACTTGCCAATTCTGAGGAATTCTAGTATAGTAATTTTTGTGTGCTATGAAACATTTGTCAGAATAAGTGAGTAATGTAAACATAGGGAAATCACATATTAGAATACATTTATTAAAATATTGAACAAATTTGGGCCTGGCTGGTTTGGCTCAGTGGTTGAGCATTGACCCATGAACGAGGAAGTCATGGTTTCATTCTTGGTCTGGGCACATGCCAGTTTGCAGGCTTGATCCCCAGTAAGGGGGTGTGTGGAAGGCAGCCAATCAGTGATTCCCTCCCATCATTGATGTTTCTATCTCTCTCCCTCTCTCTGAAATCAATAAAAATATATTTTAAAAATTGAACAAATTTGGTCCATAGTAGAAATACATATGCTTCTTTTTACTAAACCCTTGTCCAAGGAATGAGGATATTTTTTCCATTGATTTTCAGAGAGGGGAAGGGAGGGGTGGAAGAGAGAGAGGATCAAATCTGCAACCTAGGTGCCCTTAACTGGAATTCAAACCCACAACACTCTGGTATGGAAGCCAATGCTGTAACCACTGAGCAATGCCAGCCAGGGCCATGTGCTTCTTTATGAATCCTATATAATAAAAGCCTAATATACTAAGTGTCCGGTCACCTGGTCGTCCATTCAACAAATCAAAGCATAATATGCTATTGATATGCTAAGGCCGCTCAACCACTCGCTATGATGTGCACTGACCATCAGGGGATAGATAGTTGATCAGTCGACCAGTCACTATGATGTGCACTGACCACCAGGGGGTGGATGCTCCGGTAGGTTTGCTTAAGCTGGAGTCTGGCTGATTGGGACTGAGCGAGATGTGCTGGACATGCCCTGGAGCCCTCCTGCTGTCTCTCCCCAGCTGGCCAACCTCCCACGTCCTTCCCCAGCCCCATTTGTGCAGCGGTGGGGTCCCTCGGCATGACCTGCGCCCTCTCACAATCTGGGACTCCTCGGGGGTTGTTGGAGAGCTGGTTTTGGCCCAATCCCGCAGGCCAGGCCCAGGGACCCCACTGATGCATAAATTCGTACACTAGGCCTCTAGTACATTAAATAAGATCCAGTAGTGAGTCTGATGACTGTCATAATTTTGAAGAAATTATGGCATAAGTGATATTGAGTTGTCATTAACAATTATAATATTTAGTATAATATCTATGATTTCTACTGATAACAGACACACAGATACTATTAATACAATTACTCCATTTTAATTAAGGATAGTGAAAGCAAAGATATAACGTTTTTGTCATCCCAGTTCACAGATTCTCTGAATACTTTAAGAATTTCTTCAATTGACCCATAGACCCCAAGTTAAGAACAGTATTTTATTTATTAAAATTACTTTAATAAACAGTTTTTCTGAAGGCAAGAGTTATTCAGATTAGGACACATAGAAGAATTCAGGGGTTACTATAGTTGTAAAAGAACTTTAGTTTTATGTTTATACTTCAATGATAATTTTTAAAAGTAATACATATTAGCATAATTTAGGTTACTTAGATGACCTCTTCTAACAGAATGCTGCTGCTTAGTTTTGTGTTTGTCTTTATGTATTGTATAGTGCCAAATTACAGTATCACGCAATGTGACAGTATTTAATTTTTTGATTCAGTATTTCTCAAATTTGAAGTCCTTAGAGTTCTGTGAATATAAACTCATATGATTTTTTTCCTTTTCTAATTAGTTACGACTACTCAAGTATGAGAAGCCCTGCTTGAGAGCCCACTGAATAGAAAATTCCTTATAGTTTGCTTTTAGACAAGTATTTTCAGTTAGTAATTCTGACTTGATTCTAAAATGCTAAACATGTATACATAACTGTTAGATTTAGAATTCACTGTTTTTTATTACTCACACAAACTTTATGCTATTGAGATAACTGTGAAACAGCCTAAATCTATCTTTTGTCATCATGTCATTAGTCTGTTCCACACGGCACCCTCTTGCCTGTACTTCTAACTAAAAAATACAAATACATAATTTTTCTGAGGAGACCAATTTTGCTTTTCCTTTCTGAAAAGTTAAGCATGTTATTGTTTTATGAGTATTTTTGCATATAGCAATGTTACATCTGTTCAAATAATAGTTCCTTACTATACTACTAAAGTTTTGGTAACAGGAAGCAAAAATGTGTGCCAATTGTTACTCACTCTATCAGTCTTTTGTGATATAACGATAGATTAAAATGTGAGTTTTTAGATGAATTTGATTTGATTATTTTTACATTTCAATAACTCTAACTTCCCTTAGTAGAAATGTATTCTGAAATTACCCCCTTTTGAATGATATATTCATTGTTTCCCTAAAGGCCACTGCTTTTTGTGGGTCCAACTGGTACAGGAAAATCAGTGTATGTGAAGGATAAGCTAATGAATCACTTGGAAAAGGACAAGTATTTTCCTTTTTATGTTAATTTCTCTGCACGGACCAGTGCCAACCAGGTTCAGGTTAGTTTAAAGCCAGAAACATAGGTTGATAATTATTAAATGTTTTGCCTTATTTGATTAGTATTTAAAATTGTACATTAAATGAGCAGCTGTGCAAATTTTCTATGAATTAAAATTAAACTTCAAACTTATTTTTGGCGTTACAAGTAAGTTTTAAAAGTCAGATTTTTGGGACAAACATTTGAGAGAACATATTTGCATTAATACTGGATTATTGAGATTTGTCATCTTATTTTATGCCAAGAATCAGCAGCAATTGATTTCTTAACTAGGGAAGGGAGTATAAGAGAAGGGAGGGGGCAGAGAAAGAGGAGAGAGAACTTTCTAGACTCTCCTAGATGATCCTTAGGAGCATTTGCTGCTTATTGAAGCTCTGTCTGTGATATATATTTCAAATCATGGACTATTGTAGACCTTGTGTGACAAGAATTGTGTAGCTATGCGTCCCACCCTTTACCCCCAAAAGTACCAACATGGAAGTATTGCATGAGGCCTTTTCTAATCACCATTTTTATCATCCATTCCTAAATTTATGTCTGTCCAATCTCTCTTGACCTGTGGGACTCATTTTCATTGTTTTAAACCTGCAGAATTCCCTTTATCTCAAAATCTTACAAATTTAGATTAGTAATTTTAGATATTGAGTAAGTTAAAGTTAATAGCTGTGTTGGGATATTTAATGAGGAAAATATTTTGTGTGTATATGTGCATGTGTGTATAATATAAATATACAAATAGTAAGTAACAATTTTTAGTACTGTAGGGTTTCAATAAATTCTCTTTAATGTTGAATATGAAGTTTGATATCATTCCAAAAGTGAATAAATATAAAGAAACATGCACATTGTGCTGCTTGACATTATTTTCTTACATAATTAGACTTAACTTCCTTATTTTTTTCTGGTGTTAAGTATAACTACTATACCTTCTTCTTTATATTTTAGAACATTATTATGGCTAGATTGGATAAAAGACGCAAAGGAGTTTTTGGACCACCTATGGGAAAGAAGTGTATAATTTTTATAGATGACATGAATATGCCTACATTGGAGAAATATGGAGCTCAACCTCCTATTGAATTATTACGACAGTTTTTTGACTGTGGGAATTGGTAACTATTTGATTGAAGTCTTAATTGGTCATGGTGAAGTCAGTTTTTTATTCTCTTTTTCTATTTTAATTTCTCAGAGCAAAATAATACATTTTTTCAAGTTATTTATGAAAGATAAATAACTGATTGCTTATTTTCCTATACAGAAAATTTTGTAAGACTTTTTCTTTATAAATTTACTTCTTACGTATTTTTTCTGAGTATAATTTTAAAAAAGATATTTTTATTGATTTCAGAGAGGAAGGGAGAGGGAGAGAGAGATAGAAACATCAATGATGAGAGACAATCATTGATTGGTTGCCTCTGCACGCCCCACACTGAGGATCAAGCCCACAACCTGGGCATATGCCCTGATAGGAAATGGAACCATGACTTTCTGGTTCATAGGTCAACTCTCACTAACTAACCCATGCTAGAAGACTTTTATATACCTTTTTTATACCAGTTTTTCCTCTGAATGTGTGAATTAGATAACAGATTAATAACCCAGTATTGGCAATGTATATATTCAATGCTGTAGTAAATTATTTCCTTTTCAGCAGTTATTTTCAAAATAATCTATAGATTTATATCTTTCACAGTACCATTCCCCCAGGGCTGAGAATTTTTTTTTATAATATACATTTTTATTTTTTATACATCTAATCATTTGAAAAATAATATTGCCTGTAAAGGGCTGAGAATTTATGGGTAGTTTCCAACCTAAGTAATTATAATCAACACCCTGTGTTTCTACCATTTTAATTTTTTTATATTTTCTGTGACTGTTTGGGACTACTATATCTTTGAAATGGTTTGATTTTAACAGCAATTCTGTAGAAAACTGTACTTCCTCCAACCCAATATAGCATTATTCTTATCTCAAGGCAAGGGTAGACTAATTTTGAAGCTAAGTCCTATTTTCGAAGTACATTTTTGTTATTACTGCAGGCCCTTGGAATCCTGTCTTCTGGAAATAATCACTGTTAATAGTGTATTCCCTCTTCAAGTTTTTGTTCTTTATAAATACATTTTTATTTTTAAAAATATACTCATGTTACACATGTTTTGCAACTTATTTGCACTTAAGTATTTATCTTAAACACCCATCCATGCTATTTGCCTCATTTATTTTATTGGCTTTTAATACTATTTAGTTGTATGGATCTTGCCATAATTTACTTAGCCAGTTCCCTATGACAGCTATTATGGTTGCTGCCATAAACCAAATCATATTTTCATACTTTCTAGTGTGCTCTTAGACTAAGTAATAGTTATATAGATTTCTCCTATCATCCTCCCTCGATTTTTGCAAGAACTTCCATATTAAAGGACTTAATGGCCTATTGGAAATAAGAACTTGGTCAACTGAATGATTCCAACTAAATCGAGCCATTTAGCTATCCCTTTCTGATTAAAACTTCTTTGGAGATTTGTTACTCCTGAATGAGTCCTTTTTTATATAACAAAAGTGTGTAGTTACTATTTAGATGTTCTTATGTTCTCTGAAGATAAGATTTGAGATGAGAAAAAGAAATCAGGACTTTGCTATACATGGTATAGCTATATAATTTATTTTCAAACTGGGACATTTCTGAGAGTAAAAGGGGAGTGTCAGTAATTACTCTAGGGCAAGCACAAACCAGAACTGTCCTAGGCAAAAGGGGATGTATAGTCACCTTACTTGTGACTAGCCATAAACAAGATTGATATCTCATCCATGCTCTGGATTTGGAGTAAGAAGAGGAAAAGCAAAGAGTCAAATTGGAAAAAAGAGTATGAGAAGAGAAAGGTAAGGGCAAGAGGGAGGAACATTTTAGATACCCAGAATCTGGGCAGCAGAATCAGTGTCACTGAAAGGAAAAATGGAGTGCTGCTTTAAAAAAGTTCCCCCTGTTCGAAGCATTATCTCAAGTTTTTCCCTTTAGAGAAGCTAAAATCAGATTAAGTTTCTAGGGAGATCTACATTTCATTCCATCTTATTGGCTTTATAACTGATCATTTTGAATTTTTATGTGCTTTCAAGGTATGACCTTAAGGACACAAGTAAAATCACATTGGTTGACATACAGCTAATTGCTGCCATGGGCCCTCCAGGTGGTGGAAGAAATCCAGTCACTCCCCGTTTTATTCGACATTTCAACATCTGCACCATTAATACTTTTAGTGATGAAACAATGGTCCGAATCTTCTCATCAATTGTAGCATTCTACCTTAGGACTCGTGAATTTCCTCCGGAGTTCTTCTTAATTGGAAACCAAATTGTCAGTGGGACTATGGAGGTGAGCAAAAAATACAATACAAAATATTTCAGTATATATATCTCATTGGGTCCTTACTTATTTTTTTAAAACATGTTTTCCCTTAGACATCTACTTTGGTCTTCAGTGTCAGAGAAGCTGTTATGAAGGCTTGAAAATAGGAAGATCATAGGCTTTGAAATTAGAGAAACTAATTGGGTTTGAGCTTTGAATGCTATTTCCTAGCTATATGGACTTATGCAAGTAATTTGACTTTCCAGAAACTTATTTTTTAAATCACAAAAATGGGAGATAACACCTATTTCAAAAGGTTATTACCAGGAAATCACTCAGAACCAGTATGTGCCACATTGTGGGTTTTCCCTAATTGTTAAGTTCCCACTCTGGTGTTTATACATTTTCTCTTCTCTCCCCTCCATTTCTTCATCCTTGTCTTAAAAAATAAACTTAAACACCTTATTAATATATTTTTAGCCAGGTCCCATAATTTAAGATTAGCAGTGAAAAAAAAATTATAAGAAAACACAAGGGTGGGAACAAAAAACAAGACTACCCATATGGTCAAAGAGCAGCTCTTAACTTCTTCAGTGTATTTGTTATCTGCCTTTGCTTGAGGCCAGCACCAGCCTTATTGCTAATGGTAAAAGGAAAAAAAAAAATGTATTCAAGGTAAATCAGTGATAATCACATTGAACTAAGCTTTGAGGAGCCTTGATAAGGGAGAGGGGGTGGTGTCAATGCAACCAGAAGCAAAAAGCTCCCCCTAGAATTGTTCCATTGTATCTCTCTAAAGTTCTTCTCCTCTTATTCTGGTGGAAAATAAAGAAATGGTTAAACTAGAGAAACTGTGAACAGAGAAATGTACATTGTAATTACTATACTTATTCTGATACAGAAAAGTGCTTCTAATTATAAAATCTGATATTTGTATTTCAGGCATTTCCTGAAAAGAGGGGGCAGTTGGTTAGGCAGAATGGGATACAGAAAGGATCCTTCCCCACCCCCCTCTTTGAAGCATTGTAGACCTA
The DNA here is from genome assembly GCF_951640355.1 of Cnephaeus nilssonii. Lineage (NCBI taxonomy): Eukaryota > Metazoa > Chordata > Mammalia > Chiroptera > Vespertilionidae > Cnephaeus > Cnephaeus nilssonii. The sequence goes on along the minus strand of NC_137088.1, from coordinate 45,057,898 downwards.
CCGAGTGTGGAGGTTAGGGAAGAAAGGTGAATTATATAACACATATAATAAAATATAAATTTAATTTGTTTTTTTCAGGCTACATTAAAAAATATTTAATTTATCTTCCTTAAAGAAAACATTAAACTTTATTTGGTGAATTCAGCATATAGCCAGTTATGATAGAAGGAAGAAGGGGGAGAGAGAAAATAAGAAAGAGCAGGGAAGGGAGAGAGCACATTGGTTTGTTTTGAATTCAGTGGTAGTCAAAAGGAAATTGTTTTCTCCTACTCTTTATTTGGAATGCTTCAGAATGAGTTACCTGATTTCACTTTCTCCTAAAGTTTTTGTTAACTACTTAATATCAGATCATTTACTTTTAAATGGGACAGTCATAACAACGGGGAAATAAAAGCATTGTCGCTTTTTGGGCTTAGATGGAATCAGATAATATTAAGTTCCTTCAAATTCATAATGCCTGGTTGTGTGCTATAAACAAACAAACAAAAATGTATGCCATGCTGGACTTAATTACTATACAATTTTCCAAGCTAATATAATCTGATAGGATAAATAAAATATTTTATATAACATACAATTTGTTATCTGGCTTTGCTGATTATTTTTGCTTTGTTGCTTCTTTCACATTCAGATATATAAACAATCCATGGAAAATCTTTTGCCCACTCCCACAAAATCTCATTACACTTTCAACTTGAGGGATTTTTCACGTGTCATCCGGGGCTGCTTACTCATTGAAAGAGATGCCGTGGGGAGTAAGCACACCATGGTCCGGCTGTTCGTGCATGAGGTTCTTCGAGTGTTTTATGATCGCCTCATTAATGATGAGGATCGATACTGGCTGTTCAATTTAATCAAAGTTGTTATAAAGGACCACTTTAAAGAATCATTTGATAGTGTCTTTTCACATTTGAGGAAAGAGAATGCACCAGTGAGTATATTTAGTGATTAAAAACATTAAGTTAAAACAGTACAATAGTGTCCTGGCCAGTGTTGCTCAGTTGGTTGGGTGTCATCCCATGACCTGAAAGGTCACCAGTTTGATTCCTGGTCAGGGCACGTGCCTGGGTTGCAGGCTCGATCAATCCCTGGTAAAGGGTGTGAAGGAGACAGACGATCAATATTTTGTGCTCACATCGATGCTTCTTTCTCTCCCTACTGACCCACAGGTTGGGAACCGCTAGCAGGGTCACCTAAGACCATCAGAAAACACAGATATTTACATTACGATTCATTAACAGTAGCAAAATTACAGTTATGAAGTAGCAACGAAAATAATTTATGGTTGGGGGTCACCCCAACATGAGGAACTGTATTAAAGTGTCACAGCATTCGAAAGGTTGAGAACCACTGCTCTAGGGAGTGGAGGAAACTTTTTTTTTAAATAGAAAAACTTTAAAAATATATATATATATTTTATTGATTTTTTACAGAGAGGAAGGGGGAGGGATAGAGAGTTAGAAACATTGATGAGAGAGAAACATCAATCAGCTGCCTCCTGCACACCTCCTACTGGGGATGTGCCCTCAACCAACGTACATGCCCTTGACAGGAATCGAACCTTGGACTTTCCAGTCCACAGGCCGACGCTCTATCCACTGAGCCAAACCGGTTAGGGCAGAAAAACTTTTTTAAAAAAAATTTCCAAGGATATAATATAATTTCAGGTATTTATTTCACAACTATATTATTTACTACCCTATCTTTTAAAAAATATTTTTTTTTATTGATTTCAGAGAGGAAAGGAGAGGTAGAGAGAGATAGAAACATCAATGATGAGAGAGAATCATTGATTGGCTGCCTCTTGCACACCCTACACTAAGCATCAAGCCTGAAACCCGTGCATGTGCCCTGATGGAGAATCCAACATGACCTCCTGGTTCACAGGTCCATGTTCAACCACTGAGCAATTCTGGCTGGGCTACCCTAATTGTTTAAAAAGAATTCTGTAATTGATAATCATCCTATAACATGGACAAAACAAAATTTTATATAATATTTTCTTAAACTTATTTTAGAAAAATAATTTGTTTTATAATTTGTTGATTTTCATTCTATAGGTAACTGAAAAGGACTTAAGAAATCTTATGTTTGGTGACTATATGAATACTGACCTTGACGGAGATGACAGAGTTTATATTGAAATTCCAAATATTCATAAATTTAGTGACGTTGTGGACCAATGCTTGGATGAGTATAATCAAACTCACAAAACAAGAATGAATCTTGTCATTTTTAGGTACCTATATTTGGTATTAATGGTTGAAATTACTACTTGTAAAAATTTATTGTGAAATACTTTAAATGTGTAAAAAGGTATAAGAAAAACTATGGTGAATAACCTTGTTCCCATAATTGAGCTTAAGACATAAACTATTAGCAATTTATTTGAAGTCCCTTTGTAGCCATCCTTCCGTCACTGCATTCTCCTTGAACCCTGCAGGGGTAAAAGAAAACTCATGTGTCTTCAGACTTTTAATACATATGTGTTCCTAAACATATGTACTGGTATATGCATTACTTTATTTTACATGTTTAAAACTCATATAAATGGTATCATACTATATGTACTCTTCTGCAAGTTGGCTTATTCCATATTGTTTGTAATATTCACACACAAAAAAATGATTTTTTTACTACTACATTGTATTCCATTGTATACGTGTAACAATGTAGTCATTCTTCTAAGATAGACTTTTGTGTGCCTTCTAGTTTTGCAATTATAAATAAAGTTAGAATGTTCATGTCTCCTTGGGTACCTGTGTAAGAATTTCTCTAAGATTATATTCCTAGAAGTAAAATTATTGTGCCATGGGATGTAAGCATCTTCTATTTCACTAAGCTTTGCCAAAGTGCCTTCAAAAATGATTATTGTTTTTAAGAGTTTATATTGTGCCTCTCCCTTGCCAATAGGTAGGATTGTCAGACTTGGTAAGTTTTGCCAATCGAAGGAGAGTGGCTCTACTAGTAAACTCTAATTTCCCTAATTACTAGTGAGGCCATCTTTCCTGAATTTGTTATTTTGTGAATAACTGATCTATTTTTCACATAGAAATCCTTTTATTAAAAAAATTAAGAGAAATAGTTTTAATAAAAATAACAATGTACTTTCAGTATAAGAGGTTACACTTTCATTTTATTTTTATAATTTGTATATTACATTTCCTGATTTGTACTTTAAATAATTTTACTTTGCGTCAAATGATCCAATTATAATTGCTTTTGAAAAATCACACATTTTTTATGATCACTTCTTTAAAATTGGTATCAGATAGCAGTTTATCCTTCTAGGAAAGTAAAACAATAGTTATGTGTAAATATACATTTACATTAATATTTTCAAGTATAATATTGATATTTTATAGGTATGTATTGGAACATTTATCACGAATATGTCGAATACTAAAGCAGTCTGGTGGAAATGCTTTGCTTGTTGGACTTGGAGGAAGTGGTCGTCAATCTTTAACTCGTCTGGCTACATCCATGGCAAAAATGCAGATATTCCAACCAGAAATTTCTAAGAGCTATGGTATGAATGAGTGGAGAGAAGATATGAAGGTAAAGTTATGGGGGGAAAAAATCTAGTGTCTAAAATAATATCAGTGCATTCTTTTACCTGTGAAGAGAGGGCCAACTTGTATAGCTATGTACTGAATACATTGGTGAAGATGTTAGTATTATCTATAGATTAATTACTGTGTGTGCTGAGCACTGTTATAAGTGCTTTACATACATGATCTCCTTTTCTAGGTATAACAATTCAGTGCAGCATGTATAGTTGTCGCTGTATTTTACTGATGAGGAACCTGAAGTTGAGCTTAGTTTCCTTGGAGCTGTCTTGCTGTTCCAGTAACCAATAGAACAGTAGTATGCATACTGGGGCTTTCATTCTCACATGTATATAACTCTGCAGGCCCCCAAAGAGAGATGACTCAAAGTAGAAAAGAAAGGGAGGGAAATATTTATTGCTGGACTTTTTTCATTTTCACTGATCTTCACATACTAAATTTCTCCAACCTAAAAGTTAACGTAAAGAAAAGGTAGCATTTAAGATCTTTTTTAATGAAAGTGTTTATAAACTTTCCCCTTAGCACTGTTTTAGCTGCATCTCCATAAGTATTGATATGGTGGGTTTTTATTTTCATTTGTTTCAAGAAATTTTCTGATTTCATTTATGATTTCTTTGTCTTATTTGTTAGTTAAAAGTTTGTTATTAAATTGCCATGTATTTATGGATATTTCAGTTTTCCTTCTGCTATTTATTTCTAATTTAATTCTATTGTTATCAGAAAAGATACTTGATCTGATTTAAATCTTCTTAAATGCTGAAACCGGTTTGGCTCAGTGGATGGAGCGTCGGCCTGTGGACTGAAGGGTCCCGGGTTCGATTCCGGTCAAGGGCATGTACATTGGTTGCGGGCACATCCCCAGTGGGGGGTGTGCAGGAGACAGCTGGTCGATGTTTCTCTCTCATCGATGTTTCTAGCTCTCTGTCCCTCTCCCTTCCTCTCTGTAAAAAATCAATAAAATAAATATATATAAAAAAATCTTCTTAAATATGTTAAGACTTCTACTGAGGCCTAACTTGTGATCTATTGTAGAGAATGTTCTATGTGCACTTAAGAAGAATATGTATTTTGCTGTTGTTGGGTGGAGTGTTTTGTACATGTCTCGAAGGGCTAATTGGTTTGTAGTGTTATTCAAATCCTCCATTCCCTATTGATCTTCTGTCTGCTTGTTCTATCTTTTATTGAAAGTTGGGGTATTGATTGCATTGCTTTTCTTCCTTCAATTCTGTCAATGTTTGTTTCATAGTTTAGGAGCTATGCTGTTTGGTGAATAAATACTTATAATTATTATATCTTCCTAATGAATTGACATTTTAATCATTATATAATGTACTAGAGGCCCGGTGCACGAAATTCGTGCACAGGGGGTTGTGTCCCTCAGCCCAGCCTGCCCTCTCCAATCTGGGAACCCTCAAGGGATGTCCGACTGCCCTACCAGCATCGGGCCTAAACGGGCAGTCGGACATCCCTCTCACAATCCAGGACTCCTGGCTCCCAACTGCTTGCCTGCCTGCCTTCCTGATTGCCCCTAACTGCTTCTGCCTGCCAGCCTGATCACCCCCTAACCACTTCCCTGCTGGCCTAATTGATGCCTAACTGCTCCCCTGCCAGCGTGTTTGGCCCTAACTGCCCTCCCCTGCAGGCCTGGTCACCCCTAACTGCCCTCCCCTGCAGGCCTGGTCTTCTCCAACTGCTCTCCCCTGCAGGCCTGGGTTCCCCCCAACTGCCCTTCCCTGCAGGCCCAGTCGCCCCCAACTTCCCTCCTCTGCTGGCCTGGTCACCCCTAACTGCCCTCCCCTGCAGGCTTGATCGCCCCCAACTGCCCTCCCTTGCAGGCCTAGTTTCTCCCAACTGCCCTCCCCTGATGGCCATCTTGTGGTGGCCATCTTGTGTCCACATGGGGACAGCCATCTTTGACCACATGGGGACAGCCATCTTGTGTGTTGGAGTGATGATCAATTTGCATATTACTCTTTTATTAGATAGGATATTGTTCCTTGTGAGAGTTTTTGACTTAAAAGTCTATCTTGTCTTAAAGTCTATCAGTATAGCCACCATGCTCTTTTTTGGTTGCCATTTGCATTGAACATCTTTTCCATCCTTTCACCTTTAGCCTTTGTGTGTCCGTAGGTCTAAAGTGAGTCTCTTTCAGCCCTAGCTGATTTGGCTCAGTGGATAGAATATTGGCCTGCGGACCGAAGGGTCCCATCTTTGGTTCCAGTCAAGGGCATGTACCTCAGTTGCAGGCTCCTTCCTAACCAGGGCCCTGGTCAGGACACATGCAGGAGGCAACCAGTCCATGTGTTTCTCTCACATTGATGTTCCTCTCTGTCTTTCCCTCTCTCTTCCACTCTTCCTTAAAAAAAAAAAAATCAATGGAACAATATCCTTGGGTGGAAATTAACAAAAATAAAACTGTTCAACCTTAATTTCAAAAATAAATAAATAAAATTAGTCTCTTACAGGCAGCATAACTTTAGATCTTGTATTTTTATTCTTTTAGCAAAGCTATGTCTTTTGGGGAGATTAACCAACTTACATTTAAAGTAATTGCTCATGGGGGTGTATATACTATTGGCATTTTTAAACTTGTTTTCTTTAAGTTTTGTAGCTTTTTTGTCACTTACTTTTTCTCTTAATGCCTTCCTTTGTGTTTTGTTGATTATCTGTAGTGAACATGCTTTGATCCCTTCTCTTTTGTGTATATTCTATACTTTATATTTTCATATGGCTTTGTATTGTTGTCCAGCATTTTTTTTAACTTGAAAATATTCCCTTTCCCTAACCGGTTTGGCTCAGTGGATAGAGCATCGGCCTGTGAACTGAAGGGTTCCCGGTTCGATTTCGGTCAGGGGCATGTGCCTTGGTTGCGGGCACATCCCTAGTTGGGGGTGTGCAGGAGGCAGCTGATCAATGATTCTCTCTCATCGATATTTCTAACTCTCTATCCTTCTCCCTTCCTCTCTGTAAAAAAAATCAATAAAGTATATATTTTTTTAAAAGAAAATATTCCCTTTAGCATTTCTTGAAGGGTATGTCTACTAGTATTGAATTCCTGCAGCTTTTATCTATTAAAAAGGTATTTTTAAATATATATATATTTTTTATTGATTTCAGAGAGGAAGAGAGAGGGAGAGAGAGATTGGTGGTGATGAACTTCTTTAGCTTTATTTTGTCTGTAAAGCTCTTTATATGACCTTCAATTCTAAATGACACCTTTGCTGGGAAGAATAATCTTGGTTGTAGGTCTATGCTATTCATCACTTTGAACTTTTCTTGCCACTCCCTCTGGTATGCAAAGTTTCTGTTGAGAAATCAGATGATAGTCGTATGGGTGCTCCCCTGTAGGTAACCAATGGTTTTTCTCCTCCTGCTTTTAAGATTCTCTCTTTGTCTTTAAGCCTTGGCATTTTAATTATGATGTGTCTTGGTGTGGGCCTCTTTGGGTTCCTTTTATTTGTGAGTCTGTGCTCCCTAGACTTGTAAGTCTGTTTCTTTCACAATGTAGGGTAAATTTTCTGTCATTATTTCTTCAAATAGGTTTACAGTATCTTGCTCTCTCTCTTCTCCTTCTGGCACCCCTATAATGTGAATGTTGGTGCACTTGAAGTTGTCTCAGAGGCTCCTTACACTATCTTCATATTTTTCAATTCTTTTTTCTTTTTGCTCTTCTGATTGGGTGTATTTTGCTTCCTCGTATTCCAAATCATTGATTTGATTCTCAGAATTTTCTACTCTACTGTTGAACCTCTGTAAATTATTTTTTATTTCAGTTAGTGTATGCTTAATTTCTGATTGGTCCTTTTTCATGTCTTTGACATTCTCACTAAGATCCTTGAAAGTTTCACTAAATGCCTTAAAGCTCTCATTAATTTGCTTGAAGCTCTCATTAAAGTCCTATAACCATTGTTTTGAACTCTGTCTCCAATAGTTTGCTTGCTTCCATTCCTTTCATTTGTAACATGTTTCTTCATCTCTGAATTTTGACTGCTTCCCTGTATTTGTTTCTATGCATTAGGTAGAGCTGTTATGTCTCCTGGAATTGGCAGAGTGGCCTTGCCAGGTGTCTTATAGGACCCAGTTGCTCAGTCTCCCAAGTCACCTGAGTTTGGCACTCTAGGTGTGCCCCTTTAACCCTTTGCACTCACTTGCTTTTTTCTCGATTCCTTTATTCTAATGCTAACTGTGTCGAATCACACTCGACATCCGAGTGCAAAAGGTTAAGGGCTGTGTGCACAGTCTTGTAGTTGAGCCTCGATTGCTGTTGGAGTCACTGGGAGTTGGCTGTGAGGACCAGCTGTGTCTACAATGGAAGAACTGCTGTACAGGAGACACCCTATGGAGAAGGATTTGCTTCAATGGGGCTTTGGTGCTCACTGAGTCTGCCCCTTGAGTGTGTTGCTTGTTGATGGTGTAATCTGGTATGGTCTGAAACTGTTCACTGGGTGCACCAGCTCTTGGGCCTCTCAGGAGGTACAAAGTTAGCCACTGCCTGGGACCACATGGCAGGAGCTCCAGGGAGATCTGCAGATGGCTGCTACTTATATTGAGCTAGGAAATTCCCAGATAAAGCCCAGCTGTGAGACAAGGAAGGCTGGTGCTAATGCCGGGTCTTGAGCCTCTTATTGATAGGTTTGGGGCATGCTGATGCCAACTGCACCTTGTTTGAGAGACTTTAGCAAAGTCTGAAGCCTGAGCCAGGACAGGAAATTCATATGGAAAAGCCACTGCAAACAACTTGGGTGGGGCTACAAATTGGATGAGGTGGGGTCTCAAGTAATCACCAGGGTGTAGGGAACAGTGTGGGCCACACTGATGGAACTCAGTTATGGCTGTCAGTCAGCTCTGTGATGGGGGAGGTCCCAACAAAGGAACAATGACCCCTGCAAGCACCCCTGCCTGGGAGAAAGCTACTCCTGAGTTCCTGCCCCAGTGACAGACAGTCCAGTTCCTCCCTATATGTCCCTGAATTCCACCAATGCCACTGCCTGGTGCTGGAGCTCAGAGGAAGTGAGACCATGTACGTTCCGTGCATGGGCCCTTTAAGGGGAACACATGGGACCCCAGAAGATTCTGTGTCACTCAGCCACAATCCCTGCTGGTTTTTACAGCCTGAGGTTACAGGGACTTCTATTCCCAGTGCTGGAAACCTTGGCTAGGGATCTGGTGTGGGACTGGGACCCCCTGCTTCTCAAGGGAGTCCTTGGAGATATCCCTTCCAATTAAAAAAAAACACACCACACATGGGTGTCAGAACAACCTGTTTCCACCCCTCCTACCAGTCTCAGTATGATTTCTTCTTTACTTGTCTAGTTGTAGGACTTCCATTCAGCCAGATTTCAGGTGGTTCTGAATATGGTTGTTCTGTAGTTTAGTTGTAATTTTGATGTGGTTGTGGGAGGTGGTGAGTATAGGCATTTACCTACGCCACCTTCTTAGTTCTCCCCCAGATACATTATTCTTGGTTGACAGTTATTTTTTCTTTCCATACTTTGAATATATCATCCTACTCCCTTCTTGCCTGCAAGATCTTTGCTGAGAAATATGCTGATAATTTTATGGGAGCTCCCTTGTATGTGAGAACATGCTTTCAAGATTCTTGCTTTAGAAGGAAACCAAGATGGCGGCATAGGTAAACACCTATACTGCTGCCTCGCACAACAATTTCAAAACTGCAACAGGAAGACAGAGTGGACATCATCCAGAACCACCAGAAAGCTGGCTGAGTGGAAATTATACAACTAGAAGGAAAGAGAAAAGGACACTGAGACTCAGAGGAGCTGTGGAGGTGCGGAGACCCGTGCACATGGAAAGGGCAGGCGGCTGAATACGCGGCTGGCTTACTCGCTGTGCACGGAGAGGGCGGGCAGCAAGCGTGCAGCTAGCTTTCTCATTTGGGAGGGAAACAAAACCTCCTGACTGCACTGAAATCCAGCTCCGGTAAGAAACTGGACTGTCTGGTAGCGGGCGAAACTCGAGAGCAGCCTTCTCCCAGAGGTGCGTGCAGCCACTGCTGCAGGACACTAAGACCCAGAGGCCTCTTAGGGCGGGGCTAATGGGAAACCAAGGCTGTCTGCTCCACCCTGAGACTCTGACTCATCCAAGCTGAGCACAGAAGCCCTCCCAGCAGAAACACAGCTGATCCTCACAGCCAATTGGCCTGGAGGTCAACTCCCCCCAGTGATACCAACAACAATCAAGGCTTAACTACAACAAGACTGCACACACAGCCCACAAAGGGGTGCACCAAGAGTCTCCACCTCAGGTAACTGGGGAGGCTGAGCTACTGGGCCCTGCTAAGACACTTAGCACACAAAGCCACTCCATCAACTCAGGGAAGCAGCTAAAATACGGAGACAAAGAGGCCACAAATGAAGGAAATGGAGGAAAGCAAAAGACTGGATATAGAGTTCAAAACCATGGTTATAAGGTTTTTCAAGAATTTCCTAGAAAAGGCCAATAAATTTAATGAGACCCTCGAGGATATGAAAAAGGATCAACTAGAAATTAAGCATACACTGACTGAAATAAAAAATATTATACAGAGACCTAAAAGCAGACTAGAGGATCACAAGAATCAAGTCAAAGATTTGAAATACAAAAAAGCAAAAAACACCCAACCGGAAAAGAAAAAAAGAATCCAAAAAGTTGAAGATAGTGTAAGGAGCCTCTGGGACAACTTCAAGTGTACCAACATCAGAACTATGGGGGTGCCAGAAGAAGAGAGAGCGCAAGATACTGAAAACCTATTTGAAGAAATAATGACAGAAAACTTCCCCCCACCTGGTGAAAGAAATAGACTTACAAGTCCAGGAAGCGCACAGAACCCCAAACAAAAGGATTCCAAAGAGGACCACACCAAGACACATCATAATTAAAATGCCAAGAGCAAAAGACAAAGAAAGAATATTAAAAGCAGCAAGAGAAAAACAGTTAATTACCTACAAGGGAGCACCCATATGATTGTCAGCTGATTTCTCAACAGAAACTATGCAGGCCAGACGGGAATGGTAAGAAATATTCAAAGTGATGAATAGCAAGAAACTACAACCAAGAGTACTCTACCCAGCAACACTATCATTCAGAATTGAAGGTCAGATAAAGAGCTTCACAGATAAAAAAAAATCTAAAGGAGTTCATCACCACCAAACCAGAATTATATGAAATGCTGAAAGGTATTCTTTAAGAAGAGGAAGAAGAAGAAAAAGATAAAGATAAAAATTATGAACAACAAATATGTATATATCAACAAGTGAATCTAAAAACCAAGTGAATAAAAAATCTGATGAACAGTATTAACTGGTGAATATAATAGAATCAGGGGCACAGAAAGGGAGTGGACTGACAATTCTTGGGGGAAAAGGCGAGTGGGGGGTACGGGAAGAGACTGAACAAAAAGTGTACACCTATGGATAAGGACAGTGGGGGAGTGGTAAGGGCAGCGGGTGGAGTAGGAACCTGGTGGAGGCGAGCTATGGGGGGGAAAAAGGAACAATTGTAATAATCTGAACAATAAAGATTTATTAAATTTAAAAAAAGATTATTTTTGACTTTCAACAATCCTATCTAATAAAAGAGTAATGCAAATTAACCATCACTCTGCTACACCCACAAGCCATGCCCACCAGCCAATCAGGAGTGAGTATGCAAATTAACCCAAGCAAGATGGCTGCGGCCACAGAGAGAGCAGGAGGCTTGGGTTTCCCCAGCAATGGAGGAAGCCAAGCTTTCCACACACCCTGGCCGCTCCAGGCTTCCACTCAAGGCTACAAAGTTTCAATTATAGAAGATAAATCCCAACAATAATGGCAGCAGCCACTGAGCTGAAGAGAGCAGGAGGCTTGAGTTGGCCCCGGAGATGGAGGAAGCCAAGGTTCTGCAGCTCTGGCCTGCCTTGGCCTCCTCTCGAGGCTACAAAGTTTCAATTTTAGAAGATAAATAAATCCTAGATACCGGGGCCTCTGCTTGGGTCACCGGGGGGTGTGGCCAACCTGCAAACCACCATAGGCCCCTCACCCAGGCCGCTCCATGCTCCAAGGGAACCCCCACCCTGATCCAGGACACCCTTCAGGGCAAACCAGCCAGCCCCCACCTGTGCACCAGGCCTCTATCCTATCTAATAAAAGAGTAATATGCAAATTGACCATCACTCCAACACATAAGATGGCTGCCCTATATGGTCAAATATCCTGCCCCAATTTGGACACAAGATGGCCACCATAAGATGGCCAGCAGGGGAGGGCATTTGGGAGGGACCAGGTCTGCAAGGGAGGGCAGTTGTGGGCAATCAGGTCAGCAGGGGAGGGCAGTTGGGAGGGACCAGGCCTGCAAGGGAGGGCAGTTAGGGGTGACCAGGCCGGCAGAGGAGGGAAGTTGGGGGTGACCGGGCCTACAGAGAAGGGCATTTGGGAGGGGACCCAGGCCTGCAGGGGAGAGCAGTTGAGGGGGACCAGGCCTGCAGGGTAGGGCAGTTAGGGGCAAACAGGCTGGCAGGGGAACAGTTAGGCATCAATCAGGCTGGCAGGAGAGTGGTTAGGGGGTGATCAGGCTGGCAGGCAGAAGCAGTTAAGGGCAATCAGGAAGGCAGGCAGGCGAGCAGTTGGGAGCCAGCAGTCCTGGATTGTGAGAGGGATGTCCGACTGCCCGTTTAGGCCCAATCCTACCATGATCAGGCCTAAACAGGCAGTCGGATATCCCTCAAGGGGTCCCAGATTGAAGAGGGTGCAGGCTGGGCTGAGGGACACACCCTCCGTGCACGAATTTCATGCACCGGGCCTCTAGTTGAATTATAATATGTCTTGCTATATGAATCTATTTGGATTTACCTTGTGGAGTTTGTAAGCTTCTTGGATTATTGTATCTGTTTATATCCTCAGATTTGAGAAGTTTTGTCCATTATGTCTTCAAATAAGTTCTTGGCCCTTTTCTCTCTTCTCTTTCTGGTACTCCAATAATGCATCTATTGACCCACTTGATGGTGTCTGATTAGTAACTTAGACTGTTGCTCTCTTCATTCATTTTCCTGTTTGTTTTTCTGACTCAATGATTTCAAATAACTTGTCTTTAAGTACACTGATGCTTTCTTCTGCCTGATCAAATGTGATGTTGCCCTGGCTGGTGTGGCTCAGTTGGTTGGAGTGTTATTCCATACACCAAAAGGTTGTGGGTTTGATTCCTGGTCAAGGCACTAGATCGTTGGCTTAATCCCCAGTCAGGGTATGTACAGAAGGCAACCAATTGATGTTTCTCTCTCACGTTGATGTTTCTCTCTTTCTCTTTCTCTTCTCAAATCAATAAGCATATCCTCAGGTGAGGATTAAAAATATTTTTTAATAAAATGAAATAAATAAGTAAAATCTGATGTTGAATACCTCTAGAGAAATATTCAGTTTATAACCCACCCCACCATTCTTTTAACATTGTTTCTGTAAATGATGACTTCTAAATTCATACATAGCTACAGATAAATAGCCTGTTTGCTTAAAGGATTCTAGAACCTAACCTCAAAGGAAGCAGACTCCAGCCTTCAGGCATTTTGGCTTCAGGAGATTTGCTCACCTTCAACTGATGAAAACAAGATCACAGCTTAACCTGCTCGGAGATATTTATCAGAGCAGACTGTGCTGACTAGTGCATAATGCATAGCTCCTCTGAGAACCTACAACATCCTCTGGTTTCCTTTGTTCTGCCATCCTCTCCCCCCACACTCCACCCCCTAACCCCCACTCATAAAAAGCCTTGCCTGCACTGAGATGTTAAGATGGTCTTTGTGACAAGAGTCCCCCATCTTCTCAGGTGTCTGGCTCTTGAATAAACCATCTTTCCTTGTACCAGCACTTTCCTCTAAACTATTGGCTTTTCGTGCAGTAGGCAGCCAAGCTTGGATTCAATATTAAGTTCAGTTATTGTATTTTTCAGCTTCAGAATTTCTTAGTTATTTTTTATAGTTTCTGTGTCTATTGATATTTCCATTTTGTTGATGCATTGTTTTCCTGATTTCCTTTAGATATATATTATATTCTCTTTTAGCATATTGACTACTTGATAAACTGCCACCTCTCCCACTTTTTACAGACTGACTTCATGCAGGGGGAAAACATCAATCAGCATGACCAGAAGTTCTGTGACTTCTCAGAACTTTTCTGGGCAAGCATCTTCTTTGAGGTTGTGCATGTGCTTTTACTCTAGTGTATACAGGTGCTTTGGGTCATTTTAATTTCCTTTTTCTTCTCATGAGCTTTCAGTGTTGGTTTCCTTATATTATTTTGCCCTTAATCTCTTTCTTCCCCTGGCACCTTTTGGTGGGACTTCAGATTCTGCTGCTCCATTGTGCTGGGGTTCTTGCCTCTGTTTTCAGTGGCCTCCAACTTCATTTCCAAACTAAGTTCCTATTTCTATCAGTGTTCTGAGTCAGGCAAGAGAGAAATTAGTGCCTTAGGCAGCCCACAGATAAATCCAGGATACTGGATGCAAGTTCTACTCTATTCCTTCTGTCCTGAGGAAGGAGCCAGCAATTGATGGTATTCTCCTGACTGTGTTACTCTGTGCTGAGTGAGAAAAATGCAATAAATTTTCTTACCCTCCTTGTATTGTCCCTTCTTTTTTATATACTACTATTGGGGTTACAGCCTTTTAATTAATTTCTAGAGTTCTCACAAAGGTATTTTATTCTGTAGACTGCTAATTTGGTGTCTCCAGGAGAAATGGGGCCTGGAGCTTCCTACTGTATCATCTCACTAATGCCACTCTCTAGTTTTTTCATTTGTAAAATTTGGATAATTCCACCTATTTCATAGGTTATTGTGATTAAATTATACTATGTATGTATGGCTCTTTGTATTATCCCTGGCATGTAATTAGTATTTTGGAAATTTTAATTCTTTTTCTATTTGGAAACAGTTTCACACACTGTATATTTCAAAATGGCTTTTAAATATACTGGTGCTTATGGCATTAAGTTAAATTTATTTCTTTATATTGTATTTTTCTATTTTTATATAATAATAATAAGTAACACTATAAAATAATTATAAAACTCATCATTAGAGACAAAACTTTTAAAAAAACTAGCTTGCCTACTTTTGATGATAGAAAATTATTTCTAAAATCTCAACAGCTTGCATATTGGAAGATGGCTTTAGTGAAAAAGGATAGTTTTGTATAATATTAAAATCCAGCAGTTATTTAAGTGGTATAACTTATTTAAAACATTAAATATATTATTTTTAAATAAACAAAATTTTATTTTAAAAATTATTTGTAGAAGTAGTGATACTATTGTCTTCACTTGAAATATATCAGTGGTATGCTGGCAAATGTATAGCAACCAACTCTCCAGGAGGGTAAGGGGAACTTCTCTTTTGTAGCATTTGCAAATTTCTATAGTGTAAAAACTCCCACCATGAATGATTAAAGCTATCAACATGATGTCACTGAAAACAGAGTTGTAAAGAGTTATGTATTTGAACACCTTACATGGGTTTTTACTGTATAAATACAGTTAATTTAAATAACCTCCATAGCATAAGTAATAGTAAACATAATAAACTAGGAGTGTATTTGTTACCTTTGTTTTTAATATAAATTTAATTATGTTTATATAATTTAATTTTAATGTTTGCTGTGTTTAACAATCTACTTACAAGTTCCTGAAATTGTAACAATCAGTTCTACCACCCCAAATAAGTCAGCTCCAGCATACCACTGAGTTCATATCTTTATATTAGTTGGGAATCTTTGGTTGCAAATGACATACAAAACAAAACAAAAAGCTCAAATTAGTTTAAGCAAAAGAGTTATTGTCTTACATGATTTGAGTGCAGAGGTAGATAGGCTTTTGTCATGGCTGAATTTACTGGCTCAAATGAAGTCCTCAGTAATTACTCTTTCTATATCCTGCTTGCTTCCATTTGGCTTCTTTTTCCAACAGACTCATTCCATGTGGCAACACTGTTGGCCCCTAGTAGTTCTAAATTACAGACCTTTATATTCTCCATCTCAGGATGATAGCTTCTTTCTGTTTTCAAGTCCCTTTTTGTCCCTCAATTAAGACTATGTTTGGGCTCACTTAAATCGTATGCTTCCTCTGAATTAGTGACCATGTGTAAGGCTTGAGAAACTCTGACCAGGTGGGGGTCTCCCACCCAGGGGATGGGCAAAATGGAGTCCCTGATTGACATCCTCACTAGATGTGGGGAGAGGTACTGCTCTAAAATTCAGAAATTGTTGTCAAGAGAAGGAGAAGAAGAGGGAAAGCAAAAAATGATAAATGTCTACCACAATCTGCTTTTAAGTACATTGTTATTTTAAGGTTCTCTTAAGGAATGTGGGCATGAGAGGCCACAAGACAGTCTTTCTAATCACGGACACTCAAATAAAAGAGGAAGCTTTCCTCGAGGATATCGACAGTGTACTCAATACCGGAGAAGTACCTAACATTTTTGCAGCAGATGAAAAACAAGAAGTGATGGAGGTAAATACTTTTTTTTTTAGGGAGTGCCTCTCCCAGCATAGAAATGTTCTTAGCTTGAAATTTTTTCTCTGCTCTTTAGGATAAATATAGCTTGTGCAGAAGATGTTGGTAATTAAAATTTTTAAGTTTATTATTTTAATTCATCTTTTTGGTGAATTTTAAATTGCTTTTACTATAGTTGTGAGACAAAATTTTATTTTATAATTCCTTTTTTCATAATGATGGCAATTTATTTCATCAGTTTTATCTTATTTAGCATGTTTTATGAGTGATAAGAGTTTTCAAATCATGTCTTAGGGTTACAGTGATATGAGAAAATATAGCTTTGAAACATTACTTGGTTAGCTTTTATGTTTTACCACTGGCTAAAAATTTCTAAAACCCTTAATAAAACTACTTGTCTTAATAGTTCCAACATATCCGAGTGCCATACTTTGTGATTAAACTGACAACAAACACAATTGTGAAGCACCCCTACTTCAGATACCCTGGCCTTCCACCACCATTTCTAAGAACTTCTCCTGCGAGATCTCTGCTAGTAATTTCCCCTTTCTCACTACGACAACTACTTTTACCCACAGAATACATTACTCACACCTGTATGCTTCATTCCAGCCTTCACTGATAATGGAGTAAAATGGAATTACTCTAGTAATTCAAGCACCCTGCTTTTCTCTTGTATGGAATGGAAATATTAAATACATTATACATCCTACATAGGGTTGTTGTGAGGTCTAAGGATCAAGTGAAATAAAGCCCTTATTGGAGTGTCAGACACTTAAAAAGCCTCCAGTAAATGGAACATTACCAGTTTGTAGTCTGAGTGGAAAAGGAGGAAAAACAAAAAAGATCCCAAGTTCTCTACTTTTATCTGGATGATGTCAAGAATGTGACCAAGGCTGTTAAAGAATGGTGATTTTTCTAATACGTACAATAAACTCATCCCCCACACTCTCATGTGCTACCATGGGGAGTAGGACTTCCTAAGCTTTGCTAAGCTTTCCTTCTCATTTTAGCTGTTGTTTATCTTTTCCTCTTGTCATTTTGCTTCAAAACTTGCTTCACAACTATTTTATTGTATGATCCAACAGTGGCCTCAAGAACTTCTTTTCGTCATGTTCCACCCAAGCCTAGGAACATCATATCAATTTATTCACAAGGACATAGCCATGGTCAGAACTCAGGGATACTGAAATGTATCCCTGTTTTTTGTTTTCTTTATATTGATTTTTTAAATATAAAAGGTAATATAAAAGAGGTTCTATTATTTTTTTCTCTACACTGTACATTATCATGTGCATCCCACTTCGAAGACCGTCTTGGACTTCATTTATTTCATCCCCCAAAGATTTTACTTTAAACCTCATTCCTGATAACTGACCTGTACACCTTGGCTCTGGCCCTACCTACAGGGCATCTCTTAAAGACTCAGCACATCTGTCGGACTTCATCAGAGTCAGCCTCAGACATACATTTCCAGATGACTTTTTCCATGGTGCCATATGCACTCTTTGCAGAATTAAGTTATTGCAACATTTTTCTCAATGGAGCAGTGACTTCTTTACTTTGTTTGGTGCAGGTATACCACCTAACATAATTTTTATAAACTGACATTGATCATAGTGATCATAATTTGAGAATTACCATCAGAATGCATAGACTGTGTTGATTTACAGGTTTCCATGGATATAAAGTAGAACATAACTATAGTAGACAATTCTTTGAAAAATAAATTCATTGTAATAACAATAGAAATTATATATGATCATTGTGGCCACTCCTTATATAAAAAAATTTTAAATCTATTTTTAAGACACTTTATTGACTATAAAACCTTTTGTGCTTTAAACACGAGAAGTGTAAAATATAAAATAAAAGCAAACAGTTACCTATGTCAAGAACTATTCTAAGTTATAACTCATTTGATCCCTCAACAACTCTCTGATATAGATACTCTTTTTCCCCATTTTAAAGGTGAGGAAACTAAGTTACCGAGAGGTGAAGTAACTTTCCCCGGGTCACATAGGATATAAATTGCAAGCTGGGGATTTTGGTTCTTGCCTAACTGGTTTGGCTCAGTGGATAGAGCATTGGCCGCAGATTGAAGGGTCCCAGGTTCTATTCCTGTCAAGGGCATGTATCTTGGTTGCAGGTTCCTCCTCGGCCCAGACCCTGGTCAGGGGCATGTAGGAGGCAACCAATCGATGTGTTTCTCTCACATTGATATTTCTCTCTGTCTTTCTCTCTCTCTTTCCACTCTCTAAAAATCAATGGAAAAATATCCTCAAGTGAGGATTAAAAAAAAAAAAAAAGTTTGGTTCTGGAGCCATTATGCATAACCCCAAATAAAATTTCTTCCTATACAAAGACAGAAAATTACAGTGACCCATAATCTCATTACCAGCGAACACTATTTACATGTTTTAATGAAACCATTATAAGTATAAAGGTAGAGAATTTAGCATAAGAATGTCCAAAGTGAAATAAAGAATGATATAAACCAAGAAAAATGTCCAAAATAAAAAAATAAAAGCCTCGCTCTCACACTGTCCCTTAAGTCCAGCTCACCAAAAGTAATCACTACTAACACTTTTTTTGTGATTGCTTCCATAAAAAGGTGTATATGGCCCTAGCTGGTTTGGCTCATTGGATAGAGTGTCAGCCTGTGGACTGAAGGGTCTTGAGTTCAATTCCAGTCAAGGGCACATGCCTGGGTTGCGGGCTTGAGCCCCAATGGGGGGCGTGCAAGAGGCAGCCAATCAATGATTCTCTCTCATCATTGATGTTTCTATCTCTCTCACCCTCTCCCTTCCTCTCTGAAATCAATCAATCAATATATATATATATATATATATATATATATATATATATATATGTATATTAAAAGGTGTGTATGTGCTTAAACATACACCTGATATATTTTTTAATTTAACAAAGGGAATCGTCACATATGTACTGTTGCACAATTTGTTGGTGTGGTTTTTTTTCCATTTATTTTATCTTGCTGATCTTGCCATAACATTTATATTGATACAACTCATTATTTTTAACAGTTTTATAAAATTACCATATATGGATGTTTTATAACATTTTAACTAGATGCTTTAGATTTTTTCCTCTTAAAGACAATGTTGACTGTATCTTGGTGAACTTTTTGTTCATATCTTTATGTCATATTATTGGCAGATATTCATTTTTAAATTATAAAATCACAGAATTGGAAGAAGTCTTCTAAGTACAAACTATATTAACGCTATTCTATTGGTATGAAAACAAAAATGTAAAGGTATTTATAAGGGGAGTAACAAAATTTTGTAATATTCTAATATCTATTAATTTCATTATCAGCTTACCTATTTCTATTTTCAGTTTTTTATTTTCTGATATTCCCTAGGGTGTCCGTCCTGTAGCTCAGGCTGGCAATAAACATGGTGAACTTAGTCCCTTAGCCCTGTTTGCTTTCTTCGTGAATCGCTGCAAAGATAATCTTCATGTTGTAGTGGCCTTTAGTCCTATTGGAGATGCTTTTCGAAATCGCCTGAGACAGTTTCCATCCCTCATCAACTGCTGTACCATTGACTGGTTTCAGGTTTGTAATTTTTTTGTTTGCGGGAGGGCAACTAAATCTTTTGGAATTTTACGAAAACCTTACTCAAGCTTCATTAAAATACATTCAGCAAGTGTTTCTTGATCACTTACTCTAATGAAAGGCATAGTGCTTAGCACCAGGGATTGATAAGACTACATGTTCCCCACAAATTGCTCACCCACTAGACAAGAAGACAGAAAAGGCAATCAGCAAATGAGCAGTAATCCTATCTAATAAAAGAGTAATATGCAGATTGACCATCACTCCAACACACAATATGGCTGCCCCCATGTGGTCAAAGATCCTGCCCCCATGTGGACACAAGATGGCCGCCACAAGATGGCCAGCAGGGGAGGGCAGTTGGGAGGGACCAGGTCTGCAAGGGAGGGCAGTTGGGGGCTATCAAGCCTGCAGGGGAGGGCAGTTAGGGGTGACCAGGCCAGCAGAGGAGGGAAGTTGGGGGCAAACAGGCTGACAGGGGAGCAGTTAGGCATCAATCAGGCTGGCAGGGGCATGGTTAGGGGTGATCAGGCTGGCAGGCGGAAGTGGTTAGGGGCAATCAGGAAGGCAGGCAGCTGAGCAGTTGGGAGCCAGCAGTCCTGGGTTGTGAGAGGGATGTCTGACTGCCCATTTAGGGCAGTCAGACATCCCTCAAGGGGTCCCAGATTGGAGAGGGTGCAGGCTGGGCTGAGGGACATCCCCCCCCCCCCCACGTGCACGAATTTCGTGCACCGGGCCTCTAGTGATTATATTAAAAAGCCATAATCTTGATGTGCAAAAGTCGTACTTGAGACTAGGAGTCTCTGACATATGAAAATGTGTTAGTTGCATATAGGAGGGATATATTAGAAACCAATAGAGTGTATTATGTATATACACATATATACACTAGTACATGTATATAAAGAAATATATGTGCATATATATATATATATATATATATATATATATATATATATACACACACATATATTTATGTCAGATATATCATATATATGATAAGGAATTAGCTTGCATGATTATGGAGGCTGATGAGTTAGTTCTAAGACCTGCAGTTGGAAAGCTGGAGACCAGGAGAGCTGTAGTTCCAGTCTGAAGGCCAGCAAGCTTGAGACCAGTAAGAGCTGATGTTTCAGTTCAAGTGTAAAAAACTGATGTCCCAGGTTGAAGACAGGCAGGCAAAAGGAATTCCCCCTTATTCGGGGAGGGTCAGCCTTTTTGTTCTTTTCAGGCAGGCCTTCAACTGATTGGATGAGGCTCACTCACATTAGGGAGGGCAATCTGCTTTTCTGACTCTGTGGAAATAAATATTAAACTCATTCGTAACATGCCTCACAGAAACACCCAGAGTAATGTTTGACCAAATATATGGTCAAGTTGCCACATAAAATCAACCATCACATGGGGATAGTATGTGCAAAGGTATAACAGTGCAGAGGGCATGGCTCATTTAGGCAACTACATATAGTTTGGTAAAACTGACTGGCAATGAGGGCAGCAGGAGTTAAGTTGGAGCTTTGCGTCAGTGACAGGTTATAAAGGAATTTGTAAATATGCCTAGGAATTTGGTTTTATTCCAAAGATGCTGCATGGTGATAACATATATTTAGCTAGTCCTTATTTTAGAAAAGCAAAACAATTGGAGGCTGTATGGTGAATGATTTGGAGTGGATCATGCCAGCACCAAAAGATGACTGCCACCTCACTTAATCTTAAGGCAAATTGTCACTGCCTGTATAAGACAATTAAGTATTTATGCTTTTGAGAACAGTAGCTTATAGTGCCTTCTGTTTATTGCTTTATGTCCAATAGAATGTGGACTATTGATCACTGGATAATTTCTTTTAAAAATAAATGTCTGATACTAACCTGTTTTATTCTCTTTTGCTTATTTGCCAATTGCATGTTTGAGAAACTAACTCTGTCCTTTTGAGGATAGCACATTTATTTCAGCTAGTGATGTTTTAGTGTTTATACAGCAATAAAAGCTGTGTGAAACAATTTTGCTTTTTATGCAAACCATATCTTAATACTGCTTTCATTAAGTAGCCAAAGCAAAACCAAACACACAGAGAAAACCTGTCCTACCATAAGTTTTGTGAAATCTTATAAATACAATTCTACTACTTTTGGATATCTTTTTTTATAACCATGAGACTTTCTATTCTAAGTGATTCTTACTTACTGGGGAACATTTTTAAAAGAAGGAACTGGGAGTTGCAAATAGATAAGGAAAGTTAAATGGTTAACAGAGAGGAATAAAGATTTACAATGAAGCTGTGGGGACACAGAACCTGTGTCAGACAAACTGATGGCATTGTTTGGGGCCTGGGTTTGTGAAATTCAGGAAGTGAGTGTAAACCACTGTGTATCACATAATCAGGAAGGCATTGACTTTTTTGATAGATCTCAAGTCCCCAAAGTGGGGTGTATACTTACCAGAGGTGGCAAAACAATTCAGAGAATAAGGGAAGAAATTATTGGAATATTCATTTTGTATGAAATATTTTCTATGGATTAACATTGACACCCTTGCTCATTCGTATAGCCATGTAAGGTAACCTTAGCGATTCTAGTAGTGAACTGAAAATTGAAGATATGATGTAATTATAAGTGGACAGTGAGAGAATGGCATAAACTAGCTTATGCTCTTTATTAGTCACATCATGAAGCAAAACCAATGACTACTTAATAAGATCTGACAAGATGCTGGTAAAAATAAATTCCAGAAGGCTATTTGGAATATGGAGTTATATCAACTAAACAATAAATCTTGTCCCCAGGGTACCTCATGCCATGCAATATCAGCTTATGATGGAATGGGGGACACTATTGGTTACCTATCAACAGTTATTTTCTACCCACCCCATCCTTGCTGACAGAATTTTGATATTGTTTGGGAAATCACCCTTTATGTAGATTGATTCCTAGTTGGTCTAAATCAATATTGGTACTCTCAATATTACTGTTACGTGGCTTATAAATGAGTCTGTTCATGACCTATTCCTTGCCAATAGGGTCCTGAGTTAAAGTCTGCTTTGGGGAAAAGTTGTTGGTTTTTTTGGTTATTTTTTGTTTTGTTGGGTTTTTTTTTACTATGAAAAAGTATTGCATGGTAGGAAAAGGTCCTTTTCTGTCTTTCCACCTTGTTGCTTGAGGATGTAATGTCCATTGCCACAGCATTCTGGGACAAGCCCAAGGATGAAATAAAATGCACTGAGAATGGTGGAGCAAAAAGCCAGAAAAAAACTGGATCCTCAATGACATGATTGAACTTCTAAGTTAAGCAACCCTGGAAATACTCTACTTCTGAACTTATTATAAATATCCCCCTTGAAGACACGGTAAGACTGTGTCTTAACCATAAACATTCTAACTGCTACAGAGAGTATTAGACCTTCATGATTAGCAGGATAATTAACAACTAAGCACTTAGAATGCAAAGATAAACTTCTGTAATGTTTTCAATGATGTATAAGTCATATGACACTTATTCTGGCCTTTGACAAAAATTCACTAATAATAAATCTTTACATGCTTCTACTAAGGTTTAAAAAATGTGTTAATACAATAAAACCATATGGACACAGGGCTGGGCAAAAGTAGCTTTAAAGTTGTTCATATGGAAATATATATAATACAAAAATAAACTTTCATGTGTTCACAACTGTAAACCTAGTTTTGTCCATGCCTGTATAATACATTAATAAATATGAATACATTGGCCGTTTGTGCTTAAAACATTTTTACTAATGGAGTGTTTGATCAAAAAAGTTTGAATTTTACTAGGAAGAGGGTCAGACATTGAAAAAATTGATCTTAAAATACATATTATTTGCTTACAAAAAAATTACAAGCATCTTGTTAAATCTAAGTGAAAGGAAATTTAGAAAATATCCTAATAAGCAAATGAAGATTAATTACTCATTTAACATAAGTAATTTCATCAAATAAATATTTCAAATATATATTGACAAGTTCTATTTTAGATATTAAAGATAACAGTGATGAGAAAAATGAAGTCCTTGCTTTTATGGATTTTACATTTTAATCAGAAGGGAGACAGAAAATCAAGAAATGAACAAATAATTATATATCAGATACTTTCAAGTGCTAAGAAAAATAAATTCAGGATAAGGGAAAGTGTAATGAAGGAAGGAATGAAGTTTTAGAAAAAATGCTCTGGGAAGACTTTGCTGATAAGTTGGCATTTGAACAGAGATGAGAAGGAGTGAACCAAAGGGAATCTTAGGTGAGGAGAGTCCTAGTTAAGAGTGAACAGAAGTTCAAAGGCCAGAGGCAGGGACATGCTTGACATAGTCCACGAAGAGCAAAGGAACCGTTTCATGGAGACAGGAAAGATTTGAAAAGAAGTAAATTTGTGAGAAAGAAAATAAAAGATTAGCTTTGGATATAATGTTAGGAATTGTGATGGGCTATTTGTAACAGAAACCCAAACTAAACACATAGAGTTCCCCTCTGATATAGAAAAAAAACTGAAGGTAAGCTGACTGGGGCTTTTGTGGCTCAACAAAGTCACCAGAATCCCAAGTTTTTCTGCTTTACTATCCTTAGCATGTAGTTTCCATCTTAAAGTCATCTTATGGTCCAAGGTGGATGTTGGAGCTCCAACTTTCACATCTTATGTTCCAGGCAAGAAGTAGAGTAATGGGAAATAAGGCAAAAAGGATGCATGCCACTTCGATGTAACCCTCTAAAGAACCTTTCCTGAAATCCCCACCTAACAACTGTGTATATGTCTTTATCCACTCTGAATTGCAAGGAAGTCTAGGAAATGTACTCTTAGCTGGGCATGTTACTGTCTAGAATATAATTGGAATCCTAAGGAAAAGGGGCTTATAGATATTAGGTGGGCAATTAGCTGCCTCTGCCACTGTCATACTAAGTTTGGGATGCCTATACACCCAAGTGGAAGAGTTAAGAAAGCAGTGAAGTATAGCTTTCATATGCAAAACTAGTGGCCCGGTGCATGAAATTTGTGCACATTAAAAGGGAATTAATTAGAGGAAATTTTACCTAATAATAGAGAAAAATGTAAATTGACCATACCTCCGCTAAGCCCACAGCCAATCAGAGTGAGTATGCAAATTAACCCAACAAAGATGGTGCTTAATTTGCATACATGCCTGGGTCCCAGGAACCTCCTTGGCACCCAGGTCACTCCCAGCCGGCCATCAGGCAGAGGCTTTAGGCTTGGGAAGGGGCCAAGCCTGCAATTGGAGGGGCGGGGAAGTCCCCTTCTCAAGCCTAAAGCCTGGGGCGGAGGCTTTAGGCTTGGGAAGGGGCCAAGCCTGCAATCGGAGGTGCCGGTGGGGGAACCCCTTCCCAAGCCTAAAGACTGGGGCGGAGGCTTTAGGCTTGGGAAGGGGCCGAGCCTGTGATCGGAGGAGCTTGGGGGGAACCCCTTCCCAAGCCTAAAGCCTGGGTGGAGGCTTTAGGCTTGGGCAGAGGCCAAGCCTGGGATCAGAGGGAAGGGGATAAAATCAATGAAAACATATCCTCAGGTAAGGATAAAAAGGAAAATAAAGAAAGAAATGTCATATCCTATGAAAGACACATCTTGAAAATGCTTAAAGAAAGTTGTCATTTTTTCATGGTGAAGGGACTGGAGTCTATGTTGATGAAAATACCTTGGCGGCTACGGTGACTGGCAGTGGCTGCAACAGCGGGGTGATGGGGCTGGCGCCTTCCCCTGATCAGCCCGGTCGCCTCCCGCAAAGGGAGGCCAGCCCAACAGGGAGCGGGCTTAAGCCATCAGTAGGACATCCCCTGAGGGCTCCCAGTATGTGAGAGGGGGCAGGCTGGGTTGAGGGACCCTCCCCAGTGCATAAATTTCATGCACCAGGCCCCTAGTATTTTAATGTTGCCATTTGCCCTTTCTCTATAATAGAAGTGTCAGAGATGAAAGAAAATTAGTAAAATGTATATGAAAATCTTCCTCCTGTCAAAGTCTGGGGTGTGCCACAGGACCCAGAGTCAAGGCACCGCCCACCCACGCACGCCTTGAAATCGCATGAGACCCAGACTCGGCCAGCCCCACCCCCCATTGGGTGAGATCCAGACCCAGCTGGCCTGTCCCCGTCAAGCCCCGCTGGGAAGGGGCACAGACTCAGGTCCCCCGTCAAGCCCTGCTGGGCGAGGGGTGCAGCCTCAAGTCTCCTGGCATCGAGGTGGGGGGCATGCCTTAGGTCTCCTGTCAAGCCCTGCTGGGCAAGGGGTACAGCCTCAGGTCCCCTGGCCTGGCACCGGGCAGGAGGGCATGGCCTGAGGTCCCCCGGTCCAGCACCGGGGCGGGGGCATGCCTTGAGGTCCCCTGTCAAGCCCCACCGGGCGAGGGGTGCGGCCAAGGTCCCCAGTCAAGCCCTGCTGGGCTGGGGGCACAGCCTCAGGTCCCCCACCCTGGCCTGGTGCCACACAGCCTCAGGTCCCTGCTGATTGCTCATTAAGGCTCTTACGGGAACCCTGCCTCCGCTGTGGGTGCAGCCATCTTGTGATGGCGTGAGGGTCAATTTGCATATTACCTCTTTATTATATAGGATATCATTGACCTTTCATGTTATCTTTAATTTTAGTTTATGAACATATTAATTAGATCTTTCATAGATTTACTTGTGACCTTAGTCCCCTAATCCTGTTTTCCCCATTAGGGTTTAATTTTCTCAACCCTAAATTATTCTCGTATAGAAAGGCATTTAATTTACATAGTTGGAGTAGGATATTCATCTTAAATTTTACAAGTTTTCTTTTTCTTATTTTTAGCCATGGCCCGAAGATGCCCTTGAGCTTGTAGCTGTGAAATTCTTAGAAACACTGGAGCTTACTGACGTTGAACGACGAGAGATAGTTCCAATCTGCAAACATTTTCACACTTCTATTATGGATCTTTCAGAAAGGTTAATGAATTTTTAAATTACAATAATGTCATATTTTGAAACATCTCTTTCTGTGAAAGTCCAAAATTTTAATAGGGTTTCTATGTTTTCTAGATCTCTCTGATTACTTAATTAGTAAAGACCCTCAGCTTGCAAGTAATAGAAAGCTACTTGATCTAGCTTTAACAAAAAAAGGGGAGTTTGCCGAAACCGGTTTGGCTCAGTGGATAGAGCGTCAGCCTGCGGACTCAAGGGTCCCAGGTTCGATTCCGGTCAAGGACATGTACCTTGGTTGCGGGCACATCCCCAGTAGGGGGTGTGCAAGAGGCAGCTGATCGATGTTTCTCTCTCATCGATGTTTCTAACTCTCTATCCCTCTCTCTTCTTCTCTGTAAAAAAATCAATAAAATATATTTTAAAAAAAGGGGGGGGGGACTTTATCATAAAGATACAGAGGTGTCTGACAAAGCTTAAGGGAAAGAATTCAGCTGGGTCTCAGAAGTGACTGGAAGCAGGAATTAGAAAGCCGTTCTAAAACCAGAACTGCCTTTTCTCTATTTCTCATTCCTGCTTTTGTCTGGGCATCTACTTACTTCTTTCTCTTTGTAGACTGAATTTTCTGCTTCTCAATTCTCAATTTACTTCTTGCAATTCCAGCTATAGGCAGAGACTGATTGCCTGTTTCCAACTCCCCGTTCCAAATTTGTTCCAAAATGTGATTAGCCTCATTTGTGTCCAGTGTCTAACTCTGGTCTGATCAGCTGTAGTTAGGATAGCAATTTTCACAGAACCAACATTTCTATGAAGCACTGAGTGGAAGTTCTCAGATAAAGGGAGCTGATTGGTAGGCTGTGGATACTTCAAAAGTGTCTGTTTTACCTCTGTTAATCTCTGAGATCTTCATTTCAAAGGTGCATAAGCCCAAGTGCTCATATCTCTATAGAATAGAGTATA
Source organism: Cnephaeus nilssonii (assembly GCF_951640355.1). Classification (NCBI taxonomy): domain Eukaryota; kingdom Metazoa; phylum Chordata; class Mammalia; order Chiroptera; family Vespertilionidae; genus Cnephaeus; species Cnephaeus nilssonii. The sequence continues at coordinate 45,030,421 of NC_137088.1, read as the reverse complement.
TTGCCTATCCAGGTAGCATGGTTGGCTTGGACAGTTGCATCAAGAAGAGGGCTCTAGTCTACATACTTGCCATGAAACATCATTGCTTTCATTGTTTCTCTTTGTATGTGTAGTAATCTCATACTTCTTGGCCATACCCCATTCAGCTGACAAGTGACATACTTGTGCAAAGAATGATGACTCATTCTTACTATCCTATTTGCAATCCCCTTTCCTACTATACTTACACAATATCTTGGGTCCCTTACAGGGTTAAGATCTTCATGGCTTATGAAACATGTAAAAAGGCCTATATCTTTCTTGCTTAGTTCACCTTTGATACAGATCTATTGATTTGTGCTTTTTAAATACATCATTGCTATTTGATATTTTGTAGATAAGAAATTGGAATGTGGTTATGTGTAGAATTCTAGAACTCAATTACTCAGCATCCTCTAAATAAAATTAACTTCGCCCAGCCTGTGTTGCTCAGTGGTTGAGCGTCAACCTAGGAACCAGGAGGTCATGATTCAATTCCCTGTCAAGGCACATGCCCAGGTTACAGGCTCAATCCCAGTAGGGGGTGTGCAGGAGGCAGTCAATTGATGATGTTTCTCTCTTCCTTCATCTCTCTAAAAATCAATAAAAACATATAAATTTTTTTTATTTTAAAAATTAACCTTTATTCTTAAATGCTTGTTGTTAATGCTATGTTGAATTTACTTCTTACTTTCTGAAGCCTATTACTTATATTAAGATATATGATCTGCCTCTCTTTTAGGTTCTTGCAGGAGTTAGGAAGACATAACTATGTTACTGCTACTTCTTATCTTGAACTTATTGCCTCATTTCGACAGCTTTTGACTCAGAAGCGACAAGCTGTTGTGGAAGCAAAACAAAGATATGTGAATGGGCTTGACCAGCTAGCTTTTGCTGAATCTCAGGTACATTTGACAGCTCAAAATGGTAATATATAATAGGAAATGTAAGAAATAATATGGGCCAGGCACTGTGTTATATGTTTCACATGTATTCCTTCAATTATCTCTCATGACAACTCCATGAGGTAAAAACTTTTATGATCTATATTTTACAGATGATTAAAGTGAGTTTTAGAGAAGTTTACTAAGTTACCCAGACCACACAGACTCAGATACATCTTGTTTTAGTCTTCATTTTTTTGGAATTTGGAGAGAATATAAGAAGTCTGGGTTGACTTTTTATTTTAATGGCTGGTAAAATAAAAGATTGGTGTTTTTTTAAAAAAATGAGTCAAGTACTTCTAATGCTTATTAGCATTATTTCAATGTAAGCAATAGTATAACAGGGATACTCCAAGCTGCCACCTTCTTTTCTATCTGCATTTCTTCTGTGGCAACTGCATTCTCCTGCTGCCCTGTCATATACTCAAGGAAGATAAAATATTTTGTAAAGGAAATTGACCACACTCTCATTATTTCTTTTATCATGTAAAGAACTGGAAGAAAAAGTTAATATTTTCTGGCCCTAATACTTTCTGATACATTTAAGTTTCAGTTTCCTATGTTTGGTTTCTGTAGTTATTGTAGCTATGAAAACTTAATGATGAATTGTCTATTTAGGTTGGTGAAATGAAATTGGAGCTTGTTCAATTACAGCCCAAATTGGAGGAAGCTAAAATTGAAAATGCACATATGATGCAGGTAGAGTATCGTGAATGTTTATTTTAATTGATGTCAGAAGACAATTGAAATATGTAAAATTAGCTTTGAAAATAAGCCTTAACACATTATTGTCTGTGTCCATAAGTTCTTTGGATAATCTCTTCTGGCCCCTTACCCCTTCCCTCTGAAATATAGTCAGTCTGTTGCATGCTTCAAAGTATCTGGGTCTATTTTGTTCTTCAGCTTATTTTGTTCATTAGATTCCACATATAAGTGAGATCATGTGGTACTTGTCTTTCTCTGACTGGCTTACTTCATTAGCATAATACTCTCCAGGTCCCTCCATGCTGTCTCAAAGAGTAAAAGATCCTTCTTTTTTACAGCTACAAATGTACCACAGTTTTGTTTGTTGTTGTTGTTGTTGTTGTTTTTATCCATTCATCTGCTGATGGGCACTTGGGCTGTTTCCAGATCTTAGCTATTCTAAATAACACTGAGGGGGCAGGAGAAGAATGAAGGGGGCCAATGGGGGAGGGAGGGGAACATCTGTAATACTTTTCAACAATAAGGATAAATTTTAACAAAGAAAATAAGCCTCAATTTTTGCCACTAGATCTTAGGGACTTTACCCTTTTCTCTTGATTGGCTATCTCTTCGGGTTTCTTTCATTCATTTTTTAAGGGAAGGGGGAAGCCCATTACCAAATTAGGTTACATGTATTTGCATTTCTCCTCATTTTATCTTGGGCTTTTCTACCTTTCAAAATTCCCTACTTTTCAAACATTCTTTTATCTCCAGAAGGGAGAAAGCAATAGAATGTTTGAGGAATTGTCTTTATTTTTTTCTTTAGGTTATTGAGATAGAGTCTGCACAAGTAGAAGCAAAAAGAAAGTTTGTGAAATTAGATGAAGAGATAGCCAGTGGAAAGGCTGAAGAAGCCCAGCTTCTGAAAAATGAGTGTGAAAGTGACTTAGCTGAGGCGATTCCAGCCTTGGAAGCAGCTCTTTCTGCACTGGATACACTAAAGGCAAGCTTTGGCATTAGTTACCTTATGTTTCACCAATAAAGTAAAATTGTGTACAGATACTTGGTTAATTAGGAGTAGTTTTATTTCAGTGGATGATATTATATTGTTTTTGTCCAATCAAATTGAATTTGACTTTTTTTTTAAGTCCTTACCTGAGGTTATGTTTTTACTGATTTTTAAAAAAAGAGATTGAGGAAGTGGGGGGTGGGGGGATAAGAGAAAGAGAGAGAGAGAGAGAGAGAGAGAGAGAGAGAGAGAGAGAGAGAGAGAGAAACAGAGAGATATGAGAGAGAAACATCTCAGTTGCCTCCCTTATGAGGCCTGACCAGGAATCGAACCCACAACCTTTTTGATGTATGGGACGACATTCCAAACAACTGAGCCACCCAACCAGGGCTGAAACTTGACTCTTAACAGCTCCTCTTTGATATATTATATTATTTTTTGCTTTTCATATATTATTTATAATTTTCATTCAGGATATTCCAATGAAAATGGAACAAACAGACTCCAAGAGGTCAAAGTAGTTCTGTACATGGACCAGAAGGCATATGTTAAACTAGAGGCCTGGTGCATGGATTCATGCAACTAGTGGGGTCCCTCAGCCTGGCTTGTGCCCTCTTGCAATCCAGGACCCCTCAGGGGATGTCGGATAGCCGGTTTCAGCCTGATCCCTGAAGGCTCATCAAGACAGGAGGGATCCCAATCCTGTGCATTGAGCGTCTTCCCCCTGGTGGTCAGTGCGTGTCATAGTGACGGGTCGACCGGTTGAACAATAGAATGGTCACTTAGGCTTTTATATATATAGATATATATGTAGATAATGTGGAGCTACCCTTCTGCAGCCTCCTGAACATGCATGTACAGAAGAACATAAAGATCTCCAATACAGATGTGGGTTGTATATGACTTCATATAGTATTTTTTTTTTCCAGTGATGAGAGAGAGAGAGACGTCAGTTTGTTCCATTTATTTATGTATTCACTGGTTGGTTCATGTATGTGCCCTGACTGGGGATTAAACCTACTACCTTGACTGGGGATCAAACCCACAACCTTGGCATGTGATGCTCTAACCAACTGAACTATCTGGCCAGAATTATATAAGACTTTAGGCAAGACCAGAACAACCTCATCAAAGGAAGCAAGAAAGATAGCTTATGTTGACTAGGGAGGCCCAGTGTAGTATAGTGGTTCAGTATATTCAGACCACTCTCTACCTTCTTTTTTTTTTCTAATTAAAAAATATTTTATGGAAGAATTAAAAAGATGCAATAGTGTCAGAGAAAAAGCCATGATCCCAGAAGCAGAATATTCTAACAACATAACTTGAAAGAAACTATGCTATAAAAACAGATTGTTGATTAACAGAAACTCATAACAAAACACAGAGAGCTATCACAATGGTGCTGTAATAACACTTGGCTGCTGAATTCTCTCAATACATTAAATATCTCCTCGGAGACCAAGTTACTTTAATTTTTCTTAAAAGACAATTTATTATAGCTTTGTTTTCTTCTCATGATGTCATAAAAATATATCCAATGAAGAAAAGAATGCAACTTCTAAATAACTTACATAAAATGGTACTAATGTGTGGCAACACTTTGGTTTAATACATTGGTTATTATTTAAACAGCACACAACAATCTATTGTTATGACAAATCCTTACCACAATGCGATATTCCATGTATCACATGTATCAAAACCCACTGTATGTCACTGTCATGGCATACATAAAATTAACAGCCTAAGGCTGTTAACAATTTAAATATTGATATGTTTTCAATTAAAAAGACAACATTTTCAGATCTAATACAAAAATCTATTTAAATTACTACTAGTCCTAGCTGGTTTGGCTCAGTGGATAGAGTGTCAGCCTGTGGACTGAAAGGTCCCAGGTTCGATTCTGGTCAAGGACACATGCCCGGGTTGCAGGCTCAATCCCCAGTAGGGGACATGCAGGAGGCAGCTGATCAATGTTTCTCTCTCATCATTGGTATTTCTATCTCTCTCTCTTTCTCTCTCCCTCTCTCTTCCTCTATGAAATCAATAAAAATTTTTAAAAAAGATAAATAACTACTTAAAAAAAAAAAACACTAACAACTTATGCTTCTGTTGGCCCAAAGCCAGAAAATGCTTGTATCCAATTAAAAAAAAAAAAGCAATTCTGCAATTTACAACTTAGACATTGCAAATTTTTTTAAAACTTTAGGCAGAGATTCAGGCCATTTATTCATTTAACCTTTGTAATCAATAGGAAAGAATAATGAAAGGATTTATGGTAAAAGTGTCTCTATTTTTGCTTTGCTTATATTAAAGAAATATTAAGGGCTGGGGATCGAACCTGCAACCCAGGTACATGCCCTTGACTGGGAATTGAACCCGCAACCCTCTGGTGTGGGATGACACTCTAACCACTCAACAACACCGGCTAGGGCTCTAAGTATTTGTTATGTAAATTAGTGAGAAAATCTAGACCTAATTGGCCTGCCCACAATCCATGAACCACTACCAATTTATAAAAATGTTTTCAATATCCATAGCAAATTAATACAAAGAATAATGTAGTGAGTAAAAACTAAATTTACTTACTTGCCTTCTTTTCTAATCAGTGCCCTAACTTTTATGTAAGAGACCTGACAAGATGATGAGTTCAACCTATGGGTAATTCAGCATCTCAGAGGATCAAATTCTGTCTGATGCCTTGTAGTTTTAAGATGTGAGATTATTATCATTTATTTTTATTGATTTAAGAGAGGAAGGGAGAGAGAGATAAAAACATCAATGATGAGAGAGAATCATTGATCAGCTGCCTCCTGCATGCCCCACACTGGGGATCAAGCCTGCAACCCAGGCATGTGCCTCAACTGGCTCATAGGTCGATGCTCACCACTGAGCTATGCCAGCCAGGCAAGACATGAGATTATTTCAGGGCATTTATAGAAATGCCCTAGTGCTCTCACTGTGCTGTGAGTCAGGAATTAAAAACCCTGAGCTTATTATTTTCTTCCTGTCTGCTCTTTGGAACATTAAAGGCCACATTCTACCCAGTGGTCTTTCTTCATTTTCTCCTTAGACGTTTATCATAGCAGTCAATTATTCTGACAAAGCCTTGTTTTTAATAAGCACTCCATTGTAGATGATCATGAGCATTAATCTAAGTAACTATTTTATCACTGTGTATCATGGACATTCAGTACTCCATTCTCTGAAACTCACAGGATTCTTAATGTCTTCAAATCCCTCCAGCTATTTCATTGTGAGTCTGTTGCTTTTACCATTGTTGGTGTCAAATACTGTATTTGATATGACTTAGGGTTCAGTTGCAGAGAAGAGAATTGACTCTATTTAGTATAAGCTGATAGTACTTTTTCGGGAATTTTACAAATGGATTACAGAATTGTTGGAAGAGCTGAAGAACAGATCATAGGCTGAGCTGTCAGGAATGATTCAAAGCCAAATTGCATAAATAGTCTACCAGAGGACCCTCTGAGTCAGAAGCTTGCAGAGCCTTCCAACAGAGCCACACCATCTCTACTATAATCCATGTGGGCAAAATAGATGTCTCACACTCTGCCCATCTCCCCACTTATTCATTGTGAGTTCTTTTATCATTCAAGTGATCTGATGGTGGAACCGAATGACCTCTCACAACTCTAGCTGCATGGGAAACTAAAATATATAGTTGTTAGCTTCCTAGCAATTATAAGAGAGGTCAGAGGATATTGGAGTGGATATTAAGTAAGTGAATCTATTGTGTCTGTCATAACAATATATACCTTTTTTAAAAATAAGTTTGGAATTGGGACCTATCTCTTCTTACATTTTTGGGGGAGGGGGTTAAAACTAATCCTATATAATAAAAGCCTAATATGCTAAGTGTCTGGTCATCCAATCATCTGTTCAACCAATCAAAGCATAATATGCTAATGGTATGCTAAGGCTGCTCAACTGCTCGCTATGATGTGCACTGACCACCATGGGGCAGACAGTCAACCAGTCGACCAGTTGCTATGACATGCACTGACCACCAGAGGGCAAACAGTTGACCAGTCACCATGACGTGCACTGACCATCAGGGGGCAGACACTCCAACAGGTAGGTTAGCTTGCTGCTGGGGTCCGGCCAATTGGGACTGAGCGAGATGGGCCGGACATGCCCTGGAGCCCTCCTGCAGTCCCTCCCCGGCTGGCCAACCTCCCGCATCCCTTCCCAGCCCTGATCGTGCAGCAGTGGGGTCCCTTGGCCTGGCCTGTGCCCTCTTGCAATCCGGGACCTTTCATGGGATGTTGAAGAGCTGGTTTTGGCCCAATCCTGCAGGCCAGGCTGAGGGACCCTGCTGGTGCACAAATTCATGCACCAGGCCTCTAGCATCTATAATAATAAAAGTGTAATATGCTAATTAGGCCAGATGACCTTCCTTACGAAGCCAGGGCTGCGAAGGAAGCCCGGGTCCCAGGTGCCTGCCAGCAGCCAGAGGGAAGTCCCGGTCCCAGGTGCCAGAGGGAAGCCGGTGCCGGCAGCCAGGAGAAGGAAGGCCTACTCTTGTACGATTTCATGCATTAGGCCTCTAATTACATATAAGAAAATATAGAGTTAAGTCTTTGTCTGAATTTGGGTTCTTTACCTGGCTTCCATGTATAGGCTTGGTGTGTGCTTATATACAAATTTTGTGTTTATGTGCAAAAATATATTTTCTGGAGGGTTTATAGCTGTCATAATATTCTCATAAGGATCTATGATCTTCCAGATGTTTGAGAACCATTGCTGTTAATCTGTGTTAATATTGTTTATTATAGTGATGCAAAGCAAAAAACAATTACAATTTCAAATGAAAATTGATGTTTTACTTTAAAAGCTTATTATTTAGAAATAAACTATTCTGAAGATATCCTGTTTTCTTTTGATTTAGCCAGCTGACATTACAATTGTGAAATCAATGAAGAATCCTCCATCTGGTGTTAAGCTAGTTATGGCTGCTATTTGTGTCATGAAAGATATAAAACCAGAAAAAATTACAGATCCTTCAGGAACTGGAGGAAAGGTAATAACTAGAAACAGATTTAAAACATGTGCATGAATGTACAGAATACTTTATAGCAACTACTGTCAAATTAAATGTCAATAGAACCTAGTCCAGGGAAAAAAAACATTGTCTTCCAGATTGAATGGATTCAGAATCAATTATGGAAAACACTATATTTATTCCAGAGCAAAACTAAGGTAGTATGGCATCAGAAAAATGTGGATCTAGTTGATTCCATCTCCTTTCCTGCCTATGCAGGGTTCCCTAATCTCATGGGGTTGGGATTGAATGAGCACTGGAATTCCTGAGCTTTTCCAGCCAGGATTCTCAAAAATCTGATATATAACCACATTGGTGTTGTTTCTGAGCATTCAAAATTCTGCTGTGTTACAGTCTAGAGAGGTTGTTAAAAGCATGTGCTCTGGGGCCAGAATGCCTGTCTTCAGGAATCCCAATCCCATTAGTAATGTGACCTTCAGCAAAATGCTTAATCTCTGTGAAACTATAAAAAGAGGGTTATCAAAAAATAAATAAATAAAAGGAAAAAAAGAGGGTTATCATAGTACTTGCCTCATAAAATTAATATGAGAATTAGATTAGTTAATACATATAAAGCTCTTATATATAAAGCTTCACAAACACTAAGCTCACAATACAAGTTAGCTTCTTATAGATCATTTTTTATTCAAGGCTATATCCCTTTAAAAAGGAAGGCATAGCATCCATCCTAAAGTAAAGTTATAGACTTATTTTCTTTTTAGGTTTTTATACTTAGGTTAGAATCCCTGAATTGGAGAATTGAGTTGTGTTTTGTTTTGTTTTTTGTCATTCTATCCTTCTTTGGAGATAATAAAGAAAATAAATAGGCTCTTACTTTACAAAGTTATTTTCATGTACAACAATCACATACCACGTATCATTTCTCTTTCAATGTTTAATTTTTGTAATAAATTTAATGTATAATCTCATGTTCATATTTTAAACATTTGATATATATAATATGATCTTGGGGAGAGGAGTCTTTTATTTCCAAGAAGACAAAAGTTAATATTTTCACAGTATATAGTTTTTCTGGAAAATATATCTTAAACTTCAAGAAGAAAAATCTTATAGCAAGCATCTTTAATTATATATTTAATAAGTTTGCAAAATTTTATTTATAGATATTTGATTACTGGGCACCTAGCAAAAAACTTCTGGGAGATATGAATTTCTTAAGAGATTTGAAAGAATATGACAAGGACAACATTCCAGTGAGTTTCATTGAATTTTTTGTTTTTTACTAAATGTAACTTTGCTGAGATGTATAAGATCTTTAATATTATGTGATACTATATAAAACATAAGGAGATATTCCATTTTGGATTAAAATAATAAATAAGGGGACATTGTATTTGTTACTATCCCATGAATTCTCATAATGCATAGACCCTCTCTTGTTTCCAACCACTGAAAGTCATTTAATAATTTACTGTTTTAGTGTAATATTGACATGAAAAAGTTATTTTAAGTGTCTTCTTATAATAATTTATTAATCAGATACACAAATTTATGTGAGATAAAGTATAAAGCATTCTTTTCCATCAGCACCCTTGTTTATTTATTAATGTTTAATTGTCCTTTCTTCTTTTCTTCATCTTTTCTTAATCCACAAAAGTCTTTTAATTTTTTTAGAAAAAATATTTTCCCTCAATATCTATAACAAGTTTGGATATTTTGCTCAAAAATGACTTATATTTCAACTATAATTATGCTTATTTTGAAATTATTTCGAAGTACTGACTGGTTTTTAAAGACAACATAACTTTTTTATACGAAAATTTTTTACTATGTGTGATTCTTTTTCACCTTATGATTGTGTGATATATGTTGAAACTTTAAGATCTAAATCTTTGTTTTGTAGGTGAATGTTATGCAGAAGATTCGTGGTGACTATTTAACAAACCCTGAGTTTGACCCCCCTAAGATTGCGAAGGCTTCTTCTGCAGCTGAGGGTCTGTGTAAATGGATCATGGCTATGGAAGTATATGACAGAGTTGCAAAGGTATTTTGAGGATCAACATATCCATTTTCTATTGAAATATTCCCAGAAATTAAAATCTATGCATGCATTTGCTATTTAAGACTTTCCTAAAAGTGCTACCAGAAAGAATTGTCCTGCTAAAGCATAGACATCAGACATCGAGTATCTAGTAGCTGAAGAGAATACTTTCATGTGACATACCCTGGATGGGGCTGTGTGCGTGCTGGTGCTGTGGGAGCAGGGATGACCACTGAAACTGGCCAGACTGACCTGTACCCATTGGGACCTGGGCCAAAAGAGAATTGGAGTTTAATGAAGGATGGGCATAAAAAAAGAAAAATCTAAAGCTTCAAGGGCAAAGTGACAGATTAAATAATTAATTCTAAGCGTTAGAAGTAAGAAGATCCAAGTAGGGTTAAGAGGCAGAGCATGGAAAGATCCCCTAAAGCAATGGCCTCCATTGATAGGAAACCTGTTATGGAGTAGCCCTTGGGGCCAACTTCCTGGGAGAGCAGAGAATGGTTTTAAGAGCATTTTGTAAATGTGGCTAGCAGAGGACCAGGAAAACACTGCAGCTTGCAGAATTCTACCCAGGGAAGCAGGAAATATAAATAAAAAGGCAGGTAAAAATACATGGTAGCATGTGTGTAGAACAAACTCAGAGTACAGAATGAGTGATCAGGCTGTAACAATTGGGTAGGTACTCCTAATAATGTTAGTTTCACAGGAGTAGACCTGTATACACCTGTTAAATAAATAAAATTAATTTTATCTGGGATGTTCTTCCATTGAGCCTCTTGTCCCTCCCCACAGTAGTCTCATACCAGGTCTGCAAGCTCTTAACCCACAAGACATGTAGAATCTTCTGGATCCTTTCCATTAAGCACAGAAGCCAGAGTATTCAGGTTCTTTCCTGACTTCCCAGTCTACCCCTCCACACTACCATTTTAATTCACTGTTAAAGGGAGGTATCCAGCAAGGTCTCCTCCAAAGTCAAAAGTAGAAAGCAGATTTTCCTACTTTCTATCTATTTATTTAACATGTCTCCTTCAAGATTTCAGCCAATAGAAGAGATAGTGGGACATTCAGTGTCTGCTAACTTGCCTCCCTTTTCCCTCTTTGCCTTCACATTTATTCATGGCAGAAGGCTTAGGTGTCCCTTATTTCAAATATACATACTCTCTTTGGTCATCTAAATTCTTCCTAACAATGGCTTATAATACACTCAAAGATAAAATTGCAAACTCTATTCTTTTTTTCTTTTTTCCAACCACAGTTTACATTCATTATGCACCAGTTTCAGATGTATAGCAAAGTGGCTGGAAAACTATGCTCTCCTCAGAGTGGTCCCTGGCTGCCCTAAGCACCCAGCTGGCCCCATACCCCGTTATCTCAACATTACTGAATATATTCTCCATGCTGCAATCCACATCTCTGTGGCTGTTTTGCAACCATCAATTTGTGCTGCTAAATCCCTTTACCTTTTCACCTCGTTTCCTGACCCTCCTCCCCTCTGTTCTCTGTTTCTATGAGTCTGTTTCTATTTTGCTTGGCAAACCCCTTTCTTGATATACTAATGAGCATAATAAAATTAGAACTTTTTTTCTCAACAAAAATGTGGGTTTTCAAGATTTGTTGAGGAAAATTCAGTTTTGGTAGTGAAATTGAACATCAAGGTCTCACCTGACTGAGAAATTCACAGACTTGGAAATGCAAAAATGAAAACCAACAACAAGAAAAAGCATATTCATGTATTTTAAACATTTATAATTCTATTACATATTTTTCTCTGTTTTTGGCAACTGTTCGCAACTTATTTAGAGACATTTTGGTATCTATTGTGTCATTTTTTTGCTACATATTGTGACATTTTGTTAGTTCAGAATAATTTATCTGTTTTACATATGACAGTGTACTAGTTCAGAATGATTTATATATTTTACAAAATATATAAAGATACTTTAATTATTTGTGTATAAAAAGATGTAAGATTTAAGGCAAAATGTTTATTTTATATGTTTTTTATTATAAGTAACAAGTGAATGTATAATAATACATGTTTTAAATTCATAATATCTATAAAGAATTATATAAATGTCAGTTTTACAGAGTATACATCACAGCTGCATATATTGTTCCCAAACAGGTAGTGGCTCCTAAGAAAGCCCGTTTAACAGAAGCTCAGAAGTCCTTAGCTGAGATCATGGAAATTTTGAATCAGAAGAGAGCAGAATTGGCAGAAGTTGAACATCATTTGGAAACCTTACAAAATATATTTTTTGAAAAAACTGAGGAAAAGGCTCGTTTACAAGATCAGGTGGAACTGTGTGCTAAGAAACTTGAAAGAGCCTCAAAACTAATTGGAGGACTGGGTGGAGAAAAATCAAGGTCATATTTCTGCTTATTTTAGCAACATATAAAAATATCAGGCTTGAATATCTGACTTTATTTGGATATTTATTATGATCATTGATTTTAAAATGGCTGGTTGAAAATGTGGGACATTCTACAAGGCACCTGGCCAAGGTTCTCCAAACAGAATATCAATGTCAAAAGACGTTGTTTGCAACTTGCTTTCAAATGTTTAACCCTTTGCACTTGCTTGCTTTTTTCTCGATTCCTTTATTCTACTCGGGATTTAATTTATTAAATATCCCAGATTTTACAAAGCGCGGCAGTAGAATAAAAAACTGGAGTTTCTTTTCATACAAACTTATTTATTTGGATTTTTTTATATTTCAAATTATTGATACATTCAAAGAGTAATTTTAATCTCGACATCCAAGTGCAAAAGGTTAAAAAGAGAAGCAAATAAGGGAAGTGATTATTTTTATTGATTTTAGAGAGAGGAAAGGAGAGAGAGAGAAACATCTATGTGAGAGAGAAACATTGACTTGTTGCATTCCACACATGCCCCAAGGTATGTGCCCTAACAGGAATCAAATCTACCACCTTTTGGTGTATGGGGTGATGCTCCAACCAACTGAGCCATACTGGCCAGGGCAGGAAATGGTAATTTTTAATCTAAATGGTGAATAGGTGTGTAATCACTGTACAGGTCTTTCTAGTTTTGCATATATGTTCAAAATTTTTCCTGATAAAATGTTGGGGGTGGGGAGTAATGGATATATGGCTCACTCTGTTGAAATTTATTTCAAAGAAGATATAACAGGCTTGATCTAACCATGCCAGTTAGTTTTATTCTAATTATTTATTTGTACTGGCCAGCCAGCTACCTCACTTATCCTATCTAACAAAGAGGGAATATGCTATTTGACCCTCATGCCATTGCAAAGATGGCGGCACCCACAGCCAATAAAGAGGGAATATGCTAATTGACTATCACACCCTCAAAGATGGCGGTGCCCACAGCCACAAGATGACGGTGCCCAGTCCCCTCAGCCCCGCCAGCACACCTGCCTCCGGAGTCCCCCAGTCCCCTCAGCCCCCTAGCTGCCCAGGGCTGGTCTGAGGTGCAGGCAAGCCTTGGATGGCAGCTGCCCAGCCGCCCAGGGCCTGCAGAGGCTTGCACTGCCAGCAGTGACAGCAGCAGAGGTGTGATGGGGGTGTAGCCATCCCCAATTGCCAGGTCGCCTCCCGCCCCTGAGGGCTCCCGGACTGTGAGAGGGGACAGGCCGGGCTGAGGGACCCCACCTCCAGTGCATGAATTAATTATGCATGTTAATTATATTTGTTGAATGAATAGCATGATAAAGTAATATGCCTTTGAGTTTGTAGTGCAGATTTGATGGTTTTGGAATGTTCTTTCATCACAAAGTTTTCATTAAATGGAAAAATATTATCCCTAGCAACAGTATATCAGCTTCTATACAACTTAAATATAATTTTGGGTAATGAATTGCAGATTAACAAAAAGTACTGAAACAATAAATACTGAAACCACTATGATACCATTGTAATTAGCTATCCTACCTAATAAAACTGTAATATGCAAATTGACCGCAACTTCGCTACGCCCAAGCCACACCCACCAGCCAAGCCAAGCCCATCAGCCAATCAGAGCAAGTATGCAAATAAACCCGACCAAGATGGCGGTTAATTTGCATACATAGGCGCCCTGAGCTGACCCCCTGCAACTGATTGCAGGGAGCTGGGGTCCACTCTGGCACCAGACCTAAAGCCTCCACCGGAAGCTTTTGGCCTGGAGCCGGAGCAGACACCCAGACCCCGCTTTCGATGGATGGTGGGCGTGGCGGACACCCAGCTCCTCGCTCTGATTGGATGGTGGGCATGGTGAGCAGACCCCCTGCCATCGAAAGCAGGGAGCTGGGTGTCCTCTCCGGCTCCAGGCCAAAAGCCTCCAGCGGAGGCTTTCGGTCTGGTGCCAGAGCGGACTCCAGCCTCCAGAGACTTTTGGCCTGGTGCACAAGCGGACCCCCTGCCATCGATCGCAGGGAGCTGGGGGTTTCTTCAGCCTGGTACACCAGCGGACCCCCTGCGATTGATCACCTAGGCAGGGAGCTGGGGGTCTGCTTTCAGCCTGGGCAGGAGCGGACCCCCTGCGATTGATTGTAGGGAGCTGGGGGTCCGCTCCTGTCCAAGAGGCTTTCAGTCTGGGCAGGCCTGGGCAGGGGCTGAGCCGGTGATCAGAGGGAGCTAGAGAGGTCTTCCCAGGCCTAAAGCTTCGGCCAGAGGCTTTAGGCCTCAGCAGGGACCAGCCCTTCATTGGTGTGAACTATAGAGGAAACACCTTTTCTGACTGCACATTGGCTAAGCTCCCTGTATGCCACTGGTAATATTCTTAGTAATCTTACCTTATAATAGACAAATATGCAAATTGACCGCACCTTCGCTACGCCCAAGCCACGCCCACCAACCAAGCCACGCCCACCAGGAAACCGTTGCAAGGACGCTGGGTGCGGCCGAGCCCAACGCCGGGAAAGCCGCCCGAGGCTTTCCCGGCCTTGGGCACCAGCGGGGAGCCTGCACGGATCGCAGGAAACCACTGGGGGTCGGCTCCTGCGTTCCATAGCAGGGATGTTGGGTGCGGCTGAGCCCAAGGCCACCGCCCGGGGCCAAGCCCCGACCCTGAAAGAAGGCAGAAGGCTGTGGCCACAGCCAAGGCCTGGGTCCCTGGTGCCGGCAGAAAACTGGTGCAGGCAGCCAGGTGAATGAAGGTCTATTGCATGAATCTTCGTGCAAACTGGCTACTAGTTGGGTAATAAGAATCCAAAAAGGTGATCTAGGGTTTTTCCACCACACTTCTGGAGAAAAAAATGAAGGTCCGCTGCTAGAAGGCTAAGAAATGTCATTTCCTGCCCTAGCCGGTTTGACTCAGTGGATAATGCCTCAGCTTGCAGACAGCAGGGTCTGGGTTTGATTCTGATCAAGGGCATGTACCTAGGTTGCAGGCTCCTCCCTGGCCGGGGCCCAGATCAGGGCTCATGCAGGAGGCAACCAATCAAAGTGTTTCTCTCTGTTTTTCCCTTTCTCTTCCACATTCTCTAAAAGTCAATGGAAACATATCCTCAGGTGAGGATAAAAAATAAATAAAGAAATCCATATCCTATGAAAGACACATCTTGAAAATGCCTAAAGAAAGTTGTCATTTTTTCTTGGTGAAGGGACTGGAGTCCGTGTTGATGAAAACACCTTGGTGGCTGCGGTGACTGACAGTGGCTGCAGCAGTGGGGTGATGGGGCTGGTGCCTTCCCCTGACCAGCTCGGTTGCCTCCCACAAAGGGAGACCAGACTGTGGCTTAGGTATGCTCCCTGTGGGGTGCGGGCCTAAGCCATCAGTAGGACATCCCCTGAGGGCTCCCAGTATGTGAGAGGGGGCAGGTTGGGCTGAGAGACCCCCAACCCCCAGTGCACGAATTTCGTGCACCGGGCCCCTAGTTTGTTAATAATAGGAAAGGAGCAAAGGGGAAAGCCGGACATTATGGGCATGTCATTTAGGCAGCTTCACCAGGAAGCTGCAACTTTGAACTCCCCAGGGAACCATCAGTATGTTCCCTGCAAAGCACTGGTGGAAGGGAACAGAACAAAAGGAAGATAGACACATACCCACTAAAGTTGGAGTGACCAGGGACTAGAGGAGGTGCCTGTCAGTAAAACCTAGGGACAGAGAAAGTTGGTCAGAATGGCATCATTGCTGCAAGCCCACAAAAATTTGGGAATACATAATCCCCTAAACAAAGGAATTCTCTCTCTTGTTGCACTTGACTCTTGGCTTGTGCTTCCTTTTGCTCCTTCTTCCTTGTATCCATCCTGTGGTCCACAGCCATGTGGACCTCATACATAATGGACTAATGGACTGCAGTGGGGAAACACAAGCTAAGCTAGCCTGATGCTGGATTTGATTCTGCTCCAATATGGAAAGGAAACTCTAGATATTGTCCCCAGCTACGCTTCTTCTATGACTGGACTAAGGAAAATGGGACTTTGGAAACTCAGGGATTTAATTCCACCAAATAAAAATCATTTGTTCTCCCATATGAATCTTAGAAATTTTTTTCTTGGAATATCGCAAGAAATCCAACCACACTAGCAACCGGAGAAGACCTCTCCTATCCTGTAACAATTAGACTAAATCATCCTGAAGAAAATGATTAGGCAAAACACTGGGAGCGGGGGGGTGGGGGGGGGGGGGATGGCGTTTGTTTTTGCTTATTCTGAAGGGCCAAATTCTGAAAACAATAACAACAGCACCTAATATTCTCATAGTGAAAGGTGGATTGTCATTTATTTAACATAGATATGTGTTAGAGCATGCTAGAGCTAAGAAGGGATCTAATCTCATTTTATAGGTAAGCAAGTGTCCAACATTTCATGGCTTTTTGTTATAGAATCTGGGCTAGAAGTTCCTTGCCCTTTCAAGTACTGTCTTCTATCATTCTCTATGGTGAGGCTATTTTACCTTTGGTTTATCTCACAGATGGTCTCAAGCTGCAGATGACCTCCAGATAGTCTATGAAAATTTGACTGGTGATGTCTTGGTATCAGCAGGAGTAATAGCCTACCTTGGTGCTTTTACTTCTGGCTTTCGACAAACATGTACAGAAGATTGGAGCATGTTGTGCAAGGTAATGATTTTATATTTTATAAGTTTCTTTTTAGATCACTCAAAGTATACATTGGGATATTTTTTGGGGAAAGATGATAATAAGGACAGAGAAGTGAGGAAATAACTGAAAATATAAAGTCTTTTTTTTTCCTTCTTGTTGAATCAGTAAAGTACTTCCATAGTATAACTTTCTCTTTTTTTTCTTTTTCTAATATATTTTATTTTTTACTTTCTCTTTACAATTTTTAAAATTGTTCAGTTACAGTTGATACTCAATATTACAACAGTTTCAAGTATACAGCAGAGTGGTTAGATACTTATATAACTTACAGATGATCCCCGCAATAAGTCTAGTACTCCCTTGACACTATACATGGTTATTACTATACTAGAGGCCCAATGCACGAAATTTGTGCAAGAGTAGGCCTTCCCAGCTGTGCTTCGATCCCTTGCAGCTATGGCAGCTGCCTCAATCCCTCCCTTGCAGCCACAGTGGCTGCCTTGATCCCTCCCTCGTAGCCGCGGCGGCTGTTCGATCTCACAGCTGCAGTCCCAGCTTCTTCCGGAAGGTCATACAGAAGGATGTCCAGAGAGTTGTTCTGCTGTTCAGCCGTTTGGTTGATTTGCATATTATGCTTTTATTATTATAGATTATTATAGATTATTATAGATTACTGACTATATTCCCTATGCTGTGCTTTATAGCCTCGAGATAGTACAACTTTGAATTCAGGTGTTTATTTTCTGTTCCTTAAAGTTATTAAATAACTAGAGGCCCAGTGCACGAAATTTGGGCAAGGGGAGGTGTGAGAGGGGACAGGCTGGGCTGGGGAGGGCAGTTATATGGATATATGGCTGTTTTTAAACATTTATAATTCTATTACATATTTTGAATATAAATTGACCCTTGTGAAGACCCTGCACCCTCTCCAATCTGGGATCCCTCTCACAATCCAGGACTGCTGGCTCCCAACCACTTGCTTGTCTGCCTGCCTGATTGCCCCTAACTGCTTCTTCCTGCCAGCCTGATCACCCCCTAACCACTCCCCTGCCAACCTGATCGATACCTAACTGCTCCTCTACCAGCCCGATTGCTCCTAACTCCCCTCCCCTGCTGGCCTGATCACCCCTAACTGCCCTCCCCTGCCAGCCTTGTCGCCCCTAACTGCCCTCCCCTGCAGGCCTGATCACCCCCAACTACCCTCCCCTGCTGGCCCAGTCACCCCTAACTGCCCTCCCTTGCAGGCCTGGTTGCTCCTAACTGCCCTCCCCTGCTGGCCTGGTCACCCCCAACTGCCCTCCCCTGAAGGCCTGATCACCCCCAACTACCCTCCCCTGCAGGCCTGGTCCCCCCCAAATGCTCTCCCCTGCAGGCCTGGTGCCCCCCAACTCCCCTGACCTGCAGGTCTGGTCACCTCTAACTGCCCTCCCCTGAAGGCCTGGTCTCCCCCAACTGCCCTCCCCTGAAGACCTGGTCCCTCCCAACTGCCCTCCTCTGTCGGCCCAGTCACCCCTAACTGCCCTCCCCTACTGGCCCGGTCACCCCTAACTGCCTCCCTTGCAGGCCTGGTTGCCCCTAACTGTCCTCCCCTGCAGGCCTGGTCCCCCCCAAATGCTCTCTCCTGCAGGCCTGGTGCCCCCCAACTGCCCTGCCCTGCAGGTCTGGTCACCCTTAACTGCCCTCCCCTGAAGGCCTGGTCCCTCCCAACTGCCCTCCTCTGTCTGCCCAGTCACCCATAACTGTCCTCCCCTGCTGGCCTGATCACCCACAACTGCCCTCCCCTGCTGGCCATCTTGTGGTGGCCATCTTGTGTCCACATGGGGGCAGCCATCTTTGACCACATGGGGGCAGCCATCTTGTGTGTTGGGGTGATGGTCAATTTGCATATTACTCTTTTATTAGATAGGATATCTAATGACAAATCAATATTTTAATTTTAAAAATATTTTGATCAACAAGAAGAAAGAAAATATCAGCTATTTGTTTATTTCTTACAGGAGAAAAAATTCCCATGTTCAGAGGAGTTCTCACTGAGTAAGACCCTGGGTGATCCAGTAAAAATTAGAGCTTGGAATATTGCTGGATTACCAACAGATACATTCTCCATAGATAATGGAGTGATTGTTAATAACTCCAGGCGTTGGTAAGGAACATAAAATATATTTATTTTTCAGTAATTTTATTTGAAAGTTGTTTTCAAACATAGAGAAAGGTTGCAAGGATTTTAAAATACCACTTCCTAGATCCTAAATTAACATTTCATTTTTTCTTGTTGTTTTATCAAATATTTATCCATCCCTCTATCCATTTGTCAAATCATACTTTTTTATGTGTTTCAACATAAGTTGAAGACCTGGATGTACTTTCCCTAATACTTCATCCATGTATATCATTAACTAAAGTTCAGTATACTTTTTCTTTTGAGGTAAAATTAGCATTACATGTAATACATAAAATTGAAGAACACCATTCCATGAATTCTTTAAAAAAAGATTATTTTCCACCATTGATTACTTTTGACTGTTCTAGAACTTCATATAAACAAATCATACTGTACATACTCTTTTGTGCAAGGTTTCTTCTACACACTATGATATTCCTATTTTTTGTTGCTGAGTGGTTTTCATTGTATGAATATATCATGGGTTATGCATTCTCCTGTTGATGGACACCTGGGCTATTTCTAGTTTTTGGCTATTCAGTGTATTCATTTTAACTAGGTATTTCTTTTTTTATGATAATATTTTCTTTTGCTTTATTTATTTATTTATTTTTAATTTCTTTATTGATTATGGTATTACATAATTGTCCTCATCCCCCTATTCCCATCCCAAACCCCTCCCCACGTATGCCCCCACCCCGCTGTTGTCCATGACCACTGGTTAGGCTTATATGCATGCATACAAGTCCTTTGATTGATCTTTCCCCCTTCCCCCCACCCTCCCCTGCCTTCCCTCTGAGGTTTGACAGTCTGATCGATGCTTCCCTGTCACCGGGTCTGTTTTTGTTCTTCAGTCTATGTTGTTCATTATTTCCCTTAGATGCATGAGATCATATGATACAAGAAATACACTTATAAGAACCGAAAATGAGACAAGCCATAATGGTTATGCTGAGAGGCAGATGAATCAGTTTGTAGTTAGTTTCTTTCTTGGACAACAGTTCTGTTGAGTCCCAATTTCAATATTGAACAGTTCCTTATGTGTACATGTCAGCAATGATATTTCAGTTATGGGTGGTGGACAAATAGTAGTGATGCAAGTCCTTAACTAGGTATTTCTATCCATTTTCAAGATACTATAATTTATGCAGTTTCATGGATACCTTTTAAAATTACTATCAATAGTGTGATAATTATATGAATATCCCAAATGGTTTTTTATTGTTATCCTTTCATTTATATTACTTTGGAAAATTACTCTTATCTGAGAAATAGTTTCCTATAAATGCTTATTCAGTCATGTTGTCATCTAACTTTAATAGTCTTTTCATGGGACCATATCTCAAACATACTCTGATAGGTACTACTGAGCTCTTATATTCATGAGTTACTATTGTAAGTGCCCTATGTTCTCACAAACTCCTATGAGTTACATGTTATTATTATTCCATTTTACAGATGAGGAACTTGAGACCCAGAGCGATTGAGTAATTTGAAAGTAAGATAACTGAGCTAGTGAATGGTGGAGTTAGAATTTTAACCCAGGCAATTTAACTTCCAAATCATTATTCTTAATCATTATGTTAAATAAAATGTGGAATAGGATATCTCACTGTCTAAAAATGAAGCTCTGCTAATGTGGCTCAGCAGTTGAGCATCGACCCAGGAACCAAGAGGTCATCAGTTTGATTCCTGGTCAGGGCACATGCCCAGGTTGTGAGCTCTATCCCCAGTAGGGGGTGTGCAGGAGGCAGCCAATCAATGATGTTTCTTTCTCATCTATGTTTCTATCTCTATATCCCTCTTCCTTCCTCTCTCTCTAAAAATCAATAAAAACATACTAAAACTATAATGAAAATTTCAGGGTTTTTTTTGGAATATGAGATACATTAAAGTTGCATTGCATATCAGTGAGGAAGACCCAGCCGGTTTGGCTCAATGGTTGAATGTCAGCCTATGAACCAGGAGGTCACGGTTCAATTCCCAGTCAGGGCATATACCAGGTTGTGGGGTCGATCCCCAGTGTGGGGCATGCAGGAGGCAGATGATCAATGATTCTCTCTAATGATTGATGTTTCTATCTCTCCCTCTCTCTTCCTTTCTGAAATCAATAAAAGTATATTAAAAACAAAACAAATCAGTGAGGAAGGTAAGGTAACTCAATAAACAGTGCTGATGTAAATGGCTATCATTATTTAAAAAAATAAATTAAATCCTTACCTTTCATCACATTCAAAGATGCAAAAAAAAAAAAAAAAAGGCAAGCGCCTGAATGCCCCTGACACATAGGGGGTCTCTCTCTACATTTTTACTCTTCCTGGATATACTCTGTGTTAGGTTGTTTTGGGGGCAAGAGTGGGACTCTGTTATTCTGGTTGTTAGTCTTAGGAAGACCCTTGTGCAGGCTATGACTTTTTCAGTCTTTCTTCCCCTCCTTTCTATGACTGCTTAATTCTGCCTTCTACCTGTGGTTGGTCTTGAACAGGAGTTTCCCACCCTTCTCCTGGTAAAGGTTGGTAACGGTATAATGTTTTTAGCCCAAGACATTTTTCTACCCAAGACTCCCACCCCAACCCTGGAATTAAGTTTTTCTTTTGCTCTTGCTCAAGCTACAATGTGTGTTTTATCCTTGGATTACAAATACCATGGCATGGTCTTATCTCTCTGATGGACACAACTCAATTTCCAGTTATATTTGTAACTAGAGGCCCAGTGCATGAAATTCATGCACATGGGGGGGCGTTGTCTCTCAGCCGAGCCTGCACCCTCTCCAATCTGGGACCCCTCAGGGGATGTCGGACTGCTGGACATTCCTCTCACAATCCGGGACCACTGGCTCCTAACCGCTCACCTGCCTGCCACCTGATCGCCCCTAACTGCTCTCCCCTGCTGGCCTGATTGCCCCTAACTGCCTCTGCCTAGGCCACCACTAACATGGCTTTGTCCAGAAGGACGTCCGGAAGGATGTTCGAAAGATGTACGGTCTAATTAGCATATTACCCTTTTATTAGTATAGATACTTACATAAAGTTGTATTAAGTGGGAATTGGATTTGTTTTAAAATAAAAAATAATCTCTTTTGCAATTCTAAGAACATTGATTTAAACATTAATAAGAATATTGATTAGCATTGAAATGTCAATTTATAGAAATTGTCACTTTTTGCAATGGAAAGAACAAATACTGTGTTTTTCTAATAATAAGCATTTATGTTAAAAAAAAGGAAAATATGCAAATTGACCATACCTTAACAACGCCCACCAGCCAATCAGGCGTGAGTATGCAAATTAGCCCAAAAAAAAGATGGTGGGTTAATTTGCATACGTAGGCACTGAGTGGCTGGGGTGGTCCGGGCCTCTGGGCGGAAAGGCGGCTCCTGCCAGAGCGAAGGCGGTGCCGGCAGCCCGGGGAAGGAAGGCCCATTCTTGCACAAATCTTCGTGCATTGGGCCTCTAGTATACTGTATAAGGAAGAAAAAAGTCTCCTTAAATAGGACCCTGATACATTTAGTCTAATTACTAGGCAACTTTTAAGCAGTTGTATGTAAAATAACTTTCTCAGTTTCAGAACTTGTTTCTTCTGTTTGCTGTGATATTAAAAGTAAATTTTGACTAGTGTCTGGACCTTTTGGTGTTTTCAGTAGGATTTCAGTACAATCTGAGCTGAGGAAGAAAACAACCAGGCAGCTGTATTGGGTTTCTTTGTCTTTTGGAAAGGAAAGAAAATAGAATAGAGGTATCTGGGAGTAGTTGATTAAAGAGCTTATTTATAGGAAAAGAAGATTTTATACCTACAAGCTGTTAAAACGGAAAGAGACTGTCTGAGAAAGCCAAATTGACATGGGATGAAAACTCCCCTTTCTGTGCTATTTTTTTTTTTAATTTATTTTAGAGTGAGAAGAAGGGAGAGGAAGAGAAACATTATTGACTGCCTCCTACATTCCCCCTGCTGGGGATCAAGCCCACATCCCAGGAATGTGCCCTGACTGGGAATCTGACAGATGACCTTTTGGTACATGGGATGATGCTCAACCAACTGAGCCAACTGGCCAGGGCTGTGTTAATATTTTTTAAAGATAATTTAATGCACTGTACTGAATACAAAAGAAACCTAGGACAGCATTATCACTGAGGAAGAAGAAGGCACACAATGAATCATGTGTTCTTGATTACAATCTTTATCATACTTACAGAGAAAAAATTTCTAAATAGATCTCAAATATATATTGGACTAAACTTGGGAATGACTCTACTGATACCCTGAAGAAATCCATTATAGACTAGTAGATCTCTTACTTTAAATTTTTATCAAATAAGTAGAATTATTTTTCATATTATTTTAACAGATGTCATGTGTTAAAATTACCTTGAAGATGCTATGTTATATTGGAAAGAGCACAGCTTATAGGTTCACAAGATCCTACTTCTGACATTGAAGTATTTTGTATCCATGGAACCTTGATCAAAGTGTTCCCTGAGCCCTAGCCGGCTTGGCTCAGTGGATAGAGCGTCAGCCTGCGGACTGAAGGGTCCCAGGTTCGATTCCGGCCAAGGGCACATGCCTGGGTTGCGGGCTCGGTCCCCAGTAGGGGGCGTGCAGGAGGCAGCTGATCAATGATTCTCATCATTGATGTTTCTATCTCTCTCTCTCCTTCTCCCTTCCTCTCTGAAATCAATAAAGAATTTAAAAAAAAAAAAGTGTTCCCTGAAACTAAATTTCTTAATTTAAAAAATAAATAAGTCTAAAACTCCTTTTTCACTCTTTTATCACAGGACTTTTGTGAAGATTAATCCTGATAATATTTGTGAAACACATTGTACTTTTACAAATTGATGGTGATGTTTATTATTTAAATTATATAATTTTAAAGAAATATGAATATCTATTTATTCCCCTCAGAATTTTTCTTATTATATTCTAGGCCTTTAATGATTGACCCCCAGGGTCAAGCCAATAAATGGATCAAAAATTCTGAGAAAGAAAATCAGCTTAGTGTTATTAAGCTATCAGATTCAGACTACATGAGAACCCTGGAAAACTGTATTCAGTTTGGAACCCCGCTTCTGTTAGAAAATGTTGGCGAAGAACTGGACCCATCTTTGGAGCCTTTACTACTTAGACAAACTTTTAAACAAGGTAGAAGTCAATGAATATTAGTTGAACTGAAAGATGATTGTTATCTTTGAGGCTTATCTTTGAGGAAGGAAAAACCACCACATACATTTAATAATGAGGTTAATAACTCAAAACTTCTGTATCTTTGTTATGTATGAAATGAAATTTGGAACAACTATCAAGAATGAACTTTGCCCTCCCTTCTTTGCCTTAATCACTGTTATCTACACTGTTGTTCAGTAGAGAACATAAAAAAGTTTAAGGCAGCCTGAAATTCCTTTATCGTGTGACTGTGGACCACACAAAGTCCATTATTAGAAATAGTAATGGTTAATGTGGACCATGTGAGTAAACATTGCCCACCTCATATTTTTTCTGCTTATAAAAATTTTATCTTTGCCGAACTCTAGTACTTTTAAGAGCTTTAGTTATACACAAATAACTTTGGAATCATGATTGAAAATTGAAAGAGGTTCCATTGTATAATGGTCAGTACTCTGGATTCTGAAAATTGAGAGAGGAAGTAACATCAAGAGGAATCTTCATTAGAAGGCTCCATGACCAGAGAAAATGTCTTATACTATCCCAGAATGAATAGTCCTGCTGTATAACTGTTTACTTACTTCTGTGTCTGTGACTTTTGTCACATCTGTATTCTCCTTTAAATTACTAGTAACCTGGGAAAAGTCTTAACATAGGGGGAGAGGCTATGCAACTTTGGCTTACTTACTATTCATTTGTTTTCTGAAATACAGGTGGCATTGATTGCATCAGGCTTGGTGAAGTCATTATTGAGTATTCCTTTGATTTCAAGTTTTATATCACCACAAAACTGAGAAATCCACACTATATGCCAGAGCTAGCTACAAAACTGTCATTGCTCAATTTCATGATAACTCCAGAAGGACTTGAAGATCAGTTATTAGGTATTGTTGTCGCAAAGGAGAGGTATGTATTTTCTTAGCTGCTTCCGGGTGGCCTAGAGAGAAATATTTGTAGGCCATTAATACTTTTGTTATGTGATTATTTCAAAACCTTGTCAAATTTTATATCTTGTTATTATAAATTAAATAATTATATGATTCTTTAAAATAGCCATTCTATAACAAGCAAGTTATAAGTCAACCATGTTATATTGGGCTCTTAATAAGGGTAGTAAGATTCAAGTGACATGCCATAATTTCTGACTTCTATCTGAATTTTTTTGAGCCAAAAAATTTCACCATAGGAATGCTATGGATAAAATCAGAAATTTGTTTAAATACATATACAGGATATTAATAAGAAGATACTTAGGATAAGAACAAATAGTAGTATGCTAAACTATATACAGTATGGGTAATATTTTGTAAAAACAAAAATTAATGATGAATGCAGAAAAGATTGAGAAAGATTACACCAGAGTATTAACTGTGATCATCCCTCAGATGCTCAGACTATGGGTAATTATTACTATTTTCTTCATAATTGATGTATTTTTTATTAATAGCATATGTTATTATTTAAATGAGAAAAATATACGTGGTGGGGATAATGGTAAAGAATTGCTTCCTGTGGGGAGAACCAAAATGGCTGTGTAGTTAAATGCCTACTTGTCACCTGCCACAGCCACATCAAGATTACAACTAATGCCGAAACCGGTTTGGCTCAGTGGATAGAGCGTCGGCCTTCGGACTCAAGGGTCCCAGGTTCGATTCCGGTCAGGGGCATGTACCTTAGTTGCGGGCACATCCCCAATAGGGGGTGTGCAAGAGGCAGCTGATTGATGTTTCTCTCTCATCTCTGTTTCTAACTCTCTATCCCTCTCTCTTCCTCTCTGTAAAAAATCAATAAAATATATTTAAAATAAAATAAAATAAACAAAAGATTACAACTAACTACAGAACAACCATCACTCAGAACACTTGAAATATGGCTGAATGAAAGTCCTACAAATAGATAAGTAAGGAAGGAAGCACATTGGTAGGAGGGGTGGAGGCACGGAACAGGCTGGTCCTACACCCACATGAAGCATTGTTTTCATCGGGAGGGATATCTTGGCTGCAGAGGCCTTCTGGAGGAGCAAAGGATCCCAGCCCCACACCGACCCCTCAGCCCAAGGTGCCAGAGCTAGAAATAGAAGTTCCTGTAACTTTGGGCTGTAAAAACCAGTGGGGTTTATGGCTGGGTGACACAGAGGCTGCTGGAGATGCAGGCAGTTTCTCTTAAAGAGCTGGTGCACAAACTTACATGAACTTGCTCCCTCTGAGATCCAGTGCTGGGGCAGCAGCTTGGGGGGAATCCAAGGACATACAGGGAGGAATTGAATTGTCTGGCATCAGAGCAAGAACTCAGGGGCAGCTTTCTCCCAGACAGAGATGCTCAGAGGGGTCATTGTTCCTATGCTGAGACCTCCACTGTTGCAGAGCTGACTGGCAGCCATATCTGAGTTTCCATCACCCTGGCTCACACTGTCCACTCCACCATGAGACCCTGCTCCATCCAATTTTCAGCCCCACCCAAGCTGTGGGCAGCAGCTTTTCCATATGAATGGCCTGTCCTGGCTCAGGCTTCAGACATTCATGAAATCTCTCAAACAAGCAGCATCTGGCATCAGCATGCCCCATACATATCAATCAGAGGCCCAAGAACCAACACAGCTGGTCCTCACAGCCAATCAGCCTGGAGGTCAATTCCTCCCAGTGACTCCAACAGCAATCAAAGCTCAACTACAACAAGACTGTACACACAGGCCACACAGGGGTGCATCTAGAGGGCCCAGTCCTTGTGACTGGGAGGCTGAGCCACCGGGCCCTATAGGACACCTACTACACAAGGCTACTCTACCAAGTCTTGGAGACATAGCAGCTCTACCTAATACATAGAAACAAATACAGGGAAGCAGGCAAAATGCAGAGACAAAGAAACATGTCACAAATGAAAGAACAGAAGAAATCTCCAAAAAAGTACTAAATGAAATGGAAGCAAACAAACTACTAGCTACGGCGTTAAAAACAATGGTTATAAGGATGATCATGGATCTTAATGAGAGTTTCAAGGGACTTATCGAGACTTTCAAGGTTCTTAGTGAGAATGTCAGACATGAAAAAGGGCCAGTCAGAAATTAAGCATACACTAATTGAAATAAAGAATAATTTACAGGGATTCAACAGTAGAGAAGCAGATTTTGAGAATCAAATCAATGATTTGGAATATGAGGAAACAAAATACATTGAATCAGAAGAACAAAAAGAACAAAGAATCCAAAAATATGAAGATAGTGTAAGGAGTCTCTAGGACAACTTCAAGCACACCAACATTCACATAATGGGGGTGCTAGAAGGAGAAGAGAGAGAACAAGATATTGAAAACCTATTTGAAGAAATAATGACAGAAAACTTCCCCTACTTGGTGAAAGAAATAGACTTACAAGTCCAGGAAGCACAGAGAGTCCCAAACAAGAGGAATCCAAAGAGACTCACACCAAAACCATCATAATTTAAAAGCCAAAGGTTAAAGACAAAGAGATAATTTTTTTTCAGGTTACTCTTCAGACTTTCTCTCTCTCTCTTTTTAAACCTTATTGTTGAAAGTATTATATATGTTCCTCTTTTTCCCCCTTAGCCCCCTCCAGCCTGCCCCTGCCCCCACCCCAGAGCCAGTTGTACAACAAGCCATCCTTTCTATATCTGCTATTATAGAAGAAACAATGAAAATTAGATGGAATATGATGATGCCAAGGATTAAATAAGAAGTTTCATCTCGTTCTTTTTTTTTTAATTTATCTTTATTATTGAAAGTATTACAGATGTCCCCCTTCTCCCCTCCCCCATTGACTTTCTTCATCCAGCTCCCATCCCCTCCCTAGGCCTTCCCCACACTATTGTCTGCCCATGGGCTATGCATATATGCATATAAGTTCATTGGTTAATATCTTCATACCCCTTTCCTCCTCCCCTCTGAAATATGTCAGTCTGTTGCATGCTTCAATGTCTCTGGATTTTTTTTGTTCATTAGTTCTTCTCCAGTTCTTATTCTCACATAACTGGCTATACCATA
This sequence comes from Cnephaeus nilssonii, assembly GCF_951640355.1. Taxonomy (NCBI): domain Eukaryota; kingdom Metazoa; phylum Chordata; class Mammalia; order Chiroptera; family Vespertilionidae; genus Cnephaeus; species Cnephaeus nilssonii. The sequence goes on along the minus strand of NC_137088.1, from coordinate 45,002,378 downwards.
TGGATACACTTACTATATTCTTAGACTTACCACAGTACATGTTATTGCTTTTTTGCTTAAATTTCTCAAGTTATTATTTGAATGGAAGTAATTTTAGGTTAGGATTAAGAGACTAATCATCTTAGTTTGTGTTACATGTCTACAAAATTATTTAAGTGTCTATAATATTGTGATGTCTAATATTTAAATATGAATTTAGCTAAAATACTACAAATTTAGACTGCATGTTTTTATCTTTTAGACCAGAATTAGAAGAGGAAAGAAATGCTCTTATTCTTCAGTCTGCAGCTAATAAGAAACAGCTAAAAGATATAGAGAAAAAAATTTTGGAAACATTATCGTCTTCAGAAGGGAACATTTTAGAAGATGAAAGTGCAATTAAAGTCTTAGACTCTGCTAAAATGATGTCCAATGAGATAACAAAGAAACAGCAGGTGAAAAAAAGAATTCTAGAAATCTTTTGATTCTTAACAATTTGCTCCGGGTGCCTTAAGAAAGTGCTATACTAGGCTTACTGGGAAAGAAAAAGAATTCATAAAAATATAAAAACAGAAACTAATTTTTAACTCACAGAGTATTTCTTACTGTTGAATTATCCAAAACCTGGTCTGACCTGTATAGTATCTTACATAGAGAAATAAATTTAAAATGAAAGTTTTAAAAATTCATGACAGAATATACACATTTTATAAATCTGTACTTTTTTCAAATATTTAATGCCTTGTTTTTGAATTGGAGAAAAGCACTTAAAGTTTTTAATATATGAATATTACATGTAAAGCTGTTAAAATACCTAAAATACAATATATTTTTATTATTGCATAGGTAAGGCAAGCTAGTCTGTGTCATTCAAATGTAACTGACTGTCACATAAAAACTGAGTTTGAGAATTTGGCTTGTCTCTGTTCCTGGTTGAAGTTTAAGGTGTGTGGAGGTAATTGCTGGTTAATTGGTCCTTAAGTGGTTTTAGGAACTAATAAGGATGCTTTTCTGCCATTGCCTGGTCATTTGCTCATCAGGGAGAAAGGTATGAGAGTTGGGAGTGGCAGGTGAAGGAAGGAAGATAAGAAATCTACAACGAATAAAGTATTTATTACAAATTTTATCTATGACAGCCAAATGGTAATTTCACATTATATATATATGTTTAGTAGAACGCTACAGTATTATAGGAGAGAGGCCTTAACTGTTGGTTATGTTTTATATTTGATAGTTAAGAAAACTAGGGTCCAGAAACAGTAGTTGAAGCCCAAGTGCACACAATAAAATATTACAGAATGACTTCTATAGGCTAATATTGATTTACAGAACTTTTGATCCTCCTTGGCCCACCCACACAATGAATCAAGCACATCTTAATATTAGGATAACTTAAAAATTTTTTTAAACCTAAATAGAAATTGCACTAATTGTTCAGTATCCTTCTGCTGTTCCCCACCCTATGCACCCCTGCTCTGGAGTACTTTTTTAAAGGCTTAGGCATACTTTCCCTTGGGATGGGTTTAGTTTTGTGCGACAGTGATGGTAATGACTCTCAGTTCAGATGTACTGTTTTTCTGTATTGTTGTTTTTGAGGTTTTGGTTTTTTTTTGCTTGTTTTTATTTTAGAAGAGCCAAAAGAATAGTCTTAAAGTAATATCCTATGGCAGCTCCCAATCTGGGGACCATGGCTGAGATAGTCTATAATGTCTCCCTTCCTTCCCTGTCCATCAAAGCAGAACCAACTTACTGTCTCCTCACTACACTGTTTGTTCAAAGGGGAGAAAGGATAAGAAGAATTTATCAGTTTATTTCTTATTAAGATTCAAAGAGGAAAGGAGATATAAGTATTTATTGGTTCCAGTATTTTATGTTACAAAGAGAAAGAAATTTAAGAAATCCTGTCTTTCTGGCTTGGTCCTCTGATGGATGAAAAAATATCAGTTTTAAATAACATAGGTTTAAACGGGAATACTAAGATTATGCTTTCTTATGTAAAATGTCATTGTTGATAACTTTGTTTTACTTTTTTATAGTCAAAATTGAGGCTTAAAACTTACTTTTAATTGTGGTTAATACTGTATAATTTTAGGGAAAGTTTGTTTGTAAGAAAGAGAAATCCACTCAAATTAGCTCAAATTAAAAATATGCAAGAGGATATTTTATTTTCCCAATTATACAAAGTATGTACAAGCCTCAGGAATAAATGGAAAGCATTGAGTTTCTATGATCTCTGTCTCATCCCCTCTCTCTAAGATTGTGTTGTCCTCTCTATTCCACTTGAAGACCAATTTCTTCTGTAAAACTTTTGTGTCTGTTTCCTCCTACATTTATCTGGCCTATAGAAAACAACTTTGGTCCCATTACCTTTTAGCACTGATGCCCAGTACCACCTGACTTCATTTTCTGAGGCTCGTAAAGGGTGAAACATTTGGAGAGAAAATTGATTAGCTTAGTTTGGGCCTTATTCTATTCATACCACTTGATTGAATCAGCTACAAATGGGATCATCCTATATAATAAAAGGCTAATATGCAAATCGACCTAACAGTAAAACAACCAACCGGTCACTATGATGTGCACTGACCTCCAGGGGGCTGACGCTCAATGCAGGAGCTGCCCCCTGGTGGTCAGTGCGCTCCCACAGGGGGAGTGCCTCTCAGCCAGAAGCCAGGCTCATGGCTGATGAGCACAGAGGTGGTGGCGGGAGCCTCTCCCACCTCCGCAGCAGTGCTAAGGACCCCTGGGGGATGTCCGCCTGGGGAGCGGGCCTAAGCCAGCAGGCGGACATCCCCCAAGGGGTCCCAGACTGCAAGAGGGCCAGGCCAGGCTGAGGGACCCCTCCAAGTGCACGAATGTTGTGCACTGGGCCTCTAGTTCAATATAAACATGACTACATAGGCATATTTATTGAGCAGAGTCTGTGGCTAGCATTTCCAAAGAGGGAAAGTGGGTTGTAAGTGTTCTACACATTTTTCCTGTAGAATATTAACCTATTAGATTGAGTTGTCTGTTGAAGAACTGTTATCTTGGAGAAATTTTTCTCTTTTGGAGTTGAATATCTACAAACCTACTAGTCTAGAAAAGTTATACATGTCAGAAGCTAGTTGACAAAAAGTATTCTTAATGTATAAAACCATCAGCCAACAAATATTTCTGAATACCTACTCTGCCAAACTTGGTGCTGGGTTCTGGTACACGTACGTATTGGCACCTTAAACGTGCACACTTGCTCTCTGTCTCTCTTTCTCCCTCTCCTTCTCTATCTCTGACCTATTTAAAGAGGGTGACACATGTAAGATTCAGGCAAAAAAATAAGCAAAGATTGACAGGTGTGTATTTCTCAAATAAGAGATGGTTGGTGAGTTATCACAATTTTAATCTGAAAACCTCTGGTCTTCTCCCCTCCCTCCATAGTTCTTCCTTTCCTTCCCTTCCCTTCCCTTCCCTTCCCTTCCCTTCCCTTCCCTTCCCTTCCCTTCCCTTCCCTTCCCTTCCCTTCCCTTCCCTTCCCTTCCCTTCCCTTTTTTCCCTTTCTAGCTTTTAACATAATAAAACCCTTTCTTGTAAACTATGCTTCTATAATTTGTCATTGAGTTAAGTGGCTATTTTTAAAACTATAAACTTCATCACATGAGAAATATAATTAAAATACTTTTTTATTTTTTTATTTTGATTTTCCTCTTCTAGATTGCAGAAAAAACAGAACTCAAAATAGCAGAGTCTCGAGAAGGATATAGACCTATTGCTAAACATTCATCAGTATTATTCTTTAGCATTGCAGACCTGGCTAACATTGATCCTATGTACCAGTACTCTCTTACCTGGTTTGTGAACCTTTATATCAACTCTATTCATGACAGGTAAACTTTCTCTAGCTTCATTCATACTCTTTGGTTGGATTTTCACCATCCTTTCCATTTCTTTTTTATTACTTGTGTAATATGTAATATTCATGTGGAACATTTAAAAATATGGAAAAGTGAATGAAAGGAAGAAAGAAAGAGAAAGCTTTTCTATTTTTAGTTTTGTTTCACATTTACACAAGATTTAGACATAGAAGGATTAGCTTTAGTCCTGTTTTTCTCTTCTCTTAAATATATGACCTGGCTATAATTTTTTGTCTCCTACAGTTCCATCCCCAGCGTAGATCCTCACACTAATAAAGATTCAGTAGGGCCTGGCCTGCGTGGCTCCGCAGTTGAGCATGGACCTATGAACCAGGAGATCATAATTCAATTTGGTTCAATTCCCAGTCAGGGCACATGCTAGGGTTGTGGACTCCATCCCCTGTGGTGGAGGGTGTGCAGGAGGCAACCAATCAATGATTCTCTCCCAACATTGATGTTTCTCTCTCTTCTTTCCTCTCTGAAATAAATTAAAAATATTTTTATTTTTAAAGACTCAGTAGGTGTGTGTTTTAATTAACTGATTGTTTCCAGTCATTTTAGAGTACAATATGAAATTTAGAATTTTAGGGGTAAGGGGGAGAGATCAACCAAAGACTTGTATGCATGCATATAAGCCTAACCAGTGGACACAGACAACACAGGGGGTGAGGGCAAGAGGGAGGGAGGGTAATGGGGCAATAAAGACACATATGTAACACCATAATCAATAAAGAAATTTAAAAAAAAGAAATTTAGAATTTTGAAAATAGAGAGATGGTTAAACCATATTTCATTTTCTCAGAGAATTATACCCTGCTTTTTACATAAAGATTTACAAATTGTACACACACAAAAATTGTACAGGAAGGTCCCCCCTATACCCTTCACCTTGTTTCTCCAATTGTAACATCTTGCATAACTATAGTACAACTGGAGGCCCAATGCACGAAATTCGTGCAAGAGTAGGCCTTCCTTCCCCTGGCTGCTGGCACTGGCTTCCCTCTGGCACCCGGGACCCGGGCTTCCCTCGCAGCCCCAGCTTCACCCAAAAGGTCATCCAGTCTAATTAGCATATTATGCTTTTATTATTATAGATATCACAACCAGGAAATTTATTAATACAATCCAGAGAGCTTATTCAGATTTCATCAGTTTTATATGCGTGTGTATGTGTGTGTGTGTATGTATGTGTGTGTCGTATGTTTTTAACAGTAAAATAAAAGCAACTTGCATGTTAATTCATATTTTACTTACTGTTATCTTAGTTTTGTTTGACTAAATAGATTTTTCTTTTTTAAAACCTTTTAGTAACAGATCAAAAATCTTGGAAAAGCGCCTCAGATATTTAAATGACCACTTCACATACAACTTATATTGTAATATATGCCGATCACTATTTGAGAAGGACAAGCTGTTGTTTTCCTTTTTATTATGTGCGAATCTCCTTCTGTAAGTTACTTGCTTTTTCTTTATTTGTTTTAAAAGCCTGCTTGGAATACCTAATACCTAAAGATGACTGCTCTGCTTAATTCATGATTTTATCTGTATATTTCTCTACAATAGTATTAGTGTTTTTATGTTTGTTTTTTAAATTTTAGATCACACAGGAAAGTTTATAAAATACTCATGTATAGTTCAATAATTTTTAAAAAAATCTTTATTGTTGAGAGTATTACAGGTGTCTCCCTTTTTTTTCTCCCAACTTTCCCCCTCAACCCAATTCCCGCCACGGGCCAAGCCTTCACCACTAATCTGCTTTCTGTCTTCATAGCATAGTTTTTCCTATTCTAGAAATTTTATCAATGAGACATTATATGGCCCAGAAGGTGGTCTCTTTTTGAATGTTTATGTACTCTTGCAAAGCATGTGTATTTTACTGTTCTGAGGTGGAATTTCTATAAAAGGCAAGTAAGTCAAGCTGGTCTATATATCTTCTATATCCTTATTGATTTTCTGTCTACCTGTTTAAGCAGTTATTGAGAAAGGTTTGGAATTTCTACAGAGATTTTTCCTTGTGGTTCTGTCAATATTGCTATGTGTTTTGATCCTGTTATTGGATGTTTAGGACTTTCATATCCGCTTAATTAATTGACTTGGCTTTTTTTAATCCCTGGTAATACCCTTTGCTCTGAAATATACTTTTTATGATATTAGTATAGTCTCTCCAGTTTTATTTTGAACACTGATAGCATGGTATATATATTTTGCATACTTTTTTAAAAAATATTTTTATTGAGTTCAGAGAGGAAGGGAGAGGGAGAGATAGAAACATCAAATGATACGAAAGAATTATTGATTGGCTGCCTCCTACAAGCCCCCTACTGGGGATCAAGCCCACAACCCATGCATATGCCTCACTTAGGAATCAAACTGTGACCTCCTAGTTCATGGGTCCATGCTCAACCACTGAGCCACACTGACTGGGCTATACGTTCCACACTTTTAACCTATTTGCACCTTTATACTTAAACTGTTTTTCTGTAGACAGCACGTAGTTATGTCTTGCTTGTTTTATCCAATATGATAATTACTAACTTTAGGGAAATTGCTTAGACCATTTTCATTCAATGAGATAATAGAGTTATGTTTAAATCTATCATCTTACAATTTGTTTTCTGTTTTGCTCATCTGTTCTTTGTTCCACATTTTCTCATTTTCTGCTTTCTTTTAATTGCATATTTTTTATTATTTGATTGTATCTTCTTTGTTGGTTTACGAGCTATAGTTTTTGTTTTATTCTTTCAGTGATTTCTTTAGGGTTATAGTATACTTTTTAACTTTTCACTGTCTATCTCAGGTAAAACTATATATATAATGTCATACATTTTACTTGTACATGTGTTATAAATCTCACAACACATTGTTATTTTGCTTTAAATAATCTATTATCTTTTAAAGATACTTAAATAAAAAGAAAAAAAGCCTTTTATGTTTACTCATATATTTACCATATCTGGAGCTTTGTATTCTTTTATGTATATCCAAATTTCCATTTACCTGAAACTTTAACATTTTTATAGTGTAGGTCTACTAGTAATGAACCCTTTCAAGTTCTGTACATCTGGGGGAAAGGGAATCAGTTAAATTTTTTTAGATTTTGTATTTTTTTTTAATTTCTTTATTGATTAAGGTATCACATATTTGTCCTCATCCCCCCATTCCCATCCCACACCCCTCCCCATAGATGCCCCTACCCCCCTGTTGTCCTTAACCGCTGGTTAGGCTCATATGCTTGCACACTAGATTTTGTATTTTTTATGGCTAGAAATTTCATTTGTTAGGTCTGCGCCAATAGGAACCAGGCCAGGTGATGTTGTGAGAGTTTAAGAAATCCTATATAATAGAAGCCTAATATGCAAATCAACTGAATGGCGGAACGACCAGTGGAATGACCGGTCACTATGATGTGCACTGACCACAAGGGGCAGATGCTCAACACAGGAGCTTCCCCCAGCCCACAGGCCCCAGGCCAGCCAAGGCGAGTGCCAGTGGGGTCTCCCCAATCACCCCACTGGTTGCCCCACAGAGGGGGGTGACTGGCGGCGGCAGTGGGGGCACAGCCAGCAAGCGGGAGGCGCCAGGCCAGCCAAGGCGGGTGCCAATGGGGGCCCCCCGGTCACCCCACCGGTCACCCCACAGATCAGCCCTAATCACCAGCCAGGACTAGGAACCCTACCCATGCACAAATTTCATGCACTGAGCCTCTAGTGTTATTACATTCTCTCACAGTGGTCTGAGACCTGTATATTGGTGTAAGTGAGTAAGAGTAGGGAGAGTGGGATCTTTATATCTTCTGTGCCATTGAGAGGCGGGGGGTGCTGGAAGGAGGCCGACTGTAGGTGGTCCACTGGAAACTGGGTGAGGCAGTTTACTGGAAACTGAAAGCCATTGTCATAGCTTGCAAAACCTGACATGAGACTAATAGGAAAACTGCTTGGATGGCAAGAACCCCAAGCAGGGCATATGGAGTGCAGGGGAAAGGTAGAGAATGTGCCTAACAGTATTTGGTTATTTACTATACAGTAAAACCTCTATATAATGGACTAATTTGGGTGAGAGGGTGTCCATTAAAGCCAAAAGTTCATTATATAATAAAGTAGATTTTCTTAATGTGTATGTTAAAAAATTGACAAATTAGTTTACCTGTTTTTACTTATGCAGACACATTTGTGTAATTAAAAGTAAGTATGTATGGCCTGGCCTCAGTGGCTCAGTGATTGAGTGTCAGTGGTTGAGTGTCGACCTGTGAACCAGGAGATCAGGGCTCAATTCCAGGTCAGGGCACATGCCTGGGTTGCGGGCTCCATCCCCAGTGGGTGGCTTGCAGGAGGCAACTGATCAATGATTCTCTCCCATTGTTGATGTTTCTGTCTCTCTCTCTCCCTCTCCCTTCCTCTCTGAAATCAATAAAAATATATTTTAAAAACAACATCTATGTGGTTTAGTGCACTTTGGAACATCTGCTGGCAAGTGTTAAAAGTGCTGCAGAGCCCTAGCTGGTTTGGCTCAGTGGATAGAGCCTCGGCCTGTGGACTGAAGGGTCCTGGGTTAGATTCCAGTCAAGGGCATGTACCTTGGTTGCAGACTCCATCCCCAGTGCCAGGGCCATGTGTAGGAGGCAACCAATCAATGTGTCTCTCTCTCTCATTGATCAATATTTCTCTCTCTCTCCCCCCTCCCTCCCACTCTCTCCAAAACTAATAGAAAAATATCATTTGTGAGGATTTTAAAAAAAAAAGGAAGAAAGAAACTGCTACAGAAAGTCATGCTACGCGTGTGATCACATGCTGATCATTCCCAGAAGTTTATGAGTGGTGACTCTTGGATTTAAATATATAGACTATATTGTAAATATGTAATAGCCTATATACTACAGAGGTAATATGCAAATTGATCATCACTCCAACACACAAGATGGCCGCCCCCATGTGGTCAAAGATGACCACCCCCATGTGGACACAAGATGGCTGCCACAACATGGCCAGCAGGAGAGGGCAGTTAGGGGTGACTGGTCTGGCAGAGGAGGATAGTTGGGGGTGACCAGGCCTGCAGGGGAGGACAGTTGGCAGGACCCAGGCCTGCAGGGGTGGCAGTTGGGGGGACCAGGTCTGCAGGGGAGGACAGTTGGGAGGGACCAGGCATGCAGTGGAGGGAAGTTGGGGGGGACCAGGCCTGCAGTGGAGGGAGGTTGGGGGGACCAAGCCTGCAGGGGAGGGCAATTGGGGGTGATCAGGCCAGCAGGGGAGAACAGTTAGGGGCGACCAGGCCTGCAGGGGAGGGCAGTTAGGGGTGACCAGGCCAGGAGGGGAGGACAGTTAGGGGTGACCAGGCCAGCAGGGGAGGGCAGTTAGAGGCAATCAGGCCAGCAGGGGAGCAGTTAGGCGTCAATCAGGCTGACAGGAGTGGTTTGGGGGTGATCAGGCTGGCAGGCAGAAGCAGTTACGGGCAATCAGGGGGGCAGGCAAGTGAGCAGTTGGGAGCCAGCAGTTCTGGATAGTGAGAGGGATGTCCGACTGCCCATTTAGGCAAGTGGGATCGGGCCTAAATGGGCAGTCGGACATCCCTCAAGGGGTCCCACATTGGAGAGGGTGCAGGCTGGGCTGAGGGACACACACACACACACACCGTGCACGAATTTCTTGCACCGGGCCTCTAGTTTATTTATGTTGACGAGAGTACTACAATGATTTTTCCAATATATGGCCTATTCACTAAAATTTGTTAAGAATAACAGTGAATTAATAAAAAAAATAACCTGGTGATTATAAGCAAATTTTGGTTAAAAGCCTTTTAAATTAACTGGGTATTAATTTTCACATATGACATACAAACTGGAAATTTTGTTCGTTAAGTCCCAAATCCATTAAATCGAGGTTTGCAGGTTTACTGTATTGCTCTCTTCATTATCTTTATGTTTCATTTTAACTCCTTCAGTATATTTATAATAGCTCTTAACATTTTTGTCTGCTTGTTGTATCATCACTATCTCTTCTGTGTGCATATTGACTCATTTTTCTCCTGCTTATGGATGTTGTGAATTTTACATTGATCAATGCTGAGATTTTTGTATTCCTTTAAAGAGCATTAGACTTTACTTTTTCAGGTAATTAAATTACTACTGGAATAGTTTTATCTTTCAAGGCTTGTTTTTAGCTTTCTTAAGGCAGTTTAATTCTAATGCTATGTTAGCTTCACTACTAAGGTGTGATCCCTCTGATGTTGCACTGAATTCCTCTGGTGTGAATAAAGATTCAACTCTAGTTGGCAAAAACTCATTTCTAGTTCTGTGTGAGCTCTGGTAGCTATTCAGTCCACAGCTCCCCAGAAATCCGTTGCCAGGCCTCCTGGAGTTTTACCTAACTCACACACAGCTTAGAATTTAGTAAATATAGGCAGGTTTCCAGAGTTCCTTTTCCATGTATCTGCCTCCTCTCTGGTATTTTGCCCACATATTCAAGTCACCTCAGCCTTTCTTAACCCTGATGGAGATCTCTTCAGCTCAGCAATATTGCCAAGCTCAGAGCTTCATCTGCTTTCTGCATTGTGCTCTGGAATATGCATCCAGGAAGATGCTGAGGCAATCCTAAGAATCACCTTATCTGTCTCCCTTTTTTAAGGGATCTCAGTCCTGTACTGCCTATTGTATAATTTCCAAAAACAGTTGTTTCATTCTTTTTTTTTAGTTTTCTAGTTGTTTACAGCAGTCAGGGAAGTCATTTCTGTTTGTTTTATCCAAGTTATAGAAGCAGAAATTTATTCAATTTTAAAATCAACAATTTATAACAGTTCTTGTTTTGGGAATACAGGGCAAAGAAAGAGATTGACTACCAGGAACTTATGTTTCTTTTAACTGGGGGAGTGAGTCTTAAGAGTGCTGAGAAAAATCCTGATCCAACCTGGTTACAGGATAAAAGCTGGGAGGAAATTTGTCGTGCTAGTGAATTTCCTGCCTTCCAAGGACTCAGGTAATTGTTTAAACTTGATGATTTAGCATTAAATAGTGATGGATAAATTTGTAATCTAGTGATTTTTAAATGGTTCTATAGCTGTCTTGATTCATCTCCTGGCTCAGCAATGTCTCTTTAAATTTTTCCCAATGAAAGAATAACTATTAAGCTTTTTTTCCTTTAGATCGCATTTTTGTGAATATATAGATGAATGGCAGAAAATATATGACAGTAAAGAGCCACACAATGCTGTTTTACCAGAACCAATGAATCAGAGGCTAAATGAACTACAGAAAATAATAATTCTTCGGTGCTTAAGACCTGATAAGGTAAAAGACAAATATGTCTCATTTGGAACCAGATAATTTGGCATTTTTAAGTACTAGGTTTAAAGTTATTGTTATTTGGTTCTTTAACCCTTATTTCAGATGCTCAAAAGGGTTCATGGAGCTCCTTTAAACCATAGATCTACATACAGTCTTCTTCAACTTGGTAAAGTTTTGGCAATTATTTTTTCAAATATTTTTAGCCACCCACCCATTATTCCAATTAAATATACATTAGACTGCTTGATATTATACCATAGATGACTGATACTCTGTTAATTATTTTAAATTTTTGTATCACTGTACTTCAGTTTGGATAGTTTATATTGCTATCTTTTTTAAAATATATTTTTATTGATTTCAGAGAGGAAGGGAGAGGAGAGAAAGATAAATGAGGAGTGACAGTCATCTATCAGCTGCCTTCTACACACACCCCTCCACCCCCTCTGGGGATTGAGCCCAAAACCTGAGCATGTGCCCCGGACTGGGAATTGAACTATGACCTCCTGGTTCATAGGTTTATGATCAATCACTGAGCCATACCCAGCTGGGCTCTATTGCTATCTTTTAAATTTGCTGATTTCTTCTTTTGTAACGTCTAATCTGTTGTTAATCCCATCCAATTAATTTTTTGATTCAGCTACTATATGTTTCATCTCTAGAAAGTTCTCTAGTATGTATATATATATATATATATATATATATATATATATATATATATATGAAAGTTCTCATGTATATATATATATATATATATATATATATAGAGAGAGAGAGAGAGAGAGAGAGAGAGAGAGAGAGAGAGAGAGAGAGGCCTGATGCACAAAATTTGTACAAGGGGCTTGGCCCTCGCAGCCCCGTCGGCCCTCAGAGCCTCTGCTGCCTCGGCCAGCCCTTGCAGCCCCTCGCAACCCCTTGCAGCCCCTCGCAACCCCTCGCAGCTCTGGCTTCATCCAGAAGGTTGCTTTGAATTGTTATCTTCCTTTAAAGATTGTTGAATTTTGTTCTGCTAGTTCAGAGGTTAGCAAACAAAACCTATGGGCCAAATCCAGCCCATGACCTAATTTTGTCTAGCCCATGAGGTAAGAATGGTTTTTATATGTTAAAGGGTTGTTTCTAAAAAGAAGACGACAAAGAAAATACAAAAGATTTTTAAATAGAAAGAGAAAAAGAATACATAGCAGAAATTGTATGTGGCCCACAAATCCTAAAATATTAACTATCTAGGACTCTATAGAAAAGAGTTTGCCAACCCCTTTGGCTACATAGTTCAATTACTTGAATCCAGATTTTTCCTTTCAAATATTGTTTTAAGATTTGTTAGGGCAGGTGTAGAGAATAGCCTTTACTCAACAGATAATTTAGCTCCAACTACTAAAGTGTAGCCCTTTTGGGGCCTTTACTGGAAGCAAGGTCTCTGTGTTCTCAGCATCTCCCCTTCCTTAAAATGTATATTGAAAACCTACTGTGCTAGGTAAAAACTGTACATGGTATTAATGGTAAAAGAATTAAAAAGATTTCATCATTGCTCATGGGAAATTATTAAAGGCAGAAATAAAAACCTGCTAAATCATTGTGAACTCCTTTTTGAAAAACCTTTAGTGGCTTTTCAGTACCTATGAATAATGACAAAGGTACACCTTGATAGTCTTCTTACCTCAACTAAATCAGACCTCTTTTCTGACATTCCATTCTTATCTTCTTGATGAATAGCATTTTTATTGTTAATTACTTTTAATATAATTTATAAGTAAGTAACATATTCCTGTGGTTCAAAACTGAAACACTATTTTGAATTAGATGAATATATGAATACAGTGAAAAGGGTACCTCCAGTCTTCATCTCTGACTTATTCAACATCCTTCCCCTTAGGCAATTAATGTCATCTGCTCCTTTTATGCACATATAAATATGCATACATGTAACTTTTCCATTTATTTTTATTTATTTATTTATTTATTTATTTATGAGGACATGCCTAAAGAGAAGAAGGGAGAAAGAGAGAGAAACATCAATGTGAGAGAGAAACATCTATCAGTTGCTTTTCCATATACATCCCAACCTGGGATAGAACCCACAGCCCAGGTATGTGCCCTGACTGGGAATTGAACTGGAAACCTTTGGGTGTACGGGACGATGCTCAACCAACTGAGCCATTCTAGCTGGGCTCCACTTATTTTTAATACAAATGGTAGCATTCACTGTTTTACATATTTTTATTTCCCGAATCAGTTCATTAAAAACTTTCTCATTCTTCTTTACAATGCATGGCATTCCATTATATGAATATACCATAATTTCTTTAACCACTTCCTATTGTCAATCTTTACAATATTTACATATTACCTACTATATAAATGCTGCAGTGAACAACCTTATTCAAAAGTTATTTGTGCCCAGACAGTGTGGCTCAGTGGTTGAGCATTGACCTTTGAGCCAGGAGGTCAGGGTTCGATTCCTGGTCAGGGCACATGCTGGGTTACAGGCTTGTTCCCCAATAGGGGACGTGCAGGAGGCAGTCGATCGATGATTCTCTCTCATCATTGATGTTTCTATCTCTCTCTCCCTTTCCCTTCCTCCCTGAAATCAATTATATATATATATATATTTTTTTTTTTTTAAGTTATTTCTCACATTTGTAACTCCCTCTCAGAATAAAGTCATGGGAATAAAATTGCTGGGTAAGTGGATTTGCCCACTTGTAATTTTGTAGATATTGCCAAATAGCCCTCCATGAATGTTAAACCAGATTACTCTTCCACAGCAGTGGATGAAAATGTCCATTTATCTATACTTTTGCCCACACAATATGTTTCCAAACTTTTGACAAGCTATGGAGAGGGACTGAGGAATTTGGAGGCTGATCAAGGAAAAAGATATGACCATGAGGTGGCAGTAGCCCACATGAACTTCATTGGATGATGCTTTGACAGATTTGCATGTTAGGGAGGGAGAAGTCTCTCACAGCAGGAGTCTGTCAAAAGGCTGGAGTAGTGGATTGGGTTGGGAAGATGTCACTACTCTAAGGGGAGAGACGGGGAGTCAAGGAAACTCCCAAGGGAGAGGGGCTCATGTGGTATCTAGGTGATGTTGCCTAGCAGCACTGATGGGTGGGAGTCTCAGTATCAGAACTCTAAAAGCAGTTGGACTCTTAATGTCCTGGAGCTTATTTATCTACCAGAGGTCTGGTGCACAGATTCATGCACCTGTGGGGTCCCTCAGCCTTGCCTGCACCCTCTCACAATCCTGGACCCCTCGGGGGATGTCAGATGCCAGATTCGGACTGATCCCTTTAGGCAACCGGCAGTCCAACATCCCCTCAAAGCAGCAGGTTGGCTGAGGAGGAGCTGCTCATCCCATTCCCGCTGCACCTGCTGCCGCTAAGTAGTGCTGCCACAGAGGCAGGAGAGGCTCCTGCCACCACAGCTGCGCTCACTAGCCATGAGCCTGGCTTCTGGCTGAGCGGTGCTCCTGCTGTGGGAGCACACTGATCACAGGGGTCAGCTCCTGCTTTGAGCGTCTGCACCCTCGTTGTCAGTGCATGTCATAGTGATCGGTCGACCAGTCATAATCATCACTTAGGTTTGTGTATATATATATATATATATATATATATATATATATATATATATATCCTCTCTAATAAAATGGCAATATGCAAATTAACCATCACTCCGCTACACAAGCCACGCCCACCAGCCAAGCCACGCCCACCAGCCAATCAGGGCAAGTATGCAAATTAACCCCAATCCAAGATGGCTACAGCCACAGTGAGCAAGGTTTCCCAGGTAACAGAGCAAGGCAAGCTTTCCATAGCCATTGCAGGCCTAAGCCTCCACTCAAGCTACAAAGTTTCAATTATAAAAGGTAAACAAATTCAAACAAATGGCGGCAGAATGGAGCTTGAGAGAGCAGGCCAGGGTTGCCGGCGGCAACAGGGGAAGCAAAGCTTTCCGCACACCCTGGCCGGGCTCACCTGCTTAAGGCTACAAAGTTTCAATTGTAGAAGGTGAATTAACTGCCACAGAGATGGCTGCCTCCCCGGAGGGAGCAGCAGGCTTGGCTCCACTCCAGGCTACAAAGTTTCAATTGTAGAAGGAAAATAAATTCCAGATACCAGGGCCTCCCCTTGGGTTGCCAGGGGGCGTGGCCGGCCTGCAAACCACCACAGGCCCCTCGCTCAGGCCGCTCCACGCCCCAAGGGAACCCCACCCTGATCCGGGACACCCTTCAGGGCAAACCAGCTGGCCCCCACCCCTGTACCAGGCCTCTATCCTATCTAATAAAAGAGAAATGTGCAGATTGATCATCACTGCAACACACAATATAGCTGCCCCCATGTGGTCAAAGATCCTGCCCCCATGTGGACACAAGATGGCCACCACAAGATGGCCAGCAGGAGAGGGCAGTTGGGAGGCACCCGGCCTGCAAGGGAGGGCAGTTGAGAGGGACCAGGCTTGCAAGGGAGGGCAGTTGGAGGTGATAAACCCTGCAGGAGAGGGCAGTTAGGGGTGACCAGGCTGGCAGAGGAGGGAAGTTGGGGGCAAACAGGCTGGCAGGGGAGCAGTTAAGCATCAACCAGGCTGGCAGCGGAGTGGTTAGGGGTGATCAGGCTGGCAGGCAGAAGCGGTTAGGGGCAATCAGGAAGGCAGGCAGGCAAGCAGTTGGGAGCCAGCAGTCCTGGATTGTGAGAGGGATGTCCGACTGCCCGTTTAGGCCCGATCCCGATATACACACACACACACACACACACACACATACACACACACATACACACACATACATACATACATACATACATACATACATACTAGAGGCCTGGTGCATGAAATTCGTGCACTGGGTGGGGGGGTGTCCCTCAGCCCAGCCTGCACCCTCTCCATCTGGGACCCCTTGGGGGATGTCCTGTGGGATCAGGCTTAAACTGGCAGTCGGACATTCCTCTCACAATCTGGGACTGCTGGCTCCTAACCGCTTGCCTGCCTGCCTGAGTGCCCCTAACTGCTTCTGCCTGCCAGTCTGATCACCCTCTAACCACTCCCCTGCTGGCCTGGTCATCCCTAACTGCCCTCCCCTGCAGGCCTGGTCCCCCCAACTGCCCTCCCCTACAGGTCACCCCCCAACTGATTTCCCCCACTGGCCTGTTTGCCCCAAACTGCCCTCCCTTGCTGGCCATCTTGTGAGATATGGGGGCGGCCATCTTGTGACCACATGGGCGTGGCCATCTTGTGACCACATGGGGGTGGCTATCTTGTGTTAGGGCGTGATGGTCAATTTACATATTACCTCTTTATTATATAGGCTAGATGATTAGTAGATGTTCAGTGCAAAGCCCAATATGTAGGTAGGCTCTAAATGGCTAAAAATATGATTATTTGGGCTAAAACAACTGAATACATAAAAATTTGAGTTTGGTGCTAGTGAGCTTTTTAGCTAACAGGTTTCAGCTTGCCCTGAAGAAACAAACAATCTAGGCGTGAATACACGGAGGCTATTTTTGTCCCATTTATATAACAATCTGATCAATGGAAATGGTATCTAAGTATAGTTAAAATTTGTATTTTATGAGTATAGGGTATAGACTAAGCTGCTGTAGCAGAGACCAAAAATACAGCAGCTTAAATAAAATAGAAATTAATTTCTCTCTCTCCAAACAGCCCAGAGCAAATGCTTGAGGGCTGGCAGGCCAGCTCTGGTCTTGAGATCATCCAGAGATTCAAGCTCCTTCTCTCATTCTAGAGAAGCCCCATACAGTGTGGTCCTCATCAGCAAGATGAAGCTGGCTCATGAACACCACATCTGTTGAAGAGAGAGCTTCCATATGAAAATATGATCTGGAAGCTCCACTCATAATTTCTACTTGTATTTGTCTGGCCAAAAATTAATACATGACCACATCTAGCTGGAACAAAAAGGTTGGGAAAACTTGAGGTTCTATTGCCAAAAGGAGACAAAGAAGGGGGACAATTTGTGGTCTCTTATACTGAATGAGGTTGAACATCTCTTCATGTATTTAAAATCAATTTCTATTTCATTTTCTGTGAACTGTTCATGTTCTTTGCCCATTTTTCTTTTGGATTGTTAGTCTTGGTCCATCAATTTATAGACACTTTTTATGCATTAGATACATTATGCATTGTCTGTGATATGCTGTGTGCTTTTCTTGGCCATTAAACTCATATCTTACTCTTTGTTGGTTTTCGATAATAAAGTTGTTATGTGAAATAAAATTATTCTAAAGATCATATCTTTTCTTTCTTTAACAGATAACTCCAGCTATAACAAATTATGTAACTGACAAACTAGGGAAAAAGTTTGTAGAGCCTCCACCATTTGATTTGACAAAGAGTTACTTGGATTCAAATTGCACTATTCCCTTAATTTTTGTGCTATCTCCTGGAGCAGATCCCATGGCCAGTAAGTGTATATGCTGTCAACTTTAAAGAAATTATAAATAAATCATCATACTTAATGTCCACTTTTATATGACTGTAAGTCAGTTAGTAAATCCGGTACTTGTAAGGAAAGGTAATTAGAAGTTTCCAATTAAATACCTATAACTGAAATATAAGCCATATTTTATAATGTTAGAGTAAGCAGTGAAACCATTTTTTTTGTGTGTGCCCACTTAGGCCTGCTGAAATTTGCAAATGATAAAGCTATGTCTGGAAATAAATTTCAAGCTATTTCACTGGGACAGGGACAAGGACCAATTGCAACAAAAATGATTAAAGCAGCAATTGAAGAAGGAACTTGGGTTTGCCTACAGAATTGTCACCTTGCTGTCTCCTGGATGCCCATGTTGGAAAAAATATGTGAAGATTTTTCCCCTGATGTCTGTAACTCATCCTTTAGGCTTTGGCTCACAAGTTATCCATCTCCAAAAGTATGTTTATTTCCTATGGAGTTCAGTACACTTATTTAATTATCTGTTACATGTGTATCTTAATCACGCTTTAAATGCTTAACTTTAAGAGGTTTAAAAAACACATTTCTGGAGTCTCTTTTATTCCCATTTTTAATTCACTGGTGCATGCATTTTTAGGACTGAAGCTAGTTATCGTGAGTAATGCTCTCTGTTTTATTTTGTCTTAGTTCCCAGTAACAATTCTACAGAACGGAGTGAAAATGACTAATGAACCTCCTACGGGTCTTCGACTAAATCTCCTCCAATCATATCTCACTGATCCAGTTTCTGATAATCATTTTTTTCATGGATGCCATGGAAAGGAGTTGGTAATATTCAGCTTCTGAAACTTTTAAAATATGTTTTATAGTGATAAAATATAGAAATATTTTATTTAAGAATATTAAACATTAGGCATTTTCTAAGACAAAAATTTTACCTATCATGTTCATTTTTTCCCAATAGTTTGTTTGTGTTCTGTTTTCCAAGTAATAGACAGTCAGATAAATATTGTTGAATAAATGAATATATCTTAGTTTGTAAACCAAAGCCCAATAGTGTATTTGATTAAGACCCAAGAATAGCTTGTTACGATCATTTATCATCAGATCATTTATTCATTCAACAAATACCGTATTTTCCGGTGTATAAGACAACTTTTTAAACCCAGGAAAATCTTCTCAAAAGTTGGGGGTCTTATACGCCAGAAAATACAGTACTCAGCTCCAGCACTGGGACAGCTGCTTGCAGGGGATACAGGTACCGTATTTTCTGGCATATAAGACCCCCGACTTTTGAGAAGATTTTCCTGGGTTAAAAAGTCTTATACGCCAGAAAATACGGTATGTGTGTTAGGTACTGTCCTAGGTACTAGATATAAAACAATGAGAATAAAATAGGCAACCCCAAAAAAATCTGCCTTCATGGAACTTAAATTTTAGCAATACTGTTTTGATGTATTAATAATGCTTTTCAATGTATCCATGTAGAACAGTTTTGCAAATGGTATTGGGTACTCGTGGAGTCCCAATAAATAGTACTCTTTTTCCATGCCCAAATTCTTACCAATTAAGAAACAGGGAAAAGTATAAGTGCATGGGAACCAAATTATAACCTTAATTATTGATGTAGACCAAGTTGGAAGATGTAGTTTGTCTGTGAACAAATGGGCTTCATATTACTGAACCCAGAATTAGCAGACTTATCTACCCAGAGGAACAGAAAAATTCCTTCCTGAAGAAAGTTCGCTTCTAAGAAAGAAAAGGGAGAAGCTGAGCAAAGCATATCTGGTTAACTTTTTCAAAATTTACTGATCAGATAAGTCATTCCCCTCTCCTGAATGAGTACAAGGAAGGAGAAAATTCAGGCGTGTTACATTAATTGAACTTTCTCCACATGGCAGAAGACATCAGTACAAGGGGGAAATCCCCTGCCCTCACCTCCAATACATGCATGCTATATATCAGATTTGCTTATTGGAGTGAGAAAAATAAGGATATTGAAGGTAAAGCGTTGAATTTGGATGCAAACTAGTTTGTTTCTGCTTATTGGTACTTTCTGTGTGCCCTAGTTCTGAATGATGATTTTGTTTGTAACTCTGGAAGGAAAAGAGAATACTTGGTAGTTTTAGCTATGAAAAGAATGGAGAAGGTGTGGTGTCTGATTCCCACTCAGGGTCTGAGCTTTTGCAATTAGAGGAGAGAGCCAGAAGCAGAGAAGGGAAATTTTTAAAGATTCCAAACACAAGTAGAACTGCTTTGAAGCTTAGATGACCCAAATAAAGAATGGTACTGAGTTGGAAAAGCAGCACTCTCCTATATTACATCATTGGGCACCCCAAGTTTTGAGATTAGTACAACATCCAAAGATAGCACCCTAGCCATGTATAATCATTTTTATTCACCAAGCAACTGTTCTGGTAGTGAAAACAAATGGGAGCTAGGGTAAGAGAAGAAAAAGATTGTGGTTGCCCTGTGACCATTGGTTTTCAATGTGCATCACATTCATCTGGCAGGGCCCCACTGCCAGATTTTCTGACTCAGTTGGTTTGGGGTAGAGCTTAAAAAATGCATCTCTAGGTAATGCTGATATTGATGGTCCTGGAAGCACACTTTGAGAACCATTGCCCTAGGGCAGTGATGGCGAACCTATGACACGCGTGGCAGCACTGACACGCATAGCCATTTCTGATGACGTGCAGCTGCTGAGGCGGCTGCATGCCGAGGATGAAACATTTGCTGCTCCTGAGGATGAAACATTTGCGAAATAATGTTTTTTCCTCAAAGTGACACACTACCCAAGTTATGCTCAGTTTTTTGGCGAAGTTTGACACACCAAGCTCAAAAGGTTGCCCAACACTGCCCTAGGGTTTCTGTAGCTGACTGGGGTTTTTTTTTATAGGCACATATGAAACTCCTTTGGAGGCTCCCAGAAATAACTGGGATGCCATTTGATAAGACTAATTTATGACCATTGGGCTAGCAATAATTTGAACTATCATCATTTGGCTATTAAAAGTAAATATGATCTTTATAATCACAGTTAAATTGACATCTTGGGCATTTAAATTATCTGGTAATGATAACATATTAGTTATTTGTCAGTTTATATATCTGTCTCCTATATTCAGCTGTGTGCCCCTTAAGGGTAAGGATACATTTCTGTATTTCAATCCATTTATCAATTCATCCATCCAATAAATATTTCTTGAATACTTTAGGTGTAAGGCACTCTTCTAGGAACTGGTAATCCTATCTAATAAAGAGGGGATATGCTAATTGACCCTCACACCATCTCAAAGATGGTGGCGCCCACAGCCAATAAGGAGGGAATATGCTAACTGACTGTCATGTCCTCAAAGATGGTGGCGCCCACAGCCAATAAGGAGGAATATGCTAATTTACTGCCATGCCCTCAAAGATGGCTGCGCCCACAGCCACAAGATGGTGGTGCCCAGTCCCCTCAGCCCTGCCAGGGGGGAAGGTGTGCAGCCTGGGGGCGGGCCTGGCCTTGCCGCGCCTGCCTACGGAGTTCCCCAGCCCCCTTAGCCCTCCAGCTGCCCAGGGCTGACCCAGGCTCAGGTAACCAGGGCTTGCCAAGGCTTGTGCTGCTGGCAGTGGCAGCAGCAGAGGTGTGATGGGGGTGTTGCCTTCCCCTGATTGCCGGGTCACCTCCCGCCCCTGAGGGCTCCCAGACTGTGAGAGGGAGCAGGTCAGGCTGAGGGACACCCCCCTCTCCAGTGCATGAATTTTCTTGCACCGGGCCTCTAGTGAACACATAAACATATCAAAATCTCTGTCTTCATGGAGCTTACATCCTAGTCAAGGGAAATATATGCAAGGCAAGCTTAACCATAATCCCCATAAACCTCAGGACTTAATAAAGTTACAGATGTCAGTGGCCCTCTTGTGGAGATTCTGATTAACTAAGCCCAAAGTGGAACTCAGGAGCTGGTACAAATAAACAAATAATAAAGGAAATTCAGATGTTAACTAGTTTGGAAACCATTGTCATGGTTGTATTATGAATTATGGGAGGACAAAGAAAGGAGGGGGAAAAGGAAACAAATATTTATTGAACACCAGCAGGAATATACAAGCCTCGTAACTCTATAATATATATATTATCATCACAACCTTGTTTTTTAAATGAGGAAACGCAAGCAAATCAAATAAAGTGTCTAAGTCATATAGCTCACAAGTGTTAGAGGTGGAAGTTGGTACCCAGATCACTCTGTCTCTTCCCACTTCTGTGTGATTGAGGATAACTTCTTGGAGGAAGTGACATTTGAAGTAGGCACAGAAAGTATGCCTCAAGGCACAGAATTATGAAAAAGCTGTTGAAAGACAAGTAGCTTATTTTGGCTTGACTGATGGGAGATAAGAGTGGG
Source organism: Cnephaeus nilssonii (assembly GCF_951640355.1). Classification (NCBI taxonomy): domain Eukaryota; kingdom Metazoa; phylum Chordata; class Mammalia; order Chiroptera; family Vespertilionidae; genus Cnephaeus; species Cnephaeus nilssonii. The sequence goes on along the minus strand of NC_137088.1, from coordinate 44,980,439 downwards.
AAAGAATATAGGAATAAGACTGTGAAAATCTTTATATGCATTGCTAAGGAATTTGGATGAGTCAACACAGACCAGCACCACATCATAGAAAACAAGCCAAAAGGCAGATGCCACTGATGCTGGGTTGATGATATCATCCTTAGGTAGATTATGATATTAGCCTGCTGCCACCTTGGGTTTATTCACAAAATGTACCCTGGAAAATGTAATTTAGAGATCAGTTGGAAAAAAACACATATGGGGTGTAGGGAAATGCTGCCTTCAGAAAAGGATTATATATATATTTAAGAGTGTTTTTAGAATATTCTTGAAATATGGACTGTGTAGCATACTTGAAATTGACACCTCAAGAAACCCATTATGTGAAAATATGTGGAGAATACACCTAAATTAGTTGATTGCTCTCATTGACAAAAGGTTTTCCCCTATTAAATGTATCACCACAGCATTCATCTAGTATATGTAAAATAAGCTTTGGTTTATATACAACATTTCAAGAATACAGCTATTCAGTTAAGCCAGTGGTCGGCAAACTGCGCCTCGCGAGCCACATGCGGCTCTTTGGCCCCTTGAATTTTTAGCAAAGGCCAGTTTAGGAGTACCCTAATTAAGTTAATAACAATGTACCTACCTATATAGTTTAACTTTAAAAAATTTGGCTCTCAAAAGAAATTTCAATCATTGTACTGTTGATATTTGGCTCTGTTGACTAATGAGTTTGCCGACCACCGAGTTAAGCCATGTTATACTTTCATTTTAATATTACAGAAACAATTTCTACTATCATATCACATGAAAGTAGCTGGATGGATTTTTATGGCATTTGTAGCTAAGTTTGAGATGGCCTAACTTGAAATACGGACTGTGTAGCATACTTGAAATTTACTTGCGGGGATCTCAAAGGGATGGGAGGTCATCCTCCAGAGTTCTATCACAGGCTTAGTGAGAGGCCCATGTGACATGTATGTGAAGTTACCATGGAGAAAGTAAATAAACATATGTTTTCCAAAAATGATCTCCAAATGGAAAGTCACAAAATCAGAAACTATATATTGGTATTTATTCATAACACTAGAGGCCCAGTGCACGAAATTTGTGCATGGTAGGGTCCCTAGAGGCTGGTGGTAGCTGGCCAGGTACTCCCTTCCTTCCAATGGCCGGCACTGCCCCCTGGTCGAACTTCCAGAAGAACTCCCAGTATAGGGGACAATTTGCATACTATGCTTTTATTATATAGGATAATAATTACATATTCTCCTGCACTTGTAATCTCAAGCATATGCCAATTAGTCTATAGGATAACAGTTAAGTACTGAAGTTATAAATACCTATGAACAATACCAAGGTATTATTAGCCAATACTTTGGTAAATGGTAGAATCATTACATTTTAATGAACTTTAATATTATTGCAGTTTGTCTAGCTTTGGAGGTATTAAGTCATAAAATTAATATTTTTTAAGTACAAGTTTTTAGCAATATATGATCACAGGATCTTAAAATGAAAAAGATCACTGACTCCCCTTGTTTAACTGAAGGAAATCTGATCAGAATATTTTTTCTTGTTGTATAATTTTTATATTAAAGGCATGGGAGAAGTTGCTGTTTGGAGTTTGTTTTTTTCATGCCCTCGTACAAGAGAGAAAGAAATTTGGTCCTCTTGGTTGGAACATTCCATATGGATTTAATGAATCCGACTTACGCATCAGTATTCGACAACTGCAGGTAAAATTAGAAAGGAACTAACACTAATGGAGGATAACTGTGTATCAGGCCCTTTGCTTAGAAAAACTTAATTCTTCCAACATCACTACTGGGTGGGTAGATAGCAATAATAATTACAACTATGGTTTATGAAGCACTATCTCCATCTGGATTTTTCTTCTGCTACAAATAATGGAAAACCCAATTCAAACTGGCTTAAACCATAATGAAACTTATATCACATTTAAAAAAGTGCAGAGGAAGGACAGGCTGTGGAAGTTGGTTGATTCAGCAAAAGTGTTGTCATCAAGGACCCTGTCTTTTTGCAGTGCCCTCCTCAGTGTTGGCTTTATACAGGCCCTCACTATCCTCTACTCTTCTCCACTCAGTGAAATCTACAATTTTGCTGTATCAGTCAACAGAAACAGACTGTCTAATTTAAGTAGAAAGGAATTTATTGAAAGAATATTGGGCAGGTCACAGAACCACCAAGATGGCTGGAGAACCAAGGCATCCAGAGTCATATTCAGAGTCACATCATATCTGGTAGGAGTAGAGCCTCTAGTTTTCTTGAATATTAGACACTGCAGCTCACATACCTGCCCCACACACTCTTGTCTGCTGCAGGCCCTTTGATATCATTAAAAAAACCTATTCTTTGCTAGTCTTACTTCTTTGCTTAAAACCCTAGTTCAGTCTAGGATGGATGCATCTGAGGAGCCAAGCCCAGGTCAGAGGCCTAGGCGTTAGCTGTAAGGGAGGCTAGGACTCACAGTGTGAGACATTCAGAAGGTCGGCAGTCTCCCTCCAAATAAATAAATAAATAAATATACACTGTAAGTTCCTACTAACTCAGACTTTGAACGAGGCACATTACTTATGTTCTAATTCTCACAGCAACCCTGTAAAGTTGGTACAGTTCCTATATTTAAGAAAACTGAAGCTAGGAAGTGAACTTGCCCAATTAAAACACAGAATATTAGTATTTTTCTGTTTTTTTAGCTGTGGTCAGGGCCTTTATGACATGTGGCCTCCAAAAGGTCACCCAAGATAACCCATAGTGATTCTTTCAACCCCACTTCTGTGTGTAGATAGATAGATAGATATTTAATGTCATCTTAAAATAGAAATGAAGTGAAAGACTTTGTTTTTCTTGTTTTATGTTTCATTTGTTTCAGTTATTTATAAATGAATATGACACAATTCCATTTGAAGCTATCTCTTACCTGACTGGGGAGTGTAACTATGGAGGAAGAGTGACAGATGATTGGGACAGACGTCTCCTCTTAACCATGCTGGCTGACTTTTATAATACACACATAATTGAAAACCCTCATTATAAATTTTCTCCCAGTGGAAACTATTTTGCACCTCCCAAAGGCACCTATAATGATTACATTGAATTCATTAAGGTAACTGATATCACTGAAAATAGGGTTAGATTTTAGTGTGATTTTCCTAAAAAGCAATTGAACAATTCCAAGGTAATGTATAGGGTTAGATAAATATTATTATTTCAATCAATTTTCAGTATCTTTTGTTTCTAATAATTATTGAAAATTAGAAAAGTTTGATTTCATTGTTGTTGGTTGATTTTTAATCCTTTTTGGTTTGCACGTCTCTACCTTATGAATTAATGTATCCAGTGATAATGTGATGCTTGCTTAATCTATTCTGGTAGAAACTTCCATTTACTCAACACCCTGAGGTATTTGGATTACATGAAAATGTTGATATCTCCAAAGATCTTCAACAAACAAAAGTCCTCTTTGAGTCCTTGCTTCTCACCCAGGGAGGCTCCAAACAGACAGGATCCTCAGGAAGTACTGACCAGATTCTACTTGAAATTAGCAGAGATATTCTCCAAAAGGTAATTTTTGTTTAAAATATGTTGCTTATAATATAATATAAATCAAAATGGTACTGAAATGGCAATCTGAAAACTCCATTTAAGAGCATTATGACCTTGTGTGAGATATTTTACCTTTCTGAGCATTAGTTTCCAGATCTGTAAAGTGGTGACAAGAAGTATGGGACAGACTAGTGAATCTCAGAGTGACAGAGGGGGTGGGTGGGGAGGGATTAAACTGGGAATTTATATGCATATATGCATAGCCCATGGACACAGACAATAGTGTGGTGAAGGCCAGGAGGAGCGGGTGCAGGGTAGAGAGGGTTAATAGGGGGTGGGGGAAAGATCTTTGTAATACTTTCAACAATAAAGATAAATTTAAAAAATAAATAAAGAAGTCTGGGTTGCATAGCAGCAAAGCCCCATCTGGCTTGCTTCTGCTCCTGACTCACTGCTGTTCACTCTGGCCCAAGAGCAAGTGGGTCTGGAAAGTGCTCTGCAGCCAAGGCTTTTAAAGATGCAAGATGCTGTCCTGACCGGTTTGGCTCAGTGGATAGAGCGACAGCCTGTGGACTCAAGAGTCCCAGGTTTGATTCTGATCAAGGGCATGTACCTTGGTTGCGGGCACCTCCCCAGTAGGGAGTGTGCAGGAGGCAGCTGATAGATGTTTCTAACTCTCTATCCCTCTCCCTTCCTATCTGTAAAAAAATCAGTAAAATATTTTTTCAAAAAAAGATGCAGGATGCCCTAACCGTTTTTGGCTCAGTGGATAGAGTGTCAGCCTGCGGACTCAAGGGTCCCAGGCTTGATTCCGGTCATGTACCTTGCTTGTAGGCACATACCCAGTAGGCCTACTGATCAATGTTTTTAACTCTCTATCCCTCTCCCTTCCTCTCTGTAAAAAAATCAATAAAATATATTTTTGAAAAATAAAGATTCAGGAAAGACACCCATACAACCAGAGATGGCGATTCACTTAATTAGAATTACTCTAACCAGACACAACGTAAAATCTTTGGAGAAGGTGCATGCTAACTTGATCAGAGGAGCAAAGGAAAAGAATCTCAAAGTGAAAGGACTATTTCAGATGCCGGCCCAGGCTCTCAGAATCACTACAAGAAAAACTGTCTGTGAGGAGGGATCAGTTTCAGATGAAGATCCACAAGCGACTCATTGACTTGCACAATCCTTGATTGCTTTCATCAGTATTGAGTCAGGAGTCCAGGTTTAAGTCACCACTGTAGATAATTAAATCAACATCACACCCACCCACCCACCCCTTTTTTTTGTTGTTAATCTTCACCCAAGTATATTTTTCCATTGATTTTTAGAGAGAGTGGAAGGGAGGGGTAGAGACCGAGAGAGGGGAACATCAATATGAGAGAGACACATCAATTGGTTGCCTCCCCCACGCACCCCGACTAAGACTAGGGATTGAGCCTGCAACCAAGGTACACGTACCCTTGACCTAAATCCAACTGGGGACCCTTCAATTCCAGGCTGACTCTTTATCCACTGAGCCAAAGCACCTAGGGCTTAAATCAACCTTTTTAATAAATTGACTATCAGTTGTTATAAATAAATGAATGAATGAATGAATGAATGAATGAATAAGTAAATAAATAAATAAAGTACTTTGCATAACACCTTGCACATGGTAAGTTCTTAGTAACTATAGCTGTGGATGAGCTAATGAACATATATGGTTTATTGTCATTTCTAAGCAAAGATAATGGACCTACTTTTAAGAAATATGTTTTTATTGATTTCAGAGAGAGGAAGGGAGAGGGAGATAGAAACATCAATGAGAGACAAACAGGTTTTTTAAAATATATATGTTTTATTGATTTAAGAGAGGAAGGGAAAGGGAGATAGATAGAAATATCGGTGATGAGAGAGAATCATCAATCAGCTGCCTCCTGCACACCCACTACTGAAAATCAAGCCTGCTACCTGGGCATGTGCCCTGACCAAGAATTGAAACAGTAACCTCCTGGTGCATGGGACAACCCTCAATCAACTGAGCTGCACTAGCCAGAGCAATTTTAATGGACCTACTTTTAAAAAATGGAGGAAATGGTCTGAACTTACTGGATCAAGGAGTGAATAGTTTTTAGGCTACCTTAGGAAGTGAGGAGGCACAGAATTAGCTGCTAGCACTCTTTTTCTTTTTTCCATAATACAACCCACTGTTCTTAGTTAGCCCTCTCACCTTTGTTTCTATCTTAAATTCAATTAAGAAGTAATGTAACTTTAAAAAACATCATGGTCCCAAAGCACAGATCTTCACAATTCTTCTCTTGGGCAAATACTGTAATTATCGCCACAGTGTTAGGCACTCTGACATAGCAGAACCTGACCCATAGTCCATCTGCCTTGAAAGCCCATGGGCAGCACCACTCCTCAACTCTCACAGTTGGTAGCCTTGTCTGACATCACTCCTTAGGAGCCTACTCACCTGGCTGCTGCCACTGGAGAAGAGAGTGGAGCAGCAATGCCTGTGACCCCTGAGTTAAAGCAAACCAGCCTCCTCCCACCCCTACCCCTGGAATGCTGCTTCTGTTGTTTGCCTTTCCTTACCCCTGACCCCTTACCATTTCTGTGGTTTACCTCTGTGGGGGAAGGTTCTCACCCTTGCAGAATGGTGACACTTACAAAATCCCTAACAGGAAGTTACCTGGCACTGGAATCTGGGATTTATATGGGGTAGAGGTACTAAGCCAAAGGGTCCTTGAGTGACACCATCTAGCGTGACTTATAATTCTTTAGCAACACCCAGGGACCATCACCTGGAGAAACTCTGGGCAGCTCAACTTTTTTTAGTTTGATACTTCCCTGATTAGGAAACTTTTTTGTCCCTTAAGGAGTATGAATTCCAATGTCTTGCAGCTTGATCATCAATCCCAAAGTCCCCTTCATCACTTCTCAAGCATCCCTGAGGTGCCTCATAGAAATCAGACACTTGATGGCCTTATCTTCCCTATGCCCTGGAACCCTGCTACATTCACACATTATTTATTTGATAGTATAAACTAAGCTATTTGAAGCCAGTTGATAATTGATTGGAAATCAACATAAAACAATTATGAAATGGTACATCAGTTTTATCAATACGAATAAGATTCAATTTACAAAAGGAAATTATACCACTTTTCAGAAATGTTTATCTTCTGCAAAGTGCTATGTCCTGCAGCATGGGCCTTGGGAGTTAAAGACCTGTGGGTTTAAACAGATCATTTTTTGGCTGTGTACCCTTGGGCATTTACTTATCCTCTCTTTACTTAAATGCCTCATCTGTAAATGGATATAATAATGGCCACCTAAGAGGAAATGGTAAGGATTAAATGAGATGATGTATGGAGCCCTAGCCAGTTTGGCTCAGTGGATAGAACATCAGCCCATGGACTGAAGGGTCCTGGGTTGGATTCTGGTCAAGGGCACATACCTCGGTTGCAGGCTCGATCCCTAGCTCTGGTCAGGGAGGATTAACAAAAAACAAAACAAAACAAAAAAAGAGATGATGTATAGAAAGCAGGTACATAATAACTGCTTAGTGCTAGCTATTAGTATTATCGCTGAATGAAACTATTCTAGAGTAATATGTGATCTTCAAAATCTATTCTCTTAGCTACCAAATGATTTTGACATTGAAGCAGCCCTATTGAAGTATCCTGTGAGCTATGAAGAGAGCATGAATACTGTGTTAGTACAAGAAATGGAAAGATTTAACAAGTAAGGATCTATATCCCCAGTGATCCATAAGGTGACCAACCAAAGTTGATAAAAGTTGGTATTGACTTAAAGCTTTAAGAAAAAAACTTGCCATTTCTTTATAATTTCCTCCTTTTTAAATTCATAATTTAACTGCATAACCTTTTGCCTCAGAAGTGAGGATATCTTTTGTGATGTAAAAATAATGATGAAAAAGAAATCTGGTTAAAAATATTCATTAATTAGAATTTCTTATCAATCCATTACTAGTCTATTCAGAAACTAAAGATGAAATGAGCATTAATATGGCCTGTGTGCAGTCACATCTTTTGACATTTTTCTTCCATTTAATATATATACACCGTGTTTTTCTTCCTGAGTACAATCTAGGTTGATTAGGTACCCCATACTAGCAAACAGATTACATATGCTTTGAGTTTTTAAATTGCATTTTCTACAATTCAGTCCAGGCTTAAGGAATGGAGATTGTTTTGGTCATGAATTTTCTAAGTGTTTCTGAGTTTATTTGGGTTTCCAGACTTGTTTTAAAATAAAATATTAATTAATTCAGTATTTTATAAGAGCATACATATAATAAGTATTCACAAGAACTTATCTATAACAATAAAATCATAATATACTAATTAGACTGGACGTCCTTCCGGACGAAGCTGGGGCTGCAAGGGCCGAGCCCCTTGCACGAATTTCATGCATCGGGCCTCTAGTATGTAATAACATATTATCCCTCACATCAGGTATATTTAGGCTTCTAGCCTAAAACTCTGACATCAGGTGTATTTTTAGTATTCTTAGCAGTTTGGGCCTGAGTGGAAGCAGAGTATTTAAAAGTGCATAAATGAATATAAACTTTATGTTTTGAGGCAGTTTCCCAAATTCAACCACTGTATAACACTTTTATGACTTTTTCCACATTTAAAAGTCACCCGTAACATTATTTAAGTAATCATTCTGCTTAAATTGGCCTGGTACTATGCAATAATACCTAAAAAACTAGTTGTATTATTTACTTTATTTAAACTATTTATTTTTAAAATGAAAAATGTTCATTGAAGTATAAGTTAAAATAACCTTACATTGCCAAGTAGAAATGACCATACTTTGGGAAACACCCTTATAAAGCTGTGAATGAGATTCCTGCTATTTCTTCTGAAAAGATTCCATGTTGTATTTATTTCACATATATGTTGATAACATAATTGCTTCCCTTGCAGTTTAATTAAAACTATACGTAGCACTCTACAGGACCTCGAGAAAGCTATTAAGGGTGTGGTTGTAATGGATTCTGCATTGGAAGCACTCTCCGGAAGTTTGCTTGTTGGAAAAGTTCCAGAAATATGGGCCCAACGATCATACCCAAGTCTTAAGCCCCTAGGAAGTTACATCACAGATTTTCTAGCCCGGTTGGACTTTTTACAGGTAAAAGATTATATATAAAGGGGAGACATTAGAAATTGGCTATGATCACTTGAGGTCTCTGAGTTGAATGGAATGTGATTAGTAGTTTCATGGTAATCTAACCAAAATATTAGAATATTGAAAATTACACATATTTCAAAGCATTGAGTAGAGAATTAAAATTTTGCTTTACTCAAACCCAAGTAATATGTGACATTTCTATTTTCAAAGATTCTGCTTTTGTGGTAAATCACCAAAAGAGCCCGAGGCTTGGATTTATCAATAATTGGGCATTGTCTCTTTTATTTATTTATTTATTTTTATTTATTTCAGAGAGGAAGGGAGAGGGAGAGATAGAAACATCAGTGATGAGAGAAAATCATTGATTGGCTGCCTCCTGCACAACCCCCACTGGGGATCGAGCCCACAATCTGGGCATGTGCCCTGACCGGGAATCGAACCCTGATCTCCTGGTTCATATGTCTATGTTCAACCACTGAGCCACGCCCGCCGGGCTGGGCATTGTCTTAAAATCAGTTGCTTCTATCTCATAAGACCAGGGAAAAGATGAATGCTTTGAAATCTCATTCTCCCCACCACCTCCCAACCTCACCCCCTACCAGCCCACCACCCAACCACCAACCCCTCCCAGCCAACTCTCGCTCCAAATACACACTTAAAAGGATGCTCAGGGCAGGAAAGCATGCATAGAGCAAGGCGCTATTTTTCCTCACTAACTCCTCAGCTCACTCCCATCTTATGGTTGAGATTTATGTATGGGTATTGGGTGGGGAAAGACCCAAAAATACTTTTTGTGAATTCACACAGTTATATGACCTTTCAGTGTTCAGTTGCCCTTTTATTATATAAAAACTTTATTTGTTTCACTGTAGAAGCTAATCATAAAATATCCAGTGCTTGTAAAGATTAAAGGGACAGGCTTTTTCAGACACCACTTTTCAATTTTTGTCAATCTTGTTGTGTTAATTTAAATTTCTTTGATTATTTATTCGTGAGCTTGTGCTTCTTTTGGTATGTGTGCTTGCCATTTGTATTTGTCTGTGAATTGCCTGTTCATCTCCTAGGCCATTTTTCTTTTGGACTACTTAGCAATTTTTAATTTATAGGAGCTTTTTATGTAGATTAATATTTAACAAACAAAAAAGTACAGAATAGTGGTTTTAAGTGTTTAAGCTCTAGAAGAGTTGTCACTTCCTAGCCTCAGTTTCTTTACCCATAAAATGGGCATTTTTATCTCATAGTGTAACAGTCTACAATATGTGGTAAGCATTCAATAAATGTGGACTATTCTTTTGTAAAATAAGAAACTGTTGAATTTTATCAAATGCCTTCTCAGCATTTTTTGCTGGTGATGTCACTTTTTATCTTCTTTAGCTCATTATTGCATTGAATTATATCACTACATTTCCAAATGTAAAACCATTCTTGTGTTTCTAGAAAAATTCCTCTTGGTCAGTGGTACCTTATTCTTTTAATGTTTTAATTGATTCCATTTGGATATTTTTAGGGCTTTTGATATACATTACCTATTTATACTCCAGAAAATTTATTCAGTTATATATATCCCCATCAATAGTGAATGAGTGACTATTTCTCAGTAATTAGTGTTCATTTTTATCTTTGCTAATTTGTTAAGTGAGCATGTGTAACCCTGGGAGATTCCTAGGCATGTCTTTTACTTCTTCCTATATGTACCAGTCTCTTTCTGTCCCTTATCAAAAGCATCTGACATAGTTAATTCCATCCTCCCCTTGCCACACTTTTACTTTTTTTTCATACCCTAGTTTATTTCCCAACTTTTATTGGAACTGCTTGCATTTCAGTATATACTGCTTTGTTCCTGAAGGGCCTGATGAGTCTTCAGCTTAGTCCCCTAGAGGGGTCCTGGCATGATGCCAGCTGGGACAGTCTCCAAGATAAATTCAATTTGTTGTTGTTACTGTAAGTTCACATCAAACTCTCTACTTTCTGAAATTTGCATTTCCCCTTCAAATCATCCCATTTGAATGAGTTAAAAAGGTCTCATTATTGAGCACTTTATCACCCTTTACCACAAATCTTCCCCTGAATGGATCTCCCCCATTGTTCCCTTACCCTTACAGAAGCTGCACCATTTTCCCATCACTTTCTTTCTCCTAGACTCTTGACTTCACTTCTTAATCGTTCTTAGAGTTAACAAATTAAGCAAATAAGTCATCTGGAGTTTCCTGTCCTTTTTTTCTCATTTCTCTCCCACCATTGACCCTATTTATCTTCCCCTTCTCCTTCCTGTATCTTTTTTTTAAGCTTTTTTTTTTTTCCACACTGGCTATCATTTCAGATTAAATCCAGGATCTGACAGTATCTGTGTGAAATTTAGCAAGATACTCATCTTTCTGGACCCAGTTTCCTCACCTGTAAAATGGGAGGAAAATACCTGACTCATTGAGTTATTTTGAGAACTAAATGAGGTAATGCATGTAAAGTTCTTAGCACAGTGCCTGGTCTGTACAAAGGACTCAGTTAATGGTAGCTAATTCAGAGATTGTATATAAGTAGCTCACCCAGACACTCATGACATTCTTGACTAAATGAAGCTGTGGAATGAGCAATGGAATTTTCTAAGCACTTGCCTTCTGGGTTCTTACAGCTTCCTTGTGTGAGGTGCTGGTTCTGCCTAGCTTGTGCCCTCGACGAACTCCATCGCTTTCTCTACTTCTTGATCTGATAGCTTGTACTGTTCTAATATCTCTAGCAGGGGTTTGTTCTCTTCCAGGAAGCAAAGCTGGCTTCTTCCCATAGCGTGCTGCTCAGTCAGAGAACAAGTGCATTTTATTAATTCATCTGTTCAGTCAACAAATGTAAATTGAGACTCCACTTTGTCCAAAGCACCTTGTTGTTGGACAAAGTTGCCAAGTTGCCTCCAAGTTGCCAATAGGCTATAGGGAGATAGCTTACGTATCTAAGAAAAAACTAATATAGTATAGTAAGGGATCTGTCACAAAAGACTAAAGTACTTTGGGAATTCAAAGAGAGGAGAAAGTTCTTTTAGCTCAGGAAAGCAGTTTGTTTATTGGATGAGGTAGCATTCGAACTGGGTCTAAAGGATGAATGATTTTGGACACTACAAAAAAAGGACGAGATTTAAGAGAGATAGCTGTGGCATGATGTAATTTAGATGGATTCCGTTGTAAAATTTTTGACATAAGATAAAACAAAATTTGTTTCTTTGTGTAGTTGAAAATCAGGTGGTAAAGTGGCTCCAGGCAGGGTTTGAATTCGGGTACAAACATGGTCACCTGATTTTGGTTTTCTTGCACTTCATCTCTTGGCTCCAGTCTCTGTGGGGTAACTGTATTCTCAGATTCTCCTCTGATGGTAGCATGATAGCAACAGCAACTCTAGCCTCACAACTTTATAGAGAGTTGAGAGTGACTCTTTTCTCCAAAGTCCCAGCAAGAATCTCAGCATCTCTAGCTTTGATTGGGTCACATGTCCATTCCTGAATCAATGCTTATGATTGGAGGTATGATTGGCTAGGCAATGAATCCCTTGCCTTCCAGAAGGTGTAATACCACTGCCAGAAGAGCTTGGAGTGAGAATGTAGGAGGGTTCATCCACCAGAAGGGCTTAAGAGTATTTTCACTTTAAGATAAGTAGAAAAAAACCCAGTGCGAAGAAGATGTCCACCCAGTGCGAAGAAGAGACCTGCAAATGGTGCATTCTGGTTAGAACGTAAGATGCTTGAAGGGAATCAAAAAGGATAGAGCTGAAATACAGGTTGGTGCCAGATTGTGAAGTATCTTGAACAGAAGACTAAGGTGTTTACACTAAGGTGTATTTAGACTTTAATTTGGTGGCATAGCAGTAGGTCACTGAAAAATCATGCAAGATGCTAAACCTGATCCAAACCATGCATGGCGAGGTATCCTCTGGCAGCATTGTTAGAGATGTGTTGAGCAGGAAGAGAGAAAAGCAGCAAGAAAAAGTACACACTGATAGAGAAAAAAGACCATGAATATCTAAACTGGAGTGAGGGCAATGGGCATGGAGGAAGAGAGTTTAAGAAGGTTAAGAAACTGGAGTCAACACATGAGGGCTATAGTTAGACAATGTTTCTGAAGATGGTTGCTTTTGAGTGGGATTAAGTAATAAATAAGCCCCTAAACAATTTATATTTGGCTTTTTGAAGAAAATTTGAATCTTTCAAACTTTGTTTTATTCAGGTTAATGTTAAAATGAGTTAGAATTTTCCAAGAAGAGTAACTAGAAGGGAAAAGAGGTAGGAGGGCCAAGATAAGTAGTGTGTTTGGTGACAGGAAGAGAGTCCTGTAATGGAAATTGTGGGCAATACACATGAAAACCAGAATCAGGAATTATGTCAGGTGACACTTGTGTAAGTTGAAAAAAATAAACATTTTGTTTTTCCTTTACAGGACTGGTATGATTCAGGAAAACCTTGTGTATTTTGGCTCTCTGGTTTCTTTTTCACCCAAGCCTTTTTAACTGGAGGTATGCAGAATTATGCCAGAAAATATACCATCCCTATTGATTTACTAGGATATGAATTTGAGGTACAGTAACTTCTTAAATTGCACAGTATAACATTACATCAAAGTCATGTAGTTAAGCAGGGAGGATATGCAGAATTCATATCTTTATAGCCCATTATATACAATTTGACTTTTTTTCATTCTTTGAATTTCATGAAGAAAGTATATATTTGTCTTGCTACCTCTATAATATAATAGAAATTTTATATATCTCAATATTCAATTTGAATAATCCAGGAGCATTTGAGATCTTGCTTCTCAGCATATGTTGTCAGTTTTGGTTCAAATACACTCTTAAAAATTCTCTTTTAAAAATCCAATGCTGCTTTTCTATTTTAGCAAAAATTAATATGAGTTACAGTAAAACTTGATAAAATGCTTCACATAGAACTGTATTATACATTTTTACATTTATACTATACTGAAAATTATATAGTTTAAGGAGCTCTAATATAACAGAGTTTCCCTGAATGTGTTCTTAAGATTTAGCCAATGTTTTCTTTATGAGACTAAAGTTATCTGGAGAGGAGATCATTACCAGTGTGTGCCTCTACTTTTAGGTTATTCCTTACGATACATCCGAGACAGCACCAGAAGATGGAGTTTACATCCATGGATTATATCTTGATGGAGCACGCTGGGACAGACCAAGGTCCATAGTTTCAAAGCAAAGATCTCTTTAATTGTAGCTGAATCTTCAGTCAGATAAGCTGCCTGCTGCCTTCCTCCCTGACCCTCCTCCTCCCAACCAAAACGCCTCTTCTAGGGAATATGTCAAGTAATAAGTATCAGAATTCTTGCCATAAATCATTACTCAGGCTGGGCAAGTGATGAGTGGTTTTTAGGTCCTGAATAGTTTTTAGTTAATATTTCAGTGGTCTAAGTTAATGGACATCATTTTCCTACTTCTTCTGTTTTATAACAGTTACCTTCCATTTTATAAAGTGTAGGAGCACCCCACTTTTAAACAATTTACAGTTATAGTAAAGGTATTATTTCTCCTGGTGAATGGAAAACTTTTTCTTGTATTTTGATGACATAATAAATAAATATTTAAAATAAATGCTGAATTTCCAGCTTGGGAAACTAAGCAATGCTAATATATATATATATATATATATATATATATATATATATATATATATGCACTTTTATTGATTTTAGAGAGGAAGGGAGAGGGAGAAATAGAAACATCAATGATGACAGAGAATCATTGATTGGCTGCCTCCTGCAGGCCCCCAATTGGGGATTAAGCCCACAACCTGGGCATGTGCCCTTGACCAGAATCAAACCTGGGATCCATCAGTCTCTAGGCTGATGCTCAAACTGGCTAGGGCAGCAATGCTATTCTTGTTTGAAATATATAAGGTAAGAGAGGAAGGAAGAACATATTTCCCCTGGAAATTCATTAATAAACATAATCCTCTATTTTCAGAGTCAGACTTAGACTTTGCTCTCAAGGGAACGTTAAAGGCCAAAGCAGAGAAAATCGCTTAAGGATCAAGAAGGTGGTTCTACAGAGATCATTCTAAGACAGAGCTATGAGAGGACTTGGATGCACATAGTTCATTTGATTCTTTCTTCTTTTTCATCACTCTACTGGGTGACGAAATTTCTCTTAACTTTTCTTTATATATGTATTCATCTTTTTCTTCCTTTCTTTCTTCTTTCAAACTAATAAGCAAGCAAACAAACAATGTAGCATAGGGAAAAGAAGCCACATTTCTAGATAGGCATATCTATATTTGAATCCTGACACTGGCATTTCAGAGCTGTGTTACTGTGAGAAAAGTACTCACATTTTCTTAGCCGCCATTCTACCTGTGAAATTGGAATAGGATTGAGGACAAGATCATTGTGAGGGTGAAATGTTATAGTGTCTGCCTCATGGACAGCACTTTAAAAATGGCAGGAATTGATATTTGTCCACTGTTTGTACATATAGCCTTTGCACAGTTTTCTTTTGGTTCTCTCAATTTTTCATTGTCTCTTCCTTGGATTTATTTTGTTGTTATTTCTTTTTGTTTTTTAAATTTTTTTTCCTGCGTATCTTTGGTTCTCTCTTGTATTAAAAGCCACTATCTAAGTAGCAGTTTCTGAGAAGCAAATTTCATCTTATGTCTAATAAATGTGTCTCAATTTCTCCTCACAGTGGATTACTTGCCGAACAATATCCCAAACTTCTGTTTGACCTGATGCCTATCATATGGATAAAACCAAGTAAATATACTTCTAACAAAACTTCTTAGAGTTTTAGGGAGGATAATGATAGATATTTTTAACTGCTCTCCCAAGTAAGTCTTTGCTCAAGCCTATTAGAATTTTGTCCAATTACAATAAATAGTTCCTCCGTTTGTGTGTTGCATTTGTATTATTTTAGGAATATCATTCTGCCTCTTTTTTGCTCTTATCCAATGGGATGTAACATTTTCTTTGCTCCTCCCCCACACTTCTACTTTTCAGAGTCTAGAGCTTCCCATCAATATTTTGATTCTCAAGTGCCTTTCTTTGCACACCTCTCAGAGACACAAATAGGCTTGACAAAGTCTCCAGCTAACAGCTAGAGTTTTCTGGCTATAAAAAACTCTTAGGCCTAGGAGCTGTCAGGTGCCCCAAAGGGTAGACACTGCAAGCCACATGGGTGCAGCCAAGTTTTGTCCCTTTGGAAAAGCATCTTGCTCCTTCCCTCCTTTGCTATCATCATTTTTCCTCAAGTCTAAACAAATGAGGTTCATTCTTTTGTTTTCTATTTCTTCTGTATTTTTTATTCTCAAATAACTATTAATGAAAAATAATCACCCATAATCACTACCCAGACCATCGAATATTTTCATTATTAATGCAGTTCTAGTTTAACTGAGAAATGTGAACTTCCTTTTGTGAGTAGCTAAGTATTTCTGTGTTTGTCTTAGTAATAACCTGCTGAAAACAAATAGTAACTTCAACTTCTAATTTATGGGTTTCTTGTATTAGAGCTGTAAGTTACTGTTTCTCTTTTATCATCTCCCCCATTATCTATGCTGTATTTTATTCCTTCCTCCCTACTTTCGCTTTCTCTTACTCCTTCTCTCCCAAGTCCTCTTGAGTGTTTTCTTGCCTGTAAGTGATCCAGAGCTTAAAATCAATTCCTGTCCTCCAGACCTAGAATCATGAACCTTATGAAATCACTTCCTTATTTCACAACTATCCTATCTAATAAAAGAGTAATATGCAAATTGACCACCACTCCAACACACAAGATGGCTGCCCCTATGTGGTCAAAGATGGCTGCCCCCATGTGGACACAAGATGGCCACCACAAGATGGCCAGCAGGGGAGGGCAGTTGAGAGGGACCAGGCCTGCAAGGGAGGGCAGTTAGGAGTGACCAGGCCAGCAAAGGAGGGAAGTTGGGGGCGACCGGGCCTGCAGGGGAGGGCAGTTGGGGGGGACCCAGGCCTGTAGGGGAGGGCAGTTTGGGGGGACCCAGGCCTGCAGTGGAGGACAGTTGGGGGGAACAGAACAGCAGGGAAGAGCAGTTAGGGGCAATGAGGCTGGAAGGGGAGGGCAGTTAGGGGTGACCAGGCTGGCAGGGGATGGCAGTTAGGGGCAATCGAGCTGGCAGGGGTGCAGTTAGGCATTAATCAGATTGGCAGGGGAGTGGTTAGGGGGTGATCAGGCTGGCAGGCAGAAGTGGTTAGGGGCAATCAGGAAGGAAGGAAGGCGAGCAGTTGGGAGCCAGCAGTACTGGATTGTGAGAGGAATGTCCAACTGCCCAGTAGAATCGGGCCTAAATGGGCAGTTGGACATCCCTCAAGGGGTCCCAGATTGGAGAGGGTGCAGGTTGGGCTGAGGGACACACACCCCCGTGCACGAATTTCGTGCACCGGGCCTCTAGTAACTAGTATAAAATCTTTAAAAAGCAACATCAACTTTCAAATGTTCAAATATCATAACCATAATCTTAGATTTAGCACTTGCCATTTTATTACAAGATAGTTGTTCTTTTAGTACCATTGGGTCTTTTTCTCTTTATGAAATGAATATATCTCTTTTTTTTTTTTCAAGCTAAAAAGGCTCAGATTGAGAAGTCGAATGCCTATGTTTGTCCCCTCTACAAGACAAGTGAACGTAAAGGAACTCTTTCCACAACAGGACATTCTACTAACTTTGTCATTGCAATGTTGTTAAAAACGGATCAACCCATTCAACACTGGATCAAGCGTGGGGTTGCTTTGCTTTGTCAATTGGATGACTAAATTGGACAAATTTAACAAAATATCTGAAGTAAAAAAAATGCCATGTCTTCACATACTTCAAAATATATATATAATAAAACCAAGTATCTTGGTATCATTCTTAAATGGTCTTTGTGAAAGGTCTTTGCATAGCTCTCCTCCCTGATATATCACTCATGATTGGAATACAGTCTTCTAAATGGACTCTTTTTTTTTTTTTTCATTCATTCAACCTTTGTTGATTCTTTTTTATTTATTGTTGTCCATGGAGCTTGCATTCTAGGCCAGGGGTGGGGAGGGAAGTGGGGGAGTGTGGTTATGCTAAGAACAAAACAACCACAGACAATTAACCAAGATGACAAATGCTAGGCAGATAATCCAAAATCAGTAGTATAATCAACAGTTAGCTTCAAGGTGTGGTGTGTTGTTGTTTTGTGTGTGTGTGTGTGTGTGTTTGTTTGTTTTTTTAGATTGGTTAAGCAAAGCCCCACTGAGGAGGTATTCTTTAAGCTCAGATTAAATCTCAAAAGAAAAGAGCTTTGTGTGTGTGTGTGTGTGTGTGTGTGTGTGTGTCATAATGGTTCTTTCTTTTTTTTATCATCATTTATCCCCCCTATAGCCTCCACCCTCCCTCTACTGCCCATGTGGTTGCCGCATAGATGGACTCGAGATCATAGTCAGACACCTAGGGAAGGAAAACATAAAAGAAATGTTTCTTTGAAGCATATAACAATTTTTGAAGCTTCTATTTTGTTCCTTTTTTTAGTTAGATATGTATGTGGAAAAGAGATTTGAGCAAAATAACTGGATAAAATTGAACTAATATCAGAAAACATTCCTTTGCAAAGGTGCCAAGTCATTCCTCAGCTTCAGCAATCGTTTACTTTTCGCTCACCTACACAGACATTTAAAATACATAGGTAGGTAGTAAATAAGGAAAATATTACAACAATTATAAAACTAAGCCTCTTATGTCATAGTTTTATTTTTTTAATATATTTTTATTGATTTCAGAGGGGAAGGGAGAGGGAGAGAGAGATAGAAACATCAGTGATGGGAGAGAATCATTGATTGGCTGCCTCCTACATGCCCTCTACTAGGGATCGAGCCTGCAACCTGGGCATGTGCCCTTCACCAGAATCGAACACAGCACCCTTATGTCTGCAGGCCAAGACTCTATGCAGAGCCAAACTGGCTAGAGCTGTCATACTTTTAAACATTAGTTTCATTTCTCACAGTATCCCTGAGGCAAGGAAAGGAAACTCAAAGCAGTGAAGTGGACGCACAAAGGCAGTGAGATCCTGCACACTTGAGTGGTTTGTGCTTCTCGGCATTAGCTTCATAGCTCATTTTAGATGCCACGTGGACTCATTATTTTTAATAGTTAATATTGTTCTTATTTAGTGTCCATTCAGAATATTAATGTACATTAACAATTTAAAACAGTTCAACGAAAACAAAATTTTATTATCCTGTGTGGAGTTAATTCCTTCCTTAGAATTCCCAGGATATTCTGGCTGTAGCTCTGTAAACCAAAGAAAATGTAGGTGCAGCTAGCTACCCAGTGAATCAGGACCATTACAACAACCACTTTTCATAATTTGGTTAGAGCAAAATGTTTGGCTTCTCTTTAAGTAGAAAGTTGATTCTGTTTTTGCAGTGGCTGTGTACGTGAGTCTTAAGAGAATGAATTCACTTCATGTGGACATCCCCCTACAAAATAAGCATTTGTTCCAAGAATGGAATTAAAATGTTTAATCCTCTAAGCTTGATGAATATAGCAGTGAAGAAAAGAGATCATATTTCCAAACAGAGCTAAACCTCGAGTGAAAAAACAAGGGGAATGTGCCAGACTGTCTTATGATCAAGTATTTATAGTAAAGCTATTAATGGAATTGTCATTACAGCGGAGTGGAGATCCTAAATATAAATGAAAATTCTGATGTGCTAATCTTTAACAGTGAGAACTCCAGTGCTGTCCTAAAGGTGATAACAGAAGGTAAAAAGTCTTTGGTATGTGATCAAACTTATTCTATGCTAAAACTGAAATGTTCTTTTAAAACAATTGAGATATTGCCTACTAAAATACATTGGTTTGTACTACTACTTTGCCTATTATTTGTTGTATTACTTATTCCTATAACATGTTCATGTTTAATATTTACTAACTAAATAACATATTTTTTCAGCATAACTTTCACTGAATGTAGAAAAGATGTTCTTTTGAGTGAGTGCTATAATCACTGAAAAAAACTCATAAGTCAAGTCTAAAGTAGATGAAGATAAGCATTTCCAAAGTTACAATGGTACTGACCTAAGTTTCATATGAAAAGTCATTTTTCCTGAATAAGCTTTAAGTAAATGGTTAGTCATGAAAACTTCTAATTTATATTGAATCTGGGTGGTTCAGAAAATAAGTCTATGAAAAGTTTTTAAATGAATATCTTGTTTTCTAAATTTTGCATTTTATTCATTTATCAATCCTATCAGTTTTGTAGTTTTCTGAATTTCATGTATAATTTTAAGCAGTTGATAATCTGTTTTCCCCACTAGAAAAATATTTTTAATTCATTCTGACTTTAAATCTATAGGTGTTTCATATGGATAATTACACCAGTGATGAAGACTTAGACAAGGACTTTGATATCCAACTCATCATTCAACAGAGTTTACAGGATATTCGCAAGCCAGGGACTGCACAGCAGGCACCTGGGAATGAGAGGTAATGGTATCTCATTACCAATGTAGCATAAGTTCTCAGGAGTTGACACTAGTGTTTTGACAAAAACAGGAGAAAGGGTCAGAATCCAAGGAGCTGCACATATACTTAAAATATCTATGAGAGTTGATGCCTAACAAAACAGGGAAAATTTGGACATAATTTAGAATTTAATTAGGCAGCAAAGAAAACAGTTGAGCCCTGGCCGGTTTGGCTCAGTGGATAGAGCGTCAGCCTGTGGACTGAAAGGACCCAGGTTCGATTCCGGTCAAGGGCATGTACCTTGGTTGCAGGCATATCCCCAGTGGAAGGCATGCAGGAGGCAGCTGATTGATGTTTCTCTCTCATCGATGTTTCTGGCTCTCTATCCCTCTCCCTTCCTCTCTGTAAAAAGTCAATAAAGTATATTTTAAAAAAGAAAAGAAAAGAAAACAGTTGAAGGAGGTTAACAGCAAATCAGAGTCAGGAGATGCAGACTGATAATCAGAAAGAAGAAACACATGAGAATATGAAAGGCTAGAGAACTCTTGTGCATCTTGTCTTTGGGGGGCTAAGGAAACACATAAATCTAACCAAGACACATAGAAAATTATCTTCAACCTTTAATCTCAAATCAAAAGGAGGAATTATGTAAACTTAAATTCAGAAGAAGAGACTGACTGGTTCTGAAGGGTGTGGATTTAGAGATCTGTTATGACAACACTAGAAAAGAACCTCAATAGTATAAGAAAATCTCCCTGAAAATGGACTGTCTGCAGCTGAGCCCACCTCGTCAAATGCTCTCTGGCTGATCAGCAACTTCAACCCCCTAAGTAGTTACTATTGTTTTTCAAGGGTGATAATCCCTGTTTGCTTGTGATGGTGACTCCTATGTACCTGATGGAGTTAAAACTGGATAAATGTGTTTTAACCCCAAGAGATTTTATAATTAAACTAGAGGCCCGGTGCACAAAATTTGTGCATGGGGGTGGGGTGGAGGGTCCCTCAGCCCAGCCTGCACCCTCTCCAATCAGGTACCCCTCAGGGGATGTCCGACTGCTGGTTTAGGCCCACAGGGATCAGGCCTAAGCTGGCAGTCAGAAATCCCTCTCACAATCCATGACCGCTGGCTCCTAACCACTCACCTGCCTGCCTGATTGCCCCCTAACTGCCCCCTTGCCAGCCTGGCTGCCTTCCAACTGCACCCTTGCTGGCCTTCCTGGCTGTCCCCCAACTACCCCCCTGCCAGCCTGCCTGGTCGCCTCCCAACAGCCTCCCTGCCAGCCTGGTCGCCCCCTAACTGTCCGGAAGGAAGTTGGACATCCGGAAAATGTCTGGTCACCCGGTCTAATTAGAATATTACCCTTTTATTAGTATAGATAGAGGGATGTTGAAGTACATCAAAACTATAGTATTTTTTTAAAGTAACACACTCATCCTGGCCAGTGTGGCTCAGTTGGTTGGGCATCATCCCATGCACGAGGAGGTTGCCAGTTCAATTCCTGGTCAAGGACACATGCCTGGGTTTTGGGCTCAATCCCCAATAGGGGGCGTGCAGGAGGCAACCAATCATTGTCCCTCATCGATGTTTCTACCTCTCTCTCTCTCTCTCCCTCTCTCTAAAATAAATAAGAAACATATTTACGCCTTCACTGGTTTGGCTCACTGGATAGAGTGTCATCCTGTGGACTGAAGGGTCATGGGTTCAATTCCAGCCAAGGGCACATGGCTGCAGGCTCAATCCCCAGTTGGGGGCATGCAGGAGGCAGCCAATCAATGATTCTCTCTCATCATTGATATTTCTATCTCTCCCTCTCCCGTCCTCTTTCTCTAAAAATCAATAAAAATATTTTTTAAAGAAACATTTAAAAATCATCAAACTATTAAATAAATAAATAAAAATTAAAAAGTAACACACTCATGGGGCCATACTGTTTTAAGCATTTCATAAATATTAACTCATTTAAATCCTAATTGTCATTACCTCTTGATGTGGTAGGTAATATTATCCCTACTTAGAGATAAGAAGACTTAAGACTTACCCAAGGTTACAGAGCTAGTAAGTGAAGAGCCAGGCATCCTACACTTTTGTGTTAAATTTAGGAATAATCATTAAATAAAGTTTTGTAAAGAAATTGGGTTCGTTAGATTATCTGTTATATTAATATTGTTATTAAAATTTTTTAAGTTCATTGAGTAATTGACTTTGAAATCATGATTTTAAGTTGAAAGGTATGAGATTTTGATTAAGAATAATAAAATGTTTTAGAGAAATTATAGTTGACTATAGTTACAAATTTCATTTATTAAACTTGAATATGATACTTAGGAAGGCTTGATGATTTGGTCAGGCACTTGAAGGAATTAGGAAATTAGAATACACTTGAGATAGGCAAAATAATGCCCCCCACCAAAGAGAAGGTCCTCATCCTAATCCAGAGAACCTGTAAATATGTAACCTTACATGGCAATAGAGCAGCAATTTTCAACCGATGTACCAAAAGAATTTTATTTTATTTAAATATATTTTTATTGACATCAGAGAGGACAGGAGGCAGAAAGAGAGAAATATCAGTGATGAGATCATTGATTGGCTGCCTTCTGCACACTCCTTATTGGGGATCAAGCCTGCAAACCGGCCATGCCCAGGAATTGAACCAGGACCTCCTGGTTCACAGATCAATGCTCAACTACTGAGCCATGTCAGCCAGGCTGCAAGAATTGTAAAAACATGCAATACTTGACTATTTAGTCAGGAGCACTCACCTTTTCCCCTTACAGTATCAAATAAAAAAAAATTACAACACAACAATAGCTATCTGGTGTGAATGCCTGACTTGAACCAGACATACAGGGTGTCTCCCAAAAATGTATACACACTTTAACAGCTGATGTCTCAATTTTAAAAATGTATTTTAATAAATACTGCCTTTATAGTTATTCAAAATGTGTGTATACATTTTGGGGGCACACCCTATATATGAGTCATATAATAGAATTGCACTTTTTGGTCACGTCACGAATAATGTTGCATCTGATTGGTTAATTCTTGGTACCAGAAATCCTTATATACCAAGCATAGGCACCAAATTATTTTTAAAGTCACTTTGGAGCAAAAAGGGTAGGTAATTACTACTACTATTATTAATTATTGTTTTGTAAATCAATCGAAATTATGCCTATTTTTTGTCAGATTGGCAAAAAGTATACTTTTTGGTGTGCCACAGAATTTTAGTAATTAGTTTATGTGTGTCATGAGATGAAAAAGGTTAAAAGTCACTGCAATAGAGAATTAAGGCTGCAGGTGAAGTTAAGATTGCTAATCGATTGACTGGATTATCCAGGTGGGCTCAATGTAATCACAAGGATCCTTAGAAATGGAAGAGGAAGGCAGAGGAGAGGCAACCTGAGAGGTGGCAGGGTAGACGGTGCCTTTGAAGACGGGAGGAAGGTGTCCATGATCCAAGAAACATGGGAGACCTGTAGAAATTGGAGAAGACAAAGAAACAAATTCTCCCCTAGAGCCTCCAGAAGTAACACAATCCCACCAACACCTCGGTTTTAGCCTAGTGAGACCCATTCCATACTTCTGAACTGCAGAACTATAATAAACTGTGTTATCTTAAGCCAGTTAAGTGTATGGCAATTTCTTACAGCAGCCATAAAAAATAAATACAATACTAAATCTCTAAGTACAGTTTTAAATGCTTAAGAGAATTTAATTGACCAAATTGTAAGTAGGACAGATTGTCTAAGGAAATTTATTCTCTTCAAGTTGGGTTCATTGAATAATCAAAGAAAATGGGAAGGTAGCAATCTCTATTTTCTAGGTTTAAACATAATGTATTCATAAGTGACCTTTGAAACTTTGTTTTTAAACTAGAGGCCCAGCCCATGAAATTCATGCATGGCTATGGTTCCTAGGCCTGGCCTGTGATCAGGGCCATCTTCCCTGGCTGCCGGCAGCTGCTACCACCCACCCCCGGCTCCTTGTTCGCCATCAAGGGATCGGTGCCTACCTGCAGGGGGAGGGACTGAGAGGTGGTCAGTGCGCTGCATAGCGACTAGTTGAGCAGTTGTTCTGGTTGTGCCACCTTTTTGTCGATTTGCATATTACTCTTCCATATATATAGATATTTTAATAAAAATGTTAGTTTAGAAACAGCCAATAGTGTTTTCTTAGCCCAAATTCTGACTGTGATTATTGTTTAAAACTTACACCAGGATTAATTACTATATTTTTAAAGAATAATTTTGGCTAGAATCATTGACATTATAGAGTAGCCATTAAATTTTATCATGGGATAATGTGACATTTCAGTCCTAGCAGGTTTGATTCCGTTCAGAAAACATGATTAAGGGCTTTCTGTGATCCAGGCTCTGACACAGTCTTTGCCATAACAAGGGAGGACACGTGGGAGAGGAGTTTCCCCAAACACACACATTGAGGGTCCCACTGCATTTTGGAAGTATTTCTATTAAGCCTCAGTCATTACCTCCCCTACGAGTTTATCCCTGGTTAACTACTATTGCCTTTACTTTTTCCTTTTCTTTTATGTCAGATATCTTAGTGTTTTCCTAAGTTTTGGGAATTACATGTTTTTCTTTCCTATGCAGCTTCCACTCCTTTTTGAGCACTGACTGTAAGAAGATAGTGGAAACAATAGAGACAGTTAAGTACTCTTCCTATTCTATCCCCTTCAACTTGTGGTAGAGGTGATGGTGACAACTGGCAGGATTTCCGTCCACATTCTGTAAGCCTAGAAGCGGTTTCTCCCAAATGCTGCACACCATGGGGTCCTCAGCTGACTGTCAAGAGTCTGGTGTGGTCTTTCCTGGGAGAAAATACTTCAGAACAATTTAGCAGAGTCCGGGCTTCTTGGTGGGCAGGGCTGTTTTTCTGATGTAACAAGGTGATGGGTATTCACAGGGCATGGTGGATGGAATGATAGGGGAAGGGCCATACTGCTTGTTTGTCCTGTGCCATTTAAATCTGTCTTTCACAAAAGATGGTGATGGAATTACGTTGTCTCATATACTAACCCTGATGGTAGAATTCTGGAGCAGCATAGGCTGCCCTGTATGTGTGCCAAATGTGAATCTGCTCTGATTTGACTTGTTAACAGGTGAGGAAGATGCCTTGTTACACTTGACCAAGTACGGTTCTGCTTTTGATGAAGCAGATGAGATAGGCCGGCTTCCTCTGCATAAGGCTGCAGTGCAATTAAATACAAACATTTTGGAAATAACCCTGAAAGGTAAACTCCCTTTATAACGCCTCTGGTACTTTTGAGAAATAAATGTCACATTTATTTTTATATCTTAACCTATGTAATCTAACGGATTTATTTCAGCTTCAAAACCCAGCGTGTGGGAGCAAACCACCCACAATGGTGAAACACCACTTTTTTTGGCTGTCAGCAATTGCCTCTTAGAAAATGCCAGTTTTCTGCTTCTCAATGGCTGCAATCCAAATGCCAAGAATTTTGAAGGCAATTCTCCTCTTCTTACAGGTAAAGTAACATCTTGTCTCTGGAGAAGAGTCTGTGGCTCTGAGTCTCCTGCATGCCCACAGGTGTCAAAGGCAGCTTTTTGTACTAGCTACAGCTCTGTCACTTCATCCAGCGGATCAGACATAGGTACCTGGCCCTCTGGGGGTCTCCACAGACTGGCCTGTGAGGTGGCCTGATGCAAAATCTCTGCCAGGTTAGGCACTGATCATTTTGCATAGTGCCTTAAGTGAGCCAGTTAATTCTGGTGCAAGAAAGCAGAGCAGGAAGAAGCAGCCAGATAAAGTCAGATAAAGATGGCAGATTGAATACAAATGCCTAATTTTGCTCCCTCCTGAGTATTCACTAAAATTATAGTTAAGTAATTGTTTTATGGAGATAAGATACAAAAGAATGGGAAGAACATGAGAGGAGACAACAAAACGTAATTTTTTAAAAACTAGAGAATGATTTGACCCAGTGATCACACTTATAGGAATATATCCCAAGAAACTAGAAACACCAATCAGAAAGGATATAGGCACCCCTATGTTCATAGCAGCACAATGTACAATAGCTAAGATTTGGAAACAGCCTAAGTGCCCATCAGCAGATAAGTGGACTAAAAATCTGTGGTACAGCTACACAATGGAATACTATGCTGCTGTAAAAAGGAAGGAACTCCTATCATTTGCAACAGCTTGGATGGCACTGGAGAGCATTATTCTAAGCGAAATAAGTCAGTCAGAGAAAGATAAATATCACATGATCTCACTCATTTGTGGATTATAATCAACAACAAAAAATGATGAACAAAAACAGATCCAGAGACAGAGAAGTATCAAGCAGATGCTCAAACCCCAGAGGGAAGGTAGGGGAGGGTGGGAGTAAGGGGGAGAGATCAACCAAAGGACTTGTATGCACGCATATAAGCATAAACAATGGACACAGACACCAGGGGGGTGAGGGCATGAATGGGAGTGGGGTGGGGGGCAATGAGGGGGATAAGGACACATATGTAATACCTTAATCAATAAAGAAAAAAATACATTTAAAAAAAAAGACTAGAGAATGAATAGTGACAAGAAAACCACATCTTAAATTGGGGGGGAGACAAAAAAACCCACAATTCTATCAAATGACCTGAAAATTATTGGCAATAGTTACCTCATGGAGCATAGGGAAGAACAGGCAGCTAAAATAGGAGGATTGGCTCAGCGGATAGAGTGTCAGCCTTCGGACTAAAGGGTCGAGGTTTGATTCTGGTCAAGGGCACTTACCTCAGTTGCAAGCTCGATCCCCAGTCCTGGTTGGGGTGTGTGCAGGAGGCAGTCAATCAATGTGTTTCTATCAGCTCTCTGTCCCTCCCCCTCTCTTCCCCTATCTCTAAAAATCAATGGGAAAAATATCCTCTAGTGGGGATTAACAAAACAAAATAAATAAATAAAGGAATCTTTTTAAAATATATATATATATTATTGATTTTTTACAGAGAGGAAGGGAGAGGGATAGAGAGTTAGAAACATCGAGGAGAAAGAAACATCGACCAGCTGCCTCCTGCACACTCCCTACCAGGTATGTGCCCGCAACCAAGGTGCATGCCCTTGACCGGAATCGAACCTGGGACCCCTGAGTCCGAAGGTCGACGCTCTATCCACTGAGCCAAAACCGTCAGGGCAGAATCTTATTTTTTTTTTAAATAAATAAAATAGAAGGGTTGGTTTAAAACTATTAAGAAACAAGTAGTCTGATCTCTAGATCACTTCTCCCAATCCACCCTGCTGGGACAGATCTCCTACCCCCCACCCCAGCAAAATTCTGTACGTTTATTCTCTGGACTAGGGGCCCAGTGCACACATTTGTGCACCTTGAAAGGAACTGTGGGCTAAGAGGCTGCAGTAGGCACAGGGGTAGGTCTCGGCCCATCCTTCACAACCCCGTCCAGGCCCTCCTGCCGCACCCACCCTCCAGTCCCCTGTCTGCCTGCAGCCCCGCTCCCGTTGCTGCCACTCTCACACACTGACGGCACTGGTCTGCTCGCACCTGCTGACAGCACAGAGTGATTGGGGGCCGGCACCAGCAGCGGTGCAAGCGGGGCCGGTGCTGTCAATGGGTGCGAGTGGTGGCTGCTGCCCTGATAGCCCCTCAGGAGCAGGGGGAGGTGGAGAAGCCCTCGGGGGTGATCAGGGCTGGCAGCTGCCGCTCGCACCCAGTGATAGCGCCAAGTGATCAGGACCGGCACCGGACACCAGCAGCAGGTGCAAGCAGTGGCTCCAGCACCAGCTGCGGGTGCAAGCGGGGCCAGCATTGGCAGTAGGTGTGAGTGGCAGCTCCAGTGCAAGCAGTGAGTGTGAGCAGGGCCGGCGCCAGCAACAGGTGCAAATGCCAGGCAGGACCACAGCGTGCAGGAGCAAAGAATTTTCAGTAACCACCAGAGGCTCACCTCGATGACAGCAACCAGTGCCCTGCCTTGGTCGGGCGCCCCCACTCACCTGTTCCACTATCCCACCACAGCCAATGCCCACCATGTTCCACACATGCCCCCTAGTGGTCAGCGCATGTCATAGCGACCAATCATTCGGTTGTTCAGTTGTTTCAGTTGTTCCGCTGTTTGGTCTATTTGCATATTAGCCTTTTATTATATAGGATAGTTTAAACAGAGCCATTCTGCACTGGGGGATATTAGGCAAGGGTGGGAATACTGGATTAAAAATACTGGAGGAATTAAGCAAATATGGCTGAGACCTCCCAGCCCTCATCCTGACCAGGATTCCATAAATTGGCAGCCAGAACTTTAACCCCCAAAAGGAGGCTTCTCTGGAGAATTTGGTCTCCAAAAAGAAAGAAAGAAAAATAGTGAAATTGGGGGTTCTCCAACAAATGGCCTAGGGCCTAGGCATATCAACCTATAGTTAAGACCATAGTCCACAAGTCCCACCCAATGTTTAGAATTTCCAATCAGCTCTTTAGTCCCCAACTCTTAATCATGAGCAGAGAGCCAAAGACTATCTGAGGAACATCTTCAAGAAACAAATATAGCCTGGCCAGCATGGCTCAGTGGTTGAGCATCCACCTATGAACCAGGAGATCAAGGTTCGATTCCAGGTCAAGCAAGGCACATGCCTGAGTTGTGGGCTCGATCCCCAGTGTGGGGCATGCAGGCAGCAACCAGTCAATGATTCTCTCTCATCATTGATGTTTCTATCTCTCTCCCCCTCTCCCTTCCTCTCTGAAATCAATAAAAATATATTTTAAGTGCCGAAACCGGTTTGGCTCAGTGGATAGAGCGTCGGCCTGCGGACTCAAGGGTCCCAGGTTTGATTCCGGTCAAGGGCATGTACCTTGGTTGCGGGCACATCCCCAGTAGGAGGTGTGCAAGAGGCAGCTGATCGATGTTTCTCTCTCATCGATGTTTCTAACTCTCTATCCCTCTCCCTTCCTCTCTGTAAAAAATCAATAAAAAATATATTTTAAAAATATATTTTTTTAAAAAAAGAAACAAATATAAGCAACTTCATGGAAATAGATTATTTAGGTATAATAAAACATAGGAGAAAATTATAATTATTTTTCTCAGAGAAATTAATGAAATAATAGAAGCTACCAAAAAAATTAAGGTACAAAACAAAAAACAACGCTTGGAAATTAAAAATATGATAGCAGAAATAAAATCTTAAAACAAATGCTGGGAGATGGAATTTAGGAAAGCTCCAGGATAAAAAGATAAGAAATAGAAAATAGGAAAGAAAAATAAATAAGAAAACTAGAAGGACAAATCTTATATATAAAAGCCTAAGTGACCGAACAACCAAACCACCAGTCAACTGATCTCTATGATGTGCACTGACCACCAGGGGGCAGATGCTCAACACAGGAGCTGCTCCCTGGTGGTCAGTGCGCTTCCACAGCAAGAGTGCCATTCAGCTGACTGATGGGCACCAGACCCCAGGGTCACGGCTGGCAAGTGCAGCTGTGGTGGCATAAGCTTCTCCTGCCTCTGTGGCAGCACTACCGAGTGGGAGCTGCCTGGCCCCCAGCCCTGGCTTGGGCTCCTCCCCGGCCGCCTGCCACTTCATGCACTACTACATCCACACTACTACATCCCTCAGGGGATGTCAGACTGCCGATTTTGGCCTGATCCCCACCTGGCCTGTGGGGATCAGGCTGAAACCGGCAGTCCAACATCCCCCGAGGGGTCTCGGATTGCGAGAGGGCGCAGGCCAGGCTGAGGGACCCCACAGGTGCATCTGCACGAATCCGTGCACTGGGCCTCTAGTAATAGGAATAATAGGAATGCTAGAAGGAGACCAGAACAGGTGAAAATAGTACATCATCAATGAAATAAGTCAAGAAGTTGATTTCCAAAACAAAGTACATGTGTTCCAGAATGAAAGGGCACACTAAGTGCCAGCTCAATGAATTAAAAATGACCCAGCACCCTTGGCACTCTATATTTCAGTCTTAGAGCAGTTAGAGCCCTTTCTATGGCACATTATTATGAGCAGAATTCATACTGATTCAGCATCTGGCACTCGCAAGAGTCCTCAGTCCATGCAAATAATTAGCAAATGGGTATGGAGATGAATAAATTAAGGTGTTTTAGAATCTTGAAGGGTTAAAGATTAACAGCATAAATGCAGAAAAGCCAGTTACAGAATTTTAATTAACAAAATGTAACCTTAAAAATAATTGCCTAAATATTGCTGCTTTTGTTTTTCTACTTTTAAAACAGCTATAAGCACTTCTAGGACTATACTGAGTACTGACATTCCGATTCTCTTGAAACTTAAAAATTATAAATGAAAGTTTTGTGTCTGTTTTTCAGCCACATAAGCCACCAATAAGACAATGAATAATTGGTCATGTCTTACAGAAAAACAAATAGCCTATTGATATAAAACACTATTAATATTATTTGATATATACCTCATTTTATAATCTGTTTGCAAACACAAAATGCTGGCACATGGGGGTAATAGGAAGAGCTCCTCAAGAAGCCTGAGGGGACTCTGGCCTTAATTTCCTGTTGAACACATGCCTACCTCCCTTCTAATTCCCCAGCTGTTCTACACAACTCCTACGACATGGCGTCCTTGCTCATCAGCCACGGGGCGGATGTCAATCTGCAGTGTGCCAACGAGAGGACAGCTCTCCACGAAGCAGCCAGACTAGGCAGACGGGACCTGGTGAAACTAATGCTGGTTTCTGGGGCTCACCCTGACCCACAGAGCTCCTACGGATTCACTCCTCTTGCACTTGCTGCCCAAAGTGGGCACACTGAAATCATGGAAATATTACTGCAGAAAGGCAAGATTTTCTCTTTTTAATTAATTAATCCTCACTAAGAAGGGGAAGGGAGGGAGAAGAGGAGGGCGAGAGAATAACATCAACGTGAGAGAGAGACATTGATTGGTTGCCTCTCGCATGTGCCCCGATGGGGGCTGGGGATGGAACCCACCTCATTCCAAATCGCATTACTTTACTACCCTGCATTTCTTGAGTGGCAACATGGCATCAGAGAAATGGGCCCTGGCCTGGCCCACCTGGTCTAGCCAAACTGACTAGAGCAAAGCAAGATTTTCTATACCGTCAGCACACTACCATAGGCAAACTAGTAAGCGTTCTCCTCCTCATGGAAAGCTTCAAAATAATAATAGTTAACATTTTACTTAAGCCTAATATAAATACTTGGAAGAAGTATATGTTAAAATTAGCTACTGAAAATCCTAAAATAGCAGCATTGGATCCTTTACACAAAAAGAGTAACCTTTTCTATAGATCATTGATTAAAATATAAAGAAAGAGGAGTGCCAACAGATGTTAAATCCTTAACCCTTCAAAGAAACCAGTATTGGTTGACATAAGTGAGGTGTGAGTGAGCATTTCCCTTAAATGACCCCCTTACAAAGTGATTTGCACAAAGTGACATAGCTAGTAAATGGCAGAATCAAGATTTAAACCCACATCTGCCTCATTCCAAATTGAGTGACTTTACTAACCTGCATTGCTTGAGTAGCAACATGGTATCAGAGAAATGGGCCCTGGCCTGGCCCACCTGCACATGAATCCCGACTACCCTGCTTACCAGCTGTGCATCTCTGGGGAGGTCACTTTGCTTCAAGGTGCCTCTGTTTCTTTATCTTTAAAATGAAGATATTAGCATCTACTTTTTAGGGTGTTGTGAACTTTAGAAATTGTTGTGCAAATAAAGGAACCAGTACATAATGACTCATTACATGGAAGTTTATTAGACATTTCTTCTTGTATTCTAGGAACAGGATCCTTGGGCAAGCACTATATTCTAATGACCATGGAGTCTGTCCTAAATTAAAGTCACTGCATCTTTTTTGTTGTTGTTACTCTCCACCCAAGGATATTCTTTCCATTTATTGTTTTTTAATATATTTTTATTGATTTCAGAGAGGAAGGGAGAGGGAGAGAGAGAGAGAAACATCAATGATGAGAGAGCATCATTGATTGGCTGCCTCCCGCAACCTGGGCATGTGCCCTGACTGGGAATCGAACCGGTGACCTCTTGGTTCCTGGGTCGACTCTCAACCTCTGAGCTATACCTGGCTGGGCTCCATTGATTATTTTAGAGAGAATGGAAGAAAGGAGGAGAGACCGAGAGAAACACCCATGTGAAAGAGACATAACTGGTTGCCTCCCACACGTGTCCTGACCGGGGCTGGGATCGAGCCTGCAACCCTTTGGTCCGAGGGCTGATGCACTAACCACTGAGGAAAATCGACTAGGGCAAAGTCACTGAATCTTTTTATGGGAGCTGTGAATGTACCCAGAATGCTCTCCTCTCCTTTTGTCCATTCCAATGCTACTCTTTCTTTAAAGCCCATTTTACTAAGAGGTCTTCCACAGCTGACCCCAAACTCCTTTCTCCTTCCTTCACCCCCTGGTTCCTTTCACAACCCCAGCCCTGAGATCTTCTGGAGGGCATTTTGCCTGTACCTACACGGGCACACCTTGTTTTATTGCACTTCACTATATTGTGCTTCGTCAATGTTGTGTTTTTTACAAATTGAAGACAAGACCTTCCACCAGCAAAAAGATTACGATTAGCTTTATTTCAATACTCGTTATAATATGGTGGTCTGGGACCAAACCCACAATATCTCTGAGATATGCCTGCACTCTTTTATTACCCCACCACTCACATGACACTTCCCATACAGGGAGTTACAATTTGTCCTTTTCACTATCAGCAGTCCAAAACTTCAACTAAAAACAATTATAATGTCTCACGTCTCTATGAACAGCTCCCTAAGAACAAGTTGAAACAGAAAAAAGGACCCTTTCCACCATAGCATCTATAGATGGCAGAGTTCAACAGAAGTGTTAGTACATCCTATGTACGTGTGCTTTGAGTTAGGTGGGCTTTTGTAAACAGGTCTGGAAATAAAACAACCTTTTATACAATTATTTTTCCTGGAATTACCAAGTTAAAAAAAACCTTCTAAAATTACTCTGCAAGCCAACCTATTTATAGAGATTACACAATTTCCCTCCTCCCCAACTAGATTATAAACTGCCTGAGCAGGAGGTACATTTATTTCATTGATTCTTAGTGCTTTGCTAAAGTGGCTGTTCAATAACTGCTTTTTGGTAGTGGTGATATGTTTTTAAGAATGCTTAATCAATACAGTGGAAAAGACTTTTAGCGTAACAAGAATCTTTCTCCTTTTAGGAGCTAATGCTCGTGGCCAGGCCTCAGATGCTTCTTCCATCTTACTTGAAGCCGCTCGTGGAGGAAATCCAGACTCCGTGACTCTCTTGCTAGAGTATGGAGCTGATGCCAATGTCCCTAAGAATTCAGGCCACCTACCCATTCATGTGGCAGCCGACAGAGGCCACTTGTCGTAAGTTCAATGACATAATTGAAAATAATAGAAATAAGTAATAGCTACTTTTTTGGAGCAGCTTCTGGGAACTTTATAGTCTTCATCTCTGATCCTGCAACTCCAATATCCCTTTTATTAATTTTTATTTTTTTTTCTTTTATATTTTTTATTTTTTTATTGTTTAAAGTATTACATATATCTCCTTTTTTTCCCCATTGACCTTCCCCCAGCCTCCCCTACTCCCTGTCACATGCCCTCATCCCACCCCCACAGTGTCTTGTGTCCATTGGTGTGCTTATTTGCATGCATACAAGTCCTTTCGTTGATCTATTTCCCCCCTCCCCTTTTATTTTTAATTGATTTTGAGAGAGGGGGTGGGAGAGAGGAAGAGAGGGAAAAGCATTGATTTCTTATTCCACTTACACATTCATTGGTTGATTATTGTATGTGCCCTTATTGGAGATCGAACCCACAACCTTAGTGTATTGGAATGATGCTCTAACCCAGTGGTCAGCAAATTCGTTAGTCAACAGAGCCTAATATCAACAGTACAACGATTGAAATTTCTTTTGAGAGCTAAATTTTTTAAACTTAAATTTCTTCTAATGCCACTTCTTCAAAATAGACTCGCCCAGGCCGTGGTATTTTGTGGAAGAGCCACACTCAAGGGACCAAAGAGCTGCATGTGTCTCGCGAGCCGCAGTTTGCCAACCACGGCTCTAATCAGATGAGCTATTTGGCCAGGGCTCCAATACCCCTTTTAAAGATAAACTCTTGACCTAGAAAGTGGTAAAGTCAGGCACATTCTGTAGCCACTGAAGAGACATAAAACTATTTTATTATCAGGTCTTTAGGCAATATGAGGAGCCTCAAGTCTCATTGCCTGGGCTAATTCTGAGTTTGTAATCCTGACAGTAGTTTCATTTAGCTTTACTTGGTATCTGAGCTTTTGGTATCAAGAACTACTAATACCATCCAGTGCTAGTATAAAACAATCGTAAACATGCTAATGCTGCATGTTTTTGTTTTTTTAATGCTGCATCTTTTTTAGGGAGATGAAGAGAGAGAAATGTGGATTTGTTAATTCTTGTATGTGCCCTGACTAGGGATTGAACCCGCAACCTTAGCGTATCAGGATGATGCTCTAACCAACTGAACTACCCAGCTGCATCTTTAAAAAAAATTTTTCTTTTTTAATGCACTTTGAACTTTTTTTCAGAGCTCTAAAGATTTTGATTCCAGTTACGAATTTTGTTGCAATTAAGCGGAGTGGCATCAGTCCAGTTCACTGTGCAGCAGCAGGAGCACACCCTGAATGCCTTGAACTTCTCATCCAGGCTGGATTTGATGTGAATTTCATGCTAGATCAGAGAATTCGCAAACACTATGATGACCATAGGAAGTCAGCTTTGTATTTTGCTGTATCAAATGGTGACCTCTCTTCAGTTAAGCTGCTTCTGCGTGCCGGAGCCCTGCCTAACCAAGACCCAGTTAACTGCCTCCAGATAGCCCTAAGGATGGGCAACTATGAGCTGATAAGTCTGCTGCTACGGCATGGGGCCAACGTAAATTACTTCTGCAAAGTCAACCCGTTACACTTCCCATCAGCACTGCAATACACCCTGAAAGATGAAGTCATGCTCAGGATGCTATTGAATTATGGGTATGACACAGAACGATGCTTTGATTGTCCTCATGGAGACAAAGTTCATCGTATCTATGCTTTTGAGGGCTGGACATCTACAGTTATCAAAGACACTCTGGTGAGTCCCCAGTATTGGCTGTATCACCTTCTATTGTCATTATCAGTGGCCCTGACATAGCACTAGGGAAGACTCCATTCATCCTCTCCAGAGTGCATTGTTGGGTTTTAGATGGGAAGAACACAATAGTAGAAAGATGTAAAAGATACAGAAACCGAACAACAAAAACCACAGTAATTTAACTCAACGTAGGGAGTTCTACAAATGAAGCAACATCTGAGCAATGTTTCAAGAATGAAGGTGGTCTCGTGTACATGATGCTTTTTCTTTGAGTAAATTATGTAGCTAAAATGCTTCTGGGTTCCCAATACCTGCACCCCTAGGATTTTGGCTCTTTTAGCACTAACAATTAATTAAATGGCTTTCTTTAGTCACCTTTTTGATGAAAAAAAAGAATCACAATAATTGATCATGCCCTCCTTGAGGCATTTTTCTCTTGGTTTTCATCATACTAGACTTCCCCTTCCTCCAACTTGAGCTCTTCCCACTTTTACACACCTGCCACCCTTCAGGTCTCATTTCAAACATTACTTCTTCTAATAGGCCCTTGTCTAAGTTCCCTTCCCTAATCACTCTAACACTGTTTATTTCTTTGATAGCACTTATCATTTCTGAATTTTTTCAATTTTACTGATTGTCTCCCCCACAAATACATGAATGTAAGCTCTTGTTCACCATTTTCCTCAACTTACAGATCTGTGCTTAGCACACAGTAGATGCACTCTAGACCCTTGAATACAAAGTAACATCTGAAAATAAGTGAGTGAAGAAAGTACTTCGAATCAATTCTGAAAAGTAAAAGACAAAATATTGTATGATTTATTATTTTTTAGGCTATGATTAGTTTAGGATTTGGTATTTAGGCATATATCTTGTATTATTTTCTGACTTTTCACATAGTGTTACTTGACTTCTTACATGGACATCTGTAAGACCATGTGAATTAAAGATAGAAACTATCAGATCCCTCAAGTAACAGGGTGGGAGTAGGTTATAAATGATAGAAAACCCAAAATTAACAGTGGCTCTAATAAGATGGCTCATTCCTCTCTCAAGTAAATAAAGGTCAGGAAGTAAATAGCCTTCTAATTGGACAGCTCCACAAATTCACAAGAGAAACCTGCATCCACATTCCAGCCACCAGGAAGGCAGGCAGAGGAACAGCACACACCTTGCTCTTCTTTCAGGGCATCCTGGGGGTTGCTCACACTTCCATTTACATCTCATTGGCTAGAACCCAGGTGGCCACATCTCGGCACAAATGAAAGACAACCTTTATTCGTGGCCAAGCAGAGGGGATAATAGATACTATAGAATAGTCTCTTTCACACCTCCATTACATCTCACGTAGCTCTGAAGACATAGTCAATATTTTTCCAAATAGTAAGCTAAGAAATAGATTTTCTTGCTCAGCACCCTGGCTTATAAATGAGAAGCTTGAGACCTTGCATTCTGAGTTTACTGCTCTTTTGATTACCATGCTAAACAATAAATACTCAGTTTTCATAGTTCTGATTTTCTTCCTCAGTTCTGTGAAGTAATAACTTTGTCATGGCTGCAACATCTCTCTGGAAAGGTTGTTCGAGTAATGCTTGATTATGTTGATCAAGTTCGTCTATGTTCTAAGTTGAAAGCTGTGCTCCAGAAACAGGGGCTCTGGTCAGAAATCCATAATATTTTGAGTGAGTATCATTCTTGCAGAAGTTTATCAAAAATACTAATTGAATTCTTACTTGTTTATAAAATATTTTTCTCTTCATTAAAAACTTGACCTAATGAAACCAAGAAAAATACTATTCCTATCTTTAAAATATTAGTTTGTAAATATATTTAATTAGCACTATTATATTGGTAGGTATTATTTTTATCCTAATCCTATGTAACAGTGTAGAAAGAGAAATTAAAAGGTATGAAATGGCAATAAAAACATAGATGAGAAAAGCAAAGATATCAAGTGACCTTTTCAAACCAAATTCTGTCCCAGTAGAACCAAGTCAAATTAGAATTTCATTTAATTTCCTCCTGAGTAGTGGTCTTCAGTTTTTAGCCTGATCGTGAGGGGCAGGACTGGGGAGAGGTGGCAGATTTAAGAACTTCAGATCTCACAGGCCAGACCCATAGCAGTTGCTGGTCCTTGGACTCTAACTTGACATGGTTCTGAAATCATTCTCTACAAGGGTTGGGTGAGAAGTAAAAAGCTGTTTCCCTATTAAATTCCCATTTTGTCACAGGAAATGAAAATTTTGATGGCTTAAGCATAATGAAATACATTTGCTAACTAAACCCTAGTCATGTAAAAAAAAATCAATTCTTTTTCCTTTTGGATAATCTGTCTCTCTCATTTTAGCAAACCCTCGTTCCCTAAAACATTTGTGCCGCCTAAAGATCCGGAAGTGTATGGGACGTCTGCATTTGCGCTGCCCTGTCTTCATGTCATTTCTTCCATTACCCAATCGTCTAAAAGCTTATGTCCTTTACAAAGAATATGACCTTTATGGACAAGGATTTTTCACAGGAACCTGGTAATCAAACTGTTCTGGTTGAAAAGGTATAGTTCTTTAGCTGTATTCCTTAAAATTTGACTTGTTATACGATTCCTATTTCTCACTTTACCTAGCAACTAAAGCCTTCAGTCTACATTCTTTAACCCTTTGCACTCGCTTTTTTCTCGATTCCTTTATTCTAATGCTAACCGTGTCGAGTCACACTCGACATCCGAGTGCAAAAGGTTTTAAAGTTGCTCTGAACATAGCCTTTCAATATATCAATGGCTAGCATTCTGAAAAGCAGTTTAAAAAGACCAAACAGTAAAAATTTCAATTAACTGAAATACATCAATTCTAAATATTGGTCTAATATTAAGTGTATGAATACATATTTCTACATGCTCAATAGATGGTACCTTTGACAATGCAAGATGATTAACAGCAATCCTTTTTATAGAGAAGTACATATACTACAAAATGTGATTGCAAGGCCAGTTTAGTATCTGTTTATCTGTAGTCTAGTATTGAGGTGAGGTGGGTTAATTAAAATAGAATCTTCAATTGTAATTTCATTTTTAATGGGAAATAATACATCCCTTTCCACAAAACCCTGGTTAAGGGTTACCATTTATTGGTTAATGTGATCACTGGAATAGAAATTACAAGTGTTTTCAAATGGATTATGGCTTATCATTTCTATATTGAGCCCACTAGACCAGTACTGGACATAAGGAGGGGCTCACTGATAGAAGTAGTTACAAGATCTTAGTTTTAAATTTTTATTTCTATATTGTCTATGCTGTATGTTAAGTACAAGTTTCTATGTGTGGAAAGTGAGAAAGGAAATAGAAGACATTCACTCAGCCACAGCTGTGTAGCATTTAGATGGCACATCAACAGGAAGCACAGAGAGGTAGGATGACATAGTCTTCTTTTCACCACAGGCCCAATCAGCTACCGCCTAATATTTACATGTTTAGTCTTAGTATACTTTCTTAGCATAATACAGTCCATCTTAGGTGAGCTGAAGTTATATTTCTCATGTGGTGATTCATGGCTATATAGACTATTTGAATAAGCACAGACTTAATTTTTTTTAACCCTTTGCACTCACTTGCTTTTCTCTATTCCTTTATTCTACTGCTAACCATGTCGAGTCACACTCGACATCCAAGTGCAAAGGGTTAATAATACAGTTTCTCAAAAATTGCAAAACTAGCTGGCATAGATTTTATTATTTTACATCAAATTGTAGTATCTGTTTATAAGTGACTGGTGAATTATATGTATGTCAATATACAAATACTAGAGGCCCAGTGCCCGAAATTTGTGCATGGGTAGGGTCCCTAGGCCTGGCCAGTGATCAGGGCCAATCAGGGCCTTCCGGCTGTCGGCTGGGGCCTTCCTTTATTCCATGCCACAGCCTGGTGGTCAGTGCACTTCATAGCGAACAATTGAACTCCCAGTCTCCTGGCTGAACTCCCAATGGGACACTTTGCATATTAGCCTTTGCAATATATAGAAGATATTTAGGAGATACATACACTTATATCATAATTCTCAAGTTAATTCCATCCACCTCCCCCCTCCCCCGGACTTTCTAAAAGTGTATATACATTTTATAAAATTCAAAACAAGAACAGAAACTCCCAGTAGCAGAAAAGAACTTGGTAAATGCTACAGGAAACTCTAAAGAGCACATGGGATGAATATGCAGTAATATTACAACTACAGGCCCAAGACACTTAAGCTGGTGTATACAATAACCTTTAAACGAGAGGAATTTCTTTGAATAGAACCACACATAGAAAGTATACATAGTCACACTGTCTATAACATGTCCAAGGTAATTACTAAGAAGTCTCTTTATTTTTCTAAAAGATAAATAAGTCACTAGTGAAGAATTAGTATTACTTTTCAATGAGTGACAATTTTGTTTTTTCATTTTAGCTGTTAGGGAATTGCAATGGGGCTAGATGTATAAGCATCATTTGAAATTACTTGGAGAAATAAAATTCAGAACATGTCAAATATTTCATACAAAAATGATGGTATAAAAATCATGGACTTTATTATACATTAAAAATCTCCTAACAGCATAGTTTCTGAAGCATTGTCAGAGAATATGTTTTGACAAAATGAAAAAGTTCTCCACCCCACATGTATACCACAATTACATTGAGTTCTTCAAATCCAATTCTAAAGGTAAATGTAGCATGAATTCAGTGCTGCATGATTAATAGCATCAGTGAAATAAGAATTAATCAATTCACTTACACTACAAATATATAAAGCAGTTATACACATGTTATAACTTAATCTCATGTTAGTGAGATTAATAACTTAGTTCTTATATTAACTGAATTACATGAGTGTAGCCACAAGAGATTGGTTAAAAAGTATAATATAGTTCCAGTTTCAAATTTTTATGTATTATTAATGTAGAAGAAGAAAATCTCATGAAAGAAGAGAAAACCAAACTTGCAAGTAATAAAATGAAAATCTTGCTATAGTCAGTGTGTTTGAAAATTTAAAGTACAGTTTGAATGCTAGGAGGTTGTTGTCAAAACCAATGTTGATATTTTCACTTTATTAATTCAGGTGGCAGAAGGTTTTATATAATACATGGCTTCTTAGGGTCTGTCAGCATTTATAAGATTTAACTCTTAAATACTTCAAGTTCCTACATGTAAGTCAAAATTAACTGATGACTTTACCACCCAAGATTATGTGTTACATAGAATGTTATGCACAAGCATAAAGGTAAAATAAATCTACCATCCCTAGACTGCAGAGGCTAAGAATTCTTTTGAAATTAATCACAAAGTAATAATCACAGACATGGCAAAAACTACACTGACTTTGGGGATTCTGTTCAAGGTAATGGTTTCAGTCCCTTATTAGCAAGTTTTGAACATTTTAAAAGGGAGAAGGAATAACTTGTTTCCTATTTATTGACTTTATTACCATTGGTACATTCATATAGATAGCAGAGTACATAGCAAATTAGGTAGACTTAGTTTTTTTCCTTTTAAAGAATCTATTTGGTTAATTTCTTAAAAAGAAGAAAAAACACAAAACATTAAGTATAAGTTTGAATCTGAGTAAGAGATCCCAAAATCTAATTCAATTAACACCAAAGCATCCCAACCCTAGAACGGATTTCAAAGGGTAACAAAGATAAAGTTTAACATTATGCAGGAACCCATGGGCAGCCTTCTTTAATCAAAAAGAGAGTTTATTAAAGTTGATGCTTAAATATCAGCAGTAATGGAATAGTTCATACAGTCCTAGTAATGGAATAGAAGGTGAATCATCTAAAATTATTAAACCCACACATAACTTCTGTAGGGTGTTGGAATGTGTTTTAGTCTGACTTATGGACAGGTTGTGTGATTGTGGAAATTCCTATCAAAATGTAACTTAAAAGGAACTATAAGTCTGTCCAGCAGCCCTATGCCTTCCAGTACCCTTAACTCTACCTCACTGACCAGAGTGCTAACAAAGGTCAGTATGTCGCTACCAGGTAAAGCACTAGCCTAGTAAAACTGCCTCCTAATGCTGACCACTCTCCTTGTTGGGTGACAAATTTCATCTGAGCTAAGTGAGTTGACAACTTCATAGTATTAACAAAAGACTTAATGAAACAGAATGCTTACTAATTCTCAAAAAGGTCCCAAAAGCATGACTTGCAAGACTAATCAAGTGCTGACCACAGAAGAAAATTTACCTTCTATAAAAGGAACAATACACAAATTATTGTGAAAGCATTTCCTTTAGTAAGCATAAAAAAAATGTTTTTCAAAAAGTATCCCATAAATGTCTACTTTTTTATTTTTTACTAAATGTTTTGGTAACATAAGGCTTCACAATGATTGTCAAGTAATCCTTATTCCCATTTGGCACATGGATAAAAGAGTATCATGATCTTTATATATAAACACCTATCCCATTCATACAGAAAACAGTGTACATAAAGTGTGAAACAGTCACACTATATTGTAAGAACTAAATAAATGCCATTTCTAATTCAGAACTAAAAATTAACTGTACATAAAAAAAAAAAGGCTTTTTTCCCTTGTAAAATTAGTCTTACCTGGCCAGTGTGGCTCAGTGGTTGAGCGTCACCAGGAACCAAGAGGTCACTGGTTCAATCCCCCCTCTCTCTCCCATTGGCCCATGCCTGAGTTGCAGGCTCGATTCCCAGCAAACGCATGCAGGAGGCAGCCAATCGATGAAGTTTCTCTCATTTTTGTTTCTATTTCTCTATCCCTCTCCCTTCCTCTTGCTCTAAAAAAAATCAATTAAAAAAATAAATAAATAATTTTAAAAAATTAAAATTAGTCTTAGTGGCTGATCTCTTGAAAATTTTAAATGTGTAACTGTAAAATAGTTCATTCAATATAACTTGTCTACATATACTTTTACATATGAAACACAGGAACATAATTTTTATCAGCAATGTTAAAAATCTGAGTAAAGAAAAAAAATCAGTTGTTGACATAGAAGTAGGCAGTAGAGAAATGTCATTTTAACCTTAACACCATGCTAAAATTCTTCCTTGGTCAACCCTCCTATTCCAAGCATTCAATTCCTTTTCAGTCTTTCATGGAATGAGACATTTCACTCATTTGAAGAATATACGTATTTACAATAATTAGTGCAACTTATTCTATTCTCCTATATTAGTTATTTGCCTTTGTGGATATAAAGTGGTGATCAGTATGTTATCAAAACATGGGATTATGAAAATACTATGAGTATCAATCTGAAATTTAGAAGACTACATTTTCTAAGTTAATCTCTGGGAATTTTTACTTTAAGCAGAAAACATAATTGTTATAGAACTTTTGAAATGTCACTTGATTTTCAATAAAAAGTATCTCACTCAATGCAGAAAATACAATGTATTACCCTTTAACAATATCTTTACATGTTAAATCTTAATCTAAAATGTACTTCAACAACAACAAAAATCCCTTTTTATAAATCCCAAAATCTTATTTTAACCATTACTGCTCTGCAGCAATAATTCAAGTACCAACCTGAGAACTAAGACTGTGATAATAAAATGCCCAGGGCTGTAACAGTAACTGAACTGACATTTAAGCTTCTTTCCCAATGGCACCAGGTGCAGTACATCAGAGAAATGTGAGCAATCCAAGAAAGTACCCTGAATCAACAGTAGTACCACCTGCCACAATTTAAAATCTTAAGTCTAAAATGTCTTTTCTAATTATTTTATAAAAGTTCTATTGCACATTTAATATTGTTAAAATATTTGCAAACTTGTACAATTCTCTGTATAAAGAGTGTTGAACCTATTCAGTCGAAAGCTTCCTCACTACCAACAGAATTTTTTTTTTTTTTGAGAGTACGTGTATTAAAGCTGGGGACAGTGAAACAGGAAGGGCTTAGGACGGAAGAAGTAACAGGGGAGAGCCTCGGCAGGGCTGTGTGGACTCACTGAGAAATAAGTCACAGTGAAAGAAGTGAGCCCAGGTGGGGCTGTCAGCTCACTGGAAAGTCAGAGAAAAGGGGGCCTTGGAGGCAGGTTCAGGGGTGA
The DNA here is from genome assembly GCF_951640355.1 of Cnephaeus nilssonii. Taxonomy (NCBI): domain Eukaryota; kingdom Metazoa; phylum Chordata; class Mammalia; order Chiroptera; family Vespertilionidae; genus Cnephaeus; species Cnephaeus nilssonii. The sequence continues at coordinate 44,937,131 of NC_137088.1, read as the reverse complement.
GCCTGGGGTGCCACTGCCCATACTCCCAGGTTGCAAGTCTCCTGGGGTTCCTTAGAGTTTAGGAAATGTGTGCTTGAGGGGGAACAAGAGGGTTCAGAAGGGAAAGGTGCAGCGGTGGTCCTGGGAGGGAGAGCGTGCCACCGACAAAATGTTCTTAATGAAAGAGAGGGAGTGTAACCATGAATATCTGAAGCTGAAGAATAAATGATTTCTTACGGTCGTAGCCAGTTACAATAAATTCACAATTTGAAGGGGAAAAGGCTTGAGCAAGTGTAATTCCTCAGCAATCTACTTTAGGGAGATGAACAGGTTTCTTTTAGACATATGGAATTTGATGTTACTGCATAGCATATTATTTTTGAGGAAAAGAAATCAATGCAAACCTAAGTCATCAAGGTCAATCTTATTTTTTTTACATGAAGTTAAAACAAACAAGCCAATATAAACTTTAGTCTCCTCCATGGTATTTCAACATAGTTATTACCTTGAGTCATTTCACCACAGAAATTGTCAATAAATTTGAAGGGGAGAATTATCAACCAAAAGCAAGGATAAGTTTATGCTTCTGACTCTCTCTTCTTTCCTTCTTCTCCCAAATCACTCTCTTCTGACTGGCTACTGCTAAGGACAACAAACTGCCCCTCACTACTGGCTTGGTTTGGTCTACTGGAAGCAGCTATCAACCGACTTTGTTCTTCTAAGTCCTAGTGGAAAAGACAGAAAAGAAAATATAAGTTAATTATTTGCAATCAAATGGAAAACTATGCAGTTAAAATACATACTTGAGAATCACTTCAATCCTTCTGTTGTAAAATAATACATAATTCTGGCAACTTACTGAGAAGAAAGGCTACAGCCACAAATGCAGCACCAAAGTGAATTCTGGTTCCATTCTATAAATCCTATAAAAGCCAACACTTCTGTCTTCTCCATTATTATGGTCAATAACCAAATTCAGGACATTGTTATCGCCATACTCCACAGTAAAACGCTCTAATGGATCACTGCACATCCCTTGCCTTCCCTCTTTGCGCCCTCTTCTCCATCTTTGTCCAGTTTATCTTGCTAAATCAGTTGTCATCCTCCTTCAGCCTAATCTACCCAGGAAGCCTTGACTCCAGTGTCATCTTTGCCACTTCCCTCTCCTTTGTCCATACATCACTCCATTGACAATTCCTGCTGATCTGTTCTCATTAAATATCCAGTTATCTTTTCCACTGCTGTCAATGCCACACCCCATAACTGGCTTTTACAATCTCATGTATCACCTATCTAATGTATTCTCCAGATTTTGTTCTAAAATTTGTCTAGCTTAAAATTATTCTATTGGACAGACAATGATTTGACACTCCTGGTAACAATAATATATATATATATATGTGTGTATTTATACACTATCCTATATAATAAAAGCCTAATATGCTAAGTGTCTGGTCGTCCAGTCATCTGTTCAACCAATCAAACCCTAATATGCTAATGATATGCTAAGGCCACTCAACCGCTTGCTATGACATGCACTGACCACCAGGGGGAAGACAGCTGACTGACTGACCAGTTGCTATGATGTGCACTGACCACCAGGGGGCAGATGCTCCAACCAGTAGGTGAGCTTGCTGTTGGGGTCTGGCCGATCGGGATTGAGTGAGATGGGCCAGACACGTCCTGGAGCCCTCCTTTGGTCCCTCCCCGACTGGCCAACCTCCCACGTCCCTCCCCAGCCTCGATCATGCACCAGTGGGGTCCCTCAGCCAGGCCTGTGCCCTCTCGCAATCCGGGACCCCTCGGGGGATATTGGAGAGCCAGTTTTGGCCCGATCCTACTCAACACAGGAGCTGCCCTCTGGTGGTCAGTGCACTCCTACAGGGGGAGCACTGCTCAGCCAGAAGCCAGGCTCACAGCTGGTGAGCACAGCGGCAGTGGCGGGAGCACTAAGGATGTCCCCCAATGGCTCCCGGACTGCAAGAGGGCGCAGATCAGGCTGAGGGACCACCCCACCCCCGAGTGCACGATTTTTGTGCACTGGGCCTCTAGTGTATATATATAATATATACATTCCTAGAGGCCAATGTAGATTTCATCAATGGCATTTAAGTATATATGACACAGCCTCTCAAAAGACCTGCTTTGCCAGAGACAACCTTCACTGGAATATGGAAACATGAAAGTTAAGGTATGTTTGCTAAATGGCAAGTTACTCTACATGTCGGTATAACTATAATGTAAACATCGTATCAGAAGACAGATGTCATCCTTTTCTGCTATGCTATGAGTCCTCTGGTTATGAAGTAGCTGAGCAAGCAGAAACAGACCTTCATTTGGAATGAAGTCAGTGCTGAATTAAGGAAACTTTTTACAAAAATCACATCAAAGAAGATCCAGATATTAGGACTGCATACCTTTTCAATTTGTTTTTGTTTACTGAGTTCTTTCTGTTGCTTCTCTTTTACTCTCTCTATTTCTTTTTGTTTTTCTGATGCCCTACGATCCTGAAGAACAGATGAATACAACTAATGAATTAAGTATGAAATAACTTTAAATTTTAGACTTTTCAATTAATATTCTTTGTAACTTTTAAATTATTTTCTGCATATATATGAGAAAACACCAAAAATTTACATGCTATGTTAGCCATTTACCCAAATTCTAAATACCAAATCAGCAATAGTATCCAATGTTAACCTTATTTAGCAAAATCATTTTATTTGTCATTATGAAAAATTTTGCCTTACATTAGTTAACTTTCTTGGATAATTAAGTGTCTTGGACTCTTACCAGTTCCGCATGTAAAGCTATCTGTTTTGCCAGTCCAACAGAATCACAAATCTAAAAGGGGGAAAAGTAGAAAAAAAGTTAAGCAGTTCTCCTATCAAATTAATAATTTCAAGTATCCAAATGGCGAATGTAACTAGTTTTATAACTCATTATAATACACTGCTTAAAAAAAAAAAGGCTGATTTAAGAATGTTCCAAGCCCCAAACCAAGACTTTGTGTATTTTCTTCAGTCTGTTTGTTTCAACTACTGGCTGTCACCTTTTTAACATAATGCACTTATTATCTCAAATTCATGACTGAAATAGTAAGGTCTGCAAAGAATAAAGGAAGCAGTTGCTGATGCTACTCTAAGCTGAAGACATCTGAAAAAAATAGCTGGTTATGGAAATTATTGCATTCCTAGGATAAATTAATGAGATCAGAAGATCGCACCAGCTACCAATGGCTAGAAAGATAGAGGTCTAAAGAACTAAGAAGGCCCAATATATCCCCTCAGCTCTCTTCAGAGCAACAGGCTTTGGTCAAGCATCTCAGCTGAACTGGGCAAAGTCTGAGTTTTCCAGAAACCTTAGTAAGAACTTTAATTATGATATGCATTTCACAACAGAGACACATTTTGAAAAGTCAGGTACCTTTTCCCCCTCGTTGTTTGATTCAAATATATAGCAGACAGATGACAGATGACTTTCACTTCTCCCTCCAGATGTCCGAAGAACAAATCCAAAAAGCCTCTTATTTTCCTGGTGTGTAGCATATAAAACTACACTAGGTAATGGAAACTGCCACAGAAAACATCAGAGGCAAACATGAGATTTTTCAAGCCATTACAATAGTACTTTTTTTTAATTTTCTTAAAATATATTTTTATTGATTTCAGAGAGAAAAGGTGAGAGGGAGAGAGAAATATCAATGATGAGAGATTCCCTCTGCACACCCTACACTGGGGATTGAGCCCACAACCCAGGTATGTGACCTACTGGTTCATAGGTTGATGCTCAACCACTGAAGCCACGCCAGCTGGGCTACAATAGCACTCTTATATATCACAAACTTAGGCTGCTATAAAAATATCCTAAATAAAAGATTAAAGCCAATTTTTTTTTTCTTAACAGAACGGTAATACAAGAACAAATAATATCTTATTTGGTTTGGCTTTCCAGGCAAAATAAGAGGCTGTTGAATAATGAATTTGTTTTATTAGTCATAACACATTTTACAAAGTCAAATTCAATAACAAAAGTGGTTTATACTGTGAAATTATAACATAGAAGCAAATACTTGCAACTATTTCAAAGTAGCTAATTGTAAAATAAACTCAATCATGTTCCCCTTTTAATTCCTATTTTATTATTTTCTTCTTTTAAATAAAAAAAAAAAACTTACTGATTTAGTGAGAAAGAGGGAGAGAGATGGGGAGGGGAGAAAGAAAGAAACATCGATTTGTTGTTCCACTTATTTATACATTCTTGTATATTGGTTGCTTCTTGTACGTGCCCTGACCAGGGACAGAACCTGCAACCTTGGCTTGTCGGGATGATACTCTGACTAACTGAGCTACCTGGCCAGGGCAATCCTACCATTCGTTTCTTTAGTGATATATACTCCCTAGCTACAGATAAACACTACATATCACACCAAATTGCACTGATTCTTTAAGTTACTGAACGTCCAATTGTAACATTTTAGGAGAGATAGTCAATGACTTAATTATAACAGCCTTTTAAAGACCAATTGTAGTTGATACTACCATATCTGAATATATAGAATCAGGATTGTTATAAAGATGTTAAAGGTGTATTTATGCCCAAAGAGACTTAACGCTTTAAACATGTAGAACTCACCGTGAGCCTTGTAACTTGTGTCTGTGGATCAATTAACCTATAATAATAATGAAATATTTGAACAAATTTTAATTAGGCTGGAATTATATATACATTTTTCCTACAGTTTTTTTGAGGGAAAGGTTACTACTTACTTTAAACAATCACAAGTGACTAATAAATGCGATTCTGTCATACGGAAGATGTTATGGATGGCCCGGGCAGCTAAGATTTGGCGCATTGTTTCATAAACAACATCTGGATTGTCATCTGATTTCACCTCCATAGAACCAAGGAATCGGACAATAAATAACTGATGAAGAATAGAATCTACAACAGAACAAGGTATATTATGTATTTTTAAATCCCACATTTCTTTACCTAAAGAATTAAAATACACTGCCTCATTTTAGATTTTCCAGTGAAAAATTCAACCTAACTCCTAACTATAGTGTTCAAATTACAGGAGAATTAAGGTGTTAAATTCAAATAGCAAAGATTATGTTTCAACTATTAAGTGATGGCTATGGCTAAAAAGAATTCCTATGTTATTCTTTTCTGTAAGTTTGAAATTAAATAAAAATAAAAAGCTACTAGAAAAAGGAATAAAAGAAGTTATGCTCCAGTACCAGAAGAAACATCTACTGGAAAAGCTTAAAGGACATCTTATACATTTAGACTTTGTAAGGTCAAAAGTATAATATTCTATTAATTTTTTGTGAATAACAAAATCTTAAGTCCAATTAAGTTCTGTTGCTTTAAGTGTAAGTTGAGAAAAAAGAGAAAATTGTGAAGTAAATAAAGATACCATTAAAATAGCATACAGCAAAACAAATATAAACAACAAATTATTCAGTTTACTGTTTAGAATTTCTAAAACATAAAAATATTGCACATCTGTTTTACCTTCAGTTTCAGATTTCGTGCCTCCTCCAGATTCTCCAAATGGATTTGTACGCCTGAAAATTTTTTTTTAAATTATGAACCAACAGTTAGTTACAGTGAGCCACATGGAAGGATTATCAATCACTGAAACCAGAGTTAAAAAGTAAATCACGAAACCCTGTACATACATTTAAAATAAAATTCTAAAATAGCCCATCCTGTTAAGGAACACTACTGATGACCAAGTTAGTTTGATGAAGGCCCAACCCTCAGATTGAGTTAATAGGCTCAACTCAAAAGTTGCTGCATTTTAGAAAATGTGGATGGATTGGATGTTCAGATAGACAGACAGACAGACACACACACCATAATAAACCATGTTGCAAAAGTTCATGAATTAAAAAAAACTAGGACAGAGAAACAGCTGATTTAGCTTCAATTTTGGCTACTTGAGAAAAATGCCAGACCTTTCCTGGGATGGTAAAAACCTCTTTTTAGGTAATCTATGTATATGTCACAAGTTGACTCTGATAATTTCAATAGTTTCTAGTTTTAAACCTGTATTTCTCAAGGCATATGTAACAATGCAAGAAAAGCTACCTAAAGATGGAAGCTACCTCCCTCCTTAGTGTTTGGCTCTTGCACACCCACATGAAGGAAAAAAAGTACAATTCAAAGTAAGTTTTGTAAGCAAACAGAGCTAAGTGGTTCCAAAATAGCATTGGCATGAAGTTAACATAAAATTATCTCCCTAATACATGTCTGATTGACCTATTATATCAGATGCTAAGTATATTTCTGTGATCAAATTTAAATTACTTTTTCTTGATCACAGCCATGTATACCCAAATTAATATATTATCAATTTATTAGGTGTCTAACCTGCTAAATAAGTAATTTGCCTTAAGTCATGTTTCCTTCATCCATAGCCAAAGAAAAATTTTAATGCTTTGACAAAGATATTTCTCATTATATAAACAAAAAATGGCTCATTAATAATTCATAGTATGATCATAATTTAGTACCTTCCTGGAGATCTCTTCTTCTGATACAGGATAATATTTTCTAATAAATCTATAGCATGTGTATTACTCTCAAGAATTTTAAAAATATTGTCATGACCTAAAGATAAGATTGTCAGCTTTCTCCTGCAATTTTAATAGTAAATACTATGAAGATCTAATAAGCAATTCGGAATTAAATATTTTTAAATACTAAATTATCTTAACTCATTTATCTAAGGCAGAAAACAAAGAGAAAAACCTGCCATGATTCTTCTCTATCAAAATGATTTTAGGTAATTAAATAAGGTACAACGTAGCTGATGCACATGATATGTAAAAGATAGAAATGAGACCATAAACTTCGCAGACCACAGCACAGTATCCCTGAGATGCCATCACCCACCTGCTTCCCTGGCCAGAGGCTTTCCCCTGCCCAGGCTGATCTTCACACACAGGAGAAATTATGTCAAACTGTATTGGGGTGTCTGGGGCAACAAGAGAATCAAGAGAGAGGGCAGCCAAATTTGTGGACTCAGATCCTAAGGATCCTGAACTGCTGGTTCGAGCTGTTGATGGTCGAGATTGTCTAAGCACAAAAGGAAACAAGAAGGCACACTTAGTTTTCTCTTTTAGAAACTGAACACTTAAACTATGAGATAAGGAAATAAAACTTTGTAAGTCAATGAGAAGGATAGAACAAATTTTAATAGACACAATCCCAAATCATAGCTACTTATTTAATAATAGACTTCTTTTTTCCAATTATTAAATTCAAAAACATAAATCACCTCAATCTAAACACAAAGAAAATTTGGAATCATTTTATTTAGCACTCTTGGCTGGTAACTTTCCATTTTGTTTGGGAACGATTTCATACTAATCTAAGCAGCACTGCTATAAGCAAAGTGTTCACTATCCCTTTCAATACCCCATGTAGTTCTCTAAATAACCCACAGTCTGGTTACTCACCCCACTGGCCGCAGGCTCTCGTGTCTCTGCTGGAAAGATGGGGAAGGAGTGACAGCTTCCAAAGCTGACTGATTTACTCGTGCAGCAGTTTCCTTTTTAAAAGAAAAAAGACTAACATTAGTAAAGCAAGAAAACCACAAGTTTGAATATAACTCTTCCAACTGAGTTACACATAAAATGTAAATTGGAGTTAATAAAGTAGTTCCATGTACTTTGTCTTAATATTAAGATAATTAATTTTGCAGCATTATAACTTGTTTTTTCTTACTTCCTGTAAATGTGGGGGGAGTGAATCTGATTTTTTGCCTCCTATAAATAGATCAGGAAATACTGGTGTGTGTTTTTTATGTTTTTAACTATGAGATTTTTTGGACTAAGTTTGTACCTAGAACAGTGTCTGGCATACTGGACACTTAATACATTCGCTAAATAAAGAAATTTATAAAGAGTAGGGAATAGTCACAAAATATAAAATTATAACTATGCTGCTGAAGTTTTCATAATTTTCCAGAATACATTTATGCTCAGAAATATCTATACATTTATTAATTGATAAAATTATCATGTATAATTTTCAGACCAAAAATTGAAAGAAAGCTTTTCATAAGAAATATTTATAAACTTATTCTTTTATTTAAAGCACTAGCTAAATAAAATAGCATTTACATTAGAAAAAAATCACAAAATATTTTTACATTTCTGTGTCTTACAGTTAGCAAAAATACTAAGATAATGCCACAAAATGATCAAAATTTCTTCTCATTAATATAGATAAACTAATTCTGGATAACCTAGAAAATATTAATTAAAACTTAAGTTCTAATCACTGATAGGAAAGTACAATTAGCCTGAATTTTTCAAGTCTAAACATTGTATTCTCAATGTATTCCTGAGGTATTACAAGTCATCTAATTTGCATTTTAATTTTTTGTTGCTCCACTAACATAACAGAAAGGAAAAGCTAGATTGGTGGGAAATTAAGTTACTAAAAGCAAAGGCTTCTCTACAGTGAGCACTGATTTCTTAAACTCATAAGATTATTATAAAACTGTCAGAAATTACTAATATTTTAGAGGTCTGAGATTTTGTTTATTTGGTTCAAAACTTTTCCCTAGGCATCTAAATCATATGTGTTAGAGGGGCACCTCAAAGCCATTATGATTAAAAACAAAACAAAACAAAACAAAACAGAACTCTTCTAAAATTTTCCCTTCACTTGGGTTTAAAACCTGGAAGTCATCTTTCTCTCCTTCATCCTTTAATCAGTCCCAATGCTAACTAGTCCAGTCAATTTCTTTTTACCTGCTTCTATGATTCATTATTCCTCAGTTCATACCTGAATTATGATAATGGACTCCTACATATCCCCAGACACTCCCATCTAATCATCCATTACACCAACAGCTTAAGACCTAGAAGGTGAGGACTGTCTAGAGAAATTAGTCCTCCCTCTGCCTCAACTGAAATCATTAGCCTCCACCCAGCCCTGGGAGGTGCCTAGGTTCACAGCACAGCTGGGCCCACCAAGACTAGCAGAGGCCAGGCAGCTCCTGTCCTAAGCCAAGTCTTTTCCCAACTATACTGCAACATGGATCCACTTGACTCCTCCCAGAGTTCTCTGCACACCTGGGCTCTGCCTGTACGGTATGTTTGGATTGTACCTATGGCTATGTCTGCACTGCTGAGTTCAGGCCCCCTCACCCAAGACCTACTGAATGCATTTTAATATCCCAGATTATTTGAACACACATTTCTGTTTTCTATTATTCCCCAACGAGAACCTTCAAATCCAATTACACAGCTAGATTCATAGCATATCCACATTTGTGCTTTTGTTTCTGTTCTTATCTACAATGTCTTCTCTTTTCCACAAAACATGGGCCAATCCTACCCAGTGCAAGTTTCCATCATCTCCAGTTTTCTCTAAAGTCCACACTGATCTTAACATTCTTAAATATTAAGCTTTTAGTCATCACAGTATGTTTTCAATTTCTACTGTTTTTTGAAATAAAGTTTTAGTTTTGTCTTCCCATACACATAAGCTTATTTTTCTTCTCCATCACCCTTCTCCATGGTGCACAACACAGCACTAAACACAAGGTCAGGGGTCACTAAATATGTTTATTGGCTGATTTAAGTACCTTTATTGTTCAGGAAGACCAGATACTCATTATATACATGATACATTAAAGCTACTCATTCAAGTGCAAATTAAAAGATTATAGAACTTGAGAATTATGACTTAATTAATAAAAGCTGTATTAGCCACATGATTATTTAGTTTTGCCAGATCTAGATATGATAAAATAAAAATATTACCTCTGGATTTTCACTTAAATATATTTGTTTAGATATATTGTTTATTGTACAGATCCACTGTAAGAGGGAAAAATAAAAGAATATGATTAATATTTTTTCTACAGTGCTTCTCTTCTAAAAGAGAATGCTCAATATTTGAAGTAGATATAAATTTCATTAGAAGTAACACATAATCTTTCTTATAAGATAAATACCGTCCTATATACATAACCATATATATGTATAGTGTTTGAGGCTATAACAGAACATTGAACACATTTATTATTTTTAAATGCCAAATTTCATACAAGGAAATTAAAAAATATAGTAATCATCTGAAGTTATAATTTAGTAGTCTATATCTTTTTATATTACTTCCCCCTTAATCCCTACCAAACAAGACAGCCTGGACTCAGATCTCATTATTAACAACAATGCAAAAAAGTTAGGAGCTAAATATATTCTTGGTGAATAGATTTTACATACTTCTCTTCTTTCAGGTTTATAAAAGATTAACATAGAAAACTCCCTGCTTCACACCTTCTGCTTCACTCTTGAGAATTCCAGTGCTTGATGAGCCTCACTAAACTAAACTAATATTCTGTTTGGTAAATGCTGCAGACATTTGTCTGTGTTCCTCAGAGATCAAAAGCCAAGTTTTAATAGCTATTCTTTTCCACCAGAAGTAAATAAATGTAACCTCTACATAATCGGTAACCTGTCTTTCACCAAAACAATTATAATAGCAGTTAAGATGGCTCAAAATCAACCTATAATACATTTTCATTGAAGAATATTTCTCAAGACAGTTTTTAAAGTATCAGTTCTTAATAATAACTTACCTTCCATATTTGGTGTACTACAAGTAAAAATAGAGCCAAAAATAAAATACTTGTGAGGAAAAACAGATATTCCCAAATTTTCGCTTTCTATCTTTCATTTCCCTAAGGTTTTAAGCTTTAGTTGCTTCATCCCATGCCAATCTTCTGCCACTATATATTCTTAATGCAGCAAATACTGTCTTAGAGGGTTGGTGAGAGGAATGAATAAATTAAACTGTCACCTCATAATACTAACAGCCTGTCAGAAAGCAAGAGTCACAAGGTCATTTCTGAATTGCAGCCTTTAAAAAGAGAGTAGAGAGATGATCTCTAAGGTTCTCTCCTCAGAGGTCCAACTATAAATTCTTTGTGAAACTTAAGAATGTTTTTTAAGGATGATAAACTTCTATTAAAAATATATTTTTAATTAACCCAAATTTTTCAAACTTCTATAATGAACATATTAATATGTTTTGTCATCAGCAAAATATCTTGATGTTGCTAAAGAAATTAACTACATAAAATTTTACCTCTTCATGGTCTTTTTTACTCTCTGCTTGCAAAATTGAAGATCTGAAGAAAAAAAAAGAAAAATTGGACCCTTAACTTCTTTTAAAGTACTTTTAACAGTACTTTAAATTTTTTATTTTAAAAGGTACATATAAAATCAATCAGTATGAAAAAACTACACACACACAAAGAAAACCCCACATAGCCAACATCTTAGGAAAAAGAGACCATCAGAGGCAGCAGGACTCAGATTTTAGCAACTCTTAACTTTGGCTATCTATGCCAAAATGTGCCAAAAAAGAAACAGGTGCTAGTTTTCAGAAGACAACCTCTAGCAAAGGTGCACTGCAACTAAGAATCCATTTCAACCTTCTGACACACATATTTCAAATATAAATAACCAACCCTAATATAAAACATTAATTTTACTTCATTCTTTATTATTTCTCATTGAATATGGTTAAATAAAATGTTTTCAATATATTAATCAGTAACATAAGGATATTTAGCTTTTCTATAGATGTTCATGTTTTAAGAGTTAGGGAAAAAATATTTTTTACTAATCTTGAATCAAACCAGGAATGTGAAATGGAACATCATATTAAGCATTAGCAAAAAAACTGAAAATACAAAAAGGTAAGTACATGTAGTGAGTTATTAACATTTTGACAATTTTGACAAGTGAATACAGGGACTCCCAACATCTACCATGATAACTGATACATAGTAATTGGCATTCATTATAAGTTTATAGAAGGAATATGAAATTAAATAACCATTTTGAGCTGTAACATCTTACTATATATACTAGTAAAGATAGGGGGGAAATGACTTTCAGGGCACCCAGAGTTGCTCTGAACAATAAGGAAGATCAAAAGCAAGAAGTAGGAAAAATTTGCAGGTAACTTAAGCATCTATCATTAAAAAATTTTATAAATTATGGTATATAACCTTATGTAGATTATAATGTAGCCATTATAAAATGTTTCTAATAAGTGACTGCAGGTCCAAATTACATATGCAGTATTTCCTCAACTATTTAAAAACTATAATTAAAAAATAAAAATTGTAAGGCAACAGACTAAAAAGCTAATTGTTGCTCTGGTGAGATCATAGCTTTTTTTCTATGCTTTTCAAAAATTTGTTCTACAGATTCTCATTTAATACAAAGATAATAGAAAAATTTAAAATGGCATATAACCATTAATGGACTAAGTAATTTTATCAGAAATATTTATTTACTTGAAATAAAATAATTTTTTTGTTAATCCTCACCCGAGGATATTTTCCACTGATTTTTAGGCAGAGTGGAAGAGAGAGGGAAAGACAGAGAGAAACATCGATGTGAGAGAGACACATTAATTGGTTGTCTCCTACCTGAGCCTGGACCAGGGCCCTTGACCGGAATCAAACCCGGAACCCCTTTAGTCCACAGGCCAACGCTCTATCCACTGAGCCAAACTGGCTAGGGCTAGAAATATTTATTATTGCTAGCACCTAATACATGCTAGACACATTACATATGTTAGATCTCAATTTTTCGTTAACAATTTAGAAAATAGGGATTATGACCTCCCCCCAATCTTACATGTACAAAAATGAAGCTCAGAGAGGTTATGTAACTTGTCTAAGATCACACACTAAGTAGTGGGTCCAGAATTTGAACTTTCTGACTCTAAGGTTGGGGCTCTTTCCACTAACTTGTGCTGCCTTCCCCACCCATGCAGGATTTTCAGTGACTGGTCTCAGCATGAAATCACAGGTCTTTACCATATGACCTCACTTAACCTTAAAGTACTAGACATCATTTAACCAGGTCAGAAAGGACAATTCAACTCATTTCTATAAGAAAATTACCTGAATATATAACAAGCCTAAAATATCTATAAAATGTCTGAATGAACAGGAATTATCCTACATTTCAGTAGTTTAAAATATTACATAATTTATTAGTAGTAGAAAAAATACTAACTTTTTTCCATCAAAAGAGGTGATCTGAAAACAGTACCGCCTGTCTTCACAGTCCACAGCCATTACTGAACAGTTGTCTATGTCCATGGCCAAGCCTCCTGCTACGTCCCCACGGGCCTGACTCATTAAGTTTCCACCCTGAGTGAAGTAAAACTGTCTGTCCCAGGTAGATGACACCAAGCCTGTTTTACTAAATGAAGAAAGTACATTCACTCTTTAATTACAACACACATGAAATCTCATCATAAGTCAGACACAAGATAAAGCACACCACAAAGAACCAGCTTGCAAAAAGGCACCAAAGCGCCTAGAAAATATATCTGTTTTTCAGTTTCTAAAATAAATTCATGTAACCTGACCACTTATCTGAGTGGGTGTACATATATTTCCAAAACAAGGCTGGAAATTATTAAATTGAAGCTGCTATAATGATGCTTCAAAAATATAGTTCAACTTTTCAAAACAAAACTCAAAAGAAAATAACTTATTTTACTCCTAGGGTTAACTTGCTTTATCTTATCTTCAGGTAAAAACTAAAATTTGACCTGATGGTGTAATTACATACATTTTTAAAGTATGATAAATAACATTTTATAGCATTCACATTATGCTAGATTTAAACTCAAATTGGTTTCACTTTTTAGATAATTCTAAATTATTCAACAAATATCTAAATAATTACTTTTGAAAATTATTCATGTACCCCATAGGTCAAAAAGTTCAACTAAATACTAATACCACTAACTAAAAAGATCCAACCTTTAGTGAAATCAAAACAATTTGGCAGGCAATATCAATTATATATTTGCTTGCTACTAACTTAAATGATACACAATATAAGAAAATAACAAGTTTTCTTACTTCCTAGCATTAAGGTATCCGGCCTTTCGGGTTAAGTTTCGGTTAACAGGAAATTTCGTGGGATCAGGGTCAGGCACATATAAAGGGTCACTGGCTATTTCCAAATCCTCTATTGTCTGCTGCATGGTCTCCACATCACTGTCCATCTCCCTGCGAACACTAGCACAGAGAACAGGTTATTCACTACCAACCACAACGAAGTACTCCTTTCACAATCACATTTATCTGTAATTTGTTTTATATATATTTTCTTAAACAGAGCAACAGTGGTATGGGTAGTTAAAGTAACATGAACATGTTATAAAACAGCTTTACATTTTATTTAAAACAGATATTTTGGAAACAATACTAAATTCAAAAACTTAATGAAGCCACATTCAATGCCTAACTCCAGAGGAATTTTCAAACTGTTCTGTCCTATGCCTTTAAAACATTTTTATCTCCCTCTCTACCTCAGATTGATCACATCACTGCTCAGACTTTTGAACCTTATTAGAGCTGCTTTCTCTAAGTTTTCATAGCTTGAAAAACAAGATTTATTTAGTGATCTCCCATCTATCCACCACAATTCAGGTAACCGTGAAGATAACTCACTATGAATAATTACTATCATGGGTCTGTTATATTCAGACATAAAACTTAGTTTATAATCAATAGAATAGCAGATTTGATACTATTATGAAATTCAGAGTTCAGATTCTGTGGAAAAGATGTTGAAAAAAGAAGTATCCATGAGTCATGCAAGAAACACTCTCATGGCAGGAAATTAAAAGGTAAATATTTTTAGATTATGACATTTAGCTGTTAACTTATCATTCACATAACTTCATTTTCAATTTTTAGGAAGAAAATACTTACTTCTGTACACTTGTTCCAATATTAGTTAAGAATTCTTCCAGTTGTTCATTGAGATTTTCAGAACCCATCTTAAAGAAACTTATCTGAGGCAAGAGGGTGTGAGAGTGGGAGGGTGAACAACAGAAACACCCACATACACAAACAAAATACTTAAATAAATCATATAAATAAATTCCAAGATGCATGATAAGTAAAAAACAAAGGATTATTTGATCTGTGTAAAAATAGGTTGTAGTTTACAATGACTTCTACTGGGCATGAAACCACTGAAGAAATAAATTTCACTGTTCATTCTTTCATATATTAACTAAAGATCCAATGCATGAAATTCATGCAAGGGGCTGGGCCCTAGCAGCCACAGCAGCTTGCCTTGGCCCTCACCACCCGGGCTTCATCCGGAATCCGGTCTAATTAGCATATTATACTTTTATTATTACAGATACATGCATATGGTAAGCAATTTTTTTAACTGGAAAATAAATTTTAAGATATTTCAGATAAGTCATATTGATAAACTTTCATGTTTAATACAAAGATTAAAATGTTTTGTATCTGAGGAATAATAATATTCATACTTGAAGAAATAGGGTGCTGCCATCTCATCTTATATTACCCAGATTTAATTTTCTAGCCCCCTTCCTGATGCATACCTCTTGGGACACTTTGGAGTTCATTAATATTTTTAACACAGGAAGTATGCAAGCAACTTGAAGCAAACTCAAACTTTTCTTTCAGATCTATTATGAAACAAGAATGATTGGAGGCTCCAGCAATAGGTGTAACTACACAATTCATTTAGCTTTCTGTTCCCTGTCCTCAATTGTGATGAACAAGATCTACATACAAGGTAAGTGGTTTCACTTACCATAAAATATTTGAAATCTTCATCTGCAAGGAAAACCATTCTCCCTAACTTCCTTAAAATAACATCCTGATGACAATTTTAAATTACTTTTTTTAAAATATAGGCACAAAATTGTAATTTGTAGTTTTCAATGTAATATCCTCATATTTAACATAAATATCATACTTAATATAAAGTTTTTAGGGCAGTTATAATCCAAAACACAGTGTAGAATTCACCTGAGCTTGCATGTACCCAAGTAGAGGTTCTAACAATGCTATTTTCTTCTTGTACTGAAGAGTATTTAATGCACAAAAATAATGCATCATGGTCTGGTGTTGTTTTTTCCTGGAAGTGTAGACATCTTCTGTTACTTCATACTTTGCCTTTAAGTGAAAAAATTAAAAATACTATTATTTATTTAATTTTAATTTATCTTTAGTAGTGGCTGTGAAGAAGAGCCTACCCAAGGAAAAAGGCACATCACCAGCAATTGTGCACTGCTTCCTTATTTTCTCAGATATTAGAAATCCTGCAAAAGATTGGCTAAGACAGTTTTCCTGTTTTACTACCAACCACTTCATTTTAAAGCACATTAAAAGCAGAATTCTGCATATAACTAAGATTGGTACAATAAACTAAACATGTCAGAGAAAGTATACCACACAGAGGAAGGCAGACAATTAATTGTTTGATAACTAGAGGCCCAGTGCATGAATTTTCATGCACTGGAAAGGAGGGTCCCTCAGCCTGGCCTGCCCCCTCTCACAGTCTGGGATCCCTCAGGGGTGGGAGGCAACCCAGCGATCAGAGGAAGGCGATGCCCCCTCACACCTCTGCTGCTGCCACTGCCGGCAGTGCAAGCCTTGGCCAGCCCTGGTTACCTGAGCCTCGGGCAGCCCTGGGTGGCTGGGCAGCCACCATCTGAGGCTTGCCTGCACCTTGGGCCGGCCCTGAGCGGCTGGGCAGTCGCCATCTGAGGCTTGCCTGTGCCTCGGGCTGGCCCTGGGTGGCTAGGGGGCTGAGGGGACTGGGGGACTCCAGAGGCAGGTACACGGAGCGGCCACATGCCTGCCGCCCCGGCGGGGCTGAGGGGACTGGGCGCTGCCATCTTGTGGCTGTGGGTGCCGCCATCTTTGAGGGTGGGGCAGTCAATTAGCATATTCCCTCCTTATTGGCTGTGGGCGCCACCATCTTTGCAATGGTGTGAGGGTCAATTAGCATATTCCCTCTTTATCAGATAGGATAGCTTAGCCATTAGTCTTTGACTTTGTCAGTTTACAACATACCATTCTCTCCTCCTGGTTCCCTCCCTATTACCCCTTCTCTCTTGTACTTGCTTGTTTCCCTTCACCTACACTTAAAATGTGTGTGTTTCCTTAAGTTCTTGTATTCAGACAACAAATATTTACTGAGCACCTACTATGTAATATATACTAGGTTCTTCTCTCTTCCTGCTCTCCTGAGAATACCAAATCAAGTACAAAGAATATTCCATATTCCAATGACTCCCACATTTTTACCTCCTACCCTTCACTCTCCCAAGTGTCAAAGGAAGCACATGTCCACCTGAGCTCTTTATGTGTATGTATGTGTGTGTGGCAGGGAATGTGCTAGCAATCAATGTACAAAATTAAAGACAGCATTTTTTTTTTATTGTTTAAAGTATTACATGTCTCCTTTTTTCCCAATTGACACCCCCACCCCAGTAAAGATAGCATTTTAAACAGAAAAACTAGACCACTAATGAAACAGTTGTTAATTGCAATACTGAAAGAGTAAATATGTATTATACCTTATCATTTTCTCTCTTTTTTGATAATCGGCTATATCTGTGAATTGCAGCATCATGATCTGGAAAATAGAAATGACTATTAACAACAACAAAATAGTACTTTGCAAAACTTATGTTTTAAATGGCTTCAAATGTGCATCTTTCAACAAATGTTCCCCTATCCAAATGTCCCCTAAAGTATGTTTCTACTTATTAAATTGGTAAAAATATATAATTCAAAGGAAACTGTAATCCACTAAAATTTTACATAAATATTTTTAATACAAAATAGCAAACATACATTAAAGAAAACGTGGGATGTATAGGAAAACAAGGCAGGGAAAATATTATATCACCTCTTTAATATTATGAGGACAGCAAATCACAAAAGTTGATTTAATTTCTTATTAAATTTTTCTATAGGGTAAACAGTACAACTTAAATAACAACACTGATTTAAATAATGTTCACTTAAACTTTTAATTAGGTTCATTTTTTTTCAATTATTGCATAGAATCTTGCCACAGATTTGTGTTGATTTTAAAAATGCATCATAACAAGAAATAACTGTAAAGTATTAAGAGCTTACCATTACTAGCAATCTGAAACACTTCCTTTAACGTCAATATTTCTGGAAAAGTTCAAGAATAATTTCAATGTAGCATATTTATGAAATATCTTAAATTTTGTTTTGAAAATAGTAACTGCCATTTAAGCTATAATTAAAACTCCAAATAATATCTCATACTTTGACATTCAAAGTGACAATGCCACTCTGTATTTCAGCTAGCCTATGGAACATTTACTAACATTAGCAACATTACAACTCCAGAAAATCTACTCGCCACAAATTAGTAATATGACACAAGAACAAATTGTAAAACGACTGTAAATTCTAAGATATAGAAATAGTTTTTGTACCAGAATCTAACAATTCATATTTTATATTGGCTCTAATAAGTTCAAATGTTAAATAAGAAGTAAAGAACATTTTATTAATAAAATTATGACATTCAGTCCCCTTTGAGAAGAGAGATTTGTTTCTTGACCGTAGAATGACCATTCTTGAGGATTTATCACCACAAATATTAACTCCATGTCTAAAATACATTTGTTTTTATTCTATTATAATTTAAATATTTTACCATCCACTGATATATTAATTCAATGTTTTATTCTATCTACCTATCTTGTAAATAATAGGTCTATATATTTTTCTAAGATTGTAAATTATGAGAAAGCAGAGCCAATTCTATAAGACTCATTTTATCACTGAAAATGCTAAATGGGGGCAAAATCACCACAAACAACTAAGTGATGAGTTGCTAGCTGTGTCAGTACCACCTACCTCCTGCCACTCCAGCCCATAAACACACCTCCATCTCCTATGCCACTGTCTCAGTTCAAGTCTTGGTCATACCTCACTGGACTCTCACAACTTCCTAATCCATTCTCCTAGACATCAAATTCACTCTACTCCACCCTCCAAAAACAAAAGGATATGTCTTCTTCTTAAAAGACCTTCATTGGCTTCACTTTCCTTATAAACTTAAGTGGAACATCTTTATATAATCTAGTCCCAACTAATCTATTTCTAGATTTGTCTCCTGCCATGCCCAACACATTCAATATTGCAGCCACACTGAACTTCTTATCATTCTCAAAACAAGCCATGTATTTCTACAACCCATACCTTTTGTGTTTCCTAGTCCCTCTAATAGAATGACTCTTTTCTCCTGGCCAACTCCTCCTCATGGCTCAATGCTCATGTCACATCCTTGGTGAAGCTTTCTGACACCCTCCTCTGAGCTTTCACAACACCTTGCTCATTCCCTATGAAACAGTATTGTAATTATCTGTTTACCTATATCCTTCTCTAGACTTTCTCAAGTGAAGTGACATCTTATTCATACCAGTATTCCCCAGTATCTAGTTTAACACCTAGTACTAATTAGCTCCTATAAGTGTTTAGTGACTAATTAAAGTAAATGTGGCACAGCTGTATTCAGAAATGGTTAAGATATAGAGTAATATGCATTTTACAGGCATTAATATTCTGATAGCTAATGAAAGTAAACATAAGCTTGACTTCAATACCTTTCAGATCTCTTTCTTTAAACTGGGTAATGGGGAACATCATGGCATCAGCAAGCTGCGTTGAAAGTACCGCATGACAAGAGCTAAGCTAGTAAAAGAAAAACCAAAAAGGCCAAGTAACAGAAACATTTAACCAGTGTTGTGTAAATTAAACAAAATCTAGTAAAAGATCTTGATAATAAGAGAACACAAAATTATGTAATAAAATATACAGTAAAAAAATTCCATTTAAAACTCCGAGAAGAAAACATAGAATAACCTTGGATTTGGCAATGATTTCTTAGATATGAAACCAAAAACATAAGCAACAAAAAATATATATAAATTAAACTTCATCACAATTAAAATTTCTGTATACCAAAGGATACTATCAAGAAAGTAAAAACGTGCCCAGCCAGCGTGGCTCCGTGGCTGAGGTCACGGTTCGATTCCCGGTCAGGGCACATGCCCGGTTTGCGGGCTCAATCCCCAGGGTGGGGCGTGCAGGAGGCAGCCCATCCATGATTCTCTCTCATCATGATGTTTCTCTCTCTCTCTCCCTTCCTCTCTGAAATCAATAAAAATATATTTTTTAAAAAGAAAAGTAAAAAAAGACAATCCACAGAATGGGAGAAAATATTTGCCAATGATGTATCTGATAAGGAACTTGAATAAAAAACCCTTAAACTAAGTAATAAAAGAAACAACCCAATTAAGAAAAGGGGGAAGATCTGAACAGACATTTCATCAAAGATTTACAAATGGCCAATTGGCACGTGAAAAGATGCTCAATATCATCAGCCATCAGGAAAATGCACGTCAAAACTATGATGAGACTCCACACCACTTCAATGGCTACAATAAAACGTAAATAAAAATAACACATTCTCATGTGTTGGTGAGAATGTGGAAAAACTGGAACCCTCCTACATTACTGGTGGGAATGTAATATTGTGGAAAGCTGTGGAAAGCTGTGGTTCCTCAAAAAGTTAAACACAAAATTACCATATGACCCAGCAATCCCACACCAGGTATATGCCCAAAAGAATTGAAAACTGGTGTTCAAAAAAACCCAAAAAACAAAAAACTTGTACATGAATGCTCATAGCAATACTATTTGCATTAGCCAAAAGGTGGAAAACAACCCAAATGTCCATCAGCTGATAAATGGATAAATAAAAGGTTGTATATTCATACAAGATTTTATTTAGAAAAAAAAAAGGAATGCGGCCCTAGCCAGTTTGGCTCAGTGGATAAAGCATCCGCCTGTGGACTGAAGGGTCCCAGGTTCAATCTGGCTAAGGGCATATGCCCAGGTTGTGGGCTTGACCTCCCCCAGTAGGGGACATGCAGGAGGCATCCAATCAATGATTCTCTCGGATCATTGATGTTTCTATCTCTCTCCCTTCCTCTCTGGAATCAATTAAAAAAAAAAAAAAAGAGGAATGCAATCTGATACATGCTACAACATGGATGAACCTTAAAAACATTTTGCTAAGTGAAAGACAACACAAATTATATTGAGTCCATTTATATGAAATATTTAAAATAGGTAAATCCAAACAAACAGAAAGCAAATTTATGATAGCCAGGAGCTGAGGGAGTGAGGAGTAGGAAGTGACTGCTTAATGGGCACAGGGTCTCCTTTGGGATAATGATAAAAGTGTTCTAGAATATCAGTGCTAATGGTTGCACAACACTGTGAATGTACTAAAAGTCACCAGTAGTAAATTTTAGTTATGTATATTTTACCACAATAAGAAAAATTCCATTTCCTATAAATATTTCTTTATATTGATCTGCTAGGCCAATATTTTGCTATAATGGATTATTAAAATATTTCAAAAAATTATTTTCCAGTTAAGAGACTAGAAAAGACAGGACCAATGGTGCATGTGAAAAGAAGTTTTCACTGCACTAGTAGAGAACAGTTATGGGCTCTCTCACCATCTTTCTTCCTCCTAACTTCCAATCTTTTTTTAGTTATGTGTTCTAAGACTAGTTTGAGAAATTAAGGGTTGATATTGACTATTTAGAATGGAAGATAAAATGTTGCCTGATGGCAAAAAAAAGAAAAACCATAAAGAGCCTCTTCTCGCCCTGTGTTCATCAGATAAGACAATGAAACACTGAATGTTAGTTACATGGACTGGGAAAACATTTCTATATGTTTATTCCTTGAAAACAATTGTTTTAATCAAGCAAAGAAAGTACTGTTTTTACAAGACAGCCACCAAGAAATAAGGTCCTTTTTAAATAGTAATCTTTTTTTAATAGAGACTTACTCATATAATCATAATAATAGTTCCAAATAAAAGCTAAACAACTTGAATAACTTAATTATAAGACCACTTATTCAAGCAAAATAAAATAAACACTTACCTCATCTATAACTTTTGAAAACTGTTGTAAAGTAGAACTCATCACTTCATCATCACCACCCAATGGAAAACGCTAAAAGGTGAGAAACAGAGATGCAGT
This sequence comes from Cnephaeus nilssonii, assembly GCF_951640355.1. NCBI lineage: Eukaryota > Metazoa > Chordata > Mammalia > Chiroptera > Vespertilionidae > Cnephaeus > Cnephaeus nilssonii. The sequence continues at coordinate 44,915,186 of NC_137088.1, read as the reverse complement.
AAAGGACCAATGCTGTATGTCTTTTGTGAATGACATTATAATTTAGATTTTTAAATAACTTCAGAAAACTTCTAAACTTTGAATAAGCTCTAAAAGTATCATTTTAATAAACTAGTATAGTTATAGTAAGCATTAATTATAATGCTGCTAAACAACCAATTAACATGGTATATAGGAATGCACCATACTTGGGAGTTCAACGATTTGGTGTTTAGCTCCAATTCCTCCAATAACCACCCGTGTAACTTAAGCAAGCTTCAGTAAAAAGAAGAGAGGTCAATCAGATAACCTCTGTAGCTAACATTAAGTCATTAAAATTAGATATAAGTGCTATAAAGGAATTTCAATGGCATATCAAAATTAACTTCTGTGAATTCTAAAAAGTTTATGATTCTTGATGAGAAATTCTACTTAACTATATAGATACGGTATCACTGCATATTTTAAATTATGCGCTTAAAACTTTCATATACAGTACCTGTTTTTCATATTCTTTTAAAAGTTTTGAAGTCAGGTGTGTTGCTGCACTTAATTCATTCTATAAAAAAAGATTAATTCAAATTAATGTGACATTACTGATAAGAGAAACTTTTAGTTAAAGATACCTACACCATTTTTATTTATCACTTAACATAAAATATCGTACATGTTCTCTAAACCCCTCACTAAATAACTGGAAAGAGAACTACCATTAAAGTACTAAAAGGAAACTCAAACCATAAAATATACACCAGCAGTGTTCCTGGTGCATGCTTGTTTTTAACTAATAAAAACTAGGCATTAAATTAAATATTGTTAAAGCTTTAAAGTTAGGAATAAACTGTATATATCTTAGCAAAATCTTGAGAGATTCTACATTGAAAACTGATCATCCCTTTCTCTAGATACTGATATTAGTCCATGATAAGCATTTAATAACATACAACCAAAATGTGGTCAACCTAGTCATAAAATACAGCAACAGAAATACTTTTTTAATTTAAAGGGTTTTTTTTCCAGTGATGAATATGACAAAAATAACATTTCCTTTACATATCAATCTGTCTTCTAATTTGAGAGACCAACTAGAAGAAAATAAAATAACTATCACAACTTTTAAGTACATAATGAAAATGTGAGTCCAGAAAGAAGAGAAAATTAGAAAGGGGAAAAATGAGTACTTAATTAATCCCAAAGAAAGTTTATTATAGAACCCAGGTTGTTGTTAAGGCTTATAATTAAATTTCATAAACAAAGTCTCAAATCTTATTCCTGTTCAACAAAAGCATCTAGTCATTTCTATTTTCTTAAATTCATCTCCTATGCCCCAGAGCTACAAGTAATTTTTATTACCTTCTATTAACAAAACAGAGGCAAAATACTTTCAAATCCTTTGTTTAAAAAGGGAAGTATTCCATAAGATTAAAAGCATGATTAGGGAAAATATGGGTGACAATATGGGTTTTTCAGTCAAATCTTAGGCAAATGTCACTATTAGTAAGTTTCAATAAGCCCTTACTGGGTTTGGGGAGGAGGGCCAGAAGCTTCAATCTTCATAACTTTTATAGTACTACAAACTATGCATTAGTAATTGAAATGTGAGCTCTGTAATACAAAATAATGTTCATTCATCCATTCAACAAGTGTTTATTACTATGAGCCCAGGTCAGCACTAGGCACCAGTAAACAATATAGACACTCTCTGTGCTTAAAGATTCATTTTTTAAAAGCATGGAGTCAGCCTTTAGCTTTGTTACCTGTGCATCATAAATCCGATGCATGGCTTGATACAATTGGTTCATATAGTTGGAAATAGCTGTAGCATCTTCTTCAAATACACCCAGTAAAGACCTTGTCTATATAAAATAAAAGCAATAAGTTTATGTTAACCATTACATTAATCAGAAGGAAATTTTTTAAGGAAGGAAAAACCCTAGAACATCAGAGCTCTAATTATCCTGAGTATTAATCTATTTTTTCTCTTTTGATAGTAATGCCAAGATGTCAGGATTCTTTGTTCTCAGTTTCACTTCATTAAAACAAAGGGTTTTTCCAAATACATCACACAAACTTTTAGAAGGAACAACAAAGATATATTTTTATGAAGTAAAAAGTCTGCAATTAAACTTAAGAACAAATCAAAAGAAACATTCAAGGCTAATTTAATAGTATTTCATGTGTAAATACTTTAAATGTCTTATTTCAAGGTAACTTAGTATGATTATTTCTTTTTCTCTGTGGTATCTTCTAGTAGTGCCAAACCCCTCCCTATCCTAATCCAAAAATAATACCATAGTGCCCCTCTCCAGCATTGCCTATAAAACATTAACTATGTTTTTCTGAGTGCAAAATTTGGGGTTATTCTTTTTCTTCTTCTTTATACATTTCTATGTTGTTAGGCTTTTTTTTTTCCAATGAGTATGTAAAATTTTTCATTTTAAGGGGAAAAATTGTAAGTAAATTTAAGACTGTCAATAAAAAGGATTTCAGAGGCAAGGAAACTCAGCATATCAAGGCAAAGTATGCTAAGCTTTTTATATCTCAAAGGCAGGGAAGAATTAAAATACCAAAAACTATTGCCATAACTGCAGCTTAAAATCTAAAAGATGACCTTGTATTTTACTCTACAAATAATGCCTCAACCTTAAAAGCTGGTTTTTAAAAATCAACTTAGTCTTAGCTTCCTCTTTTCAGAAGAGAAAGCTAAGTGAATAGTTTTTGGAAAAAAGCAACAAAATCATTACGCCAATATACAAAGTCCACATTCTCAGTCCTCTACTTCCCATGCCCCAGAGATTTAGATCTGACAGAATTTTTTTATTTTTTAGCTCTAGTACCTCAACTCCTACCTCTCAAAGTGCTATTTTAAGATGTATAAAGAGCCCTAACGGGTTTGGCTCAGTGGATAGAGCATCGGCCTGCAGATTGAAGGGTCAAAGGGTCCCAGGGTCCCAGATTCCAATCAAGGGCAGGTACCTTGGTGCAGGCGCATTCCCAGTAGGGGGTGTGGAAGAGGCAGCAGATCAATGTTTCTATCTCATTGATGTTTCTAACTATCACTCTCTCTTCCACTCTGTAAAAAACAAAATAATTTTTTTTAAATGTAAAAAGAAAAGCATCAAAAAATCATGTTTGGCTATGCCATTTTTAAAAAATATATTTTTTTATTGATTTCAGAGAGGAAGGGAGAGAAAGAGAGAGAAACATCAACAATGAGAGAGAATCATTGATTGGCTACCTCCTGCAGATCCCCTACTGGGGGATCAAGCCCGCAACCCCAGGCATGTGCCCAGACCTGAAACTGAACCTCCTGGTTCACAGGTCAACACTCAACATCTGAGCCAGGACTTGGATATGCCATTTTTAAGAAAAATCTGTCACTTAGTTGTTTTTTCCTCCAAAAATTATCATCCTAATTCAAGGAATACATTTATGTAAAAACCTGTAGTGGAACTAAATTTAAAAGATCAGCTTGGCCCTAGCTGGTTTGGCTCAGTGGATAGAGCGTCGGCCTGCAGACTGAAGGGTCCCGGGTTCGATTCTGATTAAGGGGACATACCTGGTTGTGGGTTCGATACCCAGTGGGGGGGCATGCAGGAGGTGGCCAATCAATGATTATCTCTCATCACTGATGTTTTTATCTCTCTCCCTCTCCCTTTCTGAAGTCAATAAAAATATTTTTTTAATTTTTTTAATATAGTTTATTGTTTTTTACAGAGAGGAAGAGAGAAGGATAGAGAGTTAGAAACATTGATGAGAGAGAAACATCGATCAGCTGCCTGCCTCCTGCACCTCCTACTGGGGTGTGCCCGCAACCAAGGTACATGCCCTTGACCGGATTCGAACCTGGGACCTTTCAGTCCACAAGCCGACGCTCTATCCACTGAGCCAAACCAGTTAGGGCTTAAAAATTTTTTTTAATTAAATCTCAATCATAGTGAACTTTCTCACTTAAAAAAATCATCTTGCCCTTAAAAAAAATCAACTCTAAATCTAAATCTAAAAAATAAAAGCATTTTTTTAAAAAAGGGTCCTCTTGCCCTGGCCAAGTGGCTAAGTTGGTTGGAGCACAGTCCCATACACCAAAAGGTTTCGGGTTCGATTCCCAGTTAGAGCACATACCTAGGTTGCAGTTCGATCCCAGGCTGGGGTGCATATGGGAGGCAACCCATTGATGTTTCTCTCTCGAATTGGTTTCTCTCTCTCTAAAATCAATAATAATGAAAAAAAAATGCCTTTAGGTGAGGATTCAAAAAAAAGAAAAAGATCATCTTAGCCCCAAGAGGGTTGAAATAGGTACCCTAATTAAAACTAAAACATCAAGTTTAACACTGTATGATTGTTTAAAATTAACAACTTATAAAAATACAATACCATTTCACTGAGTCTCTGATGGCATCCACTGTAAGCTGCACCATTTTTATATACTACTAAAACAAACAAAACAATGCTGGCAATTAAGTTATAATTTAAGGTTTTTTAATGTCTTGAAATTTTTAATTTAAATTTCATGAAAACACAACTTTAGATAGAATTTTACATATAATGCCCATATAAACATAAAAAGGAAAACAAACACAGCAGCATAAATTTAATATACTAGTAACCCTAAAATTTCTTCACAGAGTTTAACTCTTGTAAGTCACTTTTTGACACAGAGTTATCAATATCCATGTTTTCTCATCCACTATTATTCTGTATAAATATTTCTTAAACACGCTCCACTTTTGTCCCCAATACATATTTTCTTACAAACCATTTCATCAGATACCATTCAGCGAGTTTTTTCTTTTTATTGAATTTAGTGAGAGAGGGAGAGGGAGAGAGAAAAACATCATGATCAGTTGCCTCCCTCAACCTGGGATGGAAACCTCAACCTGGGTATGCACCCAGACCAGAATTGAGCCCACCACCTTTTGGTGCAAGGGACGACACTCCAACTGAGCCACACCGGCCAGGGCCCATATAGCAGGTTTTAATGGTGGCACTTGCTTCATCTCATCAGGAATCAAAGGAATATATTCAAACAACAAACACGAATGGTAATGCTTCAAGTCGTTAAACTGATTTGTTGGTTGAATATTTAGAGGTTGCAGTTGGTCGGTCATGCCACTAGGAGAAACAGACAGGTGTGTACATTTGCAGGCATTAGAAGTAAAACATCATCAGCTGTAAGAAGCATCTTGCTAACAGAGATGTGAAAATGTGAAAATAAGTATGTGCTATAACAGTGGTCGGCAAACTGCAGCTGGCGAGCCACATGCGGCTCTTTGGCCCCTTGAATGTGGCTCTTCCACAAAATACCACGGCCTGGGCGAGTCTATTTTGAAGAAGTGGCGTTAGAAGTTTAAGTTTAAAAAATTTGGCTCTCAAAAGAAATTTCAATCGTTGTACTGTTGATATTTGGCTCTGTTGACTAATGAGTTTGCCGACCACTATGCAACTATAATCTAGGAGTATTTCATATTATGCAAAAGAAAAAAGCCTCAATTTTTTTTTAAATTTTAAAAATGATTAGGATCAAATGGTCTAATAATAACTTATCATATCAGGAGCTTTAAAAGTTTCCATAATCTTTGTTACTTCACTACTTGGACTCCATCCTAAATAAGTAACCCAAATGAGAGCAAAAATTTATGCCCAAGCATGAATCTCAGCCCAATATATAAAAGCAAAATTTGGGGGGGAAAGTCTAAAAGTCCAGTAAGAAAACTATTAAGTTAGCTAAGGAAACATGCAGACTTTAAGTTCCTTTATTCAGAATGTAATAATATGTGAAGATGCTTAAACTATGTTAAATTAAAACCAAATAAAAATTGTATACACAACATAATCTCAATTACATTAAAATGTATAAGAGAGAAAAAATTAGAAAGAAGGAAGTAAACTATTAACAGGGTTTGCAGCTGGGTACATGGCATTTTACTGCTTTTTTTTCTGTACTTCCAATTTTTATGAAGTAAATATTATTTTTATAACCAGGTACAAAAATAAAATAGCTATCTATAAACAGCTGTGATTCAGAGAAGTTGAGTAACTTGCCCTAAACCAGAAGGGACTAAGTGGCAGTGAAGATTAAAACCTTTATATCCTAATCCCAGATCCAGGACTTTCTATTCTGCCACAGGTTCTCCCTAAGAGTCACTTACAAGTGTCCTCCCTTTCCAAATCCCAGTTGTCCCCAACTAATTTTCCCAAATAAATGCTATTTAGTTCAAAATTATCACGTCTAGAAACTGAAATATCAATGTGGCTATTTCATTAAAAATTACTGTAAAACTGACACTAATGTGGCACATTCTTGTAAAAAAGAAAAAAAACAACTAATGCTCAAGTTGTAAACTAATTGTGTGAAAAGTTCAAGAAATAAGTCAAGAGATTATATCCTCTTCACAAGTCACGGCCAGGGCACTGTACAGCCTATTCTGAGCTGTGTATATGTCTTCATGGGCTGTAAAAGCCAGGCCAGGTAAAAGAAGGGTACGGCAACCTGTTGAGTCTTAGATAATAAAAAAGCAAAAGGACAAAGTGCACCTAACCAGTACACCTCACATAATTTTTGCAAAGTGTATGAAACAGTATAGATTATAACTTTACACTACAGAAATAATTTGAACTGGCTATTCTAGCAGTCAAGCCAAGATGTGGGTTTCTCTTTGTGTCAGTATTGGCTGATAAGAGTACATTACCAGCAGGCAACTGGCCAGTGAAGATAACTTTCAGCATGAAAAATCAAATCAATTCCACAATCAGAGCCCAATTTCAACTTGGCAATTAAAGTTGGCACAAGCCGGGTAGCTCAGTTGGTTGGAGTGTCCGCCTGACACGCCCAAAGTTTCGGGTTCCATCCCCAGTCAGGGCACAGACAAGAATCAACCAATGAGTGCATGAATAAGTGGAACAACAAATCCACATTTCTCTCTCCCCCTTCCTCCCTCCCTCTCTCTCTCAAATAAATAAATAAATAAATATTTTCATTTTAAAATAATGCACGGCAGACGTGCCGCCCAGGCAAGGGGCATATTAAACTGCCAAGACACATGAAATACATGGAACTGTAGTTCAAAAGGAACATTTCAAGAACGTTGTCTTCATTCTAAGCGGTAACCAACCATCAACGTGGTCTTAAATAGCTTAAATTATTGTGTAAGGCTTAAGGATGAAATTTCTCTATGCAAGTTACAGCCCCCGCCAACGTGTTTTTAATATAGCTGATGTCATTCTTCAGTGCTAAAAACATAACAAATGGTTGTTTTCCTAGCTTGTCTTCAGCTAAAGCACTCGCAACAGCATTCCCAACGCGCAAAACACACAACACCGGGCTTTTATTTTGATGAGTTTTCCAGGGCCAAGTCTGCAAGGAGCGGCACGGGAGTCGTGGAGCCTCCACGGCGCCGTCCATCACACGCCGCGCACAGCTCGAGTGACAGCGGCTACGGTCGCGGCCACGACACGGGGCACACAAGGCGGGGAGGCTCAGGACCAAGTCGGGCTTCTCTGCACCGGCAAATGCACGGCCTTTCAGCATCTCCCGGAGAAAAACCATTCCTCTCTTTCCCCAGCTTGCTCAGAAATCACCTAATGAGTCTACCGGGTTCTTTCCCCGGGATTTTCTCGGAAGAGGTTTTCGGGGAGAAAATTCCAGGATCAGGATTTACCACCGCCCATCACGGCGATAAAAACGCACCTTTCGTCAAGAGAACGAAGCCCTGCGAACGTACGTGACCGCCGGGCCGCAGAGGTGCCAGACCCCGCGCGAGTCTCGGCCTAGCGGCGCAGGCCCACGCGGGCTGCGGGCGGGCGGCCCGGCCTTGATGGCTTTGGGCGCGGCACGCCGAGGGCGGGGGCACGGGGCGGCGGCGCCCACCTGGACTGGGGCGGGCACCTGCGGCCGCAGCGACGTCAGGCTCGGGATCGGCCCACGCGGCTCCTTCCCTCGCCTCCCGCCGCCGCCCGCGCCTCACCTGCGGGCTGTCCTCCAGAGTCTCCTCGATCGGCAGCTTGTCGATCCCCGGCATCGTGGCGGAGGGAGGGCAACGGCAGGTGACGCGGCGGCCGCCCACAGTTCCCACGCCGACCCACCCACAGCAGCTGACCCCGACCCACCCTCTCCCGCAGCCTTTGCAGCCGGCCCTCCCGCGCCGCCCTCGCCAGGAGCCAGGCGGTCAGGCGGGAAATCCCGCCCCTTCGGTATCCATGCCCCGCCTCCCGGCGCGCTCATTGGCTCACGGCGACGCCTGTCAGCGCGGCGGGCTGGCCGGGAGGTTTCCTTGCCTCCCCGAGCTCGGCGGCGAGAGCGGGCCGGGCCCCGCCGGCGGCGCGCCCAGCTTCCGCGGACACCTCCCGTGCGCGCTCGCGCTCGGAGGTAACTCGTAGGGCGCCGTCCCCCATCACCGCGCGCGTCTCGAGAACCAGAGGCTCGAGTGAGGACCACCCTGGGGAGTTTGGGGCGGCTTTAGTTCTCCCTCAACGTTTTTCGTCAGAGACCGTGCCAGAGGCCCTGCGGCTGTTGCCTTCCCTTCAGTTTCTCAAACTGAACCCTCCCAGCCCTCCCCGAAGCGGCCCGTCTCCCCGCTCCAGCACCACCGTGCTCGCCACCGGGGGTCTGTGGGATCCGAAGTCGTGTCACTAACCGGGCTCTCCCGGCTCATTCGTGGACAGTAGGTTCTACATTATTTTTCTGGACATTTGGATATCAGTTCATTCAGCTTAAAACGTGTGCCTTTGTCGCCAAATCATCAGTTCTTAACCTGGTCTTGAAGGACTGACAGGCCACAATTTATACTTCCATATTTCTTTAAAGTCACAAGGAAAACACCTTTTACAAATCAGAATACCCTAGTCCATTATGTCGGTAACTGGTCAGCACTCCCGTCTGGTGAACGTTTTGGAAGAAGCTTTAAGGAGCTTCTTGGGCCTGGTTGTAAGTGGAGAAGAGCGGGCGCTGCTCCCAGGACGTGGTCTGGACTCGAAGGCCGGCCCCCTCCTCCACCTCCCGGCCTCCTCACCGGCCCCCCGCTGCCTGGTGTAGTTCTCTGTAGCGTGAGGAGCTTTCCTCGCAGGGGAAATGGCAAATCACGGTGTCTCCTAAACATCTAGCCATTCACCCCACCGATCCACCCCATTTTCATTCAAGAAATGCTGAGCATCAAGATGATTCGTTGCCCGATTCCGCTGACACATTGGAACAAATCCAGATACAGCGACAGGAGTGGACGTTACTTTTCAACTGATGCTAGATTTTCCCACCATCTCTTCAGGATAAAATCAGGCTTTAAATGTTTTCCCAGGTAGACTTGCAGTAGTTTCACAGAAGTGTTCTTCATGTTATAAACTTTAACTAAAAGCTCTCCCCTTAGATTTTTTTTTTATTATTTTTTTTTAATCAACTAGTCACCCTCTAGCAGAGATCTTTAGTTTTTGAAAGGTGTTTGGAGTCGTTCTTACCTAGCGTTGTTGGTTCCCAGCTGCTTGGATGTACCCACAGCATCTCCCGGTCTCAGCAACCCGTCTGTCCTCCCCGATTTCTTTTCACTCTGGCAGCACAGCGGCATGCAACCTGGCTCTACCGGAGGAAGACTTGCAAGGTAAGGGACCTTCTTGGTGCAACTGTGATTTCGATTATAAGTGAAGGAAAGGAAAGGTAGTGGCAATTGACGAGAATCAAGAGTAAGTGACAAGTGAAAAGGAAGTGTAAGAAAGAAGAGTAATTCTAGGGTGTTATTGAAGAGATTTGGCCAGTTGGCCAAACCCAGTAATTTCAGAGAAAAATTCAATTAGGTATCTGAAGGATCTGGGTGGGATATTCTCATCAAGTTAAATGGTTTCCTCCTTTGTGTGTTATATGCACCTAAACTGTATTTTTGTAATGGATTCTCAAGAGGCTACGATATTATCAAGGAGGGACAAGGAATTCTTACTGGGCTCTGCTGATTAAAAAAAAAACAAAAAACAAAAAACAAGTTGACATTCAATTGAATGAAGAGGCAGTTTAGTCAAATCATAAAACTAAAAAGAATCTTAACAGGCCTTCTGTTTGGATCCTATATCTTTAGGCTACTACTCTGCTCATCCAAAAAGATTATTGTATTTTCTATTTTAAAACATCTCCACAACTGCAGAATTACAGCCTCCTCTGACAACCAATTTAAGTTTAATCAACTAGATTCTGTATGGTTGACCAAACTCAGTTCCCTTTACACAGGAAATGAGGCTTGTTCAGAGAGAATGCCTCAGGGGTTACTGGAGACTCACATGTGGGGAGCATAGTAAAAACTTTGGCCAGCTGGTTAATTTTATGGAAGGCAAGGCAGGATTAAACGACATTCACCACACAATTCTTTGAGACGTTTCATACATGTAATTTACAATAAAAAGACATACAATCCTGTAAATAGATTTGTTAATTATTAGTCTCTTAAAATTATATTTGATCTTATAATTAGGTGTTTACATGATACTCCTTGAAGTTCTGGTCTGTGGTCTGTAATAGGAAAGAATCTAACAACACAAATGATTCTGATACTTTACTTTTCAAAATTATCCCCCTAGGTCATACAAGTCATCTGGGGAAGGTTGTTAGAATACATATTTCTTAGCACAGCTGGAAGATTCTGATGCCAGAGGTCAGAAATGGGGTGGGAGTTACCCCACGTGAGTCAAAGCAAATGATCCTCAAAGCACATGTTGAAAAACTCCATCCAAAATGGAGAATAACCATTTTCCGTTCCAGAGTAGCCTTGTATTTCAGAAAATTTAAAGAGTCAAGTAAACATTTAAGAAAAGAGTCCTAGATTCCATCCAAGAATAGGGACAGGGGCACCATTTCCAGAATCACTCGGAGAGTAGGGGAAGCCTCGTCTTCACACATATCCCCTGAAAGACCCAATAAATCTGAAATTCTGAGGAATTCATACTCTTTTTAAAAGTATAATGTATAATGCAAATAATTCTGGATGTTACCTAGTAAATCACTTGTTAATGGACTCACTTTAACAGGTAATTGTTTTCTTAAATTTTTTTTTATAATTCTTTATTGTTGAAAGTATTACATATGTTCCCTTTTTCCCCCCATTGACTCCTCCAGCCGGCCAGCCCCCTCCCCTCGGCCCCAGGCCTTCAGCACCCTATTGTCTGTGTCCATGGGTCATGCATATATGCATACAAGTCTTTGGTTGATTACCTGCCTTCTCTCCCCTCTCCCCTCCCTTCCCTATTAGATTCCGCACTCTATTCCATGCTTCCAGGTCTCTGGATCTGCTCAGTTCATCAGTTTATTTTGTTACTTAGATTACATATATGAGTGCAATCATGTGATACTTGTCTTTCTCTGACTGATTTATTTTACTTAGCATGATCCTCTCCAGGTCCCTCCATGCTGTCTCAAAGGGAAGAGATCTTCTTTTTTACTGCTGCATAGTATTCCATGGTATAAATGTACACAGATTTTTTTATCCCCTCATCTCCTGACGGGCACTTGGGCTGTTTCCAGATCTTAGCTATTGTAAATTGTGCTGCTATGAACATAGGGGTGCATACATTCTTTCTGATTGGTACTTCGGGTTTCTTTAGGATATATTCCTAGAAGTGGGATTTTTAAATTGATTTTAGAGAAAGAGGAACGGGAGAGGAAGAAAGACACACAGAGAGAGAAACATTGATTTGCAGTTCCTCTTATTCATGTGTTGGTTGATTATTGTATGTTCCCTGCCTAGGGATCAAACCCACAACCTTGGCATATCAGGACAGTGCTCTAACTAACAGAGATACCTGGCTGGGGCTCAGCTGTTTTCTTAACATACAGCTAAAATGAACCCAGAAATGAGCATGTTAATTGGTAATTTGGGAAATTGAGTCATTTCTATTCACCTTAAAACATTAGAACCAGTGGTCAAATAGGGGAAAGCTTTGGGCAATCTGAGGGTAGACACAAAAGTTCTGAGGAGTGGATTTCAAAAAGAGGTGGATGAGCAGCAAGAACCAGCAGATTCTTCACTGTGCCACTGCAAACCATCCTCCATCTTTGACCTTGCTGTTGATATTGCCTTTGCTCTTTGCCAAGCATCCTTAAATTCTGTAGCTTCTACATTCTTGGCTGTCCAAAGAATAAAACTTTATTCCTAGAATAACTGTATATGCTTCTGTTTGATTCCATTTTGGAAGAAGAGGACATTACTAAATTTATTTATTTGGCCAGGCCAAGAACTTTGAATCTAAGCAGAGTCCTTCTCAGTTCTGTGGGGAGATGGATAAAAGCCTAGACCAGCCTGGCTGTCTTTGATTCCTGGCTGTACTCTTTACTGGTTTTGTGACTTTGTGTCTCCATTCCGTCATCTGAAAAATGGGACCTAATATAGAGAACCTACATTATAAGGTTGTGAAGATGATTAATGAGTTTTCAAAATAGTGCTAAGTTCAATAAGCATTCAATAAAAGTTAGCTTAATTTCATTATTTAATCTTAAATATTTTAATGCTTTTAAGGCAGCTTCGTTTTCTTAATTTTTCCCTTTTTCCATATCTAAAGAAACCAATATTTCCTATGTTAGAAGATTGTGCTCATTCTTTTATAGAATCCTGAAACTATTTTAAACATTACCATTATCTTTCCTAGTGTTTTATCACTTTGACTTAGGGGGTTTTATAGCCAAAACAAAAATTTAAAAATTAATAAATATGTATTTTGATATTCTGGAAAACAATTGTAGGTACCAAAACAACAAAGACTATTATCCTGTTTTGGGGTTTTGGCAATGGGGAGGAGTAGATGCCCTAAGTTTAAAAGACATAAGACTTAATGATACTCCTACCACCACTAGAATTCTGGGGCAGGTTAGAAAAGAGGTGGCCCTTAGAGAAGTCAGTGTGTTTCACACTGTTTAATCATTGGAAACATTTTAATTTTTACAGAACCACAGAGGGCAGTAAAACAACAACAACAAAAAACGATAGTGAGAATTTGAGTAAACCATGGCTAGTGCAAATAAGTATCAGCGTTAATCAGCACATCCTTCCAAAAGCACTAGGTGGTGCTATAAATTTAGTTTTGAGATTCAAAGTACTACCTCAGGAAATGGTTGTCTTTATTCCACAACTATTTACTGTGCAATGAACAAAATATTAAAAATCTGCCCTTGTGAGGATGGTGAGAAGAAAGAAAAATGATAAAAAATAAGCATAGTAAGTCTTTAGAAGTATAGTATTTTAGAAAGTGGTACACGCTATAGAAAATAGAGCAGGGAAAATGAGATGAGGCAGTTGCAATTTTAAATAGGCTCACCAGGGCTGAGGCCCTAAGACTTAAGGCTGGAGTTGTCTGGCCTGTTTTCAAGAATTGCATAGAGACCAAGGTGACAGAGGAGGAATGAGCCAGGAGAAGTCAGACTCGGAAGAGGGAGGAAGAGGAGGCCACGTTGTGTAAAACCTTGTGATCTATTGTGAGGACTTTGACTTTTACCTGGTTTTGGATAAAAATACCTTTAATAGAAGTAAGATTTGAAAAAATATTGAGGAAGCTGAATTAGTGATATAAATTATGGGAAAATTAACATCATCTATAGTAAACTTGTCTATAGTTTATGAGCATTTTTAATATAATCATAATCATACCTCACAAAATTAATATTAATTACTATCTTCTTGACCAGGAGTTTCTTGAGGGTAGAAATCATCTCATCTCCTGGGTCCCTAGTGCACCCCTGATATATGCTGGAGTTTAACAAATGTTTGTTATGATTCAAAAGTTTGTTTTTAAGTTGATAAGAACCATAACATTTATTCTCTAGAAACAATGTTATAAATGCCAATCAGGCTCTCCCATTTCATCTAAAATGACTAGATTTTTTTAAAAATGGAGACAACCCTAAGTGCCCAGGAGTGTTGTTCAATAAATTATGATTCATCCATTTGATGTCTAGCACCAAGCAACTGTAGAAAATGAGATAGAGCTATACGTACTGACATAGTGTGTCATAGGGCGAAGATGGGGGTAGGGGGCAGTGAACCACTAGCAGAAAAATACACGTCTGACTCCATGTGGATAAAAACGTGTCTGTGTGTGTCCACCTATTTATGTGAAGGCATTTAAAAAAGACAGGAAGGAAAGGCACTAAACTGTTAGTAGTAATAATCAATGGGTTCGGAGTAAAAATGGGTAGAATTGAAGGAGACTGTCATATTTAACTCTATTATTGTGTTATTGAATAATTTTTTTAATATGTGTTGATTTTTTTGTGTATGTGTTTTTTTTTGTTGTTGTTGTTTTTTTTAGAGACAGAGGAAGGGAGAGGGATAGAGAGGTGGAAACATCGATTAGAGAGAGACATTGATTGGCTGCCTCCTGCACACCCCCTACTGGGGATTGAGCCTGCAACTCTGGCAGGTGCCCTGACTGGGAATCAAATTAGTGATCTCTAGGTTCATGGGTTGTCACTCAACCACTGAGCTGCACTGGCCAGGCTGACTGGTCCTTTTTTATGTCACTGATCTTCTCACTAAGTTCCTTGAAGTTTTCATTTATGTTCCTTGAGCATCCTTATAACCATTGTTTTGAACTCTGTATCTGTTTGCTTGCTTCCATTTCATTTAGTTCTTTTTCTGGAGATTTCTTCTGTTCTTTCATTTGCAATATGTTTCTTTGTCTCCGCATTTTTGCTGCTTCCCTGTGTTTGTTTCTGTGTATTAGGTAGAGCTGCTATGTCTCCTGGAATTGGTAGAGTGGCCTTGTGTGGTAGGTGTCCTTCAGGCCCAGTGGCTCAGCCTCACCAATCACTGAGATAGGCACTCTAGGTGCACTTCTGTGTGGGCTGTGTGCACTGTCCTGGTGTAGTTGAGCCTTCATTGCTGTTGGCATCACTGGGAGGGATTGAGTCCCAGGCCAATTGGCTATGAGGACCAGTTGCAACTACCGCAGAAGAGCTGCTGTACAGGAGATGCTGTACAAGACTTGCTTCAGTGGGGCTTTGGTGCTCTCCAAATCTACCCCTTGAGTGTGTTGCTAATGGATGTGGTAGGGTTGTAATCTGGCTTGGTCTGAAGATGAACACTGGATGCACTGGCTCTGGGGACTCCTTGGAGGTGCAAAGTCAGCTACTGCCCGGGGCCACCCAGCACGAGATATAGAGTGATCTGCAGATGGCTGCTACTTCTATTGGCCTTGGAGGCGCCCAGGAGAGACCAAGCTGTGAACCAAGGCAGGTTACTACTAGTGCCGGGCCTGGGGCCACTTATCGTGAGGTATGGGGCACACTGATGCCAGCTGCTGCTTGTTTGAAAGATTTTGGGAAAGTCTGAAGCCTGAGCTAGGACAGGCTATTCATATGGAAAAGCCACTGCATACAGCTTGGGTGAGACTACTAATTGGGTGGAGCAGTGTCTCAGGGAATTATCAGGGCCTGGCGAATAGTCTGGGCCAGGTTAATGGAGATTCGGATATGGCAAATGCCTGTCAGTACTGGATCTGGGAGGTCTCAGCAAAGCAACAATAACCTCTGCCAGCACTTCTGTCTGGGACAAAACTTTCCCCCAATTCCTGCCTTGATGCCAGACAGTTTAGTCCCTCCCCATGTGTCCCTGGATCTTTTCAAGCTCCTGCCCAAGTGCTGGAGTTCAGAGGGAATGAGTCTGAGTAAGTTTGTGCACCATCCCTTTAAGAGGAACTGCCTGGGACTCCAGTAGCCTCTGTGTCATTCAGCCACAATCCCCACTGGTTTTTACAGCCTGAAGTTATGGGACTACTCTTCCTGGCACTGCAGCCCTGGCCTCAGATACCTGGTGTGGGGCTGGGATGCCTTGATCCTCACGGAGACCTCCGCAGCCAAAACATCCCTCCCAATTAAAAATATGCCACACGTAGATGTCAGACTAGCACATTCTATCCCTCTACCCCTTCTACCAGTTTCAATGTGGCTTCTTCTATAATTCTGTAGTTGTAGGACTTCCATTCAGCCTGATTTCAGGCAGTTCTGAATGATGGTGGTTCTGTAGTTTAGTTGTAATTTTGATGTGTTTGTGGGAAGATGCGAGTACCATGTTTACCAACACCGCCATCTTGACAGGAAGCCTCAAATTACTTCATATCAATTTTTAAAATCAAGGGCCTGCTATGTGCAAAACACCATATTTTACTGAAGACCATTTTAACTGATTTGAAAATATAAAAATATGAAACTGTGCTCTTGAGATTTGTGAATAAAGCCTGAAAGGTTTTTAAATGTTACAAATAAAGTGAACCTTTATTTAATATCTCCTATGATACAGGCACTGTGAGAGGTGCTGGGAAAGATAGAAGAGTGTATGAAACAGCCCGGACTCTCCCAAACCTTGTAATCACTGGGAAAGATCCCTTGTGTCACAAGGAACAGCAATGTAACAACAGAGTCCCACAGATGTGAATTGTTTAACAGGACTCGAGATTTTTAAATTTCAAGCTCATATTTTTAAAGTGAATCTGCATCTCACTTTTATTAAATTTTCATTACAGATTGCCATAATGTTTTCTAATCTGTGGATTACCCTGGAGTGATATATAACTGGTTCACAGAAAACTAGGAGTACCTTCACACACTAAGAGCTAGAGGGGAGGGAGGTTGGAAGAATGGGTGAAAAAGTGAAGAGATTAAGAAGAACAAATTGGTAGTTACAAAATAATCACAGTGATATAAAGTACAACAAAGGGAATATAGTCAATAATATATATATACACACATATATATATATATATAAAAGCCTAAGCGACCAGAACGACCGGAACCACCAGTCTCTATGATGCACATTAACCACCAGGGGGCAGACACTCAACACAGGAGCTGCCCCCTGGTGGTCAGTGCGCTCCCACAGCCAGCAGGGCCTGCATTTTCCTTCCAGACAACCATGCTAAGACACGCAATGGCGCCAGGCCAGCCAAGGTGGGTGCAATGTGATTGGTTGGGGGGCCCCACCATCGCCCCATGATCACCCACAGAGGGAGGCCCAGGCCACCAGCTGGCAGATGATCAGTTGAGGGTGGGGAGGTGGGCTCCACGATCGCCCCAAAGAGGGAGGGTAGGTGGGGCCTCCCTCTGTGGGGGGGCCTCCCTCTGCGGGGAGATCAATCTGGGGGCCCCACGATCGATCACCCCAAGAGGGAGACCCAGGCCACCGGCCAGTGACGCTGTGGCAGGTGTGCAGGGCCGGCCAGTGATCATCCCGCAGAGGGAGGCCTAGGCCAGCCAAACCTGTCATCCAAAAAGGGAGGCAACCAGTGGCAGGGGAGGGGGGACAGTACCGCACAGATGGCAAGCAGTGGCAGGGGTGGGGCCAGCTGCCAGCAGCCAGGGAAAGGAAAGCCTGGATAGGCCCTGATTGCCGGCCAGGCCTAGGGACCCTACCTGGAGGGGGGTCCCAGATTGCAGGAGGGCGCAGGCCGGGCTGAGGGACAACCCCCCTCCCCATGCATGAATTTCATGCACCAGGCCTCTAGTATTGTAATAACTATGTATGGTGCCAGGAGGGTACTGGAAGTATCAGGAGGAACACTGTAAAGTATATAATTGTCTAACCTCTATGTTGTACACCTGAAACCTGAAATTAATACAAAATAATATTGAATGTAAACTTAATTGAAAAATAAAAAAATTTAAAAAAACAATGGCAACAATAGTAAACCCACAGCAGTTACATTTCCTGTCCAATTTGCAGATGTCGTCTTCCTAATCCCATCCATCCATCCATTTGTTTGTTCACTCATTTAACAGATATTTATTGAATGTCTGCTTTGACATTGTTCTAGGAAACACTGAATGTATAACAGTAAAAAATAAACTTTTATTTTCAAAAACACATTTTAACATTTAAAAATACTGACAGTCTCAAATAGGACAGTGTAATTCCTATGCAAAAATAAGGTACAAGTGTCATTAGAGCTTTGCTTATTGCATTTCCATCTTATGCTCACAGATTGTGAGCATAATAATTATATGGCTGATTTATAAAAAAATCTCTGCCAAAACATCTAAGACATTGGGCATTTTTCCTGATGTTAATGATTTGGGACTTAATTGTAATACACAATTAGAAAATAAATGGTAAAGACCTGGGTGGATTTAGAAGTTATAAAACATAAACCTCTAAATTTTTACTTTTATCTTGTACATGTAGATGTTTATAATACAGACTGTACAATTTATGATTCCTAAAATATCTTCAATGTCAATTGACAAACTTTTATTTCTCATATCAAAACAACTGTTAAAAGATATTGAGGATAAATCATTTGCAAGGTTTCACAACCTTTTTCTTAACTGATCAGTACACTTTATATCATGAGATCATTGGTGAGGATGTTACAGTGGCTGTTATTTGATAATGTCTATAAAATAGGAAATTTCCAACAGCAAATCCAAGTCAAGACTCTGCCACTTGCTAGCTGGTGACTTCTGTAAATTACAAGTGAACTCTCAGTTTCTGTTTTCTCAGCTACATACAGTGGAGGATTTGTGAACGGATTAAATACATATACTATGCTAAAATGCTTTAGAAGTTATAAAGCAATTTAGATAGATAAATAACATTTATTAGAAACCAACTGTAGATATTATATTAATGGTGAAACACTGTTCTCATGTGAGGAACAAAAGAGCGGTGTCTGTTTTCATCATCACTATTTTCAACATTATTCTATACTTCTAGACCAGCATTGCCCAACTGAACTTTCTGCAGTGATGGAAATGTTCTCTGTCTATGCTGGCCACATGTGGGCAAACTAAATTTAAATAAATTTAAAGTTTAGTTCCTCAGTTGCACTAGCCACATTTCAAGTGCTCATTAGCCTCATGTGACTTGTGGCTACCATATTGGGTAGTGCAGATATAGAACATTTCCATTATCTTAGAAAACTCCACTGCATTAGAAGTTCTGTTGGTCTGTAGTTATAGATTAACTAGAGGCCTGATGCATGAAAGTCGTGCAAGGGGCTCGGCCCTCGTAGCTGCACGGCTGCCTCGGCCCTCGCAACCCCGGCTTCGTCTGGAAGGTATGCTTTTATTATTATAGATATTTAATGTTAATCACATATCTATCCATCCATCCACCCATCTTATTTATTTTTTATTTTAAAGTTGCAGACATCAACAACTTCTCCCTTAAACTCATCAGCATGTATATCATTAACTATAGTTCAATACTTGCTTATACTTTAATAGATAAAATTTTACATACAGTGAAGAGTACCAATCAATGAGAATTGACAAATATATACATCTTTGTAATCCAAACTCCAGCAAGATAAAATACTACCATTACCCCCAAGTTTTCTCATTCTTCCCATTTAGTCTCCACCTCCATCCTCACCTTCTGATTTTTTCAATATAAACTCGTTTTGTGCATTCTAGAACATCACATAAATGACATTATACTTTTTAATGAATTTATTTTGTAGATTCTTAAAATTGTTCTAGGGAAAAATCATGTCATCTGTGAATAGAGACAGTTTACTTCCATTCTGATCTATTTGACTTTTATTTCTTTTCCTTGCCTTATTGCACTGGCTTAGATCCAATATAGTGTTAAATAGAAATGCTTAAAGTAAACATCCTTGCCTTGTTACTAATCCTAGGGAGAAAGCATTCAATATTTAACTATTAAATATATATTACCTGATTATTTCTATAGATGTCCTCTATCAAATTAAGGAAGTTACTTCTAATCCTAATTTGCTGAAAGACTTTTTTAAGTCATGAATATTTTTCTGCATCTGTTAATGTGACCCCTGCTTTTTCTTCTGTCAGTATGATGGATGACATTGATTGATGTTTAAATATTAAATTTGCCTTTCTGGGAAAAGCCCCACTTAGTCATAATGCATTATCCTCTTTGTATGTTTCTACACTCAATTTGCTAATATTTTAAGGAATAAAAAAAAGTCTGTGTTCTTAAAGGATATTTATGTATAATTTGTTTTGTTATCAGGGTTATTCAGGCCTTATAAAACAAATTTAGAAGGGACCTGTTCCATTTTCTGAAAGAGTTTGTATAAGATTGGTATTGTTTAAATATTTGATAAATTTCACCAGTGAACTTGGGAAAGAATTTGATAATCAATTTTCTTTCTTTCTTTTTCTTTTTTTTAATCCTCACCTGAGGATATTTTTTCCATTGATTTTCAGACAGAGTGGAAGTGAGGGAGAGCAAGGGTGGAAAGAGAGAGAGAAACATCCACATGAGAGAGACTCATTGATTTCTTGCCTCCCACACACACCCCAGGGATAGAACCTGCAACCGAGGTATGTGCCCCTGACCAGGAATTGAACCCACGACCCTTTGATCCACGGGCCTACGTTCTAACCAGTGAGCCAAACTGGCCACTGGTTAGAACGTAGGGGCCAATTTGGTTTCTTTAATAGATATTTGACTAGTCATATTTTCTATTGCATCTTACCTTAGCTTTGGTAATCATAGCTTTTAAAGATATTTATTTTATGCAAGTTATTGAATTTATTGGTATAAAGTTGTTCATAATCCTTTACCTATTTAATGTCTGTGGTCTCTGTAGTTATACACCTCTTTATTCCTAATATTGGTAATTTGTGTTTTTTTGTTCTTGATCAATCTGCCTCCGGGTTTATTAACCTTGATTAGAAGTTTAGAACTTTCAGCCCCACTTCCTAACCTCAGGGGAGAGGAGAGGGGCTAGAAATTGAGGTCAATCACCCATAGCCAATGATTTGAACAATCAAGCTTACGTAATGAAACCTCCACAAAACAACTGGGTTCAAAGAGCTTCCTGATTGCTGAACACGTTGAGGTGCTAGGAGGGTGGTGGCTCAGAGAGCTTCTTTCCCCCATACCTTGTCCTATGCATCTCTTCTGTTTGACTGTTTCTGAGTTATTATCCTTTATAATAAAACAGGAAACATAAGTAAAGTGCCTCCTGAGTTTTGGGAGCCATTCTAGCACATAATTGAACCTGAGGAGGGCTCATGGAAACCCTGGATTTGTGGCCGGTTGGTCAGAAGTACAAGTGGCCACCTAGGATTTGTGACTGATATCTGAAGTGGATGCAGTTTTGTGGGACTGAACCTGTGGGGTTTGTGCTAACTCCTGGTAGTTAGTGTCAGAATTGATTGAATTGTAGGACACCCAGTTGTTGTCTGCAGAGAATTGGGAGAATTATTTGGAATGGAAAACCCATATACGTTTCATGTCAGAAGTTTTGTGAGTAAAACCTGCTCAGACACCCTGGTCAGTGTTGCTAAGTGGTTAGAGCATCACATTGAAGGGTTCATTTCCCAGTCAGGGCACATACCTGGTGGGAGGCAACCAATCAATGTGTCTCTCACATTGATGTCTCTCACTCTCTCTTTCTCTGTCTCTCTCTCCCTACTCCCCCTCTCCTCCTCCTTTTCTCTCTTCCTTCCTTTCACTCTCTCTAAAATTCAATGGAAAAAATATTCTCAGGTTAGGATTAAGAGGGAAAAAAACTGCTCAAACTATCCTGTCAGTCCCAGCTTAAAATTCTACCCTGGCTTCCCCTTGCACTTGAATGCATTACCATGATTTTTATAAAAGCCATCCATTTTCTATCCCGGCCTGTTTCTCCAAATAATAGCATCTGGTACCACTCACTTCCCTTTGGCTATTGCCTTTTCTTTCTCAAATATTCCAGTGCTTTTCAGCTGCAAGACCTTTGTACTTGCTGTTTCCTAAACTGGAATGTTCTTTCTCAATATCTTGGCATGCTGACTTTCTCTCATCCTCAGCATCGGCTAATGTTACCTCCTTAGGGAGGCCTGCCCAACTATTATACTTAAAGACCCTCTCCCCACCTACCTATCCACCCACCCCTGTTATGTTTCATCACCATCACCTTGTTTATTCCTTTTAATGAGTTTATCACTCTCTGATTACCTTGTGTTGTTCAACATTGATCTCTAGTACCTAGAATTGTGTCTGGCACATATTAAGTGCTCTATAAAAATCTGTTGAGTGAATATATGAGAAAACATTTACCCCCATTTTCAGAGGAATTCTTTCCTACCTTTGATTTTTATCAACTCATCCTACCTAATAAAAAGGTAATATGCAAATTGACCCTACCATCAACACACCCACAAGCCACGCCCAAAATCCAATCAGAGAACGTATGCAAATTAACCTGACCAAGATGGCTACAGCCACAGAGAGCAAGCCAAGCTCTCTGCGAGCTGTTGCAGGCCTAAGCCTCCACTCAAGCTACAAAGTTTCAATTATAGAAGGTAAACAAATTCAAACAGAAATGGCGGCAGAACAGAGCTTGAGAGAGTAAGCCAGGGTTGCCGGCGGCAACAGGGGAAGCAAAGCTTTCCACACATCCTGTTCAGGCCCAGCCTCCACTTAAGGCTACAAAGTTTCAATTATAGAAGGTGAATTAACTGCCACAGAAATGGCTGCCGGCTGCGGAGGGAGCAGCAGGCTTGGCTCCGCTCCAGGCTACAAAGTTTCAATTGTAAAAGGAAAATAAATTCCAAATACCAGGGCCTCCGCTTAGGTTGCCAGGGGGTGTGGCCGGCCTGCAAACCACCACAGGCCCCTCGCTCAGGCCACCCCACGCCCCAAGGGAACCCCCACCCTGATCTGGGACACCCTTCAGGGCAAACCAGCTGGCCCCCCACTCCTGCACCAGGCCTCTATCTTATCTAATAAAAGAGTAATATGCAGATTGACCATCACTCCAACACACAATATGTCTGCCCCCATGTGGTCAAAGAACCTGCCCCCATGTGGACACAAGATGGCCACCACAAGATGGCCAGCAGGAAAGGGCAGTTGGGAGGCACCCGGCCTGCAAGGGAGGGCAGTTGAGAGGGACCAGGCTTGCAAGGGAGGGCAGTTGGAGGTGATCAACCCTGCAGGAGAGGGCAGTTAGGGGTGACCAGGCTGGCAGAGGAGGGAAGTTGGGGGCAAACAGGCTGGCAGGGGAGCAGTTAAGCATCAACCAGGCTGGCATGGGAGTGGTTAGGGGGTGATCAGGCTGGCAGGCAGAAGCGGTTAGGGGCAATCAGGAAGGCAGGCAGGCAAACAGTTGGGAGCCAGCAGTCCTGGATTGTGAGAGGGATGTCCGACTGCCCTCCAGGGGTCCCAGATTGGAGAAGGGTACAGGCTGGGCTGAGGGACAACCCCCCTCCATGCACGAATTTCGTGCACCGGGCTTCTAGTCTATATATAAACTGGCATGTAAATCCAGATAAAATCAACTCAAGACAAATAAAAATATTGGAATGTCCTCTTGATAAAGAAGAAATTGGGGACTGGAGTGACTCCAGCATGTGCTATAGCATCCTTTCAACTTGCACCTTTGAGGCATTACTCTGTGGTGGTCACAGTTTCAGTGAGGCTTTTTCCCACCTTATACACTGTTGATCCAGCTTACCTGGCTCACCTGCTTCCTTTTTTCATTCTTCTAATTAATGTATGAATTTATTTATTTATTTACTATTGTTCGTTACCTGTCTTTCCACCCCTACCTCACCCAGCACCATGGTGAGCTTCATGAGGGCACAAATTCTATTCTATTTATTCTGGTACTGGGTAGGTTCTCAACCAATTGTCGAATGAATGGATGAATAAATGAATGTTTTAGAGGAGAGAAAGGAATCTGGGAAGGGGGTGAAGTCTCTCTTCCTCCAAGTCATCCCAGATTAAGTTCACCCCCATTTTCGTACAGCCTATCTACTATAGGTAAAACCTCCATTAGGTATAATTGTTTACTAGTTTATTCATTCCTGAAAGGTTCAAGTCAGTGGTGCCGGACAGGCTAAGTAGCCTTCTCAGATGGTGAATAAAGAAAAATTGAATTTATTTAAGGAAAAGGTGTTGGCTGATGGAGATATCCAAAGGGAAGTGGTACACAGCACTGAGCCAAATGGTCTTGGGTCCATGATGGCAGCAAAAATATACTTAGGACAGTGAAACAAGGAAGGTCATAAAAGAAGCAACAGGGAAGCTTAGCCTGGGCTGCTTGGACTCACTGAAAATCAGAGAAAAGGGGGCCTTGGAGACAGGGTCAGTTGGGTAGCCTGGAGGAGCTGCTGCTGTCCATTGCTCCCCTGGTTGCAAGTCTCATGGGCTCCCTTAGAGGCTAGGAGATGCGTGCCTGTGGGGGAAGAGGAGGGGGATAGCAGAGTGCCCACTGGGGCCTTTGTCCTGAGCATCTCTCTCTCTCTCCCTCTCTCTCTCTTGCAGGTGGAAATCTTAGGGGAGGTCTCAGGGAATATCTCAATGGAATATTCATCAGCTTTCCAGGTGTGCTCTTCAGGGTTGTGGTCTCCACTGTTTGGTCTGTGCCAGGGCAGGGGGTCATTTCACAGTCAGTGAGCTGGTTCTGAGGTCAGCCACGGTGTCACTTGTCTGTTTTGCTACTTTTCTGGGCCTGGAGCTGAAATACAACTAAAGCCTAGATGTTATGTTTAGAGAGGAAAAGATCAGGGGGTCTAAACTTCATGACCAATGATATGCGAGGGGAAGATATGTTACCTTGGAGCAAGGTTCTTGTTTTGCCCCTTGTTAGGCATTGGGCTTTCTGTACTTGGCCCATGGTCCTTGCTCTGCTCACGTCTGTCTGACAGTTCTCAGCATGACTTGTATATCTACACACCATCCTACGTGTGCCTGTTGATGTTCTGTATGTGAATCTTTTGTTCACTTAGAGCTTGCATAGGAGGATTTAGCCGTAATGTTTATGACATCATGAGGGGATAAAATCTGATGAGGTTGAATTCCATCCTGTAAAGGCTATTTCCTCTACGAGCAGCCTATTTTTCCTGAAGGAAGGTCCAGGAGTTGTTTAAAAGCATGATAAAGCTGACCATCAGGAAGGGACCGGGAGAAGAGCTGCAGCAGAGCACAGAACTGAAAGTACCGTACCTTTTGCAGGGAGCGGCCACTTCAAAATCTTCCCAATTAGCAGCTATGTTTCTCTCTTAATTTCAAGTTTTCTTTTTTAAAAAATATGTTTTTATTTATTTCAGAGAGGAAGGGAGAGGAAAAGAGAGATAGAAATGTCAATGATGAGAGAGAATCATTGATCAGCTGCCTCCTGCATGCCCCCTACTGGGGGTCGAGCCCACAACCAGAGCATATGCCCTTGACTGGAATCGAACCAGGGACCCTTTATTCCGCAGGCCAATGCTCTATCCACTGAGCCAAACCAGCTAGGGCTCAAGTTTTCTTAGGATTACAAATTTAAAATATTCTGTTCTTGGTTATTTTTCACAAACCTATTGTCTTCATGGAAACCCCCCAATCCCTCAGAGGGAAATTTTTCTTTAAAAAACACAGTACACTATGTTCTTTTCTTTGAAATAATTATGGTGAGAGAAATCCTTCCCTTTCGGTTGAAGCCATGCTTTTAAATTGCTTGGAGATAGTTACATATGAATCTTTATATAAATTTCTATCTCTCTCATTTAAAACAAAAGATGAAAGAAGGGAATTTTCTCATTAATTATTTAAAATACTTGGTGCAACTGTTTCTTATGAATTAATCCAGGCACTTGGAAGACAATTACACTCAGTGTTAATAACATTGCCAACCTTTTCCAGTATGCTGCACTCCAAATACTATTGTGCTTTCATTGACAACATTTACTATTACATATGCATATGAAAAACAGGAATTTTCATCAGAATTACCGTAATAGCATTAAGAGATTATTACTTTTTCCAATTTCTTTGGAAGGAAATTCACTTAAATTAGATTATTTATTACTTGACTGCTTTCCTATCTTGCCTGTATGTTTAGGTAACTGGAGTCCATGAAAGTATAAACTTCAGAATAAAAGCATGATTTTATGCATTAATGGTTTCAAATAAAAGAGGAGTGCTAGTTTGTGCATCACTTCTTTTGAGAAAGTTAAGTCTGTGTTCTGCTTAGGAGAGATAACACATTTTGTCCCTGTAGGTGGCCCCCCTGGTGTAGCCATTAGTTGCTAATTACTTTGCAAACAAATAAACAATTAACTCCTCAAGCTGCTGACCGGGTGTTCATTGACTTGCTAAAACTTTCTAAGACAGGATTTTAATTAGTGACATTCTAAATCCAGCCCCCTTGTCAGCAGAGCCCTAACGTGACCTGCAGGAAGATCACTGCCCTGTACGTGTGGGGCAGAGCCAGCCAAGAGGTGCACAGAGGCCAGAGCTGCCGACCTGTGCAGCCCACGAGACGATGTCTCCTAGCCTTCAGGAGGGCGCTCGGCTTGGGGAAAGCAAACCCTCGCCCTGCTCCTTTTCAATTGAGAGCATTTTAGGACTGGACCAGAAGAAAGACGGTGCTCCATCCATGAAACCCCACCGGCCTTGGGCAGACACCTGCAGCTCCTCAGGTATGCTTAATGTTTTAAACTCTCATTTTTTTTGCACTGTTTAATCTGGCCTTTAATTTTATATTACCTAGAGTTAAAAAGAAACTGCAGTTTCATCCAGTTACATAACTAAGCTATCTAGGACTTTTAATATCTACAGCTGAGTCCTATGGGAAATAAAAAGATTATCAGCCTTGAATCCAGTGGGTATAGAGGTCACTCACAGGAAAGGCCAAGCACCTGCAGATCTCTGTGTTTATGTGACACATCAGATATTCTAAGTCTTTTTTCACTGAAAAACAAATGGCATTCAGAGACCTAAAGGTCCTCTATCACCGAGGCAGGATCTTCATTTTGATTTGCTTTTTGGTTTTTGGTTGATGAGAGGTCAAGTCTCCTGTGAAACGCAGAAGAATGTCACTAGAAAAATTAAAGTCAAGTTCCTGAAATTCTTATAGAACTTTGTGGAATGTAGGATTGGACTTCTAAGAGGGGGTTTATTTTTCTGTTTTTAGAGAAAGATGTTAACCTATGTCTACATGTCCCAAGCCTTCCAAATGGGCTCTTATTCTCTTGTACTGTGGATCACCCAGTGCCAGAAGAAAGAGTTATGAAATATGAAAGTTACTTTTCAACCTCAGAAAGACTGTCTTTGAAAAGAGAGTTGAGTTGGTATAGAGGCAGAAGACCAAGAACTGCTTTTACTCAAAACCAGGTGGGAAGTTTTTTCAACTAATAACAATAATACAAAGACTTTAATTGGCACCCTGTTGAGCAAAAGCCCATTCACTTTGGGGTTTCAATTTAGGCCTTATTAATGAAACAACAGAATGTATCATTTTTAACCATTTGTGGGTAGTCATTTAAAAAAAAAAGACATACGAAATAATTGTCCAAGATTTAAATGAAATTATTTTGCTATACAAATTAAAGTCCATTTTATAATGACATTCCAAGAAGCAACAATTTAAATAACTATTTCCTTATTCTTAGATTGAAGTGTTGGAAAATGTCTTTAGAGTAAACTGCTATCCTGGCATTGATATCAGAGAAGATTTAGCTCGAAAATTGAATCTAGAGGAAGACAGAATCCAGGTAATTTTCAAATTTAGTTGTTATTCCTGATTATTGAAAAGTTAAGAATAATGATATAATGTTTCTGAGATCTATTTTATTTCTTCTTAATTTTAGATATGGTTCCAAAATCGGCGTGCCAAACTGAAGAGGTCTCACAGAGAATCACAGTTTCTAATGGTGAAGAAAAACTTTAACACAAATCTCTTGGAATAGATAGAAAACTAAACTTGTGAAGTTATCTTCCAATTGCAGAACACGAAGAACCAATGGAAATACCAAGTTTTGAAAATGTGATGTTTTATTTCCTGCATTTAATCTGAACCTTGTCACTTTCTGAAAATATATTGTAAATAGTTACTATATCATGGTACCTGTTATACTTGGGCACTTTTAAATATAATAAAGGCTTTTTCTATATATTTTACTAAACATTTTCAGAAACAGCCAGCTATTTTTTTAAGTGAGCAAATTTAATGTAATAAATTAATTTGCTAAAATCAGTAAACTCGTGATTAAGTGGCTCCACAAACTGAATTACTGTACATTTACAAAAATAATTCAAGTAAAATCATCTGGAGAATGGCACAAAGGTGTGACTTGTTTCAATTAGTTTCCTTCAAATGCATTTTGACGCGTGGTTATGTTTTAATAGATTACCAAATATGATTTATTCATAAATCTTATTTTCTCTTGATTTCTGGCATGAATCAGTGAAAATTTTTCACCAGATAGCAGTACAATCCTTATAGAATGCCAGTTTCAGCTTTTTAAAAAAGCAAAGTGATTATACCAAAGTAGAAATGTAAAAGTATCATTTGTCATATTCATACCATTGCACAAAAGAATTGAGCTGCAAGTAAATGCAAATTTTTAAATATTTTTCTAATTCATGTAATGCTGTACTTTAATTTCATTCCTTAAAGTGATAATGAACATCTGACTTATATCTGTTTCTAGTGTAGTGATTTCCAATTGGCTGTATATTTTGTTACAAGTAATACGTTGACTGAGAAGGTGGGATAAGACCTGCCTTGCGTATGTACTCTGACATACTGGTTGGACATAATCAGGGCACTTTCTGAGACAAAAACTATGTATTTTCTTTGCATTTGCCATTGTATCTGTCAATTAAAGATGCAAATAGAATTAAATGGCATCCCAAGAAAGGAGTCTAACGACTGAAAATCTGGGTATTTGTTTTCCACTTAATTAATGGAAGGCCAAAGTGGGTGTTCTTTTTGAAATGTTAGCTTGAGGGCTCTGACTTTGTCTCCTAAAAGCCTATTTCAACTTTGCCCATTTGAATTGAACTCTTCCTTGTTTCCCTTTTCTTTCTTTCCTATGCCTCTGTCCTTTCCTGTCCCAGTGGTAACCAGAGTAGAAGGTTCTTATTGAATTTTTTTCTTTTTTTCCTATTGCATGAGAAAGATTAGAGGGAGTTTGCATATTATTGCTGAGGAAAAGTAGCATGACTCAGATTTTGAAGCTCTTAAAAATCATTTGCTGAGAGCACATTTGGGGACAGAGCTCTGTGTCTTAACAACTGGTCAGCAATGAGCTGCACTTATTCTGTTCCGCTATTGCTGAGGTGGGGAGGGAGGAGGTCAGAAGGGCCCCAAGGGCAGTAACTGGGAGACCAGAGGCACTAAAGGTTCCCCAAGGAAGACTCCACTGCCAGACTGGGCCATTTTTCCAGTATATAAAGAACTGCTTTCATTAATATAAAATGTGAAGCACTATTTTTTTTAAATTCTTTATTGTTGAAAGTATTACATATGTCCAATTCCCCCCCCACCTTGGCCCCCTCCAGCCTGCCCTTGCCCTCTCCCCCCAAACCCCCTACCCCCACCCCAGGCCCTCACCACCCCATTGTCTGTGTCCATGGGCCATGCATATATGCATACAAGGTCCTTGGTTGATTACCTCCCACCCATCTACCCTCTCCCACCTTCCCTCCAAGATTCCTCACTCTGTTCCAGGTTTCCATGTCTCTGGATCCACTCCATTTATCAGTTTATTTTGTTACTTATATTCCACATATGAGTGAGATCATGTGATACTTGTCTACTGACGGGCACTTGGGCTGTTTCCAGGTCTTAGCTATTGTAAATTATGCTGCTATGAACATAGGAGTGCATACATTCTTTCTGATTGGTATTTCGGGTTTCTTAGGATATATTCCTAGAAGTGGGATCACTGGGTCAAATGACAGTTCCATATTTAATTTTTTGTAGAAACTCCATACTGTTTTCCATAGTGGCTGCACCAGTCTGCATTCCCACCAGCAGTGCACTAGGGTTCCCATTTGTCCACATCCTGGCCAGCACTTGTCACTTGTTGATGGTAGCCATTCTGACAGGTGTGAGGTGATACCTCATTGTCGTTTTAATTTGCATCTCTCTGATGAACAGTGACTTTGAGCATTTGTTCATATGTCTCTTGGTCATCTGTATATCCTCTTTGGAAAAGTGTCTATTTAGGTCCTTTGCTTATTTTTTAATTGAATTGTTCATCTTCCTTCTGTTATGAGTTCCTTATATATTTTGGATATTAACTCTTTATCAGATGTATCATTGCCAAATATGTTCTCCCTTTTTGTTTTGTTGATGGTTTCTTTTGCTGTGCAGAAGGTTTTTATTTCGATGTAGTCCCATTTATTTTCTCCTTAGTTTCCTTTGCCCTAGGAGATGTATCAGCAAGCATTGCTACGAGAGATGTCTGAGATTTTGCTACCTATGTTTTCTTCTAGGATTTTTATGGTTTCATGACTTAAACTTAAGTCTTTTATCCATTTTGAGTTTATTCTTGTGTATGGTGTAAGTTGGTGGTCTCGTTTCTTTTTCTTTCTTTCTTTTTTTTTTTTTTTGCATGTATCTGTCCAATTTTCCCAACACCATTTATTGAAGAGACTGTCTTGATTCCATTGTATGCTCTTGCCTCCTTTGTCAAATATTAATTGAGCGTAATGGCTTGGAACGATTTCTGGGTTCTCTGTTCTCTTCCATTGATCTGTATGCCTTGTGCCAGTACCTGGCTGTTTTGATTGCAGTGGCTTTATAGTATAACCTGATATCTGATATGTTGATCCCTCTAACTTTGTTCTTCTGAAGATTGCTGCGGCTATTCAGGGTCTTTTTTGGTTCCATATAAATGTTTAGATTTGTGAAATATGCCATTGATATTTTAATAGAGATTGCATTGAATCTATAGATTGCTTTGAAGTAGTATGGACATTTTAATGATGCTAATTCTACCAGTCTGTGAACATGGTATATTCTTCCACTTGTTTATATTTTCCTCTATCTCTTTTTTCAATGTCCTATAGTTTTCTGAGTACAGGTCTTTTACCTCCTTAGATAAGTTTATTCCTAAGTATCCTAATTTTTTTGTCACAATGTTAAGTGGGATTTTTTTTAAGTTTCTCTTTCTGAGAGATCATTGTTGGTGTATAAAAATGCCATCGATTTCTGGGTTATTTTTGTATCCTGCTACATTGCTGAATTCACTTATTAAGTCAAGTAGTTTTTTGGTGGACTTTTTAGGGTTTTCTATGTACAATATGTCATTTGCAAATAATGATAGTTTTACCTCCTTTCCAATTTGGATGTCTTTTTATTTCTTTTTCTTGTTTGATCACTATGACTAGGACTTCCCATACTATTTTGAATAAGAGGCAAGTTGATGGATTTTTTTTCTCTCTCCCCCTTCCTCTCTCTCTGTCTCTCTCTCTGTCTCTCTCTCTCTCTCTCTCTCTCTCTCTGGAATCAATGGAAACATATCTTTGGATGAGAATTAAAAATATATTTTTAAAAATAAAATTCAATTTTGTCTATAACTGAAATAAATTTTGTTTATAAATGAAGTCATACATAACCGAAATACTTTATAATAGAGATAATGCATTTATAATTAAAACAAATAACTGAAGTCAGAAAAAATTAAATACTAGAATTTATAATACTAAAGAAGTAACTATGAATGTAATTACACATCCTTTTACATTTTCAGACTAATAACATTATCATTAAATATTGTGAACTGAGCCCATTATATGTAAGAATATTTAAGAAGCAAGATAATATGCAAGATCAATTGCGTTTTTCCCCTAAAATCATTTCTAAAAACCTAAAACATAAATGCTGATCTTGTTAAAGAAAATAATGAGCCAGTGAATTTTTTTATCAGTTACAATTGATGGTAATTTGGAGAGAATATGTGGATATTTGGGGGCGGGGAGGAGACTGGACTTTAACTGTGAGGAAAAATCAAACACGATGAAAATGAAAACACAAGATAGAATTATCCTTCCCTCAAAGCCCACAGGCTCTCGTCCACAGCTTATCTCTGCTCCTGTAATTCCAAGCCTTTGTCTCCATTAATGCCCAGGACAAAGTGAACAGTAGTACAAATCAAACTAATGCAGTCAGGCTAATACCTGGAGCGTCTCTATTATCTGGCCACTGCCTAAATAAGGTTATTTGGTCTCCTGTAATGGCATTGGTCTCTTGTGAAGCCAGCCAGACAAAGCCCATCTTAGCTAAAGAGTGCTGGTGGGAACAATGGATGTGTGTGCTGGTGGTCAGCTTTTGAGTTAATCAGTGTTAATAGGTGCTTTCACCCCCTGCATTTTATCATGCATCACAAGAGTGGCATCAATTCCCTATTACCACACCCAACAAATAGCATCACCTGGGCCTGGCACTTACTTCTAAAGGCAGGGAGCTACGTGCTAGTCCATTTACTTGATGTGGAACCCAAATCAAAGTATGACAGATGGTGACTTGCTATCTCCACTTCACTGAGCCCCATAGGACTGAAAACCCCTCTGTGTGCCTTTGGCTAAATTTAATGCTCATTTTGGCTGTTCTGTCTCCTGCTGGGGCACCAGCCCACAGCAGGAGCCCAGCAGCCACAGCAGCTAGCTCTTGGTGACTCCCACCACTCCACATCCCATTAGATTCACCCCTCCCCATTTTCCTCTCACATCTCCATATCTTATCCTTTCTTGGCCACAGAAGCAGATACAGTCACAGGAAGTACACAGCAAAGAACGGAGACAAAGCGCTATCTGGCCAGGACTAGAAGGGGAACACCTATGAACAGGACAGTGTAGGTGAAATCACCAGAGACCTGAGAAGATCATCTTACAACAGTGGTTCTCAACCTTCCTAATGCCGCGACCCTTTAATACAGTTCCTCATGTTGTGGTGGCCCCCAACCATAAAATTATTTTTGTTGCTACTTCATAACTGTAATTTTGCTACTGTTAATGAATCGTAATGTAAATATCTGTGTTTTCCGATGGTCTTAGGCAACCCTGCTAGCAGTTCTCAACTTGTGGGTCGCTGTAGAGCCTAAGACCATCGGAAAACACAGATATTTACATTACGATTCATTAACAGTAGCAAAATTACAGTTATGAAGTAGCAACAAAAATAATTTTATGGTTGGGGGCCACCACAACATGAGGAACTGTATTAAAGGGTCGCGGCATTAGGAAGGTTGAGAACCACTGTCTCACAAGGTTGTGAACAAACTCCTGGACGTCCCCGGTGCTGCACATGCATGTATCTGATCCTCACAGAACACCAAAGCTTTTGAGAACTAAACAACAGGGTAGGTAAGTGCCTAAATATCACCTGGCCTGTGGGTGGCAAACATGCAGGATAGGCCTACAAAGGCTTTGAACATAGAATTGACATTGAAAACACAGACCATAGAAGGCAGATCAGAACTTGTAGCCTGAATCTAGCCAGGACGATTAAAAAAAGTGTCCAGAGGAATGAAATAAGACTCAGAGTATCATATAACATAACATTCAAATGGCCAGGATACAATCCAAAATCACTCAACATACAAAGAACCACAAAAGTCTGACCAATCTTATGGGAAAAGAAAATCAACAAACACCAGTCCCAAGATGACTCAGATGTTGGAAATATTTGACAAAGACTTTTTTACCCCCTTTCTTTCCTTTAAAAAAAAAAAAAAGATATAATTGATATATAACATATTAGTTTCAGGTATGCAACATAATGACTCAATATTTGCATGTACTGCTGAATGAGCACCACAATCAGTCCAGTTAAGATCCATCACCACACAGTTACAAATTATGTTTTTTCTTGTGATGAGACCTTTTAAGATTTTTCTAATGTAACAACTTTTGTTGTTTTAATCTTCACCCCAGGATATTTTCCCATTGATTTTAGAAAGAGTGGAAAGGAAGGAGGGAGGGAGGAAAGGGGGGAGGGAGGGTAAGAAAGAAAGAGACATTGATGTGAGAGAGACACATCAACAAGTTGCCTCCCACACATGCCCCATCTAGGGCCAAGGATCAAACTTGCAACCCAGGTACATACCATTGACTGGAATAGAACCCATGACCCTTTGGTGCTTGGGCCAACACTCTAACCACTGAGAACCACAGGCCAGGGCCTATCTTAACAACTTTTAAATATACGATATAGTAATACAGTATTATTAAATACTAGAGGCCC
Source organism: Cnephaeus nilssonii (assembly GCF_951640355.1). Taxonomy (NCBI): domain Eukaryota; kingdom Metazoa; phylum Chordata; class Mammalia; order Chiroptera; family Vespertilionidae; genus Cnephaeus; species Cnephaeus nilssonii. Next base: position 44,881,319 of record NC_137088.1, on the reverse strand, counting down.
AGTGCAAGGAATTAGTGCACTTGTCGGGGTCTCTCAGTGAGGCTTGTGCCCTCTGGCAGTCCAGGAGCCTTCGGGGGATGTCCAACTGACGGCTCCCTATGGGGAGCGAGCCTAAGCCGTCAGTTGGACATCCTTAGCACTGACACGGCTGCTGCGCTCGCCAGCCGTGAGCCCAGCTTCTGGCTGAAAGGTGCTCCCCCTGTGGGAGCGCACTGACCACCAGGAAGCAGCTCCTGCTTTGAGCGTCTGCCCCCTGGTGGTCAGTGCACATCATAGCAACCGGTTGTTCTGCCATTCGGTCGATTTGCATATTAGCCTTTTATTATATACAATAGTCACAATGCTGTATATTACATCCCCAGGATGTATGTATGTTATAACTGGAAGTTTGAACCTTTTGACCACCTTTACCCATTTTGTTCCTCCCCACCCCTGCCTCTGGTAACCACCAATCTGTTCTCTGTATCTATGAGTTTGTTGGTTTTGGTTTTTTTTTAATTCCACATATAAGTGAGATCATATGGTATTTGTCTTTCTCTGATTTATTTCATTTAACATATTGCCCTCAAGGTCCATCTATGTTGTTGTAAATGTTAGGGTTTTATTCCTTTTTATGGCTAAACTAGAGGCCCAGTGCATGAAATGCGTGCACAGGTAGGGTCCCTAGGCCTGGCCAGCAATCAGGGCCAATCGGGGCCTTCTGGCTGCTGGCCGGGGCCTTCCTTCCAGCTGCTGGCCAGGGCCTCCTTCCCCGGCTGCTGGCTGCCAGCCGGGGCCTTCCTTTGTTCTGCGCTGCCCCCTGGTAGTCAGCACACATCATAGCAAGCAATAGAACTCCTGGTCTCCTGGTCAAACTCCCGTGGGGACACTTTGCATATTAGCCTTTCATATATATAGATAATGTTTTATTATATATAAAATTTTCTTTATCCATTTATGCATTGATAGACACTTAGGTTTTTCCCCATATCTTGGCTATCTATATATATAAAAGCCTAATATGCTAAGTGTCTGACCATTTGTTTGACCATTTGACAAGTCACTATGATGTGCACTGACCACCAGGGGGCAGACGCTTGATGCAGGAGTTGCCCCCTGATGGTCAGTGTGCTCACACAGCGGGTGCGCCGCTCAGCTGACCAACGGGTGCCAGATGCCAGGCTCATGGCTGGCGAGTGCACTGTAGCGGTGCTAGCCTCTCTCGCAGACACTCCCCTTGGGTACCCCTCCCCCGTTTCAACCGGGATGGCATCAGGGCTGACTGGGTGTGAGCCCACAGCCGCTTCTCGGTCATGGGCGCACTAAGATCGCCCTAGGACAAATGCGTGGAGACCGAGGTGGAGCCGCAGTGAGCCTACTGAGTGGTGGCGGTGGCAAGTGCAGCAGGGTTGGGATACGCGGGCTTGGGCTCCTCCCCGGCCGCCTGACGCACTACTACATCGCTCGGGGGTTGTCGGACTGCCGGTTTCGGCACAATTTCCACAGGCTAAGCGAGGGACCACACTAGTGCACGAATCCGTGCACCGGGCCTCTGGCTGTAAATAATGCTGTAGTGAACGTGGGAGTGCAATACCTTTTTGAATTAGCATTTTCATTTTCTTTGGATAAATACCCAGAAGTGGAATTGCTGGATCATATGGTAGTTCTATTTTTAATTTTTTGAGAAATCTCCATACTGTTTTCCATAGTGGCTGCACCAATTTAAATTCCCACTAACAGTGTACAAGGGTCCCCTTTTCTCCACATCCTTGCCAACGCTTGCTTTTTCTTGTCTTTTTTTGTAATAGCCATTTTCATGCGTGTGAGATGATATCTCATGTGATTTTGATTTGCATCTCCTTGATGGTTAGTGATGTTGAGCACCTTTTTCTGTGCCTGCTGGCCATCTGTATGTCTTCATTGGGAAAATGTCTAGTAAGTTCTTATGCCCCTGTTTATATTGCATTGCTTGGGCTGTGTGTTTTTGTTTGGTTTGTTTTCTTTTGGTAAGGAATTGTATTAGTTTTTAATATATTTTGGACATCAATCCTTTATCAGATATATGGTTTTCAAGTATTTTCTCCCATTCAGTAGGTTACCTTTTCATTTTGTTATGATTTCCTTTGCTGTGCAGAAGCTTTTTGGTTTGATTTAGTCCCACTTGTTTATTTTTGCTTTTGTTGCTTTTGCTTTTTGTGTCAAATCCAAAAATCATCACCAAGACCAATGTCAAGGAGCGTACCACCTATGTTTTCTTCTAGGAGTTCTATGGTTGCATTTTCTTACAAAGGTAAACATAATTCAGCAATCCTACTTCTAGATATTTACCTTAAAGATATATATTTTTTTAATCCTCACCCGAGGATATTTTTTCATTGATTTTTTTTTAAGAGAGAGTGGAATAAAGAGAGAAAGACAGAGAGAAATATCAATGTGAGAGAAACACATCGATTGGTTGCCTCTTGCATGTGCCCCAACCAGAGCCTGCAGCCTAGATACTTGCCCTTGACTGAATTGAACCCGGGACCCTTTAGTCCCCAGGCTGACGCTCTAGCCACTGAGCAAAACCAGCTAGGGCTGTACAAGAGATGTTTATAGACATTTTATTCATAGTCAGCAAAAACTGGAAACAATCTGAATGTTTTTCAATGGATAAACCAACTGTGGTGCATCCATACAATGGGCTACTACTGGGTTGTAAAGAGGAACAAACTACTGGTGCACACAAAAACAGGGGTGAATCCCAAAAATATGCCAAGTGAAAGAAGCAAGTCTCCATGTTTTACAATGTACATGGGAGAAAGAAAACCTCAAATTTGAATATAGGCAGAAGCAACAATATTCTTTCAAGTGAATAACAAGCATACTGAAGTAGAGCAGGGGTAATTTTCACACACTGTGTTTTCCCTATATCGCCTCAGACTAATGATAAAGAAGTGTAAACAGCCGAACCCGGTTTGGCTCAGTGGATAGAGCGTCGGCCTGCGGACTCAAGGGTCCCAGGTTCGATTCCGGTCAAGGGCATGTGCCTTGGTTGCGGGTGCATCCCCAGTGGGGGGTGTGCAAGAGGCAGCTGATCGATGTTTCTAACTCTCTATTCCTCTCTCTTCCTCTCTGTGAAAAATCAATAAAATATATTTTTTAAAAAAAGAAGTGTAAACAAATACTGAATTCTAGTGGGTAGGCTTGCTTTTTGTAGTGGTATGGATTCGCAATTCCAACACTACTTTCTATGCATTATAGGTTTGAGAAAGTAAATATGTTAAGGATAATGGGGGCTGGTTTTCTCATGTTGGGAAAGGAAGTTACAAGGAGGGGAAGGGAGGAAGGCTGGAGGAAGGGTTAGGAATGGAAGTGTCAGTGTGGACTCGAAGAGCGGTTGGTGGTAAGTGACTGATGCTCCCGCACGCAAGAACAGCTTCAAGAGAGCTGTGAAGGGTAGGGTTGTGTCTGGCCCAGTATTTATAGAAGCCCCACACCCTGTCAGACTGTAACATTGCCCATCCACATTCTGAGATTGGCCTCACTTTTACATTAAAAAGATGATTTTCTGCCAATAGCACATTTTTTATTTGGAGACTTGGAACAATAATGAAAGAAACTGCCTGGGGCCTGTGCGTTAGTCAGGCCTCTCTCTGTTGCAAGAAAAGAAACTGAGCTCAAACGAATTGAAGCAATAAGGGGATTTATTGGCACCTATCATGGAAAGACTAGGAGTGGATTTAGCTTCAGGTCTATCTCGATCTGGAGGCTTGGATGCTGTCATTTGGCGCTCTCTCTCTTCATTGCTCAGACTTTCTCTGCTGGGTGAGCTTGATGGATCGGACAGTACACAGCTCACCTCTGGTTAACTTAGGAAGCTCAGCAGAAAGAGCCTGACCCCAGAATCTGACAAGGGGGCCCAGCTCCTGGGGTGGGAGAGAAAGGGCCCCCCTACGACTCTAGGGAGTGGGGGTGGGAGGAGTCCTAAAAGGCAGCATAGAGAGGAGAGACCAACAAAGGAGTAATGACTCTATTGCTTGTCCTGCCACAGCTGACTTGTGAAGTTCTGACTTCTGTTTGTGCCCACCGGGCATGACTAGCTAAATTCCTCAAAACAATAAAAGGCAAAATGACCCTAACAGCTTTGACAAGTTCCTCTGAGCAGCTGGGCAGACCTGGGCGTGTCCTCCTTCCCATAGACCTGCTCCCAGCACAGGAGCTTTGCCCTTAGCATAAGCGCAGAGAACATTTGCTTAACGCTTCCAGTACCTTCTAGGGGAGCCCCTTACTCTGACCAAGATCATCGGTGTGTCCTCCGTGGACCCCAGAGTGCACCGGTTCTCAGGCAGGAAGTGGATATTCCTGTTTCAGAACGCTTCCTGGCTCAGTCCCCAAACCCCACCTGAAAAGAAGGGCTAATTTGTTCTAGGCACTTTATGCTTAAATTATTAGTAGATGAATAAGCAACAGCCCACACTGAATTTGTGAGCATTGTGGCCTTTGGTGGAGGAACTTCGAGACCAAAGACTCCCCCTTCTGTGAGCGGACGCAGCCCGGTTCTTCTTGAGGAACCTCTTGGCCCAGAGCAGCCATGTGGCCTCACAGAACCTGAGAGAGAAGAACAGCACTCCAGATATCTGTCAGAGACTGTTCTGGAACTTACTGTCCCTTGGATACTTAGCAAAAGCCAGTGCTTGAGGACAGGGACTCTCCAACACGAGAATCATGTGAAGTACACATTTAAAATGCAGATCCCTGGCCCCGGCCCCCGCAGAATCTGAGAATCAGAGGCTGACCATGTGAGGAGTGGAGGGAAGATCTGTCTGAGCACAGGGAACAGGAAGTGCAAAGGCCCTGAGGCAGGAAAGAGTGCTGGGGGAACTATACACAAAGTGAGCAAAAGAAAAAGGGGCAGGAGACAAAGGAGTCAGGGCCAGAGCGGCAGGGCCCTGAGGACAGGGACAAGGAGATTGGGTTTTCATTTAAGTGTGACTGGAAGCCACTGAAAGTGTTACGTGGCAGGCGCTATAGATCGGATTTCCAACTTAAGAACATCACTCTGGCTATTCTATGGAAAAAGGATTATTGAAAAGGTGGACAGGAGGACCAGACAGGAGACTTTAGGAGGGGGAGAGGCCAAAAGAGATGGTGGCCGGGCAGGGCATGGGTAGGGAGCTGGACAGCCATTGAGACTGAGGAGTGTGAGTGTTAACTTCACTCCTGGTGCATCAGACTGTTAACTGTTACTAGTGTCCTTGCAGACATAACTCTACACATGCACAAGTAGAACCCCACCACACATCACATGCTACCTTATAACACGCTTTTCTCACTGAGTAAAATAGCTTGATCCCAGGCGTCTCCACGATCTAAATTCGATGAGGGGAAGCTGAATCTGACTCAAGAGGATTTCTTTACTGTTTAGGCAAATGGTCTACGTCAAAGAAAGGTTTTCAAAAGACATAGCTTTGAGTCTAGAAAGTTAGAAAACACAAGTAATTTTCCTAAAAGGCAGGGGAGGGGCTAGGGGATTTAAGAATTAAAGTTCCAGAAAATATTCTCCAAACAGAGTAGCTAAAACATGAGTGTAGTCATTTCCTCCCAGAAGGGAATGTGATGCTTGGGCAAAATTCCGTTGTTTATTTTGCACGGCCTTACCTCAGGCTACACACAAACACCGGAGCAGCGGCAGGAAGTGCCTTTCTGTGCCCTGGCGGGACTGGGGCTCTCCACGGAAAGCCTCTGGATGTCGGGATTAGCCGGAATCCTCAGAGCAACTTGCCCAAGACACTAATTGTACTTGTGTCTCTGTCTTTGATGAGTGGCTTAGTCAGCTTTTGGGCTCACTATATTCATAATCATTGTGTTTTGCTTTGTTTTTTTAAATAAGGCTAAGATTCTAGTTTTATTTTCCTCCAGAAGAAAACAACTTAAAAACAAGCTTAAAGTTATTTTTTATACTTCTTATCTTTAGTAAATATTTAACAACCTTGATGTGGGAATGTTAAGTCTCCTTTCTCACCTCCATCATCAAGTGGTTGAAATAGAAGGCAAAGGCCTCGGGATGCTGGGACTCTGTCCTTAGCCACTAATTGCTTTCCTCAAGTCAAACATCCACCCCGCAGTTCAGCAAAGAAAAGAATCAAAGCAGACAGTGTATATTAGGAGAAGTGGGGTTTTACATTTTAATGATCTAACCTGAGAGAGCAGGACTAGCTCAAATATGAACTATACATTGCAGGTGGTAGATATATGGTGTCCACTGTACATCTAGAGTCTAGGTTATTTATTGCTTGTCTTACATTACTTGGTTTTATTAGCAGATAACAAGCCTTCGTGGCAGGCAACGTTTAGAAAAGGATTCTTACATTTTATCGGAGAGGGAGAATTAGGGGCTTGTCATTTTCCAGAATTTTGTGTAGGAAAAGCAGATACTGAGCATTTGAGTATGTCACCTGATTCCACAATAGGTTGTGGTCCCTTTTTAAGGGTTTTGAGATTTAATGTAGTCAGTATTTTGTGTATTTGTCTGTTTTTACTTATACAAATAATATGTGAACACATTAATATTGAAAAATGAACACATTACGAATAAAAGTTCCTTTGAAACCCTTGCCCCCCAAATCCCAGTCTCCCGACCCCCCTCCCCACCAAATGAAATTACATTTTCAGTTTGCTCTACATGTTTACAAACCTTTTTCTTACGGATTTTTATACATATATACCTACCCACCTAATTATGTGGTATGGTTGGTTTTTCGTAAATAGTATTAAAGGCCCTGGCCAGTGTGGCTCAGTTGATTGAGCATTGACCTGTACACCAAAAGACCGTGGGTTCAGTCCCCGGTGGGGGTGCATGCAGAAGGCAACAGATCGGTATTTCTCTCTCTTTCCTTCTCCTTCCTCTCTCTCAACATCAATTTAAAAAACAACAGCAGGGGACCCTTCCCCCCTCCCCACGCGGGAGTCCATTCTGTGGGACTCTTTCCCTCTCCCCATGTGGGAGTCTGTACTTGTTCTTCAATAAATCTCCACCTTTGCTATACTAAAAAAACACAACAAAACAGATCCTCAGGTGAGGTTTTGTAAAAATGGTACTACAGTGTGCCATATTTGTTATTCTATAATTAGCTCCCCCCAACAGTTATTGATATATCGTAGTGCTTTTTCTAAGCTCCTCATAGCTTACCTTATTAAAACAAACAAACTTGTTACATTGGATAGCGTGCCAGGTTGGCTATTTCATATTATGTTTCTTTAAAATATATATTTTTTTATTGATTTCAGAGAGGAAGGGAGAGGGAGACAGAGATAGAAACATCAATGATGAGAGAGAATCATCAATCAGCTGCCTCCTGCATGCCCTGCACTGGGGATCAAGCCTGCAACCTGGGCATGTGCCATGACTGGGAATTGAACCATTACCTCCTGGTTCATAGGTTGATGCTCAATCACTGAGCCAAACCTGCCGGGCCCATGTTATGTTTTTAGCCATTTCTTTATTGATAAACATTAAGGCTATTTCTGTTTTTCTTTTTTGTTTCTTTTTCACCATTCAAAATAATAATGTTGCAGAAAACAAGTTTGTACCTGTGCACAAATGTGACGCCCCCCGCCCCCGCCCCCGCTGAGATTAAATATCAAGAAGTAGAATGGATGTGGGATAGAAATTGGAAGTTATTCATATGTTTTATTTTAATAGAAATGATCAATTTTCCTTCCAACATGACTTTCATCAGATCCAGCAAATATTTCTTTTTATTAAGCTTTGGGAAAGGCTCACCCTGGGCTCCAAACAAATCAGGGAGGAATATGAACCTGTCTTTCCCTCTAAGAAGGCTTAGGATTCATATATGGCCCCCATGTATTAACTGGCAAAAGAAATCCAGGGAAATTAAACCCGATGCTAAGAAGAAGACTGGTTAGTTATAGAAGGTAGGGGGTGGGAAAGGGATGGAAAGAAGGAAGGAATAGGAACAGGTAGTGAGAATGAGATGCCAAAATAGTTCTCTGAGTATACCTACACGCTTTACGTAGCTGGGACTCTTGGAACCAGGTAATGATTCACATACCTCCAAAATAAATAAATCATTCAAATCAGCCAGGATTAGAAGGGAACCCCAAAAACAGAACACCAACAATAAGGAATCTAAGTGTACAGCAAATAAATAATGTAACCGTATGGAGGAGGCAGGTGAGAAATATCCTAACCTAAGTAACTCTGGACAACAATAATTTGACTAGAGACTATGAGACTAAAGATGAAAAGGACTGTACACAAAGATTGTAGTTTAGTTAGTAAATTTGGTTCTCACTACGGCTCTCACAGAGGAGTAACTATAATTCAGAACTATTTTATGTGCAAACTAGTCTGGGTCCCATTAGGAGACACAAACCACACAGTATTTTGAATAAGGAAAGTTGAACAAGAGGTTGGAGAAATGAGGGATTGACTGGTAAGAAGTAGAGAGAATGCTAAAGAATCCTATATAATAAAAGGCTAATAGGCAAATAGACCGAATGCCAGAACAACCAGTTGCTATGATGCACACTGACCACCAGGGGGCAGATGCTCAATGCAGGAGCTGCCCCCTGGTGGTCAGTGCACTCCCACAGGGGAAGCGCCACTCAGCCAGAAGCTGGGCTCACGGCTGGCAAGCGCAGCGGCGGTGGCGGGAGCCTCTCCCGCCTTCATGGCAGCGCTAAGGATGTCAGACTCCCTGGGGAGCGGGCCTAAGCCACCAGTGGGACATCCCCTGAGGGCTTCCTAACTGCGAGAGGGTGCAGGCCGGGCTGAGGGGACACACACACACACACACACACACACACACACCACCACCACCCCCACTCCCCCACTCCCCCCTCCTCCCAGTGCACGAATTTCGTGCACCGGGCCTCTTAGGGCTGAGAGAGACAAGCCAGGGAAGAGCCTGCCTCCCCCAAGGTGGATCCAGACCCTGTTGGAGAGGGCTTGGCTCACTAAATGACAGACAAGTCCTTGCGGTGCTGTGATGTCAGAAATTGCCAGAAATCCGCCCCCTGTGGGGCGAGGAAAGCTGTTCGTGTGGAGGGGGAGGTGGCATTCTGCTGTGAAACTGACCGACAGGGGTCCAGGGAAGCTGCTGGGCACTGGCGCTTCTTGCTGTGTGTGGCAGGAGCCAGTGGCTAGAATCTGGCGTGGGGGGTGCTGTCTGCACAGGGAAGAAGCTGCCTGCACTTCGCATGCTGGAAAAGCTACTCTTGCTGCCAGAAGGACACCGGAGACCAGGTCTTCCTCTTCCTCCCGCAGTGTCTCTCCATCGCCCTCTCCTGACAGTGTAGAACCTGGTGCCAGCTGACAAGGGAAACTAAATCGATGAACTCAATTTTTGCTTATCAGGGAATGAAGGGCGAATTTGGACTTGAGAGGCAATACATTGATAACAGGCAGAGTCCATCCCTTTAGCTATATGCGCCCTTTTACAGACATTTGAACTCTTCCACAACGAAACCTCTCCATAGTCCCACCCAATAAGAACAACTGCTTATCTTAGGAAGGACGTTCTCCTGCTCTTCCCAGCCAGGTGACCCACAAGCCCCACAGTTACTGTGACAATTGACGGCTGGGTTAGTTACTCCTTCTATCCAGCCACAGTCCCCCTGAAGACTCTGTTGCCTAAAGACTGAACTGTAAAGTGAACATCAACAACTTTTATGTAAAATAAACACGAGAGGAAGGAAATGGTTAGCACATACAAATAAACACGTGTATAATAAGCCAATAGAACTGCAGTTCCTGGAACCAGCCAGGAGGCTGTAACTGATGTCTGTGACTGCCTTCTTCACTCCCCATTCAGTACTTCCCTCACCCTCAGGCAGCTGCTTGGGATTCTTTACCCGGTAGAGTGGCCCAGGTCTGGATTCTCTAAGACTCTAAGGACTTAATTGTCCGGCCTGTCTTGGTTGCTGTTTTTCCATTAACTTTTACTATTAGGCATGGAAGTACTACCAGATGGCCTAGAGAACCCGGGTACATATAGATACAGAGATAAATATAGGTGTCTGTATATGTGTGTTAGTATACATGCACATACAAATTTACTAGCTCTGTCTGATGAGAGGGCTAACAGCACCCAGTAGCAATGAGCATACCTAGTGCCCATATTTTGGTTTCTAAAAATGATTTCCAATTGAAAAAAATACACCCAAAATCCTTGGAGAAAGTATTGATTTTATCATTGGGACAGGGATAATGCAAGATAGTCCCAGGACGCCCTTGTGTACCAGGAAGTAAGAACATGCTCAAAAACTGATGGGAGCATGTTGAAGGGACCCGGGACCCATCCTGAAGGGGCTTTCAATGGCCAAAGCTAAAACAATTTGAGCAACGAAGTAAATAATGGGAGTATTGGAATAAAACCCACACAGTAAATAAGTATTCATGACCCCATACTTATGTAAACAAATAACTGAGTAAGTTAATGGGGAGAATCCTCCTAATTGCAATTAACAGAGAATAAATAAGGGAAATAGCAAAATCACCTTTAGAACACTACAGCAATAATTGTTGCACGCAAGATTCATTCATGGATGCTAAAATTCGCTGGTGAAAATCTGAAGATAAACAGGGTATTCATACCATCTCAATGTTTCTCCACCAAGCTATTAATTATGAGGGGAAAATAGTAATTTTACAGTAGAAACACCTGGCATACACCATCTTAACCAAGTGATGAGGAGTAAAATAAGACAGAGTGACATCACATACCCCTGACAGGAAGCACAACACTGCTTCTCCGACATTCTTACCAAAATTTCATCACTTCAGTTCAGTCATGAAAAAATCAGACAAATCCAAATGAAGGGACACTTTTGAGCACTCCTAAGTAGTGTCAAGGTCATGAAAGGCTGAGGACCCTTCAGAGATGGAAGAGACTATGGAGACATGAAAACGAAATGCAGCCCGGCCAGCGTTGCTCAGTGGTTGAGCGTCGACCTATGAACCAGGAGGTTACAGTTCAATTCCTGGTCATGCCTGAGTTGTGGGCTCGATCCCCAGTGTGGGGCCTGCAGGAGGCAGCCGATTGACGATTCCTCTCATCATTGATGTTTCTATCTCTCCCTTCCTCTCTGAAATCAATAAAAAATAGGTTAAAAAACAAACACCACACATAGCAAAAAAAACACTAAATGCAATGTGGGATTCTGGATTGGCTCCTGGACCAGGCAAAGGACATTATTGGATCCTTGATACAGTGTGACGAGAAGGCACTTCACCTGTGTGGTCTCTCTCAAAAACACATACCGCCCCGCCACCCCCCTTTCTCTCCCCCCCGCCCCCCCCCCGCCCCCCCCGTCTACTCATGAGAAAAATATCAAAGTGCAATAGAGGGGTAGCTTGCAAAAACCCTCACCAATACTGGAAACTGTCAAAGTCATCAAAAACAAAGAAAGTCAGAAGTTGTCACAGCCAAGAGCAGCCTGAGGAGGACAGGCAACTAAATGTAAGGTGATGTTTTGGATGGGATCCTGGAACAGAAAAGCAACATGAGATAAAAACAAAGGAAATCTGAACAAAGTATTGGCTTTAGTTATTAATAATGAATCAACCTTGATTCATTTATTGTGGCAAATGTACCATACTAATGTAAACTGTTAATAAAAGGGAATATTGCTTAGGAGGCAGATGGGAACTGTCTGTATTATCTTGTCAATTTTTTTATAAATTAAAAAAAAATGATTCTAAAATTTAAAAGTTTAGTTTAAAAAACAGGGACTGTAGTAGGAAGTAGGAAGACTGGTGAAATTCCAGTAATGTCTGTCGATTACTCAGTAGTATTATATTAATGTTAAGTGTCTGGTTTTGATAATTGTGCTGTGGTTGTATAAGAGCTTAACATTAGGGGAAGCTGGGTGGAGAGTATATGGGTATGGGTACTCTTTGAACTCTTTTTGTAACTTTTCTGTAAATTTAAAAATATTTCAAAAACATTTTTTAATGAGCTTGAACTGTGGCCATTTTTTAAAAATTTTTTTTAAGGAATCCAATCTATGGCCTTGCACGCCAGTCTCAGCGTTGGCCTGGCGACGATCTATGCATACTTTTAAAGGTATAGACTTTGTCAAGTGCAGCCAATGTACATATGGCTCAACTTTATGGAAAGCAGCTTGGAAGTCATGAACAAAGCTGGAAGCGCAACCAAGGCCGTAAATGAGCCCGCCTGGAGAGTCCCAGGGAGGCGCTGTGAGACATTACATAATGGCAGCCAGCAGCAAAGGAAGAATTTGTTTCAGGTTTCCAGTTTAAAGACACATATTTATGTGCACTGGGGAAGGCCAGTGGAAGCCAGTGTCTGACCCCTCCGTGAAGGGAGGTGAGCTGTGTCCCCCCCCCCCCCCCCCCCCAGGCTGCACTAGCCTGCAGGGAGGCAGGGCCGCCTCTCACCTGTGTGCTCAGGGGGCTCCTGTGGGAGGAGGAAGCGCCTGGCTAGGAGGGCGCTTTAGGCCTCTGGGGATTCTCTGCGTTTTCATTGCTGGTGTGAGGCTGACTTCTCTTGCTCTTAAACTTGGCTCAACGCCTTGCTCGGAGGCTGTTTTTGCAATCTGTCACTGCCTTGCTCCATCTCTAGCAAAATGTAGCTCCAGAATTTCCTGCTCCAGGGCCTTAGGTTGGGAGACCAGAGTCAGGGCACATTGCATTTTTGCACAACGGAGGGGCACTAGGTGGCCCTCCCTTGGCAGTGGGGGTTGGGGGGTCGTGCCCTAGGAGGCTCCGACACATGGGTTGCCGCCCTCTGCGTCTGGTGTGCAAGTTAATCAACGGTGAGGATCCCCTGCTGGGAGAGATGGAGAGGAGCTCCCTGCCGCAGTAAAACGAGCATAGAATGCGCCGTGGCCCCTGTTCCCCGACACTTGCCCTGAGCTAGTCCCTGCTAAAGTGTAAACTGGGGTGGGAAGGTGTAGGGCCTGAGCAAATTCTTTGAAACTCTTTTCCCTTTGCTTCTGTTAATCTTATATGTCAGTTTAACTGGGTTTAGTGATGGCAGATAGCTAGTAAACCGTTATCCGGGTGTGTCTGTGAAGGTGTATCTTGAAAATATTAGCATTTGAATTGGTGAACTGAGTAAATCCCAAAGGCAGGTGGGCTCAGCCCCAAACTGGACAAAAAGGCAGAGGAAGAGCCAACTGTCTTCTCCTTCCCTGATGGCCAGGCCTCTGGTCTGACTTTCAGACTCGGATGGGACTTTCCCCTTCGGCCCCCAGTTTCAGGCTCCCGGACTTGGACTGAAAGACTCTGCCCGCGCCTGGGCCTGGGTCTCCAGCTTGCAGGCAGCAGATTGTGGGACTCTCACCTCCATAGCTGCATGAGCCGATTCCTAGAATAAACCTCCTCATCGGCATCTCTAAGCATCCTATCCGTTCTGCTTCTCTAGGGAACCCGGACTAGCTCAACCTCTTGGTTCTCTCTGGTCCCTCTGAACCCTCCTCTCACAGCTTGTTTCTTCCAGCTTCTGTTAGTGCATAGAATGCGGGAGACGATCTGGATTCATGATGCAGCATGGTCTCCAAGTAGCTGTGTGTCATTTGGGCAAACCAGGGAAGCCCCTGAGCCTCACATCCTTCATGTGTGACATGGGACTCTCAGTGGCTGCCTCCCAGGCTCGAGGGCTCTGCGAAGTGTGGGTACTGCCCTGGAGAGCAAGATCCTGAGGGCAGGGTTCATGACCTGGAGCATTTTTTCCCAGCACCCTGCACAGTGCGCAGCATACAGTGGTACTCAGTAAGTGCTTGCTCAATAAACAGTTGAATATAAAAATGTTAGTCATTATGTTATGCATTCACATATGTCACAAGCCATGTCATTCACGTTCACGATGGTACTGAAAAAAAAAAAAGAGAACAAATCTGATGGTCGAAGGTGAACTAAATAGTGTAGGTGCAATAATTTGAGAAATAAGATGGCTAAGAGTTGGCACCGTTGCTTCCGTTGTCTATTGGCCATGTCTCGTGGAGTGGCTCTGTGGGGCCTCTTCCCTCCTGACATAGGTGACCTGTCTGGGAGCTTTGTTTCTGGACATTGATTACCCAGTTTAAGTCCTAACCTGCTGACATAGCAAGTCCATTTCCTTAAGAATGATTTTAGAGGAGCCAGTAAAGGCTGACTCCACTTTAAAGGTTCAAACAAGCCAAAAGGCATTCGGAGGAAACAGAAGAAAACTGTTCCTCAGAGAGATAAGGAAAGGAATTACTTCCTTTAAGCAAGAACTAGGTGTTCTGCAAGAGAGGCCACTACTAAATAAGAAAGAGCTGCTCTCGGGTATTGAGGAAGGTGGTAATTGTAATGGAACTTCACTCGCTTTTAAAGACCTAGTCGAAGATCTGTTCTAAAGCATGGAATAATGTGACTAGGAAATGGGAAATAGTTGGTAATGATAGGAAATTGGAAGATAAACTTAGGATACCTATCATCCCACTCAGGAATTCCCAAAAGAGAGTAAGCAGAGGAAAAGGAGGAGAGGAAGAGGTCAAAGAAATACTCAAAAGAACTTTCCGGAATTCAAGGACATGCATCTCCAAAGTGAAGGGCCACAATGAATGAAGATACTCATACCTGTGAAACTTCAGTACAGTAGTTTAAAGAGTGCAGCTTTAAAGCTGAGAGAGAGAGAGAGAGAGAGAGAGAGAGAGAGAGAGAGAGGCTTTCAAAGGACCAGGAATAAAAAGGCCATCAGACTCATAAACCACAACCTCAGGAGCTGAAAGGTAGAGAAACGGTGCCTTCAACATTCCAGTGGAAATTTGCTTTCAACATAAAATTCAATACCCAAATTATTAATCAACTGTGATCTTTAATAAAGATACTTTTTAGACATGCAGGGTCTCACAAAATTTACCTACCATGCCTTTCTCAAGAAGCGAATGAGGGATACGCCTCACCAAAATGAGTGAGAAAACCCAGAAAAATACATAGGATCCAGGAAATAGGATTCCAACACAAGAGAGAAGGAAAGGGAATGACAGCCGGGCAGCCGGCCTGGAACACGGGCCTGACTGGGGCAGGAGCCTGTGGACTCCAGGGAGAATCCTCCCAAAACAACAGGAACCGAGAGGAGAGTGAATGCCCCTGACCTGGGGAAAGGTGTGTGGGAAGAGTTAACAAGGGGGTTACATGAAACAAAACAAACGCTTTTAAAACAGGTAAATACTACACATGCGTGCACATACACACACACAGTATAACAAGAAAGGAAATACTATCACCCAACACTGCTTGCCTTATGGGTGAATAATGTTTTACATGGTTGTGATAATATAAACACTGAATATTGATTTAACTAAAATTCTAATACTGTATCTTAGTCAAGCTCCCAACAAGAAACAGCTCTCAAATAGGGTGAAATTTGAGGAGAATTTCGTAAGAAAGTTTGTGGGCAAGGTGAAAAGAAACTACAGGGGCTAACACCAATCCTATCTAATAAAAGAGTAATATGCAGATTGACCACTACTCCAACACACAAGATGGCTGCCCCCATGTGGTCAAAGATCCTGCCCCCATGTGGACACAAGATGGCCACCACAAGATGACCAGCAGGGTAGGGCAGTTGGGAGGGACCAGGCCTGCAAGGGAGGGCAGTTAGGGATGATCAGGCCAGCAAGGGAGGGCAGTTAGGGGTGACCAGGCCTGCAGGTGAGGGCAGTTAGGGACAAATAGGCTGGCAGGGGAGCAGTTAGGCATCAATCAGGCTGGCAGGGGAGTGGTTAGGGGGTGATCAGGCTGGCGGGCAGAAGCGGTTAGGGGCAATCAGGAAGGCGGGCAGGCGAGCAGTTGGGAGCCAGCAGTCCTGGATTGTGAGAGGGATGTCCGACTGCCCGTTTAGGCTGTATCGGAATTGGGCCTAAACAGGCAATCGGACATCCCTCGAGGGGTCCCAGATTGGAGAGGGTGCAGACTGGGCTGAGTGACACGCCCCCCATGCACGAATTTCGTGCACCGGGCCTCTAGTACAAAATAATATTGTAAGAAAACTGGTAATTAAAAAAATAAATGAATAATCCCTCTATTATTTGAGAGGGGAAAGAAACTACAAGGGAAGGAGAAGTCCCAGTATGGGGGTGCGATTACTCCCTGACCCCCACCTGAGGAGCCAAGTGGGGAGCCGCCATCAGAAACTGAAGAGAGAGAGCTAAATGGAGAGGGTGCCTGGCAGCAGAGTCAGGGCTCAGCCCCCCACAGCCACCTGACAGGGAGGTAGCCCAGAGCACAAATACCTCTCGCTGTCCTTCCCCCCACCTGCCTGCCTGATCCCATATTGGCCTGAGGGTAAGAGAGCGCATTGATGTGGTCTGTGCAGGTCAGAGCGATTCAGGAAGGGCTAGGGAAGACATCCAACATAAACCTTAGTGGGTGGATAGAGGAAGGGAATGTAAGGAGGCACAATTCTCATGTGTCATAAAGAACAGGAAGTTAGGAGCCAGTGTCTGAACTGGCCAGTCAAGAAAGGCAAGATCAGAATACCATTCAGAAATTTGGCAGCGAATGCCAGCAAAGAGCTAAAAGAGCTGAAGGAGGGTGCTCTGGGGAGTGAGAGTCAGAAGGCACAGGTCAGTTGACTACTGTTTATTTTATACGTCTACTAGTACTAATAAGACTTTGAAAGTTTGTACATAGCCCGGCTGGCGTGGCTCAGTGGTTGAGCGTCAACCTATGAACCAGGAGGTCACGGTTCAATCCCCGGTCAGGGCACATGCCTGGGTTGCAGGCTTAATCCCCAGTGTAGGGCGTGCAGCAGGCAGCGGATCGGTGGTTCTCTCTCATCATTGATGTTTCTATTTCTCTCTCCCTCTCCCTTTCTCTCTGAAATCAATAACAAGATATTTAAAAAAAAACTTTGTACATATATAACTTTTAATTAATATAAAAAATAATATCCAGTCTAATCATGAGAAAACATCAGACAGATCCTAATAGAGGGGCATCCTACAAAATATCTCACCAGCACTACTCAAAATTGTTAAGGCCATTAAATACAAGGGAAGCCTGAGAAGTTGTCATAGTTAAGATGACCCTAAGACATAGCAACTAAATGTTATGGGATATCTGGATGGGATGCATGAAGTACTGGTAAAAACTAAGGAAATGAATAAACTTTGGACTTTAGATAATGATAAGTTATCAATATTGGTTCATTAATTTTAACAAATGTACCATACTGATGTCATATGTTAATAATGAAGGAAACCAGGGACAGAGTACATAGGAATTCTGTATTATTTTTTAAAACGTTATGTCTAAGGTTGTTCTAAAAAATGGTCTAGCCCTGCCAGGTAGCTGAGTTGGTTAGAACATTGTCCCAATCCTCCAAGGTTGTGGGTTCGATCTCTGGTTAGGGCACATACCATCAGTGAATGCAAAAATAAGTGGAAAAACAAATCAATGTTTCTCTCAAATCAATAAATAAGAAGTTAAAAATAGCCTATTAAGATAAAGAACTTTACAGTAGAAATAAATTTAAGTGACAGTAAGAAAAGTTTATGCATTTTATTTGCAATATTTGGGTAGGGTTGGATGTTTCCCCAGGCTATTTATTTATTTATTTATTTATAAACATTTTTATTGATTTCAGAGAGGAAGGGAGAGAGAGAGAGAGAAACATCAATGATGAGAACCATTGATTGGCTGCCTCCTGCATGCCCCCTATTGGGGATCGAGCCCACAACCCAGGCATGTGCCCTTGACTGGAATCGAACCTGGGACCCTTCAATCCTCAAGCTGATGCTCTATCCATTGAGCCAAACCAGCTAGGGCTCCCTAGGCTTTTTAATATTTTTTGCATTCGAGACATTAAATCCAAGAATTTCATCAACAATCCAGGTTATTATTCATTAATTAGATAAGTATGTATAAAATGTGACTACAAGCTTGGCACTTGGGAAATGGGACCTTTTCAAAATACAGCCCCGTCATTATTGCCCTTAAACCCCTCAGAAGCTGCCAGTGTCAAGTACTTTTAGATTCAAACCAGGGTAGAAAGGCCTGCCTGCCTACCCCTGCAGGTCTCTCCAGCTCACCTTGCACCATTGCTCCACACCTCTCTTCTCTCCAATCACACTGGCCTCTTTGGGTCTTTGAAGATGCCATGTTCCCTACTGCCCCAGGGCCTTTGCATACGCTGTTCCTTCTGTCCAGAACACTCTTCCTCTCTCTGCTCCCCTCCCCTTTGCCCAGTGGCTCTTATAGTTGGAACCTCAGCTCAGGTGTCACTTCTTTAGAGACAACCCATCTACTTGCAGTTATCTCCTGGTCCTGTCGTTATCTGAGTAATGCCTGTGTCCCCGTGGAATGTTTGCTTGTAGGTTCCATGGCAGCTGGGACAGTGAGTTGTCAGAGATAGTGTCTGTGTTGTTCACACTGGTCCCCAGCTCCTGTCAGAACACCTGATATGGTTCAGACACTCCGTGAGTATTTGTTGAATGAATGAATGAATGAGTGAGTGAGTGATAAACACATTATGGTCCAAAGCCTTCCAGTCTAGTGTAGATCCAAACCAGAGTGTTAGCTCCCGAAAGGGAGAGAGGTGGCCATCTCCCCCAGCTACTGTCTGGGTCCCAGCTGCCCCCGGGTCAGACTGCCTCAACTCCTGGCCCACCTCCCTGCAGCAGTGACATCCACGCAGCCATTGGTTTACTTCCGATTCACACAAACCCACTGAGGTCGGCATTCACAGCATTCCTGCTGCTGCTAAGGAATCGGACATCTAGAGAGGTTAAGTGAACTGCTCAAAGCCACGTGGTTACTGAAGCCCATATTTGACCTGGTTTTCTTACCACCTCCTGGACTCCACTTCTCTGAAACAGACCAGTTTTGGGGTAACAGAGAGTATTTGCACCTGCGCTGGGGGCTTTGCCTCGAGAATTTTTTTTTAAAATATTTTTATTGATTTCAGAGAGGAAGGGAGAGGGAGAGAGAAACATCGATGAGAGATGAGAGAGATCGGCGCCTCCTGCACACCTCCCACTGAGGATGGAGCCTGCAACCTGGGCATGTGCCCTTGACTGGAATCGAACCCGGGACCCTTCAGTCCACAGGCCAACGCTCTATCCACTGAGCCAAACCAGCAGGGGCTGCCTCGAGAATTTTAAAAGATGCAATGCCTGACTAGTCAGGGGCACTGACCTCTTTTCCCTTGGATTGTCAAATTAAAAAAATGACAACAGCTGGGGGGGGGGGCCGGGGGAAGGAGGCAGATGTAATACCTTAAACGATAAAGAATTTAGAACGTGAAAAAAAATGACAACAGCCAACAAAACAGTAGCCCTCCATTGTGAATGAATCAAAATTATACCTATTTCTATGTCAGATCAGCACAAACAATAATATATATTTTGGTGTGCCACAGGGTTTTAGTAATTAGTTTATGTGTGCCATGAGATGAAAAAGGTTGAAAATCGCTGCCCTGGAAAGATGAGCTCTCTTCCCGTGCTGTCTGGGAGTGTTAGGGTGTCTGGGATCTGGACCAGGAGCGCCCCCTGGCGGTTACCATGGAGACGGGGATTCATTACCTCTTAGAAAAGAAACGAGAAGTGGCCGTGGATGCGGAGCCATTGTCCTGGCACCAAGTCCGGGTCTGGGGATTTCGAGGCGCAGGGTTGGGTCATCCGCCCCGGGTATTCCGGCCGTCCCTAGCCTGGGCCTCTTGGGTGGCCTGGTGGCTCCAAGGCCGTTTTGGGAAGGATGCGGGGTGGGCACCCAATGCAAAGTCAGGGTGTGGGGAGAAGAGGGGGTAAGCGGAGAGTCATTTGAGTCTAGGGTCTCCTCCCTGACAGTCTCACTTCCTAGCTGTGAAGCAGAGATGATGAAAACTATCCCTTAAAGCTTGGCATCCAGGCGGCTTTGGGACTAGGGCTGAGGCTGGGCTCTCAGGAGGGTGCCAGTTTTCCGCATAAAGCCTCGCCTGCTGGGAGACTGGAGGTGGGTGGGGGTGGAATCATTACCTTTAATGTCTTGATTAGAACATAAAACACGACTTGACCACAGTACCGAAAATGGATGAGAATTTCGGCCCACTGCTTCTAACCCCTATTTATAAAAATGGTCTTTAGTTGGCTAAAAGTGATTCAGGATACACATTATTTCTATAATCACTTTATCATTTCTTGTGTTTCAGGGAATAATCTGACTCCTAACAAAATCCAATCATTGTATTAAGTATTTTTCTTTTAAAAAAATATTTTTATTGATTTCAGAAAGGGAGGGAGAGGGAGAGAAAGATAGAAACATCAATGATGAGAATCATTGATCAGCTGCCTCTTGCACGCTCCTCACTGGGGATGGAGCCCACAACCCGGCATGTGCCCTGACTGGGATTTGAACCCTGACCTCGTGGTTCATAGGTTGAGGCTCAATCACTGATCCATGCCAACCGGGCTTAAGTATTATTTTTTTTTAAATCTGGTTAGGTTCCCCGTGCATTCAAGAAGTATATTTGCATTTTGTCAACAGTTTATTTTAAAGTAATTGAATCTGTTTAATTCCCAGCTTCGTTCCAAACAGGAATGGAGGCAGCAACAGTTTCCTGCCTGCTGACGTGTGCCAGGCACTGGAGGCAGAGAGGTGCTCAGACCGGGCTGGGCTGGGGGAATGAATGAAGTCCTGTCTGGGCCACAAGCAATCCTGGCCTGGTGGGTAGACCATGCATTGTACTTGGGGAGAACTTCATTCTCTGGTCAACCACACAGCTGAGCTGTTGCCTGTTGCCTGGGGGAAGGTGTGGTCCATAAAAGCTGGGGTGGGGGTGGGGAGGGAACTGGCCCCTCATTTTATCTCAGCTCCTAGTAAAGAGGTTTACTTCTTGTAGCCTCACAAATATTCTGAAGGTGTAACCCAGTGGTCGGCAAACTCATTAGTCAACAGAGCCAAATATCAACAGTACAAGGATTGAAATTTCTTTTGAGAGCCAAATTTTTTAAACTTAAACTTCTTCTAACGCCACTTCTTCAAAATAGACTGGCCCAGGCCGTGGTATTTTGTGGAAGAGCCACACTCAAGGGGCCAAAGAGCCGCATGTGACTCGCGAGCCGCAGTTTGCCGACCACTGGTGTAACCAGACAATCAATGGGTCCATGCTGCCTGTCACTACTTGAACCAATTAAGCAGAGACAGGGTTGAATCATATATTAACACTAGAGGCCTGGTGCCCGGTGTACCGGTGGGGTCCCTCGGCCTCGCCTGCAGGGATTGGGCTGAAACCGGCTCTCCGACATCCCCTGAGGGGTCCCAGATTGCGAGAGGGTGGTTCTCCGGTGATGTAACCTGGAATCAGGGCTCCCTCCTCTCTGGTTCTGGGTGCCTCATCCGAGAACCACAGCTGCCAAGTCACCGCAGCTCCACAGCTCCTGTGCTGAGCATCTGCCCCTGCTGGTCATTGTGTGTCATAGCTACCGGTGGGACAGTTGGACGGTTGCTTAGGCTTTTATATATATAGATTTATTCCAATACTGCTGGCAGTATGAGAGAACAGCACATCATCCACAAATCTGCTCTGCAGCCCCCCATAAGCCAGTTGCTTATACAGTAGGTCCTCTGATTACGTCAGAGATCTGTTCCTACGGCACAAGGTAATGCGATTTTCGCCCTAAGTCGGAACTCACCTACATAAGCACCTATGTCACTCACATAGAGCACATACACAGCAGTAATGAAGTGAAACAGTAAAAACAATAATAAAAAAAAGATAACAATTCCTGACCTTTACTTGTGGTAAATAAATAATAAAAAACATAAAGCACATATGTACATATGTCAAAATGATGGAACTTATTTTTTTAATAAATAAATGGGGCGACGTAACCACTAAATGACGTATGTCGAATCCAAGGTAACCTGAGGACTGCCTGTATAGGGTAGGACAAGGATTACATGGGAAGTAGGGATTACAGGCACAGGGAAGTAGGAGGCTGGGGTGGGACTCCATTGTTTGGGCAACAAGGTTGTCAATCAATCTTTCCATGATAATAGGCAGGTCTTGAATGAGAATGGACTGCATTCCAAGGTTGACTCCCAGGTCCCAGGGGCGTACAACTACCAGCCAGGTTAGAATGTCCTTTCTTTAACCAGAAAAGGCAATCGTGGTTAACAGAGCATGATTAATATTTCCCATAACCAACCCTAGCCGGTTTGGCTCAATGGATAGAGCATCGGCCTGCGGACTGAAGGGTCCTGGGTTCGATTCTGAGTCAAAGGCACGGGTTGTGGGCTCGATCCCCAGTAGGGGGCAAGCAGGAGGCAGCCAATCAATGATTCTCTCTCATCGATGTTTCTATCTCTCTCTCTCCCTCTCCCTTCCTCTCTGAAATCAATAAAAATAAATTTAAAAAATTTCCCATAACCATAACTAGTCTCCAATATTCTATTTTTGCCCCTAAGAGCCCTAGCCAGTTTGGCTCAGTGGATAGAGTGTCAGTCTGCAGACCAAAGGGTCCCGGGTTTGATTCCAGTCAAGGGCATGTACCTTGGGTGCAGGCTCCTCCCCAGTCCAGGCCCTGGTCAGGGCTCGTGCAGGAGGCAACCAATTCATGTCTCTCACACATCGATGTTTCTCTCTGTCTCTCCCTCTCTTTTCCACTCTCCCTAAAAATCAGTGGAAAAATATTCTCGGGTGAGGATTAACAACAACAAAAATGTTGCTCCTAACAAAAGGTTAGGATAAATAAAGGGGATGAGAGGAAAAGAATCAAGAGAAGACCAGAATGGGGAGGATGTTGCCTAATGCCAATTTAATATCTTTATTTCCTGACCAAATTTGACCCTTTGAGGTATGTGGTTCTTCCACCCCCACGGCACAGGAATGTTTATGGCCTCCCTAGGAGGGAGGGCCTTTCAGTCCCTGACCTGAGGTATGTCATCCTGACCGTGTCTCAGAGTGGACACTTTGGTCATTCCTTTGTGTCCTCTGCACTCCTTTAGAAAAGCTGGAGCTCTCTCAGCTCTGCAACATGTTTTCGGAGCTGTCAGTTGCCAGCCTGGGCAGTGAGCTGTGGTGGAGGGAAATACAGCGGAGGGTGTGGAGGCTAGAAAGGGAGAAGGAACTTTGCTGGGGCATCCCTGCCACTCAACCATTTGGTGACATGAGTAAAACCCAGGGAGAAACACTCTTCCTTTCCCCAATGCCCTCAAGTCCTCCCTCTATCCTAAGCTCCAAGTACTGATTCTTTTACTCAAGTCGAACTCCAGGACAAAGAAAGAAATGCAAATGGCCACTAAATACCTGGTCAGAAAAGCCAATTAACATGGCAATAAGATATTGAGCAGTTTGGCAACTTTAAATGTGCATCATCTAGCAGTTCTGATTCTAGGAGTGTATCTTTAGGAAA
This sequence comes from Cnephaeus nilssonii, assembly GCF_951640355.1. Lineage (NCBI taxonomy): Eukaryota > Metazoa > Chordata > Mammalia > Chiroptera > Vespertilionidae > Cnephaeus > Cnephaeus nilssonii. The sequence continues at coordinate 44,858,009 of NC_137088.1, read as the reverse complement.
CAGTTGAATCAAGATAAATGTGTGAGGATATTTTTGAATCACTGATTATAAAAGAAGTCACTCAGAAGGGGATTGATTAATAAACTATGGTGCATATCTAGGCTGCAATGTCATAGATTCAGGAGCCTAAGGAGCCCGCAGCCTCATGATTTCTTTAGTGTTTCACCAACACCCATGTGGTCCTGGCCTCATGTCAGCCCCTGACATTCATGGTAAAACCCCTGACTTCCCCTGCTATGGGGGTTGGGGATGGTTTAGTGAGGAGAACGGGGGTGGTGGCCCAGACAAAGGAGGGAGCAATGGAGAAGAGCACGGTGGTTGGATTCAAGTGCAAATATACAAAACAAAGCAGGGAGGATTGTGGTGAGAAGTTGTGTGATCTTAGCTCCTCCTCGCCTCTGAGCTTCCTCTTCCAAACAGAGATACTGTCCACTTCACAAGGGTAAGTTTGACAAGAGCATTGGTTTCGTCAGATCTGAATTGGAGTCTCAGGTACCAGCTGTGTGGCCTTATGCAAGTCAGTTAATGAGAGACTGTAGCATTTATTGAGTGCTTGTTGTGTGTTAACCAATAGAATCCTCCCCAGCCTAGGGTACTTACTCTTATTTTTATCCCAGTCTACAGGGGATGGGAACAGAAACGTGGAGAGAGGGAGTTACTTGTCCGAGGTCCCAGCCAGGATTTCTCTAACCATCACATTACCTTAACTTTCCTGCGCGGAAAACTGAGATAACAATTCCCTGTGTGGTTGGAAGGATTCAAGAAGAGGCCTGGCAAAGAGTAGGTGATTATTAAATTATTATTAAAACGGTTATTATGTTCTTTGCATTTTCCCGAGTTTTTGAAGGGAGCAGGCACCACTTGAATAAATCCTTTGCATTAAAAAAAAGACCTCAGGTCCTCGCCGGTTTGGCTCAGTGGATAGAGCATTGGCCTGCAGACTGAAGGGTCCCAGGTTCAATTCCAGCTAAGGGCACATGCCTAGGTTGCAGGCTTGATCCCCAGTAGGGGGCGTGCAGGAGGCAACCGACCAATGATTCTCTCATCATTGATGTTTCTATCTCTCTAACCCTCTCCTTTCCTCTCTGAAATCAATAAAAATATATTAAAAAAAAAAAAGAAAAAGACCTCAGGTGAGGGGCTAACTGCAGCTGCCAACTTCTCCGAGGTTATTTGGGGCGTGACCATAGGGGTGTGGCTTAGAGGGAGGGGCGGAGCCAAGAAGGAGGGCCAGGCTGGAGGGGCGGGGCCAGGGCCAGGGAGTTCAGGCTGGGGGCGGGGCCTAGAGGGAAGGGGCGGAGTACAGGCCGGCGGCGCATGCTCTGTGGTACGGCCCACTCCGCCGCCGCTGCCGCCGGCGCCACCGCCCACTCCGGGCTGGCTCGCAGCGGTCGTCCGGGGCGCAGACTACGGCCCGGGTGGACGAGCGCACGGTCATGGCCCCGTGGCTGCAGCTCTGCTCTGTCTTCTTCACTGTCAACGCCTGTCTAAACGGCTCGCAGCTGGCCGTGGCCGCGGGGGGCTCCAGCAGAGCGCGGGGCGCGGACACCTGTGGCTGGAGGGTAAGGAGAAGAGCGGTTTCCTCGCGGTCCCCACAGGCGCGGCGGGCGCGGTGCGCACAGGTGCTCGCGGGCGGCGGAGTTGGCGCGGACTTGCTGGCTTTCTGCGGGGTCCGCTGCCGGGCTGGGGTCCCCCCGCGGCTCCAGACCTCCCTCCCTCTGGGGGCTCGCGTCCGCCAGCCCCGACTCGGAGGAAAGGGTCCGCAGACCCCCGGCTTTGTGTTGCTAATGAGACGCGGCCACGGGCCCGGGTCCCGCGCCCCGGAGGCGGGCGAGAGGGGCGCCCGGCGGCGGGTGGGAGAAGGGTGCCCCATCTTTTGTTCCTGGCCCGGGACGTCCGACGCCTCAGGGTTGTGCTCCCCGGAGTTGGGACCCTCCGAGCTGTCCGGCCGTGGGGCGCTTTCCTGAGCGGGAGTGGGCGTCTTCCCCCCGACCGCTGGTCCGGGCTCCGCAGACTCCGGGCCTGCCGGGAGCGGACCCGGAGCGCCGGGGAGGGATGCGCCCCCGCTCGCGGCCGCTTTGTTCCTTCTAATCCCGCCGTCTCACTCCACCTTCACACCACCCCCGACTCCTGACTTGCTGGGACATTTTGGGTCCCCATTCACCCCCTTCATCTGCGAATAGTCTCGCGGATGATCCCCGCCCCACTCCACGCCCCAGCTTGAACTGAGGATATTTTTTCATCGCCGAAGGGAGGCAAGAGTTTGTCATCTCGGTCAGGTGTCCGAGCCAACGCTGGGGAGGCGCGCGCCGAGTGCTCGGAGCCCGGTCCCAGTGACCGAGCGGTGCTGTCGGGGCGCACGGGCACGGGGTGAGGGCCTGGGCGCACCGCGACGCGGCGGTCCCGGGTTCGGGAGACTGCATCCGTCTGCTCGGTACCTCCCGCGGAAGCCAGGGCGGGCCGGCATCAGGGCACTCGCAGCCTTCAGCCTGGCGCGGAGGACACGGGCTGGGCTTTGTGCTCAGGCAGCTCTGCTCCTGTGCAGCCTTGAGCCTCACTTTCTTCACCTGGAAAATGGGAGTAAGTGGGGGTTTCCTGCTTTCCCCAGCACGGTTGCTCCGAGGGATGGGTTGACCCACGGCTTCTGGAGTGCCCCGAGGGCCTCAGCGCCATCAGAGCCTCAGCCCTGACACCCCTTTAGGGCCACAGGTTGATGGCTCTGGCTCACTTGCCCCACATCCTGGGAAACACAGTTTGGAAGACCAGGTGTGAGCCAGGCCGCCGGGATGTCTGTAAACCCCAGAGCTGCCCCAGGAGATAGCCATACCCCCCCCCCCCTCCCCTCACAGCCCCACGGTAAATATAAAGCCTCCTTCCTGTTAGAGTGAAACATCACATTTCCGTACTCCCATTTTAATGAAATGTCACTTGTGTGTTTATTTAAAGAGAAATAGATACCAAGTTTCCTTCAGTTTTCAGTTATAAGTTTTCCTGAAAGCTATCTCATGTGGATCCTCCTCGGTGTTTTGGATCTGGACTGACAGGCTGGCTCGTGAATAACTGTAACAGCATCACCGGCATTTTATGCCCGGATTTCATATGACGGCATAGGTGAATCAGTCCAAGTTCCTGCTTTTCTGCCATTGCCCAAGTGGCTTCATGTGTCAGGACACAAAGCTTTTGTGAAGTTTTCATGCGGTGGGGAGCCAAGCCTGGGTGGTGTGTGCTCTCTTCCTGCGGGAATGTGTTCTCTTCCCCTCAACCTGCACCCCCACAGAATCAATGGGGTGCCCTTTCCCCAGGGCCTCGCATTTATGCTGACCCCTCTCCCACCACCACTTCTCGTTGGGGCTCCACCGGTCCTTTCCTTGGGTCATCTTCATCCCCTTCTTGAATGAGCACGGGAGCCCCTGGGCCATCTCCAGGGTAGGCTCTTCCCGACCTGCACGGCCCCTTCCCTCTTGGACTTGCCGTTGGGTGCATGTGATGGAGCCACCGGCTTGCCCTGACCCAGCTTGTCTACCTGCCTTGCATATCCAGCTGCCCAGCCCCTCTCACCCAGCTTCCTAGCTCCTGTGCCCTTTTTGCTGCGAAGGCATGTTGATCCTGGGATGCCTTCTTCTCCTCTGAGAACCTGCTTGGCCTAAGACTCAGCTCAGGTGATGCCTCCCCTGAGAAGGCCTCCCAGCATGCCATTCCCCCTGCTTTGCCTTCTCACGCAGGTCCTTGCACTTTGGTTCTCACCAGACTACGTCATCTGCATTTGTTCACATCTGCTGCATTTGTTCACATCTGCGTCTTCAGACCAGTTTGTTTCCGGCAGGCACCTAACCTCATGTGGCGGCCTCAGAGCCTGGAGCCCTGGACATCTTGGCTGAACCCAATTAGACCCTGCTAAGTCCTGTGCTCAGTGATAGATTTTAAGAAGCGGAGGGGGGGAGGGGGGGGCGGGGGGGGGGAGAGATCAGAGCACCAGGCTCCGATGTCCTCTCCACAGCAGGCTCACGCACATGCTCTTCCTGCTGGTGTTCCTTCTTTTTACACCTCAGCCTCCCTCCTTCCAGCATCGCTTCCTGCACGAAGCCTTCCCTGCTCCCACCTCTCTAGCCACGTTCTTCCAGAATTTGCTGTCAAAGGACTGGCCAGTAAGTGCTGGTGTACAGTGACCTGAGACTTTGATTCATGTCTGAGTCTCCGACCCGGTAGTGGGTGTTCAGTCCGTAGACAGATGTTGGTCTCAGTTCTGAGGTTGCTTCAAGTATGGCTGGGGCCATGTGAACATACAAGACTAAGGGTCGACTATGGGTGATGCAAACAGGAGCGGACTTACCACGGGTCCAGGCCACACAGAACCTCAGGGGGGCGGGGGTGGGGGGGGACGACAGCGGGGTGGAGAGTGCCTGAAGGAGGGGCAAGACCTGGGTGCTGGAGAGGAGCTAAGCGAACAGCCCCCTTGATCTCCAGGAAGCATTTGCTCCAGGAACTCTTGCCCCTGCAGGAATGTGTATTTTCCCAGGACTTGTAAGGTGACTGCAGCCAGCTAACCCTCCCTTGGCAGCTCTGCTAACACACCCTTTAGGGCTGCTCTCAGAGGAGCCGGCCTGGTTTCCGTGGTCAGATTTCACAACCTCCCCATTATTAGCGGTGCAATTAGGGGCCGATACCATCTTGAACACAGCTCAGTGTTTTAGAAATGACTTATGGGCACACTTCCTCCACTACTTAAAAAAAAAAAATCCCTTAGGGCCCTCGCCAGGTAAAGTTGCTCTTTGAGTAATAAATACACTTTCCCCAAAAGTACCCATTTGCAAACTTGTAGCGGGGAAGTTTTGCATCCTCATTGTCACTGGGTCTGGACTCCTGCTTTTTGATAGTGAGATGGTTTGTTTGTGTTGGGTCACTTTCTGTCAGTGACTCGTGCAGAGGTTTGCCTCCCCTGTTGTCCTGGCTGAGGGTCTGAGGAGCCTGTTTATGGAGCAGACAATTAGGGGTCTTTTTGTGCAGGTTTTTATCTTCGTGGCTTTCCCCGCCGTGGGGGAGGAGGAACATTGCTTACCTTCCTGCCTCAACGGCGGTACACCTTCTCTGGTCTCTCAGCCTGGACACAACTTCTCGCCCCAAAATGCGCTGCCTCAGGAATTCGGGAAGCTAGAATGCTGGCATTGTCTTTACAGTGAAGTGCAAGTTTCCCATTTAAGGCAAATCCTTCATCTCAAAAGGTAGGAAGAAACGGGGTGGTGCTTGGAAAAGAAGAGGTTCCAGCTGGTTAAAATTTAGGTCCCTGATAAAGGCCGATCCAAGAACTCTGCTTGGCTGTGGGCCCAGGCATGTTTATTTGATTCTGAATTGGATGCGTTTTCATTCACTTGCAGCTCGGGGCTCCCCAGCCCGCATCTGGTCTGCCTGTCCTGTGGCCATGTTGTCCGTGTTATACATGCTCGCGTGTCCCTTACTGCGTTCCTGGTTAGAAGGGACTCCGTGCTGTTGGACACATTTTTCAGAGAGACATTTTTATACGGACGATACTTCTTCTGACCTGCTTTGCAGTGTTAATTGGGAGCCCTCCTGCCCCCCACCCCCCTCCCGTCCCTCTCTCTGGAGCAGCCCTCCCTTCTCTCCCCACTCGACCCTGAGCCCCTGCAGCGCCGGGGGCATTGTGCTAGTTATTAACTCGGGATGTAGCTGGGTGAATGCGACCCGGCAGCCACTTCCGAACAAGATTTCTCAATGTGAGTCCAGAGGCTTCCAGCATCAGGATTGCCTCGGGAGCTGGTTAACATGCAGATTCAGGGTGAATGGGACAAGAGTGGGCGGGAGGTGGGGCCCAGGAATTGGCATTTTAACAAGTTCCTCTGATGCTCCCTCAAGGGTGAGAGGCATTGCTTTAGGGGTCAGGCTTCCCTGATCAGGAGAAAGGGGAGAGAAGCCACATTCTAAACATTTAAAATCAGTTTGATTTCAAATCATTTCATTGGGCTTAGAGGCGAGAGTGGAGACTTTGTCAGAGCCCTGGACAATGAACGGGGTCAGGTGGACTGAGGGAGGACGTGGGGAGCCAGCTGGGCAGGGCACCCCAATTTGAGTGGGTGCCTCTGGCCTGGGGTTGAAGAGGAGGCCGCGAGGGAAGGGGACCTGACACTCCCACCGGGTTCCTCCCCAGAACAGCTGGGCTTGTCTGGAAAACAGTCTCAGGCAAGGCGAGCAGGATCCAAACCGTATTCTCATCAGCTCAAACCTCGCAGACGCTTCCCTACAAAGGAAAGAACTGCTAATGCCTTTTTAAGTCTTTATTTTAAGTTGAGTATTTTTCAAGCTCCATTTGGCCTAAAATGCGGTGTTGTGTGTGTGTGTTTTTTTAGCATTTCAAACCCTCTTTTCCCACATTGGTCACTAAACTTTTACATACCCTGCCCCAGCAGATGTCTGCTGCTGCCGCTGGGCCAGCCCATCAACAATTAATTGTCCCTTTCATTCCTCCTCACTGCCTGTCGCGCCTGCCTCTGACGGATGGGTTTTTAGGCTCCTGGAAGCGTGGGCCCCCACCCTTGATTTCTAAGGTGGGAACTTCACTGGCTGGGGTAGGGGCAGCTCCGGCCACCCTGGCCTGGCAGCTGACATCTTTTCCATTTTGCATTGGGAGGGTCTCCTTGCCTCCCGGGGGGCTGTCTGTGCTGGTGCTGTGGGGCCCCCTCTCCTGGTACCCTGACGGGCCCACCGGTGGGAGGCAATGTCCTCCTGGGCAGTGTTTGTCTTGGCTGCTGCGTCCTTCTGAATGGGCCTGCCACACGTTTAGGTAACTGATGGCCCAGCAACACATTGTCTCCTCCAGGGCCCGGGGCCTTTGAAGCTCTTCCTGGTGGGAAGTAAAGAGACTATTTGCTCTATTAAAATGCCTCGGTATTTCCTCTGTTTAACCACAGGCCACTTCCTTTCTGCCACTCTAAACCCCGCAGGGCCACTGGCTGATTGAAAAGACACCAGCCCAGGAGTGATCACATCCTATTGAAACAGATAGTCTTACTGCAGATGAAAGCCGGGGCATGTCTCTCAGAGGAAAACAGATCTAAGGGGGAATCCTTGAGATGGCGCCTTACCTTGCTCAAAATTTAGCCTGTTGACGTAATTCACACTTGAAGTCCTGAATGCTTGAATGGGTACTTTTTTTTTTTTCTTTAAAGAAGGGAAGCCTAAATTGTAATCAAAGTAGTGCATGTTGTATCTGCATATGGCAGATTAAAACGATTTCATCAGCTGGATTTCCCATTGTGTAAGTTGGAAACTCTGCAGTGTCTGGGAAGAGCATGATGTCTGTTCACAGACAGCCGTGCTGGGCTTACTCCCTGCTTGCAGACTCCGTCTGCTTGGTCTCATGTGCTCAGAAGTCCAAGTAGGAAGTTTGTAGCATAAATAATACCGAGACTATCTCCAGGGAGACTGGCCCTCATCCTTTCCCAAGCAGTATCTTAAAAGAAGGTTTAATTAATAACAGCAGGCAGGAAACGAAAAATTGAACAATTAAAAAATTACCTAAGTAACTGAGATTGGAAATTTGAACTCCATCTGTATCTTGTTTTTATCAAGGGGCCTAAAAAAGGAGTAACTAGTTAGTTTCTAATGGAGACTATTATTTTAACATTTACAACTCCATTGTTCGAAGTACCCATGATAAAAACAGCTTCCCTTTTCTTTGGTTCCTTGTTTGGAAATGTTGGGGGAAGGTGGATGTAGCTAATTAAGGCTACACCATTTAAAGGGGGGACTTAATAGGTACCAGCTGTCCTCAACAAATCACTAGATGGACGACAGAATAAAGATGTGATGTGAACACACATGTAATTCTCTTCTAAAACGGAAGTTGCCCTATAAATTGTCTGATTTAATAGCGCAAATGAAAACTACCTCTACTGTGCACTTTCAAAAAGCATGTGTTTTATAGCAAACCTAATGGTAAATGTCTTATTTGCATAAGGCTGGTACCTTGAGTTGAAAGGGCAGTCGATGGCAAGTATTTTGGGGAGTTGAACAAATTGTAGTTTTATTGCATGCTTCTTCACTCTAAACTGCTCTAATAGACATTAATCATGAGGCTTTTCATGAAAAATTATACTTTGTAGGGAAGCTTGCTTGAACTTATCAGAAATGCCACATAAAGTGGGAAGAGCAACTTTGAAAAGGGAAGGGAAATTAATAGTATTAATTAAAATGTTCAGATGGATATTTACATCTCACGTTAAGTGAATACTTCAAATGAATCCTTTTGAAATCATAAGGGATTCGGCTTTAAAAACCTAACTCTTTAGGTTTAGAAAGTACTTTATTCTCTTGAAAACTAGGAGTCTTTCCAAGTGTTCTGTTTTGTCAGTTTTGTAGACACCCTCCCCCCCCATTGAATGGTAACCCTTTAAAAAAAAATGCTGGCTATGCCCCAGACTTCTGTTCTGGGATGGACAATTTTACTCAAGAGGAGGAGGGTGGATGGGGATAGAGGGAGGGTTTCCTTGGAACGAGGAGGTCCATTTTCCTGAGACAGGCCATATGGTTTAGAAATTTCTCTGTGGTTTATTCTGTCCAGGTGATTTCTGGTTTCTCCTCTCCTGAAACGGTCCTCCTTTTATCCGAGGAAAATGCAATGCAGTCCAGACCAAATGCAGGCGCAGCCAGCCATTGTGGGCCCTGCTGAGTGACAGCTGATGACCATCTTCCTCTGCAGTGGGCCCATTTGCTCTGGGTGGGGCACAGGCACTCACACGGTTAGCACTTATTGTCATTGCTCAGTGTCTAAAGTTTGAAAAGACTCATTTGGAGTGAGGAGGCAAGAGACTGAGCAGCTCCTGTCAGGTTGTGGAGCGGTTCTGCTCCGGCTTTTCAGTCCGTTGCTCACTTGGTTCCCAGTAACTCTGCCTTCTTGCTTGCCTTGCCTCAGTTTCCCCTGCTTTGGTGGAGGCCCACCTTTCCCTGTGAGGCTTTTCCACCACCGCTTGGCCTCCCCGTGTGAATGTCACCTGTGCCACAAGGCCCACATTGAGTCCGGTCAGACCCACCGCAGCATGCTTCCAGATTTGGTGAGAATGCATGCACCCAGCCATGGGCAGTGACCTGGTGAAAAAAGCCGCGGAAACTTGATTTGTGTATGAAGAAGCAGCTTAATGTGGGTGGTTTAGAGGAAACTTGGAGGAAGGGATCAGGATGGCTGAAGAGGTCAGGTCTTACTGAGGGGACGTTGAGCAGGGCCTGTCGGTGAGTGGAACCAGGAGGAGGGGTGACAGTTTGTTGTTGTTCTCTGTTTTTCAGAGAGAGGAAGGGAGAGGGAGAGAGAAACATCGATCGGCTGCCTCCTGCACGCCCCTTACTGGAGATCAAGGCCGAAACCTAGGCCTGTGCTCTCTGACCTGGAATCGAACTGTGACCTCCTGGTTCATGGGTTGATGCTCAACCACTGAGCCACACCGCCTGGGCATGGGGTGACAGTCTAGGCAGAAAGAGAGATGTGGGCAAAGCTGGAGGAGGGCGGCTCACTGGAGGGCAAAGGGACAGGAAAGCTGACAATGGAGGTTGGGATTAGATAACGGGGTCCCTTGAATTTGCCTGCCTGTGCCTGTTAGGAATGGTGAGGTGCAGCTTGGCAAGTTTCTCGGGCACATGGATGGCTTGTGAAGAATGACCTGCAGTGACCGTTCTTTCCTTCGGCGAGTATTCGGCGCTTTCTCTGTGAGATGGCCTGAGTAGGATAACAAAATACCAGACGTCACCACCCGATTTAAATAGCAGCCCACTGCTCCTCTGTCCCCGTTCCCTCACTTTATTTTTCTCCAGAGAACTTTTCATCATGAGACACACACAGAGCTTTCCTGTCCGTCCATCTGTCCATCTGTCCCCTCCACCGCCAGGTCAGCTCCGTGAGGCAGGGCCTTTCCCTGCCCGTTCCCTGCTGCCCCACAAGGTCAGTGGCAGACACCTAGCAGTTTCTCCCTCTCTGTTTCTCGAGTGACAAAGTGCTCTGCAGGGAATTAAAATGGGCCGATGAGGGCAGGCTGAACAGGTGGGTGATCTTGGGTGGCTTCTGTGAGGAGGTGACACCTGAGGCGAGCAGTTACAATAAAAACTTCCTCTGAAGTTGTAGTTCCTTATGTTTTGTTAACATTGGCCATCATGTTGCATTAGGTGCTGAGAACAGCATAACAATATGCTCTACTTATTCATCCACACCACAGATTATGGGCACGGTGTGCCCCACACTGACTGCTGCTGGGCTGCAGGGAATGATAGAGGCGTGATGGGGGCCAGCATCGGAGGGGAGTGCACTTTGCAAGTTGTCTGTTGCTTGAAGAGGATATTTGGCCTGTCCGGATTGCTGCCCTGCAGATGAGAAAAGTCTGTAAAAAGTTACTGCTAAGCACCAACTAAGCATCCCGGCTGGGACTGGGTGAAGCCACGGGAATGAAAGGGCCCGCCCCCCCTCGCAGCAGCCCTCAGTGGGCATGCCCCCCGTGCCTCGTTTTATTTCAGGCCCCTCTTGGGAACGCATTCCATTTTCTGAAGCTGCTGGACGGTCCCTCCAGAATCAGGGATGCTCTTTGCCTTCTTTCCGGGGCTGTGGGTTTGCCGGCCAGCTGTGGTAATGAGTTTTTGCCTGGCTTTGATTTTCATGCCTTGCCTCCCTGTGGGAGGAACTAGATATTTCTGATCTTACCTCTCTGCTCATATTCAGATCCAGCCAAGCAATCAGTGACTTCCCGGGCTTTTTGTGGGAGACTGTGGGAAAAGTCCTGGTTGGCTGGCTATGAATTAATGAAATCCTTAGAAGCCTTCACTAAAGATAGCTCCTGTGGTTTAAAAAAATAGCATTGCCTTTTTAAATTGAGAAAGAGGTCATGCAGTTTTACTGAAATCAAGCAGAGAAAATGTAACATCTGGTCGAGCTGCCCGGAGACTGCTTCAAGGCGGGGCAAGAGCGGTGGGTCCCCGGTGCCCTTCCCAGTGTCCCGTGCGCCGAGGGTGACTGTCACCCTCCTAAGGCTGCTGCTCTCCTGCTCTCCTCCTTTGTGAAGTCCCGGAGAGACAGAAATTGTATCCGGGATCTCTGCACTTGAACACGTTTCCCATCTACTGAACTTCCTTCCTTTTACTTAAAGGGAACAGTTTCTTTTAAGGGGATAGTTTTTGAGTTGGTCAAGACTAGTGTCATCATTGCTTTTATCTCATTAAGTAAATGATGGGGTTGGATAACCCCGGGAGAGTTTGGGCAGAAGGGGAGGTTTAACGAGCTGATCTAAAAAGTTTTTATATTCATTGGAATTCCGGTAAGAGGAGAAAGAATGACAAATTGCAGGAGAGTTTTCGGCAAAGGCATAATGGGGATCTCAAAGGGACCTATGACTTTTTAAAGAGCATAAAGACATGAATGTCTTAAATGTCTGCTGTGTGTGTATCTGCCCAGTGCAGTGACTGTTATAATGTTCTTATATTTATCCTGGATCTATTCTGGATTAAGACTATATAATTTTCCTTTAAAAAACATTAGTAATATTTTGGGGCATACACTTTCTGAAAATAAACAGCAAGATGACGTTGTTGCTGCCCAGCCCCCACCCAGACCTCAGCCAGCCAGCCAGCCAGCCAGCCACCTGTACCTGGGACTTCTCTTTACTGTACTGTCTCTCCCGTATTTTGTATTCTGAAAAATTTCAAACCTGTGGAAAAGTTGAAAGAACAGCAAAATGAACACCAATTCCCCTTTGCCTAGAGTCACCGGTTCTTAACATTTTACCACATGCACCTCAGTTGTCCTATTGTCCTTCATGATTTCATTTTGAATCACATTCTGGATTCAGACAAGGTCACTGATTACTTTTTTTTTTTTTAATCCTTATCTGAGGGTATGTTTTTTTCTTGATTTTTGAGAGGAAGGGGGAGAGAGAGAGAGAGAGAGAGAGAGAGAGAGAGAGAGAGAGAGAGAGGAACATTGATGTCAGAGAGAAACATTGATCAGTTGCCTCCTGTACATGCCTCGACTGGGGAACTATTCTGCAGCCTAGGGATGTGCCCTGATCGGGAGTTGAACCCACGACCTTGCGGTGTATGGGACCATGCTTCAACCAACGAAGCCGCCCAGCCAAGGCCACTCAGTACGTGTAGGTGGCCTGTCTGCTTTCGTCTAGAACAGTTCCTTCACCTTTTACTTGATCCTTTATAACGTACACATTCTCAAGAGTCCAGGTCACTTGTGTAGACAGTCCCACAATTTGGATTTCCCATTGTTTCCTCATGATTAGGGTCAAGTTAAATATTTTGGCAAGATCCTTCTAAAGGTGATACTGTGAGTCGTCGAATTTTAGGTGTCCATAGGTAAAAAATATAGACGCGGTTATGGCAACGAGAAACATTTGTTGTACACAGAGAAACATGTGTTGTACACAGAGACCTTTCCAGTGATTTAACCCAGTTTAGTCTTGTGTTGTCTTTAAAAAGCACACACAATGCTTTACATTAGGCTTCCCCTTTTCTTTACTGAGGGTCCAAAAAAGGTGCAGGGTGTTGTTTGTGCTGTGCTGTAATCTCTCTTTAAAAACCATTTGAAATTAACATTGCTCGCTCAAAATTAGGACCTCTGTGTCTCGAGAATGCTTAAGGCTTTTACTATTCACGTGGGCTTGTTGCAGACAGAGGTCCACGTCGCCCTCAGCGACTGGGAACGAGTCCCTATTAAAACCTCTATTTGGCCGGGGCAGGTTTACGCTTGAGTGCTTCCTCACGCCAAAATTCAGCCGTTTCTTTCCTTTGTGCTAAGAAAACATTGAACTTTATTTCCAGTAAAGGCCACTTCACTCAAAACATGTTCTCAAAGTCAGCCTCCAGCCTTTTAGTTCTGTGATTGCGTAGCGCCTAAATTACTTTATTAGAGTCCCTTACAGACAGTTTCATTAGTTTAGCTGGAATTGCTATCTTCTACCTGATTACATGGCCTTTCTTTCTTTTATTTGTCCCTCCCCCAGATTCAAGGGCCGAGTTAATATTGACGTAAAGTTAATATTGATTATTTTCCCAAAGTAAGTTAAAACATCAAAAAGCGACAAGTTGTTCTTCCTAAGGGTACCAGGGAAACGGCGGAGACAAAACCCCCATCTTTTATTCATGAGTCCCGGAGCCTGCGAGGGCGGGGGCGGGCCTGTGCGCCTGCCATTTGTTCAGCGTCCGGGACCGGGCCTCCTCCCCTGCGGGCCGTGAAATGTCCTGCCGAGCTGTAATAGCGGGACATTCAGCATCCAGAGAATGGACCACAGAGGTTCAACTTTGCTTTTCATTTTCTTTTCTGGCACCGAGTCCCCGGCCCCCTCTGCGGCCTGACAGTGAAAGGCCAGAAAGCAGCACTCTGGATGCTGGCGGGGATGCGGGCGGCCCAGCCCAGTGGGCCGGGCCCTGTGCTGGAATGCAGGCCCGACACAAAGGCTGGGCCGCGGTGGGCCTCCCCTCCGAGGGGTGCCCGGTGCCTTTGCTTTGCCTGGTTTGCTCTGGTCACAGGAGAGAAAGTTCTTGTTTCCATGGCTCTATCCCCTTGGTTTTGGTGGGAGTGCCGAGCGCCTTTGATTTCCCAAAGCCAGGGGTGGGGCTCTAAGGATTTCTGTGCAGGGGAGGCTCTGAGGCCGGGGATGGACGCACTGAGGCAGAGAGCCTGAGGCTGCGAGCCCCGGGGCCATAAGATCCCCCCTCCCCGCCCCCACATTGTCTTTGTATAAAGAGAAACCAGGCAGCATTTGCTAAACGAGGCCTGAAATTTGACTTAGAGCCGTGGTCGGCAAACTGCGGCTCGAGAGCCACATGTGGCTCTTTGGCCCCTTGAGTGTGGCTCTTCCACAAAATACCACGGCCTGGGCGAGTCTATTTTGAAGACGTTTAAGTTTAAAAAATTTGCTTCTCAAAAGAAATTTCAGTCGTTGTACTGTTGATATTTGGCTCTGTTGACTAATGCGTTTGCCGACCACTGACTTAGAGCAGTAGTTCTCAGTTGGGGGTGATTTTGGGAATCTCTGGAGACATTTTGGGTTGTCACAGCTGGGAGGAGCAGACACATTTAGTAGGTAGAGGCCAGGGATGTTGGTCAACATCCCACAGTGCACAAGTTGGCACTCCCAATAAAGAATTATCTGGCCCGTTTGGTCAATAGTGCCGAGGTGAGAAACTCTGATTTAGGGGTCCCATTTTAGTATTTGAATTTCTCAGCTCACATAGCCTCATAACACTTTTCAATTTCCTTTCTGTTTAACAGAAGCTGCTGGTTCTATAAATCCGCACTTGGGATGAATTTCCATTAAACTCTCCAAGACATATGATTAAACTATTGTGGTGCTCCTAGAAGATATGCCGTGAAGGCAGCTACGATTTTAAATGCAAAAGAGGATTTTGTATGTGTGTGTGTGTGGGGGGACGACCATCATTTGATCAAAGTAGCATAACCTGTGCCTCTGTTTTTGTGACTCACTGATGGTCTGTGGATAACATTACATTTTTTTCAGCATGAAACCCAACACTTCAAATCCCTAAAGCAGTCTCAAATTTATGGTTAATAAAAGCATTTATTGTACTGGATGTCATCTGTTATATCACTCTGGGGCTAGAAACTGGCAAGCAGTGGACAGGAAATATTTTCATTTCAAATCGCTTCAATCTTATGGTCTAGGGGCAAAAGTGTCTGATTTCAGGAAAGCCGAGTTGAATAGCATAGTAATGAATGCATTTTTACTTGATTAAGCAGGCATTCTCTCCCTTTCAAACAATCTCCTCTCTTTGGCTTGGTGGGGCTAAATAAACATGTGATGTTAACCGATAGCATTTCTTATGTTGGCCATACTTTTCCTTTGATCATCTTAAACTTCTCGGTGTTTTTCAGGAATCCTCAGCAGAGCGGGAGCTGAGGGGGAGGTGGGGGGCTGAACTCAAGGGTTAACCCTGTTTGTAACTTTGTTTACTCTCTGAGCAGGGGTGGTTTTCTGAGATGATGCCAACTCTTCCACATTCCCCTTTAAAAAATGGCCTTTGGTCCCTTGCCCTTGGGATCACGAATTTCGGAGGAAAAACACATTTTTATTTTTTTTTTTTAAGGCTGCAATTTTATTGTAATTTGAGTCCTGACCTCCTACATCCATCCGTGTCAGGTCAGCAGTCAGGGTGAGGAGAGCTCCGTCCAGGGGCAGCCTGGTGTGGTGGCCATACACGCAGGACGGGTACCTGCCGCCCAGGCCATGGCGTGGGTGTCTAAGTCATGGCTTCCCGGTGAGCCTGGAGGGAGGTGGTTATTTCTGATGTGGTTCCTTTTTTTCCACATGAGGACTCCGTGGCACAGAGAGCCAGGAAGGGATTAGGGTGGGAGGCCACGTGACGCAGAGAGGCCTGTCCCCGCCAGAAACCGGAGCCAGCGCGCTCTCCCTGCCCATGCCCCCAGCGGCCAGGCGTGCCCTGCCTTCCGCGCCCCCGGCCTGAGATGGACTCCTGCCATGTGTAACAAAGCGGCTCGTGGGGGTGGGAGGAGAGCAAGGCGAGGTACCGGAGAAGGCTTTGCCGATAATTAAATTAAACTAGGATTAGGCAGAGGTTCCCTAACCTGGCTGATCACCAGAATCACCTGAGGAACATTCTTGGGTGGGGGTGGGTGAGGGGAGATTCCGGGCCTCACCCCAGACCTGCTTAAGTGGGATTTCCAGGGGAAGGCCAGGAATCTGAGTTTTCACAGAAGCTGCCAGGTTAGTGGTTGGCAGGGTTTTTGGGGGGTGGAGGGCGGGTTTGACTACTAAGGGGCAGTCCTCGGGAATTTCTGGGGATCATGGAACTGTTGTTTGTGCTGATTGTGGTGGTGGATCCACCAGTGCATACATCTACACATTTAATTGTGTATTTACACACGTGTAAGCTCATGGAACGGTACACCAACAAACATCCATCCTACTAGGTGTGAACTCAGAATGCTGCCTGGGTGAAACTGAGTGAGCACGTCGGTGTCAGGTGACGTGGCAGATGGTGCCTGGTGACCGTGGGAAGCGTTGTCCAGCTGTGAGGAGGTGTCACCTGGAGCTGCAGAGGCAGGCGGGCAGGTGCTGAACTCTCAGACCAGCACCATCCCGTAGAACTTCCTGTGGCGATGGATGTCCTTCCCCACACAGTCCAGTGACCATCCCCGTGGCTGACACGTGGCTAGCACGACTGAGGAACTGAGTTTAATTTACTCAGACGAACCTAAGTGTAAGTAGCCACATGTGGGTTGAGGCCACCATCTTGAATAGCTTGCCCTCGGAAGCAGACTTTGTCACGTCGGGGCGTGGACTCTGTGCCAGGTGCGCACTGGGCCCAGTGGTCCGTGATGCTCGAAAGACAATAGAAAGGCATCCCACGAATTAGGCAAGACGGAACGCCGGAGGACGTGTGGGCTGGTAAGGGCAGAGGAAAAGGAACCTTGGAACGAAGACTGACGTGGGACCTGCCCAGGCAGAGGACAGTCTTGCCGGGTGGAGGCATCTGCTCGGCTTCCCCTGGTGCAGAAGTCAGAGAGCACCGGCTCTGGCCCCGTTCCCTGCCCAGCTTCCCAACCTTGTTGGTCTTAAAAGATGATGGGTTAGTTTGGATGCTCTTTAATTGTGCTTCTGTTCCCCTGAAGTGACAGGCTTTCCAGGAAGCCATTGGAGGGCCCAGGGGAGCGATGTACAGACTGGTTGGGGGGTGGGGTGGGCGGTGTCTGGTCTGACTGAGGGTGAGCCTGACCCACCTGCCAGGACAGAGTGTGATGAAGAACCTGCGTGGGCAGATCCTCCTCCTCTTTGGAGAATGAGATCTTACAAAAAGGGAAACTGGGCATAAACCTCCCGCTTGATGCCTAGAGCACATGTCCCTGTCTTAGTTGGTGCTAAGGCACAGTTAGGGCCCCCCGCCCCCCATGGATTTATCTTCAATAGTGCTACTTTCCCCAATGTGTTATAAAAGAGTGAGATTCTGAGAGTGTGCCTTTTATTAGTGCGACCCAAAAGGTGAACAGAAATAATGTTTCCAATTTGTAAACTTACTTGTTCTTCAATAAATTTGCTAAATGGGTAACAAAAAATTTCATGAGCTATGAGCTTATCACTAAGGAGGTTTTGTTAATCTGGTTTTAAAATAGGATTTACTTGAAAGCCTAAGGCACGGCTTTCAAATTAGTAGAGCTAATTTTATTTTTATATGAAAACGTCACTTTTTTGGATCAGGAAGAGAAGGGCATTCTGAATCATGGCATATTTCAGCAGAGTTTCCTTGTCTTGCCCTTACAAATGGGTAACTTCAAACTAATGCAAAAAGAAAAAATAGCTTAATGGTCATTGACTAGTCAATGCTGATTCTCTCACTCTTGAGCACACAGATACACCTTGCTGTAGAGTTGAAATCACTGTATTTATTTTTGTTATGGCTATTTTTTTAACTTAAATGTGTTTTCCAAAGATATTTTCATGTATTGACATAGTTCACAGACATGCCACCTTTAGTGGCCACATCATATTTTCATGTCGTGTACCCTCCCCTATCCCTTGCCAACTGTTTCCAGGTTATTGCTGTTATAAAGCTGCTGTGAAATCTTCATACAGATCGGTTTTCTGCCCGCCCCCCTCACCATGGTGGTTTGTTTGCTTGGCATGCATTCCCCAAAGTGGAGCGAAGGCTTGCAGCTCGTGCTGCGTGT
This sequence comes from Cnephaeus nilssonii, assembly GCF_951640355.1. NCBI lineage: Eukaryota > Metazoa > Chordata > Mammalia > Chiroptera > Vespertilionidae > Cnephaeus > Cnephaeus nilssonii. The sequence goes on along the minus strand of NC_137088.1, from coordinate 44,840,314 downwards.
TTACCGACTGCCCTGTATCATGGTCGGGACTGGGAAGAATTGCATTTTGGGAAAAGGGCCAATTTGGTCCACAAATTCTGGCTCTACCATTGTTACTGTGTGTTTTTTTTTGTGACCTGGGGAAATTTCGTCTGTAAAATGGGTTAATAATAGTTTATCTTCCAGGATTGTCTTGAGACCTAAGCGTGATATTGTCATTAAGACATTTAGCTCTATGATCGGCCACGTAGCAATTACTTAGTGATAGATTAGCGGCAGTCTGTTAGCAGAGGAGTCACTGCTTGTTTTCCCACAGCCTCAGAAATATTGACATTTAAAATTTCTATTGACTGTTATTTTGGTGGTACATCATACTTGTTTCATTTTGAATTTCTTAGAGAAGGACCGAATCTTGCTCCCTGGTGATTTATCTTCTGAGTAAGTTTTAGTGTTTGTAAGTCTGGTAGTATTAAAGGAAGGTGTGGATGAAATGTTGCTTAGTAGAGAGCAGTAGGGCAAATGTTTTAAGTGAATGAACAAGGGTTTTAAAATAAGAATATTGATTGAGTGGATCTTTGAAACTTAACAACAAATTATGAAACTAATTAAATGTAAGTATTATCATGGGGATTCTTTTTGTACCAGCAATTTGGCTAGCAAACCTTTGGATATATCTATCTATATCTATATCTATATCTATATCTATATCTATATCTATATCTATAATTTCCAAGGTCGATTTTGCATTGATTATGCATTTCCCATAAATAGGATATAAGTTTCTCATAGTTTACTGGAGTGTTTATAAATCTGGGTATTGAGGTAGAAGCCATGCTGTTAGACTGTCTCATTTATGTTGGTTCCACATAAGAGAGCCGGGCATCCCAGCCCAGCTGAGTGTGACTGCAGACAGGGCAGGTGACCCTTCCTTCCGACCCTCGGTTTCTTTATCTGGAAAATGGGACAGTCAGACTAGAATTATTCTTTTAAAAAATATATATTTTATTGATTTTTTACAGAGAGGAAGGGAGAGGGATAGAGAGTTAGAAACATTGATGAGAGAGAAACATCGATCAGCTGTCTCGGGCACACCCACTACTGGGGATGTGCCCACAACCAAGGTACATGTCCTTGACCGGAATCGAACCCGGGACCCTTCAGCCCACAGGCCGATGCTCTATCCACTGAGCCAAACTGGTTAGGGCTAGAATTATTCTTAAGAATTTAGCAATGATTCTTACTGAGATAACTAGAACCTTTAATTCAGAGAGTGTCATTTTTCTGTCCTACCCACTCCATCTCCGTATTGAATTGATCACTTCTGTTTCAACCCAGACTCTTGCCTCTTGCACTTGGGTGTCTGCTTCTGATCTCTCTCGAGAAAGGTCACCTGTGTGTGGTCCTTTCTGCAGATATTTTCTTTTTTTAAAATATATATTTTTATTGATTTCAGAGAGGAAGGGAGAGGGAAAGAGAGACAGAAGCATCAGTGGTGAGAGAGAATCACCGATCAGCTGCCTCCTGCACGCCCCACAGTGGGGACCGAGCCCACAACAGGGCATGTGCCCCAATTCTGACCGGGAATCCAACCGCGACCTCCAGGTTCATAAGTTGACGCTCAACTGCTGAGCCACGCCAGCTGGCCAGATATTTTCTAACAAAAGCAAAGTATTTGTCCTCCATATCGTTTTGAAATTTTAAAAAACTCGTACATAGATTGCTTTGTTTTTGCAAAGTGAGCCCAGTGGCCCCCCGGTCATTGTTGATTTGCCTGTTTATTTGGAGCTGCCCAGGGTGTCCATCTGCCTCCATCCTTCGCATTTCCTGGGCATTTGTTCACCTGGTCCAGGGCCCTCTCGTATCGCTTGTTTTTTAACATTACACTACTGTTAATGATTGATTTCAACCCATTTAGTCTTCTGGGCCAGGAGCTTTTAGGGCCCAATCAATCACTGAATCCATAAACAAGGGCACTGCCTCAGACTCCCCAAGAGCTCAGAATTACATGGGGGTGTTGACAGTCCCGGAGGCCTGGACTGCTCTGTCAGCAGCTGTTGGGGAGAGCACCCGGGGTACGTGCTAGGTGGTGGCGGGGGCAGGAGAAAGGCAGCCACAGATAACAAGGACTAGAGGTAATCTGCATGTGGGTAATTGCTGAGCTGAGAGATTAATTTTGTTGGCCCTGCCCCACCCCCATTTGCGCCAGGCTCTTATTAGGAAAGCTGAAGGGGGAGAGTAGCGTTCCGTCCACACCCCAGCTCCTCACCCAGGGATTGCCGTCGCTCAGGTTTCCCTGGGTTCAGGAGCCGTCATCCTGAGTGAGCACCACCTGCCCAGGTTAGAGTGGCGTTGCTTTCCTGGGTCCCCTGGCTGCAATAAGAGCGTTCTGGAAGAGCCCCTTCCTCTGCCAAGGGGAATCCTGGCCAACCTCAGCAGACAGAGCAAAGGACTCGCACTGAGAATACATGGGTGTGTGGCCCTGCAGGGCCTGGGGAGAGAGCGAAGGGAAAAGCGGAGCCGTGCTTTGAGGAGATAAGGGGAAGGTTTGTGACAGGCGGGGATACTCACCACTATACTAACAAGGACGAGCCATGAGGGGAAGGTTTGTGCTGGGGTCCCCTGATGGGCAGGAGGAGACAAGAAAGCCCGATAAGCCGTCAGGAAGATGGTCACCTCCAGAGGGGTCTGTGACACAGGCCAGAGCAGGAAGAGATGGTGAGGGGTTGGGGAAGAGGTCATCCATTCAGAGGCCAGAAGGGCCTGCAGCTTGAGGGCCCCCAGGAAGGCTGACTTGATGAAGAGCCTTATCTCCAGGGGTTACGCCCTCTGGAAGCTCTGAGCTTAGACAGGAGTGATGACAGGTTGCCCTGGGAAGGCCCTGGGTGGCTGTAAACCAGGGCCTCCACCTGCAGCAGCAGCAGAGCAGATGTGCATGGGAGGGTGTGCAGCTTCTACATCTAAAGACTCTCACCCCGATAAAGCCGGGCTGGGGTGGCCTTCCCTGAACCTTCCCAACACCAGGGGGGAGTGGGCGGGCCTTCTTGGCCTGTGGCTCGGGCTCTGCCAGGAGAACCCTGGACACCATGCCTAGTCCGTTATGCTGCAAGAGTCTTTGAGGGTCTCCCCAGTGCCCTTAGCCGGTGACTCACTTAGTGCATCTGTGTGCTTTGGTGGTTGGGCCAGACGGCGGCACGAGGCTGGGAGGGCGGGCAGGGCACAGCGCCTTGGAGTCCCCTCCTGGCTGGGAGCTCCTTCCCCTTGTTCTGCCCCGGGCTGGTGGAAGCTTCCACCTCTGCAGAAAGCTCTTGGCTGGAAAAAACATCTTGAAATGGGCTTCATATCAATGGAAACGGACGAGGGAGGTACATGGAACGGGACACTTCCTCTGTCCCGATGCATCTCCTGCGCCTGTAGGTATAGAAACATTTAACTCCAGGTAAGTGGCTTGAAAGGCGCCCGTGTTCTCATTTGGAAATGTGAAGCTGGTACCGTCCAAAAGGTGCCTGCCCACTCACCCAGTCATTGATCAAGTAACGCGTCTGTCCCATCCACCGGAGTGTCCCTCCCCAGGCACTTCACCCTTCACCCTTGTCTCGGTCCCTCTTAGACTCTCCCCCAGGGCACAGCAGGCCTTGCACTCAGGCATCTGGGACACTCTATGAATAAGGGCTGGATTGCCCCACTGAGGACAGATACCCAGATTACACACGTTAGGACTTTTGGTTAAAGGGGTTTGTGTGGGGTCAGCATTTTCTGGAGCGGGTGATGCCCAGAGAATCTCAGCGACTTGGCGGATCTGGTGTGAGCACAGCCTCCGCGCCCCAGCCTCCTTCCCGTAGGGTCCTGGCAGCCTCCAGGGACCGAGACTGTTCATCCTGACATGGACCTCTGACTCCTGGGAGGCAGCAAGAGGGTGTCCCCAGGGCTGCCTCTCTAGTGGGGTCACCATTCTCACCCTCAGGGGACGGATGAGGGTGACTAGGCTTTTGCCAGGAGTTTCCCGAAACAGGGGCAATGAGGTTCTCCTAGTATTGCGAGTTCCCTCTGCCTTTGCAAAGAGAACACTTCAAAGGGGATACCGCCCACCCCATCCCAGTAGAAGGTGGCGGAAGGAAGCAGTGGCTGACAGCGGAGTTAAACAAACTCGAAGGTAGGTCACATTTCTGACATACCATTTCCTCCGCCCTACCAGCAGCTGCCCTCTGCTTTGAAAGGGGGCTTAGCTGCTCGTATAAACTTTGGTTTGTGATAATGTAAACTATTATTAGGATTATCTTTTTATTCATAATATATGCCTGCCTCTCTGTCTCCCTTATTTATGCTCCGTTTGAAACACTCATTTACCGTCAGTACCTGGAGCCAGCATCAGCCCTTCTGAAAAGGAAGAGCACTTCATAAAAGGACTCTGGGAATTAAATCTCTGGGTTGAGGAAGCTTTGAATCTCAGCAGAGCTTCCTGGTTAAAACTGAGATGTGATGTTGGCAAAACATTTCAGTTAAAAAAGAATTTTTTTTTAAAAAAAGGGAAGGTTTGTCTCAAGTGTAGTTGTTTGAATACTCGGAGGCTTGATTCTTACTCGAGAACCTTTGGCTCTCAGAGGCTCTCCCCTCATTTGTCACCACGCAGGACGTTCTGGAAGGTAGAGGCGTGCAGAGGCTCGGCGGGCAGCCCTGAGGTCGCCAGGCCCTGCCCTGCACGGAGATGCCCAGAGGGTCCCTCCCCAGGTGCTCGGTGTGTCAGCAGAGGGCCGGTTAGCGTGGCAGCCAAGAAAAACCAATAACCTTCCCCGATTTTAATAAAATGTCTCTCCCACCCTTTGTTTCTCCCTCCTCTCTTCCCCAAAAGAAAGAACAGACTGAATTTCTAAGCACATCTGGACACTGTTTTCGTAAAGCTCTTACCCTGAATTCCCAGAAGGAATGTATTGGCTCCCATTTTTCCAAGCAAAAACTGAAATGACTCCTTTGTTTATAAGTACTGTGCTTGCATATTTTAATAAAACTGTAAAGAAAGAAATTGCACTGATTCGACGGTCCTTGGCTAGGCCAGCACGTTCTCCTTTATGCCTCTCTCGAAGCCTTTGGGAGGTGCTAAAAGTTTATGGTTGTTTTGGTGGGAACGGGGAAGGGAGCAGAGGGGGCTCCAAGTGTCCCTTTAGAAATGACTCTTCCTGCTTTCCCGGCTGTAAGAGTTGGGGCAGGGTGCTCACAGCCCTGGCCTGTCTGTTCTGCTCTTGCTACCAGGCCCTCTTAGTAGATACAGTACGATTAGGATGTTCCAGATCTGAGCCCAGATCTGCAGTGGAACCCGTGTATCTCTTATCAGATAGTGTCTGTCTTCTTAAGAGGCAAACCTACTAGAAGCTTATTGTTGCTAAGAAAAATGAGGTTAATCCTTCATTGATAACAGCCTCCTAGGATGTTGGCGTGGAGTTCTTCTGTTATGGAGACAATTTCAAAAGAGTGTCGAACGTTTAAAGATGAGATAAAGAGGCATTTGCTACGTTGGGAAACTTCTGAGAGGGTGTGGTTGTTTTTAAACGGGTGATTGCAGAAGTTCTTTTTTTATGCCCTTAGAAACGATGTTTCTGAATTGAAGTTGTACCTTTTGGAAGACAGAAGCTATACCTTCCGGAAGACAGGAGTGCAGTGTGGTTAAGTTATGAGGACCATAGCTCTGTTACTACCCAATCGATGTTCATTAGCGATAAGCATTTAACCAGTGTCGTGGTTACTGCTTCCTGGAATATGCCTTTCTCTAGAGCTGCTCTGGGTGTCTGGAAAGAAACTCAAGAGGTGTAATGCTCCTGTAGGCCTCCTCTTAGAGATGAATCACATTTCAGAGATGGTCGCATTTCAGCTTTGTTTATCCCCCTGCTTTTTGGGGAAGAAGGTTATTAGCTACAAAGCCACAGTGGATCCACCAGCCTGTCAGTGCTGTGGGTGCATCTGTCAAATGCCCGCAAGTGTCGAGTAATATCCGAAACAGGATGGTGTGAAAAATTAATGTTTGTATTAGTGCCTTGTGGAAAAATGTACAATTTTTATGAGCTCTGGACAAAAAAAGATTGGTCTAAATTGAAATTGAACTTGATAACTTTGAGTCCTACCAATAATGTTGTAGCTTATTTTTTTGAACTTTTATTTTTCTTTGAGTTCTGAGAAATTGTTGGTTATTCTAAATGCTGGCTATTAGATCAGTTAGCTAGGGGTATATGGATATATATATATAATCCATCCTATATAATAAAAGCCTAATATGCAAATCGACTGACCAGTGGAATGACTGATCGCTATGACGCGCGCTGACCACCAGGGGGCAGACATCAATGCAGGAGCTGCCCCCTGGTGGTCAGTGCGCTTCCACAGGGGGAGTGCTGCTCAGCTAGAAGCTGGGCTCATGGCTGGCGAGTGCAGCAGCGATGGTGGGAGCCTCTCCTGCCTCCGCAGCAGCACTAAGGATCAGCAAGCAGGCGAGTGGTAAAGAGTGAGGGATCCCGGACTGTGAGAGGGATGTCCGACTGCCGGCTTAGGCCCGCTCTCCAGGGAGCGGGCCTAAGCCGGAAGGCGGACATCCCCCAAGGGGTCCCGGACTGTGAGAGGGTGCAGGCTGGGCTGAAGGACCTCCCTTCGCCACCCTCAGACATAAATTTTGTGCACTGGGCCTCTAGTATATATATGGACCTGATTTAGAACTAGTGATTAGTTCAACCTTGCTTTGCCCCTACCTTCTTTAGATAGCATTGTTTCGAAAACTGCAAAAAGGTTTTGCGTGTTTAACAGTGGCTCAAACTATAAAGCCCTGAGCAGAAATTGGGGAGAACTGTGATTTGGGGTCCTGTGTTCTCCATGACCTGGGAGTTGGCAAGGTCTTGAGCGGGGTGGGTAGCCTTGCCTCCAAATGCTAGTGCGGTGCATGCACACGGGACCGAGACAGTGAACCGCGAGTCTTCCCAGGGCCTTTTCCAGTGCCGGTGTCACTTGTTTTCTACATTTCCAAACCTATGAAAAGATTTCATTTGGACGGTTCTTAATAATATGCTTCCTACTTTTACGGGAAACCAGGGATGAGTCTGAACCGCAGCCAAAGCCTGGGGAATTTATGTGGAGGAGTTGTTCTGTGTTCTACACGATCCATCAGGGTAAGTGTTTGCTCAGGGATCCATGTAATCAGAAAGGTGGTTTTCATGTTGAAAACATCCTCCTTGACATTCTTTTTACCTATTTGATGTTCTTTATTTTACTTTATTTCATTCTCCTTTGCCTAATTAATGGCCTTTTTTGCTTCCCCTGCTGTTTTGCCAATCTCACTTTTTCTATGTTCTTTCCCTCCTCACATGCCCTAACTGTGGGTAAGTCTCACAAAGCCCAGTTCCTGGTCCTTTGTTGATTTTTACTCCTATTAGCGAGCCCATCTGTCCTTAAGGTTCTGCAGTATGACATCATGCATGCCTTCCTGCCTTCTAATCCACGTTTCAAAAAACATAGTGTTAGAAGATACGCTGTAGTCACCTCATCTTCACAGTTTGTTCTACATCCCCCTTAAAGAAGAAAAGAGAAGATTATGTGCTCTCATGAGGTGGTAAGGCTTATTTCATAGATGTGTTAACCTAGATGCATAGAAACAATGGACAGAGCTTCCTTAAGGCAAAGATAAATCCTTTTTTAAAAATAGTTTTTTTTATTGATTTCTGAGAGGAAGGGAGAGGGAGAGATAGAAGCATCAATGAGAAGAGAGAATCACTGATCAGCATGCCCCCACAACCCCCCACCCCCGGGGATCGAGCTTGCAACCCAGGCATATGCCCTGACTGGAATTGAACCGTGACCTCCTGGGTCATAGGTTGGCACTCATCCACTGAGCCACACCAACTGGGCAAGGCAAAGATAACTCTTTTGCTAAAAAATTTTATGCCGAGGAACCAAGATGGCGGCAAAGTTAAACAACTGAACTGCTGCCGCGCACAACAATTTCTAAAATACAACTAAAAGACAAAACGTCTACCACCCAGAACCATGGGAAAGCTGGCTGAATGGTAGATTTACAACTAAGAAGGAAAAAAAAAGGAGAACAAATGCGGAAAAGCTGAGGTACGGAGGCGCGCGTAGCAGGCTGGTGGCGGGCGACGGGGCACGTGGCTTTTTTTCAACCCGAAGGGAGACAAGCTCCCAATCACTCTGAAATCCAGTTTCTGGGGACACGCGGGGGACCCAGACACCTATGGGAAGAAGCTGGACTCTCGGCCATCAGGTCGGAAAGTGAGAGTGACTTTCTTGCAGAGGTGCGCCCAGCAATCAGTGTTTACTGCGCTGGAGCGTGGGACGCAGGGACTTGGAAACGCGGAAAGGCAGAGACGGCTGACGGCAGCCATCGCTGTTTGCCACGCCCTAGCCTAGTGACGCCCTGAGACCCCGCCCCGCTCTTGAGACCCCACCCCACCCTGAGACCCCGCCCCGCACATTCTACAAACCCGCCCAGGCTCCACACAGCGGCTTTTGCATATAAATGGCCTGCCTTGTGGCCGCTTAACCAAATAAACTGCAGCTCCAGTCAAACTGCTCCAAAATTGCCAAACCCCAAGCAAAGAGGAGAAAATTAGTTCTTGCTGTAGCTCCTGTTGGGGGGCCTCAGACAGTAGCTGACCTGCACCCCATTGGAGATCCAGAAACTAGGGCATCTAGTGGTCGGTGTGAAATGACACCAGATTTCAACCACGCTCGTAAGGGACACATTCAAGAGGCAGACTCAGTGAGCGCCAAAGCCCTATTGGAACAAGTCCCGCCCCATAAACGTGTCTCCAGCACAGCAATTCTTCCTTTATAGACACAGCGGGTCCTCACAGCCAATTGGCCTGGAGATCAATTCCTCCCAGTGACACCAACAACAATCAAGACTTAACTACAACAAGGCTGTACACACAGTCCACTAAGGGGTGCACCAAGAGCGTCCACCTCAGGTAACTGGGAGGCTGAGCCGTTAAACCAATAGGACACCTAGTACACAAAGCTACCCTATCAACTCAGGGAAGCAGCGAAAATGAGGAGGCAAGGAAACAGATCCCAAACGAAAGAAATGGAGGAGAACAAATGAATGGACATAGAGTTCAAAACCACGATTATAAGGTTTTTCAAGAATTTCATGGAAAAGGCCGATAAATTTAATGAGACCCTCGAGGATATGAAAAAGGACCAACTAGAAATGAAACATACACTGACTGAAATAAAAAATATTATACAGAGACCCAACAGCAGACCTGAGGAATGCAAGAATCAAGTCAAAGATTTGGAATACAAAGAGGTAAAGGACACGCCTCCAGAAAAGCAAGAAGAGAAGAGAATTCAGAAAGTTGAAGCTTAGTGTAAGAAGCCTCTGGGACAACTTCAAGCGTACCAACATCAGAATTATGGGGGTGCTAGAAGGAGAGAGAGAGCAAGACACTGAAAACCTATTTGAAGAAATAATGACAGAAAACTTCCCCCACCTGGTGAAAGAAATAGGCTTATAAGTCCAGGAAGCGCACAGAACCCCAAACAAAAGGAATCCAAAGAGGACCACACCAAGACACATCATAATTAAAATGCCAAGGGCAAGAGACAAAGAGAGAATCTTACAAGCAGCAAGAGAAAAACAGTTAGTTACTTACAAGGGAGCACCCATACAATTATCAGCTGATTTCTCAACAGAAACTATGCAGGCCAGATGGGAGTGGCAAGAAATATTCAAAGTGATGAATAGCAAGAACCTACAACCAAGACTACTCTACCCAGCAAAGTTATCATTCAGAATTGAAGGTCAGATAAAGAGCTTCAAAGATAAAAAAAAGCTAAAGGAATTCATCACCACCAAACCAGTATTATATGAAAAGCTGAAAGGTATTATTTAAAAAGAGGAAAAAGAAAAAAGTAAAGATAAAAATTATGAACAACAAATACATATCTATCAACAAGTGAATCTAAAAGTCAAGTGAATTAAAAATCTGAAGAACAGAATAAACTGGTGAACATAATAGAATCAGGGGCATAGAATCGGAGTGAATTGATAATTCTCAGGGGGAAAGGGGTGTCTGTGTGGGGTGTACGGGAAGAGACTGGACAAAATCATACAGAGGGGGGGAGGGAACCAGGTGGAGGGGAGATATGGGGGGAAAAAAGGGAGAAACAGTTGTAATAATCTGAACAATAAAGATTTATTAAATTAAAAAAAAAAAGAAGAAAAGATTCTCCATCCCCAGTGTTCTCTTTATTGTAAAACTAGAGGCCTGATGCACGAAATTCGTGCATGGGGGTGTGTGTCCCTCAGCCCAGCCTGCACCCTTTCCAATCTGGGACCCCTCGAGGGATGTCCAACTGCCTGTATCACATTTGTCATGAGGTCCTGCCATTTTTCCTTAAAAATGCCTCTCCCATAAGCCCTTTCATCACCTTCCCACCTTTGCCACCCTTCTCACCTCACATCTGGACACCTGTGGTGCACCTCTGGCCTCCTGAGCTCCACTTGTCCACCTTCCTGATTCCTCTGCAAACGTGGCTACAACACTGTTATTACTGTTGTTTTTCTGCACAAAACCTTTTTTTCTTAAATTGTGGTAAAATATACATAAATTTACCAATTTAATTCCTTTTAAGCGTTTGGTTCAGTGGCATAAGTACATTCACATTGTCGTGCAACCGTCACCACCATCCATCTCCAGGACTTCATCTTCCTAAACTGAATCTCTGTACTCAAACTCTAACTCCCATTCTCCCCGCCCATAACTACCAACCCCTAACCCCTTCCTGTCCCTAACCCCTTCCAACCCCCTTTATTCCACTGTTTGTCGCTATGAGCTTGATGACGCTAGGTACCTCATATAAGAGGAATCCTACAGTATCTGTCCTTTTGTGCCCGTGTCAGATTTAAAGCTTATATTTAGTGATTCTGATCTGTAGGGATTTTGATGGAAAGCTGGCAAAAGCTAAGAAAGGGCCCTTGTTTCTGAGTCTTCTTTCTGTCTAGTATTTGGGAGCTGTACCTGAGAGCATGGCGCTGGTTTACCCCAGGCGTAGACAGGAAAGTCAAGGTGTGCAGGAGTGACCGGGGGAGATTAGAGATACTGATGGAGATGCCCATCGTGGGCCTCTGTGGCACTAATACCAAAGGTTGTTGACATTTTGTTGTCATGAAGGGAAGAGGGATAGAAATTGGAGGTGGAGGGTGATCAGGACACCCCTTTCTCTTTCCTAAACGCCTCCCCTCTGGATTCGGGACAGGGAGTCAGGCCTGTCTTGAAAACAAGAGGCTGTGTGCAGTGAGACCCCAGTGCCAGTGTTTTCTGTTTTATCAGTGGCACCTCCAGTCCGCAGGCCCTGGGGTCCAACTCATCCCTTTGATTCAACTCTCTGGTCCTTTTGGCGCATCCTTTGAAGCTGCTGTCTTATCGCCTCGTTCTTTTCTCCTTTCTCAGCCTGACCCATGGCTGCCTTCCCCTGAGCTCCTGCCTGCCAGGTCAGGCTCGTGCCTACATGTGAGGGACCACTGTGTTCAGGTCTTGTCTGCCTCCCAGATGCACCATACGCAAAACAGAGGCCGCTGTCCATCCCACCCCTCTGACGCCCACGCTTCCAGGCCAGGTCGGGTGTTTAACACGCAAGGGATGGGGTTGCCGGACGTGTCTGCTCCGGCTGACAAGGTGGGCTCCACATCATCCCGAGGAGTAGCAGCCGTGCATTGAATGTTTACCATGTGGGTGGTGTAGTTGTCCCAGGTGCTCTGTGAGTTTGCGTCTATGATGGTCTCCCCTCCCCACCTGAACACTGGACATGCCCTGGGGTCCAGACAGAGACCTGCCTCTTCGGTGAGGACACGCCCCTGAGCAGCCTTCCTCTGTTTGCGACCCTTCTCTCCCTTCTCTGAAATCCTGCTGCACCCGGAACTCAATTGCATAACTTAGCACATTCGTTCTATAAGGTATCGTGTTATGGCCTCTAATCTTACGTCTGTTAGCTTTGTTTTCCAAAATGAATTGCAAACTCCGGGAGGTGGCTTACCTCTCCATCTCTCAAAATGGCCTTCCAGTGGAAAGCGTATTTCTTTGCGAATCTGTGGATACATTCTGGGGCATTAGCTGCGGTTTTTCATGAATAAACGATGGATAAATTTCCCAAGACACCTCTCTCTAAATTTGCTTTTTGACCTGAATATGTCACATTTGTTCCTCTCTCTTCAAATGGGCAATTCTCCCTCTTTTCCTCTTGACCTTAGATGATGATGTCACCACACACTTAACCAAGGACCCTCATCTTCCCACCATCTCATCCCCCACCGGAGCATCATTTGTACCACACGGGTTGCCTTCATGGAATTGTCTTTACCCCACCCAAGGCCACCAACTTGTCTTTCCTTTGCCTTAAACTTGTTGTATTTATAAAAATATAAAAGCCCTCTTCAAAAGAGAAGCCTATCATTTTCCTAGAAACTTGAAAACCCACTCTTCGGATTCTTTGTTTGAGAACCACGGTTCACACCCATTGTGGGCAGTTGGGGAAGAGGCGGAGCAGACGTGGTACATTTCCCAGCCCCCTGCCACCGTGCCCTGGGGCGGCCAGGCCCGTCTGGGCGGCTCCTCCTCAGGGACCTGTGAGTGCACAGATCTGTGCCCCACAATCACTGCTGCTGGTCTGACCACCTGGCCCCATGTCCACCCAGCTCCTCAGTCTTAGTTTGAAATCATTTTAACCAGAACCTTTGGACTCTCTTATTTTTAAAAATTCGTAATCAATGCTTTTCATCTTTTCTGGTAAGTTTCTGTTTCACCCTGACTTCATGACAAAAGGTTACAGGCTGCCCTGGCCAGTGTGGTTCAGTTGGTTGAGTGTCGTCTTGTGCACGGAAAGGTTTGATTCCTGGTCAGGTTGCGGGTTTATTTGCAAATAATTGAAGTTTCTCTCTTACATCGATGTTTCTTTCCCTCCCTCCCTCTCCTCCTATTCTTTCTTTCCTCTCTCTCTCTAGCTGGTTTGGCTCCGTGGATAGAGCATCGGCCTGCGGACTGAAGGGTCCCAGGTTTGATTCTGGTCAAGGGCACATGCTCGAGTTGCAGGCTTGATCCCAGTGAGGGATGTGCAGGAGGCAGCCGATCAATGATTCTCTCTCATCATTGATGTTTCTATCTTTCCCTCTCCCTTCCTCTCTGAAATCAATAAAAATATATTTTTAAAAAAGTTACAGGCTTCTACTTTATTTCTATCATATTGCTTTGATTTTTGTAAACACGTCTCCATGGGAAGCCTAAGGAAGGGGTCAGGTGCATTGATTTCTGCCTGTTGCCTGGCCTAGAAGGTTGTGAGTGGCATTGACTCGCCTCAGCCCCATTGAAGAGGAGCAGGAACCCACTGAGGCCATTTAGTCAGGGAGGAGGTGTGCTCCTGCCGCTGTTCCATCTGCCTTGTCTGCCTCGGCAGCACTATCCCCACCAGCTCACACTCCCCGAGGTCCTCTCCGTACCTCCTCATCGACCTCTCCCCGCCAATCATGCCCGGAGGCCTCGGAGAGGGGGTGCGGGAAGACCTCCCTTCCCAGGAACTCCGCACCGCCTCCTCCACTCACGGGAACACTTATCTAAATCTGAAATGGACCAAGACGGTGATACTTCATTTTTATATCATTATTTTCCCTCCTTCTCAGAATGACATTGTAGCTGTTCAAGGAAATGAAAACAAAGCTGAATACTTCTTGGCAAACACAATTATTTCCTGGCCTGAACCACACAGTGATTTAATTGGTATGTCATTGTGTGTGTGTGTGTGTGTGTGTGTGTTTGCATGTGTGTGCTTTAATGGGAATTCCATGTGGTATCATTGGGAAATTAGGAAAAATAGAGTCTTGTAGATTTATTGCCTGTGGTCTAAGGGCAGACTGCTGGCTTCCATCCGAGGAGTGGGAGACCTGAGGTGCGGGGATCATTAGTGCTGGGATAGATCCTTCCGATGGTCTGCTATTTTAAAACTGGTTTGGCCAACGGTAAAAATCAGAACCAACAGTGAGACGATTTACCCTTTGAAACCTGTGAGGCTCATCAGAATAAACTTGTGGGGGACTTGGCATCGTGACAAGCGATGATGTCCTTTCTCTGTCTACCAGCGTTTTATTTGTGAAGCTTGAACTGGGTTTTGGAATGTCTGGAGACGTCAAAGCCGTAGCCTATGCTTCATTTGGAAAATGGGAGTTTTCGATTAGCCTGGAGTGGCTCTTGGGCAGACAAGATACTTTTACAGCGCATCCAAAGCCCAACCCAGCCTTGTGTATGGACCACAAACACCGTAGCCTGCAGAGAGAGCATTGAACAGCAGTGGGAAGAGCAGCTGTTCTGTCTGTCTTCTGGGTACTCTCTGTTCCTTCCCATTCTAGGACGGGAACAAAGGAATAAGAATCAGCGACATTGTTTATTTTTTAACTTGATTCAGTGAAACCGACTGCAGGCATGACATTTGTCACCTGTGATCTGAAAAGCGATAGCCCGTCTCTCTTAATGGATTCATGTGCTTAACAGCAGAAGTAGTTGCCTTTTATATAGCTGCTTTGTAACCCTCACGAGCCCCAGCATCTTGAACAAAATGTTCATTGCTGAGTTGTAACAAATACGACCTATAAAGGATTACGGTTGAGTCATTAATCTAGAGTTTTTATTTAAAACAGATTTTGCTCCCAACCACCCCGCTCCACCATTTGAATTTTGTTTTTAATTGCCAGGGTTTCCCTCGGATCACTAAACCACTCTCCATGTCTTTCTACAGACCTGCTGTTAAGCTACCCAGCTATTGACAAGGCAGGCCCGGGTGAGGGACCCGGATGGATTTCACGGGTCCCGAAGCCTCCCGAGATCCTGTGTGCAAGCTCGCATGGGTGCCCAGCTCTCACCAGACTCTCAAAAGAACCTGTGTCCCCAAATAAACAGCTAGCTGAGACGCTCTGTCGGGAGGGATGCCGGGTAACTGGGAGGATGTCAGTGATTGTGACCCTGGTGGCGATAGTCCCGCTGACAGAGGGGAAGGTGACAGGCTTGCAGCATACTGCAGCTCCCGCTCTCTCACTCTCAGATCTGACCAGTGCTCAGAAGTCTCGGGAAACCCCCAGGCCTTCAGCACACCCTTACATCTTGCGCTTCGGCCCATGCACGCACGTGAAGGGGACACCTGTGCTCATGGGCGCTGGCTGTTGCACAGCCTGGGACTCCTGTTGTCCGAGCACCTTCGCCTTTTTTTGTTTTCACCCTCATGAATGCTGGACAGGTGACATGGCCTTGGGAACCGGCGGACACTCAGTGCATGGGAATGGCTTATGCTGGTAGGGGAATGACGGGGAAGTTAACCCGGAGACTTGATAGTTTTCTCAAGTAACTCGGATTCCCACGAGTCTGGGAAAAGCAAGACTGTTGAGAACGGCCCCTGAGTGTTCGGTGGGCTGGAGGAGAGGCTGAGGTGGGGAGTGGGGGTGGAGTGGCTTGTTCACATGCTTGTTAACATTTGAGGGTCTTTGACAAAGGAAGTCTAATGCCTTGCCCCGGTCAGCCGGCGATTGCCCCCCGGGGGGCCCCGTTGTGCACAGGAAGTCAGACACTAATGATGTTAGTGAAGGGACAAAGGCACCCGGCCCGGGAAGGGCCTAATTGCTGTGTCCGGCTCCCAGGCGGCCAGCCTGAAGCTGGAGGGGGCTGGGCAGGATGCGCTAAGTGTTAACACCTGGAGCTGGAGCTCTGACTTCCTGGTGCTTTTTTTTTTTTTTCTTTCTTTCTTCTGTGTGGCTGGGTGTGTGTGCACACACATAGATACACATGCACAGATCCGGCTGCATCTCAGAGGGACATTTTGGGATGTGGTATCTAAGAGACTAGATGGAAATGGTTCAAGCAGAAGGTCTTACTCAGCCAGGGCAGGGCTGGCAGCCTGAGGCCTGAGCCTTCTCCAGCGGCCTAAGGGGCTTGGTGACTGTCACTTAATCTCCGCCTAGGCCAGTTCTCTCCTGGGAACGGCCACACCTTGCAGATAGGCAGATACATAGTAGAAGGGGTCGCTGTGGCTTGGGCTTGGAACAGTTGAGTCAGAACCGATGGGAGAGTGCTCTGGGGGAAAGTGATGAGGGTCTTCATCACTATTTTGCTCGAGCCGGGGTCTCAGGGAGGTAGGGCTCTGCTCTGGCAGGATGTTGACTGATGGGGGGGGCACCTGCCAGCACCTAAGGGGAGCTAGGTTGCAGATGTGTGTATCTGAATTCACACCTGGAAGAGGCTGTTGGAGGGGTTGCAGCCTAGGGGAGCCCAGATGCACCCCCTCGTTACTAAGTGGGGTCTCTGGGTGCTTCATGTCCAAACGTGGCTTTGGACCTGGGGCCTGTGAAGCCCCCGACGGCCTTGGGGCGCTCTGGGAATGCCCCCAAATTGTGTCAGGGACGTGTCTGGGGAAATTGGATAAGGAATATTTCACAGGGTTCCACTATGGGTTCTAGGAACCCTCTCCCCTTCACAGCAACAGGGTCAGCAGCTATTCAAAGTGCACACCCCATGCCGTGGCTGTACCCCTGCTGGGATGACATCGGGGCTCATTTCCGGACCGAGGGGCCTGCCCGGGGTCCCTCCCGCAGGCGGGCAGTGGGGGACGCTTTGTGCACAGGTGGATTCACTTGGATTTCTGCAGCCAGGGAACAAGAGAGTTTAAAAAGGATCCTTGAAGCCTGTCTCCCTCCTAGAGGAAGGGGGGGGGGGCACAAATAACTTTTGAAAAGGGGCCTAATGTTGACTTGCTGCTTCCCACTGTTATTTTAAGGAGGCCTTTCCGTACAAGACCACCATGTGGACAGAAATAATAGGCTGACAGAAGGGGTCGCCTCGCTTTCTAGCATAGCCTGTGATGTTCCGATTAGCACTAAAACCTAAAAGGGCGGACTTCCATAATTTCAAAATACGTGAAATCCACCTTGAAGGAAGCACATGTGTGGGGCACACTGGGGACCTGCCTGGCTGGAGGAGGCTGGGTCCCCATGGCAACATCACAATCCCCCATGTCTGCAGGCATTTGTGCTGTAAAAGCAGAATTCCAGATGTGATACAGTATTTGGAGACTCCGACCCGGGGCCTCGGAAACGGTATTTGAAGTCGGCACAATTCAGTGCACACTCTGTGTGGTCCTAAGGCCCTTTATTAGTAATTTTGTTTTGATCCGGACATTTCCTCTGAGCTTAGGCATAACAAGCATGCTTATAGCTTTAAGTTTTCCTCCATTGTTAATCACTGTTTTGCCCTCTGGAGCGAAGTCTTTGTGACTACCCTCACCGGCTGAGCGAGGGGAGCAGGGAGCTGTTTTTCTGGGAGGGTGGGTGTGTGGATGGCTGGTGGTTCCCTTCCCACCCAGTATTTACGGAGAGCCGGCTAATCCGCCCGCGAGTTGTCTGTGTGCTTTTGAAACTGCAGCTGGCTGCCTGTTACCTTTAGATGCCAGCTCTCTGACATGCGGTTCTCATTTGCGTGGGATGGGAGTGGCGTGTGCAGCGGAGGGGAAAGGTCTGGCTCTCCGTCCAGAGGCGTGTTTTATGGCTTGCTTTTAACGTTTTGAGAATTGGGAGAGTGGAACAATCCTGTCTATTTGTGAGGATCAGCCACTGGAGGACGCACAGCCCAGATCCTTAACAGGCTAATTGGACAAAGCGCTGGGCTTTTGCTCTGTGAAAACCAAGGAGGCTGCAGATCTTTGTTTTGTTTTTAAACACAGGGGAAAAGTCAGTGTGTGTGTGCGCCTGTGTGTGTGCGTGTGTGTGTGCGTGTGTGTGTGCGCGCCCCTTAACTTCATGTGCATGTTCCCATGGCAAAGCAATACAAAAATCATAAAGCCTGGAGCGGGGAAGGGCATTTTAAAATATATTAAATCCCATTTAGGCCAACACCCTTTAGAAAAGTTGCTATCATATTGTGATATACAAATGTATCAAATATGGTATGCCTTAAACTTATATAATGCTATATGTCAATCAGATCTCAACTGAAAAATAAAAGAGAGCAAAGTTGCTCTGTGAGAAACAAGTCATAAAAGCCTGAACACATTCTTAGCGTGAGTGAACGGACTTCCTTGGCGGGGTGGGGGTGGGGTGGGGTGGGGTGGGGTGGAGGAGGGTGGGCTAGGGAAAGAAGCTTAGCTGAAGACTGGGGCTCTCAGTTTGATAAGCAGGACACATGGTAACTTGGCATCGGTTGGCTCCATGTTAGAGCTCAGAAACAATTGTCCCTTCAGCTCTCCTTTGGGGAGCGTGAAATTAGGAACATGTGTGTGCTGATTAGCAACATGTCAGAGATGAATCATGATTACGGCTTTGGTCTGGTGCACAGGCGATGCTGCGGAGCAGTGATTTCCTACCTCCTTGAGCAAATCTCTCTAATTAGCTTAAGATCTCTGGGTCTTCTGGGGCCGACGTGGTAATTGCTGGTGGGAACCCACCGGCACCCCCCCAGAGCTTGTGTGTTCCCCACTAGACATCCAAGACCTCCCCTCCCCAAATCAGACAGCTGGCTGGCACCCTCCTGTCTGAAGCTGGTTGCATCGAGATGGGGAGTGAGAGAGAACAGCTCCCCGGAATGTGGAGCGAATATCTTGAATAGATCCAGGCGCAAGCTGGCTCTGTGATTTATTTTCCTTGTGTTTTGGGTTTGCCAGCATTCTCCTCGGCTTACATCACCTGGGGCTTCTCTGCCTTTGCCGACTTTTTTTTTTTTTTTTAAGTTAAAGGTTTGAACCGAAGTAAGTGGGATCTGTCTTCGTTTATGAAACCATCGGAACCTGCATGGAATAAATTGACCCCATGGTCTGCCGCTTGCCCTCACCCTGTCCACTGGTCATAGGCAGAAGGCGCCCGTCCCGTTCTTTCTAAGCCTCACAGAGCCGTCTGTCTTTGTAATCTCGTTGACACGCTGGAAACCCGAGATGGAGAAACAGTTACGGAAAATAGAGAATCGGCCTTAGTTTTAACTAGTTACTTAGCGTACCTACAAAAAACCCATCCTCTTCAGCTCTTCCTAATGTCTTTGTATACATTTCCCCCCAAGTCAGTTCCCTAAAACATTACCAGCTTTCTGGAAGTTCCTTAATTGGCTTGAAAGCAGCCTTGTGTAAGCCTCACTGTTTGGCCTGCCTTCCATCGGAACAGGGGGGCGCCATACTTAGCACCGTCCTTTTCAAAATGCACCTTTTCCAAAATGGCAGTTCAGCTGTTGTGGAGCCGGGTGGGTGACTAGCTCTGGGGAGCTGGGGTATTAATGGCCCAGAATCTGCACGGGCCCCTCAGGAAATAGGCCGCCTGGTGGCCCCTGGGGGTGCTGCTGGCTGCTCCGTGGCAGCCCGCCCGTGGCTGTCTGTGTCCAGGTCTTTGCTTCTGCCAGATGGGTGGAGCCTGGGGCAGGTTTTTGCCTTTTGAATTTTATTCCTTTAGAGCACTTATCCTTTCCCCCGTCTCCTTCCTGAGTAAAAGATGTTTTCTCCATTAGGTTCCCGTTCCCGTAGTGTTCACAGCAGAGCTCCAGGCACCTGCGGCTTGCTTCTTTCGCTCCCTCTGGAGCAAATTAAAAACTGCCGCGAGTGCGGCAAACGGGGGTGGCTAATGAGCTAAGGCTGTGACACCCTGCGGCCACGGCGCTGGCATTTATAGTTTTTCAGTAACAGGCAACAAACAAGTATTAGTAATTGTCAGCTTATTAAATATCAAAACGGGTGTAGTAGCTAAAAGCTTGGAATGGTTTCCTGAAGAATAACTTCCAAAGCTGTTGACCAGCTTTATAAGTTGCCTTATCTGTGTTTTTCGTGTGGGCCTTGAGTCTAAGCCCGTAAATCACCCTGTCACACCAAGCTTGCTACTCCTGGGCTCTCTGTGTGCATTATCTGGCTCGATCAAGCATTCATTAATTCAGACAAAACTAATATTTATCAAGGGCTGACGGTGTGCCAGGCCGGGGACTGTTGCACAGGCCCTGGTGGAGGCATAGAGAGCTGTTCTGGTCACTTTGCCTTTTGCCTTTAGTCTCTCCCGATCTGGTCCGATCTGAGCACCTGTCTCTGCAACGGAGCCAGCCCCTGGGTCGCCCAGTTCCCACCAAGACCATTGGCAGAACCCACTGGTTGGCCTGGTGGTCCGTGCTTCCTGCCACCTGTCCGTCTGCCTCTTTCCCCACAGTACCGCCAAGGTCTGGAGGCTGGAGACAGACCATACCTGGAGATGCTACTTCCTGTGAGCATCCATTCCCCCGGCCGTCTCATGTACCCCCGGTAGGGGAGGCTTCCACCATGTTTATCAGGGCAGGAATCCTCGCAGGAATGGAGACATAACCATTTCAAGATATGTCCGGTGCTGTGCAGAGTACTGGGTGTGTGTCCTCACGCACAGCCCCCACACCAGCCCTTTGCAGGCAGTTTTAGTCAGACACTTCATAGCTCAGGGCAGGGAGGCCCAGGAAGGGTTAGCGGCTTGCCCAAGGTCACACAGCTGCAGAATTGCACCGATTCGAACACACATCTATGCAACTCCCCACGCCCATTCTGTTAACCACTCTCCTACCACAGACAAGCCCCCGGCCCCGAAGCCTGTGTCTAGGATGGCAACGCCTCGGCAGCAGCTCTGACAGACGGTGCTCCGTGTCTGCCTGCAGCCAGGGTGGGAGAGAGGGCCGTGACCAGTGGCGGCACTGGGGAGCTGGGGTCTTAATGGCCCAGAATCCCCCACCTTCGCAGCCAGTGGCAAAGCATCTTTAGGTCAGTGTCTGTCTGTCTGTCTCTGCCTCCTGCTTCCGTGACCACACCTTCTTCTGACTCTGACCGTCCTGTCTCCCTTTTATGGGGACCCTCGTGATTACCTGAGCCCGCCTGGATAATCCAGAATAGTCTCCTCAACCCAGGATCCTTAACATTAGTAACATCGTTCTTTTCCCTGCATAAAGTAACACTCACAGGTTCAATGTGGGATTACAATGTGGGCACGTTTGGGGTGCTGTTATTCTGTGTTCCTCAAAGTGCGAAGAAAGTAGTCGGGCTCTCTGGGCTGGCTAGGCACACCATTTCTCAGGCTTCTGAGGGCTCTGGAGCAGTGCAAGCGAGTTTTGGGTGAGAGCTGAGGACAGCCCGGTGGACCATCGTCTGACCCATATCCTGAGAAGCCAGGCCCCCTGTGACTTCACAGCACACGCAAGCGCCGGTACCTGCGATGGTGTCCTTGCTCCAAGCTCCACGACCCGGCTTGGATGCCCCAGGGTCTCTGGGTATCTGGTTTTCTGTGGAATTAGAATGACCGTTTTATATCTCCATCAGCAGTGAAATTCCTGTGCTCACATCAAGTGAGTGTGCAGGCTGACTGATGATCAGGAACACAGTGTGACAGCGGCTCGGCTGAGGTGGGAAGCCCACGGGGGAGCGGGATTTGGGGGGTAGGAAGGGCATTCTGGGAATAGGGAAGAGCCCGAGAACGTGCTGAGCTGCAGTGCTGTGCCCGGAGGGGTTTGGAAGAAGACAGAGAGGAGCAACACGCCAGGGATGGCTTAGGAGGCACAGGAAGCCTGTGGTGGGCTTGGAGCAGAGGGAGGAGGGCAGATTTGCACATGAGGAGAGCACCCTGGTGGCCAGAGTCCCTTGAGGTCAGGACCCACGTCTAGTTCAGGGCCAAGTGCTCAGCCCATCATGGTCAAGGTGGAGAGCTCAGTGGGTAGTGAGTGGATGCCACATGCAGCCAGTTCATGTGGAACAGTCTGCACATTGTCACAGAGACCTTATTTGAGGGATTTAGGTTCTTGAATGAAGGATACAGCACCTCTCACTTGGGCTCCTTCCCACCATGCATTGCTCATTGCCAGTGCCTAATAATGACCTGTTAAAACCATGTTGCAATAGAAATACAGGGAGGACGAGAAAAAAAATGAAAAGCTGACAGAGTCCTACAAGTAAGGTGATTGGTCACTAGAGTCCTATGTACCGTGGAGCAGGCTGTTGAACAGATGTGTTCCCCTTTCGAAAAGTGCCTTCTCTGCATGGCTTCCCCAGGTCCTCCTTACACTCCTTCCAGGGGAAGTCACGCAAACTATCCTTTACAAAATTTTTTTTTATTTGTTTTTAAAGAGAGAGGAAGGGAGAGGGATAGAGAGATAGAAACATCGATGAGAGATAAACATCATCTATCAGCGGCCTTCTGCACGCCCCCTGCTGGGGATCAAGCCCACAATCCAGGCATGTGCCCCGACTGGGAATCCAACCATGATTTCTTGGTTTCTGGATTAATGCTCAACCACTGAGCCACACCGGCCGGGCCACGCAAACTGTCTTTGTAAAAACCAGTTGAGGAGACTGGGCCCACCGGAGTGAAGGGGTTTGCCTTTGGTATCAGCTGGAGGATGCAGGACTGAGGAATTGACTGTGGGCCCCAAATTGCATTTTTGTTTCCCTCCCATGACGCTGCCCTTTTCTCTCCATTCTAGCTCCGTTATCCTTCCCTCTTCTAAGCTCCTGGTATGGGTCCTATCCTTGGTTCATCCTCACGGAGGCGCTGCCCGTGGCATTTCGTACCCTGTCTGCTGCTTCATGGCTCTTCCCCCGCTACGTGTGTCTTGCGTGCCGTCGACACGGAGCGTTCTTGGAGGGCGGGTGTTGAGATTTGCCTGTGGGCCCTGCATGTGACCCACGTACCTAGCCACTCTTCTCGGGAAGAATGAGCTACTTCGCTCCTGAGGCAGGGACCCTGGCTGCTTTGCTCACCCCTGTCCCCAGCGTAATGTCCAGCTCTTAGCAGATGCTGAGTGAAGCAGGGCCGGGATGGAAGGGAGGAGAAGGCCGTGGTTGAGTTCTCGGGCATTACCGAAGGGCTGTGGGATGGCTTTGTCTCCTGACCTCCTGCCTGGTTCTGTTGCTCTGGTCCTGGCCATCTGGGGGTTGGGTGTCCTCTAGTTGCACAGACGGGCCTCATCTCTAAGCAGTGATGGCAGAGTTTAGGCTTTTAATAAGGTAACCACATTTTCCAAAGTGTTCTTTGTGAGAAATTCTGGATTCCTGTGTTGGTGGGGGAAGGGAGGATGGGAAAGGAAAGCTAGAGAAGGAGGGTGCCAGGGAGAAGGGGAGCCCCAAGAGATGGTGGGCTGGTACGTCATGTTGATTTAGATTTTCTGTGACTGCGTACTCCTCATTTTAATTAGAACGGGGTGTGTGTGTGTGTGTGTGTGTGTGTGTGTGTGTATCCCCGTCTGTCCCTTTCTGCACAGCTGTGCTTTCCCAGGGTCCACGTTTATCGGAGCTCAGGGATACGGTTTCAGCGGGCGTGCCTGGCTTCGGGGTGAGCAGAGTGAGCATGCCTGTAGCATATGCCTGTGCTGGGGCTGTGGTCGGAGACCCCGGGCTCCCCCAGAAGTGTTCTGCACTTTGTGTCTTGGTGTAACAATTGCCCATTAAATACCCGGCTGCCAGCATATGGTTTTCCCCACAGCCCTCTGATGGAGTGGAAACTTCAGCTGTGTGGTTAAAATATTTTCCCATCACTTAGCCTCTCAGAATTAACATGTTGGGGAGAATGCTGTAGTTAATGCTGAGCGGCACATTTGCAGATCATTACAGAAACGGTTAGGCCCGCGCCGGTAGAGCTGTGGCTCCTCTTTCCCATGGTGGGTAAGTGGTGGGTTAGGAAGAGGCGGGGCGACGGGAGGATTCCGGGTCTCCCTCTGCGGATGCTGTAATTAAAGTGGGAAGTCTGGTGGAGTTGTTATCCCCGCTGCTAAGAACGCAGATGGCTAACAGCCACATCACCGAGCGTTGGCGTTAGACCTTTTAAAGTCCTTTTTTCTTTTATAACCCACCCTATATATTCCAAGCAAAGGTATGGATGCAGAGAAGAATTTTCTCATTAAAAGTAACAGCTTGTTCCCACACTCATTCCTGGTCTTGGAATGAGAAACCTGTTTCCTTAGACTTGAGGAATTGCCTATCTGTCGTGGCTTAATAGAGCTTTTGGACGAGTGTCTGCTAGGTGACTTTATAACCAATCAGGGCTTTATAACCAGCTGGGAGGGCTCCAGCTGGCAACTCACGTCTCTCCCAGTTTTACTGGTAACGAGTTATTATTTAAGCCCCAAACGGAGAACAGCCTGCTCCTGTTGTCTTAGGGGAAGTGAGTGCTCAAGGTCCCTCCCCAGGGCCCACAGTTGGGAATCTCCTGGGCCGGAGGGAGTTGGGCGGCCAGAGGGGCCCGGTGCTGGGAAAGCGTGAGGACGGGCAGGAGCCTGGGTCTCTGCGGTCATGTGTGCGGTTGGACTCCGTGGGGATCTGTGCGGGAAGAGCAGACTGGCTCCCCTCCTCATCGTGTTTTCTTGTTTTCCCACAGGGAGTGGGGCCGGCTAGCAGAAACAGTGGGCTGCACAACATCACCTTCAGATATGACAGTAAGTAACCGGCTCGACCTCCGAAGAATGGAGCCCTTTGAGGGATCCAAGGCTTACGCGGTCGCACTTAATCAAGGACCCTGCAGGGCCCGGGGTGAAGGAATCTTCTGAACCCGCTCAGGTTTGTCAGCAGAGCTAAAGCAGCTCCGTCTCAACTAAGCCACTCAGGGAATTTGGGACTGAGAGCTCAAGCTGTCTCCGTCCTGTTTGGAGAAGCTCTGTATGGAGGCCCCCCCCTGATTGCCTGAGGATGTGGCTGTGTCCTTAGGAACAGATGCAGCTGTCTGCAGGGTCCCGCAGGGGACCTGTGAGCAAGGCTGCCCGGCGCAGGATGCTGGGAGTGGTCGGGGCTGTGGCACAGACGGCCCTGTCCCCTCAGAGGAGCCCTGGCTCCCCGTCCCAGCCGCTCTGGCCTTGAGGAATTCCCCCGAGGAGAGCCAGAAGTGATTTCCAAGAAGAGTGGGAGATTTGCATGTTTTTATGGACATTTTTTAATACTGGCATTTATTTAAAAGTTTTCAGAAACACAGAGTGGGCCAAGTGAGTCTGTTCCAGATTGGCGCACGGGCCTTCGGTTGGCTGCCGTCTCTGACTTAGGCCTGGGTTCCAGCCCTGGTTCCCCACTGATCAAATCGGGAGATTGGACTTCTCCAAGCCTCAGTTTTCTCATTATCAAACAAAGATTAAAATTTTTTAAAAATTTCTTCCTTAGTGTAATTTTTTTTTTTTTTTGCATGTGAGTGTAAAAGTTTAATGCATGTAAAGTACAAAAGTAAGCCGAAACCGGTTTGGCTCAGTGGATAGAGCGTTGGCCTGCAGACTGAAAGGTCCCAGGTTCGATTCCGGTCAAGGGCATGTACCTTGGTTGCAGGCACATCCCCAGTAGGGGTGTGCAAGAGGCAGCTGATTGATGTTTCTCTATCATCGATGTTTCTAACTCTATCCCTCTCTCTTCCTCTCTGTGAAAAATCAATAAAATATATTAAAAAAAAAAAAGTACAAAAGTAAGCAAACCAACCTAAGGTGTTCCTCAGCATCATTTGAGGCTTAAACAAAGCAACCGCTCACCGGTAGCTGGCCTGCACTCAGTAATTGACATCTGTTAATATTAAAAGTTACTTCAACTGGAGTTGGAACACAAGCACCTTTTTGGCCCCTTCTCTCACGGCTACGTGGCCTTTTCCGGCTGAAGTGTTTCCTACGGGCGAGGTGGGGGTGCTTTTTCTGACTAAGCATATATAGCCCCTTCTTGGGCTTTCATGCCTACGAAGGTAATTATATACAATTGTGAGCATTTTAGCCTTATGAGCCATAATTTACAAGTAAAAATGACAAGAAGGAGCTTGACTAGTATTCAGGGACCCCTGCCCTTGGATTCATCTCAGGGGGGACGGTTATGAGAGTCCATGTAATAAGTACGGAGTGAAGGTCACACGGGGCCTCTGGAATGATCACAACTAGAGCAGGGCTTCCCAGGGGGTGTATACAGTCCAATGATTTTGAGATGCAAGTATGTATGTCGAATGCATGCCCGCAGTTGCCGGCCTGGGTCTCTAAGTTTACCAGGGACTTCCATGCGAAACAGTCATGTCATGTTAGCAGTGTGAGCATGTTCTTAGTGCATGTTGTGATTCTAATGAAGGATTTGCAAGTCCGCGATACTTAATTCAGCTAAGTAAAGACATGTGTAAGGGATCTTTCTTTGAGTTAGGAAGTTAATTTCTAGTCTATGTTCTTGGTCCTGGCAGATCTTGTATTACATTCAAAAGTTCAGAATTTTCCGGTCAGCTGCAAACAAGTATTTGCATCTCTGATTTAATAGGGGGATTTGTGAAAGAGGATCTGTACCTGTGGAACTTAAAAGTATCTTACTGTTTTCTTCATGGGACTAGATATTTGGCCCATGTGCCAGTGGGTATCTCTTATTTTCTTTCTAATTTTGCAGCATTTAATTAGAATTTAATTCACAACTGGAATTGACTCCTGAGACATCTAAAGTTCAGTTGCATGTTGGCAAAATGTCATTTGGGCATACTTTTTTTTGTAACCAAAATCCAAAACATTAGAGTTGCTAATAATTGGATCCAGGCTGTGTAAAGAACATTTATTGTTTTCCATTGAGAAATATATTTCTCTCGTCCATAAGAAAGTTCCTGTTATTGCTTAGTTGACTGGTTGCTAGTTCTGTTTGAAATAGCTAAAAGCCAATTACCAAGTTTTCACCAAAAGTATTAAACTACAAAATCTTATTTTTCTATTCTTTTGCCACTTAATGTTATAATGAAAGAAA
Organism: Cnephaeus nilssonii; assembly: GCF_951640355.1. Taxonomy (NCBI): domain Eukaryota; kingdom Metazoa; phylum Chordata; class Mammalia; order Chiroptera; family Vespertilionidae; genus Cnephaeus; species Cnephaeus nilssonii. Next base: position 44,813,629 of record NC_137088.1, on the reverse strand, counting down.
ATACCTTGCCATTAAATCATAACCAAATTTCACAGGTCTCCTTGCCTCCTTTCGCGTTGCATTTCTAATTTCTTCTTCAGGCTCTGAGGGGGGAAATGCTTGAGTCGGTTGTAAGACAGTTTTCTTAATTCTTAGACTTTTTATTTGCATAATTGTATGTACAGAAAGCAGGAGAGTGCTAATGTTGGCATTAGGGTTGAACAAAGGAAACAACCATGATTTTCTCTTGTTCACGTGTCTTTTCCTAAAGCTGTTGAAGTCAAAGGTTTCTCTTTCATTATTGACCTCAATAAGTGAAAAGGTTTGAGCTTTGCAGGTGGGAGGGGATCTTGCCGTTTTTTAATACTGGGAAGCGGGGCTCAGCTAGGATTTTTGCAGGCTGAATACTTCTGATTCAGAACTCGTTCGAGTAATCAGCTCTGTGATGAGGATGGGATGGCAAGAGTCCGGCATGAGCATCCACGGCTGCTTTCTGTCCTGACCCTGGGCTGGTCAGCGGTGAATCCTGTGCCACCCAGCCGACCTCTCTAGATGCAGCTTCCTCACTTGTGTAATGAGGCTATTGCACCAGATGTTTACTTTCCCCCCCTATTCTAAAATTCTCTCCTGCACCCAGAGAACACATGTTGAATGCTCTGAGGTTGAATTTTCATCAGAAGTAGAATTCAGTTTTCTGGATTATTAGCATCTTTTCAGAAGAAGTAATATTGCAGTGTAGGAGGGCTGTTTTTGAAGCAGATGGGAGAACACCTGATGTGGTCAGGCAAGAAAGCAGGACGCAAAGCAGTGTGGAGGGCGGAGCTGTAAAACGGAGCTCCGGGTTTAGTGAGCGTGTTGCACTTCAATAAGAACGCTTTAAAAGGAGGAGGATGACTTGCACATTCAGAGCTTAGGAGGCTGCCCATTACTTCTGTGTGGTGAGAGGTTCTGGGTGACGTCCATGTTTTTCTAATATTGTCTCTTAATCTTTAAATATCCAGTGAGCATTTTTTTGTCCCGAATATGGCAATTGTGCGGTCCGGTTTTGGGGGGTGGCGAGACGGGGAGTGCAGCAGACTCGGCGAGCTTCTTAGAAAACACCCGTGGAAGCTTCGCCGCAAAGGAAAACAGCCCGACCTCGGAGGTTGATGGGATTGAAGACCTGTTGCGGCAGATCCTAAAGATGGTTTTCAAGCTTAATCGTCGAGAAGGAAACGGAGTCGAAGCAGCATAAGAATATGACTTGGTGACGCCAGGGATGGCTGGTGGCTCTCCCTGAATGAGTGGCCGGAAGGGCCTGCGGCCGTTCTCAGAAATCCCAGCCCACCGCCGGGCTGGAGGCTGCTGGCAGCTTTTAGGATCTTGCAGACTCTGAAGGCGTATTTAGCAAAACCCGGTGGCACAGCTGCTCCTGGCTGCATTGACAGGTGGCAGTGAACGATGGCCTCAGACAAAACCAAAGGGTCGGGTTTTTTGCTTTTCAGCCGTGTGGACTCTGGACCTGGTGGGTGCTGGGGGTGCCTTTGATGGCACCTGGTGTGTGGGAACACACGCTTTACCCTTGCCCGTGCCGATGCTAGCTAACCTGGGGAGGCGCGTTGCCTATCACTAAGTCAGTCAGTTATCTTTTGCAGCTTCTAGTTGATTAAGTCTTCACTCTCCCATCGAGTCACATCCTCATTTTATTTCCTTTTCCCCCCAGATACCTTGCCCTCGAGGGTTCTTCTGAAAACAGGCAAACCCAGACTATTCAACCATTGTTTTGTTTCAAATGACTCTCTAATGCTGAAAGCTGATTGAACGGATGTAAATAATTATTGATTCGGGTAAAATTTCATAATAGTTAAAAAAAAAGCTGATGCCACATACACACACAAACTCTAGCCCATAAAGGATACTTCCAACCATTGTCCTGGGATTTAATTCAGGGGGTGGGGTGGGGTGGGGTGGGGGTGGGGTGGGGTGGGGGTGGTGAAATCTCACTGCAGCATCTTCTACTTTTCCAAACAGTCAACCTCTGATCTCACATTTGTGCTCCTGAGGCTCACAGAATGGATTTGGCCACCTGCAGACAGACATGCTTTGTGCAATTTGAGAAGATAAACTTGGAAATGAAAACTACTTGTAAACGGGACTGTTCTTATTCTTCTCCCAACTCTCTCTAGACTGTACCACGTACCTGAATCCGGTGGGGAAGCACGTGATTGCCGACGCCCAGAACATCACCATCAGCCAGTACGCCTGCCATGACCAAGTGGCAGTCACCATTCTTTGGTCCCCAGGGGCCCTGGGTAAGTGGTCAGAATGGCGCCCACCGTGGGGGCCTGGGTGGGTGGTGCCCAGTGCGAGGGCCCCAGACCTCACGGCCTCCATGGGCCAGGCAGGTCTTGACGCGAGAGTAGCGCTGGTTGTCTTGGGCACAGACACACCTCCTGCTTTTACGCTGGGCATGCTCACGGCTCGATGCTGTGCCCTGTGGCTCCTCGTTTGTTCCCTCGGCGGTTAATGAGAGAGATGTGGGTTTGACACACTCGAGTGGTGAGTGATAAATGGCACAGGCCCCGCTTGGCCTCTGTGCCTCGGCCGCGGTGGGAGGATGGGTGGCCCATCCGAGGGCGTGAGGGCTTTGGCATCCGGCAGGAATGGTCTCCAGCCTCGCAGATGTGTGCAGGCCCGGCTCTGGCACATGTTGTGAGTTTTCAGGAAAATCCCCGTTTTCATGAGAAACCATGAAACCAACCATTTTTAAATGTTGGCAACGAGTTGAATTTTTATTTAAACGGTGTGGGCTGGAGAAACCAAACTGAAAGGAAGGAAGAGGAAAAGCAAACCCGCGTTATCTGGCCAGATTCAGGTTAGGGCCTCGCTGCTTGTCCTCTCTCCTGAATTCGTGGGACACAGGAGAGGTGGCAGAGTTGAGTGTGGGGCTGGGAAGGGTCCCTGTCTTCAATTGGGCCTAAGTCTGAACCCAGAATAACAAGAAGCCTTCGGCCCTCAGTGCGCCCCCGCTTCCCCATCTGTGAAGGGCAGATGACTGCCCCTTGGTTTGTTGTAAGAATTCGAGACACAATACAGTACATTTTTTAGAGAGCGTTCTTAAAAAACTGTGGCTATTGTTATCATCATCAGAACCTGGTCCTTTGGCATTGCTACCCAATCTGAGTATTTAAAAAAATAAAATCTGGCCAAGGGAAAAATAAAATAAAGTCTGAACTTTAAAATCTGAATGGGATAAATCTCAGAAGAACCAGAGTGCAGGAGAGGTGAGAGCAGGGAGAGGGAGGATGAGTCAGACCGGTGGGCCTGACTCACTTACCCATGTCAATACTGCTGGGTCTGAACCCACTGGGTTTCCAAAAATAACATTATCTCAACATTTAAAGATACACACATTCTCTGTGGATAAAAGGGAAGTGGTCGCTCCATGTAAGGCTAAATGGCCAAGGGGTTGGCCTGATGAATTGCAGGCTCCCTCTTTAGGATGAAAGGAAGAGATGTGAGCTGGTGGTAGGGAACCAAAATGTGGCACAGTGTGGCAGAAGGTTGTAGTTTACCTGCATGATGACTTGGTGGGGGGAGGGAGTGGGGAGGAGGCTGGACAGATCCTATCTGTTTCTGTGAGGTTTTGTCAAGGAAGCTCTTTGGGAGCCAGAAAAACATATGGGTTAAGAGTATTCTGGGTTTGAGTCCTACCTCTGCCATTTAATTTCCTGTGTGACCCTGGGCAAGTCATTTAATGTCTCTACACCTCAGTTTCTTCATCAATAAAATGGGGATAATAATACCTTTTTTTTATGGTTGTTAGGAGAATTTAATGACATAAGTGATGGGAAGGGGTAAATAAGTTCCTATAAGGGAAGCTGTCCTATAATATTGCTGAACATTATATAACTACAATCCTATATAATAAAAGGGTAATATGCAAATTGACCGAATGACAGAACAACCAGTCGCTATGATGCACACTGACAACCGGGGGGGCAGATGCTCAACGCAGGAGCTGCCCCCTGGTGGTCAGTGCGCTCCCACAGGGGGAGCGTCACTCAGCCAGAAGCCCTGAGCCAGGCGCATGGCTGCCCACCTCCACGGCAGCGCTAAGGATGTCTGACTGCAGGGAGCGGGCCTAAGCCATCAGTTGGACATCACCCGAGGGGTCCCGGACTGCGAGAAGGCTGGGCTGGGCTGAGGGACCCCCCCCCAGGGCACGGATCTCATGTGTACTGGGCTTCTAGTATAATATAACTGCTAACAGAATTGTGATAAAGGTGTTACTGTGATTTAAGATTTACATTTGCTGTCTCTTCCCCCCACTCCCAGACTTGGCAGGTCTTTTAAAAATAAGGACTAGAGCCCTGGCCAGTGTGGCTCAGTTGGTTAGTGCATCAATCTGTGCACCAAAGGGTTGTGGGTTCAATTCCCAGTCGAGGCGCATACCTAGGTTGCAGATTCGATTCCTGGTCGGGGCACGTATGGGAGGCAGCTGATTGATGTTTCTCTCTCACATCGATGTTTCTCCCTCTTCCCCTCTCTACCTCTTCGCCTCTCTCTAAAATCAATTAAATAATAATAATAAGGACTAGATCCACCCACTCCCACACTGTACATTAATGTAATTAATTACATTAATTTTTATGTAATTGTGACATGTATGGTCTTTAAATCATATTCATTACCTGACTTTTGTTAAAGTAGTAGTTCTAGGGGACATTGCATGAATTAAATCCTATCTAATAAAAGAGAAACATGCAAATTGACCGTACCTCTGCTACACCCACAAGCCACGCCCACCAGCCAATGAGGAGTGAGTATGCAAATTAACCCAACCAAGATGGTGGTTAATTTGCATATCCAGGTGCAGAGCGAAGACTGAAGACAGCGTAGAAGGAAACTAAGCACTGCAGAAGGTAGCGAAGCTGTGGAGAAGCTAGCAAGCAGGGCGGCAGAGATAGGAGGGAAGCAGGCAGGGCAGCGGAGACCGCCACAGGAAGCCCTATTGCAGGAATCTTCCTGCAGCGGGCCTCTAGTCTTAATATAAATGATAAGTATTTGTTAAAAAAAAAATTTGGGGGAGGCCCGGCTGGCATGGTTCAGTGGTTGAGTGTCAACGTATGAACCTGGAGGTCAAGGTTTGATTCCTGGTCAGGGCACATGCTCGGCTTGCAGGCTCGATCCCCAGTTGGGGGTGGGGCAGGCAGGAGGCGGCCAATCAGTGATTCTCTCTCATCATTGATGTTTCTATCTCTTTTCCCTCTTCCTCCCTGAAATCAATAAAAATTTTAAAAAAATTTTTAAAAATTCTGGGGAGGAAGAGTCACAAAAGTTGAGTTCTGTGAAATCTACTGAATAGTTGCCGGACCTTGTCAGTATGTTCGAACCTCGGGCTGTTGGTCAGCTGGGTGTCACCCCCGCAGGAAGCTTTGCACTTGAAATACAACCGAGTCACTACCTGCACACACCATGTGCAGACTCCCTAAAACAGGAAGCTCTACTTGTCGTTCCTTTGCCCGGCCCACCATAAAATATGTGCTTTTAATCAAATAGTTATAGGATTGGAGAACCTATTGGAAAGAGAAAAAGATTTCCCTGGCCTTTGCCATCCATCATTTTCCCACCTGGTTAATTGCATCCTGTGTAATTACTTTGGCCCTGGGAGGGGAAGGGTTGAAAACGTCTCCTTGTCTAGTGTGCAGAAAGAATGCGAAATCGATATCGTGCCAATGGAGGCCGGCTGGGGGGACCTCCAGCTGCCGTCGGACTCCTCCAGTCTCCATGGGATACAGAGCCCGGTGCTGGCTCTTGTGGACATCAGAGCTTAATCCTTTTGAAAGCATCTAGTCCGACGTGTAGCGGGGGAAGCTCAGGTGGCGGGAGGCTGGGCCGGCGCCTTTCAGCGGCGCTGTGGGCGTCTGGGGCCTCTGTGCTGTATGAAGAGCACACACTGGGCAGCTCTTGGGTGCCTGCCTTTCAGGCAAGATTAGAGCAAGAACCGCTTTGTAAATCACACTGGCATTCTCGCAATCTATTTAATCTCAGGCCTAGGAACCCCTTGGGTGCAGACACACACTTTGTTGGGAATTTTGTATGTTGCTCATTGAAACATGCCAGCAAATACAGGACTGAAGTTTAAAGTGGAAACATAGTTTGGGGAGAGTCCCTAGTCAGCCCCGTGATTTATCAGTTGAATACACCCTGGCTAATGACCTAGAAATTATGTATTCCACTGCAGACTTTTTATGACCAATTGTGACTTGAGTCGAAGCATTTGAACCCTACCGTCACAGAGGCAGTGGGCACTTGTGAAAGGGCTGGCTGGGTTAGAGGTTAATTAACAGTGATGGTGTGGCAGAGAAGGTCACCTGGCCTGTACCAGAGGGATGCAGAGGATGTGTTTTTCCTTCCTGTGAACGCAGATGTGCTGGCCAGAGTAAGAATTCCTTCAACTGCTGTGCAGGTGGAGAGGACAGTAATCTTGGAGGAAGGAAAGTGTGTTCCAAAGTAATTAGGTCCACCTTTAATAAAAGCATTCTGCTTTGCTCAGGCATCGAATTCCTAAAAGGATTTCGGGTAATACTGGAGGAGCTGAAGTCAGAGGGAAGACAGTGCCAGCAACTGATTCTAAAGGACCCGAAGCAGCTCAACAGTAGCTTCAAAAGAACTGTGAGTCGCACGCGGGAATGTGCTCCTGAAGACCATTGTTCCAGGGTCTGAATGGGCTATTCAGAGTCTGTGAAACCGGAGAAGGAGGGGCTGTGGGGTCCGCCCCACCTGCCCAGGTGGGCGAGAATGGCGGGCAACACCGCCAGCCTGCTGCACACTGCCCGCGCAGCCTCCGAGCAGCCTCCAGCACCTCTGCTGGTAAACACGTCTCTCGGGTTACGCGCTGGACAGCCGTCCCGGGAGTGTCTGTGGGCTCCTCCCCACCATCTTCGAAGTTCAGAGTTAAAGAGCTCTGGCTTCCTTGCCAAAGAACAGATGGCCTTGTTGATCTTCATGTTTAGTAAGGGATCCAAACCTAAATTGGATCCAGAAAATATAGCCCTGACTTCCTCCTTCCCTGGGACCCGTCCCCAGCTCTGGAGCTGTGTCCGGTGACTGTCCGGGAGGCCCGAGCTCTCTTGGGTAGGTGGAGGGTGGGTCATTTCTCCATGACGTCACATGTGTTTTTGTTCCCTTTTAGGGAATGGAATCTCAGCCTTTCCTGAATATGAAGTTTGAGACGGATTACTTTGTAAAGATTGTTCCTTTTCCTTCCATTAAAAATGAAAGCAATTATCACCCTTTCTTTTTCAGAACTCGAGGTGAGTTTGTTCTTTCTGCCTGGTTCCCATGGTGACACTTCTGCTTTTAATTTTCAACAGATCTGTGTTTAAGAACCCACCAGATACTGGTCTGAAACCAGCATGGTGCAGAGAAAAACATCCAGAAAAGCAACCTTTAGAATTGAGGTTTGGCCCAGGATGCTGTTAGTCATGTATTAAAACCATTTGATTAAAAAAATAGGAATAAGCCCAGCTGGCATGGCTCAGTGGCCTTGACCTATGAACCAGGAGGTCAGGGTTCAATTCCTGGTCAGGGCACATGCCCAGGTTGTGGGCTCAATCCTCAGTGCAGGGCATGCAGGAGGCAGCCAATCAATGATTCTCTCCATCATTGATGTTTCTATCTCTTTTCCCCTTTCCCTTACTCTTTGAAATCAATAAAATATATTTAAAAAAATAGGAATAAGAAGTATAAGTTGGTTTTGGGGTAAAGCATGAAATGATTTCATCTTTTGTCATCAGGAGGTGGCCTCGGTGAGTGATTCCCTGTCGTTTGCAGGGTTATTAAGAAAATTAAGCAATGTTCCCGAGATCACCTCTTCCTGGAAATTTATTTATTCTTTCTACTTATTTATTTAGCACCTATGTGCTAGGCCTTGTTCTAAATGCTTTCCAAATATTAGCCCAGCTTACCCTGTGACAACCTTACAAAGAATTTAATCTTACCATCTCAGTAATGAGATGTGGCTCACATACAGAGAGGTCAAAGGGCATTCTGGAGCTGGAACCCCAGAAGTCTGACTTCAGATCCATGCTCTCCAGCCCTAACCATGCTGGTTTTCTTTGCTGCCTGGCCTCTTCTTCATCTGCTCTGCACACGGTGTCTCTTTCCTCTCCCTGAACCGCTGCTTTGGTGCCCAGGCACCCTGAGGGCTGGAGCAGTTCTCTCTTACCTTCCTGTCAGCCGTTCTGTCTGGCGTTCCAGGGTCAGATGATCCGACATGCCCTCCTGTGTGACCTGGTTGCCATCTTACTCCTCCGTGGTGCTTTTATTCTCAACTCCAGTCTTCATCAGTGTTCCCTTTGCGGAACTCTTACTCTGGCTATTTTCTTCTAGTCCGTCTTTCTTTTTTTGTTTTCTATGCAGCAAAATTATTTTTATAATAATTGGTCTCATTTTCTTTTTTAAAAACATTCTTTTTTTTGTATTGATTTCAGAGAGGAAAGGAGAGGGAGAGAGAGAAACATCAAAGATGAGAGAGAATCATTGATGGAGATCAAGCCGTAACCCGGGCATGTGCCCTTACTGGGAATCAAACCACGACCTCTTGATTCATAGGTCGACACTCAAACCCTGAGCCACACCCGCCAGGCTCATTTTCTTAATTAAATAAGATTCCATTGGGAAAAGACCATTAGCACCTAACAATATCTCTTGATACCTCATACATAACAACCAGAGGGAGGATCCAAAGCATGTGTTCATGAAAAACTTGCCTAAATCAAACCTAGCGTAATTTTTTAAGTATGGTTTTAAAAAAATATATATTTTTATTGATTTCAGAGAGAGGAAGGGAGAGGGAGAAAGAGATTGAAACATCAATGATGAGAGAATCATTGATGGGCTGCCTCCTGCATGCCCCACACTGGGGATCGAGCCCACAACCCGGGCATGTGCCCTGACTGGGAATCGAACCGTAACCTCCTGGTTTATAGGTTGACGCTCAACCACTGAGCCATGCTGGCTGGGCAAGTACGATTTTTATTGCTTTCAGAGAGGAAGAGAGAGGGATAGAGAGATAGAAACATTGATGAGAGAGAAGCAATGACTAGCTGCCGCCTCACGCCCCCCACTGGGGATCCGAGCCCGCAACCTGGGCATGTGCCCAGATCGGGAATCAAACCGGTGACCTGGTGCATGAGTTGATGCTCAACCACTGAGTCACACCAGCTGGGCAGACTTGGCATAATTTAAGATTAATTTTTCCCATTGGCATCAGTCAGTGTGTCTCTTCGGTCTGAGGTGGAGGCAGGAGAGTGTTTATCACTATTTCAGTACAGTGACCTTGAGGCTGCCTTTGGTTTTCTTGGAATTGTATGGACCTTTTCCAGAAGGTTCTCCCTGGGTTAGCAACATGGCATATTGAACTAGCTGTTTGGCCTCTCTCACTGTGTTTTTATTGCATTGAAATTGTTTCATAGTATTGGCTTCGGTGCCTGGTTTTCAGCATGGATGCTACTACTCCTTAGTAAACGCCTGATGTCACTTTTAGACTCAATCAAAAGGATTTTAAATTAGCATGCTAGTGAAGGTTAAAATAGCCGGAGACAGTTAACGGGCTCACTTCGATCTCCTGTGCCCAAACACCTCCACAGGGGGCCAGAGCCAGCAGCATTTCTGTTTACAGCGAAAGCAGGCCTGTGGCAGTAGCACGAACACTCCTGCAGCCCTTGGCTGCTGGCCTTGACACTACGTAACGCTTGGCAAGCTTTTAAAATCTGGGTGACTTTGTGCTGTTGTCATAAAGTGAGCTGCATTAATATTTTTAGGTTGTACACTTTGAAGTTTTCATAAGATACAGCTGAACGGCACTGAAAATCAGTGTTGAATCGATGTATTTCATACTCCTCCCAGCTGCACCCAGTGCTACATATTTATGTTTATTGAATTGTTGGGCAAGAAAAATGTCAAACTGTTCGATAACCAAAAATATGTATCTCTGTTAACAGCCTGTGACCTGTTGTTACAGCCGGACAACCTGGCCTGCAAGCCCTGTAAGTAGAGCTGTTCTTGCCTCAACGTGGTGCCACCCCGGTGGTGTCGGGTGGCCTTGGGGTGCTCACTTGGGTCTTTTCTCCTCCCAGTCTGGAAGCCTCGGAACCTGAATATCACCCAGCACGGTTCGGATATGCAGGTGTCCTTCAACCACGCACCACACACCTTTGGCTTCCGTTTCTTCTATCTTCATTACAAACTCAAGCATGAGGGACCCTTCAAGCGAAAGACCTGTAAACAGGTGGGCCACCAGGTGTACATAAAGGAACACTCCGTGTTTTAAAGTGACCCCTGAGCCCCTGGAATTTGGATGGTTCCGCATGAGCATTAGGTGTTGTTGACTCTCAGCAGTGGGTAGATATTCCAGAATATTATCACTGGGTGTGTCATTTTGCCGTCATCCCTCACTCCCCAATTACCTACACCCCAGCTATCCCGGTGGTGATGTAGCCCGGTAAGGATATTACCAAGGACCCAAGGTAATGAAGCATTTCTAGTTTGTTCTTCTATATTTCAAACATTAATCAGGAGCTCACTGTGTGGCAGCCACCAAGCTTTATGCTCATGGAAGGAAGCCTTACCACCCTGTGAAACAGGCTGTCAGCCCCACTGTACAGATGGGGACCCTGAGGTCACACAGCTGTAAGTGGGAAAAGTACATGTAGGAGCCATGTCACTAGCATTTCAGTGGCTACTGATTTTCCACCGAGGCCAAGGTGAAGTAGAAACTCAGCGACCAAGCTCTTACACTGGAGGCGGTCAGAGGGAGTAGGAAAGGTGTCATGGGAGTTCACAGGGCTGCGGGGCCGCCCCTGGGAGCCCCGAGGGGTGGTTAGCGGTGGGCGAAGACCCCAGCGGCTTCCTGGGTGGGCATGCTCCTGTGTGTGTGCAGTTTTGCTTTCCTGCTGGCTGTCACCTCCTTTGACCTTCTGCTCAAGTTAAAATTATGGCAAATAAACACAAACGCAGGCGGGTAATTTCTCTCCCCACCCTTTTATTAAGTAAAGGGTATTCTAACTACATAGTTTCTTTGTTTTCAAATAAAATATTCCTGCTGAGGGTACCACCAGCCAAGTGTGCAGTATGACAGGGGTCCCAGGCTCTCCCAGGCCTTTTATCAAAGTGAAGTTCAGATAACGTGGAAGATAAGCACAGTTGCTTTCTGGTCTGATTGACGGCTCCTGAAAAAAAATAAAAAGTTTATATGAGATCTTCAGTTCTGGAGGGAACAGAGGGGTCCTGATGACCTTTATCCAAGAAGCAAGTTTTAAAAGTATTGTTTCTTTACAGGAGCAAAATACAGAGACAACCAGCTGCCTCCTTCAAAATGTATCTCCAGGTGATTATATAATTGAGGTACGTATAACTCAAGAAAGCCCTATTATTAATTCTACAGAATGAGTCCAGTTCATTTAAAATCCCAACTGTTTAGAACACTAAATTTCAAGCCCTTGAAGGTGTGCAATTATATTTTTACATGGTCCTTAACATGCTTTTTAAAAAGTTTATATGAAATTGATCTTTGATTTTTTTAATTAAATATCTCAAAATAAATATTTTTATGTGACCATATAGTCCACATAACCATGATTTAAAACTTCTGTATTCCTTCTTCCTTACAAAGGTATATTTTTAAAACTTTAGCTTCTAAAATGTCTTGTTTTAGTAATGAAACAGCAAAGCAAAAGCTATGTCCATTACATCTGCCTATACTTTTCTAGGTTTCTGCTGACATTGTCCTGTATAAATTTACATGAGTTCTAAGTTCTGCTTAAAAGAGCATGTAAATGATAAGAATTTTTTCTTTTCTTCTTGTAATTTCTTTGCCAGTATCAAACATACTGCAAAAACAGGAGTAAACGAAAAATAGAAAGAGAAATTAAAAATTGTCCATAGCCTTCCTATTCAAAGACAACCAACATGTCTTAACATTTTGGTAGAAACACTTAGTTCTTGCATTACTCTGTAGCAATGTGTGGTTTTGAGCAGACACACCCTCTTAAAGCATTCAGTAAGATCCGTGGTAAGATGCCATTTCAGTTGAAAATTGTTAGAACGTGGAATCACTAGCTGGTTTCAGCAATGAACAAACAACCCTTTGATTCATGAAGAAGCCACGACTTTGGACTTGGTAGAGCAGAGATGTGTCTGACCATTAGTGTCTGCCTCTGCTGGTGAATGATCGCAGGGGCAGCCCTTCCCTCACCCCATTCTCCTTCCGCCCCGCACTGCCCACGGATGACAAAAGCATGGAATCTGTTGAGATGCTATCACTTAAAATAATAATATAGCATCCTCTGTTTTGCAGCTGGTGGATGACACTAATACAACAAGAAAAGTGGTGCATTATGCTTTAAAGCCAGGTAAGGCTTTTTTGTTTGAAACGTTGGCTCTGGACTATAGTATACCAAGGTTATTTCTGTACCTAATGGTTTTACAAAAACAAAACACAACAAAAACTTGAGCTCCTCTCTCTTAAGGGCTGTTCCATCAAATCTGACTTCCCTCCACTCTAATGTGGATGCCTGGAAGATCAAAGGCAGTGTGGTGTGTGTCTTCTGGAACTAAATAAATAGTCAATTGTCCTCGGAAGAAAAGCGGTGGTGGGAGGTTTCCTTAGGCAAAATTCTCACTCAAAGGTATTTACAGTTAGCAAACTAACTGTTGAACTGTTTCTTCAAAATGAATCCTTTTTAAAATTACCAAACCAATACTAGAGAAGGTGGTCAAGGGGCCCCAGAACCTGTTATGTGGCTTAGACTGGAAAAGAAAACACGGTTTCTCTTTGAAGCTGTTACGCTGCTTGAGTTTAACAGCCTTCCCTCTGGAATTCCCCAGTGCACTCCCCGTGGGCTGGGCCCATCCGAGCTGTTGCCATTACTGTGCCGCTGGTCGTCATATCGGCATTCGCGACACTCTTCACTGTGATGTGCCGCAAGAAGCAGCAAGGTATGTGGGTGGTGTGTCCCCGCCAAGGGGCAGGGCCCGAGTGCTTAGTCCCTCCCGGCGGGCATCTGGGAGGCCATATAGCTCCTGGACTCTGTGTGGAAGTGCCACCTCTTGTGTCTTGAAGATGACATTAGGTCCCCAGTCTCAGGGAACAGGACAAAGCGTTGCTCATAGCTATCCATCTTATCTTCTTTTCCAAATTTAGAAAATATATATTCACATTTAGATGAAGAGAGTTCTGAGTCCTCCACCTACACCACGGCACTCCCCAGAGAGAGGCTGCGGCCGCGGCCCAAGGTCTTCCTCTGCTATTCCAGTCAAGATGGCCAGAATCACATGAACGTTGTCCAGTGTTTCGCCTACTTCCTCCAGGACTTCTGTGGCTGCGAGGTAAGGAATCTCAAGTCTCTTACCTTTGCGGGGGGAGGGGGGTGGGATGGGGCACATGCTCCGCACCCTCTCCTGGCCACCTTGTCCCTGCCTCCAGGCCCCCTTAGGTGGTCCCTGCCCTCCAGCAGTGCCTGGCTTCCAAATTGGGGTCAGCCTCGCACTCTTCTTCCAGTCTCTTCTACTCATCACTAGCACTAACTGTTTTCTCATGCTCAGTTCTATCCCCGACACACTCCTGCTCAGAAGCTTTGAGTGGCACCCACCTGGCAGGAAGTTGTATGGGGCCAAAGGGCAGCTGCCCTGGGAGCATGTAGTGGGGGTCGGGAGAGGTGGTCACTCGACAGAGCACTGGAAGGTCGAAGAGATCAGGGCAAGAAAAGTAGCAGGTCTGACAATGTGGGGGAGCTTTGCTAAGAAGGGAAAATAATAATGCATCAAGTGCTCAAATGGTCTGCTCTGGTTTCTTACCTGTTCTTTTGAGTTAAGCTATTCATTCCTAGCTATTCTATAATGATATAGTGCTAATCTTAGAGCGAAGTTCGAAGCTCTCATGGACACGTTTCTTACGAATGCAAGAATTGTACAATAATTTACGGTAGTTGGGTTATTTGTGCCTGCTGGCGGGTTTCTCAGAATCTCTCCATGTGGTGAGGCTGCCCCCTAGTGTCAAAAAAACGTATTTACAAGGCTGGGCTGGTTTCCCAATGCAGGAAGGTGGAGAGAGGTTGACAGATTAGCACATGTGCTAAAAAGCAACAGCAAACAATTGTGTGTAATACTGTAGAAAATTTGGAAACTAGAAAAATATGACAAAAAATGGCCTGTAATCTCCACTTGGAGAAACGAGGAATGATGGTTACTATTTGGTGTATTTTCTTCCAGTCTTTTTCTGCATAGATGAAGTCATACACACAGTTTTGCATTTTGAATAGGTTGGAGTTATTTTCTCTGTCTCATTTTAATAACTTTTTACACAATTAGCAGCTTTATGTAAACTGCAGTTTTAAACAGCCACGTGATCCATGTTATTCCAAATTGTTAAACATCTCAGTACTTCAATATTGCCTCATTTCTAATGATTTTTCAAAGACAGATTCCTGGAAATGGAATTGCTGGATTAAACATAGGAACATTTTACAAAATGCTTGGTATATAATCTGTTAGACTTTAAAATTTATAACGTTGGAAGAATTAGGGCATGTGTAAGACAATTCAGGATTATTTTCAGCAAGTGGATAGATAGATGTTGAGAGTTTCTTCCCTTTGGTAACACTGTAGAGCAGAAGGCAAAGTCATTTCAGATCCCCTCCCCCCTCAACAGACTGGGCTGTTGTGTTTGGGCATAACCATCGGGAATTAGTTTCTGAGCTATAGAAAGGAAGAGAAGCCCTAGTTGGTTTGGCTCAGTGGATAGAGCATTGACCTGCAGACTGAAGGGTCCTGGGTTCAGTCCGGTCAAGGGTATGTACCTCGCTTGTAAGATCAATCTCTGGCCCTGGTTGGTGCACGTGCGGGAGGCAACCAATCGATGTGTCTCTCTTACATTGATGTTTCTCTCTCTCTGTCTCTCCCTGTCCCTTTCATCCTTTCTCTAAAAAAAAAAATCAGTGGAAAAATATCCTTGGGTGAGAATTAGCCAAAAAAAAAAAAAAAAAAAGAAGAAGAAAAGAAAGGAGGAGAAAGATACACTTGCCAAGAGATGATTTCAGTAGAATCAGATGAAAATGGCCTGAGGAGGTGAAGACCTCTGAGGGGGCCTGGTTTTCTTCTCCCATCCTCAATCTCCCTACCAGACCCCCCTTTGGGGTTAAAGGCCATGTATGGATGTGCCTGTGTAGACCACTGTGAAGTCATGGTGGGAAGTGCTGGTCACTCATGAGTTAACCATTATGGCCATGTTACTGCAGTTCACCCTCCTCTCCAGCCACTGACCAACTAGTGAATAGCATGGCTTTGAGATGGCTGGGGAGGTCCTCTTTGTCAGTCATACTCTGTGGACATGAGTCATCCAACATTGTGGGTGACTGACATCCAGACATGAGCCCCATTTCTCAACCCACTTTGGGGTCCCTCACCCACGTCCCTGCATCACCTTCCAGCTTTCTCTCTGGGACCTGCCCCCCATGTAGGCAGCCTCGCTCATCAGGTAGACCAACCCCAGGGCCTACGTTTTCAATGTTCTGCATCACACTTGATAAGTCCCTTGAGGGCCTCACACATGATGTGTGACTTAGGCAGGTTGCTAGAAGCTCTGTGCTTCTGTCTTTTCACGTGTAGGACAGGAGTGGTGATGACCCCACATTATGCTAAACCGAGGGCATGATGCAGAGGGTCTGCTGTGTGACCGTCACCCATGGACTGTTAGCTGTTCCTCGGGGCCAGGTCACCTTAGAGCTGCTAATGATTAAGGGAGAGATGATGTGCCCTTTAAAAAAAATAAAAAATAAAAAAATATATATATATATTGATTTCAGAGAGAAAGGGAGAGGGAGAGAGAGATGGAAACAGTAATGATGAGAGAGAACCACTGATTGGCTGCCTCCTGCACACCTCCATTGGGGATCAAGTCAGTAACCCCTGCATGTGCCCTTGACTGGAATCGAACCCGGGACCCTTCAGTTCGCAGGCCGACGCTCTATCCACTGAGCTAAACCAGCCAGGGCTGATGTGCCCTTTTGTAACAATCCTTGTGCGACACTCCAGGCTGTATGAGTGAGTGTGGGTCCTGTTTTTCCAGGTGGCCCTGGACCTATGGGAAGACTTCAGCCTCTGCCGAGAAGGGCAGAGAGAATGGGTCCTCCAGAAGATCCACGAGTCCCAGTTCATCATCGTGGTCTGTTCCAAAGGCATGAAGTACTTCGTGGACAAGAAGAACTACAAGCACAAAGGAGGCGGCCGCGGCTCGGGGAAAGGGGAGCTCTTCCTGGTGGCCGTGGCCGCCATCGCCGAAAAGCTCCGCCAGGCCAAGCAGAGCTCCTCGGCGGCGCTCAGCAAGTTCATCGCCGTCTACTTCGACTATTCCTGCGAGGGAGACGTTCCTGGCGTCCTGGACCTGAGCACCAAGTACAAGCTCATGGACCACCTGCCCCAGCTCTGCTCTCACCTGCACTCGCGAGACCACGGCTTCCCGCGAGACCACGGCTTCCCGCGAGACCCTAGCCTCCCGCGAGACCACGGCCTCCCGGAGCTCGGACACGTCAGCAGGAGGAACTACTTCCGGAGCAAGGCGGGCCGGTCCCTGTACGTGGCCATCTGCAACATGCACCAGTACATCGACGAGGAGCCCGACTGGTTTGAGAAGCAGTTTGTGCCTTCGCAGCCTCCCCCGCTCCGCTGCCAGGAGCCAGTGCTGGAGAAGTTCGACTCGGGCCTGGTGCTGAATGACGTCATGGGCAAACTGGGGCCCGAAAGTGACCTCAAGGCTGAGGTACCGGCCCCCGGGTCACCAGAGGGGCAGCAGCTGGGCCCCGACGAGGCCGCGGAGGCCGCGGGCGCCCCGGCCCTGCAGCCCCTGCTGCGCGCCGGGAAGGCCGTGGGCGCCTCGGGCATGCCGCGGGACTCGGGCATCTACGACTCCTCCGTGCCCTCCTCCGAGCTGTCTCTGCCCCTCATGGAAGGGCTCTCGGCGGACCAAACAGAAACGTCCTCGCTGACCGAGAGCGTGTCGTCCTCCTCAGGCCTGGGTAAGGCGGGGGCCCCAAGTGCCCGTGGGTCCGTTCCCATGCAGGCCCAGCGTTTGCTCCTAATTCCGATATCCGTGCAAGTGCTTTCCTAGTTTGGGTGCAGACCTGTTTGGCAGTGACACCTGATGGGAAGTAACACAACTGCATTGATAGTTTCAGTTGCTCCCAGGTAATGGGGATGTTCATATGTGTGAGCTGATGCTAAATTACGGTGAACTGCTCAGTTCCATGTTTTGTAATCTACAACATGTGCACTGTGCCACCTTCCTAAACTCCAAAAACATCCGAATACCAAAATGCAGTGGTCCCCAACAGTGTTAGATGAGCGTCCGGATTTTCGTTGGGACTTGCACTGTTCACTATCCCCATGTCTTTAAAGCCACATCTGTTGAACCTGGGTTTAGGGATGCAGTATTCTCCCCACAGCTCAGCACAGGCTCCAAGTAGAGCCCCGTGGGAGGCCCCATTTCCCCAGGGAGCCCCTGCAGGATGCCGTGTCATCCTTACTGTGCCTGTGACTAGCTGGAGTCAGGCATGCAAATCCTTGATTCACCACAAGGGAACTAGGACCTCTTAGCAGCTTGAGCTGGTTGGGATGCCTGCCTCACTTGCCTAAAGCCTGTAGTCCAAACCCAGGGTCTGCCATGTTCTGGTCTGAGTGCCCAGTCTAGTGAGGTGTAGTGACCTGTGTCTCTGCTCTCTCTTCTTTTCTTAGGTGAGGAGGACCCTCCTGCCCTTCCGTCCAAGCTCCTCACCTCTGGGGTGTATAAAGCAGAACCTGGTTGCTGCAGCTACACTGGTGAACTCCACGCAGTCGCCCCTTTGTAACAAAACGGAAGAGTCTAAGCATTGCCACTTTAGCTGCCGCCTCTCTGGTTCCCCAGCTCATCTCTCTGGTTGCGTAGCCCACTTGGAGCTGAGGATGTTTGGAGTGAAATTCGTGCCAGTACTTGTTCTCCTTGCCCTTATCCTCTAACAGATATCCTGGCAAAGTCTCCAATTTTCTAAAACCATATGGAGCTCGGAAAGGCATGTCCATAAGATCTGACAACAGCTTGCCATGGTAGGTCAGACCTTGGGTTAGAGCCAATACTGAGAGGTAGAGAGGAAACATACAAAAAGAAACAGGAAAATACCTGCACTGATCGTTCAGACTTAATTTATCTCTGCAAACATTGCCTATTCATTGTTGGCTACTTTGATTTGAAATGCTTTGTAGAAAAAGCACTTTTAATACCTTCACAACCACAGAAATCAAGTGTCAGTCTATCTGGAACCCGTGTCATTAGAGATGATACTCCTGCCCATTTTAGGTGTGGAATTTATGATGCCATGGTTGTTTAAAAGGTCAAGAAGGTGACTGAATATATAATCACCTTTTATAAAATGAGTGTTTATGTATTTGTGGGTGGCGTGGCTGGCTGAGGTGGGGGCTGCAGGGCCAGGATGACTGTCTAGACTATTCTGAGTTGGGCTGGTCAACATGCAATGGCACCAGAGCTCAGCTCCCAGGACCACCTCTGGGTCTGAGTAGCATCACGCGAGGGCCCGATCTGCCTGCCCAGCTTTCCTGGGCTACATTTAACTGCGCTGTATCTCAGATGCTGGTGCCTGGAATTTTATTTTTGAGGTACTGATACACAACTGGACTCTAGTACTGGAAGTTGAGGTTCATGTGTCATTTGGCTTCTGGTCTAAAAAGCTGTGTCCAGAATATTCGGGGTCAGAATCCACTGAAATACAGCAGTGTGTGGAGGTGGCGGCCAGTTAATCTGCTGAACTGGTTTTGACTAATGACAAGCCTCTTTTTAAGAAGGTGAAAAGGAGGGAACTGTTCCAAAGATGTATGTGCTCTTCGAATATTGTCTAAAGAAGATATGCGACCTGAAATCACTAAGTTCTTGAATCTGAAAGTATTCTCCCCACAACCCAGCCTGTGACTCATGTTTCACTTTGTGTTTCTTTTGTACTCACCCAATGAAAGATTTATCTCTCGTGCTCCTTCCTACCGAAAACAGCTATTTGGAGCTTAGAAGGAAAGAATTTTCTATAAAAAGAAAATGTTCTGTTTTTATGAATGACTTCCCTATAGAATTTCTGTTTCCAAAGGGAAAATAGTTCCCTTCTCTTCCCTGTGCCCTTCGGGGTGTGAGCACCCTTTTCATAGATGCTGTTGGATTTGGCACCCTATTTTCTCAGCATTTACACCAGGGACCATGTTTTGACACCAGCAAAAAGGACTGATAGTAAAGGGGACACTGAGAAACATCCCGAGGAGGGGTGGGAGGTGGGATGGGCAGGCCTTCTCTTTCCAAGCACATGCTTGGCAGGTGGGGAAGGGAAAGATTACATGCTCCTGGAAAGAAAAGGTTTGTGTATATTTTTGATGCAAATGCCACACTTCCTGTTCTGTAAAGGCAGCTGGCAGCTTCTTGGGAGAAGAACGTGATTGTTCTCTGGCATCGAGTTTCCTGCAGCTGCTCTGAGGGAGAGACAAGTGAGCAGCAGAACTGCCTCCCCCATAAAACCAGGCATGTTGTTGGAGAAGAGACGTTCCATGTTGTCACCGTGAAATAGAGGACAAGCTCAGAGCTCCTGCCCACATGTGACCGTCCTGCCATCCCATTCTCTGCGTGCCTGTGAAGGAGCTTGGGCAGTTCAACTTGCCAACATAAGAACATTATGAGAGAGATTTCTATTGAGACCAAGTGGTGTATGCTCCAAAGGAACTGCTAAGGGCCACTTTTAGGGTAGATATTCAGCTTTGCTTGTGAAATGCGGCATCTATGAGAAAGTGGCCCCAGTGACAGCTTGGAGGATGGGGCCAGGGGAGCATTCCTAATGTGGGCAGAGAGCTTGCTAAGTGAACTCACTTATGAAAATGGAAGGGAAAAAAGGTGCTAGTCCAAATATCAGGTACTGTTTTAGGTTGGATTTAAGGTTTGGGCACTTATTTTGAAACACAGATATTTGTGATCAACAAAATCAAACTGTTGTACACTGGGAATGTCCAACTCAGAATAAGTTGAGAAGTCCAACTTCCTTGTTTTGCCTTATTAGTTTCACTTCTTCCTCCCCCCATCTCATCCTGGGAATGGGAATAATTGCCTTGTAGATTAAGGCGAAACATCTGTTTTAAGCAGAGCTCCATGTTTTTTGACTCTCACATTGTTCTGGACCGTGGAAATGATAAGCCAGAATTGAGATAAAGGTTCTGTAAGTCACAGGCTTTTAGACATTGGGGAAACAAGTAGAGTATAGCGATGATCTGAAGTCCTTGATCCTGAGAGTCAATGGCTTGTGGAGCTAATTTAGATGGTAAAGGCAGCTGGCAGCTGAACAGGAAGACAAGTATAAGTCCAAGGTTCCAGGTTACCAAGAAGCCTGCAGGCAGTTGAAGATAGGTTCTTTATCTTAACTCACAATACCCTACAGAAAGGACTTAGCATCTGACACAGTCATCTTTGCCAAGAGAGTAAGTGATCAGAGAGGTGACAGAAAGCCCAGGTCAAGTACAAGGGACCACCTAGGAGAAACCAGCCCACCCACACTGTCGGCATAAGGTACTCCAGAGGACCAAGTCCTGGGCCTTCGAACCACACTGATCTCTAGAAAGAAGTCATTCAGATCCAGGCCCAGGTCAGTGACTCAGCCAGGTAAAAATATTTTGAGACAAACATGAGATGGGCAGCCTATAAAGTCAAGAGACAGTTTTTGATTGACACATAAACAGTAACTGAAGATAGTGCCAGATCAGAAGTTCAAAATTATGTCTTTAGCAACACAGACATCTTTGGAATCCAATGTATAGTAATTTAAGTTCAGGTATGTTTGTCAAAGTTTAGTCTTCATAGCCACATGTGTTTTTTTATTTTATTATTTTTTTAACCAACCTCTAGTCTCAGGTTTCCTGACTTAAGTGTAAACAAACAGGAAAACCATCTCTAAAAATGTGGGTTTATGTGATTTTTTTCAGAGTCCTCCCCCCCAAAGGGTTGAGCAGCTTTTCTTTAAAAAAAAAAAAAAAAAGGGAAGAAAAAACAGCTATTTTCTTGGAGAAGAAATATCACACCCTCCTCCCCAAAGAGAGAAAACCCTATAGCAGTATGCAACTGCCCGAACACTAATTCGGCTCTCTTAGAGATAGGAATTACTCTTCATGTCTTTATTGGAGAGAAGTGGACAAGCCAATGTGAAGGTCATTAGACTTTTCTATTTTGTTGGTGAAAACTGCTACTCTTATTTAGTAGATGGTATGTCTTTAGGGGGCACCAGTGTAGCAGGCCAGGTGTAATGATAAATAAGGTGTGATTATAAATGGCAGTGACATGTCCTCTCAGTGTTGGGGAGACATGGGGTATGGTGGGGACCATGGTAAACTGAAGGGCTCCTCTCCTACCTACAGGCCGCAGGTACTCCAGCCAGTTGTGACACAAAGTGTTTCCTGATCTTCCCATCTTTCAAGAGAAGCTGAGAATTTGGGTTTTTATATGAAAAATTCTGATTTGTTTAGAATTGGCAACTAAATTATAAAACATTTTAAAATGTTCTATTCAGACCCAATAGAACACATGGGTGGACCTGATTTGGCCCACTAGCTGCCAGTTTGTCACCAGTCTCTGCTTCATAAGATTTGAAATGAAAGGCATGCATGGTAATTACGGATTTCTGGTACCACCAGAAAATGCTCTTGCTAAATGCAGTCTGTAGCTGGAGTGCTGCTTTCCCTCATTGCTCCCCCAAAGAAATGTGATATGATTGTGAATGTACTTGAAAAGTTTTGATTGCTTTCTTTACATTTTGTGTTTTCAGAGAAAGGCAAGCCAGTTGTTAATATTAAAATCAGATTTATGTTCTTCCAATTAAAAAATAAGACATTTGAAACAATTTCACTTAAACTGTACAACCTGAAGGACCTTTTTTGTAATTTTAGCTCTTGGTTTAAAAAGTTTTTTAGATGATGTACAATTCTGAGCTAAGCCCAAGACTAAATAAGGAAAAGCAGGCATTGTGGGGAATAGGGCAAGGAATTCAGTGTGTACTAGAGCCAGGTATTTGCATCGTCTTCTGCTTTACATGACCTGTGAATTGATTCTGGTTTGGAGGTGTGAAATTATATACCAAGAAAAGCTTTTTTTTTGGTATTGAGATAGTAGTTAGGAGTCCTCATGGAGTATTGGGTCATCCTTGCTATATCTCCTCCTTTCCAGGCTCAGGGTGAAAATAAACAAAAGGAAGTCTGACTGTAAGCCAATAGCTCTGATTCCAATTTCAGAGTTTTGGGGGTTGGTGAAAGTTTGGGTTATCTAGCATGCTCCCCCTGATGACAGACAAGGCTGCGCCTGAATTATTTCAGACATATGGCTGTGGATGGGATTCTGGATTTTCAGCAAAGGAGATTCTGTAACCTATTCTGCTGATCAGATAGTTCTTTGTATGTCTTCCCTATAGAAATTCAAACCAGCCTTCTTTTGTTCAGCGTGCAGTGGAAAAAGAACAGCTGGTCACCTTCCCTGTGTTTGAAAACCAAGTGAAGTCATTCCCCTGGAGTTTTTATTTCAATGATAAATAATCCCACCTACTTAAGCCATTTTTCATAGCTCTTATTTTCCAAGGACTTAGTAATTTTCCCTGCTATTCTGTTTCTTAGCTTCACACTCAGTTTAACTGCCCAAATAGAATGAGGTGCCTTATTCACATTGGTGCTTTGTGAAGGCCAAGCTCAGGATGGGGATTACAAGGAAATTCTTCTGTGCCCAGCTTCTCTTACTACTTAAAAATTTAATGGCACTTTATAAAATGATGTATCACCTATATTCATTTGGGGATTGTTTGATTGCCATTTTTGTTGTCATTGTTTTTGTTTTTTTCTTGGTGGCAGTACTCTTAATCGTATGTGCCCCCCTCCCCCCGTGCTTAAACATTTGGTGCACATTCTTAATGTGTTTAATGTAATTCCTGAATTTCTTCAAGGTACTCTTTAAGACCAGCTCTTACCTTCTGAGTGGCAGCTACTACTCCCTCCCAATTTTGGATTTTATTTTTATATCTCTAGACATTACCTTTATGACTCACAATATTATTAAATGGTTCAGACTTCAGTTTGACCACTGGTGAGATAGACAGCAGTTGCTAAAGGCTAAATTGCAGAGGTTGAATGAAGACCTCTTGGGAATTTTGGTTAGTGTCTTCTCTCCTGCTCTTTGGTTCCTTTCCAGAATTCAGCTGGGACCACAGACTCCCCACGGGGCCTTTTATGTTCTAAAAGGTTGCAGCCATGGCTCTGAATTGACCAAGCACTGTGTTTTCACACCCAGAAGACGTAACAAAAGCAAACCATTATGACTGTTTATGCCACATAAAACTTCAGATGCAAAGAAGCAATCTTTTGTTTGTAAGTGATGTAGACAAAGCTGACTGCTCTATTCATTCGACAAAAAAATTACCATTGGATTATACTAATGTGTAATTATCGGTTATTTTTTTTAAAGGGTGTTTTTTTTTTTTTTTTTTGTCTTGAAAAAAAAAAGTGAGTGTGAACAGAAAAAACTTGTAAAAATCAAATGTGTTCACTTAGAGAGTAGGTAACTTGTGTTTTCAGGGTTAGTTTTTTTCCTTTCCTACTACAGAAGCTCCCTGTTAGCACATTCTTGGGAGAAAACCTGTGGAACATGGTGGTTATTGCCATTGTCTTTGTTTCATCTTTAAGTTTGTCCCTTGTGGGGTCTGGTGGAATAGTGAGCACTGACAGACTGTAGCATTATTTTACATTGAAAACAATGTCTTTTTCGATTTGTACATAACTGAATAGGTGACAGTAGATCACAGCTGACATTTGCAAAATGTTGTTTTTGTACTTTTAGAATTTCTGCATCAAATAAAGTGTTTTGTTTTAAGAGTGTGGTGGTTCATTATTCTAGATTATCTTTCTTGTTTCCTGAATAGCTGGGGTTGCTAACCCAGTTTTCTGAGGGCTCTCCCTCTGAGAAGGAGAGAGTTTATCCAGGGTGAGGAGGCGAGGGTGGTCAGTATGCCTTGTACTTTAAAGTAAGAGGAAAGGAACCTGCTGCCTTGACCATTTACCTCCCCCTCCTGTGGGCAATTGCCTGTTGCCTGTGCGGTGTCTGGAGCAGGAACAGGAATACTTCAGGAAGAAACTTGGCTCTCAGAATAAATGGACTTTCTTTGCAGAAATTTGACAAGAGCCATTACAAGTTGGGAGCCACTAACATGTTTCCTGTCATTCACAGAAAAAGAGGTGCCTGCTCATTCTTCTGACAGACATTGTCTCGCCTCCTTTGTGCTTTGTGCTGAGTTAACTTCTTGGTGCGTACTGATTTGATGCGTATTGACTATAGGGCCAGTTCCCAGCTCTGCTACTATCATTGTGACTCTCTGACTGCATCTTTGGGTCTTAGTTTCTCATCCAAAGACTGGACCAGTCAAAGGCCCTACTTCCCAGGGAGGTGAATTAAACAGGGTGATGAATGTGAAGTGCTTTCTGGCACATAGTACAGTTGCCCCTTGAACAACATGGGTTTGAACTGAGAATTCCCTTATCTGGATTTTTTTTCATAAGTATATCAGATAAGATGCACACATGATCCCTCCATATCTCTTGAGTTTCGCATCTGCTAATTTAAGCAACCACAGATGTGGAGGGCCATTACCTGAAAAGAATATGGTGGTGGCAGTTTAGATCTTAGGAGGATAAGACTTTAAAAATCAGGTTTCCTTGTTTACTTGTTCCTTCTCCCTCTCTTCCTTCCAACAGAAGGAGCGGTAAAACAGCTCCCAACGAGGCACCGTGGTTCCCAAGAGGAGAGAGTTCTGTCAAGTTCTTGCCTCAGATACCTTGGCATAGCCTTCATTTTTCCTGTTTATTCATCCAGGATACTGCTGGTCGTTTTGCCCATTGAGTTCTATCCCATGCTCTCTGCTGGTACTCCTTATTTCTAAGAGCCAGTGTGTGAGTGCTAAGTGCTTTACACGCCATCATCTCAGTTATCTTCATAGTTACTCTTCAAGGTGGGTAATTTTGCTGTCCCCACTTTATAGACAAGGCTCAGAGACGTGGCCACTGACTCCTGATCTCACAGCTGGTTAGGGGCAGAGCCAGGATATCAGCTGTGGCAAACCCTGCCTAGGCTGCTCAGGTGTCACCTTGGTAAAGGTCTAGTCATCTAGGTAGTGGTGGACTCAGTGTCCGTGTGTGGTCAAAGGCAATAGAGAGCTTTCCCATGATGGCAGTGACGGCAGGGAGGAAGCGATGACAATCTTTGAATGTTAGCATGGTTAATTCCTGCCCTGAGTGCTCCTCATGCCTTTTGTCACCACAACCCCACGTGGAAGGTACTATTAGCATAGCATCCTCATTTTTGAGATTCTAAGGCTTGGAAATTAGGTAGCTTTACTGAGGGCACAAGCAAGGAATTGGCAGCACTGGTATTCAGATGTCTGAAGCATCCTTATTCCTAACCCATAGGCTACCCTGTCCCTCAATATAGTTTATAGGGAAAAGAAAGAACCTTTAGTAGCAAGTTATGGTGACTTGGTTCACTTCTCAATCCAAATACTGTGGGTAAATTTGGTTCAAGGTTAAACAACTTGTTCTAAAATGACTCGTCTAGAAGAATCTCATTAAGCATGTGCTGCAGTAAGTGAATTCCTTTCCTTTTCTTACATTAAAAGTTATAGCTAATACTTTCTATTAGTGGGGTGGGGCAGGGGAGAATCCTCTTTGGGCAGCATGAGAAACCCTACTTTTTACCATGGTGTTAGAAAGCAGTCCATTTTTACAGCTGCTTAGGGTTCTTACAGTAGCCAGCATCTGTGGGGGCTCCCTACTGGGTTTACTTTGCTTTTTTGAAGCCCACACTTCAGAGGTAGCAGAGACCAGCTTCCCCATGCAGGCTTTAAGAAGGAAAAAAACCCTCATTTTACTTTAGTTGAGTAAGAGACTACAGGCAGTAAGCTAAGCAGGTGGAAAAGGGAGGAGATACAAAATATAGCTGCTGTTTTGGGTGTAGTGGGTCCTCAGTGACTGTTCTTCACCCCACCCCATTATACCTGTGCTCACCATCCACAGGAACAAAAACAGAATTGGTCCAAGAACAGGATAGGAAGAGAATACAATGAAGGGGAAGATGGACAAAACATGAGCAAGGCCTTTTTCAATGAGAAAAAATTCAAGTGGATTCTTTGGGATTCAGGGAAAGTAAGATTGGTGGGCTTGGTTCCCTGGCATCTTTCTGGAGGGGTATTACACCATCTGTCACATCTATAGATGATGCAACCTTTTACAACATCTGAGAGTCTAAAGCAGGGGTCCTCAAACTTTTTAAACGGGGCCAGTTCACTGTCCCTCAGACCGCTGGAGGGCCGGACTATAGTTTAAAAAAAAACTATGAACAAATTCCTATGCACACTGCACATATCTTATTTTGAAGTAAAAAAAACAAAACGGCAAAAACACCCGCATGTGGCCCGCGGGCCGTAGTTTGAGGACGCCTGGTCTAAAGGGTGTACTGGGGACAGTGACGAATAACATGATCCCTGTCCTGACTGCACCTTTTTTTATGTATGGGGCTGTGGCAAAATTGCTCTGAGCCTCTGGGGTGTGTGTGTGTTTTAATCTTAAAGATAGTAATGATACGCATTGCAGAGGATTTTGTGAGGATTGAATGTGATGAGGTCTATAATGTACCCAAGGCCATGCTTCACAAGTGCTAGGTACTTGGCAAATAGTGGCTATTAGATATTCTGTTCAAGAGCAGGTCTTGGACTTGGGGAGCCATAATGAGATGGGTGGGAGAGTGTTCCCTCTTCTTAGGATTTTCAGCCCAGGGACCATGCCTAGCTGGTGGTTTAGAAAGGAAAGGATGGGTGTTGAGGAGGAGGAGGAGCTCCTAGCAAAATTAAGACAGTAATTCGGGGGTTATTGATAGTTGACCCTGAACTCTTGAGATCTTCTGACGTTCCATTCACCAGGCTTCTCTTTTCCTGGTTGCCTTCCAGCCTTGATAGAGACACATTTATCAAGACTTGCTGCTTCAAGGTCCCTGTGCCAGACAGATGACCACACTCCACTCTGGATGTGAACAAAAGCATTTCTGTAACCAACTATCAGTATGGGGCCAGGGGAATGTTCCGACTTTTAGAAGTTGGAAGGGGGCAGAGATCCAATAATGGTCCTTCAGGATGAGACCCCTCTTCCTGTTTTTTTCCACTCCTGCTGGTCATGAACCTTCCAGGGAGTGGGCAGGTGTCAGCTTCCCGACAAGATGTAATGTTTCCCACTGGGCTGGGCAAGGTCAGGCCATGGAGAACTTGCAGCAGAGAAAGACTGGAGCATGCCTGGTGGCAGAATGCAAACCGGTCAAGTCCTGCCTTTGGTGTGTGAAGTTTGATGCACTTCAATGTTCTGCACACGTATGTGTGATTGTGCATTCTTATTGATGAGATTATTTTACTATATAATTTTCAGCATTATGATTAGAGAGGTCTTAGGTATTCTCAATTTAGATCCCAGCTCCCCCTTGCTTTGTGCTGGTAGGCAGGTCTGGTTAGGACTTAGTTTTCCCTTCTGGAAAACGGGTCATAGTCATATACCTAACAGGGCTGTTGTGAGGCTTGAATGTGAGGCCAGGTGTAGTTCTGGGCACAGAGCCTGGCACACAGTGAGTAGGTCAGGGGTGTGCAGCTATAAAGTAGGATCCCCATGTCTCCTTCAACCCTGGCCTGGGTAGCTGATGGACTAGATAACAGAACTGGATTTCCTATCTCCTGGAGGTCTCGGTACCGCAGGGCAGCTGGCAGTGGCCTTCACAGGAGACGGCTACTTGATCAGGTGGCACTAGTGCCCTGTTTGAAACCGCCAAGGCCCTGGAGGTGAACACCAAAGTTCTGACCTGGCCCCTTGCACACTGTTTCTCTCCATGTCCCTTTCTTTTCTATGGTCATACCAGACTTTATAAAGATTCCTCACTCATTTGTTCCTGCCCTGAGGCCTTTGCATATGCTGTTTCTTCTGCCTGAAACACCCACTCCTTGTCTCCTTTCCTCTGTTGCAGTCAAACATTCCCTGACCACTGTCCAGCCTGGTCTAGGTTCTACCAGATGCCATTAGGAGCGCTTAGCTCAGCTTGTGTGATTATGTAAGTGTCCTACCCTCTGGGCAGGTTGGATTGAACCCATTTGTGTTCCTCTAACCAGGGTTATGTGAGCAGAAAGGATTTGCTTTAAAAGAAGCCTTTTATTAGCTACTTGAGCATTGCTTAGGCCTGAACAAGACCTTAATCCTTACACAGGCATCACCATCCCCTGGATAAAGACTGCACCAGGTTAGTGTTGCTACATCAATATGATGCTCCACATCTTTCTGAAGCCAAAGCAGGGTGGGTGGGAGCCATAGCAGTGCTACAGGCAGAAAAGTTGAATGTCCCTTCCAGTAAATCCACTTCTAGGGTTTTCTCTTTAGAATATAACCAGAAATATCAGTCAAAGTTTATTGTGCAAAGGTTTTCATCACCAAGCATTTCTCTGATACTGAGAAATGAGGAATAAACCAAGTATCAGTTGGAATATATATATATATATAAAAATAGAGAAATATGCTAATTAACCTGGACACCGTAACGGGTTGACCGGATAGGAGGAGGTTGCCTGCGCAGCATCAGGGGTGGGGCGGCAGGGGCCTCGGCGTGCCTGCGCTGGGGGAGGGCCTGATCAGCAGCGGCTGCGGCTGCTGTGGGGCCTGGAGAGCGAGGCACGGCCAGACCAGCAACTCGAGGGTGGGCAGCACCGCACGATTTCGAATCGCACGCTGGGCTCCTACTTGATTATAAGAAGAGGGTACGTTGACTTGGCGAGATAGCTCGGTTGGTTAGAGTGCTGTCCTGATACACCATGGTTGCAGGTTTGATCCCCGGTCAGGGCACATAGAAGAATCAACCAATGGCCCTGGCCAGTGTGGCTCAGTTGATTGAGCCTCCTTCTGTGCACTGAAAGGTCCCTGGTTTGATTTCCAGTCAGGGCACATATCCAGGTTGTGGGTTCAATCCTTGGTTGGGGGGTGTGCAGGAAGCAATCAATCAATATTTTTCATTGATGTTTCTCTTTCTTCCTTCTTCCCTCCCTCTCTCTTCTTCCTCTCTCTCAAATCAATAAAAAGAAAAGAAAAAAGAATGTAATATGTTTTTAAAAAGATTCAACCAATGAATGCATAAATAAGTGGAAAAACAAATCAATGTTTCTCTCTCAAATCAATAAATAAAATAAAATTTAAAAAGAAGAGGGCACATTTATACAGTAGACCAACAATTGGCCCTTAACAATTACTTTGTAGAAGAATATTTCATCACAAAGAAAAAGACTCACTACATTAAATAAAAAATAAAGGGTATAAATTAACAGTGGTTATTGCATGGTATGATTGTGGTAGGTTTTCTCTCACTCTCAGTATACTCAGTATTTTTTACATTATTTTACAATGAGTGGTATTGTATCATCATTGGGTTTTATTTTACTTTTTTAAAATATATTTTTATTGATTTCAGAGAGGAAGAGGGAAAGACAGATAGAAACATCAATGATGAGAGAATCATTGATTGGCTGCTTCCTGCACGCCCCTCACTGGGGATCGAGCCAGCAACCCGGGACCCTTCAGTCCGCAGGCAAATGTTCTATCCACTGAGCCAAATGGGTTAGGGCTATCAGTGGGTTTTAAATGTCTGGTTGTTCACAACATGGGACCCGATGAGCACCAGGAGGCCGGGACGGTGGTCTCAGTGTCTTGCCCTTGCCCTTGGTCATGCCTCTCATGCAGTTGCTTTCTCTGATTGTGCTATTGGGTACCTTACCTCCAGGCCCTCACCCTACTTTCCACCTGGCATCAGTCAAAGTGCATTGTCCACTATCCCCACAGGCCATACAGGGCCCCCCTGCAGACACCCCGGCTTTCTCAACTGATGATTTAGTGAGGTGACTGCCCTGGTTCTCCCTTCCTAACTATCCTTTTAGAGTTTGGGGTGAACTGAATTTGAGAATAGACCTTTATGAACTGATCATCAGTGTCTTCTGGCCTCTCTACCAGTTTCCAAACTGGATAGTAATCCACATTTCCTGCCCATCTCCTCTCCACCCTCCACCAAAGGACTCTCTTTGGGTGTATCACCTACTCCCCGAGTCCCAACCTCAGTCCAGGGACCAAGTCCTCCCCCTCCCCTTTTCACCCCAGGCCCAAGCATGGAGGGGATGGGAGGGGATGGGCACTGCATATAAACCCGTACGGAATTAAGTTGATTTGTTTTAATCTAGAGATTCAACTTGCAGATCTATTCTGATTTCTGGAAACCCTGAATTATTAAATAGGGGAAGTTAAGAAGTTTGCCCTTAGTAATAATGAAAATGCACTTTGCCATTGCTGTGTACAGCAGACTTTCAGCCACTACATCTGTGCCTCACTCAGCAGCCTGAACCTTTCAAGGGTCAAGGTCTGCTGTCTCACCTTGGCCATCAAGGGCCTTCCAGCCCCTTTCCTCCCCTCCCTGCCCCTCTCCAGGAGTGTGCCCTGTGCTCTCTCACCTCCCGGCATCCACACCTCCTGTTCTCTCCACCTTTGCTCTGCCTCGTTCCCTAGGCTGGTCAGGGCTTAGCCGAGGTCCACTTCCCACAGGAAGCCTCCCTGTGCCTGAATCTGGGCCCCGCTTCCTGCAATCTGTCTCTCGCCACACCCTCCTCCCCGACTGCCCAAGGCGTGAGGGGTCTGTTCCTCATCAGCTGTGAGCTCCTGAGGTCAGGGACTGTGTCTGTCTTGGTGACAGAATTCAGTGGCATGTAGCAGATGCTCGAATCATTGTTACACGGAATCTAATGGAAATGAAACTTTCA
The DNA here is from genome assembly GCF_951640355.1 of Cnephaeus nilssonii. Lineage (NCBI taxonomy): Eukaryota > Metazoa > Chordata > Mammalia > Chiroptera > Vespertilionidae > Cnephaeus > Cnephaeus nilssonii. The sequence goes on along the minus strand of NC_137088.1, from coordinate 44,782,703 downwards.
TCTTTGACCAGGCTGCTAGTAGAACACCAGGTGCTGGTGTGCAGGTCTGAAGTGCCTGCTGAGCTCTGGGTTATTATTACTTAATCAACATGGCTGGCTGCAGTAGGAATCCTCCACAGTGTGGAGCAGGGAGAATTACCAAAGTTTTGGGGGAAAGGTTGAGAACTGGGGCTCTGGATACAGGTTTTGCCCTGGGAATTGTAGTGCGGGGAAGGGCGTGTGTTACTTGAACAGGAAACAGATAGGTCAAGAGGCACTGAGTCTGGGGTCAAGGAGCCCCTTTGACACTGAAGTGGAACGAAGTTGCAGCTGTTGGAGTGAATGTTGGTTTGCTCAAGATGCTCAGTTTGGGGCCCAAAAGGCAGGCTGTGGGCCAGGAAGAGGCCACCCAACACTCTGAGGCTGAGTGCCTGCAAGGAGAGATGGGCTGCAACGAAGAAAGTCTCAGCTGTGCCAGAGCAAGTTCTGAACACCTTGTGCTGGTCATGGGGCCTGAGCTGGGAGAGCTACATCCCAGCTGTCAGGACAGGTGCCTCCCAGGGAGCCCCCCACACCCTCACCCCCTGTGCCACGAGGTGGAATTGGGGCCAGGAGGCTGTTTTAGCTCACCCCCAGGAGAGAGTGAGGAGGTCCCCTTAGAGCCCTGGCCCCTGAGCCAACGCGGGCTCCTCTGACCTGGGCTGGCCTCACATCTCCAAGCTTCAGTTCTTGCACCCGAGAAGGGGGCCCACACAGCCCTACACCTCACAGGGCTGTTCTGAATGTTCAAGTAGAGGAAACACCAAAACCACACACCTGGCACATGAAAACAACGAATGAATTTTGTATTTTTATCATCATGGAGCCTGTGGTAGAGGGCATTCTTTATTCCTGACTTTAGGAGGACAGTAAGCGTTTATCTGTTGAATGAATGAGTGAGTGAATGAATGAAAAAGTTTTCTTTAGCCTGTCTGTTGTGGCTCAGTGGTTGAGTGTTCACCTATGAACCAGGAGGTCAAGGTTTGATTCTGGTCAGGGCACATGCCCGGTGGTTGTAGCTGGATCCCCACCCAGTGGGGGGCGTGCAGGAGGCAGCCGATCAATGATTTTCTCTCATCACTGATGTTTCTATCTCTCCCTCTACCTTCCTCTAAGAAATATGTAAATTCTATATATTTTTAAAAAAGTTTTACTTAGATTCCCACGTTTATTATTTCCCCACGGCTGACCCACGCCACGTCTGGCTGCAGCTCTGTCAGGCTCAGCGCCCGCGCACAAACCCGCGCAGCTGGTGGCCCGCCCGCACTCTCCACCCCCCAGTCAGGAAAGTGGGGCTGGGGCAAGACGCGGCACGCTCCGAGTCAGCCTGGCGGCGCGGGCAGGGCGCCCGCACTCGCGGATTGGGCAGCCGCTGCTGCTGTTGGCGCGGGTGTCCCCTCCCGCTCCCATACCTGTCCCAGGAGCCGGTTTGCGCGGCGCCTTCCACGCCGGGGAGCGGGAGCCGGTGGGGTACATTCCTCCGGAGTCTGGCTTAGGTGGCGGGGGATGCCCCGGGGGCCAGATCGCCCGTCCGCCCTCCTCCCGTCTTAGCCTTCCCGGGAGCGGGCGGGACGTGGCGAGGAGGGAGTGCCCAGCGGGGGCCCGGCGCGACTGCGTCGGGGTCCCTGGCCACCCAGTTGCGGCCTCCGCGGGGGTCCTGGGCCCGCCTCCCGCCCACGTGGCCCGCAGGGCCTCCAGCGCCGGCCCCGCCCCGGGGTGCCGCCCCCGCAGCCGCCGCCACCAGCGCCGCCGCGGTGCGCCCTCCAGCCCCGAGGGCCGAGCTGCCCCCGCGCCGAGGTGAGTGCAGGAGGTGAGCGGGACCCCATCCCTCCTCTGGGACCTCCCGGCTGGACACCCCGCTGGACACCCCGGAGCGGACAGTCGGGCTGGCTCCTCCCCTGCCTGACTCTCAGCCCCGGAGCTGGACCCCCGCCCTCACCTCCCGGCGCTCCCGCGGGTCTCGGCGCCCGCGGCGGGCTCTGCTCGCTCCCCGGCGGCGGGACCGGGAGCCTCGCAGGTGCCCTGGGCGGCGCAGGTGGGCAGAGCCGCGCGGCCGCCGCCCCGCCGAGACCCTGACTGGCGTCCCTTTGGCTCTTGAGCTCCGGGACGCCAGTTCCCGGCGCCACTTCCGGGAGGGAGTCGCCACCTGTCTCGGGACGCAGCCCCCCTCCCGGCGCCTCCCGGCCTCGGCGGGGCGCCCGCGCTCAGCGTCGCGCAGGGCCACTGGTCACTGGGCGCGGGGAACCGGCTTGGGGCGCGCAGGGCGGCGCCGCGGGTCCGGGCCCCCGGGGGGCCGGGCTGCATCTTTCAAACTGCGCGGCCCGACGATCCCGAGACCCCAGCGAGGGCGGCGGACACCCAGGGGTAAGGTGAACCTCCGCGCCCCGCGGCCGGAGAGGGCGAGCGTTTTCTGAGCGTGAAGCGGACTGACCGGGCGGAAAGGCGTTCCCTTGGGCTTTGGCACGAGGAGGAGCTACCCGGGCTTTCTCCGCGGCCCGTCCCGGGCCGGACCGGACCGCTGCTGAGCAGAGCGGCGTGTTCCTAGAGGACCCTGCTTCACTCAATGCCTGAACGGACGCACCGGCAGACACTTGTCTTTAAGAGCGTGAGGCACCACCCAGGTGCAGTCGCTTTCATTGCTAGGGTGTGCAAGTGAAGAGCCGTGCTACGTTTTTGTCTTAGCTGTGTAATCTTGGGCAAATTACTTCACCTACCTGTGCCTCGGTTTCCTCATCTGTGAAATGGGGATGATGTTGATAATACAAACGGTAAAGGGCTGTGGAAGGTCCAAGTTCTTAAAGGTGTGCCCGGTAGGAGGTAAGTTCTCCCTGTGTGAGCTGCTCTTATTGTTATGGCTGACACCTGTGCAACAGGGCATGCTCATCCCTAGCTCCCCAGTGAGGAGGGTGAGCAAGTTTTTGCGCTTTCCCCTTCTCCCATGGAGGAGCTGCATTATCCAGACAGGAGCTGTGGTGTCCCCTTCCGCCCCGAAACACGGGGCTTGGGAGTAGCCCTTGGTATGGTTCACCAGCCTTGTGCAAAAGGTTTCCCAGAATGTGCGGTTGGAGATGGCCTTTGTCAAGGGAAATGGGGTCTCTTACCTCCTCTGGAAGCTCTGGGGTGTAACTGGATGTTTGCCTCTCTGGGGTGGAGTGGATAAAGTTTCACTTGAATTCCTGTAGGCTTGGGCCCCCTGACAGTCTGACATTCTCTAGTCTCTGTGCGTGTAGGAGTCTATTTCGGTGCTCAAGGGCCTGATCTTGTCCCCAGCCCCCCATTCTTTCACCTCCAGCAGATTGTCCCCCGCATCAGTTTCCCTGGGCGGCACCAGCTCAGGTTCTTACCGCAGTGGTGACCACAGAAAGGAGTTCTGAACCTGGGGGTCCAGGGACCTCCTGAAATGCAGGTGAGGGGCTTGGAGCACGGGTGTATGTTTTTCCAGAGGGGTCCCTTTTCATCATATTCTGCAAAATGCCAGCGCACCCCCAAAAGTGGACCCCGAACTGCTGGTGGGGAGATGTTTGCTCTCACCCCCTGGACAGGACAGGCCCTCATTTTTAGGGAGTCAAGATGTCAGTATTACCTCTGCCTCCTGGACATGGAGGTGCGCACGTGTTCCTTCGTGCCCTCGCTCAGAGCACAGCATCCAGTGGACAATTCAGATCTAGCTTGACCTGAGGAAATCTGATAAAGAAGCCTGTTGAGGAAAGGAGGAGGCAGGGCGTGGGGGTAGGGGATGTTGGCCTATGGTGGGCCTTTAGGCTGGAAGGCAGTTTATGAAAATTTGAGCTCAAGCTGTCAGGAGACTCTTCAGGGCCTTTGCACACGCTCTTCCCTCTGCTGAGCACACTCGTCCGCCACTCCTCATGTCTGGCACTTTCCTGCCCTTCCGCTCCGATGGCGCCTCTGTCCAAAGCAGTCCCGTCCCCCATTTGTTTCTGTCACCTTCTCTCATTGCATTTTTTTCACAGAGCTTACCTGAAATGGTCTTACTTGTATATCTATTTATGGTTTTATTGTCTGCTTCCACCCAGGAGAATGCAGAATCCAAGAGGGCAGAAGTGTTGCCCTGTTTACCCCTGAACTCTGGCCTCTGGCACACAGTCGATGCTCAGTAAATGTCCCCAGAGTGACAGAATGAATGAGCATCCACTGAGTGAAATGAGGTGCGGCTGGGAACTGGTAAGAGCAGTGAAATGCAAAGGAACTGGCCATTAGTCAGGAGCTCTGGGCTAAAAGTGACCTTTAACATCTAGTTCAACCTGTGCTTAAACCACCTCTGCAACCTTTCTTCCTAGTTATTGCTAACTGGAGCTTGAATCCTCCAGTGACAGTGAAACCACTGCCTCCCAGGACAGCCCATTCCATTGGAGGAAAGATGTGGGATGCAAAGGACCAGAGATAGTCCCTGTGTCCGCCCTGACGAGGATGAGAGGTGGCCTCCAGGTTTCTGCACGCTACTCCTCCATTCCTGGTCTGCTCTGCAGCCTGATCACCGTCCTCCATCACTGCCCATCCTGGCGAGCTGCCTCCGCTTCTGTGCCGTCACAGAGGTTCTTGAGCTCTCTGGGTGCTACTGAGTCCTATGTCATCAGAAGGGGCCTCAGGCATCAAGAGAAAACTGCTGTAGTTTAGGGATCTTCAAGGGCAAGTTCTGTTGTTCAGGTAACTTGTAGCTGCATTGGGCAGTGGGGGGAGTGCGGGTCGGGGAACGGAGGGTGTGGCTGTTTCTTTCACTCTTTTGTTCTTCTCCTGGGTTTTCTGAATCATTCTTTAATCAATCTATTCATTGTGGCTCTAGCTATATTAAAAAAATGTAACCCTTGGACCCATTATCCTGGTGGTTTGTACAAATATTGTCTGATTCCTATCACCTGGCATGTACAGATTGAAACTCCAGTGAAAGTGAAATGTTTTTATATGTGATTCTGATTCACTGAGTCAGTTTAACTTTCTGCGTGGGGCATCACCAGTGTGGTGGGTGGAGTGGGGTTTGGAGATAAGCTTTTCTTTCTTCTTCACTTTAGTGAAAATTGTCCATTTAGATATGAAAACACTTTTTTTAAATTAAAAAAAAACACAACAAGACTGAGGACTGTAGTTAAAGTCATATCTATACATGTGCTTTAGCCACTCAGCTTGTTTACTTTGTCTGTTCCAGAATCATTTATGGAGGGAGGGCTTTGGCTCTGGGCCACCCAACAGTCAAGAAAACCAACTGTGGTCCTCCCTTGTGGTGTTTACACCCCGGTGGCAGAGATGGACAGCAGACAACTAAATCTAATTTGTGATGTTGGGGTGTGATCGGTGTAATGAAGAAAATGAAGCTGGGCGAGGGGATCCAGAGTGACTGGATGGAGGCAGTGTTGGTTTGGTCAGGGAAGGTCTCTCTGAAGAAGCAGCATTTGAGCAGAAACTGGAGGAAGCAGTTGTGTCGATGTCTGGGGGAGACCATTCCATCATATGGAGCCCAGGTTGTGGCTGAATTCCTGGTGTGGCCAGTCTGTCTCACGGGGGAAGGGAGAGGGAAATAAGGCCGTGTGGGCAGGACCTCTCCATCTCCTCCCAAGTCCGGGTGAGTGGCTGGAGTAGTAGCTCAGCGTTGTGTGTTTTGTGGTTGACCGTAAGGCTTGTGCCTTCTTTTCCAGGGGGTGGGACCTGGAGAGAAGATGTTTCCTAAAACGGCCTTTTGGGCCATGCGCATGAGCCTACGGGGGGACTGCTGGAATCAAAACTCTACACACAGTGAGGCTGGCCTCGTCCACGTGTCCCGGACATGGACTCTTCTGTGTCATTCGGTTACATCACTTCATCACCTAGAAGGAGCCACTTAGAGTTACTTAGCAAGGCTTTGGTGGAAAGATGAGATCCGCATGTATAGAATTGTGGACCGGGAGATGCAGGCCTCCCTTCTCCCCATCGATTGGTTAATTAATCGATAAATGGATGTTATTTACCACAGCATAAGATTTCTGGGGCTTCAGACATGAGGTCTTGGTTGTGTGACCTTGAAGCAATAGCCGAACCTTTCTGAATCTTGGTTTCTTCATCTGTAATGTTGGGGAGGAGGTGTGACAGGGAAGCTTGTTGGAAAAAGTAACATCTACGAAGATACAGATCACCCTCAGTAGAGGGTGGGGTAGGATGGAAGGAAGAGAGGTCCAGATAGAGGTGTGTGTGTAGTGTGTGTGTGTGTGTAGTGTGTGTGTGTGTAGTGTGTGTGTGTGTAGTGTGTGTAGGTGTGTGTATGTGTATGTGTGTGTGTAGTGTGTGTGTGTGTGTGTGTGTGTTTGTAGTGTGCTGTGGAAATGGAACTGGCGTAGCAGCCAGTGGGTCTGCCTGGCTGTGCCCTGTGCTGTGGTCTCTGCACTGACACCCTCACATACTCTCTGCAGCTCTCCTGTGGCACAGGCCCTCTCGTATCCCTGTCGTGTGGCCCTGGAGATTGAGGTGTGCAGTGATGAATAACTAGCCAACTGTGTGTCTCCCTGGGGCTCTGCTCAGTCGTGTCAGGAGAGCTGGAGGTGAGGAGGCTCTTTCCAGAAGAGTTACTCAGTGATGTCCAGAGAAGCGTGTGTTTAATATCAGGCCTCACTTGGAGATGTGCACATCCCCATGGAGTCAACCCTGCTCCCAGCCAAACGCGCAGTCCCTGGCACAGTGAGGATTCGACGGGGTGTTGGGTGGGTGCTGCAGGCTCACTGGTGGCCACGAAACAACAAGTCATTGCCTTCCTTTCTCACATGTCTCCCGACTTTTCCAAGGAGGACCCACAAGTCAGGGCAGAGCTGGATATGGAGCCCAAGTCAAAACCAGAATGCTCCAGAGAGGGACCCTGGCCAGAGTTGGAGAAGAACAGAGGAGGCATGTTGGTGTCTTGCCTGGCTCAGGTAGTAAAGACCAAGATAGTTGTTTGACAGTCTAACTTGGTTCCTTGTCCCCAAACCCCACCTCCACTTCCAGCCAGCACATGGTAACTTTGTGGGTCTGGCTGTGCTGTTCCTGCGGATAGAATCCCAAGCCCTGAATTCTTCTCCAATTCCGAGCTCAGTAATGTTTTCCTGGAAGCTGGAGCAGTGCACTGGCTGCCTTTGAAGCAAATTGAAATGTCTGGAGGTTGTAGAAACTGGAACACAGTTAGGGTCCCGTGTTCCAATCTCAGCCGCGCTCTTACTAGCGGAGTGACCTTGGGCAAGGTGCCCAGCCTCTCCGAGCCTCAGTTGAGTTTCATCATCTGTAAATGGGGACGATGTTTGGCTCTACCTCACAGGTTTGCTGTGAGGATTAAGTGAGAATTATTTGACAAGTGCTAGTCCCTGCCACAGCTAGCTTGCAGGAAGGGCTGGCTGTGGCACCATCTGATGACTAAGCTGGCCCAGGCCGCTTCGTCACTGCTTTGTGCTCCTGTCGGAAAGGTGTGCGCACGATGGAAGTTCATCATTCAGATTTGGAGATTTTTAAAAAATATATTTTTATTGATTTCGGAGAGGAAGGGAGAGGGAGAGGGAGAGAGAGAGAGAGAAACATCAATGGTGAGAGAGAATCATCGATCAGCTGCCTCCTGCACACCCCTTCTGGGGATCGAGCCCACAACTTGGGCATGTGCCCTTGACCGGAATCAAACCCGGGACCCTTTAGTCCACAGGCCGATGGTGTGTCCACTGAGCCAAACCAGGTAGGGCTGGAGATTTTTTAAAAAATATATTTTTATTTATTTCAGAGAGGAAGGGAGAGGGAGAGAGAGATAGAAACATCAATGGTGAGAGAGAATCATCGATCGGCTGCCTCCAGCACGCCCCCCACTGGGGATTGAGCCTGCAACCAGATTTGGAGATGTTACCAAGGGTAGGCACTCTCCTTTTCGGAGACAATCTTATTAGGAGCCAAATCTGGATAATGGAGTTGGGGTCAGCTTATTATGAGTCAGAAGCCAGGTGTGAAATGCCATCAAGGCCTCCTGCCCGATCACAACAGCCCACCATCCTCTCGCACGGCGCTCTCACACCAGTCTCCCCAGCCCCCAGCCTACAGTGGTCCTCCGTGTACCCATGCCCTTGGTCCCTGAAGGGTATGCAACACCCTTGCAACCTGGCTGCGTCAACTCCCTGTTCCAATGATTTATCTTCACCCCACCCCACCCCACCTCACCCGCTGGACCCTCTGATGGAACTGAGCCTGACAGTCCCCCCCACACCCCAGAGGCTGCCGCGTTCACATCTTTGCTCCTGCTTGTCCCTCTACTCGGAATCCTCTTCTGCTCTTGTCCACTTCCAGACTTCCACACGCCCAGCTCCAGTGGCCTCTTCCCTCTTCCCTTCCGTTTCAGCTAGAAAAGTGCTTTTTTTTTTTTTTTTTGCATGAGAAACCCTAATTATATCCTTAGTATACACAAATGCAAACAAGTCGGAAGTTGTAGAGGAAATAATAATTCCACCTTCCCCATTTCAGCTTGCTTCCAGAGGGAACATTTATGATCAGGTGGCTGTATGTTCCTCTTACGTTTTTACATTTAGGTGTGTGTACCTGGGAGTAGCTTTGAAAACCAACATAACGGGCTCATTTCACATCTTATTCTCCAACTAATTTTTCCCCATTTAGTCACAGTGTCCATAGCCTCGCTCCTCGTTTTTACCTGCCTTGACTCCCCCTTTCCCTGGGAAGAGTGTACAGGTTCCTGTGGAAATACGTGTTCAGTTCTCTTGGCCATATACTTAGCAGTGGTACTGCAGGTCGTATGATAGCCCTCTGTTTAATATTTTGAGGATCTGCCTATGATTTCTGAAGTGACTACACCATCTTCAATCTCACCAGCCATGTTTGAGGATTCCTGTTATTCCACATCCCCACCAAGCGTTGTTATTGTCCATTCTTTTTATTAGCCATCCTAGTGCACTTAAAAGTGGTATCTCGTTGTGGTTTTAAGTTTTATTTCCCTAATGGGAAGTGGTGTGGAATATCTTTTTGTTTGTTTGTTTGTTTGCTTCTATGTAAGTTTATTTTTTCTCTCTTCTTAAAAATTTCTTTATTGATTAAGTTATTACCTATGTGTCCTTTTCCCCCCATTACCCCCCTGTCCCCCCACTCACCCCCCTGGTGTCTGTGTCCATTGGTTAGGCCTATATGCATGCATACAAGTCCTTTGGTTGATCTCTCCCCCTTACCTCCACCCTCCCCTACCTTCCCTCTGAGGTTTGACAGTTTGATCGATGCTTCTCTGTCTCTGGATCTGTTTTTGTTCATCAATTTATGTTGTTCATTATATTCCATAAATGAGATCATTATCTTTCTCTGACTGGCTTATTTCACTTAATATAATGCTCTCCAGTTCCATCCATGCTGTTGCAAATGGTAAGAATGCCTTCTTTTTTACCGCAGCGTAGTATTCCATTGTGTAGATGTACCATAGTTTTTTAATCCACTCATCTGCTGATGGGCACTTAGGCTGTTTCCAAATCTTAGCTATGGTGAATTGTGCTGCTATGAACATAGGGGTGCATATATCCTTTCTGATTGGTGTTTCTAGTTTCTTGGGATATATTCCTAGAAGTGGGATCACTGGGTCAAATGGGAGTTCCATTTTTAGTTTTTTGAGGAAACTCCATACTTTTCTCCACAGTGGCTGTACCAGTCTGCATTCCCACCAGCAGTGCACGAGGATTCCTTTTTCTCCGCACCCTCACCAGCACTTGTCGTTTGTTGATTTGTTGATGATAGCCATTCTGACAGGTGTGAGATGGTACCTCATTGTCGTTTTGATTTGCACCTCTCGGATGATTAGTGACGTTGAGCATGTTTTCATATGCCTCTTGGCCTTCCTTCTGTCTTCTTTCGAAAAGTATCTATTTAGGTCCATTGCCCATGTTTTGATTGGGTTGTTTATCTTCCTTTTGTTAAGTTGTATGAGTTCCCTGTAAATGTTGGAGATTAAAACCTTACCGGTGATAACATTGGCAAATATGTTCTCCCATGCAGTGGGCTTTCTTGTTGGAATATCGGTTTTTAACTTTATTTTTTGAGCAGTTTTGGGGTTTATAATAAAATTGAGAGAAAGGTACAGAAATTTCCTCTATACCCTCTGCTCCTATACATGCATAGCCTCCACCATCATCAGTGTCATTCACCAGAGTGATACATTTGTTACCAAGGATGAACATACGTTAAAACGTCATAGCCATCCAGAGTCAGTAGTTTACCCAAAGGTTCACTTTTGGTGCTGGACTTTCAATGGGTTTGAACAAATGTGTAATAGTATTGTACAGAGGGTTTTCACCTAAAAATTCTCTGTGCTCCTCCTATTCATTCCCACCTCCCCACCCCCACTGAAGCTACTAATCTTTTTATTGTCTTCATAGTTTTGCCTTTTCCAGAATATCATATACTTGGAATCATACAGTATGTAGTCTTCTCAGATTGGCTTCCTAAACTTAGTATAGTAATATGCATTTGAGGTTCCTTTGAGTCTTTTCATGGTTTGATATAGCTCATTACTTTTTAGTGCTAAATAGTATTTTATTGTGTAGATGTACCACAGTTTGTCTTTTCATTCACTCACTAAAGGATATCTTGGTTGCTTCTAAGTTTTGGCAATTATGAATAAAGCTGCTACAAACAGCCATGTACAGTTTTTTTGTGGACATAAGTTTTCAAGTCCTTTGGGTAAATACTAGAGAGACCAGTTGCTGGATCATATGGTTTAAGAGCATGTTCAGTTTTGTAAGAAACCACCAAACTGTCTTTCAAAGTGGCTGTACCATTTTGCATTCCCACCAGCAATGTATGAGAGTTCCTGTTGCTCCCCATTCTTGTCAGCATTTGGTGGTGTCAGTGTTCTGGATTTTGACCATTCTAATAAGTGTGTAGTGCTATCTTATTGTTGTTTTTTAATTTGGTTTTCCCTGGTGACATATAATATGGAGCATCTTTTCATATGCTTATTTGCCATCTGTATATCTTCTTTTTAAAAAAATGTATCTTTATTGTTTGAAAGTATTACAGCTGTCTCCCTTTACCCCCCATTGACTCCCTTCATCTCCCACGTCCCCTCCCAGCCCTTCACCGCACTATTGTCTATGTCCATGGGTTATGCATATATGCATATAAATTCTTTGGTTATTATATCTTCTTTGGTAAGGTGTCTGTTAAGATCTTTGGCCTTTATTTTTTCTTATTGTTGAGTTTTATGAGTTCTTTGTATATTTTCGGTAACTGTCCTTTGTCACATGTGTCTTTTGCAAATATTTTCTCCCAGTTTGTGACTTGTCTTCCAATCCTCCGGTGCTGTCTATTGCAGAGCATTTCTAATTTTAATGAAGTCCAGTGTTTCAATTACTTTTTTTCATGAATCGTGTTTTGGTTTATCTAAAAAGGCATCCCCATACCCAAGGTCATCTAGGTTTTCTTCTAGGAGTTTTATACTTTTGCATTTTATAATTAGGTGCATGATCTATTTTGAGTTAATTTTGTAAAGGGTGTGAGGTCCGTGTTTAGATTCACTTTTTGCATGTGGAGGTCCATTTGTTCCAGCACCATTTATTGAAGACTAGCTTTGCTCCATTGTATTGCCTTTGTTCCTTTGTCAAAGATCAGTTGACTGTATTCAATGTGGGTCTATATATGGGCTCTCTATTTGGTTTCATTGTTCTATTTGTTTATTCTTTTGCCAGTATTACACTGTCTTAATTACTGTAGCTTTGTAGTAAATTTTGATGTCAGATAGTATCAGTCCTCCAGCTTTGTTCTTCAGTATTGTGTTGGCTGAGTATCTTTACATGTGCTTATTGGCTATTTATATATCTTTTTTGGGGGAGAAATATCTATTCAGACCCTTTGCCTATTTTTAAAAATTGGTTGTTTGTATTTTTATTATTGTTATAAGTGTTCTTTATATATTCTAGATTCAGTCCTTCATCAGATACATGGTTTTTAAATATTTCCTCCCATTTTGTGGGTTATCTTTTAACTTTCTTGATGGTGTTTTTTTAAGCACAAGATTTTAATTTGATGAAATCCAATTTATCTATTTTTCTTGTGTTGCTTGTGCTTTTGGTATCATACCTAAGAAACCTTTGCCTAATCCAAGGTCAAGAAGATTTATACCTAAGTTTTCTTCTAAGAATTTTATAGTTTTAGCTCTTAGATTTAGGTCTTTAGCCATTTTGAGTTAATTTTTTTGTGTGTGGTGTGAGGTAGAGGTCCAACTTCATTCTTTTGCATGTGGATAGCCTGTTGTGCCAGCACCATTTGTGGGAAAGGCTATACTTCCCATTCAGTTGTCTTGACATCCTTGTCAAAAATCAATTGGCCATAAACGAAAGTATTTACTTCTGCACTCTCCGTTCTATTCCATTGATCTGGATGTCTGTCCTTATGCCAGTGCCACTGTCTGTACTGTCTTGATTACTGTCGCTTTGTAGCAGGCTTTGAAATCAAGAAGTGTGAGTCCTCCAACTTTCTCCATTTTCATGATTGTTTTGGTTTTTCTGGGTCCCCATAAGAATTTTAGGACCAGCTGGCCAATTTTTGCAGAACAGGCAGCTGGATTTTGACAGGGGTTGTGTTGAGGCTGTAGGTCAGTGGTAGTGTTGCCCTCTCAACAGCACTAAGTCTGGATCCTGAAGTACCTTTTTCTTGGGTGCATCAGTCACTCAGCTCCCCTAGTCAGTGAGTCTCCTGAGGAGACACTCAGAAGCTCAGCCTTCAAGCTGTGCAAAAATCTAGGGCCGTCCGCCTCTCTTCTCCTTGATAAAGAAAGTGACACAATCCGGTGTATTGTTGAATTTAAGCCGGAGACCTTGGATAAAACATTTAACTCTTGAATTAGAAATAGGAGTACATCTGGCCCTGGCTGAGCCTGTGACAGACCTGGTTTCTCTATTCGGAGGGCGTGATGGAGATCCCTACCGGTCCTCCCACACTCCCCTGCCTCCTTGCCTTGGGAAGATTGGTGAGACCTGGGGGCCCTCACAGTATTGGGCTGAGGCCACATTTTGACTAGTCTTATCTATTGGGCAAAGTTGTAGCATTTAATTTAGGGAAAAGGTTCTGCTGCTTAAGCAACTTTTATGCCCCCACGGCCCCCAATTCAATGGCATCTTAGTTTGAAGAATGGAATAAAAATAGGAAGGGATAAAAAAATAAGCGAATACTATCACATATTAAAATATTAAAATACTAGAGGCCCAGTGCATGAAAATTCATGCACTGGGTGGCGGGGGTGGTTTCCTCAGTCTAGCCTGCCTCCTCTCACAGTCTGGGAGCCTCAGGAGCAGGAGGTGACCCGGCGATCAGGGGAAGGCGACGCCCCCATCACACCTCTGCTGCTGCCACTGCCGGCAGTGCAAACCTCTGCCGGCCCTGGTTACCTGAGCCTTGGGTGGCCCTGGGCGGCTGGGCAGCCGCCATCCGAGGCTTGCCTGTGTCTCAGGCCGGCCCTGGGTGGCTGGGGGGCTGAGGGGACAGGGGGACTCTAGAGGCAGGCGCATGGAGCAGCCAGACCTGCCTGGGGGTGGGCCCGGCCATGCAGTGCATCTGCTGCCGGCGGGGCTGAGGGGACCGGACGCCGCCATCTTGTGGCTGTGGGCACTGCCATCTTTGAGGGCGTGACAGTCAATTAGCATATTCCCTCCTTATTGGTTGTGGGCACCACCATCTTTGTGAGGGCATGACGGTCAATTAGCATATTCCCTCTTTATTAGATAGGATTAGTTTACACCCCTATATGCACTTACGCATTCCAGATGTAATGCTTTGGCACAAGTCCAAGATGGTATCCTCATGGAAGAAGAATTAAAAAGTGAAGAGTCTACATGAGTATTAATAGGAACCAGGTTTCCCAAACTTCAGGAACAACCTGCAAATCCACTCACACCTCAGCCTACTCTGAGCTGGGCGAGGAGCGCCATTTTAAACAAAACGGTGCTAGTGTGTGTGGGTGCATGGACTTGTTTCCTACTGGTCTTTCAAAGAAGCAATTAAAAATGCATTAATTTGGGCTGAGTTTTTAGCTTGTTTCTGGAGAGGAAAAAGTTATATGCAATAGAAATTATTTTTTTTAATCTTCACCCAAGAATATGTTTATTGATTTTATTATTTATTTAAATTCTCATCCGAGAATGTTTTTCCATTGATTTTTTTTTTTTTAAGAGGGAGTGGAAGAGAGAGGCTAAGACAGAGAGAAATATCAATGTGAGAGAAACACATTGATTGGTTACCTCCTGCATGCACCCCGACCAGGGCCTGGGCTGGAGAGGAGCCTACAGCTGAGGTCCGATCTTTGACCGGAATTGAACTCTGAGCCAAACTGGCTAGGGCTGTTTGTTGATTTTTAGAGAGAGAGGATGAGAGAGAGAGAGAAAGAGAAAGAGAGAAACACGGATGTGAGAGAGAAACATTGATTGGTTGCCTCCAGTATGCAACCTTGACCAAGGATCGAACCTGAAACCTAGGTATATGCCCTTACCAGGAATCGAACCTGCAGCCTTTGGTGTATGGATGATGCTCCCAATCAACTGAGCCACCTGGGCAGGGTTGCAGCAGAAATTATTTTGAGATCTTTATAATCTACGTGCCTTTGGTCTACCAGGCTCCCGTTACCTCAGCTGTTAGAACAGGCAGTTTGTAGGGATTTTATTTTCCGTTCTTCAGTGAGGGGGGTGTGCACATGTACGTGCACTTGGGAAGTTAGGGGAAAAACACGATGATATAACCCAACCCCAAAACAAGGAAGCGTGTTACAGAGCCGAGTTTCTAGCCTCAGAAGGTGCAGCTTAGCTGACCTGGAGTAACCTCTGTCTATGACACATCTCCCACGGGGGGTGGGGGGACTGTTTCTCTCCAGCATGGCTTTAATTTTACAAAAGCCCTGTGAAGTCTTGCAGACTCAAGTGGTTTTCTTAAATCACGCACATTTCATGAGTTCTGGGCTGGGCAAGGCCTCACTAATCCTTGGCCAGCATTGTGAGTCAGAAAATATTTAAATGACCGCCCGAATCCTTTGAGGAGGGAGAGTTGGCAAGTTAATTGAGGGCGGTGGAGTGACTCGTCCACAGCACTGCAGCACATGAGTGGCAGAGCTGATACCCAGGTTAGCAGCTCTACTTTATTATGCTAATAAAGTTATTTTATCTCTTAGAGTGAGATGATGATGCTGCCAAATTTTATTGAGCACTTATTACACAGTGGGGGCCAGCTTTTCACACTTGTTTTTGGCAGTGACCCATGGTCAGAAATACATCTAGACTGGAACATGCCCTTGTGCAGATCTAAAGCAAAAGTTTGGTAAAACAGTACTTACCCTGTGAATGTCTAGTGTGTGTCCTCAGATAATTATTTTCTTTTTTTTTTTTCCTGTCTGAGGCCGCCTCTGATCATTCTTTTCTACGTTAGTGAATTTATGCTTTTTTAAAAAGGATGGTTGTGAGACCCACTAAATGTACTTCACTAATGGGTCAAAACCTGTTGCTTGAAAACCACTCTGCTAGACAATTTACTACGTGCTTTACATGTTACTATTTCATTTAGTCCTCACAGTGACCTCCTGGAGGGGTCTTACTAGCCCCATTTTTATGGCGGAGGCACAGAGACATAAGTTGCCCAGAGTCACCCACTGCGAGTGAGTAGTGGAGCTGGGACTGAACCCAGAAAGGCTGAGCCCTGTAAAAGGTTCCTGGTGTGAATCCAGGTCACATACCTCTCTCTTGTAGTGATTAGGGAATAGGGTGTAATTTAATATCCTAATGAGTTCTTATATATTGAAAAAGTAGTGACAAGATGGATACAAAATTAATATCCCTTTTGTAGCCTAAAAGTTGCATATAAAAACAAATGTATCCAGTGGGATGGCTTTGATCAGTATATAGACAGATGTTATTCTTCCTAGGAATTTTAAGGAATTGGTGATTATGGAGGCTTGGGGGAGGGTTCAGGTCTGCAGGGCAGCAGCAGCCTGGTGACTCAGGGAGAAGTTGCAGTTTGAGTGCAAAGACAGTCCGCTGGCAGAATTCCTTCTTGCTAAGGGAGGTCAGTCTTTGTTCTATTAAGGCCTTCAACTGATTGGTTGAGGCCCACCCACATTATGAGGAGCAATCTGCTTTACTCAGAGTCTACTGATTTAAATATTAATTTCATCTAAAAAATACCTGCACCTTCATAGAAGTATCTAATATAATGCTTGACCAAATACCTGGGCACTGTAGTCTAGCCAAGTTGACACAAAAAATTAAGCATCGCAGGGGGTAAGATACCGTTTGAAGTTGTTCAGAAGAAAGGAAAAAGGCAGTGGGAAGCGAGGGTGTGATGTGTTACCAACAGGAGAACGTTTCAGAATGAACTTTTGATGGATTGCAAAATGAGTCCATCTCCGGTTCCCATGTCCCCGGGGGTAGGAGTGGGTGGGGTGCAACTTGGGTTGGCAGATGGAGGGGGAACAGATTTTCTTGCTTTGAGTTGAATGGATTTTTCTTTCCTTTCCCTTGTAGACCAGACACCTGAGAATTCGTGGCCCTAAGTAAACAGAGCCATTATCTGCTCCGTGGATTTATCTGCAGGGGCCCATGTGCGCTAATGCAGCATTTGTGTCTCAGCCTAAGCATAGGAGACATTGCTCCCCTCTCCTGTGCCACAAGCCACCACACAGCTGTGGGGCCTTGTGGGTCACTGGTCACAGTAATGGTTGGATCTGGGTTGTCTGGGTGGGACCTCAGGCTATATATGATGGTATCCAGATAACATCAAATTTATTACAGTTTTTATTTCATCTTATTTTTATTGAGATATAATTTATATACTGCAAAATTGACCCTTTAAAATACACAGATGAGTAGATTTTAGTATATTCACAAGGTTATGCAGCCATTACAACTATTTATTCCAGAACATTTTCATCACCCCAAAATACAGCTTTTATTTTGAACGTAATTTAAACGTGAAAGAACACTGTCTTCTGGATCAGTCCCATCAGCAGACAAATATGCTGTTATTTCTCCCAACTGAAGGACAAAGCACAACCCAAACCCTCTTCCCTCCTGCGTCTCCCTCCAGTTTTGTCCCCATTTCTCTTCAGTTTAGAGCCAAACTTCTTGAAAGAATTGTCTGGACTTGCTGACTCCAGTTCTTTCCCTCCCATTCTCTCTCACTTAAAAACGTTCTGATAAAATGTCCATAATATAACAGTTGCCATCCTCACCATTGTAACTGTCCAGTTCAGAAGTGTTAAGCATGTTCACGTTTTTGTGCAACCATCTCCAGAACCTTTTCATCTTGCAAAACTGAAACTCTGCATCCTTTACACGACAGTTTCCATTTCTCCCTCTCCCTGCCCCTGGTAACCAGCATTCTCCTTTCTCTCTCTATGAGTTCAACCACTCCAGGTACCAAAGATGAGTGCAATCAGTGTAAATAAGACACTTATCTTTTGTGACTGGCTTATTTTACGTAGCATAATGTTCTCAAGGTTCATCTTGTCGCATGTGTCAGGCTGAATGATATTCCATCGTATACAGACCACATTTTGTTCACTCGTCTGTTGAGGGACACTTGGTTGCTCCCACCTCTGGCTGTTACGAACAATGCCGGCACGAGCCTCTGTGGCCCCGGTCTGCGGTGGCTGCCGTGTTGTCCATCCCGATGGCGCATTCTCTGGCCCCAGCCCGCCTTGGTTGCAGTTGGTCGCTTTTTCTTCCCTGAAGCCCTTTCTTCCCCTGGCTTCCAGGGCACCTCGCTCTCCTGGTCCTCTTCCCACATCTCAGTTCAGGGCAACTCCATCCCACTGATGCTCCGACGGGGTTGCATCTTTGACTCTTGTATCTCTCATCCGACACATCAGAAAATCCCACTGTCTACTTTCAAAATACACCTAGAACGTGGCGGTGCTCCCTGCCCTTGCTGTCGCCACCTGTCCCAGCCTCGCTCCCCTCCCACCTGAGTGACTGTGGTGGTCTCTTGTCGGGTCTCCAGTCTCTGTCCTGACGTCCTTCCAGCGTGTTCTCCATTCAGAGACAGAGGGGTCCTTCTCCAGGGCCGGGCAGATCACCCGCCTCTGCTCTGCTCAAAACCCGTGCGGGAGCTCGCCTCTTACAGCGAAAACGAACGTCCTCATGTCGGCATGGAAGCCTCCACCATCTGGCCCGTGTCCTCTCTGACTCCCCCTCCACTTCTCTTCCCCTCAGACCCCACTCCCACCACGCTGGCCTCCACGCTGGCCTCTGATCGGACTCCTCAGGACCTTTGACCTGCTGTCCCCCTGACCAGAATGCTCCTCAGCCTCTACGCACTGTCCCGGGTGATCGTATAACTGTTACCACTTCTGTGAACACTCCTCCCGCCTCCTTCCTGCTGTCACTCACTAATACAGGGTGTATTTTCCTTATTCAGCCTGTGGTCTGCCTCCCCTCCCCCCACCATAATGTAAATTCCATGAGGGCTGGTGTTTTTTTTTTTTACATTTTGTTCCCTGCCATATCCCAGCACCTGTCCTGGCACCGGACAGATATTCATTAAGTATTTGTTGAACCAATAAATGCAAGTTTGGAAAATAGGTATAACAAACATTTTATGATTCCTCTATTATGACACAATTTTGCCAGCATTTTTTCTTACCTGTAAATTGTTCTGTGTGTGTGTGTGTGTGTGTGTGTGTGTCCCCTGTCTTTTCCCACAACATACTCCTGCACAAGCCTCCTTTTATTTTTTTAAGTTGCTACATAGCCTTCCTGATTATTACTTGTTAAACAGCTAAATGATTCATTGAGTGGATGTAGCAACTTTATTTAACCTTTTTTTTTTTGGTCAGCACTCTTGGGCGGCTTCCAATTCCTTGCTGTTGTAGATGGCTCCACAGTGAGTGTCAGTGTTGGGCATGTGCCCAGCCACCCTCCCTCTCCTCTGGAGGGAGTCCCACTTCTCCCAAGCCCGCTGGGGGCCTCGGCCCAGGCTGGCCCGTCATGGTTCCCACCCTCCTGCCTGTGGTGACTGGCCACATAGGAGCCCAGCCAGGCCGGGCTTTGGGCTTCCCCAGCGTCATCCTAACTCGCTCAGAAGCAGCAGAGATGCTCGGAGGCACCTGGGCCCAGAGCAGTAAGGACTGGGTTCTGAGTGTGAGTGGCCACAGCATGAGGGGAGGTTGGGCACATCGTCTCTGGATCTGGTCGCTTGACTGTTTGAGCTGCTCCCTTTTCACCGACCTAGCTGGAGTTGGATCTCTCACGGTAAGGAATGAGTCTTCTAGACCAGTGGTTCTCAACCTTTCTAATGCCGCGACCCTTTAATACAGTTCCTCATGTTGTGGTGACCCCCAACCATAAAATTATTTTTGTTGCTACTTCATAACTGTAATTTTGCTACTGTTAATGAATCGTAATGTAAATATCTGTGTTTTCCGATGATCTTAGGCTCTACAGCAGCGGTTCTCAACCTGTGGCTCGCAATCCACAGGTTGAGAACCGCTGGCAGGGTTGCCTAAGACCGTCGGAAAACACAGATATTTACATTACGATTCATTAACAGTAGCAAAATTACAGTTATGAAGTAGCAACAAAAATAATTTTATGGTTGGGGGTCACCACAACATGAGGAACTGTATTAAAGGGTCGCGGCATTAGAAAGGTTGAGAACCACTGGTCTAGACTAATAAGACATGGTGTGGATCATCTCCCCATTCCATTTTTTTAAAGTTGTTTCTTTAGTCCACAGCAAGGAAAGGTGTTAAAGACCCGAGAAAAGCTTTGTTCAGGGTTGAAAATGCATGTAGGCAGAGCAGCTCGATTTTTTTTTTTGGGGGGTCACAACTGGAGAAACAAGGTAAAAGCATTGGTTTCAGATGTTGGCACTGCCATCTGACAGGGTAGCCTCAGTTTCTTTGTCTGTGAAATGGGCATGGAAATAACCACAACCCACTTCAGAAAACTGTTTTGAGGATGAAATAGGTTAATGCACACAACGTCCTTAGGGTGGTGTGGCACAGAGAGAGAGGGGTCCCTGAGCATCAGCCGTGGCAGCTGCTGCATTATGGTGCCAGACTCTTAAAAGTGTAAGAGGAATTGAACATAGAACTACCATATGACCCATCAGTCCCACTCCTGGGTACTTACCCAAAAGAATAGAAAGTAAGGTCTCAAACAGATTCTTGACCACCTATGTTCATAGCAGCATTATTCACAATATCACAATAGTTCATTGGCCGATGAATGGATAGACAAAACGTGATATATGCATACAAGGGAATGTTACTCAGCCATAGAAAGGAGGTAAATTCTGACACATGCTACAACATGGATGAGCCTGGAAACCATTATGCTAAATGAAATAAGCCGGACACAAAAGGGCACATGTCGTGTAATTACTCTCCCACGAGGTACCTAGAATAGCAAATTCATAGACACACCAAGTAGACCAGAGGTTTCCAGGGCCCAGGGGAAGGGAGAATGGGGAGTTACTGTTTAATGGGTGCGACAGAGCTGTGCTTGTGATGATGAGACAGCTCTGGAGATGGATAGTGGTGACTGTGGTACAGCATTGTGAATGCACTTAATGCCACTGAAATGTACACTTAAAAATGGTGAACGTGGTAAGCAATTTGCATGTTATGTATATTTCACCACACTTTGGAAAAAGCGTAAGAGAGTGAATGGGTGTGAAGACTACATCGAGCTCCCTGGACGTTTGTTTACAGGTTGAAGTTAAATCAAAGTGGACCACACAGTGAATAAACAGGCACAAACCGAAAAAGAAGTGGTGGTGGGGGAGGGGCGTAAACCACCCACAGGAGCCCAGAGGGTGCTGCTAAGATCTGACACTGCAGGCTGAGATCTGGCCTGGCAGGGGCAGGCCACCAGGCCAGAGGGTGAAGAATGACGGAAACAGAGAGTTCTTGGTGAGCGTGGGCAGGTCACTCGGGTCCCGGGTCAGATGGCCCAGCCCAGGTCTGGAGCCCGTGAGTCACAGCTCAGCCTCCAGTGGACAAAGGGATGTGGCAGGGAGGGGCTGGGCTATGACTCAGAGGCCACTGCTGTGGGCTTCCTCCAGGCACCTCCCGCCCCTCCTTTCCTGGATCTGCTTCTCCCTGTGGGGTGGAGGCAGGTGTACTTACTTCCTGGGCAGGCCACTGGGAAGGCTCCCCAGCAAACCTGGGAGTTGTCCAGAGTCCTTGGGCAGCTCCTTTTTTGAAAACACAGATAGCAGCTGCATTGATTGAGCACTTGCTGGGCTGCTCCTGGGCTCAGGGCTCTGGGCATTTCATGTCCTTTCAGCCTCACTCTCGCCCTAGCAGCTGGCCTCACCAGTTTCACTCTACAGTAGAGGAAATGGGCTTGTAAGGGTTAAGCAACTTGCCTAAGGCTACACAGGTGGCAAATGGGCAAGCTGGATTTGAACATGTTGCTGACTCAGGAGCCTGGACTTGTAACCATGCTAATACACTCTCTCACACACACACAGACTCCAAAATGTGACTTATCTCTAGGTCATAGGTTTAAAGAGAATTTTAGCAACTTTTCCTTGTGCTTGTGAAAAAAAGTGGGAAAATACAGATAATGATGTTTTACAACAAAAAGGGCATCATTAAATACAATTGCAGTGTAGCATTTCAGGTGTTGAAGAGTGGATGACATTAAACAGACCCACTGAGGACTGGGTGCCACTCGCTGTGCTGGACACTGAGAGTACGGTAGTGACAGTTCTGTCCAATGTTTGTAAAACTGTGACGACATTTCAAAACCAGGCCCAGCCCGGCCAGTGTGGCTCGGCGGTTGAGCATCAACCAGGAAGTCAGGGTTCGATTCCTGGTCAGGGCACATGCCGGGGGTTGCAGGCTCCATCCCCAGTAGGGGGTATACAGGAGGCAGCTTATCAGTGATTCTCTCTCATCATTGATGTTTCTTCTCCCTCTCCCTTCCTCTCTCTGAAATCAACTTACACACACACACACACACACACACACACAATGCATCCTGCTTAAAACAAATAAGCAAACAAACAAAAAACCAGGCCCATTGGGAACAAGTGATCATAAATGTTACAATAGAGAAAATAGGTATAATGTAGATTGCTCCATTAGGGAGCAAGCTGTAATGGTAATTTCCAAAGCGTTCTTTGTTTTTCTGTATGTAAAAGGGCACATGCCTTGTTTTACAGAAAAATCTCTTTTAAGATTTTTATTTGAGATGAGAGGTCCGGTGCACAGATTTGTGCACATTGAAAGGAAATTAGTTAGAAGGTGGCCAGCATGGCACGAGATGGGCCGAACACACCCTGGAGCCAACCTCCTGTGGTCCCTCCCAGGCCAGCCGCATCTGGGGCGGCACCAGGGCCTAAACCGGCAGTCAGACATGCCTCTTGCAATCGTGGACTGCTGGCTCCTAACCACTTGCCTTCCTGCCTGCCTGATCACCCCTAACCCCTCTGCCTGCCTGCCTGATCTCCCCTAACCACCTCTGCCTGCCTGTGTGCCTGATCACCCCTAACTGCTCCCCTGCTGGCCTGATCGTCCCTAACCACCTCTGCCTCTGCCCCATACCTGGGACCCAGGATTCACTCCTCAGGCCAGCCACAGGCAACCGGGACCTGGGCTTCCTTCCCTCTGGCTGGCCGCAGGCACCTGGGACCCGGGCCGGCTTCGCCGGGGCTGGCCGCAGCCACAGGGGACCGTGGGCAGGTGCCTTTGCTCAGGCTGCAGCCACAGGTGCCTGGTACCACGGGACAGGCAGCTTTTCTCCTTCTTCTGGGCCGCAGCCGCAGGCGCTGGCACCCAGTACTGCGGGTGGGTGGCTTCACCCAGGCCCGACTTTGTCAGGAAGGACATCTGGAAGACGCCTTGTCTAATTAGCATATTACCCTTTTATTAGTATAGAAGATTGTGGGAAATATATAACCGTTTCTTGCTTTACAGTCACTTCTTGGTGAATGGGGCAGTGTTAAGGACAGGCCAAAAAGTTAAAGCCTGATAAATACAGGGGAAAGGAAATTTATTTTAGCTAATGGTTTAACTCTTGCCTTCTGAAATTTTATCAGAGGTGCTAACTTGGTGGCGAAATTGATTCATTTAGGTGGCCTCTCCTCACCTTTTCTCCATCTGTCTAATATCAAGAGCAAAAATTAAGCACCTACTTTTTGTTCATTACAGTAGGAGGCATTCATTCATTCCTTCATCCAACAAGTATGTATGAGTGGTATGATGGCTGGGGTTTACTTCACTGGGAGGGCTATGGAAGATAAAAGATTAGAAATGAGTTGGCCATTGAAGTTGTACGGTGGGCACATTCTTTCTACTTTTGTATGTGTGCTGGGTGCTGGGGTAGCTCTGGTGGCCAAGACAGACTCAGACTCTGCTCTTCTGGAGTTAACAGACAGACTCACTCAGGAAACAGATATTAATCAAATAGTCACATGAATGCAAGAAACATTAATTACAGCTGGGATAAGTGCTGAGAAGTCACAAGCAGAGATACAGAAGTCTGAGTATAGACCCCGTTCCATCCAGGATTGGAGGATAAACTGAGTTCTCAGCTGGAGGTACCACCAAGGGGGCAGGTGTGTGTGTGTGTGTGTGTGTGTGTGTGTGTGTGTGTGTGTACATGTGTGCACTGCATGGTCAAGGCCAAGAGGAATCTTTATGTTTCTTTGCCTGCCTGAATCATGGTGTGATAGAAGCATTTTAGGGTAGACCAGTTAACTGACTGCTCTTCAGTCTCCGTTTTTTGTACAGGTTCAAGAAGATAACGGAGATCTAGCATAATCCTCCAATGGCTTGTGATTCTTTCTTAGAAGAAACTTTTTTTTTAAAATATATTTTATTGACTTTTTACAGAGAGGAAGGGAGAGAGATAGAGAGCTAGAAACATCGATGAGAGAGAAACATCGACCAGCTGCCTCCTGCACACCCCCCACTGGGGATGTGCCCGCAACCAAGGTACATGCCCTTGACCGGAATCGAACCTGGGACCCTTCAGTCCGCAGGCCGACGCTCTATCCACTGAGCCAAACCGGTTTTGGCAGAAGAAACTTTTTACCTTCACCTACATTCCCTAAATGTTCCAGCAAGATCCCCATCCCTTCCTTTCTCAGCTGTGAGCATGCTACTCCTCCTATTCAGAACATTGCCCCCTTCTCTTCTCAGGGCCAGCTCCTCTATGTCTTGGCTCAGATGTTACAAAGGAGGCCTTTGCTGAGTACTTTTCCCTGTTTACTCTCCTCCCCCACTTTTTAAAATCCTCAGCTGAGGATATGTTTATTGATTTTAGAGAGAGAGAGCGCGCGAGAGAGTGAAATAACGATGTGAAAGAGAAACATTGATTGGTTGCCTCCTGCATGAGCCCTGACCAGGGATTGAACCTGCAGCCTTATGGTGTACGAGATGACACTCCAACCAACTGAGCCATCTGGATGGGCTCATTTTTAAGCTGTCTCTTCCCCAGGCTGTGAGCATGGTGACAGCGGGGCTATGCCTGGTCACATTCAGTGGCCTCCTAGCTCCCAGCCTGTAGATGCAGACAGTGGGCAATCAGCAGGTCTGACAGCCAGGTGCTACCTTACATTGTGCCTGTGCATATTCCTACTTGGTGATTTTGCATTTTAAAAGGTTTTTACTCATGTACAATTGTCAAAATGGATTTAAGGGACATTGTGGAAACTTCATATGAGATGCGAGTGTTTTGTGTCTGGTTTGTGTCTAGAAATTCAAACAATAAGAACATCGATATCTGAATTCTGTTGGGCTGCAGGAGGCGATGTGGAATTAGATGCCTCTGCAGGATTCCAGTAAAGGATGGGGGTGTCTGGGAAGCCACATCTTCCTCTGGGGTGACAAAGATGGGTCTTTCTTGTGTGTCTGGTTTGTGGTCACATCTGATAGAATTTTACCCTAAAAGTATACCTCAGCCACCTTTATTTCATGCTATACACACAAAAATGTCAAGAGGAGTTGAGGACCTAAAGGTGGAAGGTAAATCAATGGAACTTCTACAAGATAATTAGAGAAGAATATCTGCATGAAATTAGGGTAGCCACAGATTTCTTAAACAAGATACAAACAGCACTACCAAAAAGGAAAAAAGTTTATAAGTTGGACTTTGTTAAAAATAAGAACTTTTTATCAAAAGACAATATTAAGAGAAGGAAAAAGCAAGTCTGGGAGAAGATATTTGAAATACATATGTCCAACTCATATCCAAAATATGTAAAAAACTTCTACAAACCAATAAGAAATAGACAACCCAATTTTATTTTTATTTTTTATATATTTTATTGATTTTTTACAGAGAGGAAGGGAGAGGGAAAGAGAGTTAGAAACATCGATGAGAGAGAAACATCAATCAGCTGCCTTCTGCACACCCCCCACTGGGGATGTGCCCGCAACCAAGGTACATGCCCTTGACCAGAATCGAACCTGGGACTCTTGAGTCTGCAGGCCGACGCTCTATCCACTGAGCCAAACCAGCTAGGGCGACAACCCAATTTTAAAAAGACAAAAGACTTGAGCACACATGTCACCAAAGAGGATTGCATATGACCGATTAGCATATGGAAAGGTACTTAACCTCAGTAGTCATCAGAGAAACACAAATTTAACCATAATGAGATACCACCAAATGTCTACCTGGAATGGCTAAAATGAAAAAGGCTGATAATAAAAGTGTTGGTGAAGATGTGGAACAACTGAAACTCTCATACTCTGCTAGCGGATATGAATTGGTACGACCACTTTAGAAAACATTTTGGCAGTGTCTATGCCAACCTGTGTCACAGCCATTTCGCTCCTGGGTATATACCGAAGAGACATGAGTGCATGAGCCCCCAAGACCTTGTGGGCTCATGAGTGATCATAGCAGCTTTATTCATAATTATCCCAAAATAGAAACAATCCAACTGTCTATCAATAGTCTTATGGATAAGCAAATCATGATCTAGCCCAGTGGTCGGCAAACTCATTAGTCAACAGAGTGGCAAACCGCGGCTCGAGAACCGCATGTGGCTCTCGAGCCGCAGTTTGCCAACCTGATCTAGCCATACAGTGGAATATACTCAGCCATGATAAATAAAGAGCCTTAGGGTAGGGCGTTGACTGGGAGGGGCATGAACAAACCTTCTGAAGGGCTGGAAATGTAGATTTTGATTTGGTTGGTGATTGCATGGGAATGTAAATATCTAAAACCTTAGTGAATTGTACACTTAAGATCTGTGTACTTTATGAATGTTGCAAACTACTTTACTGATGTGTACAGTGGGATGGTACCTTGGTCTAGTCCTTGGAGGAAGGGTGGGGAGATGAAACAATGTCAGAGGGCAGGGCAGGCTGGCGAGGAAGTGAGGATGGCCCCGTGAGAGGCCTGAGTTTCCCTTGCATTGAGCTGCTCCCTGCCCCGGAGGCTGGCCGTGGCTATTGCTCCCATCTGTGTGTTCCTGTAGCCTGTGAGCAATAGCTGCCATTCGTTCCGGTCAAGGTCAGCCAAAGGGTGCAGAAAGAATCAGCACTTGGGAGGGAGGGTGGCCTTCCAAGATTCTGTGTGGTGTAAAGGAGAGGTGCATCGAGCTGGTGCTTGCTGAGTTGGTTCTCCTTGGCCTCTCTGTTAATGTCCTCGCCTGGAGGGAACAGAGCCTGCCTGTCGGCTAGCTTTCCATGGAGCCGAGGATTAAATGGTGGTGGTTGGTATGACTGGATGGTGGTTGGAGGGGATCCAGGGAGGAGGAAGAACCTGCCTCGGTCTGCCCGGGCACATCACTTAGCACCCACACCCTGGCCGATCCTCAACAGCAAATTAAAGGCTGTCATGTAGATGGCCCGGGGCAGCCCGCGGTCTGCTGGGGCAGAGCTCCAAGCTGAATGGACCGTGGTGCCCAGGAGCGGGGCCTGTGCCCCAGATGGTTTGTGCTTGTGCTTGGGTGCTCTTGCCGGCTTCTCTCTGATGGCAGGAGGTCATGCTTCATTTACCTCATTAAATCTATGGGCTGGCTGCTTGGGACAGTACGCGCCCCTGGTGTGGATCTGATGGCCAGCGTGGTTGGATTATGCGTGTTTATTTCTTTGTGACCTGTTTGTTGTGTTCTGTGTTAAGACACCAGGAGACGATGAGGAAAGTGTCAGGGTTAAGAGTGAAGGCCAGGATGCCTGGGTTCCCAGACATGACACTGTACCAGGAGCAGGTGGCAGCCAGTGCTCAGGCACCGAGGATTGAGAGGGGGAGGGGCACCATGGGCTGGTGGCCTCGGGCAAGTCGCTCTGCCCGTCGGTGCTTCGGTTTCTTCATTGGATAATGGAGGGTCAGGGAGGGACACAGCGGGACAACGTGAGAGTGGTAACCAGGCACCGTCTGTGTTGTTACATGGGTTTATTGAGGTGATTAACATAAAGCTCTCAGTGCCGGGCACACCGTCAGCGCCCGTAGGTGTCAGCCATGGTGGCCGGCGATGGGGGAGAGCACGTGGACGTGCGTGGAAAGCACCCCTTATCTACAGTCACAGATCGAGAAACTGTAAAAAAAAGTTCGGTGCAAACTCATTCGGTGACTAAACCTGACCTGATTTAACAGGAGGCTATTTCTAGTACGTGGCAGCGATAGTCACATGCTCAGCGGCAGAAATGTTTATGTGTTTGACTATGGATGCCCGACCCTGCTCGCGTTTTACATCACGTGCCGTACGTGTTTGGTATCACCTTTCTGAAACGCAGACATTATGAACGCTGAAACACATTCGGCCCCGAGGGTCGGGAAGACAGATGGTGGACTTGTCTGCTGTAGTTTATTCTCCAGCTGGCCAGTGAGGCCGATTGCTCCTTTTGGCGAATATGAAAAGGAGGCTGCAGTGCGTATCCTGGATAGACTTGGCATTCCTGGGCCACTGGGCATGCAGGTTTTAAGTCCTGGTAGCTGTTGGCAGAGTGCCTTCCAAAGAGATGAGAGGAAATGATATTTCCACAGTAGCGTGCGGACGCAAGTTTGGTCCTATCACTCCCCTGCTCCTGGGAGCCTCCGCTGCGGCTGCCCGGGGCTGCGAGGCCCACAGCTCGCATCCTGGCTCCTTTCTGTGGTGTCCACAGCCGTCCTCGCCCAGTCTGGCCTGTCCTCCCAATCTCTGACTCCCTGGCCTTTGTGTCACCACGGGTCCTCCTTCACGCCTCTCATCCTTGGGCCTCAGACCAGCTGCAGAGTCCCGTGGTCAGTCAGTGACCGCCCCCTCCCCCTTCCGTGTGCCCCTGCGGCGGGGGGGGGGGGGGGAGAGGGGCTCAGCCAGCACAGGGCTGCGTCTGCTTCGTGGCCTTGCCTCTGGGGAGAGCTGGGGACCCAGTTCAGTTCTGGGAGTCCTGTCAGGGCACCGAAGGCCTCTGAGCTCAGAGGGACTGGAGGGAGCAGGCACGGTGGGGACACGCCGTGGGAAGGCGCCGAGGCCAGTTGTTTGGGAGGAAGATGTGTATCTTCAGGTCTGTGGGAAGCCCTTGCAGAGGGCTGAGCCAGGGAGTGACCTGGCTGACTGGCTTGTGTTTAAATTCCGCAGGTCAAATGGAGGTGATAAGCGGTGTTAGCAGTTGAGCTGGAGGGAAGGGGGTGGAGGGAGAAGGCCTTCGTGCATAAGGGGTAAGAAGAGAGAAAGGTCAAGGGCACCCCCCAGGGCCTCTGGACTCCGGCTGTGGTGGATGGAGGGGTCCTGCCTCAGGAGGGGGAGGGATGATAGTGAAAAGAGCAAGCGCTCTGGCTGCCGGGGTTCAAACCCCAGCTCGGCACTTGGCGCCAGGTCCGCGGGCGGGTGTTTCTCCACACCTTGCGCCTCGCTGCCTGTCTGTAAGATGGGGGCCTGCTGACCCCCTTGGGGGGTTGTGAGTGCTGATGGTGCTAACCGTGGCCAAGGGGCTGGCACGCCCTGGGTGCTGAGTCGGTGCAGATCTTCCCTCCCTTGTGCCAAGCAGCCACCTCTCCGCCTCCCCAGACCTAGCCTCTCTGTTGGAATTGCCGTCCAGTGTCAGTTTCTGGATTCCTCCTCTTGTCAGCCTTGCGTTTGTTTTCCCGCTGGGTTCAGGGTCCCTCAGCACCCGGAGCACAGGTGCTGGAGCCTGGACACCTGCTGAGGAGTTCCCTCGGAGGACCCAGCCGCTCCCCGTAGGGCAGGAACCGTCTCCTCAGAGCTGGGTACGCCCCTGGGGAGGTGCTGCTGGAATGAAGGAGCGTGGGAATGAACGCTCCACCAACCCCTGCATGGCCTTGACCTCCCACAGATAAGCCAGCAGGCTGGACCCATCCAGTTTCCACCGCGGCCAGGGGCTGGGCCAGCTGCCTCAGTCACCTGGGAGGGCCTATGACGTGTCGGTTCTCAGGCCTGGCCTTGGAGGTTCTGATTCAGAAGGTCTGCGCTGGGGCCCAGCGTGGCTGTGCTGGATGGCCCTGTGCCCGCCCCGTCAGGACACCTGCGGGCTCTGAGGACTGCGGGTCCTCCTGGCTCCGCCATCCTGTGACTCTCATGGCAGCGAAAGGCCCTGGTCTGCAGGCCCCGCCCTGCTGGGCGAGGTTGGTTTTCTGGGTGCCAGGCCACCAGGTGGGGGTTCTGGGTAGCGGCAGCAGCTGCCCCCTCCTGCAATCAGCAGGAATTGAACTGCCCGGAGGTTTTGAACTCGAATGTCCTGCTGGCTTCCTCCAGTGACTACCAAGTATCTTTATCACAGCTGATGCCCCAACCACTTGGGGGCCTGTGCCCCCAAGTGTGCTTAGGTTTGGGGTCTCATTTACCTTGCTAGCCCCTTGGGAGGCGTGATGGGGACCAGCTTCTCTGACCCCAGCAGAGGCCGGAACTCAAGTGCTGGGCTTTGCCTCCGGAACATCTGCCCCTTCCGTGGTCTGTTCCTCCCTGGACACAGGAGCGATTGTAACCACGTGGACGGGTCCTCCTTCATGCCTCTCTCCCTGCCCCCTGCACACTTCTGGGTGGGTTTTGCTCTTGACCGCTGCCAGTCTGCTGAGGGACGGGGGTCCCATTACCGTGTCAGGGTGTCCCTGCTGTGTTCCCTGCCCGAGCAGTGGGTGAAGGTTCAGTTGCTGGCGGAGGAGGCGGTGCTGCACACGTGGCCGGTTGGGCTCCAGGTTGCTCACTGTCATTCCTCGTGTGTGCTGTGGGCATGTGCCTCTCAGAGAGGCGGGGAGCGGTCTGGAGCCCCGGAGGGCCTCTCGCAGAGCCGGTCCGGGTGTCCGTCTGGGTCGGGAAGCGGGCGGTGGGCTGCAGCCTCTGCTTGTCTGGGCCAGCAGGAGGGGCCGGGGCTCAAGGGCTCGTCTGGGGCGCCTGTCACTCAAGTCACTTCCTTTGTCACTGTGGCTGAGGCGGCCCGTTTGCTGCCTCTTGAGATCCCTGAGCCTGTGCAGTCTTGCCTTCTGGGTGGGTCTGGAATGGTTCCTCCCGGGGTATTTCATATTCTCGGGAAGTGCTTCCCCCGCTTTCCGTCCTCCTGTTTGCTCAGCATCCCAGCTCCTGAAGCCTCACATTAGAGACCAAGCCGTCTTCCTTCAGAGCCCGAGGCCGCAATCGTTGTCTATATTGTAAATGCTTTTACTGTATAACGTACAGCGTAGATGTTTTAGGAGCTAGGGAAAATCATGTTACTGTGGCATTATGGCTTCACGGAATCCCATCTCTCTTGTGTTTAGGTTATGTAAACTAAACTAGAAGCTCTTAGAAGAAACAGTGGTTTAATCCCACTGTCCCATGTAAGTGAGTGTATGTTCTGGAGAGAGTGGGAGATTGGGGGTGGTGAATCTGCAGGTCCTCCAAGCTGGCCCCACACCCCACGTGCCCCAACGAGTGTGGGGCAGTCCCGTGTGTGAGTCTCGGGGTCCTCTCTGTGCTGACCGCTGACTTTACCTGAAGGGCAGGTGAACACACAGCACCCTCCCCCAGCACTGGCCCTGCTGGGCTCCTGGGGGCTGGGGGAGAGCCCCTCTCCAGCTGCCTCTTCCTGAAGGGCTTTCTAGGGGGGATTTTGGACTCTGCAGGATTTTCTCACTGGCTTTAGAATTTGCCCCCCACAAAGCTACAGTTGGTCCCCACTTCTCAGGGTCTTTCTCAGGGGACACTTGGTGTCGGAGCACAGAGCGGGAGCTAAGCTTTAGCCAGAGAGGCTTATTGTATGGGGAGTCGGGCTGCATACTTACTCAGGTACCAGGGCCCAGGGCCCAGGGGACCGTGGACGTTGGCAGGCCGGGACCCAGGGGTCAGGCACACTCAGCTATTTCATCCCCGCCGCCCACTCCTGGCTGCTGGAGCACGGCCTGGCGGTGTCGGCCGGAGTCCACCTCCTTCTCTGTAACGTGTGCACAACAGTGTGCCTCCCACGGCGTCCGTGTGTGACTTAATGACGTTCAGAGTAGGTTGTTGATATCTCTTGGTCATCTCCTCCCTTGAGCTAAAGCCCCGGAGATTTCAGAGAATTTGAAACGGTCTCCCGTGGCTAGCTACACACCGTTTCATGAAGCATCGCTTACAGCCGGGGTGGAAGCTCTGGCGCACGGTTCTGCAGGCGCTGGGAAGCACCCTTTGGGCATGCAGGGTGCTCAGTACTGCAGCCCCGTCCCCGCAGGCAGTGCGGGATGATGGAGGAGGCGACCCGACTGCCAGCCTGGAGCCGAGTTGGAGGGTGTGGAGTGTATCCGTTCTGTGGAGGCCGTTTGAACCGGGCTGGCGAAGGTCAGGTCAGGAAAACGTTCCCTGTCCAAAAATTCCAGTTTCATCCCGCGCTGGGGAAATTGACACGAGGCACCTTCTAGGGCAGTGATGGGCAACCTTTTGAGCTTGGTGTGTCAAACTTCGCCAAAAAACTGAGCATAACTCGGGTAGTGTGTCACTTTGAGGAAAAAACTAACTCCAAGACTCTAGTCGCAAATGTTTCATCCTCAGGAGCAGCAAATGTTTCATCCTCGGCATGCGGCCGCGTGTCATCAGAAATGGCTACGCGTGTCAGTGCTGACACGCGTGTCATAGGTTCGCCATCACTGGTCTAGGGTCATTTAGCATGACTCTTTTCTCCATTGTGGACTTCATTTGGGGGGAGGAGGGACAAGCACCATTGTCTTTTGTGCTTATGCCCCGGTTCTTCTAACCACTAGCTCTGTGAGCCTGGGCAAGCCACTCGAGCCCCTCTGTGCCTCGGTTTCCTCATCCGTGAGGAGATGAGAGTCCCTGCCTCACAAGGTTGCCGAAAGCGGCAAATGGGTCCAGGCGTTTGGGGCTCCATGCAGGTGCCTGCGCCTGGGAAGGCGCCATCCCCGTAGCCTGTGGTGAGGAAGAGGACAGTGCTGACGGTGGTGACAATGACGCCATGGCTCCCAGGTCCCCGGGCAGCCTGCGTGCGTCCCTCAGACCGACTCTGCTTGGACAGTGTCCATCTTACAGCAGCCAGTGCACACGGGAGGCCCCAGACTTCTCCGGCCATGTGTCCCCCTCCTCCTGCCTTTGGGTCCTCCCCGAATGGATAAGCATGGTCTCTGTCCGTCAATAAAAGGGTCCCGAGTGTCCACTGAAGACGTTATTGGAAGAGCCCTGGAGAGAGGCAGGCAGGTGGTGGTAGTTTTGCATAAAGTAAGATTTTTCAAGCTTATTTGTTGCATTGGAACTGTTTCATAATATGAGAACGTACCCCACACCCCCGCATCTGAATCATATAGGAGAGGTGATGCCCCAGTTGAAAACAGAATACCCTTTGGCCTAAGGACAGACAGCCTGGAGCTGGACAGGACTTGACCCCTGTGGTGTCCCCAGTGGACCCTCGTTCTAGAATCTGGGATCTGATCTTCCCGGGGAACACTGGAGACTCGTGACGAGGCCCTGAGGACTGGCCCAGCCTCCTCCCCACCCCTCCCCAAACGAGCCTGTGAGGGAGCCCATGCCCACACCACCAGCCTTCACACGCACAGTGAGACCTGGACTGTTACCCGCCCTGAGGCACGCTGGGCTCAGCCTGTCCTTGTAGTTCAATGTGGAGGGTCAGATGCTGAGCCCGAAGGCTGCCTGGCAGGAGTGTTCAAAGTCCTTGCTGGAGCAAGTATGACCATGGCCTTAGCCTGTTGCATCTGTTTCATCAGGGGGCATCTTGACATTGTGTTTAGAAATATAGTACCTTAAGTCCCTATCATACACCTTCCTTGGAGAGAGAGAGCGACATAAGGGCTCGGGTGGGTACTGTGGGGTTTTGTGGTGTGGAGCCTCATTTTTCTGTGAATCTTGGTGGCCAGCTCCGCTTGGGGGCTGTTTATTTCTTCAGCTGGGTGGTGATGGCCTCCGTGGCGTCCTGATGCTGAGCAGGCTTGTGTCATCTCTCATTAGGGTGCAGAATGCAGTTAGCCGGATGTGTTCATGTGTTCAACAGGTATTGTACTTGTCAGTGTGCTCACAGCTGGGGAGGCACAAACCCTGGAGAAGCTGGGAGACACGGCACACAGGAGGGATGTGGGTGAGGAAGGTGTGCGCGGGAGCACTGGGGAGGGCCTGGGGGCGCGGGGATAGCCTGCGGGACTGTGGGCGGTTGGTGTGCAGGATGTCTACCGGAGGGTGGACCTCATTTCCAAAGTCTTGCCCCAACAATCCCCCCAAAACTCTCACAGTGTCTGGCCTCCAGGAAGGATGGGGTAGAAATACAAATAAAATAGATAACGCCAACCACTAACTGAGCACGTCTTCTTGGCTAAACACTCGACATAGATGATCTCATTTAAAATATATATATATATTTTATTGATTTTTTTACAGAGAGGAAGAGAGAGGGATAGAGAGTTAGAAACATCGATGAGAGAGAAACATCGATCAGCTGCCTCCCGCACACTCCCCACTGGGGATGTGCCCGCAACCAAGGTACATGCCCTTGACCGGAATCGAACCTGGGACCCTTCAGTCCGCAGGCCGACGCTCTATCCACTGAGCCAAACCGGTTTCGGCAGATGATCTCATTTTAACCCAGGGGCGCACGCCCCACGGGGATGAGATTCCGTCCGTGATGCCCGCAGGCTGGTGGAGGTGCCGCTCCCCTGAAACTGTGCATCCCTGTTACCGCTTAATCACATTGCACTGTCATGATCAGTGTGTGTGTGTGTTTTTTAACTTTGCAACGTTTTTAGCAACCCTACAGTACGTAAACACTTTTTTTTGTTGTTCTCGTAAAGCTGCTAGCAGTTCAGGTCTAACTGAAGCCCATCTTAACCTCCAGCCAGTCCCAGGTCCCTCCTCAGAGGCAGCCGCTTACACAGAATGTCTCCTCGGTGGTCCTCACACTCCTGGGCCCCGGCCTTTCCTCCGTGCCCATGTGGGTGCGGCAGCAGATCTGTGGGAGGACGGGGCGCCAGGGCCAGGGGACGGCACAGGTGTGCTGCTGTGGCCACGCTGGCCCCGGCGCTGTTTGGTAACTGACCTTGGGCCAGGTCTCGAGGGAAGGAGTGCTCAGGCTCGACCCCGCTGCCCCGCGCTGTTATCGCTGGTTCAGTTTAGTGGCCTCAGGAGCCCTTAGGCGCAGTGGCCTTGTTTTCAGTCAAGGCCTCTGGGTCACGTTTCTTGGCTGTCGGGGAGGTGAGGTCATCCAGGGCAGGTGGCTTGGGACTTTGAGGTCATAGCCTCAGTGGTCCACTCAGCCTTCAACCCTGACTTTGGTTTTGGCCCTGATGAGATTGGCAGAAAAAAAAAAAAATGTATCCAGCTCTCTCCCTCTTCTGATAAAAGCCTGGAGGACAAACCCTGACTGTTGTTTACTGATAAATGTTTATGAAGCCCGCCGAATGCCCAGCGGATGCGGAGCAGGGAGCAGGCGGCGCTTTGGCAAATCTCTCGAGAGGGTGTGTCCTTTTTTTGAGATCTGAGGCTGAGAAGATCTCATTTCTGAACTCCAGACCTATCGGATGATAAATGTGTGCTGTTTGGGGCCACTAAGTGTGTGGTAATTTGTTCTGGAAGCAGTAGGAAGCGAATGCAGGGCGGTTCTGTAGAGGACTACCGACAACATTCTCGAAAATGCCTCTTGATGCACCTGTGTATATAACAGCAAGTTGAGTGCTTACTGCCACCGTCTTCCAGGGTGGTTGGACCAATTTATGTTCCCACCAGCAGCAGGTGTGGGAGTTCTTGTTCCGCGTCCTCACCAACACTTGGTGCCTCCTGAGAAGAGCTATTTTTCAGGGCAGAATTAGTGGGACTTCATGTCCAAAGGACACTTCGCAGGAGGCTGGTGCTCAGCCAGTGCTGGCCAGTGCCGATCGAGCCAGCGGTTAGAGGAATGAGGAGGGGCAGTGCCAGCGCTCCTGGCTGGGAGCCGTACAGTTCCTCTCCGTGGGAGTGCCTGGGATGGGAAGTAGTGATAACTTCAGGCTAATGCAGAACTTTCCGGCTGAAGGGTTAGAACAGCACGCCTCTTTGTAACTTTCCGATGAACCGAGGTGAGTGGTGGGTATTGCGAGGTGGAAATAAGCCTGAGCTGCTCAGCCAGCTCCTCAGAGTTTGAAAACTGCCCTGACTTACGTGCTGCGACCTTAAGCTAATCACAGCCTCTTGGGCTCTGGTTTTGCCATCTACCAAATGGGTGTGATCCTGCTTCCCCCGGGGGCTGGGTGGTCAATGGAGTGTCTGTGTGGGAGCCTTGGTTTACTGCCCACAAATAGGTGTCGAGTCAGCGTGGCTGTGGTGGCTACCGACAACCCTAGTGAGCACATACGTTCCTTTTGCAGAAGTTGGCATTTCTGGATTCAGATGTCCAGGGGGCTGAGTGGCTGCCTTGAGAAGGGTCTGAGAATATCACCCGCTTGGTGGGCCAGTGGAGGGTGGGCTCTGACTTCTGCCTGTTGCTCGGGACTGGACGTGTGTGCGGAGAACCCTGTCGTGGGCACCATTTGGGGATGCAGCTGTCGGATCCCTCTGCGGCATTTCCTGGGCTGCAGAAGAGCATGGTGTGCTGAGCAAACGTGGCCTCCAGGCTGGGGTGAGGCGGCTGCGGTGTTCAAGCTGCCGAGCGACGCTGGTGTGGGTGCTTGCTCCCCTCTCCCTTCGTGGCAGGGATGCAGTGGCGCCTCTGGGACTGCGCTCAAGTCCCACTACCCTTCCACCTCTCTTCCTTCCGGGATCCACGCCTTCCCCTTTGCCGTATTCTGAGCCCTCCGTCATGCGCAGACCTCGGCTGATGCAGTTAAGTCCTGATGGAGGCCAGAGCAGTAGCCCAAGACCTGGGCCTCGATGCTAAAAATAGCTCAAGGCATGCTCTTTGCAAGTTAGAGGAGCCGTGCTGGAAGCTGTGGCTGGGGATTCCCAACACTGACTGGCCGACGCCTTGTGGTGCAGGGTCCCAGGTGTCTGGTCCTGCTCACCTGGATCTGAGAGTTCATCCAAGTGATGTTTTCATCCGGGAGTAGGCCCACCCCCGGTGGAGCATGTGGAGATTTGGCCAGGCAGGCCTGTGACGCTCAGCTGTCAGAACAGCTGATACAATGGAGCTGGCCATAAAGACGGCACTAGCGTGGAAGATCGTGGGTGTCAAAATTACCCTGAACTGCCTTTTGCCTAAGAGGCACAAGGTTGGAGACCACACGCCATCCCGCAATATGGCCTGCAAAGCCAGTTCTTTTAGCACTGCAACTGACGACTGTTTGGTTGACACCAAATGCAGTAGCTGGTTTGTGTTTGGAACCATGGTGTAGAAAGAGAATCTATCTTTTAATGCTAAAACCACACCCCGGGTGGTGAGGAATGCAGTACCTGAGACTGCAGAGGCCACCTCAGCGTCCTATCTCAGACTCACCTGGGGGCAGGTGCTCAGGGAGTGGGAGAGTGGGCAGAATCCGCCACCCATCGGCATGTCCCTCGCTAGCTCTGCCTGTCTCTGTCCCATGGCTTTCTCTGTCATTCCTAAGCACATAGACTGGAATCCTTGGGTACCGTGTACAGTTGGATGGCATTTTGCCATACCAAGTGGTCACTCTGTGGAGTCAGGCTCACTGCTCATACTTGTGGATCCCAGCATTTCTAAGTCTTCACACTAGAGGATAATACAAGCTTGTCAATGCCTCCTCATCCATCAAACATTGATTGCATGCCTACTTGAAATTGCATGTGGTTTTACCAAAATTGTAACAAAAAATAGTTTGGCCTCACCTGTCTCCATAGAGCATGTCCCAAGCTCCAAATAACCAAATCCACCCTCAGAAGAGTCCCGGTGGAAATATTTAATATAGTCCCAACTGGGATGAGAGTTAAGTAGCCATAAAAACAGGACCCAATGAAACAGTGACTCAAGGAATAAGGTGAGAAGGTGGCCATGCTCCAGTCAGTCACAGACCCAGGTGCCTTCTATTTTTTTGCTCTGTTATTTCCAAGAGCATTGTCATTATCTGCATGGTCAGAGCTGAGTTCCAGCCAGTGTGGCCAAGCATGCCTATGTCTTAAGACCTAGAAAGAGAAGTGGCACATACCACTTCCTTTCACATTTCCTTGGGAATTTAGATACCTGGCTGCAATGATGACTGGGAAATGTAGACTCTGTTAAAACTCGAATAATTATGGAAGAAGGGGAGAATGGATTTTGATGGACAGTGGGCAGCCTTTCACATATTCCCCTTTATGTATTTAATGCAGTTCGTGTGTTTATAATATAAATGCACCCAGGTTATAAATATTGGTTGTTTTGCCTTTTTCAGGAAGAAGACCTCAGCCTGCCACACTGTGTATGGGGAGAGTTCCACAGTAATGAATCAGTGTGTCTTCAGAGGAATGGAAGAAAACAAGGAAAGGTAAAAATACCTTTAAAAATTAAAGTGAAAAATTTTTTTACATGCAACGGCTAAATGAAATGCAGAACTTCATCTATGTCTGTATAAGACAGTTGGAGGCCATCACACATTTGGAGATAGACAAATTTCATGTGTCCCCTATTAATATCACTAGCTAATTTTTATTTATTTATTTTTATTTTATTAATTTGAGAGAGAAAGAAACATCGATGTGTTGTTTCACTTATTTTTGCATTCATTGGTTGCTTCTTGTATGTGCTCTGCCTGGAGGTCAACCCCTTAACCTTGGTGTATTAGGACGATGCTCTAACTAACTGAGCTTCCTGGCTAGGGCTGATATCTCTAATTTCTGACACCAGAAGAGAAGATACCTTTGTTAAGTATAAGATAATTTTTCTAGGACTTAGAGGGAAGAGTTGCTATAACTAGAACTGATGTGGTGTAGAATTAAATATTTTATTCCAAAAACTGTGGACAGCCCGGTCGGTGTGGCTCAGTTGGTTGAGCATCACCCCATGCACCAGGAGGTCATCAGTTCAATTCCTGGTCAAGACACATGCCCGGGTTGCTGGCTTGATCCCCAGTGGGGGGCATGCAAGAGGCAGCCAATTGATGTTTCTTTCTCATCGATGTTTCTATCTCTATCTTTCCCTCTCCCTTCCTCTCTCTGAAATCAATAATAATAAAAAAAAAAAAAAACACCCACAAAAAACAAAAACTGTGGACACTCATTTCAAGAAACTGTGGACATAGCTCAGATGTGTTGTATCTACATTTGTGTGTGGCCAGTCCTCCAGGAGGAGGCAAAGGCAGACCCTTACTCTTGGTAGCTATGTCTTCTCTTGAAGTCATGATCTCGTCTTCCTTCCATCTCCTCTTGTTTTCCCTTAAAAATAAACATATTAATTTAATTTTAGTGCCCAGGAAGTGCATGGATATATTTTTCTAGTTAAAAATAAGAGTGAAGTCCCCATTGACTCTCCCATTCCCCAGTTTTATTTTCAGCCCCTCACTTACTCCCGCCTTTCCTCGAGGTACCACTGTGATCCACTTTGTGCATTTCCTTCCAGAACTTTTTTTAGGTGCCTATGCACATAGAAAAAAATCATTCTTTCCTTCTTTCTTTTTTTATTTTATTTCTGTTCTTTAAATACAGGCTGTAATATTATGCTTGCTGGTCTACTTTGTAACCTTTTAAATTAATTCAATTATATGTCTTAAAATATTTTCAAGACAGTAATGTGAATCTACCTTGTTTTTGTGCTACAGCAAAGTGAGCCGTGTATCTACAGTATGAGAATCCCCCTGCTCATTGAGCTGTTTCCTGCTGGTGTGGGTGGGTCGGTTCTGCATTTGGCCTTTATAACACATTTGTGATGTACTTGCTGGTACATGCCTCCTGAGCACATGGACAGATTGCTTTTTTAGGTGTTTACTGAGGAGTGGAGTTGTTGGGTCATCCTGTGTATGCGTTTAAGGTCTCAATAAATCTTGCCAAATCGTTCTCTGAAGAGCATCACTTGTCATCAGGGTCTCAGATTTCCTGTCCCAGGGTCCCAGGGTTCCCGCCTCCTGCCACACTTCTGTTCTTCATGCTTTTTCCTTTTAGCCACTGCTGAACAGTGGCATCGCTCTGCTATCATAATTTCCTCCTCTTCTCTTTACTCTGGGGAAGTTCATCTTTTCAGGTCTTTCTGTTGCCTGTTTTCATCTCCCAGTGGCCCTCTCAGGGACCCAGTGACCTATCCGGAGGCCCAGGGCATCTGTCAGCCTTGGTCCTTCCCAGGAGTAGGTGCCACTTCATTTTCTCTTCTGAAAAGTATTCAGGTATGCTCCTCCAGGAGAGGTCGTCACAGGATTACTGAGGGGGTTTTGAAGAGCCTTTGGTAGGATTTCTCTACTTCAGGTTGTTTTATCCACCACCACCACCATCACTGTTACCATCACCAACACCATCACCATCATCAGTACCATCACTACCACCACTACCACCCACCACCACCACCACTGTCTCCATCACCACCAACACCACCACTACCACCATCACTGTTACCACCACCACCACCATCATACCATCTTCAGTACCATCACTACCACCACCACCACCACCACCACCACTGCCACCACTGTCTCTATCACCATCACTACCACCACCACCACCATAATCACCACCACCACATTGTCACCACCACCACCATCTCCACCACCGTGATTGTTACCACCACCAACACCATCACCATCATCACTACCATCACTACCACCACCACCACCACTGTCTCCATCACTACCACCACCACATCATCACCACCACCATCATTCCACCACCATTCTCATCATTGAGGGCAACAATATGAGTATTTGCCATGTGTCCGGCTCTGTGTAGGTCACTTAGCTTACTTAACTTATTTAATTCTCACAATGGTTCTATAAGGTAAGAAGTTGATTGTTAACCCCATCATGGCCAACAGGTAACATTAGGACAGAGATTCATTTAAAACCAACCTCTGCCCTAGCCAGTTTTGCTCAGTGGATAGAGCGTTGACCTGCGGACCAAAGGGTTCCGGGTTTGATTCCAGTCAAGGGCACATACCTCAGTTGCAGGCTCCTCCCTGGCCTGGGCCCTGGTTGGGGAGCCTACAGGAGGCAACCAATCGATGTGTTTCTCTCACATGGATGTTTCTCCCTGTCTTTCTCTCTCTCTTCCACCCTTTCTAAAGGACCAATGGAAAAATATCCTCGAGTGAGGATTAAAAAAAATAAAACTAACTAACTAAATAAATAAAACCAACCTCAACAATAAGAATTACAACAAAAACTGTCTCTCTGTGGAGTCCCAGCTCCTAGTCACTGCTCTCACTTTCAGTGACTGACAGACTCACACTTGCCGAGGGGTGAGTTCTTGTGGACGTAGCTGTGGAGCCATCACGCCATGTTTGCGGTTGCCTTGATTGCACTCAGTTGTTATTCCTCATCGGGGTCTTCGAGAGGAGCATGTGGGAGTTGGGAGGGTGGTTTAGGGTTTTGTCCACATCCAGCATGTGCACGTGGACTCTTGCATAACACCAGCCCCTCTGTTCTGGTGGACAGTTGGGGGTGGCAGCCTCACTCACATTCATCCAAAACACTTCTCTGGAAAAGATGCTCAGGTTGAGCATCTTTGTTATGGGGATAAAATCTACATTATTAGGATAAATACACCCACTGGCCTGTGGAGGGAGAGGAAGTTCTTTACTTACCCCCAATAGACCTGATCAGCATCCTACTCTAAAGCGTTTAACTTTAGATCTAGTTCTAAAGGCAGGCAGGGTGCAATTTCAAATGTCTTCCTGAGCACCCCCTCTCATGTTTCAGAGGCTCTCGAGCTAGGAGAGTTGTAGGCTCATTGTATCATTTCTTGCGTCTTCATCATTACAGCTTTAAGCAGTCAGGCCTCGAGTGAGGAAATGATGGTTCGAGTCCAGACAGAGATAAGCCTTGGTCTCAGGTCTCTGGGGTCTGGCCCTGGCTCTTTGGACAACATCACAGCTACCTCTCATGTGATTATCAGGAGACCAATCAGCTCTTTTTCCCAAACTAGAGCTTATTAGCAAGAAGGTGCCTTGAAAGAAAATAGCCCATTTGATCAACCAATTGATTATTCATTCAGTGGGCGTGTATTGAATACCCTGCACCAGAGACAAAAAGGTGGGTAAGCTGTGAATTCTTAGTGAATTCAGAGTCTTGGGGGTGGAGGAGGCAGTTGCATATACTATGAGCAATGGTTAAATGAAAACCTTCAATTCTTGATTGGTTAACAGGGACAGTAGTATCTCCTGCAGTGGGTTGCTGGGGCATGTCCTGAGTTAATCATAGGAAAGCACCTGGCATATAATAAGCACCTAATAAAGGCAGCTGTTTTCATTTTTGTTTATTTTTATTTCTGCATAGAAAGAAGAACCTAAGATTTTTCTATCAGGAGATTGATAGGGCCAGACTTGTGTGTTAGAATGGTAACGAGGTGACTCAGTTTCTCATCCTCTGCGTATGTATCTTCTTAGTGGCTACCTCCCCTACTGCACTGAATTCCAGGGGACCAGGTTTTGCCTGTTTCGTTCCCTCTGCTTCAGTGATGTGTCTAGGACAGAAAGGCAAACTAAGCAAAGACACAGCCGTTGGGTTTTTTTTTTTAATGGTTTCCTTTTTTTTTTTCCTTCTTTCCATTAGGAACTTTAAAATATTATTGTAGCCAAAACCTGGCTGTGTTACCTTGGGGGGTGTCTCTTTACTTTCTCTCTCAGATCCCTCATTGGCTTAAAAGGAAGGAGGTGGTTGATGGATGATTTTCCTTTCAATCCTAAAATTTTAAGTATATTATTTAAAGCAACTGTAACTCTAATGAGGTTAGATAGGATCTGTGTGTCTTCTCATTGATTCCTCAGGGCAGTGCCAGAGATATAGAAGTCACTCACTAAACATTTAGGCTCCTCAGTACATTCTTTGGTATAACCTTATCATTAAATTATTGTTGAAGGAATTTAATGAGTGCACATGATCTTATTTGAGACACATGAAGACCCCATGAGGAAAGTAATATTTTACAGATGAGAAACTGAGATTTTGAAAGGCGAAGGGCTAGGCGGTCGTCTTGTAGCAAGGAATGAAGCACCTAGACCCAGACTCAGTATCCTGAGCCCTGTGTTCTGCATTGTTGTGTTTTTTGTTTGTTTGTTTGTTTGTTTTTTACTTAACCAAGTCTTTATTCGTCCTTGTACTTGCCAGAGGCATCAGTTAGACAGCGTCTTGTAGGATCTGCCATGAGCCACTGAAAAAGACCTTCAGTGAGTGCGCTAATCCTCTACACAGCACATTGTAATAATATCTGCTAGTTCTGGGCATGCAACTCTTTTTATACACATTGGTCCAAACACCACAGCAACCGAGCAGAATACACATGGTTTGCCTCCATTCTGCAGTTGAGAAAACAGTGTTAAGTACCTGCCCAATATCACAGGTACCGAGTGTCTGACACTCTCACCACCCCCTGCTTCCAGGTCTCCCCGTCTGCAGTCCCCAGTGCGGTCTGTGCAGCAGCAGGTGTCGGGGCTGATACCGCCCTTCTCTTGAGAGACCCCTCGTACACACTGACCTAGAGGCTCTGTTGGGTCCTGTGAGAAAGGCCACACTTGACTGAGCTTAAGCCAGCAGTGCCCAGACAGTTGGCCACAGGCCCCATTCTTTCCCTGCAGTGCCTACTGATGTTGGGAGGAAACCAGGGCTCTAAGGAGCAGACTGTGGGGAAAGCGGATGGACTCTCCAAGAAATCACCTTGGACAGGCGACGGGCTTTGTCCCAGGTCACGGGGCTGGTGAGCGGAGTGTGAAGGCCACAGCCTGGGGTCAGGGGAGGTTGCGCGCTCCCTCTGTTGGCTCTCCAGCTTCTCAAGGTCAGCAGCTGTCTCCTGGAGGGTGGAGGAGG
Source organism: Cnephaeus nilssonii (assembly GCF_951640355.1). Lineage (NCBI taxonomy): Eukaryota > Metazoa > Chordata > Mammalia > Chiroptera > Vespertilionidae > Cnephaeus > Cnephaeus nilssonii. The sequence continues at coordinate 44,739,516 of NC_137088.1, read as the reverse complement.
TGGCGCAGGCGCACACAGCCCTTTGGGCAGCGAACAGAGAGCTAATAAAACCAGTGACCAAAACAGCTCTGGCCGAAGGCCGAGATGGGAGCTGATAAGCACTCAGGACAGGCAGGGGAACAAACCGGTTGGTCTGCAGGTGGTACAGAGCAGCCTACCCGGAGCATGAACATGGCACAGGGCTCTGGGGCAAGTCTCCATTTTGGATGCAGGCCTTCACATTGCCATCTAGAAGTCACTGTTTTTTAGCTGGTTCACTCCACCAAGGCCGCACACAGGCTGGGAGCCTGCCTGGGCCAGAGATGGGTGTCACTGCCCCAGACAAGGCCCCGCCTCGCAGGGAGTAAAGTCTACAGAGCCTGCACAAAGGCAGTGCTCAAAACACACTGGAAGAAACGAGCAAGCCAGAGAAGATTTTTTTCATAAAAGAGACAAGCATTTGTGCAATCTGAGAGTGAGGGCCCTGCCTTCTCTGAGCATTTCCCTCAAGCGTGTAAGGCTGCTGAGCAATGATGGGATGCTGACTGACTGACTGACCGACCTACTGAATGCATGCACGAATGAATGAATGAACAAACGAGCAAACTTAAACCTTCCCGTTCCTCCAGTGGGGCCTGGGTCCTCACCATTTCCCACAAGTTCGTTCATAGGAAGGGTTTACACAAAGGGCAAACCCTTCCCTTAAAATTCTCTTTGAACATCAGAGATGTGCTTGCTGAACTCCTTTGCTGCCCAGCTGAGGAAACTGAGGCACAGAGAAGTGATGAGACCCGTCCACAGTCACTTGATGGCAGCAGAAAACCGCACTCCCCTGGGGCTTAATTTTCTAGAAATCCTGTGTCCTTCTGAGTCAGCATTTAGAAGTAGAAGTGGCAAGTAATGGTTGCTGAGTCAATAAATGCTGTGGGAATAAGTCTCCTCACAATAAAGTCACTTGGTTAAAAGAGAAAACGTCCATAAATCACAGGAGTGCAACTGTGCCTGCAGGGGGACGTGCGGCCTGTGGGCAGGGCTTTGGGGAGCCCCTCTCCTTGGGGAAAGGGGGGTTGGCCCCAGGCGGGCTGAGGTCCTTCTTACTGGCAGGCTTTGTCACATCATTTCACCTCTGGGATGCAGGCCCACTCCTTGTCCTCATCTGCCCCCTCCACTTGTCAGTTCAAAACCATGAGTGAGCACCTACTGTGTGTCGGACACCACCCCCCTGCTTCTCATCTGATGGGGACTCTCATCTTCCCTTCTCCCTGTAGACGGGAGCAGAGTCCCTCTGTAGAATGGGGGGCAGCTGCTGTGGCTGCCCCAGGGGTGAGGCTGGGCTTCGGCCAAGATAAGCCATTGAGGTGCCGGGGGTGGGCATTCTAGTCTCATTGGGAGCCCATCAGCGTGTTCCCAATTCCAGGCGGTCTCCTCCTCACGGGGTGGCCCTAGTGACAGGGAACTGTAGGAGGTCGGAGGGGAGGTGGGGAGACCCTGGCTCGGTTGTCGGAGTTCCTGAGTCTCAGCCTGCCATCGGTGAAGGAGGAGAACCGTGGTACTGACTAGTCGGTTGTGAAAGTTGACGCGAAGGTTCAGTGTGGTAAGAAATGCTTAGCTAGTGGTCACTGGGCACCTGGCCGACAGCACATGGCGTTAGTCTGTTATGAGCCTGTACATCATTCTCCCACCAACCACAGAGCCAAGAGGAGCTGTCAGAACGCATGCCCTTTACTTTCCAGTGACAATCCCTGAGGCGTGGTGCTCACTTTGAAAAAATCATCCAGCAATTATTTGAGTAGCTGCCATGTGCTCAGCACTCTTTCAGGCTCCCTGAGGATACAGTCGGACGTGGACGTCAGACATGGACCATGCTTACAGTCTAGAAGGTCGATGCATTTATGCAATGGGAGACAAGCAGGGCTTAACAAGGGCCTAGCAGGGTCTGGCACACAGCGTGTACCTGGGGAATGTTTAAAAACACACAAACGGGAGGGACTCAGAAGGGCACAGCGCTCTGAGGTGGCGCCAGGAAACACAGCTCATGGGACACAGCAGGTGGGAAGAGTGTCTGAGGGCTTGGCCTCTGGCCCCACTCATTGGGAGTGGAGCTCACCCAGCCCTTCCCTGTGGACGGATGATGGCGGGTGAAAGGCAGCATCTGTCCGATGCTGAGCTCTGCTGGGTGGAGAGCGTGTGCACACGTCAGTCTCCCTCCTGGGAATCTGATGAAAATTCATGCCAAGCAAGAGCATAGCACTTCGCCTGGAGGTCCATCAACCTTTTCAACATGAGGGCCAAGAATCAGGCTTGGAGGGCCGCATAGGATGGGGTGGGGGCATTGAACCCCGATGGTTGATGCGTTCAGTGGGCCCACAGATGTGCACAGTTGGCAGGATGCATTTAGGAAGCACTGGTTTCGTCTGGGCTGTTCTGCTAGCGTGTAGCTGGGAAGAGTCTTTTTTTTAAAAAAAAATATTTTTATTGATTTCAGAGAGGAAGGGACAGGGATAGAAACATCTTTGATGAGAGAGAATCATTGATTGGCTTCCTCCTGCACGCCCCCTACTGGGGAACCCGGGCATGTACCCTTGATCGGAATCGAACCTGGGACCTCCAGTCCGCAGGCTGATGCTCCCTGGGAGTGTCTTGAGACTTTGTTCTTTAGGTGGGAGAAGAGGGTGGGAACTCGGTTTAGCTTTCCCAGGGGTCACAGCTGGGACTTGGTCCCGCCTGTGTGCACTGTTGTATGTGTGGGTACAGTCTGAGCAGGAGCCAGTGTCTTCTTTAGGGGTGGGTGCTGATGGAGGGCCTGCTGTAGGTCAGGCACTGTGCTGGGCTCCGGGATAGACTTGTGACTAGGTCAGGCCTATTAATCTAACAGCATTCCTGCCCTGGACGAAACAGGAAGCAGAATCAACATGAAAGGAGCCCTGAATGGGAAGGATGGAGGCCTGAAGTCAAGTCTCGGTTTGGGGGTAGGATTAAGGGAAGGGCGAGGGTAAATTGGCTAGTGTGGGGGACAGAAGCTTAAATTTGTAGCGTTTGCCTGTTTCTGTGATGTAAATGCTCCCGCCATGGTTAGCTTCAACCTACTAAGCAAAGTCACTGAGGGGTGCCCCCTCGCCTCTCCCAGTGTGACCGGCCTCAGCACGGCACTGCGTGAGCCCCTCCTCCAGCCCCTCCTCCGAGGGCCATGTCCTGATCGCCGAAGAGAGTGGGTGGGACTGGACAAGGAGAAATTCCTTGGCCAGCTGCCGAGCTATTATGTAAATGTAAAGTGGTGACGATTTCTCATAGCTTTGTAGTTTCATGACTAACACTGTCTCCCAACTATTCTACTCGGGATCCATGGCCAAGAGCAGGGTGTGATAAACAGGATGATCTGTTTAAAAACCTTTTTTTTTTAAAAAAAAACTGCTTTAAGAAAATGTAAATCTTTTCTGTATTTCAAAAAGGAATAACAAATTACTTGTAGAAACCTAAGAAATTACAAGCAATTGAAAGAAGAAAATAGAGATTTATTTTGTCCTTTGAATAGAATCATTGGATGGGATTTTTTTTTTTATTGGATAAATTTGACAGGTAATATTGTGTAAATTTAAGGTGTACAGCATGTTGCTTTGGTACATTTATATGTTGTAATATGCTTGCTGTTGTAATAACATTTAGCACATTACCTACTTACAGCACAGCATTATTGTCTGTATCCAGTGTACTGTACGTTGGGTTTCCATGGCTTATTTAGGCTGTGATCTTATTGCGCCCTTAGACCCACCCTCCCGTTTTGCAGTGGGGGGACTGCCCGAGGGGTGATGTGCCTGGAGGGCACACAGTGAGTTGGTGGCAGGGGTGGAGTTAGAACCTTGAATGATGTTAATTAGGCGGCGGCAATGGCCAGTTGTGTTTTGCCAGGCTGTCCTCATGCTAGGACTAAGGTGTTTTTTCCCATTTGTAATTTCAAACACATGAGAAAAGTTTTCACCATTTCCTGACTTTCCCCCTTGCTTGTTTACTGTCCCCGAATCCCCAAGTCACCGTAGTCCTCATTTCTTTGGTGTACCCATCATACTCTTAGGATTTTTCCGTAGCAACTCATTTTCCCAATCCCCACTCCCCCCCATGTAGCTACTGTGTTAGTTTTGGTGGTGGTGGTGTTTTGCCAGTTTTTCGTTTTCAATGTTATTCTAATTGTTCCAGTCTCACCTGTCAGTCATTTCTTGTTACATTATCTTCATATGCATTGAAAGGGCTGTGTAATATCTCATTCACTTAACAGTGTTGAGTGACTACTGTGTGCCCTACACTAAGGCTGAGTGAGCAGGAGCCTAAGGCTGCCCCCGCCTGCACAGAGTGCTGGTGACTGGGGAAGTCAGCTGCCAACTCATCATCACATGGACGGGATATTCTGTGAGGTTACAGTGACGGAGTGTGGGCGAGTTTTAATAACCTGTTCTCTATTTCCCAAAGCAAATTAAAGGGAGGTTTCGCCTCTTGAATGAGATTTGGGGATGCTTCCCTGGCGTGCAGAGGGCACACTTTTTCTCTTGTGGGAAGTAAAAAAAAAAAAAAAAGTATCATAAAGCTATTCATATTGTAGAGACGGTTGTGCTTGTGGAAGAGGTATATATTTAAGTTCTGAAATGATCAGAACTCTAATCACTTGTTAAACATTTAACAGTCCTTTCTTTGTGTTCTTCACCTGTTGATTATGTGTTATGAAAGGAACTGGGTTTTACGTTGTATTTTTGTACCCAGCTGTATATTTGGAAAATTTGCAAACCTACAGAAGATTAACAGAATAGTATGTCCTTCACCTAGGTTTTGTCTGAACGTTTGCCTCCTGTGATCTGTGTGTGTGTGTTTGCACATGTGTGTGCGTGTGTGCGCACACATGTACACCATTTCCTCTCTGAACCATTAGGAAACATGTTGCAGACATCCTGATGCTTTACCCCTAAATATTTTGGCCTATAACTCCTAAAAGTTAACGGTATTCTCCTACATAATCACCTACTATTATCCACCTCTGTAAATAAACAATAATTTTAGAGTATCTGCTAATATCCAGTCCATATTCCACTTTCCTCAGTTGTGGCAAAACTTTTACAGCTCTTTTTCCTTCTCCCTCAGCCCCAGGGGCCACTGAAGCATTTTAAGTAGGGAAACAACACGATCAAATTGGCTTTTGGAGGAAAGACCTCTGGCTAGAGTAGGAAAAAAGATTTGAAGGGAGACCAAACTTGGAGAGGGACCTACTGGGCTTGCCCGGGTGACAGGGGAGTGAAGAGTTTCAGGAGATGGGTCCCCAGTCAGCAGAGATGGTTGAGCCACGGCAAGATAAGCACCTGGTTGGTGGGTCTGGGTTTGTTTAGAGCTGTGCTGGGCATTTCAAGCGTTCCACCAAAATTCACGCAGACAGCGAAGAGGGCCTGTGACTGAGTGCAAGAGGGAGTGTGTTTTAGAATAATCACTTATGTTCGCTGGATCACCATCATATTTCATGGTGTTTTTATTTTGTATATAAGGCAGCTATTGACTTATAACCTCTTTTTATTAATGTTGGTTAATATTATGAAGTTGTCCTGCTGGTTCTAATAGTTTTTCAGATCTTATTTTGTTTTTTATGGGGAGGAATTTTTCCAGGCATATAATCACATCATCTGCAAGTTAATAAAATTTCACTTCCTCTTTCTTTCCAGTTGGTAGAAAAAAAAATTTACATTTGTCTAATTGGATGGCAGGTGCTTCCTGAATAATGTTAAACAATTTGATATCGAGGGTCATTTAAAAATATGTTTTTATTGATTTTTAGAGTGAGAGGAAGGGAGAGAGAGAGAGAAACATCTATGATGAGAGGGAATCATGGATTGGCTGCCTCCTGCATGCCCCCTACTGGGGATCGAGCCCACAACCCGGGCATGTGCCCTGACTGGGAATCAAACTGTGACCTCCTGGTTCATAGATTGAAGCTCAACCACTGATCCCCACCAGCCGGGCACCGAGGGTCGTTCTTAACATACATCGACTTCAGTGGGAGCCCTGACCTCTCCTTGAGATGTGATGCAGCTTTCGGCTGGAGCGATAGCTTCCTGAAGGAAGTTTCCCTCTCTTCCTGTTTTGTTAAGATATATTTATCTTAAGTCAGGAATAAGGGTTGAAATTTAACAAGATTGGCATCTAAGGAGCAATATATCTTTTTCTTTTGACTGTTAATGAGATGAATTATAGTGATAGATTTCCTAGTATTGACTGATCCTTGCCTTCCTGGAGTGAATCACATTTGGTTGTGACATAATTTTTTTTTTTAGTAAAAAAGTATTTTAAGCTACTTGCCATCATTTAAATTAATGCTCCATAAAGGTGCTGTTGGTTTACTCTGTGGCTTACAGTAAATGCTGACAGGGTGGCTTTACTTCAGTGTGAGAAGTCTGAGCGAGAGTCACTCACCCATTAGGTCAGCGCACCATTACCGAATGCTTGGTACGGTATGCATGGCCTCCAGTGCCCCTGGTAACTCAGAGACCTGGGATTCCATTAGTCAGGATATGTTGCTCTTGCAAGTGACAGAAACACAATCGGCATTGGGATTAAGCAGCAAAGGGAATGTAATGGCTCATTTAAATGGAAGTCCCAACCACAGGCAGCTTCAGGCACGGCTGGACCTGGGGGCTCAGTGGTATTAGGCCTGGGGCTCGCTCTTTCCTTATTTGGCTCTGCTTTCTTCTGTGTTGGCTGTATTCCCAGGAAGCCTTTCTCCATGTGATACCTCCCAGAAGCTCTAGGCTGACATCCTCCCACAGCTGTGCAGTGAGAGTTTATCATTCACACTTGTTCCAAATGCACTCATCTTCAGCCTGGGCCACATGCTCTCTCCTGGGGCTTGAGGGTGGGGCCATAGGTCAGCCTCATCTGGACTGAGAGGGAGGCGGGGTGGTCCCCCAATGGGAAGGCCAGGAAGTATTATTACTGACAGGGAACCAGATGCTGGATGGAGACACACCCAGTGTTCATGCCACCCGGGCCAGCAATGCCCTTTCTTCTGTGGTTTCACTGTCCTTTTTCACAAGTGGGAGGGGCGGCTGCCAGGGGCTGTGATCCTGACCCAGCTGAGGGCCCCGCAAGCCAGTCGCAGAATCAGGATTCGAAGGCCCTACCTGAAGTTCCAGGCCCTCATTTGCTCCACTGAATTGTACACAGAAGCAGGAGTGGGGAGTGACAGCATCGGTTGTTCATGAAGGATTCTGGCCTCACCCTCACCCCGACCCCGTAGCCAACATAATAATTCATCTTGGTGGTTTTGTATTGTCCCCTCTTCATAATGAACTTAGACGGTAGACACTTGTAAAGGGATGTCTGATGGGACATGAGGTACTTTACGTGGAGCATTTATGGTAACAAAGTTTTAATTGGGCAAAATCTTGCCTGGCCTGATTTATCATCTCTTCAAATATATTTTTCTTCTTCTAACCTTTAGTAAGTTGTAAGTATAGATGGCGTGTGTACGCCAACCTCAGGGTAAAGCTCGGTGAGTTTTTCCATGTTTGTAGCCCTCAGATCCAGGTACCCCACTGCAGCTTCTCCCTTCGCTCGCCTTCCCCTGCGCTCCCCACCTCCTTCTGGAAGAACTGACTTCCTCCCCTGCTGGGCCTTAGGCTGCACCTGAGAGCTCTCCTGGGCGTGGAGACCTAGGCCAGGGACAGGGAAACCTGCTCCTGACGACTTGTGCTGGGAAGGGGGGGTGGGGAAGCTGCCATCCACGAGGGGCGTCAGCTGCCCGTGGAGCGGTTCTTGCTCCAGACCCAGTGAGTGCCCACCCAGTGCACGTCATCTAATCGGGGTGCCAGCGGGCTCCCTGTTCTCTTGCTCTTTTCTCACAAATGAGGAAACCAAGGCCCAGGAAGAGGAGGGATTTGCTGAAGGTCATGGGCTGATGGATACGAGCTGGAGGCAGGTGGATGGCCGGTGGCTACCAGCCACCCACCGCCGCTGCCGGCTCCGCCGTCCCACTCAGTGGTCCTTGGCCTGAATCGTTGCCCTTGGTCCTCACCACTCCTCATTTCATCCTACTCTTGATTTTTCCCTCTGGGAATTCTGTGAGAAATGGTAGAGAGTAGGAAGGACGTAGATGTTGGAATCAGATAGTCTTGGGTTCAAATTCCTGCTCTGTGTTATGACCTTGGGCAAGGATGTTAACCTGCCTGAACCTCAGTGTCTTTATCTGTAAATAGGATAATATTAAGACCAACCTCATAAGGTGGTTGTGAGGGTTGAATGAGATGATATGTATTACATGCTCAGCACACAATCTGGAACATGCTATTTTTATATTTGTAAAGCCAGGTTATAGCATTTCTTGGGGGGAGGATGTGAGGGGACATAAAAGTAAGATGACAGCCCTGGCTGGTTTGGTTCAGTGGATAGAGCGTCGGCCTGGGGACTGAAGGTTCCGGATTTGATTCCGGTCAAGGGCACATGCCGGGGTTGTGGGCTCGATCCCCAGTAGGAGGCAGCTGATCAATGATTCTCTCTCATCATTGATGTTTCTATCTCTCTCTCTCTCTGTCCCTTGCTCTCTGAAATCAATAAAAATATATTTAAAAAGTAAAAGTAAAAGTAAGTTGACAAATAACACAATCTCTCCGAAACGTGATCACTTTAACACAACTCTAATTTTACCATCCTCACGTAGTTTAGTAATTAATGAAGGCATCGTGTGTAAGAACCCAGGCTCTGGAAATGTGCTGCCTCGGTTCAAATCCTGACTGTACCATACCACTGTGTAACCTCGGACAAATTACTTCATTTCTCTGTGCTGTAGGTTCCTTGAGTATAAAAAAAAAGGCTTATAAAAGGACCTATCTTATAGGGTGGTTCTGAGGATTAAATGAGATAACGCATATAACGCAATTTCTTAGCCCAGTGCTAGTTGTTGTGCAATAAAGGTGATAATTATTATTATCTGATAATTGCATTACTAATAATGGGGCTTATAATTATTATTTCTCTTTGCCCTTTAAGTGTCCTGATGGACGTTGGCCTTGGTTTTCAGTCTGTAAACCCTCTGCACCGGCGCTTCTCTGTGAGTTCTCTCCATGCCCGTTGGTCCTGACCGTTGGTAGTAACGGAATTCGGGGGAGAAGCCTGAATCCGGGGCAGCAGCACCCTCCAGGCGTTGCAGAAAGCGGTCGGCTCTCGGAGAAGCATGAATGGGCCACTCTCCTGGGTCGCGCGTTTTGTCCAGTGGGGACAATGTGTGGCTTTCATGGATGACTCATCCCTGGGCAGCAGTGGCCACACATGGGAAAAGCAGAATGGAGTGCAGTCCCATGTGTGCCCAGAGGGAGTTGGTGGTTGCACCATGGGAGCGGGTGGGGGTGGGCAGGGTTTATTTCTCCCGGGACCAAAGCGTCAACTCAACTAGCGCTGGGTCAAGTTGAGCAACTGAAAGGATGTGAGAAAATAAAAGGTGCTATCTTGGTGACTCGGCCTTTTTATTTGGAAAAAAAACGCTCCTTTCAGCTCTGAATGAGCCCCTTGAGCTGCGGGGAGCAGTGCCCGTTAGCCCACATTTATTAGAAACTGGGTTAGTGGACTTTCTCTTTCTTTCAGACGTGTCCCGCGTGTTGGAGCCTGTCCAGCGGTTGGTACAGTAACGGCCATTGACCCAGCCTGGCTGTCTGGAGGCTGGAGTCAGCTGGGTGAGCATGCAGCCCTCTCCTCCAGCTTCGCCGGCTCTCTCCTAACTGAATTTGCCCGCTCCTCGGGGAATGCTGACTTCCCCCGAGATTTTCCTAAGGATCCATCTACTTGGTTTATCTTTGCCTACCTCAGCTGTTTGGGAAACATCAACACATCCTCACTGGTAGATTTTAATTTTCCTCTTCGGTAGAAGTTTTTCCTCTCCTGGGGGAAATGATGCAGATTTCCTTTTGTCTGGTGACTTCCTCCTGGAGTGTGTGTGTGTGTGTGTGTGTGTGTGTGTGTGTGTGTGAGAGAGAGAGAGAGAGAGAGAGAGAGAGAGAGAGAGAGAGAGAGAGAGAGAGAGAAAGAGAGAGAGACTGCGCTTCCCTCTCAGGCCTCATGGTGCCTTCCTTCTTTTGGGAGCTGGGACCCGGCAGACAGTGATACAGTGACTCCCTTGTCTGCTAGGTTCCCACCAGCTGATGAGCAAGGTCATTTTCAAACTCCTGACACCTGCTTATCAAAACCGCCAGCTGCGGGCCACTAAGACTGCCCCTCCCCCACAGGGGAGATGAGAATAGACCAGGGAGGGACCGCGAGCCCGAGCGCTGAGGACACGATCCAGCAGCGTTAAGGCGTGGGTGGGCATTTGATTGGACAACTGGGCTGCGCAGGCTCCCGATGGTTGCGCATGCCCCACCGTAACAGTTGTGCTGCGCTTGGGAGCGGCCTTTTCAATAGACAGGAAAACGCTTGCATGTACACTATGTAATGTGACCCCCTTTTTTGTTCCTGGGAGCAACATGGCTTTTTTGAAAGCAGTTTTAGTCATCCACCTGCCTCCTCGTTTGAAAGTGCTGTGATTAATTACATGATATATGCGTCATATGTATGTATCATGGAATGCATTAAATTGGGTGGTGGGGTTTCAGCGGAGGTAGCGGATGGCTGAAGAACAGTGTGTGAGCAGGTGTGCTCCTCTTTCCTTTCTGTGAGTGGGGGTGTCATCGGGGACCTCCCTGGAATGGTGTGCTCTGTGAGCTGCCTGGGGGATCCTGAGGAGGGACTCGGACAGGTCCCCTTCTTGTGTCCGGAGGTGCATCTTGAAGGGCAGCTGCCTCAGTCTGTGAGAGTTGGCCCCCTGGGGCCTGGAGATCAAAGGGCTCATCATACCTGGAGCTGTGTGGGGGTTTGTGGAACAATCCTTGCTTGTCACTGAACATGCTGTGGTCTTGACGATGGAACAAGGGTGATGAAATATCTGGGTTTCTTGTAGAGGCAGGCACACTTTCGAGGAATCTAACATATAATTTTAGGGGAGCTTCAAGAAAAATAATTTAAAAATATCATTTTCCGAATTTTATAAAAACACAAGACCGTATGGACACCTTTCTAAAGAGGGCTTGAGCTTCATTAGGCCCCAGTATAACCATTTGGGGCTGTAGCAAACCAGCAGAGATGCACTGAGGAGAAATTCGGAGGCGGGGAAGTAAGAGGCGCGTCTCTAGGCCAGATTAGAAAGGGGGTGTAGTGTTCCCGTGTAGTTGTAGCAAATACCAGGCATAGACATTTATGAACATGAATGGGCGTGGCTGTGTTTCAATAAAACTTTATATAAACAGGCAGAGGGCTGGATTTGGCCCTCAGGTTTGCCAACCTCTGGAGTAGACAATGAACAATTTCAGGTTGTTTAGCAGATTTTTGCTAAAAAGTTTGTATGTTTAAAAAGTTAAAAACAAATATTAATGGGGGAGCAGGGGGTCCTAATATATGATGACAGAAGATTTGACTTTGGGTGGTGGGCACATGGTGCAATCTACAGATCTTGTAGCATAGAAACCCACACCTGAAACCTATATGATCATGTGATCATCTTGACCAAAGTCACCCCAATAAATTTAATTTAAAAAAATGACAAATTTTTACTTTTATAAGTTTAATTTTTATTACACTATTAACTATTAATTTTGTTAGGATACATTAATTTAATAAGTAGTATGATTATTAATTTACTAGAGGCCCGGTGCACGAAATTCGTGCACGGGGGTGGGGTCTCCCTCAGCCCAGCCTGCACCCTCTCCAATCTGGGACATCCCTCTCACAATCCAGGACTGCTGGCTCCCAACTGCTCGCGTGCCTGCCTTCCTGATTCCCCCTAACCACTTCTGCCTGCCAGCCTGATCACCCCCTACCCACTCCCCTGCCAGCCTGATTGCCCCTAACTGCCCTCCCCTACAGGCCTGGTTCCCCCCCACCCAACTGCCCTCCCCTGCAGGCCTGGTCCCCTCCAACTGCTCTCTCCTGCAGGCCTGGGTTCCCCCCCCCCCCAACTGCCCTTCCATGCAGGCCTGGTCGCCCTCCACTTCCCTCCTCTGCCAGCCTGGTCACCCCTAAATGCCTCCCCTGCAGGGTTGATCGCCCCCAACTGCCCTCCCTTGCAGGCCTGGTCCTTCCCAACTGCCCTCCCCTGCTGGCCTGAACACCCACAACTGCCCTCCCCTGCTGGCCATCTTGTGGTGGCCATCTTGTGTCCACGTGGGATCAGCCATCTTTGACGACAAGGGGGCAGCCATCTTGTGTGTTCGAGTGATGGTCAGTTTGCATATTACTCTTTTATTAGATAGGATTAACTATAAAAAAAACTTCGAGAAGTTGAGAAAAATTTAAAGAGAAAATTAAAAAATTACCTGTAATGCTACCATCAGGAAATGCTGTTAGTCAGGGACTACTGCGGGACGTTTCCTCCTTGCTTTGGTCTGCCCATGCATGCACATGGGGTATTTTAATTAAGTATACTGTCCATGCAGCTTGGTTTCTGGCTTTCTCCTAGAATACAGGATGCAGGTGATGTTGGTGGGGGTGTAGTTTGGGAGGAGGGTGCTGTCATGGTGAGACTGTGGACAGAGGCGTCCAAGGCCTTGGGCCAGTCCCTTTAGTTCACTGAAAAATAGAGATAATCATCCTGCCCACCTTCCACGGTGGTTGTGAGGATTAACTGGGGTAATCCATGGAGGGGGCCTGGTTCCGGTCAGGCACAGAGTAAGGCTCGATGCATATCAGACATTGTTATTGTTATTATTATTATTATTGGGGTTGTGTTGTAGGAATGGGAGCAGTTCCTGGGTTTGAGGCAGGTCATGGAGCTGATGCCCTGCCCTGAGACCACAGTCCATGCTCAGCCCCACCCATCCCGGCACAGCTTAATGGGGAGCAGCCAAGTCCCAGGCCCCGCGGGCTCCCACGGGCTCTCCACGAGGGAGTTCATGTCCTCAGTGGGTGCCGTGCAGGACCCAGGCTGTGTTGGCTACTCTGAAGCATCGCCACCCTCCCCGCCACCCCAGACCCTGCCGCTGCTTTCTCCTCCGTGAGGTCAGAGGCTCTGTGAGCACGAGGAGAGGGGAGTGATGGGGGAGCAAGACCTGCAATGGACAAAGCACTTCCAGAACCAGGTCTCACAAAGGAGGTTAACCTGCTCCCCAGCATAGTCAGGGGTCGAGTGATTATCTCCTTGAACAGGCGAGGAGAACAAAGTCCAAGGTCCCACGCAGGTAAATGACCGTAAGGACACCTTCCGTTCTGATGTCAAGTCCACACCTGCTGCCTTCGCTTTGGTTCAGACCCGGGGTCTCAGCCTCGGCACCACTGACATTTTGGGCAGGAGAGTTCCATGCTGTGGTGCTGTCCTGGGCGTGGTGGGGCGTTTTGTAGCATCTCTCGTCTGTGCTCACTAGATGTCAGTAGCAATCACTCCCCCCAAGTTGTGACAACCCAAAATGTCTCCACACATTGCCAGATGCCCTCTGAGGGGAAAGAGGAGGCGTATTTACTCCTGTGGGTAGGTGGGATTGAGAGCCACTCACTACCGGACTCGAATTGCTGTCATCAGTGTGTTTAAATGGAAATCTGCAGGGAGTTCCCAGTCGGGGCAGAAAAGGTGAGGTTCTTGTTCAGGTGGTTTAACTTTACCTCCTTATGCCTAGAACGTATTTCATTTCCATCCACTGTGATTGTGTTACTTCACTAGGCAGCAGGCCTCCCGCTGTATGAAATGTGGCACACGGGTCCCCGTTTCACCTTTTCGTCTCCACCTCCACGTGGCCACCTTGCACGCAGCCGTGTATCCACGCACCTGTGACCAGGAGGGAGTGCAAACCTTTTCCCCGGGACTAAAGCCTGCTCTGAAATTTCCTTTTGGTCTCCTTCCTGGAGCTCCCGTGTCACCTGTTAGCACCTCCTCCTCTGCTGACTTTCTTCTTCATAGTTTGCTGCTGCTAATCTCTCCGTCCTAAGTGGAAGGGATTGTGTCTAAGTTAAGAGTGAGAGACAGTGAGCGAGGGCACATCTTATGAAGTGAAGGATATTTTGTAAAACAGCCCGTCTCTGTTCTTCAAGAGAACGCTCTCCGTTATCCAGGACTCTCACAAACGTTCGGGGCCCTTTGTTTCTGATGATTCGGATTCTTAGGAGTCAGGGCTCTGAGGGGGCAGACACCTGACTGTGCAGCGGGCAGGAGGGAGGGGGGCAGTTTCCACACTTAAAGCTAGTGAGTGAGATACAGATTGCAAATGGTCAAGATTCGTCTAAACAGCCTTCGAACCGTGCATAAAGAATAGCGTGCATGGTGTGGTGTGTACAGCTCCGTGCAATACATATGCATTTAGATGTTAGTGTACAGTGAGGCGTGCACACGCAAATAAGTTCCCCTTGGCTTTTAGTAATGGAAGAATGTGTACGGAGTGTACGTCCCTGAGTCCTGGGCCTCGAAGGCACTGTGATGTGGCAGCAGAGAGCCCGGTGGGCAGAAGCCTGGGCTGGCGGGGCGGCTGGAAGGGAGCAGCTGCCTGGGATCAGGCTCCTGCTCCGCCCCTTGCTGCTGTGTGGACTTGTTCAAGTTTGTGGCCCTGCTGGGCCTCGGTTTCATTATCTCTAAAATCGGGATGGTGATAAGAATACCAGCGCCTGGCATGGAGCGAGAGGCTCACTGAGTGTTAACTGTCACTGTCAGTGAGTTTGAGAACTTGGTTTTCATTCCTGCACGTCTTGGCTCGAGGGTCCCTTAAAGAGATGTGGAGCAGCGTGCTCTTTCCCTGGCCCAGCCGCCCTCCAGGAGACACGCCGAGTGCGTGAGGCTCTTCCCGTGCTCTCTCTCGCTGCAACGGGGCCCGCTGTTTCATCTCCTCCAGCAGCTTGGCAGGCCCAGAGCCGCCCTGCACACCCCGGCCCGGCCCGCAGATGACAAAATGCAGATGTGGCTCTGACCTCCTCAAAAACCCGCCCGCCTCTGACCTCACTGTCCCTGGCCGAGGGGCCGCGGTGAGCGGGGGAGGTGGTGTGAGAGCCCACAGAGGTCAGAGGGTCTGGGGAGGACGTTTATAAACCAGCTGTGGGTCCCTGGACGGTCCATGTGGAATTGTTGGCAGGCCGGAGCACAGGTCCCCAGCTTTGTGGATTTCCATTGAATGGATTTTTTTTGTCCTGATTTTTGTGAAATATTTTAACTTCAGAGTTTATTCATGTGTGTTCCAACTGAAGGGAAAAGTGAAAAGTTAAGCAATATGGTAAAGGGGAAAAAAAATAAGCCAGACTCAGGAAGAGGAGTTCCAAAGTTGAGAGGGGTCAGGGCCAGCCAGGGATGAGAATGGAAGCAGCCGCTGGGCGGTTCGTTCCCTCTCCCAGGAACACTTTCCCTTCCTTGTTCCAGCCTCCAGTGGGGATATGGCCCACTGTGGCCCGATCTGCCCGTCTGCCGAGATCATCCTGAAGGCAGAATCTTAATGTAAAACCCCCCAATTCCTGTGAGAATTCTCCAGATTTTGAAATGTTGGCAACTAACTGGGGATTTTTTTTTTTTTTTTTAAATAATGTCTCTGGGCTGGAATTGAAAAGCCAGCAGCTTGCAAGGGACTTGAGAGATGCTGTGCTTGTCCCTTAGGGTTTGCAGACGAGGACGCGGAAGTCCAGAGAGAAGTGAGTGGCTTGGCCGTGATCTCAGAGGTGGATTTGAATCCGGATCTCTGGGCCCCGCCGCGGGCCTTTCTCCGGCGGTTCCATCCACACCGTGTGTTCCTGTTGAGCTTCCAGGGGGCTGTTGAGCAGGGTTGTATTGCAGGTGTTGGGCCGTCCGGGCTCCGCCGTGGAGCCGCGGGAGGATGGCAGGCCTGAGCCTCAGGAGGCGTGAGCCTGGCCTTCACTCTCCGTTGACTCCGGGGCGCTCCCGGTACCCAGAGGAGGCTGTTCCCGGCAGAGCCACGTCCTCGGATTCATCATCCTGAGAAGCGCGTGGACTTGATGTTGCTGAAGTTTAATCGGTTCTAGGAAAGCACATTCGGTGTGGCTCGACAGAGACTCTTCTGCCCAAGAATCTATACAGTTTAAAATATTTTGGCGATCGTAGCCTGCTCTGTGGCGTCAGGAATTCAGCCTCGGCCTTTGGCCAGAAAAGATCAGGCTGCCCTGGACCGGGCATCGAACCCCAGCCGCTCAGAGGAGCAGCCCTGTGGGGTAAAGCGATGAGAAACTTGCCTTTGCTGGATGGTTGGTTGTGGCCAGTGACTGGCCAAGGGGCTCAGAGATCAGCGCTTCCTGTTATGCGGGAGGGGAGGGGAGGGGCTTGAGGCTTACGTGCCATGTGCTGCTCTGTCTGCTCATGAAAAGGAGAGAAGTTTTGTTTTTTGCAAATTACAGCACCGTGAACCCCAAACACCGAAGTCAGTCTCTCGAAGGAAGTTGATCAGGATCCAGGAGCAGCCGTCAGGCCCTGGGAGGGTGACTCATGAGCCCAGAGTTCCCAGAACACACCCGTCCATGGCCAGCTAGGAAGCAAGGCGGTAAACGTGCAGGGGTGGGGCGGGCGCTTCAGGCATGGCCTCTATTTTAAAATCAATGTGTGTTGTAGTCAAAGCATCCAGCCCCTCTGGGCAACCAGGCGATTAAAAAAAAAAGGTTCTGCAGAAATCCAGGCTGGCTGCCTGCTTTTCTCTGGAAGACCAAGTGGAATAAACAGATTCGGTTCTCGCGCAGCCTCAACAGCAGGCACGTGCGATGGCAGCTCTTTTGTGGCTGCCTCCTTCAGGGCTGCTGGAAGTGTTCCTGAAACCAGTGTCCGCTGTGGCTCTCAGCAGCACAAACAACTGGTTGGAGAAAGAAAGTGTGATTTATGTAGCTGAGATGTGATGTGATTGACCCCCCCACCTCCAGCCCCTGAAGTTCTAGAACAAACTGAGAATTCATGTGAACCAACAGTTTATTAACTTTTTATAGACAAATATCATACATGCAGAAAAGGGTACAAATAACCACACAGCTTCCTGGTTTTCACACACCAAATGCACCTGTGCAGTCAGCACCCAGATCAAGAAACATGGCATGCCTGGTGCCCCAGAAGTGCCCCCGCGGCTCTCTCCCGGGGGGAACCACTATCCTGACTGCTATCTTCTATCTATAATAATAAAAGGGAAATATGCTAATTAGACTGGACGTCCTTCCTGACAAAGCCAGCCAGGGCCGGAGGGAAGCCAGCCGGGTCCCGGATGCCTGTGGGTGACCTGGGGAAGCCAGCCTGGGTCCTGGGTGCCTGTGGGTGACCCGGGGGAAGCCAGCCGGGTGCCTGCCAGTGGCCAGAGGAGGGAAGCCCAGGTCCCGGATGCCAGAGGGAAGCTGGTGCTGGCAGCTAGGGGAAGGAAGGCCTACTCTTGCATGAATTTTCGTGCATTGGGCCTCTAGTCTTGGTATAAGTGGCGTCCCCAGGTTGTTGTGGTTTTGAGCTTAAAGAGTCCTAAGCAGGGTGGTGCCCTAAAGCTGAGGGAAAACTCAGCCAGGGAATGACTCTGAATATCAGGCAGAAGACTCCTGTGTTCGTGGGTGGAGGGAGGTGGATTTGTGGGCTTCTCCCTGAGAGCAGGTGGGGGGCTGTCCGGGGCAGGCAGTGCACTGAACTTGCGAACGTGTTGGCGATGTTGTGTGTGCCACCGACGCGTGACGGTTTGAAGGCCTGATTGTTCAGGAAGTCGCGAGCTGCCTGTGGGGGAGGAGTGGGGTCCTGAATCGGAGCCAGAGAGAAACGCCATGTGTCGTGGCTGATGGAAATCTGATCGTCCCCGGATGCTGCCTGTCAGCATGTGGGCTCCTGTTTTCCGAGGCCCGTGGACAAAGGAGACGGAGGATGCAGCTCCGCCTAATGAGTTCCTTGTCTCTTGGCCCAAGGTGTGGGGTTTCTTCGAGGGAAGCCATTCGCCGCTTTGGTGGTTTGTTGAAGAACCACTGAAATGTAGCTGGTCGGTGTGGAGGTGCCACGTGTCCTTCGCGCTGGTCCTTGACCCCAGCAGCTGGGCACTCCCCCGGCAGGTGTGGGCGTCGCGGGGCTGCTCAATGATTTGTTCTCACGTTACTTGAATGTGTGGCTGGGATGGTTTCTATATATACACTTGCTTTGTGGGGCTCAACAGCGCAAGGGAAGCGGCCGATCCCATTAGAAGTGGTTCCTGTTTATTCAGTGTTCATTCAACATTTATTAGCACCGACGGCACACCAGGTGCGAGGGGTGACTTTCCTTCCAGGTGTCGGCGTCATCGCCTTTACGGTGCACAGTGTGACAGGTGAGTGAGCTGTTGGCGTGAAGGCTGTGTGTTGTGCATTTGTCTCTTCTGAGGTGTGCTTCTCATGTCCCGAGGAGAAATGGGTCCCAGACAAAAAAGGATAATACGTAAGAAACTTTGTACACGAGGAAATGCGTGGCAAGTTAGTTTGAGGGGTTCTTTGTATTCCAGGGCCGACAGCCTTCTGTGTATGGTCCAGGTTACAGTATCTCGTGCCGGCTCTGTGCTGGGCACGCTACAGACGTGATTCTTCACCTTGACATGTCAGGGAACGGAGCCTCCTGGAGGTGATGTCCTTGCTCCTTCAAGAACCCAGTGTAGCAGCTGCAAATCTTTACCCTCAGCTGCTAGGCAAGGGCAAGTAAGGATGTTGACAGAGCTGATGGGACGGGAGGGACGGGCTGTCCAGCAGTGGGAATGCTCGCCTGGATCAGAGGACATCCCTGTTATTCATGTTGAGGTTTTCTGTTAGGCGATAAGTATGGTTTTCATTGGCAACACTCCTTTCACTTTTGTCGCATTTGATTGTGTGTGGGGGGCAGGAGGCACTCAGGTGGCAGGTGGGTTACAGCAGATGCTTCCACTGTCAAAGTTAGTGTTTGCCTCTTTGGGCCTCTGCTGCTTACTGACTGCGGTTGTGCCTCAGTTTTCTCATCTGTCAAATGGGTTTGATATGAGTACCTATGACAGAATTGTTAGCATAATCAAAATTAAGTACTCAGTAAACACCCACTGAGATTTCTCTTCAGTTATTCCTGCATGTTCCTGCACATTCCATCTCCCCAATTCTGAAGCCATGTTTGTTTCACATATGAGGTGCCCAGTAGAAGCAGTCTCTCACCCAACAGTGTAGCTTAAAATGCTGGCCTTGCCCAGCAGGTGTGGCTCAGTGGTTGAGAGTCGACCCATGAACCAAGAGGTCACCGATTTGATTCCCCTTCAGGGCAGGTGCCCAGGATGTGGGTTCCACCCCCAGTAGGTGGCATGCAGGAGGCAGCCAATCAATGTTTCTCTCTCATTGATGTTTCTATCTCTCTCCCTCTCCTTCCTCTCTCTAAAATCAATAAAAACATATTTTTAAAAAAGAAATACTGATTTTTTAAAAAGTTGGCCTTATAATAAGAGCTGGAAGGAGAGGCAAATAGGGAGTGAGTGTTTAATGGGTACAGGGTTTATTGTTGGGGTGATTAAAATGTTCTGGAACTAGATAACAGTGGTGATTGTATACCATTGTGAATGTAATAAATGCCACTGAATTGTATACTCTAAAATGATTAATATGTTGAATTTTAAAAATCAGGTCTTACACAGTTTCCATTTTAGGAAGACTGGGCTCCTTGGTGAATTTTAAGAAAACCTCTTATAAAGGGGAGATCCATTCTCTCTTTGCACCCCCATTTATTTCGGGGATTGCGTGGACTACACTAGGCGTGTAATGAAAGCATGTCATGAAATCTCCGTTTGCTTAGACTGGCTGGATAAGATGTCGGGGACTGGTGCAGGTGGGAGGCAGTTACTTGAAAAGGGATCTGTAGATTGAAGATGTTGCTGCCTCTCTTACGTTAGAATAATGTGTTTATGTGCTTGACCTTGGCCAGAGCAGAAGGAAAAGCCAGGTATGGGCCGCCTGAAGGACCAGGGCCCAGTTGAAGGGGACGGCAGGAAGGCCCACTGGTAAATCCAGGAAGGAAGCTCTGAGGGTGTTGGCTTTTCTCTCGCCGAGTTGTCGTCTCTTACAAACGTGGGAACATTATCAGGGCGGGTCCATTAGAAAGTGAAGCCACTGAACAGTCCGTTAGTGAGTGGCTCCAGACTGTCATGACCTCGCTGGGTTTTGTAACGAGTTGCAGATGACAAGGACATTTGCTAGGATGGTCAGGTGCCCCTAGCACTTCGTTGTCGGTGTCCTGTGTCCCTTATTCCATCCAGTGTTTAGAAACAGGTGGCAGCTTGTCTGTCTCCCTCTCTGAATGAATGAGCTCCTTGATGCAAGGACTGTGGGGGGTGTGTGTGTGTGTGTGTGCGTGTGTGTGTGCGCGCGCAAGAGAGAGAGAGAGAGAGAGGAGAGGAGAGGAGAGGAGAGGAGAGGAGAGGAGAGGAGAGGAGAGGAGAGGAGAGGAGAGGAGAGGAGAGGAGAGGAGAGGAGAGGAGCGGAGCGGAGCGGCGAGGCTTATCTCCTGTATTTGTTTCCTAAGCCTAAAAAAATCAGTCTCATTGGGCTAAAGTCAAGGTGTTGGCAGGGCTGGCTCCTTCTGGAGGCTCTAGGGGAGAGTCCGTGTCTTTGTCTTTTTCAGTTTCTAGAGGTCGCCTGTATTCCTTGGCTTGTAGCCCCTTCTTTGCCCCACTCCAACCTCTGCTTCATCACTTCACCTGCTACTGCTCTGTAGTAAGGACCCCTTCTAGGGACAGTCTCCCTCCTATAGGGACCCCTTTGATTCCAGGATCATTTCCCCATCTCAAGATCCTTTATTTTCATGACCAACCTAAGGTATTGATTGAAGCCATCTCCCACCATCGCAGAGAGATGTCAGGTTAGTATACTCTAGTCATCCTTGGACACTAGGAAAGAAGGTCAGCTTCAGGTCTCCTACACTGTTCTGGTCCAACCAGTGCTGTGGTCCCCACTGGGTAGTGGCCCAGCTTCTCTTCATTCACCGTCATAGCTGGTTGGAAGCAGAATCACTGAGGATGACGGAGTAGAGTGTGGTTACCATCCGCCAGGGGAAAGGCGTGCACGTGCTGCGGACACGGGGGTAGGCCCACCCCGGTCTCCCGCGCTCTCCTAGTGCCACTTGAGAAAGACATTCGGCGTGCTCACTCCCACCCCGGGAGCGCAGGGAAGTAGGTGAGGGCCTTCCACGTGCGAGCTGAGACCTCCTCATCCTCCTCGCGTGGGCACACTGGACACGGGCCGCGCCCGCTGTGGCTGGAACCGACCTAGCAGCCCGGGATCCCGGGACCTAGCTGCTGCCGCCGTTTTTGCCCAGGACCTCTGTCACGCCAGAAGCAGAAACAGAAGGATCCTGTCTCTAGATCTTTAATCGCGTCTGTGAAGTCCCTTTGCCACGTCAGGTAGCATATTTACAGCTTGTAGGAATTAGGACATGGACATCTTCCGGGGGACATTATTCAGCCCACCATACCAACACGTGACCTGCAGGGCTAAGCCCGCAGATCCTGGCTCCCAGCCCCTCACCAGCTTTGTGATGTTGGCGTTGCTTAATGTCTCTTTAAAAGAGTCTCCTCATCTAATGTGGGGGTAATAATAGTACTTCCCCTTTTTCTGAGACTTAAAGTAACAGACGTGAAGTGCGCAGAACAGTGCCTGGCACAGTAAGTGCATTTGGAGTGTTAGTGTTACCTATGCTCACTGTTGCTATCTCCTTCTTTTGTGTGTGTGTGTGTGTGTGTGTGTGTGTGTGTGTGTGTGTGTATCTGACTTATCTCACTTAGCATAATGTGCTCAGCTTCTGTTGGGTCACTTTTAACCGTATGCAAAAATGTACTGATGGCTTTGTCTCTCTAACATAAAGTTACTCTGAATCATGCTTGTCTGGGTACCTCCTATCTAGCAGGGAAATACATATGTGTAAGGAGATAGAATATTCAGTCCATCCAGCTTTCATTTAATCAAAGGTGGTAGAAAGTTGAGAGTTAATACACCGTAAACAAGCCAACCAAGGTTGAATTGGTCGTTTAAAAGGCAGGTGTAGCCCAGCCGGCGTGGCTCAGTGGTTGAGCATTGATCTAGGAACCAAGAGGTCACAGTTCGATTCAAGGTCAGGGCACATGCCTGGGTTTCGGACTCAATCCCCAGTGGGGGATATGCAGGAGACAGCCAACCAATGATTCTCTCTCATCGTTGATGTTTCTATCTCTCTCTCCCGCTCCCTTCCTCTCTGAAATCAATAAAAAAATATATTTAAAAAAAAGGCAGGTGTAACATGATATATTGAGTAAGATCAGTCTGTAGCACCGAGAGGTTTTCATCTTCCAAAGCATTACAGGCATTTGCCCTTGAAGCCTTTTGCTTTAAAGAGGCTGTGAAAGAGAAGTTGGCCCCTGAGGGAAGGCATTCCCATCCCCTTGTCTCTATCTTCCCGCCCCCTCCCCCCACTATCTTGTTCCTAATAACCACTCAGAAGGTGCTTGAAGGCATGCTCCCTTTTCCATAGTGGTTGTTCTATTGACACTTAATGAGTGAAACGCCTTGTTGTTATAGTAAATATATACATTTAATTTAAGAATCTCACTTTGGGTTTTAGGACATAAGACTACAAGACTGACTTATCTTTTGTGAGGAAATATTTTCTATTCCTTTATAGAATGATACATAAATAGTGCTAAAAGGTAGGAAGAGGCTAACTTAGCATCTAACTGATCCAATGGGCTACAATTCAAGTCTTTTTTTTTTTTTTCACTTTGCCATCCCTTTGGTGAGTCTTCATCTTTATTCGTCTTTATGCTCTCACCATGGCTGCTCATTTCCTGCCCTCGCATCCATGTTCTAGCCGGGGTGGGGCCGGGTGCGGGGGAGGGAGAGCCAGCACTACATCAGAGAGGCAAAGGCCTCTGGGAATCCTCAGTAGATTTCTGTCCACATCTTTGACCAGAGCTGAGGGGTGTGTCCAGTAGCTGCAGGGAGGTCTGGGAGGTAAGAGTGTTGATTGCAGCCTGGGAAGAAGGTGGGTTCTGTTAGAGGACAAAGGGTGCATTAGTGTCTGCTGTGATTGCCGGGAAACTCTGGCTGGTGCAGGTCTCCAAGGAGATGTGAACAAGCATGGCTGCGCGTTTATTGCAGCATCGTTGGTAACGAGAAACACCGTAAACACCCTAAACATCCGACACTGGGAGAATACAGAAACGCATTGCTGTCGTATCCATACAGTCAAGTGCTATAGAGCATGTGACTTGCATGTATCTGTGTATATAAATCTCAGAAATATATCAAATAGAAAATTGCAGGTTAAGTATAACATAGTATGATCCCATTTATGTAAAGTTTACATGCAGGAACACTATTACTTATAGTAACATAGTAATGTAAAAACATGAATGGGGGATCAACACATTCAGAAGGGAGAAAGAGGGAGGAATGTAATCAGGGAGGGACGGACTGTGAGCATCAGTCATTACCTTAATCAGGGAAGGATGCAGGTTTTGTGGGGCCTGCTGCATATATAATTTGGGGGGGGGTGTCTTTTTTAAGAACACGAGGGCCCCACCGTGGGCTTTACTCTAAATCTGACTCTGACCGGTGATTGTGAGAGTGTGAGTAATGTACTGAGAAGGCATTTCTGAAGGTTTGTGGGATGCTCTTTGTGGATGAATAATCGTCACATTCATAATCACAGTAGCTAACGTTTATTGAACCCTTGCGATAGGGCAGGGACCAGCCTAAGCATTTGGTGGTTTGTTTGTTTTTTCATCAGTTCCTCACAACTAATTTATGATACAGATGCTGCTTATTAGCTGTCTTTTATGGCTAAGGGAGCAGAGGCTCAGGGGGGTAAAGTCATTTGCGCGAGGCCACACAGCTAGAACACGAGAGAGTTGGGCTTCAAACTCATGGAGCGGAATAGGCCGTGTGTACTGCGGACCCAGCACACCACACCTAGCGAGCTCTCCATTGTGCCCACGCGTGTTCTGTTCTCTTCAGTAAAGATGCGTTATTTTTAGTTAACCGGAGGAAGGGCAGTACGACCTGAAAATAGTGTTTCTTCCCATCACGTGGCGGTTATTTTTGGAATTACACAGGGTGCTCTTTAGTGGTATTTCTCAAAGCAATTGATTTGATGAGCAGGCAGGAATGATTTGTGATGAGTTAAATGTCATTGATTAAAAGACTTTTGATTTAAAAAACAAGCATTCCTCCCGTGGCCATTGTGGCTCAGTTGGTTGGAGCATTGTCCCATTCACGGAAGGGTCTCGGGTTCGATTTGCAGTCAGCGCCTATAACTAGGTTGCAAGTTCGAGCCCCCATTGGGGCACATACGGGAGGCAACTGATGGATGTCTCTCACATCAATGTTTCTCTCCCTCTCCCTTCCTCTCTCTCTAAAATGAAAGTAAAAGAAATTAAAAACAAACAAAACAAAAAACTTTCCAGATCCTTGTACTTAATCTGTTGGCTGAGCTAATGCGAAGTCCAGTTGTGAATAATCGAGACGTCAGTCCTGACGACTTTCTAGTAATAAAGCTCATAGGGATGTACCTTAGGCATTGCGAGCCCCCCGCCCCCCCCCCCAAAGCGTGCTTACATGTGTGTGCACGGGTCGGTGTGATGGTAGCTGCTAAGGATAGGACTCTCTGAGTGCCCGTGTACATAAACATGGACGTGACTTCCTCTGGATCCGGAAATGACCAATCCCACAGTGCGAGGAAAGGATCAAGACAAGCTGTGTTTGAATCGTCTTCCCTTGAAACAGTTTGAGTTAAAAGCCAGACCAAGGAAACCCACATGGCTGGCTGCTGGCGTTCTGCTGGTGTTTGGGGAAGATGGCTTGAGGAATGGTCTTCCAGGTGCTTGGGCACAAGGTCTGGCCTGCGGGCGCGGCTGTGTCCCCCACCGTGGACTCGACTGCTGAGCCATGGATGAGCTCACGGCCCCCTCCGAGCCCGGGACCCCCCCGCAGGGAAAGCAAGGAATGAACCAGGATCCAGCCAGTGTTGTTCTTGGCTGCAGGGAGGGAAAGGAAAAACAGCAGCGTGACCGGGAAAGAAGGAACCAAGCCACCTTCCTGGTCACATTTAATGAGCGTTAGTATTTGTAAATATTGAGCAGTATCTGTTACCAGGTAACAGCCTTGCCAAGTGATTGAGAGGACGGCCTCCTTCTGTGTAATTTCACTGGGTGTGTGTGTGTGTGTGTGTGTGTGTGTGTGAGAGAGAGAGAGAGAGAGAGAGAGAGAGAGAGAGAGAGAGAAAGAGAGGGAGAGAGAGAGATTCTGTTGTGTGGTTCTCGGGTGGAATAAAGGGGGGTTGTTTCCAATTGTCTGTGTGCAGGAAGCCTCGGCCAACGGGAAGAAGCTGGCATTGGAGAGCGAGCAGAGGGTTGTAGTTTGTGATGTTACTGCTGTGGGGTTTGCAGAAATAACCCGAGAGCCTTGAAAACTGCACTGCACACCACACTCAGGGCATCAGAGGCAATTGCGTCTCGCCTGCCTCCTGTTGCAGATGAGGAAGCAGAGGCCAGCAGAGCCGGCACGCAGTGCTGCTCACGGGTTCCCCGGGGGCGTGGCCTTGTGGAATGTGGACGTTTTACACGTTACAAGCGTCCTCCAGGCATTCTAAGTTGGACTGGAGTCCCCGAAGAAGTGAAAATATAAAAACCCTAATTGCAGGGGGGATGACAAGACAGGGCAGTGGGGTGGGGTGCACCGGGGACTCTGGGATCATTGACCCCTGGTCCCCCATCTTCTGGGGCCTCTCACCCTGTTCCCGGCTGCCCCTCTCTGTTGAGCGGGGCAGAGGCCATGTGGATGTGGAAAAAGCCCCTGAAAACAGCTCCACTGAGTTCCTGGGACAGCCTGCCCGGGGAGGCTCTGTGTGGAGACAGCCCAGTTTGTGGAGAGGCTGCCAGACCCCGCTCTCGCCGGGTCCTTCTTGCTCAGGCCAGCCCATCGCTACGCTGTCGGGGCAGAGTTTGTGTTTGGCATCTCTTCCTGCCCAACCTGAGCTGCTCTTCCTCTTGTAGCAGCCCCTTCCAAGAAGCCCCTTCCTCAGCCCTCCTCAAGGCCAGTTCCCTTCCAGGCCAGGGACTGGGCAGAAACGACCACGCATGGACCCTGCCCCGAAGGAGCCCCCCACCGGGCAGGCGGGTGGGCAGGCTAGGAGTCTCCGCTGAGCATTGAGGCCTCAAGGGGAGGAGTCTTTCTGAGGAAGGTCCTGGGGTCGGAAGGGTTCTCAGAGGACAGCACGGGGTCGGGGTCTCCTGAGGCTCCGCTGCTCAGGGAGGACCAGGATCCCAGGCCTAGATGTGGGGGCGGAGGGCTGGCTTCTGCAGGGCCAGAGAGGGGCCCCGGGAAACAGGTGCAGGAGTAGGCGGGGCCGGGATCGGGGTAGTGGTTAGAGGGTCTACTTGGATTTTATTCCATAAGAGCAATGGAACCTTTCGAAGGTTTGAGAAGGGATGTAGGGATGAGGAGAGGATGTCTGTACTTGAGATTTACCAGCTTTGCTGGCTTCAGTGTGCAGGGGGAGCTGAGAGGGGGCAGGGAGGGGGAGTGTCTGAGGCCCAGTGGATGCAGAAATGAGGGGAGGGAAGGGGCACTCTCCTGGGCCCAGATGGGTGTGGGGAGATGGTGACGCCATTCACTGAGAGTCTCTTCCGTGATTGGGGAGCCCCCAATTCCAGATCTACCAAATGGTGATATGAGGACAAAGGTGGCCTCATGGGCCTGCTCAGCCAGAGTACCAACCCCCCTGCCCCTCTCTCAGAGACACCCACCCCTGTGCCCCTCTCTCAGTGACACCCACCCCTGTGCCCCTCTCTCAGTGACACCCACCCCTGTGCCCCTCTCAGTGACACCCACCCCTGTACCCCTCTCTCAGTGACACCCACCCCTGTGCCCCTCTCTCAGTGACACCCACCCCTGTGCCCCTCTCAGTGACACCCACCCCTGTACCCCTCTCTCAGTGACACCCACCCCTGTGTCCCTCTCTCAGTGACACCCACCCCTGTGCCCCTCTCTCAGTGACACCCACCCCTGTGCCCCTCTCTCAGTGACACCCACCCCTGTGCCCCTCTCTCAGTGACACCCACCGCTGTGCCCCTCTCTCAGAGACACCCACCCCTGTGCCCCTCTCTCAGAGACACCCACCCCTGTGCCCCTCTCTCAGTGACACCCACCCCTGTGCCCCTCTCTCAGTGACACCCACCCCTGTGCCCCTCTCTCAGTGACACCCACCCCTGTGCCCCTCTCTCAGTGACACCCCTGTGCCCCTCTCTCAGTGACACCGACCCCTGTGCCCCTCTCTCAGAGACACCCACCCCTGTGCCCCTCTCTCAGTGACACCCACCCCTGTGCCCCTCTCTCAGTGACACCCACCCCTGTGCCCCTCTCTCAGAGACACCCACCCCTGTGCCCCTCTCTCATTGACACCCACCCCTGAGCCCCTCTCTCAGTGACACCCACCCCTGTGCCCCTCTCTCAGAGACACCCACCCCTGTGCCCCTCTCTCAGTGACACCCACCCCTGTGCCCCTCTCTCAGTGACACCCACCCCTGTGCCCCTCTCTCAGAGACACCCACCCCTGTGCCCCTCTCTCAGAGACACCCACCCCTGTGCCCCTCTCTCAGTGACACCCACCCCTGTGCCCCTCTCTCAGAGACACCCACCCCTGTGCCCCTCTCTCAGAGACACCCACCCCTGTGCCCCTCTCTCAGAGACACCCACCCCTGTGCCCCTCTCTCAGTGACACCCACTCACCCCTGTGCCCCTCTCTCAGTGACACCCACCCCTGTGCCCCTCTCTCAGTGACACCCACCCCTGTGCCCCTCTCTCAGAGACACCCACCCCTGTGCCCCTCTCTCAGAGACACCCACCCCTGTGCCCCTCTCTCAGTGACACCCACCCCTGTGCCCCTCTCTCAGTGACACCCACCCCTGTGCCCCTCTCTCAGAGACACCCACCCCTGTGCCCCTCTCTCAGAGACACCCACCCCTGTGCCCCTCTCTCAGTGACACCCACCCCTGTGCCCCTCTCTCAGTGACACCCACCCCTGTGCCCCTCTCTCAGAGACACCCACCCCTGTGCCCCTCTCTCAGAGACACCCACCCCTGTGCCCCTCTCTCAGAGACACCCACCCCTGTGCCCCTCTCTCAGAGACACCCACCCCTGTGCCCCTCTCTCAGTGACACCCACTCACCCCTGTGCCCCTCTCTCAGTGACACTCACCCCTGTGCCCCTCTCTCAGAGACACCCACCCCTGTGCCCCTTTCTCAGTGACACCCACCCCTGTGCCCCTCTCTCAGTGACACCCACCCCTGTGCCCCTCTCTCAGTGACACCCACCCCTGTGCCCCTCTCTCAGAGACACCCACCCCTGTGCCCCTCTCTCAGAGACACCCACCCCTGTGCCCCTCTCTCAGTGACACCCACCCCTGTGCCCCTCTCTCAGAGACACCCACCCCTGTGCCCCTCTCTCAGTGACACCCACTCACCCCTGTGCCCCTCTCTCAGTGACACCCACCCCTG
Organism: Cnephaeus nilssonii; assembly: GCF_951640355.1. NCBI lineage: Eukaryota > Metazoa > Chordata > Mammalia > Chiroptera > Vespertilionidae > Cnephaeus > Cnephaeus nilssonii. The sequence goes on along the minus strand of NC_137088.1, from coordinate 44,711,071 downwards.
TGTCCCTCTCTCAGTGACACCCACCCCTGTGCCCCTCTCTCAGTGACACCCACTCACCCCTGTGCCCCTCTCTCAGTGACACCCACCCCTGTGCCCCTCTCTCAGTGACACCCACTCACCCCTGTGCCCCTCTCTCAGTGACACTCACCCCTGTGCCCCTCTCTCAGAGACACCCACCCCTGTGCCCCTCTCTCAGTGACACCCACTCACCCCTGTGCCCCTCTCTCAGAGACACTCACCCCTGTGCCCCTCTCTCAGAGACACCCACCCCTGTGCCCCTCTCTCAGTGACACCCACTCACCCCTGTGCCCCTCTCTCAGAGACACCCACCCCTGTGCCCCTCTCTCAGTGACACCCACTCACCCCTGTGCCCCTCTCTCAGTGACACCCACCCCTGTGTCCCTCTCTCAGTGACACCCACCCCTGTGCCCCTCTCTCAGTGACACCCACTCACCCCTGTGCCCCTCTCTCAGTGACACCCACCCCTGTGCCCCTCTCTCAGTGACACCCACTCACCCCTGTGCCCCTCTCTCAGTGACACTCACCCCTGTGCCCCTCTCTCAGAGACACCCACCCCTGTGCCCCTCTCTCAGTGACACCCACTCACCCCTGTGCCCCTCTCTCAGAGACACTCACCCCTGTGCCCCTCTCTCAGAGACACCCACCCCTGTGCCCCTCTCTCAGTGACACCCACTCACCCCTGTGCCCCTCTCTCAGAGACACCCACCCACCCCTGTGCCCCTCTCTCAGTGACACCCACCCACCCCTGTGCCCCTCTCTCAGAGACACCCACCCCTGTGCCCCTCTCTCAGTGACACCCACCCCTGTGCCCCTCTCTCAGTGACACCCACTCACCCCTGTGCCCCTCTCTCAGAGACACCCACCCCTGTGCCCCTCTCTCAGAGACACCCACCCCTGTGCCCCTCTCTCAGAGACACCCACCCCTGTGCCCCTCTCTCAGTGACACCCACTCACCCCTGTGCCCCTCTCTCAGTGACACTCACCCCTGTGCCCCTCTCTCAGAGACACCCACCCCTGTGCCCCTCTCTCAGAGACACCCACCCCTGTGCCCCTCTCTCAGTGACACCCACCACTGTGCCCCTCTCTCAGTGACACCCACCCCTGTGCCCCTCTCTCAGTGACACCCACCCCTGTGCCCCTCTCTCAGTGACACCCACTCACCCCTGTGCCCCTCTCTCAGTGACACTCACCCCTGTGCCCCTCTCTCAGAGACACTCACCCCTGTGCCCCTCTCTGTGACACCCACCCCTGTGCCCCTCTCTCAGAGACACCCACCCCTGTGCCCCTCTCTCAGTGACACCCACTCACCCCTGTGCCCCTCTCTCAGAGACACCCACCCCTGTGCCCCTCTCTCAGTAACACCCACCCACCCCTGTGCCCCTCTCTCAGTGACACCCACCCCTGTGCCCCTCTCTCAGTGACACCCACCCCTGTGCCCCTCTCTCAGTGACACCCACTCACCCCTGTGCCCCTCTCTCAGAGACACCCACCCCTGTGCCCCTCTCTCAGAGACACCCACCCCTGTGCCCCTCTCTCAGTGACACCCACCCCTGTGCCCCTCTCTCAGTGACACCCACCCCTGTGCCCCTCTCTCAGAGACACTCACCCCTGTGCCCCTCTCTCATAGACACCCACCCCTGTGCCCCTCTCTCAGTGACACCCACCCCTGTGCCCCTCTCTCAATGACACCCACCCCTGTGCCCCTCTCTCATAGACACCCACCCCTGTGCCCCTCTCTCAGAGACACCCACCCCTGTGCCCCTCTCTCAGTGACACCCACCCCTGTGCCCCTCTCTCAATGACACCCACCCCTGTGCCCCTCTCTCAGTGACACCCACCCCTGTGCCCCTCTCTCAGTGACACCCACCCCTGTGCCCCTCTCTCAGTGACACCCACCCCTGTGCCCCTCTCTCAGTGACACCCACCCCTGTGCCCCTCTCTCAGAGACACTCACCCCTGTGCCCCTCTCTCAGTGACACCCACCCCTGTGCCCCTCTCTCAATGACACCCACCCCTGTGCCCCTCTCTCAGTGACACCCACCCCTGTGCCCCTCTCTCAGTGACACCCACCCCTGTGCCCCTCTCTCAGTGACACCCACCCCTGTGCTCCTCTCTCAGTGACACCCACCCCTGTGCCCCTCTCTCAGTGACACCCACCCCTGTGCCCCTCTCTCAGTGACATCCACTCACCCCTGTGCCCCTCTCTCAGTGACACTCACCCCTGTGCCCCTCTCTCAGAGACACTCACCCCTGTGCCCCTCTCTCAGTGACACCCACCCCTGTGCCCCTCTCTCAGTGACACTCACCCCTGTGCCCCTCTCTCAGAGACACCCACCCCTGTGCCCCTCTCTCAGAGACACCCACCCCTGTGCCCCTCTCTCAGTGACACCCACCACTGTGCCCCTCTCTCAGTGACACCCACCCCTGTGCCCCTCTCTCAGTGACACCCACCCCTGTGCCCCTCTCTCAGTGACACCCACTCACCCCTGTGCCCCTCTCTCAGTGACACTCACCCCTGTGCCCCTCTCTCAGAGACACTCACCCCTGTGCCCCTCTCTGTGACACCCACCCCTGTGCCCCTCTCTCAGAGACACCCACCCCTGTTCCCCTCTCTCAGTGACACCCACCCCTGTGCCCCTCTCTCAATGACACCCACCCCTGTGCCCCTCTCTCAGTGACACCCACCCCTGTGCCCCTCTCTCAGTGACACCCACCCCTGTGCCCCTCTCTCAGTGACACCCACCCCTGTGCCCCTCTCTCAGTGACACCCACCCCTGTGCCCCTCTCTCAGAGACACTCACCCCTGTGCCCCTCTCTCAGTGACACCCACCCCTGTGCCCCTCTCTCAATGACACCCACCCCTGTGCCCCTCTCTCAGTGACACCCACCCCTGTGCCCCTCTCTCAGTGACACCCACCCCTGTGCCCCTCTCTCAGTGACACCCACCCCTGTGCCCCTCTCTCAGTGACACCCACCCCTGTGCCCCTCTCTCAGTGACACTCACCCCTGTGCCCCTCTCTCAGAGACACTCACCCCTGTGCCCCTCTCTCAGAGACACTCACCCCTGTGCCCCTCTCTGTGACACCCACCCCTGTGCCCCTCTCTCAGAGACACCCACCCCTGTTCCCCTCTCTCAGTGACACCCACCCCTGTGCCCCTCTCTCAGTGACACCCACCCCTGTGCCCCTCTCTCAGTGACACCCACCCCTGTGCCCCTCTCTGTGACACCCACCCCTGTGCCCCTCTCTCAGAGACACCCACCCCTGTGCCCCTCTCTCAGAGACACCCACCCCTGTGCCCCTCTCTCAGTGACACCCACCCCTGTGCCCCTCTCTCAGAGACACCCACCCCTGTGCCCCTCTCTCAGTGACACCCACCCCTGTGCCCCTCTCTCAGTGACACCCACCCCTGTGCCCCTCTCTCATTGACACCCACCCCTGTGCCCCTCTCTCAGTGACACCCACCCACCCCTGTGCCCCTCTCTCAGTGACACCCACCCCTGTGTCCCTCTCTCTGTGACACCCACCCCTGTGCCCCTCTCTCAGTGACACCCACCCCTGTGCCCCTCTCTCAGTGACACCCACTCACCCCTGTGCCCCTCTCTCAGTGACACTCACCCCTGTGCCCCTCTCTCAGTGACACCCACCCCTGTGCCCCTCTCTCAGAGACACTCACCCCTGTGCCCCTCTCTCAGAGACACTCACCCCTGTGCCCCTCTCTAGAGACACTCACCCCTGTGCCCCTCTCTCAGTGACACCCACCCCTGTGCCCCTCTCTCAGTGACACTCACCCCCTGTGCCCCTCTCTCAGAGACACTCACCCCTGTGCCCCTCTCTCAGAGACACTCACCCCTGTGCCCTTCTCTCAGAGACACTCACCCCTGTGCCCCTCTCTCAGTGACACTCACCCCTGTGTACCTCTCTCTGTGACACCCACCCCTGTACCCCTCTCTCAGTGACACCCACCTCTGTGCCCCTCTCTCAGTGACACTCACCCCTGTGTACCTCTCTCTGTGACACCCACCCCTGTGCCCCTCTCTCAGAGACACCCACCCCTGTGCCCCTCTCTCATAGACACCCACCCCTGTGCCCCTCTCCCAGAGACACCCACCCCTGTGCCCCTCTCTCAGAGACACCCACCCCTGTGCCTCTCTCTCATAGACACCCACCCCTGTGCCCCTCTCTCATAGACACCCACCCCTGTGCCCCTCTCCCAGAGACACCCACCCCTGTGCCCCTCTCTCATAGACACCCACCCCTGTGCCCCTCTCTCATAGACACCCACCCCTGTGCCCCTCTCTCAGTGACACCCACCCACCCCTGTGCCCCTCTCTCAGTGACACCCACCCCTGTGCCCCTTTCTGTGACACCCACCCCTGTGCCCCTCTCTCAGAGACACTCACCCCTGTGCCCCTCTCTCAGTGACACTCACCTCTGTGCCCCTTTCTGTGACACCCACCCCTGTGCCCCTCTCTCAGAGACACCCACCCCTGTGCCCCTCTCTCAGTGACACTCACCCCTGTGCCCCTTTCTGTGACACCCACCCCTGTGCCCTCTCTCAGAGACACTCACCCCTGTGCCCCTCTCTCAGTGACACTCACCTCTGTGCCCCTCTCTCAGTGACACCCACTCACCCCTGTGCCCCTCTCTCAGTGACACCCACCCCTGTGCCCCTCTCTCAGAGACACCCACCCCTGTGCCCCTCTCTCAGTGACACCCACCCCTGTGCCCCTCTCTGTGACACCCACCCCTGTGCCCCTCTCTCAGTGATACCCACCCCTGTGCCCCTCTCTCAGTGACACCCACCCACCCCTGTGCCCCTCTCTCAGTGACACCCACCCACCCCTGTGCCCCTCTCTCAGTGACACCCACCCCTGTGTCCCTCTCTCTGTGACACCCACCCCTGTGCCCCTCTCTCAGTGACACCCACCCCTGTGCCCCTCTCTCAGTGACACCCACTCACCCCTGTGCCCCTCTCTCAGTGACACTCACCCCTGTGCCCCTCTCTCAGAGACACCCACCCCTGTGCCCCTCTCTCAGAGACACTCACCCCTGTGCCCCTCTCTCAGAGACACCCACCCCTGTGCCCCTCTCTCAGAGACACTCACCCCTGTGCCCCTCTCTCAGAGACACTCACCCCTGTGCCCCTCTCTCAGAGACACTCACCCCTGTGCCCCTCTCTCTGTGACACCCACCCCTGTGCCCCTCTCTCAGTGACACCCACCCCTGTGCCCCTCTCTCAGTGACACCCACTCACCCCTGTGCCCCTCTCTCAGTGACACTCACCCCTGTGCCCCTCTCTCAGTGACACCCACCCCTGTGCCCCTCTCTCAGAGACACTCACCCCTGTGCCCCTCTCTCAGAGACACTCACCCCTGTGCCCCTCTCTCAGTGACACTCACCCCTGTGTCCCTCTCTCTGTGACACCCACCCCTGTGCCCCTCTCTCAGTGACACCCACTCACCCCTGTGCCCCTCTCTCAGTGACACCCACCCCTGTGCCCCTCTCTCAGTGACACTCACCCCTGTGCCCCTCTCTCAGTGACACTCACCCCTGTGCCCCTCTCTCAGTGACACCCACTCACCCCTGTGCCCCTCTCTCAGTGACACTCACCCCTGTGCCCCTCTCTCAGTGACACCCATCCCTGTGTCCCCTGTTTCAGTGACACCCACCCCTGTGTCCCCTCTCCCTTTGCTGGCTCAGCTGATGGATTACTTCTCGTCACGTGTGGGAGTTAATAATTGGGGGTGTTAATATGTCATCCAGTTGTGGTAACCTGTTTCCACTTTAAACAGAGGTCCTCAAGGCCTGCTGGACTAAAGGAGTCTTCAGAACTTAGATCAGCCCCGAAACTTTCATTAGAGTTTTACCAGAACACCTTCAATTGTCCACTTTTATCTTCACCTTATGTTTTTTGGTTCCCTCTAGTAGAGTCTCAAATTGAGACCAGGTTAAAAAAAATTGTACGCTAAGAAAATTTACTCTCTTTTGCCCTCTTGTGGCAGACTCTTGAACCCCTCTTTTTAAATTTTTATTTTATTGATTTTAGAATATAAAGCTATTTTTCATTAAAAATGTGTTATTTATGTAAACAGAATGGGTTCATTATCATTTTCTTGTCTGCATACTTTATTGTCCTAAAAGTTTTCATCTTAATTTTAATTTATTATTATTTTTAAAAAGCTATATTTTTATTGATTTTATAAAGAGAGGAAAGGAGAGGGATAGTGAGATAGAAACATCAATGAGAGAGAAACATCAATCGGCTGCCTCCTGCACGCCCCCAACTGGGGATCGAGCCCTGACCCTCACTGGGAATTGAACCAGTGACCTCTTGATTCCTGAGTCAATGCTCAACCACTGAGCCACACCAGATGGGGTCATATTTTTATTTTAATTTCTTTTTAAAATTTTTAAAAATTTTATTCTATATAATAAAGAGCTAATATGCTAATTAGACCAAACAGCAGAACAACCATCCTGATAACCTTCTGGGTGGCTGTGAGGGCTGAGCCCCTTGCACGAATTTCGTGCATCGGGCCTCCAGTTTTTAATAAAATATTCAAGCATATAGAAAAGTGTGCAGGCAATACCAAAATTTTCATGAACCCACCACCAAGCTCGCGCTCTCTCTCTCGCTCTCTCTCTCTCTTTCTCCCCTCTCTCCCTTCCCTCCTTCCTCCCTTCTTTCCTTCTGTGTTATTTTATTTTATCTTTTTATTTCCATTGCCCACCCCCTCCTCGTTTGCATCCATCAGCTTGTTTCCTATATCTATGGGTCTGTTTCTGTTTATTTATTTATTTTGCTTTTTCTACATTTTACATATAAGTGAAATCATACTGTATTTGTCTTTCTCTGTCTGACTTATTTCACTTAGCATAATGCCCTCAAGGTCCATCCTTGTTGTCACAGATAGCAAGATTTCATCCTTTTCTTATTGCTGAATAATATTCCATTATACATATAATATATAAAATAGTCCAATTATCTATAATAATAAAAGCATAATATGCTAATTAGACCAATGACCTTCCGGACGAAGCTGGGGCTGCGAGGGAAGCCTGGGTCCCGGGTGCCTGCTGATGGTCAGAGGGAAGCCCGGGTTTTGGGTGCTTGCTGATGCCAAAGGGAAGCTGGTGCCGGCAGCCGGGGGAAGGAAGGCCTACTCTTGTAGGAATTTTGTGCATCGGGCCTCTAGTATATATTATACCGGTATATGTGGTTGGTATATGTATATACACATCGTCTTTATCCACTCATCTAGTGATGTACATCTAGGTTGCTTCCATTTTTTAGCTTTTACTAGTAATGTTGAAATGAAATAGGGGTGCATATATCTTTTTGCATTAGTGTTTTGGATTTCTTCAGATAAATACCCAGGAGTGGAATTGCTGGGTCATAAGGTAATCCTGTTTTTAATTGTTTGAGGAATCTCCATACTGTTTTCCACAGTGGCTGCACCAGTCTGCATTCCCACCAACAATGCAGGAGGGTTAACTTTTCTTCACATCCTTGCCAACACTTGCTGTTTGTAGATTTTTGATAACTTTTATGACAGGTGTGAGGTGGTATCTCATTATGGTTTTGATTTGCATTTCTATGATAATTAGTTATGTTGAGCATCTTTTCATATGTTTGTTGGTTATCTGTATGTTCTCTTTGGAAAAATATCTATTTAGGTCCTCTACCCATTTTAAAAATGGATTGTTTGGGATTTTGGTGTTAGTTGATATGAGTTCTTTATATATTTTTTATATTAACCCTTTATTATATGTATCATGTATAAATTTCTTCTCCGATTCAGTAGGTTGTCTTTTCATTTTGTTGATGGTTTCCTTTGCTATGCAAAACCTTTTTGGTTTTATGTAGTTCCATTTGTTTGTTTATTTTTTTCTTTTGTCTGCTTTGTTCAAGGAGATACAATATCCAAAAAGAAATGGCAAAGAGTGGTGTTAAAGAATTTACTGCCTATGTTTTCTTCTGGGATTTTTATGGTTTCATGTCTAGCATTTAAGTCTTTAATCCTTTTTGAGTTTATATTTGCATGTGGTGTAATAAAATGGTCCAGTTTCACTTTTTGGCGTGTATTGTTCAGGTTTGCCAACATCACTTATTGAGGAGACTGTCTTTACCCCATTATATATCCTTGCCTCCTTTGTTATAGATTAATTGACCATATAAGCAAGGGTTTATTTCTGGACTCTGTATTCTATTATATTAATCTATATATCTGTTATTATATAGGTACCATAGATAGCTATCATGATTATTGTAGCTTTGTAGTATAGTTTGATATCAGGGAGCATAATACCTCTCACTTTCTTCTTTCTCAAGATTCCTTTGGCTATTCTAGGTCTTTTGTGGTTCCATATAAATTTTATGATTAGCTGTTCAAATTCTGAGAAGTATACCATTGGTATTTTAAAAGGGATTGCATTGAATCTGTATATTATCCTAGGTAGTAAGGACATTCTAACAATATTAATCTTTTTTTATTGTTTAAAGTGTTACAAATAGTACTACATATGTCTCCCTTTTTCCTCCCCATTGACCTCCTCCCAATATTAACCTTTTAATCCATGAGCAAGGTATATCCTTCCATTTATTTGTATTTTATTCAGTTTATTCTATGTCTTAATAGTTTTTAGAGTATAGGTACCTTTTTTTTTAACTCTTAAATATATTCCTAAGTATTTTATACTTTTTGATGCATTTGTGAAGAGGATTTTAAAAAATTTCTTCTTTTGAGCATTATTGGTGTATAGAACTGCAACAGATTTCTGTATATTGATTTTGTATGTTGCAACTTAAGTCATTTATTAGTTCTAATATTTTTTGGGGGGAGTCTTTAGGGTTTTCTATATATAGTATCATGTCATCTGCAAATAATGAGTTTTACTTCTTCCTTTCCTATTTGGGTGCCTTTTATTTCTATGTCTTGTCTGATTGCTCTGGCTAGGACCTCCAGTGCTGTGTTGAATAGAGTTGGTGGTAGTGGGCATCCTTGTCTTGTTCCTGATCTTAGAGGAAAGGCTTTCAGCTTTTCACTATTGAGTATGATGTTAGCTGTGCATTTGTCATATATGTCTTATTATGCTGAGATATGTTCCTTCTAGGCCCACTTTGCTGAGAATTATGGGTTGTTGTTGTTGTTTTTTGAAACAAATGGTTTATTTGGTGACAAGGAGTAGAAAGGAATTCTTAATTCCTCTCTCTTCTGCTGACTGGACCGCAATGGTCAAATAGCTAGCAGCACACAAGAATTCCCTCGCAGGCTTTGATCTTTTGCAGAAGTGCAAAGATGCTGAGTTTGCATACGACTCGCAATTATTATTTTCTGGTCAGAAGTGCCAGCTGTTGTGGTTTCCAGTGTATCAGCAGTTGCTGAAGTCTCCTTGCCTCCAGGTTTCATGGCAGCAAGCAGACGGACTTTCTTGATGTTATTGGCCTGTGAGAATATGGTGACTTGGTTAATGCCCAGGCCCCAGCCAGTTGTGGGGGCAGCCCGTATTCCAGCGTGGTCAGAAGTTTTCATCTATGAATGTGGCCTCATCGTTGCCAGTGGCCTTGGTCTGGGCCTATTATTGGACAAGCTGCCACGGCCACGTGGGGTGATTTAGCTCCGTGTAGGCATTGCATATTTCCTTCTTCGTGACGGACAGCTCAAAGCACTTAGTCAGATCCTCATCGTCTGTGGGTGATCACAGACGAATGTAGGATTGATGCTTATCACTTCCAGGCACTCCTCAACACGCTTATCAAGGAGCCTGGCTGTGGTCCGAGGTACAAGGCATTCGACAGCTTTTGACAGCTTTTGCCGCACAGATATCATCAAGAATTTTACAAGGTTAGTTTCTGGCAGGGCTTTCTTGAGATCTTCTACTGAGCTGATTCTCCGGGAGGGTGGGGTGGAGTCAATCTGGTAGGCTTGGTCTTCTGGGCCATCTGGATGGTAGGTGACCTTGTAACTGTCTATAATGTACTTCAACATCCCTGAAACCGTCTTCTCGTGATGTCCATGAGAGGGTGATAATTTGTGTAGGCCACGGAGAACTCCAAGGTGGGGAACTCAGGATTGTGAATCTAATCAATTTCTTCATTCTGGAACTGGTGTCCACTTTTAGAAAGATATATATTTTTATTGATTTCAGAGAGGAAGGGAGAGGGAGATAGAAACGTCAATGATAAGAGAGAATCATTGATCGGCTGCCTCCACACGCCTCCCCCCCTTCCCCTGGGGATCAAGCCCCACAACACAGGCATGTGCCCTGACCTGAAAACAAACCATGACCTCCCACTTCGTAGGTCAATGCTCAACCAGCCACGCTGGTTGGGCGAACTGGTGTCCAATTTTGTGAACATGGTCGGCGCCACCAACCACAAGCATCTTACGGTAGGGTTCTGGGGCAGTTCCCATATATAAATTTAGGTCCAGCTCATTGTGGCCCATGAGGAAAGGCTTGGCCATAGCTCCCTCTGGAATGATACTCATCAGGGGAGTTTCAATCTCGAGGAATCTCAACTCATCTAAGAAACGTCTTACACTCTGTGATGATCTTCGAGCAGGTGATAAATTTCTGCCTCATAAAATAATTCAGGATCAAATCCAAGTATCTCTGATGATACCGTGTTTCCTTGTCTTTGAGGCCAAAGTGAAAATGAGGTAACATATGCAAGCAAGGACACAGCAGTGCGATCTCTTAGGGAATGATGCTCAGCTCAGCCTTCTCGGTTTTCCCAGGATTCCCCTGAACGCCAATTATGTCTCCCTGACACTGCTATCGATACGGATAAATTCTTCTTCTGATGTATAACTTCTGGAATTGGCCATGACTTGCCACTTGACCCCCTTTCCTCGAAGGTCACAGAAGGTGAGCTTTCCCCTGGAAGCTCTTGGCGCATGGGTCCTGCTTGCCACCTCTAAGGTGATGCCCCTCAGGTGGCCCCCAGGCTGCAGGTGGCTGTATTCCCGGAGGAAGTGAGTGAGCAAGACGCCTACACGGAACTTGTGTGGGTACGGGTCTTCCCCACTGACCTTTAGCTGGTGGACTGCTGGGCTGCGAATCTGTTGGTGTTGGTTTGGGTCCAGGCTCTCCTCCTCGGCTCCACATCAGCCAGTGGTGTGGTTGGAGGCTGCAGCAGTGGCCTGGCTTGGTTGTTTCTCACTGAGCTCCTTCCGCTTGGCCGCCTTCTCCATTACCTTCTTCTCAGCTTCCAGGCATCTTTTAAGCTCCTTCTTTTATGAGAAAGTGGCTTATCCTTGTGAAGGGCTGTGAAAGGAGCACGTTGACCCAGTTGCTGCTCCCCCTCACCCGACTGTGCCCAGGAGGTTAGGACCCCCTAACAGGCCTGAGAGCAGCTTGCGTCAGCATGGCAGAGCGCCGTGGAACGAATGACCACCTCTACTTATTGCTCAGTCTCTTCTGGCCACCATCCACATTCACCTCAGTTTCCTGCACCACAGAAGGACAAATCTGAAAGGTGTTGAGAGTTTTTATCATAAAAGGATGTTGGATTTTTTCAAATGCTTTTCCTGCATCTATTGATTTTTTTATGCTTTATTTTGTTAATGTGATCCATCACATTAATTGATTTACGGAGGGTGAGCCATCCTTACATCCCTCATATGAATCCCACTTGGTCATGGGGAATAATCCTTTGAATATGTTGTTGAATTCGCTAATATTTTGTGAATATTTGCATCTGTGTTCATCAAAGATGTTGGCCTATAGTTTCTTTTTTTTTTTGTAAGAAGTTACAAAAAAAGAATTTACAGGTTTTGGTTTCGGGAAGTGCTGGCTTTATAAAATGAGTTTGGAAGCATTCCTTCCCCTTTGACTTTTGTAAGTAGTTTAAGAAGGATATGTATTAATTCTTCTTTGAATGTTTGGTAGAATTAACCTGTAATGCCATCTGGTCCTAGATTTTTATTTGTTGGGAGTTTTTTGATTACTGCTTCAATTTCATTGCTAGTAATTGGTCTTTTCCAATCTTGTATTTATTTTTGGTTCAGTCTTGAAAGATTATATACTTCTAGGAATTTATCCATTTCTTTTAGGTTTTCAAATTTATTGTTCATAGTATTCTTTAATAATCTTTGTATTTCTGTGTGTTGTGACGTCTCTTTCATTTATGATTTTATTTGGGCTCTCTTTTTTTCTTGATGAGTTTGGCTAAAAGTTTGTCTATTTTAAAGAACCAGCTCTTAGTTTTATTGATCTTTTAAAAAATGTATATTTTGTTTATTTCTCCTCTGACTTTAACTCTTCCTTCTGTTTACTTTGGGTTTTGTTTATTTTTTTTTTCTAGTTTGGGATTTTTCTTTTTTCTTGAGGTAGGCCTGTATACCTATGAGCTTCCCTTTCAGAACTGTTTTTGCTGCATCCCATAAATTTTGAAAAGTTGTGTTTTTATTTTCATTTGTTTCAAGATAGCTTTTGATTTCTTGTTAGATTTCCTCTTTGATCTATTGGTTGTTTAGTCTCCACATATTTGTGTGTTTTTTCCAGTTTTCTTTCTGTAGTTGATTGATTTTTAGTTTTATGCCATTGTGGTCAGAAAAGATACTGGATATGAAAAATTATATACTAAGAAATTGTACTCCCTTTCGCCCCCGAGTGTCAGACTCTATTTTTTTAAAGAATAGTTTATTGATTTTTAGAGAGGAAGGGGCGGGGGGAGAGAGAGAGAGAGAGAGAAACATCGATGTGAGAATACAACATTGAATGGCTGACTGCTGCATGCCTCCTACCGGGATCGATCTCACAATGCAGGCATGTGCCCTGATGGGGAATTGAACTGGCAACCTTTCAGTGCATGGATGACACCCAGCCAACTGAACCACACTAACAGGACCTCTAGTGGCAGACTCTTGAACACCTTTTTTCAGCTCTAACTGCTTTGGAATTGATTTAAGAAATAAGGAGTGCATGTCTATTCACTGTCTGATATTATCACGGCCATTGAGTCAGTTCCTAAGGGAGCATAAAGGCATATAGAATTGAGAGGTCTGGATTTTTAATATTTAGCATTCCACACTGTTCTTTGATATAATTAATATCTTGAGGTATTACAAACCCAAGGCTAAGAATTGATGCTGTGTGTACCAGCCATCCTTCCTGCTAAATATCTTATTTTCTTCTATTATCCTGGATTCCGGAGACTATGGGAAGGGGGTCCTGTGTGGAGTTCTAGGTCTATCAAGAAAAATATTAAAATATTACCCATCCATCTGAGTGTAGTATCTTGAGACAAAGAAGGCTCATAATAATGGAAAAAAATAAACTCCCCTGGGATGTGAATGGGGCTGTCGAAGTTCTTTTCCCTTTCTGACAAATCACTTTAGAATACTCATATTCTCCACAAAGTGGGCTCTTTGAAAAGTAACAACCCGAACATATGGACTTAAGTTCTCAATATGTTACTACTTCAGTGCCTGAGCTGAAGCAGGTGAGAGCCCAGCACAGTGCCTGACGCAGCATCGACCCAGATAGGTGCCTGCCGGCTTTCAGTTACTGCAGCGTGTAGACTTCTTCCTGCTGTTTTGCCATGTTTTGTCTTTGCATTTTTATATGGAGAATTTGCCCAAGTTTTATATAAAGGTGTATTGTTTATTTAAAGCCTTGCAATACTTTAAATATAGCATCCAGTAGTCATAACAACTGAAAGTAACGTGTACAATGTATTTTATACTCTACTAGAGACCCAGTGAACGAAATTTGTGCACTGCGGGGGGTGGGGGGGAAGAGGGAGGAGGGTCCCTCAGCCCAGCCTGCACCCTCTTGCAGTCTGGGACCCCTTGGGGGATGTCCGACTGCCTATGTCCCCAGGGATCAGGCCTAAGCCGGCAGAAGGACATCCTCCTCGCAGTCCGGGATCCCTCTCGCACTCCGGGACCCCTTGCTCCTTACTGCCCACCTGCTCGCTGCTCCTTAGCACTGCTGTGGAGGTGGGAGAGGCTCCCGCCACTGCCACTGCGCTCTCCAACCATGAGCCAGTCTTCTGGCTGAGCGGCACTCTCCCTGTGGAGTGCACTGACCACCAGGGGGCAGCTCCTGTGTTGAGCATCTGCCCCCCTGGTGGTCAGTGCGCACATTAGTGACTGGTTGTTCTGCCCATAGTTCCGCTGTTCGGTCGGTTTGCATACTAGGGTTTTGTTATAGAGGATAATGTGCTTTTATCCATGATCCCCGAACCTTTAATGAGCTATGAATATTTCCCCTTCCAGAGTAGGACACTGAGGCTCAGGCAGGGTAAGCAACGTGTCCAGAGTCACACAGTTAATGACCAGCCTCTGGCCAGGGTTTTCTGCTCCCAGGGCTGGTGTTGTTTACATTATGGGAGAGAGAAAAATCCCCATTCTCAGGAGACGGTTGTACGATTTGAGTGAACAGCAATGTTTTTGTTGGGAATGTGTAGAAATTATCCTATTGTAGGATCTAACAAGCCTTCTTGAATAGGTATTTATGCCGTGTTGACTTGGTGAATAAGCAGACCGTGGAGCTAGACCAAACTACAGAAGGCACTGAGGTTGACAGAGGGCCTGGCGCAGAGCTGTTGATGCCCAGGGATCTCGATTCTCCCCTGTGATGTGTGCTGAGGTTGGCGTCCCATACAGAGGCGTCTTCTCCCTCTCAGGAACTGGGACTTTGCCAGCTGCCTTGACCTGGCTCCTCCCCAGTTACTAGAGAAGGGTCACATGGAGTTACAGCAATATGATTCTGGGAACACAGCTCTTCTCTCACCCTGGGAGGTCAGTTCTGTGTCCTTAGGACACATAGGAGGGACTCTACTTGACAGTTATGTCACCATGTTGATAGAGCAGGTGTTGGTAGAAAGGCCCTAATCACAGATGTTGGCGGTCACACAACCTTCTTTCCGTTTCTCCAGTGTGCCATACTCCCTGCCACAGGGCCTTTGCACATGTCACTTCTGCCGGGAATGCTTTCCCCTACCATTCTTCATCTCATAGAACTCATATAAAGGTTTACTTTTTCTGAAAACCTCCCTTAACTCTTGTATAAATATATGCTTAGCCTTGGTAAAATACCTATTCAGCTCATTAATGAGAGAACTTAATGACCAAGGAAAAGAAAGTTGGTTCTAAGAAGTATCCAGGAAGATGTGTGTGTGTGTGTATGCATGTGAGTGTGTGTATATAAGTATATATCCTCATATATATACACTCTCACATGTGTGTATATGTGTGTGTGTGTGTATATATATATATATATATATATAT
Organism: Cnephaeus nilssonii; assembly: GCF_951640355.1. Classification (NCBI taxonomy): domain Eukaryota; kingdom Metazoa; phylum Chordata; class Mammalia; order Chiroptera; family Vespertilionidae; genus Cnephaeus; species Cnephaeus nilssonii. The sequence continues at coordinate 44,695,809 of NC_137088.1, read as the reverse complement.
ATATATATATATATATAGTTTGTGTCTGTATATAGTCATGAAAAAAATGTGGCAAAAAAGAATAGTGGGATAAGATTCTTATCCCAACCTGAAATATAAACTGTTTAAATTGTAACCTTTGGAATTATTTTTAACCTGTCAGAAGTTGTCAGTCTTTTACAAGTTAACATCCTAACTTCATAGAGTCTGGGCCACTGGGATCTTGCTGTCTCTGCATTTAGACCCTCTGGGGTTTTCTGGGAGGAAGCAGGTAGCTTTGATTTGGGGGGTCTGTCTATGAAGCATGGAGTCTGATGAAAAGAACAGCCTCTTAGAATGGAAATGGGATGCTTTTGTGGGCCACCTGCAGACACTTGGCCAAACTCCCCAAGTTGCGTGGGTTCTCTAATGCAGAGCTGTAGAATTCACATTTTAGGTGACATTCTAAGGTGACATTCAAATGCACCAGCAAGAGAAACAAGTGAGGAGTGAAATGAAATACTCTATGACCTTGTACTTTCTCTCAGATATATTTTTTTTAATTGCAGTTCAGATGAATAACAAAACAAAGAACTACAGAAGGTATTTGAGACCGAAGCCTTGAGGCAGTACTTATTTTCAGCTGTGTGTTTCTGGCCAGCAGGGGGCACTCTTCCCTCACTTTCAGTGTGTTTTTCTGCCTGAAACTGTTCTCTTGTGAAGGCAGGAACCCTGCTGTCTCCTGCCCTCAGCCCTGGAAAAGATTTCACTTCTAAGTATTTCTAATTTAATTTTGAGTTCTTAAGGGTGGGGCTTCCCCTTTTAGAGCTGCAGTGTCTGTGCTGTTATTTGAACATTGGCACCTACTATTGTCAAGCAAGCAAAGCCCTATGAAAGTCATAAGAGGGAGGCGCATTCTCCAAGGTTCTTAGAACACAGGCTCAGACAGAAGGGGGGCCACGTGGGCACAGAGTTTTGCATAAACACCAGTGAATAAATGCTTGGCTCCAGGTGAGCCCGGCCTGCACACCTCCATGGTCCAGGCCACGCTTCCCATTGGTACAAAAATGCAAGAGATGGTTTCAGAAACCAGAGCATTCACTGGCCAGTCCTAGGAGGAAACAACACTGGGACATACAGGACACTGTGCTTCCCATGGGGTGCATTTTAATTCCTTCCAGTGGATTCTTTGTGTTTCCCCAACGTATTTTTAATCTTGTTGATGCTATTGATAATACTGATAGGTAATATTTATTGTGCTCTTGCCATTAGCTGGGCACTGTGCTAAGTGCTCATTTGAGTGCCAGCTTATTTAACCTTAACATCTCAAGAGGTGAGGGAACTGCTGGGTCTTCTGAGGCTTTTTGAGGGTCAGACACTTACTGAGGTTCACTTAGCCAGGGAGGGAGGATCCAGACTTGACCCACACAGGTATTGCCAGAACCTCTCCATCACCGTTATGTTGAGTCCCAATTATAGGCTGGATTGTGTGGTGCAGACACAAGACACAACGCATCTCTGGTTAATTTTAATTTTGAATGTGTTATTGTTTAAACTAGAGGCCCAGTGCACGAAATTCGTGCATGGGAGGTGGTGTCCCTCAGCCCAGCCTGCACCCTCTCCAATCCCTCGAGGGATGTCCATCTGCCCATTTAGGCCCGATCCCAGTAAACGGGCAGTCGGACATCCCTCTTACAATCCAGGACCGCTGGCTCCCAACTGCTCACCTGCCTGCCTTCCTGATTGCCCCTAACCGCTTCTGCCTGCCAGCCTGATCACCCCCTAACCACTCCCATGCCAGCCTGATTGATGTCTAACTGCTCCCCTACCAGCCTGGTTGCCCCCAACTGCCCTCCTCTGCCGGCCTGGTCACCCCTAACTGCCCTCCCCTGCAGGGTTGATCGCCCCCAACTGCCCTCCCTTGCAGGCCTGGTCCCTCTCAACTGCCCTCCCTTGCAGGCCTGGTCCCCCCCAACTGCCCTCTCCTGCTGGCCATCTTGTGGTGGCCATCTTTTGTCCACATGGGGGCAGGATCTTTGACCACATGCGGGCAGCCATCTTATGTGTTGGAGTGATGGTCAATCTGCATATTACTCTTTTATTAGATAGGATAGAGGCCTGGTGCACGGGTGGGGGCCGGCTGGTTTGCCCTGAAGGGTGTCCCGGATCAGGATGGGGGTTCCCCTGGGGCGTGGGGTGGCCTGGGCGAGGGGCCTGTGGTGGTTTGCAGGCAGGCCACGCCCCCCGGCGACCCAAGCGGAGGCCCTGGTATCTGGAATTTATTTATCTTCTACAATTGAAACTTTGAAGCCTGGAGCAGAGCCAAGCCTCCTGCTCGCTCTGTGGCGATAGCCATTTCTGTTGGAATTTATTTATCTTCTATAATTGAAACTTTGTAGCCTGGAGTGGAGGCCTAGGTTGGCCAGGGCTGCAGAAGCTTGGCTTCCTCCATCACCCGGGGCAACCCTAGCCTCCTGCTCTTCCAGCTCCATGGCTGCCGCCATTTCTGTTGGAATTTATTTACCTTCTATAATTGAAACTTTGTACCCTTGAGTGAAGGCCTGGGCCTGCCAGGGTGTGTGGAAAGCTTGGCTTCCTCCATTGCCAGGGAAACCCAAGCCTCCCTCCTGCTCTCTGTGGCTGCAGCCATCTTGGTTGGGGTTAATTTGCATACTCGCTCTGATTGGCTGGTGGGCGTGGCTTGCGGGTGTAGTGGAGTGATGGTTAATTTGCATATTACTCTTTTATTAGATAGGATACTTGAAAGTTGAGAGAGAGCTCTCTCGGGAAGCAAACATCTGAGATTGGAGGCCCTAAGGAATCCCTTGTTCCTAAGAAGGTCCCTTCCTCAGTGGCCACCAGGATGGAGGGGTAGGTCGTAGGGGGTACGGTTAGGGGGAGGTTGCTGGGTTCCCTCCTTCCTTTCAACTGCAACTCTGCTTTTACCAAGTGGATGTCTTTGAGTAGGATCGGGTTTGACATATGGATTATTACTGAAAAGAATGTAGCGAACCCCCAGTGTAGGGGCTCAAGAGCACGCCCAGGAGTGGTATCCACCCCACGGCTCTGGGTTCCTTCATCTTCCAGCTCTCTCTCCAGTGGCTCCTTCCCTCCAGCATCCCTCCTGCCTCCCTCCTGGGCACACACTTCCTGCCCTGGCTCCTGCTAAGCCTTTGCATTGCCAGCAGCTGGGCTCAACTCCTGTGTGGTGGGGAGGCTATGATGATGATGACGACTTGGAGCCAAAGCTCAGCTCCCCTGCCTGCTAGAGTACTGTGCACTCGCCTAGTGCCCCAGTTTCTCATCTGTGAGATGGGGTGTTAGCAAAATCTCCCCATCAAGTTGTGTGGATTATCTGAGACGAATGCACACACCTGGCCCTGAGTGAGTACTCAATAACCATGGGCCATTATGAGTATTCATGATTATTAATATTAGGACGACCATCTCCATCCCATTGTTCTCTTTCATTTTCCTCCCAATAGTCTCAATAGAGTTCACCCTCTCTTCTGCTTCCATTTCTTCCTCCTCAGAGCTTGGCCCACTGACTGCCCCCTCGCGCCCCCACTACTGCCCTGAAACAGGTTATAGCCATGTCCCGAGAGCAAGGCCGTCAGGTGCACTCCGCACAGTCGGCCGTGTGGGTGCCCCTTTGACCGCAGCGGGCCCTGGCCCCATCGCCTTCTGGACAACTCTGCTTCTTCCCGTTTGCTGGCTTCCCCCTCCCTGCCCTCAGGTGCACCCCTCCCCAAGCCCTGGCCTCTGCTATCACTGGAGCTTCTTGCCTGTGGCCAGCCCATCCACGCCAGGGCATTCTCTTTGACCTCAGCTGCAAATCCCAGTCCCACCGTGGGCTGGATCCACCTGCCTGCACCTGGCAGGGCCCCCAGGCCCGTACTGTTAAACCAAGCTCCAGCCCCTCCACCGCTAGCCCTGCCCCCTGATTCCCAAATGGCACTCTGCCTTCGAGTCCACCACCTGGAGCCGGCATCGTCTTTGAGGAGGTTTGGGTGTTATTGGCCATTTTACCAAAGAGCAACCTCAGAGGGTGGGGGGCTTGCACAGATCTCAGAGTTTGGGTTCCCTTTAGCCGGGAAGCGGGGGCCTTGGACTCCTGGCTCAGCGTTCCTTCCCAAGCCGGAATGGGTTCCAGGAAGCTGCTGATAAAGTCTCAGGGGTGGAGAAGGCAGCAGGCCCACTGTTATTTCTGTGAGCCCGTCCCCAAGGGAGGAGGCTTCTTTGGGGAGAAGATGATGAGGAGGAACGCGTGTCGGTGTGCCGTGCTGAGTGAGAGAAGTCGGACACACAAGACGACTGCTTACGACCCCACTTCCACAGCATTGTGGGAAAGGCAGAATTACAGGAACAGAACACACATCACCGGTTGCCAGGAACCGGGGTGGGAGGAGGGTGTGACGACCAAGCGGTGTAGGAAGGACTTTGGGGGCTGGGGGTGGAACTCTGTCTTCATTGTGGGGCCACATACTTCCAAGTGTTCGTCAAAACTCACATCTGCACCCCAAAATGTGAATTTGAGTGTATGTGAAAGTGTAATTGGAAAAATGAGTCAATAAGATGCAGGCTGCTGGGCGGGAAGACAAGACACGCCGTCGGCACCCTCCAGGAGGTGGGTCCTCACCCCAGATTTACAGATGTGGAAACTGAGGCTCGGGCCTTTGGGAATTGGTGGAGAGAAGATTTCTTTCTTGTCTCTTCTGCCTTCACCTCAGCCCCTCCAGGCCCTGGGTGCTGCTCTGGGAGCTGAGGGCCAAGCCCTTGGGAGATGCAGGCAGTTGGACTGGTGTCTCCCCCACCGTCTAGGCTTCTGGAAAACATACATGGAATGCATAATCCCAAGAGTGGTGTGGAGAGAGGGCCAGGGAGGAATGCCTCCAGGACGGGGCGTGGGGGGAGGTTGGTGGCAGCAGGTGTCTGTAAGCGAAGGAGAGTTCAGCCTGAGGCTCCGGGGAGCCTGGGCCGGGAAGCAGGGCTGGCCCCATCCCTCCGTCTCTGAAGGCCCGGCCGGCCTGCTGCACACCCGCGCTTCCTGTCTTGCTGCTGGGGCCTTAGGGTGGTGGGGACGCCTCCAGTTTAATCCGCTCTGCCGGTGATTCCTGCCTCCCTCCTAGGCTCCAGCCCTAAGTGCACTCTGTCTGGCGGGGCCCGGGGGCACCTGTAACTGCCTGGCACTCAGTGGCCGATGATCTCCTGGGCACGGATTGGGAGACCAGGAATAACTTGAGGCTCCTTGCTTTTCTGTCCCACTTGCCGGCCCATGTCACCGTCTGTGGTTATATCTTGGTCATTCACTTGGTTGGCTGTTTGTTACCGGTCCACCCCTCCCCACCAGCCCTTGGCTCTGTTTGCTTGTGAGTTTCAGGTTTGCGTGGTTCACTCTCTCGCCAGGGCCTGGCACCCAGGAGCACCCAGAAAACGGTTGTGAAATGAATGAGGGACGAGGCGGGAGGGCTGCAGGCAGCTGCTCGGCTCTGTCCTCAGCCGTGCACACTCCCCTCTCAGAGCCTCGGTTTCCTCGTCTGTCTTTACAGGGAGCTGCCCTGAGCTCTCGCTGCCCACCCTGCCCGGAGACCAGCCCAGGTGGCAGAGCCGGTCCAGGGCTCCCAGGAGCGGTGAACATGCCGTGTCCTCAGCGGGCCATGCCCTGCGATGCGCGTGCGTTCCGGCTGTTCCAGGGGCGAGGACGGTTCCAGCACCCGGGCAGCGTGCTCTGCAAGGCCTGTGTCTGTTTTAGTTTAAACTCATGGTGTTTGTGTTAGATTTCCTTATGTTTCTTTGTTTTTCTTTGGAAGCATTCATAGGCCAGTGCTGAAAAAAATTACCATCCTTCGCTCCAAAAGAAATAGAATTTCCCAAAACATTTTGGATTTCCAGGGTCCAGGAGGCAAGCCAGTGTTGCTTTTGCTGATAGCAGGTGGGGTGGGGGTGGGGTATCAGCGAGCACAGGGCCACCGAGGAGTGTGAGGATCGCTTTCCACTGTGGAAGGCCAGCCTGGCCTCCTGTATTTGCTTTTCCTCCTCCTCTCAAATGCACTCTGAGAGCCAAACAAATTCAAAATATTATCCTTTCCTCAGTGGGCCCTTGGCGGTGCGCCATCTATGAAGTCCAGAGGCAAATATTCACTTGGTTATAGGTCAGCGTTGGCCGTTAAAAATTAACTTTATAAAACAGAAAGTGGAAAGTGCACAAAGGGATTTTAAAAAAAGTTCTACCACTATCATGATGTATTATAGAGTTTTCCTTATCTTTTTTAACCTGAATTTATTCATTATGTAACTTTACACCATACTTCAAAATTCAACAATTTACTATAATCATTTTCTCATGACATTGGCAAATTGGAAACTGCAGTGAGGGGCTCACCCCTCCCTCCCACCCTGAAACCTACGCAGCACCCCACCCCCTATGGTGAGTCTGTCCCCTCACTGACCATCCACTGTCCTGGAGTGAGGACCTCCTCCGTGTGGGACAGGTTAGGCTCCAGGAAAACAATAATCATCGAGGCAGCCAGGGAGTTAACTAGTGGGACCGGAGTGAAAGCAAACACGGGAAGGTAGCAGATGGTTCCCTGCAGGGGCAGCCGGCCTCTGTGGCTGTCCTGCATCGACAAAGCCTGCCCTCGTTGGGGGGCTGGATTTAAACACTGGATTTGGAGTTTCCCGATGAAAAGGCGGCCCACGGGTGCTCAGGACTGTGGGACCTTCCCGTGTGGGGTTAGCTGGGAGGCTGTGTGCCGAAGCGTGTGGAGAGCACTCGATGGACTGGGATACTCAGCTGAGGGGCGACGGGGAACCTGGCGGCTTGCGGAGCCTGCAGAAGGGGTTGCAAGGGCAGTGTTTTCTGACGCGGGACGTCGGTGGTTATTCGGAGCGTCCCAGGCCGCTGTCGGAGGCGGAGGGACGTTTTATCAGGGGTTTCGTGGGAAGCTTTAGGAGCACAGCGAAGTCTGAAGGCATATGCATCAGGCCAGAAGTCACCAGCTCTGCGTGTGACAGGGACCAGGCGGCACCTGGAACCAGCAGCCGGGGCAGTGCAAGGGCCACAAGGGCGAGAGGCAGAGGTGCCGAGAGCCCACCCCCACCTAAAAGGGGCAGCTGCCGCTCAGCCCCCGCGGGCCATTGTCATATGTGGGAAGGAGAGCCCTCTGTGACAGTGAGCTGAAGACAGATACCTGGCTTCTAAATGAATCTCCCGCATTTTTAAATGTTAGAATCTCTCAATCTCCCTCCCCCTCCCTCCCTTCCTCCCCCTCCCTCCCTTCCTCCCTCTCCCTCCCTCCCTCCCCCTCCCTCTCCCTCCCTCCCTCTTCCTCCCTCCCTCCCTCCCTCCCTCCCTCCCTCCCTCCCTCCCTCCCTCCCTCCCTCCCTCCTTCCTTCCTCCCTCCCTCCCTCCCTCCCTCGGCCACATATCACCTTCTGGGTCATATAAGCTATATCAGCAGTGTGCCTGTTTATGACTTGTGCCCAAAACGTAACTGAGAGGTTCAATATTATGATTTTTCATAGTTTACTTGTTCCATTGTATGCTTTTGTAACGAGCATATAGTATTTCTAAAAGCAGGGGACACAAGGAAAACATCTTTATAACCCAAGGGGCTACTTGTCTTTTAATTCTTGGTGATGCTACATACGGGTGGGGGGGGGGGCGCCCCAGGTTGCCCGGATTGTGGGCGTGGCTGCTGGAGTGTTGGCTCAGGGAAGAGGGAAGAGGACCCATGTCCCAGAGGCCGTAGGGTCTGCTGGCTGAGGCAGCAGGCAGGTGGGGACCTGGGTGCCTGTTACGTGCTGGGCACTCTCCTCTGCTCGCTCTGTGCCCTCACTCATCCCACCCTCCTTTCCCTCGTTCACGGGTTCACCAGATGTTGAGCATTGATCTGTCCCCTAGGATACAGCAGTGAACAAAGTAGACAGAAGCCCCCACTCATGGCATTGGAGTGGAGGGAGCCAGCAAGGAGCACTGAGTCAGTCGTAGGCTAGGTCTGATGGTGATAAACACCACAGGAAAGGGCAGGGGTGGGGGCAGCGAGGCTGGGGAGGGCGGTGGTTTCCAGCAGGGTGGTCTGGGAGGGTCCTACCGAGAAGAGACCTGAAGAAGAGGTGTCACTCCTTACACATGTACCGTGCTTATTACTGTGTGTCGGGCACTCTGCTAGGCACTGGGGAGGGTCTCCTGGGAACATTTCCATTTTGTCATTGGCTTTCTTTTACAAAGAAACAAGACATAGTTATTTGGGGTTACATGTGACAGATATATAATGCACACTTTTTGAATTTTTTTTTTTAAATGGACTCACTCAGCAAATCCAGAGATAGTTCTGCCTTCAGGCATGGCTGGATCCAGGTGGCTAACCCTCTGTCCCCAGGAGTCTATCGCTCTAGGTCTCTCACTCTGCTTTCCCTAGATTAGCTCCCTTCTCGAGTAGGCTCTCTGTACACAACGCCCTGCACAATTCATGCCCGTCTCGGGGGCCCGGGGCTGGCCCTTCCTGAATCACAGGGTCTAAGTGCTGGGGAGAGGGCATCCCAAACAGGAAACCAGGGTGCTGTTGGCAGAAGAAGGGGAGCTAAATGTCGGGCAGCGAGAAGCAGCTGACATCTACCCGAGCAACACTTGCATCAAGAGAGCAGGAAGGAAGAAAAGAGCCTGCAAGAGGGGACCCTACAAGGGTCCCCATCTGTCACCAACTGACCACATAACCCTGAGCCGGCTCTCAGTTTTCCAGCTGCTACATGAGGGTGGGAGACCAGATGGCTCTCTGAGGATCTTTCCACATTATTTGAAAACAGACACTATTTAATGGAATTACTGGGTTTCACACAAGACAGGGTTATGGATTCTGGTGAAACACACACACAGGGGGTGGTGGTTGGCATGGCAAGTGCGGCTTCCCTGGTGCGTGGGAGCCCGGAGAGATCACCCCTGCTGACAGTGTGGACATGAGGTTTTCAGAATTTTAAAGAAAAATTGGAATGCTACCATGTGGCCTTAAAGGTTTCTTTAAGTACCTTAAAAGGTGGTTTTGCTCAGCGGTGTTTATGTTGAATATAAGTAGTGGGTGTGTTTTGATAAATAATCTTTTCAAAGGAGCCAGTGAGAAGGGCACTGAACCTGGGGTCCTCACTGACCACTAGCCTGTCTGCAGCGCTCAGCGGGGCCTGCGCGAACCGTGCGAACACTGGCCTTGCCCGGCCCTCCGGTCGGTGCTGCCGACAGGAGTGCTTTCTGATTGAACGTCGGGCTGTGGAGCTGTACAGGCAGTGGCCGGGGAGAGGCTGAGGGCTCCTGCTTCTCTGCCAGCACCGTTGCATGGGTGACAAGAGTTATTAATAACCACCAATCACAACCGGTGTGTCCTTTACATGCTTGGGTCTACTTACAGCTCACAGCAGCTCTGCAAAGTGTAAAACCCAACAGTATCCCTTTTCTTCTTTTTCTAATGCATCCTTGAGGCCAGACCCTTGGCAAAGGGTCCCCCGTTAACCAGTGCCAGAGCCAGAACTCAAACTCAGCCCTGCCCGGCACTGAGGTCCCGGCAGAGGTTCACCGCCACGCTGCCATCTGCATGGCCGCTCTGCACCCCATCTCCCTGCCAGCCCTGGATTCATATTAGTCTGGTCCAAATGCATGTAAGGGAGCTGGGGGACCCCCAGTAGGTTCCCCATCTTGTAGAGACTTGAGCAGGTTGGGGACAGATAAAAAGATGAGCTTCTGCAGGGGCTGCATCCCTGAATCAGGGCTCCCAAGCCCGGAGAGAGTATCTTTGCCCGGGCAACAAGGGGTGGTTGCCATGACAGTAGCTATGGCAACACTGATGCAAGCGCAGGCCCTGTCCCCACTGGAGCCCAGCTGGTGAGCCGGAAGATAAGGTGCCCAAGAGAATGGGGTGGGGGCTTGCTCTACCCTGTGCTTCAGATGGATCATATTTGATCGAAATATTAGTGAATAGCACGTAACGGATCAGCACGATTCATTTCTCTCTCCCCAGTTTGTGGCCAGGAAAATCCTCAGGGCTAAGAGCCAGCACCCTGGAAGCAGGCTCTCCGGCTGTCACCTTGAGTAGCCGTGAGGCATAGTGATGTTTCTCCCTCTTACTCAGAATGTCTTTCTCTGAGAAGGGCCCTTACTCAGAATTGCCCTCTTCCCCAGGACTTCGGGGGTGGTTTGCTCTCTGTCACAGTGATGAGTAATCTCAGTTTGAATGGGCCCTCGGCACTCTCTTTCCTTTTCTGCACGTTCGCGGTAACAAGTCGGACCTGGTCCCACCCCCATATTTCACTGACAGTTTGGGAATAAACATGTTTTTATGTGTGGCCCCAGTCACTGCCAAAAACAGCATTTATGGAGCTTCTAATTACCTTGGAGAATGTGGTAGGTCCTGTATCAGAGTCAATAAACTGCCTTAAGCGATGCTGGCTAATTGAAGAATTTTGGGTGTTTTTAACTGAGTTAGGATCAACAGAACATTTGTTGGAGATGCCCATTTCTAAGAACTCATTTGTAGGGTTGAGATTTTCATTTTGAGGTGCTGGGCCACCTACATACTGATTTATGAGCTTCTGATCAATGTATTATTGAATGAAGTGTGGGGACTTTTCTCCCTCCCGGGCACAGAGCCTCCCAGAGCCCCTGTTACTAGGGACCGGCAAGTATGGTGTCTGTAAGTGTGCTTTGTGAGTTAGACTCTCCAGGTCCTGGAAAACATGGATCAGTCTCTTTCCTGTTTGTGTCTGATTTGTATATAGTTTGACAGAACAATTCCAAAGAGTTTTCTTAGATTTCTTCTTAAGACAAAAATTGGAAAGATAGTTCAGGGTGATTTTTAAAAAATGTCTTGTAAGGATTGTTTGTTTGATCCAAATGCCCTTAAAACATTAAGGAACTCAGCCATTAAAAATTTTAAAGTAAAATTATACCTTTATTAAAGAATAACATGCACGCAGTAAAGCATACCAGTTAATCTGCATGGATTTTTATTTGTAGATGTCGAGAAACCAATAAATAAGACTAATCTCTCACCTTTATTAATTACTATTTTTTTTAAAAGTCCAGTTGTACCCCATTTAAAGAGAAACCAACCCAGTAACACTGGCTCTGGGCCTGGTACATCGTAAGCGTGTTAGTTTCCATCTCCATCCCTTTGTTGTCGCTGCTTCTGCAGTGGTTTTAATGTCTGTTTCTTTCCCTCATGTTCTCTGGAACCAAACTGCCTAGGTTTGAATCCTGGTTCTGCCGCCTACTAGCTGTGTGACTTGGGGAAAGCCACTTAACCTCTCCGAGCTTCAGTCTCCTCATCTGTAAAGCGGCAATAATAAAAGTACCTTCTCAGGAAATGGTCTTGAGGATTAAGTGAGTTAATATTTATGAAGCACTCAGAACAGTGTCTGGTACATGTTTCTTTGGTTTGGTTTTGTTTTTAAAGGAAACCCGACAGAACATGCTCTCCGTGACAGAGCGACTGGGGATTCTCCCCGTCTCTAAGTCAAAGGTGCGAGGTGTCCATGAGTTGGGAAGACTTTGACCTGATCCCACATCCGGGGAGTTGAGGGGCTCTCACCATTGGGGAGCTTCAGTTTCTCAGTTCAGACAAGGGGGCGCCTCGCCTCTCCGTGTTGGCTCAAGAGCAGGTAGGGTACGTACTAAGAGTCCTGGTTAGAAAAACACACACTCAGGAAAGAATGGGCTCTTCCCAGGCAGAACTTTAGGAAAACAACAATCTGCTGCTCCTTGATTAAAGGGTAGCAAACTAATTATCCTTTCCGGAGGCACTCGAGGCCCTGTCTGCCGGCTGTGACCTGGGGGTGCAGGATGTGGATTTCCTTAGGATGCAATGAAGCCTTTACTATTGAAAATGTGCCGTGATTCTGATGGATGCAGGGGGCGGGGGTGGGGAGAGGGGCGGGCGCGGAGAGGGAGAACAATCCCTTTGCTTTTAAAGGCAACCTCTAAACATCTTAGAAACATCATCTGCAGGTCAGCACTTTCAGAATATGAAAAAAATAATAATTTTCTTAGATTGGATTTCCAAAAGGCCTCTGTTACAAAATTTCCCTGCAAAAATATTCTGTAATTTCTGCTAATTAGACCGGCTTACAATTAGCTGGCTATTTGAAGTTTGGTGCTGCCAGCAAGTAGTCATCCATCCCTCATGATGGAGATCAGAATGTCAGAGGGAGGAGCTGGGAAACACGTTATTTTTCATGCTAAATGAATGCCACATAGTATTCCAGTTTTTTAGTTAAGGGAGGGGAATGAAACATTCCATTTGGGATGATTTGTCTTCCATACCATCCTGTTCGGGATGGGGAGTTCCCATTGACCTATACTCCTTGGCTGGAAAAATATCAAGAAAGTTCAAGAAGGTCTTACAAATATTTATGGAGCATCTACCATGTGCCAGGTACCCAGAGGGTGGGAAGGAAACATGAAAAAGACAGATGAAATGCCTGCCCACGGGGAGCTCACGTGTTAATGACTTCAGTGCACTGGCTGATACTCAGATTCCGTCAACTAATATTTTCTGCAATCAGTGCTTCTAGGTGCCTCTCAGCTCTCGCCCCCCACATTCACTCAGCTCCGCTTGTCAAGTCACCAGGGGTCTCTGCTTTGCCGAGTTCAGTGGGCATTTCCCCATCCCCTCCTAGTGAACTAGTTGGGCAGTCCTCCTGGAAACACTTCCTTTGCTGGTCTCTGACGGTGCCTCTCTCAGTTCTTCCCTCACCTTGGGGGGGACTCCTGTCTACAAGCTGACGACTCTCAAAGAGTCTCCAGTTCTTACATCCAGCTGCCAACTCCACATCCCCACTTCGAGGTCCATACCAGCTCGAATTCGACATTTCAAACGAGCTGTGTCTGCTCCTGATTCCTGTCTCCAAATCTGCTCCTCCCACAGGTTTTCTCCGCCCTTCCAATGGCTCAGGCTAAAATCCTTAGAGCATCCTTTACTTCTTTTTTATTTCACCCTCCACATCCGATCCACCATCAAATCCTATGGCCCCACTACCTTCAAATACGGGCATAATCCCACCACTGCTCACCACCCCCACCGCCGTCATCTCAGTTCCAGGTCCCGGCTTCCCTTACCTGGGCCCTGTAGGAACTTCCTCATCCCTTCTCTGCTCCTTGTCTTGCCCGTCCAGCTGCTTTCTCCACACAGCAGTGAGAACAGTCCTTTTAAAACTTGGAGAGATCATGTTTCTCTTCTGCTCAGAATCCTCCTGGGACTTCCCATCTCACTCAGACTAAAATTCAGAGACCTGGCAGAATCCGTAAGACCCTTGCCATGCGGTTCCTGTCCCCTCACTTTACTCTTTGCTCACTCTCTCACCCCCCACTCCAGCGGTACTGGACATGCTGCCCCTCAGCCGTGCCCCGGGGGCTTTGCATAGGCTGTGCTGTCCACCCAGACTTTCTTCCCTCTCTTTCAGGTCTCTGTTCAAACATCACTTTGATGGAGAAGCTTCTGAGCACTCCAGGTGAAACAGCAGCAAATCCCATTATCCCTACCCCCTACCGTGCTTTGTTTTTCTCCACAGAACTTATCACCTCCTCATGTAAACGTTGAGAGGGCAGGAGCTATGTTTTACTCTCTGCAGTATCCCTTAGGCCTGCAACAATGCCTGGCATGTAATCGACACTCGGCAAATATTTAGAGCTAACATTTAGCAAGCATCCAGGGTGAGCTTTGCAGGAATTATTTATTTACTCCTCATAGCAACCCTATCAAGTCTAAGTCTTGTCACGCCCATTTTCAGGTTGGTAACTGAGGAACTCAAGTTGGTAACTCAAGTTGGGGAAGTTCTGTAAATTGCCCAAGGTCACTGGTGAACTTGGGCTTGAACCCAGGTCTTGGAGACTGCAGAGGCCGTGCTCTGACCACCTCTGTCTCCCTATCTTACTTTGCTCTGGAGAGGTTTACGGGGGCTGCCCAACGCATGGCAATGTGAAGGAGCACCCAGTGGCCTATCTGGACTTGAAATAGGGAAATGGACGAGAGTGTTTGTTAGGATGGGATGGTGTCTCTCAGGGTGTTTGAGGTTTAATTTGTTGGGGGAAGTTCTGGCATCTTGCAGGTACTTTCTCCTGGAGGAGGAGATGGCAAGGGAACCACATTGGGTCAAGTGAGGTGAAAACATTGGGGCGCGTGAGGTAGTCCACAGCACTCTTCTAGGCCCCTGGGAAGGCGCCACGTCAGAGCCTGCCCTGCCCTCGCCACCAGGGCCCCCTTCAGCGCTGTTCACTAGGGAAGCTCTGGTCAAGGGCCTGGCTGAACGTGAGGACCTTTTGTTCACAAAGTGCCTATTTAGGGTCCAGATCAGCCTGAGAGAGGCCTGGGGAAGAGGAGGCTGAGATGGTGCGTGACGGTGCAGCTCCACAGCCACGTGACAGGCCTGCCCAGGGTCCATGCCCCTTGCTCAGAAGGCCCTGTGAGGTAGCCTCAACTATGGGACACTTCTCTCCACGACCCCCCCTCTCCCCTTCCTCCTCCTCTTCATCTCCCTCCTTTTTCCTTCTTCCCTCTCCCTCTCTCTCCCTCCCTCCCTCCCCTCCTCCCTCAAGTACCTGTGATTTTGTTGATGTTGTCAGTGTGTACATAGGTGATTCTGTGATACTGTTGAGCACAGACTTACCAAGGGCAAGCACAGTACATTCAGTCTCCGGCTACTTATTAAGCTCCTCTGAACAACAGGGAGTGCAGAGACAGCAGTGAATCCAATTCACATAGTCCCCGACCTCCCAAAGCTCATCGCCAGGAGGGGGCTAACTCCTGAAGCACACCTTGTGTGGGCCAGGCCCTAAGAGCTTTACACCCATGAACTCATTTAATCCTCACAGTGGCCCTGGGAGGGGGTCCTGTTGTTACCTCCATTTTACAGATGGGGAAAGTAGGGGACAGAGAGGTCAAGTCACTTGCCCCCTGTCGCACAGCTAGTGAATGGCAGCGCTGGCTCCCGCGTCTGCGCTCTTCACCACTGTGCCCATCTGCTCCTTTACGGCGCTCACTCAAGAGTCACTGAAATTCATTTACCACGAGCAGTTCTTCTGGGAGACTGGACCCGTGAAAAGCTGTTCTAAAGATTAAAGCTGTGCAGGAAGCCCAAGTTCAAGAGGGAAATGCCACAGAATGGGCGGTGAGGTGGGAGAAGAAGATGGAAAGGGTGTTGCTGCAGAATCTCGGAGCAGAGACCTGGGGCTGGAGAGAGGGAGGAGGTGCAGACTGCCAGAGAGTGTGGGAATTTTTATCTTGGTTGAATGATTCACGTAAATGCGTGTCTCAGAAGCAGGCGTGGAGGACAGATTTCTCAGGAGTGCCGATAAAACTTCACGTCGAAGCCATTTTCATCAGTTCCCCGGGCTGCACAGCAGGCTTGCTCTCCTTGCTTCATTTTACAGGATTCCTTCTTCTGCAGTAGTTAATAGCATTTTATTTTTCATTATGATTTCATGGGAATTTTTTCTATAAATATACCTTTCTATTTGGCCGGCAAATATCTGAATGTCACCCCCACTTTTTTAAAATACGTGGTTAAATACACAGAACATATTTACTATTTAAAAGTATATAATAATTTAGTGGCATTTTAAAGTAAATAACAATCCAGTGGCATTAATTACAGTCACAGTGTTGTGCATCCAGCATCACTAACTCCAGAACTTTACATCACCCCAAAGGAAACCATGTGCTCATTCCGTAGTCATCCTCATTCCTCTCTTCCCCCAGCCCCTGGCCACCGCTAGTCTGCTTTCTGTCTCCGTGGATTTTCCTATTCTGGGCATACAATCTAATAAAAGAGTAATGTGCAAATTAACCATTACTCTGCTATGTCTATAAACCACACCCACAAGCCACACCCACCAGCCAATCAGGAGTGAGTATGCAAATTAACCCCAACCAAGATGGCTGTAGCCACGGAGCAAGCAGGAGGGAGGCTTGGGTTTCCCCGGCGATGGAGGAAGCCAAGCTTTCCACACACCCTGGCGGGCCCAGGCCTCCACTCAAGGCTAAAAAGTTTCAATTATAGAAGATAAATAAATCCCAACAAAAATGGCGGCAGCCACGGAGCTGGAGAGAGCAAGAGGCTTGAGTTGCCACCGGTGATGGAGGAAGCCAAGCTTCTGCAGCCCTGGCCTGTCTTGGCCTCCGCTTAAGGCTACAAAGTTTTAATTAAAGAAGATAAATAAATCCCAACAGAAATGGCTGCCGCCACGGAGCAAGCAGGAGGCTTGGCTCTGTTCCAGGCTACAAAATTTCAATTGTAGAAGATAAATAAATCCCAGATCTCAGGGTCTCCGCTTGGGTCACCGGAGATCATGGCTGGCCTGAAAACCACCACAGGCCCCTCGCCCAGGCTGCCCCACGCCCCAAGGGAACCCCCACCCTGATCCGGGATACCCTTCAGGGAAAACCAGCTGGCCCCCACCCATGCACCAGGCCTCTATCCTATCTAATAAAAGAGTAATATGCAGATTGACCATTACTCCAACACACAAGATGGCTGCCCCCATGTGGTCAAAGATCCTGCCCCCAAGTGGACACAATATGGCCACCACAAGATGGCCATCAGGGGAGGGCAGTTAGGAGGGACCAGGCCTGCAAAGGAGGGCAGTTGGGGGCAATCAAGCCTGCAGGGGAGGGCAGTTAGGGGTGATCGGGCCTAAACGGGCAGTTGGACATCCCTCGAGGGGTCCCAGATTGGAGAGTGTGCAGGCTGGGCTGAGGGACACCTTCCCCCCACCATGCACGAATTTCGTGCACCGGACCTCTAGTAATAATAATAATGGCTAATTTGAGCACCTATTAAGTGCCAGGCTCTTTGCTAAACATTTTACATGGTACATCTATTTTGTGAAAAGAGAGTGTCACCCCCACTTTACAGATGAGAAGATGGAGGCTCAGAGGGAGTAGAGTGTAGGCAGCCTGGTTGAAGTCCCAGTGAGATAGGGAAGGAGCCAAGCCAGTCTTGGAGCCCCACATAGATCTACCCTGAGCACCAGTCTCCTGGCTGCATGCAGTGCACAGGCTGCAGATACAGTGGGAATGTTCGCTTCGGAAACCCTGCTCTTTGGAGCTGTTGTGGAAATGGGCACTAATGCTCTTCTCAGGGCGGTGGGAAAGAATCACATTTGGGCCCAGCTGGCATGGCTCAGTGATTGAACATCGACCTATGAACCAGGAGGTCACGGTTCGATTCCAGGTCTGGGCACATGCCTGGGTTGTGGGCTAGATCCCCAGTGTGGGGTGTGCAGGAGGCAGCCGATCAGTGATTCTCTCATCATTGATGTTTCTCTCTCTCCCTTCCTCTCCGAAATCAATAAAAATATATTATTTTTTTTAAAAAAAGAATAACATCTGTTTCCGCATGGTGGGAAGGCACATGCTGTTGCCAACCCTAAGGCCCACTGCTACTGAGCTCGTTCTGTTTGAGTCCAGCCGTCCACACACCTGACTTTGAGATCCTTTCCTAAATGCACTTGAAGCCTGACTTTCACTCCTACGTGGCATTTCTCCACTCCTGAGGGAGGAGATTTATAACTTCTCTTCCTAACCTTTCCTGGGGTTGTACCCTCCTTCCAGGCAAGAAGCTGTCCCTCCTGTTCAGCACTGCCTCTCCCCCTGCACCCCATCCCCGGCTTCCCATCAGCCCCTCTGCACGGCGGATGCTCACTGGGTAGCATTATCTCCCTGACATCTGCGGGTGGGCTGAGCTTCCTCACCGTGTGTGTGTGTGTGTGTGTGTGTGTGTGTGTGTGTGTGTGCGCGCGCGCGCGCGCGTGTGCGCACGTGCTCTGAGCACAGGCCGCGCTCACGTTAGGGGCCCAAGGACTGGACACGCTGTAGGGCGCTCCTCCCGGCCCTGTTACGAGGCCCCTCTGCATTTCTCTGTGTTGGGGAAACCTGTCGACCCAAGTGGGACTCCTGCTGACAGTGCGAAGTTGTTGCTTCAGAAACAGAAGACATACACCAGGCCTGGTGGCCCTCCTGCGGCGAGGACTGGCCGGGACAGGCTTCCGAGGTGGTGCAGCTTATGCTGCCAGCGTCCCTCACGGGCTGTGTCTTCAGAGAGAAGCTTCTCAGGAGAGTGGTTTCATTCCCTGCAGCGGTCCTGCAGGGCCACCTGGGTGGCAGTGTTTGGCTGGGGAGAAGCAGAAGACTCTTATGATGCCAGATTAGATTGTAAATGTGAATGATGTGGAAGCTGGTGGTGGAATGCAAGGGTGGGGAGCCCTTCTCTCCTAGGTTCCTGGCAGCTTCCCCACGCCAGGAGGGTGGGTCCACGTTGCCCGAGAGTGCTCTGGATTGACAGGCTTGCTCTAAGAGGCCTCATAGTGGGAGGCCCTGCCAAACTGATGCCCTCCCACAAGGAACCCCCAGGCTGCATTCCTGTAAAAGCGTGCTCTGCCCGGCTGGGTGGGGCTTCTCTCTTTTGAGAGGGGCTACACCCTCTGAATCTGGAGTCAGACACATCTGGGTATGAATTCCAACCTGGCCACCTACCTGCTGTGTCACTTATGGTATACTAGAGGCCCAGTGCACGAATTCATGCATGGGTGGGGTCCCTCGGCCTGGCCAGCGATTGGAGCGATCCAGGGCTGGCCAGCCACGGGGAGGGACTGCAGGAGGTTGGCAGGCTGTGGGGAGGGACCACAGGAGGTTGGCTGGCTGGGAGTGCACTAACCACCAGGGAGCAGCTCCTGCATTCAGTGTCTGCCCCCTGGTGGTCAGTGTGTGTCATAGCTACCAGCCGGTCACTCGGTTGTCCGGTTGTAAAGGTCACTTGGCTTTTATATATATATAGATGGTTTAACCTCTCTGAGCCTGAGTTTATCTCATCTGTAAAGTGGGGTAATGATAATATCCCATTATACCATAATATTATATGAAAATATATTATGATACAAACTTGTAATATATTACTCTTTAAAGTATGGAATGCCATTACAATGTGTTATACATATTATAAGGTATAACCCCATTATAATATTGCCTGTATGTCACGTATTAAAATGATAATACACCCTAGAGTAATAACCTGTCTTATTATTATTATGAGACTTAGATTATGTAGGCAGAATGTTTAGCATAGAGCCTGGTACATCATGTAACTTAATCACTGTTAATTATTGTGACTGTCATTTTCTGTGGACTAAACCTTTACCCAGAATGTTCTGGTATATGTTGTTGTTTTGGAAGCAGCGAAGCTGATCAAATGATTAGAAAGCAAAGCCCAGTTATAACCCAGGAGAGGAGGGGATGGAATCCAGGGAGAAGTACTGTTGAGTTCTCAGGGTTGTTGTTTTTAAGGGAGAAATGTCTTTTCAGAAAAGCTTAGACCAACATGTTACTTAATAGAGAAGGATATTAAATCCAAATAACCACCCACGTGTTCTCTGTTTGTCTTGAGATATGATTAGCCTCGGGTTTTATTGTTATATGTGTGGGTGAGAGGGAGGGTGGGCAGAGGGGGCTGGATAGCAATACACATAAGCTGGGGTTCATCTGTTGTCCCAGCTTTTCCATGTGTCCCAGGATGAAGGCTGTTCTTGGAGCCAGGATTTGCTGGCGGGGGGGGGGGGGGGGTGGGGAGGCGGGGAGGGGGGCGAGGGGTGGCGCCGTGCTGACATCTGTTGAGAACTTAGCAGAGATAGAACTTAACTCTGTGCTGGGTATTATTTCTCCCAGGAATCTGAAAGCTCAGAAGATTAAGCCTTATGCTGAGTCCCATGTCTTGGGTCACACAGCTAATAAAACACCATGGGATCTGAGATCAGACCGTTGAGATCAGGATCCTGATTTTACTTGTGTGAGAAAACTGAAGTCACTTATCCTGAGGTCTCCATTTTCTTGTCTACTAAATGGGTGCAGTACTGAACCCCAGGGCACAGTGTGAGAGTCCATGAGGTTAACTTTATGAACTATTAGCATATGCTCTTTTAAGTACTCCATACCCATTTCAGTGATGGGCAACCTTTTGAGCTTGGTGTGTCAAACTTCGCCAAAAAACTGAGCATAACTCAGGTAGTGTGTCACTTTGAGGAAAAAACATTATTTCGCAAATGTTTCATCCTCAGGAGCAGCAAATGTTTCATCCTCGGCATGCGGCCGCCTCAGCGGCCGCGTGTCATCAAAAATGGCTACGCGTGTCAGTGCTGACACGCGTGTCATAGGTTCGCCATCACTGCATTAGCTGCTGCTATTACAGGAATTACCTTGCATGTTATCTCTTTTGTTTGGTAGAGCCAATCAAGATTTTTTTAAAAATAAATATTTTTATTGTTTTCAGAGAAGATGGGAGAGGGAGAGAGAGAAAGAGAAACATCAATGATGAGAGAGAATCATTGATTGGCTGCCTCCTGCATGCCCCACACTGGGGACTGAGCCAGCAATCCAGGCATGTGCCCTGACCGGGAATGGAACCGTGACCTCCTGGTTCATAGGTTGATGCTCAACCACTGAGCCACCATGGCCAGGCGCCAATCAAGATTTTTACCCAGGCCTGACACCCTGCGGCGCCTACTCAGTGGTCACTGCTGACCGTGGCAGGGAACTATGGAAAGGCGCGACTATCATGTAAAAACCAACAACACGCCCTTCTGGTACAGCAGTGACTAAAACCTCTGGGGAAGTACAGGAGGGCCTTTTTCAGGGATGCTTTTTGGTGAGATGGTCAAGCAAACATGACTTGAATATCCATCGGACAGAGGTGACATTTTTGGGAGGAGTAATTTATCACTCCAGAACGATGTTTGGAAAAGGTGTCCTGTAGGTATGTTGGCAGCCACAGAATTACATTCACTTTACAAGTCAGAAATAAGGTGTCCCTGGTGTGCCTGGAGCTTCCCAACCAGGTTGCCGCACTCTCCTTCCCTAGTTACCTGCCCCTTGTGCAGGCCTGACCTGAAGTTGTCTCCGTTGCATCTGAGGAGACTGGCTCATGTGGAGAGATGAATAGGTGAGGAAACCAGTCCCACCTTGTTAGGCAGTGGCTCCATGTCCTGCTGGTTGTCCCTTTAAAAGTCTAGCGCCCAGGTGTGGCCTGCGTGGAGGTGCTGGGACTCCCCAAGGCCTGTGAGCGGGGAGAGCTCCAGGCTGGGCCGAAGCTATAAACATCACCTGGTGCTGTCCACTGGGGACTCCTGTGCGTGTAAGAAAGAGAGATCAACGTTGGGAGTTTGGTCTGGCTTTTTGATATTGCATCTAGTTGGAATTTTCAAATTTATTTTATTTTTGAAGGGTGAGGGATAGACTATTCTAAGGGATTTTGGAGCTCTCCTCCTGGGGGCTGGGAGGGAGTTTGGAATGAATCTGGCTGCTGGAGACTGCAGAGCTGCAGAGCGGCCTCCTGTGCCTGAGCCATTTCTCCAGGCATCTTTGTTTTTGATGAAGCTGCATCCGAAGCCGGCAATTTCCTCTGAATATCTAACCAGTGAATAACAAACACACTTTCTTGTTTTTTTTTCTCCTCTTTTAGGCCTAAAAGGCAGCGGCAGAACAACTTTCCCATGTTCCCCTCTCCTAAAGCCTGGAACTTCAGAGGGGTAAGTGTTTTCCCTGGGTGTATGTATCCTAGTCTAGAAGCTCCAGAGAGGACCCTGTCGGGGTCGCTTTACATCAGTCTCCCCTGAGAAAGCTTTTGTGCTTTACACTCGGGAAGTCACATTTGCATCAGCGGTCGCGGTTTAATTAGCAAATGGAAGTGGCCCAATAGGTGTCCGCTGATGTTCGCTCTCCCTGAAGGTCTTGGGCTACTGGAAGCATCTTGAGGACGCTCAGAGGTGTCAGGGTTGATGGGGTGGGCGTTGTGGCTGTTTTCTTGGGAACATGGAGGAAACCAGTGCACAGTGAAGAAAAAAAAGAAATCAGAAATGTGCAGTCTGTTAATATATAGATTTATGACTTCGTGGGGAGCTTTATTTTCCAGAAGTCTGTAAGCTTTAAAGAGACTTTAAAGGTAATCATAAAATTCTCCCAATCATAGACATTTAGAGGTGTAGGAAGGGTCAGATCTAACCTCTTTTTGATGCAAAGGTTTCTTCCTTAAAAAAAAAAACAAACATATATATATATATATATATATATATATATATATATATATATATATATATAAAATAGTGTATGGAAGCCCTACTGTGTGCTAAAATGAGTACTAGCTTTGACTTCAGGAGCAAGATCTTTGCATGTATTGTCAGGTCGCAGAAGGAGGAACGCACAAGGCCAAGTGGTGAGGGATTACGAATTTATTCGATCATCCGCACACCAGGTAGCTGAGCCTGGATGGCTCCAGCACCCAATGAGGGGAGTCAGTGGCTTTTAAAGAACTTTAGGCAGGGTTTTTCTGGGCGGAGACTTCTTTATGCAAACCTGGAGGGGAGAGAATGGAATGTGGTCACCACAAGTGAAAAGTGGTCTTCAGCAAAGGGAATGTCCATGGTGAAATGACCTGAAAAGCCAGCTCCACGGGGGAAGGGTGTCAACTCAATTGCTCCATCAAACCTAACATGTATAAAGAATGCCCTGAGCTCTGTTTCACCACCAGGCCTTTGCATGCCTTGTTCCTTTTGCCCAGAACACTGTCCCCAGCAGGCTAGCACCACACTCCTACACACACTGCAGCTGGCCCACCCACCTCATCCATCGAGTCTAAACCTTGACATCTCCTGTGGGAAGCCATCATGACCGCCCCCTGAGTCTGAGCTAGAGGCCCCTCCTGTGAACCCTGAACGTTCTCCTCATTGTTAAGATTTTAGTTCGCTCTTACTGAAACTTAGGCTGGGAAGCCCCAGCATCAGGTATGTAGAGACCCTCTCACTCTCTCTCGTTCACTGCTGTATTCCTAGTTCTAGCACAACACATGCTTAGCTAATTTGTTTAATGAATGAATGAATAAATAAATCTTCTCACATCTATCAGACACAAAATCCACTTGAGATTGTGTTTCAAGTTCAAGTCTTTGGTCTGAAAGCACTGTTTTTACTGGTTCAGTTCATCTTTACTATTCTATATAGATCTCAGTCATTGTCCTTGTGTCTTATTTAAAAAACACACAGATCATGGCTCTATTTTAGCTAAGTTTACAATATGCTTTCATTGAGTACAAGGAGAAATGTGTTGACCTCTTAAGTGGATGTGTAGGTCTTACTGA
Source organism: Cnephaeus nilssonii (assembly GCF_951640355.1). Taxonomy (NCBI): domain Eukaryota; kingdom Metazoa; phylum Chordata; class Mammalia; order Chiroptera; family Vespertilionidae; genus Cnephaeus; species Cnephaeus nilssonii. The sequence continues at coordinate 44,672,694 of NC_137088.1, read as the reverse complement.
ATATGTCAGGTTAACTCCTAAGTTGTTTATGGCTTTGTGGGTAAGATGCGCATTTCTCCAAGTATGTTCAGTTGGATGAGCATCACCATTAAGTGAAAGGAGTCGTGTGTGGTCAAATAAACGTGGGACACAGTGAGAGCACTAAGTTAAATGTGTCCACTGCTGCAGGACTTCTCAGACCTCTGAGTGTCGATGTGTATGAAAACGACAGTAAGGAGAGTTGATGGAGTTTGTAGCATTTACCAAAGTTGTTGATAATGAACCTTTTGTTGACAAAATAGGTCTATGGAGAAATTAGACCTCCTGAGAGCAAATTGGTCTTAACAAAAATTATTTTTTTTTACTGATTTCAGAGAGGAAGGGAGAGGGGGAGAGAGATAGAAACATCAGTGATGAGAGAGGATCATTGTTCAGCTGCCTCCTGCATGCCCCACACTGGGGATGGAGCCCACACCCAGGCATGTGCCCTGACTGGGAATTGAACTGTGACCTCCTGGTTCATAGGTCGACGCTCACTACTGAGCAACACCAACTGGGCAAGTTGGCCTTTTTGAAGTCATTTGTTTTCTCTCCCTATCTACCCTCCCTTCAATGTACCCTATCCTTCCTTCTGATTCAATAGTGGTCACTAGCCAAGGCTTGGGGTACACCTAGGGTGACCCTGGTATGGTCCTGGTTTTAGCAGTGAAAGTCCCGTGTCTTGGGAAACTCTTTAGTTCTGGGCAACCTGGGACAATTGATTACCTTACCTGTGGCTGTGAGACCGCTTCAACTCAATGTTTTGTGAACGCTGGTTTATAGAACTTGCTGCTGAAGAACCTGTTAGACACACACTTGGTTTAGGCATGTGTCTAACAGGTTCTTGGCCTTATTCTTGCAGTGGTAACGTTTAAAGTTAATAATTCATAGTTGGGAGAACATACTAACTGCCCTGGCTAATTGCACCCAAACAGGTGGCAATCTAATGCAGTGTTGACTTCGGCTTCATATCAGCTCTCAGATTCTTAGTTAGCTCATAAGATTTTCCCAAGACGTTTTGGAGTGAATAGAGTTTGCTGGGTGGTTAGGTTGGTTGTGGTGTTTACCTTGGTCTCTTGTCCTTACTGTGACTTCTTCTGGCCCCTGTGACTTATTGGTAAAGTTCGACAAACAGATCAAGATATACCAGAGTGAGGTGGCTTGGGGCCTTGGTCAATTGCCAGTTTGCTCTGTGTTCAGATCTATTCTCTCCACCTCGGAGCATAATCCTCCATGACATGGGGGTGGAAGGGAACCCAACCTCGTGGGACCACTCACCCCCAGCCAGGACATGCTTTATAACCCTCATATGGTGATGGCAACTAGAGAACAAGAGCGACCCAGAATGCAAGGATGCATTATCCAGCGGAGAACATGTTCTACAATGAGATGCAACTCCCAGGCCTGTTAGACTGAGCTGTGCTTGCTGTCCTCGGGCGTTTTGTGAGTGCCTTGTTTTCTCCTTTGTTGAGAAAGTAAGGTTTTAGGACTCTGTGCTAGCAAATTTCCCATTTTTCTGTATATGGCAGAGAAAACCATTGTAAGCATTTGGAATTTCATGCCTCTTTAGCTTGTAAAGAAAAAGGATCCTGTGTTAGTTCATCCCGGTGCCGGGCATTGGTGGATTAGGGGGTGGGGTGGGGAGAAGAGGTGGTGAGATTGAGGTGGTGATTGGAAAGGCCAAGAGGGGAAGGAGCCGCCTGGCTGTGGATGAGAAGTGGGAGGGACACACGTGAGGGCCAAGGAGGGAGCTGGGGACAGAGCACAGGGAGGACAGGCGTGGTTGGCGGCTTGAGGAGCAGACATTTTGGGGAAAGAGTTTCAAAATACTTTTAAGGAAAGTCTTTTTGAGTGAATTGTGCTGCACCCCCCTCTTCGTCTTTCTGGGAAACATGCGCTGCAGATCTGCATCGCTCCTCAAGCCGTTCGGAGTAGCATCTGCGGTTTTCTTTTCTTTGGCTGGAGTTTTTGGTTGTACCGAGGCGAAGGCAGGGCTGCTGACACTTGGCTGACACGTCCCTTCTACCTACCAGGCAGTTTGTCCCTTTCACGAGTTGTCGTTGGTATTAACTACCGATTGTGTCCTTCGGTTCCCACGCTTATTTAAGGAGACAGGCCCTAGGTGTACCCACCCCTTAGGACTCCCCTACCCTTCCAGGCAAGGGGTGGTGCTCTCACTAGACCCCTGGGTGTTCCAGATACAGTCATGGAGAGAAGCCAAGAGGATGGTCTTGGGTGGGGCAGTTATGGGGGGAACATTACGAATAAAACCAGAACAGAATGGGGGGTGATTGAGAAGGCAGGACCCTGGGGGTGTCTTGCTTCGAGACAGCTCCTCTATCAGGTGCTCACTGCACATCTGGTTCCCATCTGGTTGGGGCAGATGAGCTCAAAATTTCCACCCTTTCTTGTGAAAATATTTGCTATAGCCCTTCCAGTTAGGAGAGAGAGAGAGAGAGAGAGAGAGAGAGAGAGAGAGAGAGAGAGAGAGAGAGAGACACTCAGGGAGGAAACTTACCCTAGAAATGTGAAAATTTCAGCAGCACAACTTCTGCCGTTGTCTATTGGTCACCTAGGAAATACTTAGTAAGACCTACTGTGTGCAAGGCATTGTATTATGTATCAGAACTGAGGTTTCAATTAAATACCAATCAAATTTCAGGGCTATGCTCATCTTGTCTCTTTCTCCAGTGCCTGGTTTTCACTCTTGCTTAGGCTATTTGGGAAAACATTTTTAGACTCTGGGCTTTACCCTAGTGTCTTAGGACTGTTTTAGTTATAAGTGACAGAAACTCAGTTACAGCTAGCTCAAGTGGACAGGGGAGTTGATGGTTCATTTGATGGAAGGGCCCTGAGATGGGTAGGCTTCAGGCACGGTGCTATTCTGGGATTCTCCCTCTCGGCTTTGTCACTCTTGGGGTATTGGTCTTTGCCTACTGCACGGGGACCTTTTTGGAGAAGGTGATCACAAACAGCCACACATTCCCAGAGAAAAGAGAGAAATTTTTGTTTCCAGGGTCCACATATGAAATCCCTGTGTAGGATTCTGATTCTTGGGTCACATACCGTGGTCAATCACTGTGTGGTCAACAGGATTGGACAGGCCTTGGTCACGTGCTCCCTCTGAGGGAGCTGGGTGGACAGGGCTTGTGATCGACAGCTCCACTAGGGCCACTTATTGAGGTGGGGAAGGGGCATTTGCTCCAAGGAAGAGTTTGGTGCTGCTGTAACTAAAAGGTAGTTGGTTGCTAGACAGACAGGAAATCAGGATGACTGCTCCTAGGGTCACTCAGAGTTGGAAGTCAGGACTAGAACCGTGTCTTCAGACAGTAATCCTATGCCTGCTCCTCTCTGCCTTAACACATCCCGGGTCGTCTGTTTGGAAGGAAGTTGACAAACCCTCCGTGTAGCCGAGTGGTTCTTGAAGGTCAGACTAAAATTCTCTGAAATTCATAATTCAGTAGAGTGACAGGATCTCTGATACTTAGAGCACACCTGGTCAAGTTATTGTTTATTGTGGCCTTACCGTGGCTACTCTGCAGAAGAAGGCTTCTGGTTTTCTCTTCTCTGCCAGCCTCACTTTGTACATTTTCATTCATTTATTGAACACTAGAGGCCTGGTGCATGAAATTCGTGCATGGGTAGGGTTCCTGGGCCTGGCTGGCAATCAGGGCCGATCAGGGCCTTCCTTTGCTCCACGTCGCCCCCTGTTGGTCAGCACACATCATAGTGAGCGATCAAACTCTGGTCTCCTGGTCAAACTCCCAAGGGGACACTTTGCATATTAGCCTTTTATATCTATACATTGGCTTCAGGCAAGGGTTTGGCAGTCCCACATGATAGATGATATTTATTCCCACTTCAGAGACTAGGAAACTGAGCTCATATCTGCTAATTGGCATATCTGTCACCTCTGTAGTAAGTGTCAGAGCCAGCACTTGAACTCAGGATTGTCTGTCCCCAGGCCATTAGAGCACACTGTCTCTTCAAAACAAGGCTGATGACATACCTTTTTCCAAAGGAGTTTAGACATGAAGATCTTTATAAAACAAGGGAGTGTCCTGAGCTAAACTTTTCATCACCTAGAATCGCCTTTCATTCCTTTCTACTCCCCTGGACTTCAGTTTTAAAGTTTTGATCTTTCCTACTGTATTTGTGAAAAAATAATTCATTGCCTCATTTTGTATCAGAAATTATGACAACAACAGTAACAGCTCCATTAATCCCAGGTAACTCACCCCCAGCATTTCATTATACTAGGCATTACGTTGAGCACTTTAAGCATATCTTACTTCCCAGAACAATCCCAAGAGGAAGATGTTATTTGAGCCTCATCCTCATTTTAGAGATGAGGAGATAGGGCAGTTTAGTTTTGTAAATTACCACAAATTTAGCAGCTTGAAACAATACCCATTCATTAGCACACAGTTCTGTAGGTCAGGGGTTTGAGCATGGCAAGGCTGGGTTCTCTGCTCAGGGTCTCACAAGACTGAAATCAAGGTGTTGGCTGGGGTGGGGTCTTATCTGAGGCTCCTGGGCCTCTTACCACCTCATTCAGGTGATTGGTTATAGGACTGAGGTTCCTGTTTCTTTGCAGGCTGGCCGCTGGGAGTCACGCTCAGCTCCTAGAGGCTGTTCTCAGGTCCCTGCAGGTGACTCCTTCCATCTTCAAAGCCAGCGATAGAGAATCTCTCTCACATCAAGTATCTCTTAATCTTCACCTCTCATTGACTTGAGGAAGAGCCCAGTTCCTCTCAAGGGCTCACCACATTAGATTAGGCTCACCCGGATCCTCTTCCTCTTGATTATCTAAAAGTCGATGATTATAGGGATGAGACTCCATTACTTCTCAGGTTCTGCCTGCACCTGAAGCAGGGGATTTTACAAGGTGTGTACCCTAGGGGGTGGGGATGTCGGGGAGTTCTGGAATTCTGCCCACTCCATTAGTGGCTCTGGGGTGGTGCTTGCTCAGGGTCACATGACAAGGGAGTAGCAGAGCTGGAATTCAAATCAGAGCTCACCTCATTCCAAACCCGTGTTCTTTGCCAGCACCTTTTAGAAACTTCTCGTTAGTATGAAATTACTTGCAAGCGGGAGACATATGTGCAATATTCACCTTATATTAACCTCCTTAATCCACAAAGGACTCTTGCAAAGCAATAACCCAAATTGGAAACCCAATAGGAAAATTATTGAAGAATCTGAATAGGCAGCACAGAAGAGAACATATATATGACCAGTAAACGAAGTCAAATTGTTCACTCTAACTCATACTTTAAAAATGTTCTTAAGTTACAAATAAGAAATAACACTATAATAATATATTTCATTTATTTAGCTGTTTCATGGTTAGCTACTGTTTCCAGAGCTTTGTATGTCATCACATTCTCAACAATCCTAATAGGTAGGTACTGTTATTATGCCCACTTTCCAGATGGGCAAACTAAGGCCCAGAATCTTAATTGCACATCCCCAAGGTCCCACTGCAGTCTGGCTTCAGAGCCTGTGCTCTCAGCCATGTGATTGCTGAATGAGTGCAAATGATGCAGAAGCATATAATGTAAAACACGTATGTATAGCTTTAAGTCAGTAAGTCAAGAAAAGCAAACTGAAATAACAAAAACTGAAACAACCCCCTTTTGTAAGGAGATAACATATTGATATAGACACAGAAAGAAGTCCGAAGGACTATCAGTGTTGACTGACCATTTGGGGGTGGTGAGGTCCCAGGGAATTGCTGCTGTGTCAGTTAAATATTTTTGTAATGTCTGATTTCTTTAGAGAGAATATATATATTGTAATGAATGAAAACAATAAACTTGTAATAATTAAAAACAAACTTCTTCCACAATCACAGTCTTCCATAAGCAAGAGGAGGTTTATTGTAAAGTTTTGGGTGCTTAGAGAACATCAGGGTGCATTATTGAGCATGTGTTGTGGCAAACATCTGGGGGCTGATAAAATCTGGGTGCATAGAAGAAAGACCCCTGCCACCCAGTGTACTGTCTTCCCCATCTTCCCACACTCCCACCTCCCTACTGCCCTGATAGTCCCCATGCACCCTGGGGAGTTTACTGTCTTTTACTTTCTGCTGCCCCTGCACAGCCCAGCCTCTGAGTTTGGTGGACAGTTTGGGGCAGTTATTGTAAAAGCTTAAGTGGTGAAAAGGCACATTCTTTGGGGTCGGAATGCCAACTGGAAACTCCAGACAAGACACCTTTCAGAGCGTCAAGCCCCTTATCTGCGAAACTGGGACAGCCATGCTGTCTTCGCAAAACATGAGACTTGGCTGTAATGTGTAAAGTGATCCCAGTAATGCCTCCATGGAGTTAAGGGTGCAGACAATATTAGCTGCTTATCACTAGGAGTCTCTACTACCTGAAATGTCTGTTTTATAAACGTGTACTTACTAGATGCCTTTTCCATGTGCGGTGCCCCCTCAAGAGGAAAAAATGACTCTCTCTGGTTTCCGCTTAGACCTCTTGTCTCATTTCCCTTCAGGAGGGGCAGCAGCCAGCCTGCGATTAGATGCTGACACCTGTGAGGAAAAGCTCATGTCATCTTCCGTCTGCTGACACCAAAAATACGCCAGGCACATGGAAGCTGGTTTTTAGAGTCAAAAGCAGTTTCTTTTTTTGGCCACATGTGAGGTCTCTGGGGACAGTGGCTTGCATGTCTGCTGTGCTGAATCCTGCCTTTTTTGATGCAGAATTTATAGATGCCTCTGTTTATGTTAAGCAGTTACCAATTCAGTTATTCCCTTTCTGTTCCAGAGTTGTGCATGGTGAAAGATACTTTGGACTTTGGTCTTGTGGGTTAATTAGGAAATCTTGTTGCAAGTGATGGAAACTCAACCCAAATTGCCTTAAAAGCAAGGGAGAGTTTTTAATGCCAGAGGTGTGGGGAATATCTCATGGGGTGCCGCGGGGCCTCAGAAGCCCCTGGAACTAGGCACCAGGACCCCATGAAGGTTCCCGACTCCAGCAGACTGACTTCCTCCATTTCTTTATACCATGGACATGCAGCCATCTGCAGAGAGACAGCCTTTTCGCTCTCGGAGCCAAAATTACCAGGGAGGGGTTTTGATTTGCCCAGCTTGGTCAGGTGGATACTCCTGGACCAGTCAGCAATGGCCATGGAACGGAGCTGTGCCATACCACTATGGTGGCTCCCATGGTAACCATAGTAACCTGGAGGAAGCAGGGCAGAGGCTGACTAGACAGATGCAAGCAATTCTTGTCTACATAAGTCTTCCCCATCTCTCAAGTGAACAAAACTCCTATTTGGTTTGATTTTTTTTTCTTTTTTTTTTTTTCTCCTGACATTCTGACCTGGGAGCAAAAGTTAGACTGCTCATGGGACAAAAAACAACAGTTCTGTAGGTTAATTGAAATATTAGCAGCCCCTGGAAAATTACATTCTGGAATGGTTGAGACCATTTCTATAATATCGGGAAGTAGTAGAGCTGAGTTGGGGGTTTTAAATAAAAGGTGGGCCCACATTCTAGAGACCTGGGTAGTGGGAGAAGCGGAGGGAGAAGGCCAGCTGAGTATATGTGAGGAAGGACAGAGGCCCTTCAGTAGGCTGGAAGAGGGTGGGTGGCACAGTCTTATTTTGAGAGATTTAAATGTAATCCTTGTGGCACCGTTAACATTTTTCTTTGCAATAAGAAAATAGGTGGCCCAGAATCAGTCTCAGTATTGCTTTGTGGTTTATCACATTTATAACTTTTCATGGAGCCCCCCCCCCCATTTTTTATTTTAATCAATTTAGCCTTTATTATACAAACAATATCCTAGCAGTGATCTTGTCACCTCCTAAAGGCCCTCATGGTGTTTTTGAGAAACGAAGGATTACACCAATTTGGAAAATTTCTTCTCTGAAGCTGAGCCTCCCCCCTCAGTTTCCCTTTTCCCCTTCCGTGTTAAATGTTATTTCTCTATTTCCTGCCCATGTCAGAAGCTGCGGATGGGAAGTGAAGCCTCTTGCATGGGGGTTAGTGAAAGTCCTGTCACTAAACTTTACTTCTCTCTCATCAGTTTTTTTCTTTTCCCAGTGAATGTGGCCCATTTAATGGATTGGACTGGGTTTAACTCATTGTGACTCTAAATAGCCACCCCCCCCCCCCTTTAAGTGCTCACATCACACTGTCAATTAAACCAATTGAAACACACAGCTGGAAGCAAGGGGGGAAAAGATGAGTAAGTTGAACTACGGAGAGGATGCAGATGGAACGGAAGGATCCCACCTGAATCCTGGAGTTTACAATGCCAGTACATCCTTTCTCTCTATTGCATCGGCCTTCTCCACTGATGATGTGGTTGCAAGGACCAGGGTTGAAGTTCAAGCAAGAGGCCCACAGACTGAAGGTTCCCTGGGCCAATGACATACACTCGCTTTATCAAAAAGACTCAAGGGCAAGTATACCTGGTCAGCAGCTGCAGTTTGCCAATTAACTGGGCGAACATCTGACTAATTTCTGCTTCATTTGTGTTTCATGGGCAGAGAAGCCAGGGTGGGTGTCTCCAATGGTAGCCAAATAAGGCCTCACGTAAGCAAGTGCCCATGCATACTTAGTGCCTCGTAAGTCTCATACATATTTAGTGCATAACAAACAGTTAGTAACCAGGTACCTTATGAATATTAGGTATCTTTTGTTCTTCTACCCTTTCCTATCTATGTTTAGCACACACATGCTCTACTTACTAACAACCACTTATTATACTTAACACTAGTGGCACGATGCACGAATGAAGATTCGTGCAAGAATGGGCCTTCATTCCCCTGGCTGCCGGCACCGCCTTCGCTCTGGCTGGAGCAGCCTTTCTGCCTTCCCACGCTGCCCAGAGGCCCAGAGCAGCGGGGGTGGGGGGGGTGGGGGGGTGCAGAATGCCTGCATTGTTGCCATGGCTATGACGCAAGCGTCCTGCCCTGTCCCTGGCCGCTCGGCGCCTGCGTATGCAAATTAACCCGCCATATTTGTTGGGTTAATTTGCATACACACTCCCGATTGGCTGGTGGGCGTTGTGAAGGTACGGTCAATTAGCATGTTGCTCTTTTATTAGGTAGATGACAAAATATTTCTGTTATTGAAGATGAGTAAGTCTTACAAATGTATTCATCTTCAGTAATTGAAATAAATATTCCCTAAAAGCAAGTTGAAATGCTCATTTCAACTTGATTGCATAGGTCCTGTTTTTAAATGGGCTGCCCTATATAAGCCTGATGATGAAAATTTTTCTCTTTCTTGATTTTTTGGGCCTCCCACATTTGTCATCTCCTACCCAGGCTTTCTCCTTCTGCCATCAACTCTGGAAATCTCAATGAACACAACTCCTGGACCAGCCTTTTTGTAATAGTAATAGCACGACTCTTACTGCTGACTCCCACATGGTACTGGAAATGGATTAGATGTTGCAGCAACAACATGGACCACCAGTGCCCAGACCACCTGTGTTCAGGGAGGAGGCAATGTTCTGTGCAGAATGGTACTACTGCACAATGTGTTTTTGTATTATCAGGGCTGACTTGACTTAACATTCGTTTAGAAAAAAGGGGGAATGAGGCTGATTACTTGTTTATGAGCAAATGAGGTTTTGTTTAAAATCACAGCTGTGCTTTGAGGAAGGTGCAATAGAGTTGTATCAGATATGCATTTAATTTATGCAGGTTCAACTAAAGTTGCTCACTGAAGAAAGGTTGGGAGAGAATTTGACTCAGCTACAGTGTTAGATTTATGGTGAACCTGCTGTTCACTCCATTGATCCCGATGAGGTGAGGGTGATTTAGACCCCAACATGGGCTTTTTGTGCATCATGCACCCTAAAAACAAACAACAGCTTCATCTGGGGCCAAACTGGAGATGTATGTACAATGTTTGTTCCAGCAGGGGAGGGACAACTATTGAGTGTGGTTTATGGAGAGGGGGTGTCAGGCATCTTTGTAAGGAGTTTCAGGATTATTATTTTTACTCTGTGTGCTAATTTTTCAACTTTTTATTATGAAAAAAATTGAACATGGAAAGTTGAAAGATAAGTGCAATGAACTCCCACCATTCAGAATCAACAGTTGCTAACATTTTACTTTACCTATTTACCCATCTCTAGCTATTTATATAATTTGGCTTTTATTTACTAAACTAGAGGCCTGGTGCACAAAATTCATGAACTTGCGGGGGGGGGGGGCGCTCAGCCCGGCCTGCACCCTCTCGCAGTCCAAGAGCCCTTGGGTGATGTCTGACTGATGGCTTAGGCCCGCTCCCTAGGAGCAGGCCTAAGCCATCAGTCAGACATCCTTAGGCTGCTGTGGAGGCGAGAGAGGCTCCTGCCACCGCTGCTGCGCTTGCCAGCCTATGAGCCCGGCTTCTGGCTGAGCGGCGCTCCCCTTGTGGGAGAGCTGAGTGTCTGCCCCCTGGTGGTCAGTGCGTATCATAGCAACCAGTCATTCCGCCGTTCGGTCGATTTGCACATTAGCCTTTTATTATATAGGATTATTTCAGATTTGTAGATATCATGACCCTTCATTGCTAAATACTTCAGTATATATGTCCTAAGCATAAAAACGTTTTCCTACATTACCATACCTAAAATAATTATCAAACCTAAGGAAATTACCAATCAACATTCAGTCTATATTTATATTTCTCCAATTGTCTTTAATAGTTGGTTTCCCCCAAAACCATTCAAGGATCATGCATTGCATCTGGTCGGATTTTTCGTTTGTTTTTATTCAGTTGAGAACCATGATTTTATTTTGTTTCTATGGTGTGTTTTTGTTTGTCTGTTTGGTTTTTTTAGCTCACAGGATAGTCTCAGTTGCCCCACCCCAAAATCCCCAAGAAAACTCTGATCCCCTCAGCTCTTCCTTCTGTGGCCAAAAAGTCAGGACTCAGACTTTCCATCTGAAAACTGTATCTAGCTCATAGGGTTCTTACGAGAATTAAATTAAATAATCCACATCAGGTTTTTAGCACTGAGTCTGTGACATACTAATTGCTGAATAAATACTTTCCCCTATTATATCCACTCATCAGAAACTGTGGGCAACATGGGGAAAAGTGGGGCAAATTTCCTGAAAAGAGAATGTGGCAAAACATTACCAGTATAATAGAAAAACTTCTCATTTATCTAATACTAGAGGCCTGGTGCACGAAATTCGTGCACGGGTGGGGGGGTGTCCCTCAGCCCAGCCTGCACCCTCTCCAATCTGGGACCCCTCGAGGGATGTCTGACTGCCCGTTTAGGCCCGATCCCAGTAGGCCCCGATCCTAAACGGGCAGTCAGACATCCCTCTCACAATCCAGGACTGCTGGTTCCCAACTGCTCACCTGCCTGCCTTCCTTATTGCCCCTAACTGCTTCTGCCTGCCAACCTGATCACCCCCTAACCACTCCCCTGCCAGCCTGATTGATGCCTAACTGCTCCCCTGCCAGCCTGTTTGCCCCTAACTGCCCTCCCCTGCAGGCCTGGTCACCCCTAACTGCCCTCCCCTGAAGGCCTGGTCCCCCTCAACTGCCCTTACCTGCAGGCCCAGTCGCCCCCAACTTCCCTCCTCTGCTGGCCTGGTCACCCCTAATTGCCCACCCGTGCAGGCTTGATCATCCCCAACTGCCCTCCCTTGCAGGCCTGGTCCCTCCCAACTGCCCTCCCCTGCTGGCCTGATCGCCCACAACTGCCCTCCCCTGCTGGCCATTGTGTGGCGGCCATCTTGTGCCCACATGGGGACAGCCATCTTTGACCACATGGGGGCAGCCATCTTGTGTGTTGGAGTGATGGAAAATTTGCATATTACTCTTTTATTAGATAGGATTTTTCCATGTTATAGAGCAGTGGTCGGCAAACTCATTAGTCAACAGAGCCAAATATCAACAGTACAACGATTGAAATTTCTTTTGAGAGCCAAATTTTTTAAACTTAAACTTCTTCTAGCACCACTTCTTCAAAATAGACTCGTCCCAGGCCGTGGTATTTTGTGGAAGAGCCACACTCAAGGGGCCAAAGAGCCGCATGTGGCTCGCAAGCCGCGGTTTGCCAACCACTGTTACAGAGTGATCAATTTTCAGGCCTTGGGATATGGGAGTCTGAGTCTGGACCATTTGCTCTTTGCATGTATGTGTTATTAAATAAAAACACACACATTGGAGGTATATGGGATTATGCACTGATTTAGAGAGAGGAAAGAACATTTCTTGTGTAAAAAGGTATTAAATGAATTTTAAATGTAGTCTAGATATATTCTTGAACATTCTAATGTGTTCTGATAAGTGTTGACTTATGGTCATTTAAATCTTATGTATCTCGAGAAGTTTGGCAGTGGATTCAGCCTGAATTTATTTTGCTCACATCTCTGCACTGGGCGTCGCTCCATACTGTCACAGCCTGGCACATCAAACCGACTGATCTTGGCTTCTTCACCATGGCACCTTAGTTGCTTAATGAAAACACCCAACAAGTGTCTACATTCTTCTCATGTTTGTGGTTTTGGTTGCATTTTTATATGTGGGAAAAGTTAACATCTTGTTTTGAATGATAGAAGAAGATTATTTTGATATTGGGAACATTTGAAATCATTGACCTCAGCAGGTTGGTCTAAGGATTGGAAAATTTTCAAAGTGTTATTTTTCAACTACAGAATTAAGCAGCCTTTTAAAACATATATTGATTTTAGAGAGTGTAAAGGAGAAGGATAGAGAGATGGAAACATCCATCAGAGAGAAACATCGGTCGGCTGCCTCCTGCATGCCCCCTCATGGGGATTGAGCCTGCAACCCAGGCATGTGCGCTGACTGGGAGTGGAACCCTAACCTCCTAATCAGCCTTTTAAGAAGTGATAACTTGACATACTGGTGAGGGTGCAGTAGGATGATGCTCTCACAGGTGTTCAGTGCCAGTGTTAGTTCATCTCATCTTTCTGGAAAGCTATTTGTGTCAAGAACCATAAACATATTTATGGTTATTGGCCCCAAAACTTCACTTCTAGGCTCTATCCTGG